>NC_137338.1:29342947-30760461 GCF_965287045.1 Carcharhinus amblyrhynchos
ATGCTGTAGCCCTCAGTACAATCACTGTCAATAAAACTTGAGGCGACAGCAAACAGGAGAAAACATCATAAAAAACATATAAAGATTGAGGGGAAAAAGGTAACCACAAGTTGCTCCCAACTTTGAAGTCAGTGACTCATCATAAGTACAGTTCCACAGGTGCTACCAATTCTGCAGCAAAATGGTCATTCCTCATGTGCGAGACTAGTTAATGAGTGTGCCATGCTATTTCGACTAAGGCGCATTAAAACAAGGCCCATTAAGTCCTTACTCTTCATAAACATATTTCCCTTGAAGCTTCACTGGCTGCGATCAGAAATGAGTACCTTGGCTGATATCTTGCTTCCTAGCCTGGAAACACTGAGGTCAATTACATTGCTTGAAAGCTACTCAGTCTGTGATGAATGAATCCTGCTGGAAAGTGCACATTTATAAACATCTGTTAAAAACAGAAGCAGACCGAGTTTTAACACCTTGGTCTCACAAATAAAGAATAACGACTTGGGTGAGGTACAGTGGGACTATAAGCGATCTTGGAAACACACTCCCGAGAGTCAGCACTTTTGGGAGATGAAAACAGAAAAGGAATTTGAACATTAAACAACTAACTAGAGGAAATCTAGGTTTATGGACATTAAACTAGAAATGCAAAATGAATTAAGCACTGAACAATTTCTTTACAAAGGTGTTATAAGAACGTATTGTATTATTTTCTCTTAACTATAACAGATCTCTGTTCTGCATTCTGAAACAAATATTCTATTTGTTGGTTCTTGTGGAATAACTACAATATGCTAATGTGTTAATGGTGGCAAGACTTACTTGCAAATGCTGCAGAGAATTCTGAGTTTTGAATGCTGCAGAATTATTTCCTACAGTATTCTGATTGACAATTTACAAAATTGAATGTTTGACAACCCACTCTTAAATACACATCAAAGGGTGGGCTTTACCAAGCAATTCCATGATTCTAACCCGCCATATGTTTTCTGGTGGTCGGGGGTGGCCTACCTTTGGCCAGCAGCGGGATCTTCGGGTCCCGCCATTTCCAACAGAGTTTCCTATTGAATGCCTCCCTTGTCACCGGGAAATCCACCACCGGCAGAACTGGAAAATCTCAACAGCGTGAACGGCTGGAAAGTTCTGGCCCAAATGTTACAAAAGAGCTTCAAAACACCAGTAGACAAAGCAAGATTTCTGTCAAAATTGACATTGAGGCCGCATTCTTTGAATGTGTTTTTATTCCAATTCAATCAAATCAAGTCCAATTCAGAATCGCAACAAGTTGAGACATTCCCGATCCAAGCTGACAAGACAGGGCTCTCACCTCCTGTCTTGGGCTTGATCTACATGATCCAAGCTGATTGGAGTAAGCATAGCTCCTCCTCCATAGCTTGATCTCATTTGCATCTTAGCCAAAATGCCAAGATGCCACTTTTAAAAATTGCTTCAAATGAAACTAAAATGTAACCTAATGACTTCAACCAAGTGCAGCATGTAAATACTACACTTGATCTTAGCCAAAAGGCCGAGAAGTGTGCGCATGACTATAGGTCATGTTGCTCCTGACCTACAGGTATAAAGTACATAATGTAAAATACTGAAAATAAAATTCATCCCAAAGCAGTGAATCAAACCACTCTCTTTGGACACATAAGAGTAACTAATTGTTATTAGTGAATTTTTAAAATATCATTTTGGATGAAACAAACATTGCATAGGAAAGGGGAAAAGAATTACAAGCAAACAAAAGTAGAAGTCCATCCCAGGGACAGGCGAATCACTCCCAAAAGTCAAACTGTATTTGGGTAGTAGAGCTATTCTTTGACACCTGATGGATCACAAAATTATCAGTTTACCCCCAGGTCAATGAGTGCAACTGTCCATGTGCAACTGTCCATCTCTAAAGATAAATGGAAAAAATGAAAATAGAAACAAGTAAACACTGACTGTTAACCCCCAAAGCACCAATTATAATGATTAAGCCTCCATTTGTTATGAAGCTCAGCTATCAATTTTAAAAACTGGATTAACAATTAAAATACATTAGTATAGATTAGGATCCAAGAAGTTAATATAAATACACCAATAAATCTAAAGTTAATTCATTGAAATGTTTTAACATTGTGCTTTAGAATTATTTTATATTTAGAGAATAAAAACCTCATGTATAATAAGCTTCAAGATTTGTAAAATTTAATAAGTCAGATAAATTCTACTGCAAAATTTGATATTCAGATATATGGCACTGGAGGCAGTAACAAATTTGTTCAAGTTGTTATCATCTGCAGTAGAAATTCCTTGCTAGGCTCTCCCCAAAATAGGTACAATGATTACATTTTAGTACCTGTTCTTTGAGGGGAAACAGCTATTCAACCATTCACTCTTTTTAAGAAAACAGCAATCATTTTGCCCTGAAGACTAAACATACAATTCAGGTAGTGAGAGTTACTAATTCTGATGAAACACATGCTCAATATCCTTTGAGAACAATTTTTGAATGGTTTAATAGGAAAAAAGTAATAACCGTGCAAGCTGGTCTCTGTTAGCTGTCAACATTCATTAAGTGCAGTGCTCATTCCCAATTCCAAACAAGCAACACTGTCAAAGTATATAGTGCAGCAGTGACACACACTGTATGCAGTCTACTATTTTCTTGTTCTAGGATTATGGCAATCATATCCATCTCAAAAGGTTGAAAGGCTAAATGAACTCTGCTAAGGCTTGAATGATTCCAAGGCTTTTGCCTCCCATGACCTACCTGGTATTGATTATTCCTTGAGAGAAGTGATTCCTTGAAACTCTTCTGACCTTGCCTTTACAATTTAAATCTTGCCTTGTAGTTGGCATTTCACTTGCAGTGCTCCAGATTTGTCTTATCCATTTAACTTCTGGATCTCAAGCCTAGTGCACAAAATAATTTATAGTGGAAAATCTGCCAAGCTCCAACAGCAATGCAAGCAGGGACCACTGAGACTAATCCCAATAAAGGACTGAATTATTATGATAAACAACAAAAACTTAGGGCCCTTCAGCCTTAAAAGCAGTTGGAGAGAATAGACTTTATGCAAACATGTAAGAGATATACAATAAAAGTGAAAGCAAAGTACTGTGAAAACTAGAAATCTGAATCAAAAACAGAAAATGCTGGAAAAACTCAGCAGGTCTGGCAGCATCTTTGGAGAGAGAAACAGAGTTAATTAACACTTTTGAGTCCACTATGACTCTTCTTCAGAACAGAAGTGAACCTGCTGTACTGTTATAGATTGTATGCCAATTGCAAGACATGGATCAAACTGGCAAAAGGCAAGTTCAGGGGAGTTCATATCAATTAGATTCTAGGAGACTAGTTAGATGGAGTGCAATACCCCATTCCTAGCAGGACCATTCCTGTGTTCACGTGGCCTCCTTCAACAGTACGCATCTTTGCAAAATTACCTTTCATTCAAAGTCATGGAAAAAATAATAAAGCAGATATGATTTTACAAGTGAATTATTTCTGTATAGAAGTACAAAGATTCTACATCTTTTGAATGAAAGTAATTTTTAAAATAAAGCCTCAATTACCAAGCTAATAGATGTCAAAATGGAGAATTCCAAAATAAGCAAGAAGCCTCTTAATGCCAAGTGAATTGTCCTTTGGAAAATATTCCATATGGCAATTTTAAAAAATCAATTTTTTGGAAACTTAGCAATATAAAACCATCCCTATCACCTATCTCCTCATAATTTGTTAGCATAAGAAACTAATTATTTGACACTCAATGCAAATATTATACAGTTTGCCACGTTTTTACAGGATTTTTGCATAAATTCATTACTATGATACTAATTTAGTGGAAGTGTAGTTATTTGCATGTACTGTTGTAGGAATGCTATTTATTTTTGAAAATCCTGAAAAAGTCATCACGTTTTAAAGGTTTTTTTGCTAACACATCATTTTCAAGTTAATCTTGCAATTATGTTTGAATGGAACAAGTGCTATAAAGCAGATATGTAACATCTGTTTACAATTTAATATAATTGCAATTACACTGCACAAGGTCAATTCGGTCAATTGAGTTTTACATCAAGATCTGTTGCAGTTGGGGGGGTTTTCAGAGCTTATTCCTTTCATAGTAACTACAATTCAAGCAGAAGTTGTTAAATGTCAGTTTTAATTGAGGCTGGCAAGTACAGTTAGGCTCATCCACGAAGATTTATGTAAAATATTGTTAATCTTCAAACAGAAGTTCAGAAAACTTTTCAAACATTTTTGGGAAGCAAGACATCAATTCATACACGATAAGACAGGAGTCCTATGATATCCACCTCAATGTGTGCATTAGCAAGAAATCCAAATAAGTCCATAAAGAACAAAAGTATAAACCACAATTCCCACTTCTTTTTATATACAATACTGAATTATTCCATTAGTTGTAGTTTGCCAAAAGTGACCCATTTAATCCAATTCTTTTTATTGTTCTTTAGCCAATCCTTTATTCGTGTGAATATATCATGACAGCATCAGTTCTTACCTCATGCAGTAACCTTTTATGTGGTACCTTATCATATGCTTTTAAGAAATCCAAATACACCACTGGTTCCTCTTTATCTACCTTGCTCATTGCGGATTTGTCAAACATGATTTCGCTTTCACACACCCATGTGAACACTGACTGATTGTATTAATATTTTCCAAATGTTCTGCTACCACTTCCTTAATAATGGATTCTAGCATTTTCTCCAATATTGGATGTTGTATTAACTGGCCAATAGTCCCCTGTTTTCTATCTCCCTCCTTTCTTGAATAATGGACGTTACATTTACAGTTTTCCAATAAGAACATAATGCATGAACATTCTAGGGATAGTTTGTGCCTGCTACTGTGAAGAAAGATGCCAACATGTTCAACGCTCTGCCATTTCCTTATTAACCCATCTTTATTCCCAAGTCTCACCCTCTCAAGGGCAAGTGCTTATTTCAGCTACTGTTCGTTTTTAGATGCTTTTACTTGGGTTTTTATACTTCTTGCTAGTTCTCATACTCCAATTTCTCCCACTATTTTTCTTAGTGATCCTTTCCTTGTTTCTGAAATGTTTCCAATCTTCTGGGCTACCACTAATCTTTGCAGAATTTCACACATTTTCTTTCAATTTGATACCATTCTCAACTTCCTTTGCTAGCCACAGAGGCTGCATTCTTCTTAGTCCTATTTTCTCAAGGATAGATATTTATTTATGAGGAGTTAAGAAGCATCTCCTTAAATGTCTATTGTTGCTTTTCTAGTATCATATTCAAATCTGTTTTTCCCATTACACATTAGCCAACTCAATCTTCATATCCAGAATCAAGAGAATAGTTTCAGACCTATGTATTTCACCTCAAAACTAAATGTGAAATTCTATCTTTTGTGATCACTCTTACCTACAGGATCTTTATTATAAGGTCATTATACCAGACCTAAAATAGCTTGTCCCTGGTTGGATTCAGACTTATTGTTCTAAAAAACTATTCTGACTACATTCTATGAACTTATCCTCCAGCATACATTTACTAATTTGCTTCATCCAATCTATAAGATTAAAATCCAGCACGATACTGCAACATTTTTCTTACAAGCCCCCCTTAGTTCTTCATTTATACTTTGTCCTACAGGTGTCAGAGGGCCAATAAACAACTTTTTCTCTGTTATTCCTTGTCTCCACTGACATAGACCACATTTTGATCCTTCACACCAAGATCATTTTCTCCATTGTACTGATCTCATCCTTTATCAAAAGATTTATCCCACCTCCTTTTTCATTTCACCCTGTTCACTGAAATGTCAAATAGCCATGAATATTCAGGCATTTTCAAAGTGGGGGCTGTGACCTGTGGCTGAATCATGGAATGTTGAAAATACAGTCATCAAAAACGATCCCCAAAGATCACCTGAACTTTTTTCCTCCCATTTTCTCTCTGGATAAATTTGCACTGCAGTACAGTGTGCGACCACATGAGGCAAGAATAAACAGGTCAGCAAGCTCTGTACATGTACTTGGCACCAAGCATCCTGTATTTATGTGCAGTGGACACCAAACAATCTGTTTGTACATGCACCTGCTGCCAAGCACCCTGTACAAACATGCGCCTGTCACCAATTTTCTTTGCCTTTCTAGTAAGCCAAATGTGGACGTGGATCATTTTGTTATGTGAAAGAGAGGGCCAAGGACATGAATAACTGGTAAAGCTATTATCCAGGATCTCACATCTGAATATGCTGGAGAGAGCACTACTTGTTCCACCAAGTCCACAAGATAGAGCAGTACTAATGTTAGCTATGAATAGACCGTCAGAGCCTTCGGCGTCAGCCAAAGAAAAAAACTAAAATCAGCAACAAAGCAGTATATTTTTTGAAGAATGGTTCTGTTAATTGTGCCAATGCAAATTAGGATGTAAAGCCCATGTGTTATGTGCAGGGAAATACTGATGAATGAGAGTTTAAAACTTTTGAAACTGCAAAGACATCTGAAGAAATCTGGAGAACAAATCTTTGGATTTTTATTCAAAAGGATGCAGCAAGAACTGAAATCATCAGCTCAAGCGTTTAACAGAAATTTAACATTAAATGACAAAGCATAATTAGCCTCTTGCACGGTACCTTATCACATAACTAAAGAGACAATGACCCAGCTGCAGAGAACTGAATTCTCCCTGCAACATTAGACATGGTTTGCACAGCTGAAAAACTGAAATGCATCAGGGTTAATGATAACAGTGTCTCATTGAATTTATGATATTGTTGAGAATTTAGAAGTACAATTTATTTTTCTTGATTAAAGTTGGCAGGGGATGGCAATATAGCCTTTCGGACTCATGTTCTCAGTAGTAGAGAATAGGATCTATCCCCCTACTGGTATCTATTGCCTACTAGATTTCTTTTTACTCCTACACATGAATGGCTCCCTGCACCACACTGTCACGGTCAGTTTGCTCATGCACCCTGCTGTCTAAGAATCTTAAATTGTTGGACAATTGCAAGGGTTGAGTGATCATCCAGTGCTACTTTCTGGATTCCCATGCGTGTCTCAGATAAAGTTACTCCCCCCTTGTCCCTGACTACAGACCAAATCTGAATTACCTACTCAAGGAGTGTGATTGCCTTGTGGAAAGAAAGTGTGCAAATAATTTCCCCCCACTTGATCCATCAGTGTCCAAAGCCCAGAGTCAAGCTCATTAACTGAAAGCTGATGTTTCTTACTGAAAGTGGAGTTGCAGCACTCACACATGCTTAAACCAAGTAGCTAACTAGTTATGCTATAAATTTAATGCAATATATTTATCTTCCCAGTACCAGTTCAAATTACTGTCTACATCTGGAGAAATAAAATCTTAAAAACTCAACAAATAATCACCGACCTGCTCACCTAAGTAAAGCTTTGAACAGTCATCAGCTTCAGAAGGCAGAGAGATTCCCACCTGTGCTAAATTCTCAAGTTAATGTTCATATCTCATTGCACTCTGGGCTTGTCACACACTGTGCTGCCATAATCTAACTAACCCCCAGTCCAGCAACACCTCAGTTTTAAAATACTTACCCTTGCCCCTCCCTATCTCTCTAACTTCCTTCAGCCCTGTAATCCTCTGGAATCCCGATGCTCCTCCAATTCTGGCCTCTTGCATGTGGCTAATTTTATTGCTCTAACACGGGCATTTGTGCTTTCAGCTTTTTAAGACTGATACGCTGGAATTTCCTTCCTAAACTTATTGGTCCCTTTCCATTAAGAAGATCCTTAAGATTCACCTCTTTCAACTGTCCTAATGCCACATGAGGCTCATTTCCAATTTTGTTTGATCATACTCCTTGTCCTTTAGGGAAGGATATCCGCCATTGCCCAGTCAAGCCTACGTGTGACTCCAGATCCACCACAATGGGCGGCATCGTAGCACAGTGATTAGCACTGCTGCTTCACAGCTCCAGGAGCCTGGGTTTGATTCCCAGCTTGGGTCACTGTCTGTGTGGAATTCTCCTTGTGTCTGCGTGGATTTCCTCTGGGTCCTCCGGTTTCCTCCCACAGTCCAAAGGTGTGCGGGTTAGATTGATTGGCCATGCTAAAATTGTCCCTTAGTGTTCTGAGATGCATAGATTAGAGGGATTAGCAGGTAAAATGTGTCAGGATATGGGGGTGGGGCCTGGGTGGGATTGTGGTCAGTGCAGACTCAATGGGCCAAATGGCCTCTTTCTGCGCTGAAGGGGTTCTATAATTCTATGAATGTGGTTACTCTTTATAAATAAATGCCCTCTGATATGGAAAGCAGTTAGGGATGGGCAATAAATGCTGGTCCAGCCACTTCCCATGAACGAATAAAAGGCTCCTGCAAAGCACCTTGTGTCATTTTACAATGTTAAAGGAGCTATATAAATTCAAGTCATCATTGATGATCTATGCACTAGGAAAAGAGCAGAGGAGGAAAAATAGAAAAAGATTTGAGTATTAATATGATTGGTGCAAAACACATTTTTATTGTTGGGACTGAAAAACATTAAAACACGTAATCTTTCAAAAAATTAAAAATTCCATCTAGGGTATACTTTAATGTTTAACTCTAAATTAATATTTATAAAAGTGAATAAAGATTGGTTACAGTTCTATCTTTCACCAACTGTTTTTTTGGAGTACACCGCCAATTCTGGAGTAATTAAAATCAGGAGGCTGGAGTTAGGAGAGCACAGATATCTCAAAAGATTGTTGGAGGAGATACAAAGCCAAAAGGTGGAAAGGACAAGAAGGGATTGAAAACAAAGATAATCAGGAAAACTCCTCTGGACTCTTTCAAAAGCCTTTATGTCTTTCCTAAGTGTGGTACTCAGGACTGTCCACAATACTCTAGCTCTGGTTTAACCAGTGCTTTACAAAGTTCAAGCATGATTTCTTTGCATTTTTATTTCATTCCACTGTTTATTAACCTAGATAAGCTATATTCTTTTATAAGGACCTTAATCAGCTTGCTATGCCACATTTAAAGATCGGTGCATAGACTGGATAGAGTGGACGTGGGGAAGATGTTTCCATCAGTAGGAGAAACTAGGATCTTGAGGGCACAGCCTCAGAGTAAAGGGACGACCCTTTGGAACTGAGATGAGGAAGAATTTCTTCAGCCAGAAGGTGGTGAATCAATGGAATTTATTGCCACGGATGGCAGTGGAGGCCAAGTCATTAAGTGTATTTAAGACAGAGACAGACAGGTTCTTTATTGGTATGAGGATAAAAGTTCGGGGGAAAAGGCAAGAGATGGGATTGAGAAATTTATCAGCCATGATTGAATGATGAAGCAGACTCAATGGGCCAAATGGCCTAATTCTGCTCCTATATCTTACAAGATATAGATAAGATATAAGAATCTGGATACCAAGATTCCTCTGCACATCTATGCTTTTCAAAATTAGTTATTATAATACACTGTATATTACTCCTTCTAAAGTGCGTAATTTCATAATCCCTATATCTGTCATGCTTCTTTCCAATTCATCATCCTGTCTATGTTATTCTGAAGTCTCTAAGTAACCTCTTTAGTATCAAGTTTTGTATCATTTACAAACTTTATACTGCTGCTCCCTTATACGAATCTAGGCAGTTAATAAAACACCATTGTAAGTCACTAAATAGTCTGAAAAAAAATCATTACCATTCTCCGAATTCTGTCAGTCAATTTTGTATTTACAGCACCAGTATCTCTTTAATTCCACGGGCTTCTATCTTTTTAATATGCTTCCTGGTTGGCAATTTGACAAAGTTCTTCTAAACATATGACGTCTACTATGTTACCTTCATCAACCATTTCTGTTATTTGCTCAAGGAATTTCATCAAGTTAGTCATTTAACAAATCCACGCTGGCTCTCCTCCATTAGACCACACCCAGCCAAATAAATAACATTTTGTCTCTTACAATGGTTTCTGATGACTTCCCCAAAATTGATGTTAAGCTAATTAACGTAGTGTTTCCAGATTTATTCCCCTCCCTTTCTCGAATAGGTTAAAAATAAATCAGACTTCTTAGGCAACAAATAACTTTGCTTTGTAAAATATCTGGAAATGTTAAGTTTGTCTAATGTAAGAGTAGTTTAAAATGAATGATAAGTATTGGGATTATTTTCAATGGCAAGTAGTGCTGCAATCAATAAAAAACAGGTAAAATTGTAATAGTTACACTGCAAAGTCTGTTTCATTTTATTCATGAATGTTGTAAATTTCTTCAAATCTATAGCTAAAAATGAGACAAGAGGAATGGAAACCTCTAGTTCACTGGAAAGATTCCATTTAATTTTCTCTATATTTGATTTTTTTCAGCAGTGATTTAATAAACATCACAAGCTGAGCATAAATATCACATTTTGCGTGTTTATTTATACCACATAAATCACCAAAATACATTGATACAGAATCTTTGGGAAAACATCAGCAAGTTTAATGCACGCAACATTTTTAATGGGGATATAACCCAGCAATTTGTAGTGGGAGATGCAAATTGCCATAAATTGCTGGACAATTTGTGCTGGTCACAGATGGCCTCGTAAAAATGAGAACTTGTCTTCAACTTACTGCTGAGTTTCATGATGTTTCTGTATTTCACTGTTAAAATGAATTGAATTTGACGCAGAAAATGTAGGCTAGCATTTAGCAACATAAGGATCCTTTTAACGATAAGCTTTATGTTCATGAAATGCTGAACAACATTCTCCAGTCTAAAAAGAAAACAACTGAAACACGCACCTGCGGGTAGTAAATTATTCTCAGAAGTTTTTAAGATTAAAAACTAAGATTAAAAGTTAATTTCTTTCCTATTTTTCCTTTCTATCTCATTATTCTTTCTTAATCTAATCCTTCTTTCTGTGCGTAACTTGACATTGATTTTTATCAATGACTTGGAAGAGGGGGCTGAAGGGTGGGTTAGTAAATTTGCTGATGACACCAAGATTGGTGGAGTAGTGGATGAGGTGGAGGGCTCTTGAAGGCTGCAAAGAGACATTGATAGGATGCAGAGTTGGGCAGAAAAGTGGCAGATGGAATTTAATCCTGTTAAGTGCGAAGTGATTCATTTTGGTATAACAAACTTGAATGCGGATTACAAGGTCAACGGCAGGGTTCTGGGGAATGTGGAGGAACAGAGAGATCTTGGGTTTCATATCCACAGATCTCTGAAGGTTGCCACTCAAGTGAATAGAGCCGTGAAGAAGGCTTATAGTTTATTAACAGGGGGTTTGAGTTTGAGAGCCGTGGGGTTATGCTGCAACTATACCAGACCTTGGTGAGACCACATTTGGAATAGTGCGTGTAGTCCTGGTCACCGCACTATAAGAAGGATGTGGAAGCATTGGAGAGAGTGCAGAGGAGATTTACCAGGATGCTGCCTGGTTTCAAGGGTAGGTCTTATGAGTAAAGGTTGAGGAAGCTGAGGCTTTTTTCTTTAGAGCGGAGGAGGATGAGAGGCAACTTAATACAGGTTTATAAGATGATGAGGGGGATAGATAGAGTGGATGTGCAGAGACTATTTCCTCGCGTGGATGTAGTTGTTACTAGGGGGCATAACTATAAGGTTCATGGTGGGAGGTATAGGAGGGATGTCCGAGGTAGATTTTTTGCTCAGAGTGGTTGGGGTGTGGAATGGACTGCCTGCTGTGATAGTGGAGTCGGACACTTTAGGAACTTTCAAGCAGTTATTGGATAGGCACATGGAACACACCATAATGACAGGGAGTGGGATAGCTTGATCTTGGGTTTGGACATAGCTCGGCACAACATTGAGGGCCGAAGGACCTGTACTGTGCTGTACTAGTCTATGTTCTATGACTATTTCCCTCTTTATTGTTCCTCTGTTTCTATTTCTTTTTGTATATCTCATTCACCCAACTCGTATTGACCTCATCAAAGCCTTATCAATTCGCACTTTACAGAGTGTGAGCAATTTACAGAGAAAAACTCTGTGAGCAGAACAGAACAAAATCTAACAAAGGAGGTATGCCACCAAGTGTGATGATCCAGCAAATTCTGGATCATAATGCTTTTCAATTTCTATTCTACAAAACATTTTTGTAGGCTTGGGAAAAATTGCTCACCCAAACTTCAACTTGGTCACTAAATCAGAAACTCTCCTGCTATTACAAAATGGCTGAGTTTTGCATCACTTACTTAAAAACACAAAGTTACAATGAGGAAACATGCCATTCAACCTGATTATCCCTCATGTGAGCAATCATATTGCCAGCCCTGCTTCAATATTCCTTTATTCCCAATTCTTCATCCATCTAATCAGAACTTCACAATTTACCTTGCACTTCTTTTATTCTTTTAAGCATTACCACTTCATTTTTGTTTTCAATTAAAAAAGAAAGGCCTTTGATACAAATTATATAGTGCTAACGTTTCTTGCCTATCCTATTAAAAAGTTACCATTGTCTAACTGTCAAAATAGGTTGCTCCCATATTCATAACCAATCCCCTACTTAATGCAAGAAATGGGCATTATGTAAGTACCTTAAAACTTCACTATTGGTATCACTGAGCTAATGCAAACAATTTAAATCTGAAATGATTACATCAAGTCTGAAATCCCACAGGAAGGAACTTGCTGTTCCTACCACTCAAGAGCGGGGAGTTTCATGCACCTCATTGTTTCTTAAAGCAATGAATTCAAAATTTCTTGAATTGACAGGGAATAAATATGAGCACTCAGTGATGTTGTTAAGTACAATGTGCGTATTGAGTGAATATACCTGCACAGCACACAAATAACCAGAGTTTTGGTCAGTAATTCAATCAACACACTTGTAAAATATTGCTGGTATTAAAATTATATAGAATAACTTTTAAATTAACGATACTGCATTTTTTAAATCAAATGTTAAAATGGTTAGCAGCTTTTCATTATAAGGGTCCCACTGTTTTACATCTTTTTTTATACTTGAAGCAATGACCATATTCTCATCACAGATTACAATTGCAGATTCTAAGCATTCCACCAGCAATGATCCTTAGTAACTGGTTCTGGTCTGGTAACTGAAAATTATTCACCATTACACCAACCATCTAGACAGACATTTCAGGTTCACACAGCAGATGGAGATGCTTGATCCTGTTTGGCCAACAATTTTTATATCTGCGCTGTACATATGGTAGTTCACACACGGAAGCCAGCTGTAGACCTCACAGTTCAATTAAACTCCGTGGAGAAAACAACCATTTTCTTGCATGCATATCTTTCTTCAACATTAAAGAGCCCTCCATGCACAAAGGTCGGCCAATAAAGCAGAAGTCCTGAAAATTCTTTCATCAAATTAATGTTGCATATTACAGATGTGTATGTTTTTAAACAACACACTGGATTGGTTAATTCAAGGCTTTTTCCTTCAATTTTGAATTCATTCTCATTATAGAATGAATGACGCATATCATCTTGCCTGACAATGCAGTTTAGGAGGAGTACTGGAAGGCGCAGTCTATCATTCCAAAACAAAGACCCGTCTCCCAGGTCAAGACTTAAAAGACCTAATGGCAAACTATTAGAAAAAGATCTGGGAGTTCCAAATTGTGCATTATATAAGTAACTTCCTTCAAACATTCAATGTGACATTAAAGCTTTGTGTAGCTAAGATGATTTAACCCAGCCTGCAGGTGCAGCAGGTGGTCAGGAAGGCTAATGGGATGCTGGCCTTCATAGCAAGGGGGATTGAATATAAAAGTAGGGAGGTCTTGCTGCAGCTGCATAGGGCACTGGTGAGGCCGCAGCTGAAGTACTGTGTGCAATTTTGGTCGCCGCACTTACGCAAGGATATTTTGGCCTTGGAGGGAGTGCAGAGGAGGTTTACTAGGCCGATGCCGGAGTTGAGGGGGTTGAGCTACGAGGAGAGGCTGAATAAACTAGGCTTGTACTTGTTAGAGTTTAGAAGAATGAGGGGAGATCTCATTGACACATATAAGATGATGAATGGGATGGATAGGATAGAGGCGGAGAGACTCTTCCCACTCAGAAAGGACAGTAGGACTAGGGGGCACAGCCTCAAGATAAAGGGGGGGGGGGGGCGGTTTAGAACGGAGTTGAGGAGGAACTTCTTCACTCAAAGGGTGGTGAATCTCTGGAATTCTCTGCCCGTTGAAGTGGTGGAGGCTGCCTCGCTAAATATTTTTAAGACGCGGGTTGATGGGTTTTTGATAAGCGAGGGGATTAAGGGTTATGGGGAGGGGGCGGGAAAGTGGAACTGAGCCATGACAGATCAGCCATGATCTTACTGAATGGCGGGGCAGGCTCGAAGGGCTAGATGGCCTACTCCTGCTCCTATTTCTTATGTTCTTATGTTTATGTTCTTAAAAAGGATCGAATTAACATTAATGATTTCAAGCACACGTGCAGCTGGAAATGAGAGAAAATGATATGGCATTTCCTTTATTGATTCAGTGATCTTAATACGAAGGATAGGATGCAATTTACCTGCCAAATGTTTCTCTCTATACAGTTACTTGAAAAATTTACTTTTCCAAGTGTGGAATTTAACTCCTACAGATTTTAGCAATTCTCAGAGATTTTAAATGAAGTAAAATTTTGAGTCTTTTATATCTCTCTCTTAAGCCCGTCTTTCTTTCCCTCCCTTTTTTCAATTCCATATAATATCATGTACAGAAAGTAAGCTTTCTAATTTATAGCTTCTGTGTTAAACTGTCTCAGTGAGGGGCTCTCCTATTTGATTGGCTGAAGTGTCAGGCTAAAATTGATAAATGGCTTCTGAAGGTTTCAGATGTTATAACTTGTCCATTCATCACTTCTGTAATTTTGGGCGGAGACTAAGGATATGGTCTTTCTTGCCTGCTGCATTAGTCATACCACCAAACACCATACCCTCAGCTCTGTTTTACCTGCGGAGCTAATTTAAAATATTAATGTCATGATTAACTTAACATTAACGGGGCTGTCATGGCCCTTTCCAGCCTCCCGGAATCCTACCCACAATCTTTTGGGGGGGATGGGGGGGAACAACCATAGACTACTGCAACCCCCAGGTAGTTGGGGATACTGCTGGGCAGTGCCCATTGAGCATTGCCAACCTGCCAGTGCCCACTGGGCACTATACCAGTTCCTGGAACATGGCCTCTTCTCGAAGCTGTGCTAGAGCAGCGGTATTGCAGGTAGACTCTGAATATTGCACTCATTTCGAAGTCACAAGTAAAGTGAGGTTGGTCAGCTTCATGCCACTTGTATCTGGTAATGATTTAGAACAGTTTAATTTTCCAGTAGCGTGGCACGTAAGTGGGAGGGCGAACTTGATTCTGGCAAGTTGTGTTTTTAAAAGGTATTCATCGCATGGCAATACCATTCTTGACATGAATCAGCAGGAAAGCCAATTTGCCATCTTGCCAATTTGAAAACAGTGAGGGAAAAATTCAGACTCATTTTCTGCCAACAGGAGTCTGAGTTTTAACTTCACTCCAAATGTTCTGCTCCTGCCTGCCACAAAACCTGCTGCGGGCCAGACCAGAAAATCCTTTGAGGAGATTGGTTTTGCTCAAAACCCTCAACTGTAATTAGTATGCACAGTATCGTGAAACACAAGAGGGATAGGAAGAAACAATTAAACAGAGAATATTAGCAAAAACTAAAAGAAGAAGTGCAAACTTTAAAAACAAGCATAAGAACTGGGTACATAAGGAACATATTGGTAAAGTAGGAAACTAAACAAGACAGAAGTCAGGAAAGAATCTAACTGCAACAAAAATGCAGATACCCTGTGAAGAACTATATTTTTAAAACATCAAATAACAAGGGAATATCTGCTGAATAAACCAAAATAATTCAATCACCAATCTGAGTTTCAACAGATAAAATTACCATTTTGGAATGAAATATAATTCTAAAGATTGCAACATAGCAATTGAAAAAAACTCCATTTTTCACACCAAGGACATCTGATCACAAGCAAATCTGTACAATCAAAATTTATTTTAACAGAAGCACTTTAATCTTCCTTTAATCTTGTTTATTTGATGTTTATATTTTTAAAATATGTTCATTAAATCACATTGAAATCCGAGCACCAACTGAAATTCAAAAAGTTTTCAAAATAGTTCACTATCAGCATGAACATATTCAAGTAGGACATCCTTACAATTGCAGCCTCAGGAAAATATACTGCTGTCTTAGAATGCAGTTTATTTTGATATTTAATAAATAGAAAATGGCAATCTCAAATGGTATAAATGGAAATTTTAACAGCTTTGTTACGAGTCTCCCAAATTCCAAAAGCCAAGAATAACTGTTCAAACTCCTGGTACTGGCAGTTTGTTGCTAAAGACATCTTTAGTGAGCATTCCTGGATGTGGAAACTTATTTATCTTGCAGCAGCATTTCCTTTTTTGAACGTGGAGTGGTGCCCCTCAAGATATATACACCAAATTATATCTCAAATGGACAGAGATGCCTATGGTTAGCCCTGGCACAAATCAATTCTGGTCTCCCAGATTGCCTTGATCCATCCAGTTTGCCTATCGCTGTGACAAGTCCACAGCAGACACCATCTCCTTGGCCCTACAGTCAACCCTAAAACACCTGGATGACAAAGGCTCTTATGTATTACTCCTATTTATTGACTACAACTCAGCCTTCAACACCATTATTCCTACAAAACTCATCTTCAAACTCCATGGCCTAGGGTTCAGCTCCTCCCTCTGCAACTGTATCTTAGACTTCCTAACCCACAGACCGCAATCAGTAAGGCTAGGCAACAACACCTCCTCCACGATCATCCTAAACACTGGTGTCCCAGAAGGCTGTTTCCTCAGCCCCTTATTATACTCCTTGTACACCTATAAACGTGTGGCCAGATTCCCCTCCAACTCAATTTTCAAGTTTGCTGATGATACCACCGTAATGGATCAGATCTCAGACAATGATGAGATGGCGTACAGGAAAAAAATAGAGAATCTGGTGAACTGGTGCGAAGACAATAATCTCTCCCCAAGGTCAGTAAAATGAAGATGGTCATGGACTTCAGGAATCGTAGTGCAGGACATGCCTCATCGATATCAACAGGAATGAAGTGGAAATAGTTCAGAGCTTCAAGTTTCAAAGTGTCCAGATCACCAACAATCTATCCTGGTCTCTCTACACTGACATTACAATTAAGAAAGTTCACAACGCCTCTATTTTCTCAGGAAGCTAAGGAAATTTGGCATGTTCACTACAACTCTCAGCAACCTTTACAGATGTACCATTGAAAGCGTTCTTGCTGATTGTGTGACAGCCTGGTATGGCTCCTGCTCTGTCCAAGACTACAAGAAAGTACAAAGGGTCGTGAACCAAGCCAAGTCCATCATACAAACCAGCCTCCCACCCCTTGGCTTGGTCGACACTTTTCGTTGCCTGGAAAAAGCAGCCAGCATAATCACAGCCCTCACCCACCCTGGACATACTTTCTTCCATCTTTTTCCTTCAGGGAAAAGATACAAAAGTCTGAGGTCATGTACCAATCGACTCAAGAACAGCTTCTTCCCTGCTGCCATCAAACTTTTGAATGGACATATCTCATATTAAGTTGATCTTTCTCTGCACCCTCGCCTTTCCTTTTTTAGGTACGATATGCTTTGTCTGTACAGCGTGCAAGAAATAACATTTTTCACTGTATACTAATGCATGTCACAATAATAAATCAAATCAAATGGTCTTTTATGGATTATAGCTAATTACTTACAAAATCCAGTTTTAAAACCTTACTGCAAAAGCCAGTCTTTATTTAGGGTACAGATTATTTTGTTGCATAATCTTCACTTTAGTACTAATAATGTGTCTCTAAAATGCAGTAATTTCAGTCATCCATAGAAGTATTTTGCACCTATTCAAACATTACGACAATATTCAGGTCAACTTGTACAGTGTACATTTATCAGGATGTATAAATTAGATGGTACTGTGGCAGTCAGTTTAAGTTACCATTGCTTATTGAGAAGTCTTATGGACCCAGGACAGGTTGTTTGGACGTATGAGTGCATTTTTTTTTTAAAAAAATGAGCCCTCTGAGGACTGCAGTTGTATCAGCTATTTGGGCAGGATATTGGAAGACTGTCAACATCCCAGGGAACCATACCCAACAAATGTAAGAAAGAAGGAAAAAAATATAGGGCAACTAACAAGACAAAACATGATTTGACCTTTAGAAATGGTTATAAATGCTTTATGTGCACTCATTTTCTAACCAATTTAGGCAAGCAAAACATTCTGATGTTGACGATTTCAAAGTTTCTAAAACAAAACTTAATATTTCTTAACCCTAGTAAAAATACTGGGTTAATTGTAGGCACTCTTTCAAGTTCAGTGCCTCAGACTTACTCGATCTTTAAGCAGCATTTCAGTTTTAGTGTCTCCTAACACCGGAGGACATAGCTTCAAGTGGCAGCAGGCATAAAGGAGGCATGAGGAAGAACCTTTTTAAGCAGAGAAAGAGTCTGGAATTCACTGCCCGAGTTGGTGGTGGAGACAAAGACCTTAAACTCTCTCAAAAAGTACGTGGATCTGCACATTAAGTGCTGCAAGCTACAAGGTCATAGGCTGTGTGCAGGAAGGTGGGATTAGAAAGGGCATCTGGATGTCCTCATGCTGGCATGGGCAAGATGGGATAATGGCCTCCTTCTGTGCTGTAACTTCTCTATGGTCCTATGGAAAGCTGCCAACATTCAAATTATTCAACACCTTGGAAGTTCTGCGCTATTCTGTAACTGCAGCAATGGTTTTCAACATGGTTATTATTGTCTTTATTTTCATTGTATACGGCATTCTATCACATCAAGACATTGCCAGGTCCATAATAAGTTGAAAAAACTTTGCATATAGCATGCATTCCCTGTTAAGTTTACTTCCTGCTGCACATTTCTTCTGATTTGCCATGAGCAATGCCATGGAGGTTTAGCAGTAGGAATATATTAAGAGTCTTGCAATTCATGCATCACATTTTCACCCAGAAACTTTGCTGACTGGAAAGGTTGTACAAATCAGAAGAGGAACGCAGCCCTGAAGAAGAAACAGTCATGAAAATAACTGAGTCTGAATGATATAGTTCAGATCATTTTTGAAAATAGCCAAAAAAATGGATCATTTTAAAAGCTTCCTGATGAAACAACGGCTATCATTTTTGTCCTTCAGAAACTACAATCTTATTGACAAAAATGAGGTTTTAAATGAAAAAAAACACACATTTCACAATCAAATGACTATGTTTATCTCTGAATTGTATTTTTACATTCATTAACATACTTATCAAAGTTGCACTATCGCAGATACTGCAGCACGTACAGTTACCCCAATATTTACCTTCAACTTTCCACAATACTTACTTGTTCATTTTTCAAAATTATTTGAATTTCTACGGTACAAGTCTCAAAAGCCCATTTCTGTTTCACTATAATGAAACGGTGAAAATAACAGGTAGGAACTTCAACTGCGGCAAACCGTACTGATTATACTTTTATTTATGTCTGAATCATAAGCAGTTCATTTATTTTCAACGGAGAAGTCAAACTGTGTGTGTGTAACAACTTCAGTTTGTGTATTTTTAAAAATTATTTGCATCCAAACTGCATGATGAATTTGAGTAGGAATTCAATCAAGTTTTAAATAAACACTATTATCTTTTTCTTCAGCAATCACTTCAAACAGTGCAAAAGAGACAGTCACGAAATGAGAGAAACAATGAGTTTTTAAACTTATGCAAACAAATCAAAAGATTCCACATTGACTATTACTTATTGGCAGTAATAAAATATAAAGATTGTAATTAGTAAGAATCTCTCACTTTCACATTCAATTCAGGAATCAGCACACAAAGTATTCAATGCCTGGAATTTCCACTCGATTGCGCAATTCCAACGTATTTTTCCCAAAATTAGCCAAATTAGTGTAGAAGATCAAGGGGCATTTCAAGTGCAAATAACATGATCTTTTGTTAGTTTAAACGGTTCTGTATATATTTTCAAAGTCACCTTCAGTTACTTTAGATTGGGTGACTCACAAGTGGTGGACTAGTTATTCCGATTCAAAGTGATAAATCTATTCTGAACCACATTAATGAAAGTGCACCAGGTTACTACTCTTAAATGTATCAAAGAATGTTTCTCAATACGTTTTTTTTTAAATTACCTTCTAAAACACAGCCAGTTTTCATGGAAAGATTTTACATATGGGCATATAGAATTGAAGCTGGGGTTTTCCGCTACTGATGGAGGTGGACATCATGGCGGACTCAAGGGCAAAAGGCCTAAAAGGGGATTTCAATAACTCAAAATGAATAAGCAATTGTGTTCCTCGTCAGTCAATGGAAGGCCACAATCATGCCGCCAAACATCGTGAATCCACTAGCATACTTTTGCATCTCATTAGGGTACGTACTCGCCAGAATAATCCCTCCAAGTTGCATTTAAATCCCACATCGGCATGCAATTAGAATGGTGTGTTTCACATATGATTTAAACGACATGAAGCTGGCAACCTGTGCTTCGCTTGGACTGAGGTTAGTTTGCACATCATTAGCACAGCACTTGTGAGGATCAGCGCAAGGTTTTGCTAGATGCGCCATCTTGGATTCAGAGGGGTTTCTTTCTCAGGCAATTCTCTCAGTGACCAGACTAGGATTAAGGTGGGACTCGCTTTTATTGTGCAGCAGGGCAAGTGATCCACTGGTGCAAGATAAGCCAGGTCTAAGTGAAGGAAAAGGGTTGCAGGACAACGGCTCACCGGAAAGAGACAAGTCAGGACTGAGTGAAGGGAAGAGACTGCAGGGCAAGGGACCAATGAGGATGGAAAGTTGCACTGAAACACATGATTTGAGGGTGGGGCACTAAACTTACACCCAACTGAAATAGGACTTCCAAAATGAGGACTGTTACGATCCCAGCTGGTGTTACTACTGGGCAGTCAGGTCCCAGAGCAGAACCCCAACTTGATAAATCATAACATTTTAAAACAAAAGATGTGAATGAGCAGTCACAAGGTTGCCAATTAACTTTTAACAACTGATGAAAACAGTTATTAAACAAGAAAATATTAACTATAATACACCAGTCATTCATCCCACCTATAATTTTATGTACATAGATTTCATTGAATCTTAGAATCATGAAAACCATACAACGCAGAAGGAGGCCATTCAGCCGATTGAGTTTGCATCAACAATAAGTTGTGTTCAAAGCCCACCACAGTATGGTCAAATTTGAATTCCATAAAAATCTGGGTCATCAAATGATGATTTATTGATTATTGTAAAAACCCTAGGAAGGAAAACTGCCATCCTCACCTAGCTGCTTTGGTCATGCTGGAACCTCTTTGACAAATCTCCCATTCATAAAAGTGCAAGTGCTCATACACATTGTTGGATGCTTTTGCAACTGGGATGGTAGGTGAAGTGTAGCACATTCTGACGCTTAATGTCAGGATAGCCTTCTTCTCATCTCAGGACTGGCACTTGCCTCGAGGCCTCATTCTTCAAACTATTAGGGTAATGTGAGTGAGCTGTGCAACAATGCTGTATGACTTGGAAACTCTTGGCTGAAATCAGAGGAGTAATAATAATCGTGTTCATGCTGGCCCATGATGGAGGAGATTTGATCATGAGGATCTTCAGTGCATCCTCCTCTTCCTGGAATCTGCTGGCATGCAGAGCCTCACACTGTGTGTGCATTATGTTGCCAGTGCAACGGCCTCTTCACCTCGGCATCCAGGACCTCATCACCATCATATCCTTTATTCTTTCTTCCTCACTGGCCAGGTCCTCTACTCTTTGCAGCACCAGGCTGTGTAGCCATGATGATCTGACACCCTCTGGAGGGTGTGCTGGAGTGCTTCACCTGATCTGTACAGGCATTGGAACCTCATTTTTAGAATCCCTACTGGGCCCAAAGTCTAGCTTGCACTATAAGCCTTGTCATGCCTTCTCTCAGCATGAGTCTGAGGCCATCATCCATGTCCCTATCCTTGCTGAGCCAACCCTGCATTCTGTATGGTCCTTGGAAGATGTCACACATGTGAGATCTACTGAGGATGTACAAAGGCAACATGATAGCTCAGTGGTTAGTATTGCTATCTCACAGCACCAGAGATTCAGGTTCAATTCCAGCTTGCACATTCTCCCCTTGTCTGCATGGATTTCCTCTAGGTGCTTCAGTTTCCTCCCACAGTCCAAAGATCTGCAGATTCGGTGGATTGGCCATGCTAAATTGCCCCTTTCTGACCCAAAAATGTGTAGGTTAGGGGATTAGCAGGAATGTGGTGAGCCTGGGAGGGAAGCTCTTTTGGAGAGTTGGTGCAGACTCAATGAGCCAAATGCCCTTTCTGCACCGTAGGCATAATAAGAACATAAGAACTAGGAGCAGGAGTAGGTCATCTAGCCCTTCGAGCCTGCCCCACCATTCAATAAAATCATGGCTGATCTGTCGTGGCTCAGTTCCACTTTCCCGCCCTCTCCCCATAACCTTTAATCCCCTTGCCTATCAAAAACCTATCAACCCGCACCTTAAATATATTTAGCGAGGCAGCCTCCACCACTTCAACGGGCAGAGAATTCCAGAGACTCACCACCCTTTGAGTGAAGAAGTTCCTCCTCAACTCCATTCTAAACTGCCCCCCCCTTTATCTTGAGGCTGTGCCCTCTAGTCCTACTGTCCTTTCTGAGCGGGAAGAGCCTCTCCACCTCTATCCTATCCATCCCATTCATCATCTTATATGTCTCAATGAGATCTCCCCTCATTCTTCTAAACTGTAACGAGTACAAGCCTAGTTTATTCAGCCTCTCCTCATAGTTCAACCCCCTCAACTCTGGTATCAGCCTAGTAAACCTCCTCTGCACTCCCTCCAAGGCCAAAATATCCTTGCGTAAGTACGGCGACCAAAACTGCACACAGTACTCCAACTGCAGCCTCACCAATGCCCTGTACAGTTGCAGCAAGACCTCCCTACTTTTATATTCAATCCCCCTCGCTATGAAGGCCAGCATCCCATTCGCCTTCCTGACAACCTGCTGCACCTGCAGGCTGGGTTTTTGCAACTCATGCACAAGGACCCTGAGGTCCCTCTGCACCGTCGCATGCTGCAGTTTTTCGCCATGTAAGTAATAGTCCTTCCTACCATTATTCCTACCAAAGTGGACAACTTCACACTTGCTAACATTAAATTCCATTTGCCAGTTCCTGGCCCATTCGCCCAGCCTATCTAGATCCTTCTGCAGACTTTCCACACCCTCCGCACAATTTGCCGTTCCACCAATCCTGGTGTCATCAGCAAATTTCGACACCATACACTTGGTTCCCTCCTCCAGATCATCTATATAAATGCTAAATAGCTGAGGCCCCAGCACCGATCCCTGAGGCACTCCACTAGTCACCAACCGCCACTCCAAACAGCACCCATTGACCCCCACTCTCTGCCTCCTATTTGACAGCCAATCCCCTATCCACGCTAACACCCTATCCCCAACTCCATGCCCCCTAACCTTCTGTAATAACCTCTTGTGTGGCACCTTATCAAACGCCTTCTGAAAATCAAGAAACACCACATCCGCCGGCTCTCCTCTATCCACCGCCCTAGACGCATCCTCACAGAACTCCAATAAATTCGTTAGACACGACTTCCCCTTAACGAAACTGTGCTGCGTCTGCTCTATCAAACAATTCTCCTCAAGATGCCTCGCTATTTTCTCCTTGATCACTTGATTCTATGAGTTATGGACACTTCCAAGGTATCTAGCGCAAATCCGCAATATACATTTGTTGTGGTCACACATCAGCTGAACACCAATTGAGTGCCTTTGTAGTTGACGTACTGGGCTGCTTGTCACCAGGAAGCTTTTAGAGCTATGTGACTGTAGTCAATAGCATCCTGTATCTGTGGCTTGCCTGATCTCTAACAGCATTGACAAAATTGAGTGTCTTGGCAAAAATGAATCTGTGACCACCTGGTTCCTGCAGAGATCCTCAGTGAAGCTCTGAAAGGAGATTTAAGCAGCAGTGACATTCGCTACCACTGGCAGTGAATGGCCTCCCAGTCTCTGTGGCATTAACACATGGAAAATGTAGTAGATGTGACCCACCAAATCCCTGGACATGTGAAGATGTTGACACTGATTTTCGCTGATCTAGAGGAATGAGATGTGTCTTCCCTGTCTCTCCTCCTGATTGCATGCAATGATGAAATGTACCATTCTTCTTCCTCATGTGCTCTTCTCTACAAGAACAATTAACAAAAAGTAATTGTCAGCCTCCAAAGCTCCTCTTTCCATTGGTGACCAGTGAGTGACTGCAATTTCAAGGGATTTGTTTCAATCAAGGCACTTCATCACCACAACATTTCTTGACAGGGCAATGACAATTTTCAGGAGCACAGTATGCATCTCAGCAATCCCTCTCCTCTCTATTAAAAGGCCAAATACTATAAGGGTACTTTAGACAGGCCTTTATCCTAGGCCTCATCCAGTGCATCCACTACTAAATCCTTTGGAATGCATGAGGGCAAATGTTCAGTGAGGGAATGAGATTAGTTGAGGCAGGGCTTGGGTGCCACATCACTGAATCTACCAGCTGCAAGATTCAGAGGTGCTTTTCCAATGGCTTCCTGCAGTTTATACTGTTGGAAGAGTCATATAGGCTCAAAGTGTTAACTCTGTTTCTCTCCACAGATGCTGTCAGACCTGAGTTTATCTAGCATTTTCTGTTTTTTTAGTGCAGTAGTTCACTTGGCTTTTGATTTATTTTTTCACTGGGGAACCCCTATACCTGGGACATGGTTTTATTGCAAGGAGGTCAATTATAGGCACAAATCAGAATTAATATCACATGGATGTGCTTTATGATTCAAGGTTCCTGGTTGCATCCATCATTATTAAAATATTCCCAACATGTTTCAGCTGTGAATTCTTCCTCATTCGGGAATTAAGATGTCAGTGGGTGCCCCTGATACCTCACCAGTGCAGTGATCCATTCCTCCTCAATGTATGACAGTGGAAATCTGGAGGAGCTGGATAAGTTTTCCTCCCTCCAGTAACTCTCAGTCCTCCCACTGTAATCTGACTGAGAGTGGTGGATACCCCTGTCTTACCTCAAATGATTTTAGGTGGACGTGCTTATAACTCATGTAGATCTTACCCATCCCCATCTTGAGGCCTATTGCATTTTGACATGTAAAGACATCCCCTGCCCTTCCATGAGATTATCAAGTGCCCACTACTGGGCCATCTGCGATCCAGTATTAGATCTGAATCCCATCCCAACCGACATGCGTGGGGTTGTGACGAGTCCCTGTGCATCTTGCTTGGCAGTGATAATGGACTGACATGCCCTCTCCTTCCTTGTCCTCAGGCAAAGACAGTTTTTTTTCAAATTCAACACTCTTAAACAGAAGTACTTCTTTACTTGACTCTGAGCCCACTTTGACCCCAACTTGTTTTTGGACTTTAGCCCTGGACTCACTTCCCACTGGCCCTAAGATTATTCCCACCTCCTCCAACGAATCATGGGTCTGAGTGCATCCTTCCACAGAATTTCCCTGCCCTCAAGTCAGGCGTTTTCCTTCCAACCCCCTCCCTTGCCTCTATCCTGTCTTCAACCCCCACCCGCAGTCAGCCCTTGGCCTCCAGTTCATTTCAACTTCCTTTACCTACTATTGCTCTAGTACATAGAGTCTTGGCTCTAAAACCAATGTGGAAATGTTATGCTGTTGCTTTCACACCCTGGCATATAGTCAGAGGAGCCACTAGCAATGATGTAACAGGGGCCAACATACCTCAAAACCATGAATGAAGTTTGCTGGGTGCACACCCCTTATATCAGTTGCGAATTATAGCGGTCTAATTAGACACCAATGCGGCCTGTTGATCCAGCGTGGGTGTGTGATTCCAATCATGTTTATGCCAACATTAACCTGACCTTTTTGCTCCTGGGGTATTGTCCCTTCCTGCCTGCCATTATACCAGCCGCTGATAGGAGTGGAAAATTCTGCCCTGAGTTTAGATTTCCCAATTTAAACAATCAGGTAGTACAAGGAGAGGTAGAAGTTAAAAAGTTGCCAAGTAAATTGAAAAATAGGACACAGGAACATGCTTGACTACAGTCAATAATGCTGCAATCGGCTGCAAAACCACAGAATGGCAATAGAGAGCTCCTGCCACAGAGCTGGCTCATTTCTCAGTGACAAGCAACCTAAAGTAAAGTTAATGTTTATTTATTAGTCACAAGTAGGCTTACATAAACACTGCAATGAAGTTACTGTGAAAATCCCCTATTGCTACATTCCGGTGCCTGTTCAGGTACCTCGAAGGAGAATTTAGCATGGCCAATCCACCTAACCAGCACGTCTTTCAAACTGTAGTAGGAAACCAGAGCACCCCACACAGACACTGGATGAACGTGCAGATTCCACACATTCAGTGACCCAAGCCAGAAATCGAACCCAGGTCTCTGGCACTATGAGGCAGCAGAGTTAATTACTATGCCACTGTGTCACCTTGCTTTGCCACGGAGCTCAAATTCAGCCCATTAGCTGTTTTTCTCTCTCTGTCTATCCAGATGCTGTCTTGTCTGTTGAATGTTTCCAGCATTTTCTGTTTATAATTCAGATTTTCAGCATCTGCAGTATTTTGTCCTTGTAACAGATTTGGAGTCAGCAAGTTGACTAGTTGGATCATAAATTGAAAGAAGCATCATACAGCTCCCCCCTTCCCCCCAGTGATCCAACAAATAATTAAATTATATCATAATGTATCATTGAATAATGACATTTTAATCATGCTATCAGTATAAAATGAGACTTTTTCACCCGTTTTGTTTCATGATTACCATGTTTTCTTATAATTAGATTGGGGACTAGATTCTATAAATCAACAATATACTGGCATGAGCGGGGTAGTCGGATTGTAATGTCCCACTGAACAATGGCTTGAAGTGAAAATAATGCGAAAAGTGTAAATAATTAACAGCTATGGTTAGTAATATAATGTTAAAGAAGAAAGCCATTTCAGTAATATTCCTTCCATGCTCAGCAAACAGTAACTTTTGGCATGAGTTTCTTTTTCAATGTATTTAGTTACAACAAATCAAGGAAATTAACTAAATACTACTAGGACTGTAAGGTGCTTTTCATTTTAAGACAGAGCTGAAGGCTGACATTAGGCTACATATCAACAAGTAAAATCTAATGAACTGAAACAACAGTTTCTAGAAAAGTCAGTAGTACAAAATACTAAATTATTGTAACCAGCTAATATTTGTCTACGGGTATATGCTCCAATTACAAAACAGATGCACTCCAAAGTAAAATGATTTTCACACAAAGTTACCGTTTTACCAGCACTGGCTTCACATCAAGTGTGCTCACAATTAAGCCAGTTTCCTATTAACTGAACATGCAGGAAGAGGCCATCAAGAAGTCTTACTTTAAACGACTGAATGGATATTCGAAGCACAAACTGCTTTCATTTTGGCTACTTAAAATTACTGAATGATGTTATAGAGTCATAGAGGTTTACAGCATGGAAATAGGCCCTTTGGCCCAACTTGCCCATGCCATCCCTTTTTCTTAAAAACCCCTAAGCTAACCCCAATTGCCCACATTTGGTCCATATCCTTCTATACCCATCTTCCCCATGTAACTATCTAAATGCTTTTTAAAAGACAAAATTGTACCCGCCTCTACTACTATCTCTGGCAGTTTATTCCAGACAATCACCACCCTCAGTGTAAAAAAATTGCCTCTCTGGACACTTTTGTATCTCTCCATTGTGTCAATGCTAAGGAGACAACGCTTTCATGGAAAATATGTTTGCCAAAATGTATTTGTGCATGCTGGAAGAAGATATAAATCATTCAATCATTAGTAACATTTTCCTACACATTTGTAATAAATGAAGGGATTAAAATTTAGGTTTTAAATGCAACCTTCTCATCTTGGAATCCTTACACTGAAGCTAGTAGGCTGTTTGAAGCATCACATCATAGCAAATCACAAGAATAGCCAGGGTTCTGTGTTATATGTATTCCAGTGGTCGTGGAAAAAACATTGACTTGAATAATATGAAAATCAGTCACCAACACTTGCTGTTCTGGGTTGGATCAAATCTTCAAGCTCCAAAAGATGCTCCCAATTTTGTGCTCCTCCCTTCCTCATAACTATTCCTCAGGCAAGCCTCCACAATTCTATAGACTTATCTTTTGCTGTCACTTGATACTTTGAGTTTCAGTGTTCAAGTGTTATGCATTTATAACAACAAAGTCAATGACCACCCCCCACCTCCGCCCCCACAACAACAATGTTTGTGACCTGTTTGTAAACTTATCAGGGGTGAAGTTTCTTTGTGACAAGGAGTCACACTATAGTGGAAAGCAGCACTGCCTAATGCGAAAATTATAGCACACTTCAGTAAATGTTTTAGGCCACTTGAATTGGGTAGAATTGCAAAAGTACTGTAAGATGAACAGTTACTAACACCTCACAAAAGATCCTTGTTTCAGCCACTGCCATTGGCTATGAGACAGGACAAACTACATGTTTGCTGAGACTGGCCAGAGTTATGATTGAAGGAGCAGTAGAGCAGGATAAGAGAGAGATAGAGAGTGAGAGCATGGGAGCAGCACAGCACACTGGCACATAGTCAAGTTTGATAACATGAGAAAAACAATCAAATTATGAACAGAGAATGAGTGTTGAATAAGTGAGTTGATTTGCCAGTGAGTATTGAAACTTTGATCCCCTTTATAGTATAGTATAACTAGTTAAACTCCATGACATAACTATGGATAATCGCTGACTAATATTTCTAAATTTGAAATTAGGTTTTCTAGTACATGAGGCACAAAATCCTAGTAAGCAGATAATTAAGCCCAATGGAATACTATCCTTTATTATGAGAGGATCTAAACATAGAAGAATGAACGTTATGTTTCAGCTATACAGGGCACTGGTGAGACCACATCCCGAATACAGTGTGCAGTTTTGGTCTCCTTATTTAAGGAAGGATGCAAATGTATTGAAGGTGGTTCAGAGGTGGTTTATTAGATCGTTACCTGGAATGAGCGGAATGTCTAATGAGGAAAGGCTGGGCCTGTTGCTATTGGAGTTTGGAAGAGTGAGGGTTGACTTGATTGTTTTATATAAGATCCTGAACAGTCTTGATATGATGTGCACGAGTCCAGAACTAAAGCTGAAACATAACATCCATACTTCTATGTTTAGTTCCTCTCATAATAAAGGATAGTATTCCATTGGGCTTAATTATCTGCTTATGACAGAAGGCACTAAAAGCATTTCAAATTTAATAGAAAATCAAGAAGCAAGAGGAAATTAAAACAATCATGATCACTAGATAAGTACTGGGAAAACTCATAGGAATAAAGGCTGATAAGATCCTGGGACCTGATGGCTTGCCTCCTATGGTTTTTAAAAGAACTGGCTGCAGGGATAATCGATGTATTTTTCTGTAATTCCCTGGATTTTGAAAAGGTCCCAGTGAATTAGAAACCAAAAGCATAACACGTCTGTTCAAGAAAGGAGGGAGACAGAAAGCAAGAAACTATTGGTTAGTTAGTCTAACATCTGTCATTGGAAAACCATTGCCATGAAGATTGTAGTGATATTCTGAATGCCCTGCAACAATCAAGTAGGTTGGTTTTATGAAAAGAAAATCAAATTTCACAAATTTATTAGAGTTCTTTGAGGATGTAATAAGCAAGATGGAGAAAGGGATACCAATAGTTATTGCGGATTTGGATTTCCAAAAAGCACTCAATGAAGCGTCGCATAAAAGATGATAGAACAAGCTGAGAACTCACTGTATCGGGTAGTATATTGCAGAGGATGTGCTAACTAACAAAGCACAGTTGAGAACGGATCATTTGCAGATTGGCAGACTAATGAATGGAATACCACAGGGTTCAATGCTGGTCTCTCAACCATTTGTGATCTATATTAATGATCTGGATGAAGGTACTGTTGGCAAATTTATAGACGATACAAAGACAGGTTGGAAAGCAAGTTCTGAGGAACTGCCATACATCAATTTTAACTGTCATTAAATGAGTAAAGAACTTACCAGGACAATTTGGCCAAGTGCTGCATTGGCATAGAGACATGCCATACTAGTTATCAGCTTTGCATGCCAGTCTTTTCCTGCACTTCGAGAGATCCAAGTGACCCCCTTGAACCCAGCTGACCCAAACCTGTGAGTCAATCTCACTTACTTTATTAATTTTTAATTTAAATTATATAATTTTTATTTTTTATTTAATTTTTTCAATGCTATTTCTTTGCTTTTATGTATTTTTTCCAAACTTTAATAAAAATGAACATATCCATTTGACTTCACTTGTCTCTTATTAATTGAATTAATGTTCTAATTTTTTTTCTCCAAAAACCAGCAAGCTCAGAAAACCAGCAAGGACAGTAACTTCATTGTGGCGTATTGTTGCTAGTCTAGTTGTTCAGAAACCAGTGATACTCTGGGGACCCGGGTTTAAATCCCACTATGGCAGATGGTGAAATCTGAATTGAATTGAAGTCTGGAATTAAAAGCCAAATGACGACCATTGTCGATTGTTGTAAAAATCCATCTGATTCACAAATGCCCTTTAGCAAATCTGCCATCCTTACCTGGTCTAGCCTACATAATATACACAACAATATGGTTAACAACCACACAATTCATGGGCAGTCAGGGATGGAGAATAAATGCTGGTGACACCCATATCTAATGAATTTTAAGAACTTTGAGACACTGCAACTGTATTTGAGACAATTTTGATCTCCTTTTCAAAGATGGCTATACTTGCATTGAAAGCAGTTCAGAGAAGGCTGATTTCTAAGATAACAGGATTGTCTTATGAAGAAAGGTTAAGCAGTTTGGGCCTATACAGCTATTGAAGTTTTTAAAAAATTAAAGGTAATCTTATTGAAATATGTAGGCCACAATTTTCCCATCCTGCTGTATTAATTTTTTAGCGCAGCGAGTTGGAAGAATCACACATGGGGCGGTGCGTAAGATTCGTTTAAAAATAAGGGATCTTCTACTTAAGATGGAGGCTTTTCTCCAGATGGTCATCAGTCTTCAGAATTCTCTTCCATAGACAGCAGTGGAGGTTAAGTTATTGAATATATTTAAGACTGAGTAACCCAAGTTTTTGATCAACAAAGTTTAGGGGGCGGATAGTCAGGAGAGTGGAGTTAAAGCCACAATCAGGTCAGCCATGATTTTATTGAATGGCAGAACAAACACGGTGGGCTGAACACCTACTCCTTCCTATTTCTCATCTTATTATGTTTTTATTCCAATTCAATCAAATCAAGTCCAATTCAGAGTCTCAACAAGTTGAGACATTGCCAATCCAAGCTGACAAGACAGGGCTCTCACCACCTGTCTTGGGCTTGATCTATACGATCCAAGCTGATTGGAGTAAGCATAGCTCTTCCTCCAAGGCTTGATCTCATTTGCTTCTTAGCCAAAAAGCCGAGATACCGCTTTTAAAAAATTGCTTCAAATGAAGCTATAATGTAACCTAATGACTTCAACCAAGCACAGCATGTTGATACTATGCTTGATCTTAGCCAAAAGGCCGGGTGGAGAAAATCAGCAGCACAAATGTAATGAATCAAAAGGTAATTTTCAACTTCATAAATATTCAACAATTGTCTATTTGAATACTAAGGGATGGAAATGATTTGGTTCAAAGCAGCGCTAACTGTTCAAGTGTCGAAGCGCCAGTTGAACAGCCACTAAAGGGGAGGGAGGCCAGGGAAACCCACGAGAACACAAGAAGCACCGGGGGAGAGCCACAAGTGACTTGTATTAAAATACTTGCCCAAAGGTGTTTCCATAAACGTGGAGAGTGTAAGGATGAAATCCACTTGAGTGAAAAAGAATTAAACAAGTAATAAGAGTAAAATTGGCCTTTGATCTGCAAATACCTGTTAAACAAGAACCATATAACAGTATAAGAGTTTTGCATTGCCCAAACTAGAGCCTGTCTCTGGTAAAACCATTGGAAATGTAACCTCTAGATGAGAACCATACTAGTTAAACACTGGGTCTGTATCCACGACCTCAGTTACTCAATATGTGCAACTCCGACAGCTAATGAGAGTTCAAACATTGCATTTAACATTTTAAATCAAACTGGCTAACGCAAGCAAAACCGTCATCTAATATTATTTCATAACTACTCATAAACTTCAGTTTTCACATTTTTGTCACAGGTTACTATCATTCAATTAGTCTGAATACAAGTTAAAGAAAGTCTACATCAAGAATAATAAAACATAACATGAAGCAAACTGTGGCAATAATTCATCTAATTTCATTGAGAATCAGGAAATTCTAATCAGCATTTTTTTTTAAATTTTGCCTACAAAAGCCTTGCAACCGAGCTATCACTTTCAATCCATTTTTAAACCATGGAGCAAAACTTCAGAAACAATTTTTCAAACCATTATGACAGATATAATAGCTCCCACCTGTTTTTGAACCCAAGTGCTGACTGGCATCTTACCAGTATAAGTGGAAGCGTAGACAAAGACCTCTATAGGCTAAGGCTGCTCCACTGCTGTGAGGCCACTGAGGCATTAAATTAGTTCCACCCCACTAACTACCCTCCCGTGCCTTGGCTCTTTCAGGCCAAAGGTTTGTCACTGTTGTTATTACAGCAGGGTTAAGAACACACACTTAAATCAGCCTGGCATTTCGGAATTTCAAGCTGCCCTCCCCAACTCTATCCTTCATCTACACTTTTTGTCTATTCAGAAACTTTTGATGTCACTCTCTCAAACTGCCTACTTTGAATTTAAACAATAAAATTGTATTCAAGACCAGCACTTAAGCCTTGGCTTATTTATACAAATAAATCCTCTTAATAAACTTAAAATACCACCATAGAATAAACAGATTTTTTTAAACAGAGGAACAGTGTAAGTAAATTAGCTGAAAAATGAAGTTTAACAAAGGTTTCATTTGTATTTTACTTTAACATATATAAACATTTCATATTATTCACATATGGAGCCAGGTAACTTGCTATTTGAACTGTTAACCTGGCCTTTCCAGGTCCTCGAAGCAGGTGCTACTCTAACAATCTTCTCCAAGGCCTTGGCTAGAATTCCTGACTTCTGCATTCACCTTTTGCACCAAATATGACGAGGTTGTGCTGAAACTTTATCCCCATGTGTGCGCTCAAGAAAGTCAGCCATAAGATGCCAACAAAAGAAGAATGGGTTGAATGTATTTTTCTGTTCTGTTTGACTTGGGGAGGGGCAGGGTTTGCCTATCTCAAAAATAATACATGTATTAATTTGTAAGGTACAAGATACATGCATATTCTACATCTGAGAATTTCTGAAATGAGTTCTACAGATGAAATATGCCATGGTTATTTTGCCGTTCTAGTATATAGATTTTTTTTAAACTGCCGTTACAAAAATAGCCCAGATTTGTTTTAGACAGTGTAGCTAATATAACTTCATTGAAAAATGCTTTCCTTCTCAAACAGATTTAACCCTCAGCTGCTGATTTCCCAGAGGATTTAAATGGCTATATATTTAACCCTTACGTTTCTGAGCAAATAAGCTCAGTTGCAATTAGTTTCTTTTAAGCAATTTAAGGCTCAACATTGCAGCATACAGACCCGACAGAATTTGTATCTCTGAGCCAGTTTTATTATTTTTCAATCATAGAGTGATACTGTAAATCCCACTGATACTCTTCTCAACAAAATACTGGAATATCTTCACGAAAATTCATGAAAACTCTTATATGGCCAGTGACAACGCAAGGCTTGAAAGCTGGACAATCAAGAGGATCGATGAGGCTCAAATAAGAGTTTTAGAAATGAAAGGACCATGCTAAATTCTCCCTCAGTGTACCTGAACAGGTGCCGGAGTGAGGTGACTCGGGGATTTTCATACTAACTTCATTGCAGTGTGAATGTAAGCCTACTTGTGACTAATAAATAAATTTTAACGTTTTTAATATTACATGTCAGCCAAGCAGACAAATGAGTGGGTGTGCAAGAAGGTTGGCATTGAGGAGAATTTGTCGGAGGCAGTACTGCTGAACTACAACAGTATAAATCTTTGATTTAGCGCCGGCTAGCTACACAGGCAACCTGCTAACCTAGAAGAATACTTGATAAGAATCCTCGATGAGTAAATGTATCAGCAAAATCCTAATAGCTAAACGTTATATTTATTTCTTCATCCTAAACTTATTTAAAAAACTGATAGAAAGTTTGCCCCATCCACTCTCATTTTTCCATTGTCCTGAAGGTTCCTGGCTTTTGTTGACAGAAGGTTCCAGAACTGAAAGCTGTCTGGTACCTCACTTGCAGCAAGTCGACAGGCATCCACCCAGAAATCTAATCATCTGAGGAATACATCACATCCAAACCTGTTCCTATCAAAAAATTGTCAGCAGCAGCTGCCTCTTGATTTGAGAATGACATCTCATCGGAGTTGCAAGCTTCTGCCTTTAAAAATATTATCAAATGTTTATACGATACTACAAAATAATTCTGCATAGAATCATTTCAGCGTAACATGAACGGGTAATAGATATTCCATATTTTACAAAGAAGCACAAGCTCAATCTATAACGGTGAATGTCTGCGACACTTCAGGCCCTACCTTTCCCTGGCCCAAACAGATAAACTTCCTCCAAAGTCCTCCTGTGCTCAAGCACCAAAATCAAATCTTTTTCTGCTCTCCTATCCCTACTCTTGTCCTCTGTGACCTCATCTTGTCCATGAATATGCATCTCCAACTCCCTTGACCCTTTTCCCACTAAACTGCTGGGCATCCAACTTCGCTTTCTGTTCATTTTAGTTCCCTCTCTTTGGATAACATCATCCTCTCCTTCAAATCTACAGTCATCACTCCTCTCCTTAAGAAACTAACTCTTTCCCAGCATTATATTTAGAATGTTGTCATTGTGCATGGCCAGTTTTTTCAGTACTTGGTCCCTTTTTTAAAATGCAGCCCCGGATTTGTATCAGCTTTCAAGGCTACACAGGAAAACTTAACTGAAGCACAGCTCTTAACCCCTCCGTCCTTATAAAGCACTGCCCCATCTCAATATCTGCTTTTTCTCTCCAGCTTTTCATTGCATTGCTTCTTCCAAATCCGTGTCCATATCTCTCAATTGAATTTGAATTTTTCTAAACAGGTTTCTGCTCCTGCCACAGCATTGAACTGGATCCTATCAGACTCACAATTTACATTCGATGTGATGGTGACAAAGATAAGCTGTCCTTCCTTGTCTTTTTTGACATGGTTGATCACACTATCCTCTTCCAACACCTGTCTGTTATCATCCAGCTAGGTGGCACTGCACTTGCCAGGTTCCGCTATTATTTATCTAGTTACAGCCAAAAATCAACTGCAATGGCTTCTCTGAGTGCTCCTGAAATGTTCAAAGGGCGTCCCCAAGAATCTATTCTTGGCATTCTATTTGTTGTCTAAATACTGTCCCTATACAACATTATTCAAAAACAGTGCTAGTTTCTACACGAGCTAGCTACACCCACTCTCTTTAAATTATCTGACTGCTTGCCCACCATCCAGCATTGAATGAGCAGAAATTTCTTCCAACTAAATAATGAGAAGCCTGAAACCATTGTCTTCAGTCCCTCCCAAAATCTCCATTCCCTAGCCACCAACTCCATCTCTTTCCTTAGCAATTGCCTGAAGCTAAACTAACTGCAATCTTGGGGACATATCTAACCCCGAAAAGAGTTTCGTTAAGACTACTTACTTCCATTTCTATAACATCAGCAAATTCCTCTTCTGCCTCAGTTGATCTGCTGCTGAAAGCCTCATCCATTCCTTAATTACCTCAAAATTTGGCTATTCTAATGCACTCCTGGCTGGTCTCCCATCTTCTATCCTCCATAAATGCAAGTTCATCTAAAATTCAGCTGCTCATGTCCTAATTCTCGCAATCTCATTTACTCTTCACCCTGTGCTTACTGACCTCTATTGGCTCTCCCGCTTGAGGGACACCTCTAATTTAAAATTCACATCCTTGTTTTCAAATTCCTCACTTCTTCCTGTCTCTGCAGCCTTTCCCCTCCAATCTTCCAAGAAAACTGTATTCCTCCAATTCTGGTGTCTTGCACATCTCTAATTTTAATCACTCTAACATTGGCAGTTGTATCTTTAGCTGCTGGAGCCCCAAGATCAGAGACTACCTTCTTAGCTTATATTTTCTCCTTTAAGGTGCACCCTACAGCCTCAATTTTCAATCAATATTTCATCTGCCTTAGTATCTCCTTCTTATTAGATTTTGTTTGATAATGCTGCTGTGAAGCGCCTTGGGATGCTTCCTACATTAAAGGTCCAAGATAAATACAAGGCATTGTTCAGGGGGGTTGTTCTTTTTTGTTTTAAACTCAAGAGTTTTAATTGTCAAAAGACAACTTCCAGCGTCCGCACATTAAATATACAAATCTAGAAGACTGACGTCCAACTAGCCCGGCCATTTAACACACATAAACGACATGAAGTTGCCATACTTGACACATAGACCAATGCAGCAACTTACCAAGCATCCTTCGACAGCACCTTTCAAACTTCTGATCTCTACCATCTAGATAGACAAAAGCAGCAGATCAAGGTGAACACCACCACCTGTAAAGCATGCACTATCCTGACTTGGAAATATACTGTCATTTTTTTGATGCTGCTGGGTCAAATTCAAGGAACTCACTTTCTAACATCACTGTGGGTGTAACTACACCACGTGAACTGCAGCGGTTCAGAAAGTGGCTATCACCTTCCCAACCAAAGGCAATTAGGGATGGGCAATAAATACTAGCCCACCCAGTGAAGCCCACATCCCGTGAATGAGTAAGTAACAAAAAAAAGTACCCCACTGACATATCAGAAAGAGTTACAGTTTTCCCATTCAAAGACAAGTGATTTTTAATGGTGTGAAGTTTTTTTTAGCATATCTTCACACTTTCTTTCCTTTTGAGGAATAAGTGGTGGAAAGATTCCCGAGCCGATTGTCAGCCTGTTGAACCACATAATGAATGTTCCTTCCAGGGCCAACAAGAGCAGTGTGGCAAGACTCAATTATTACCAAACAACAATTCTGGCATTCCACAAGTGTGGAGTCTCATTGCTTCAAATTTTATTGTTGGGCATTTTAGGAAAGAAAAAAATAATTTTAACTTTATCTCTTTCATCTCCCTTGATCTCACCACATCTTTCTTTCCCTCTTTATTTTGCTTACTGGATATGATTTTACACAATTAAATTTTCTAATTTACACCATCTCATTCAGATACTGCTTGTCTCAGTATGGGTTATTCAATCTGACAGGCTGTAGAGACACCTGCTGTTTGCCCTGTTCCCAAATTTTCTGTAGTGGCAGTCCTGGTGACACAGTAAAAAGTCTGACAACACCTGGTTTAAGTCCAACCGATTTATTTGATAGTAAACTCACAAGCTTTCGGGGTTTGTCCCTTCGTCAGGTGAATGGAGAGTTCTGGCCTCAGACAGAGCATATAAAGCACAGACAGTTTACAGATTACCGATTAGAATGCGAATCTTTACACCTAACCTGCTGTTCAAGTCCTAAAGTGGCCGACAATGTGAGTGGAAGGAGCACTGATCACAGGTTAAAGAGATGTGTATTGTCTCCAGACAGTACAGTAAGTGAGGTTTTGCAAACCCAGGCAAGTCACGGAGGTTACAGATAGTGTGACATGAACCCAAGATCCCTGCTGAGACCGTCCTCATGTGTGCAGAACTTGGCTATCAGTCTCTGCTCAGCGACTCTGTGCTGTCGTGTGTCATGTGTCATGAAGGCCGCCTTGAAGAATGCTTACCCGAAGGTCAGAGGCTGAATGCCCGTGACCACTGAAGTGTTCGCCAACAGGAAGGGAACAGTCTTGCCTGGAGATTGTCGAGCGATGTTCGTTCATCCGTTGTCGTAGCGTCTGCATGGTCTCCCCAATGTACCATGCTTCGGGACATCCTTTCTTGCGACGTATCAGGTAGACAACGTTAGCCGAGTTGCAAGAGTATTTACCGTGTACCTGGTGGATGGTATTCTCACATGTGATGATGGTACTCATGTCGATGATCCGGCATGTCTTGCAGAGGTTGCTGTGGCAAGGTTGTGTGGTATTGTGGTCACTGTTCTCCTGAAGGCTGGGTAGTTTGCTGCGAACAATGGTCTGTTTGAGGTTGCGTGGTTGTCTGAAGACAAGAAGTGGAGGTGTGGGGATGGCCCTGGCGAGATGTTTGTCTTCATCAATGATATACAAAGAACAAAGAACAACCCAGCACGGGAAAGAGGCCCTTCGGCCCAACGAGCCCACGCCGCCGCATCCTCCTACACCTACCCTGCCCTGCGTGTCTGCGAGTGGAACCCCTAACTTAGCCAGATTCAGGGGAGAATAGTGTCAATTTGGTATACCAATCAGCCTAAGAGCACATCTTTGGGGTGTGGGAGGAAACCGGAGCGCCCGGAGGAAACCCATGCAACCACAGGGAGAATGCGCAAACTCCCACAGACACAGGCCCAAATCCATGTATCTGCACAGCTAGCAGTGCTAGTCACTGAGCTGTTGCGGGCCCGTCTACCGGTCCAGGATCAAGCACACACACTGACACGAAGTACTAGGCCACTCCCGAAACCTCCAAGAGCAGCCCATGCACGACCCACCGTGTGCATGCCCCTTGTTTGACAACAAGGTGGACCGCCACCTGCGGCATAAAAAGACAAAACGTTAACATGTAAGTCTGCATTTCCGGTGTCTCCCGAGGCTCTGACCCTATTTAATACCCCCTGCTATAACCCTCCATCCTTGTTTCGCTCATGTGTCTATCTAAGTAAACATTAAACAAGTCCAACGTGCCTGCCTCCACCACCCTACTCGGTAGCGCGTTCCATACCCCCACGACCCTCTGCGTGAAGAACCTTCCTCTCATATCCAAATTATACCTCTCCCCCCTCACCCTTAAATCATGACCTCTCGTAATTGTACCCAATCTAGGGAGCAGCCTATCACTATTGACTCTATCTATTCCCTTCAGTATCTTATATACCTCTATCATGTCTCCCCTTAATCTCCGTCTTTTCCAAGGAGAAAAGTCCCAGTTTCTCCAACCTTTCCTCGTAACTCAGTCCTTCCATGCCAGGCAACATCCTGGTAAACCTCCTCTGCACCCTCTCCAGAGTCTCCACGTCCTTCCGGTAGTAAGGTGACCAGAACTGGACGCAGTACTCCAAATGCGGTCTAACCAACGTTCTGCACAACTGAAGCATTAAACGGCAGCTCCTATACCCCTTCCTATAAAGGCTAGCGTTCCATAAGCTTTCCTCACAACCTTCTCTACTTGTGTCGCAACCTTCATAGACTTGTGAACCTGCACTCCCAGGTTCCTCTGTATTTCTATACTCCTAATCGGTCTACCTTTTATCACGTAGCTCCTCTCTGCATTATTCCTTCCAAAATGCATCACCTCGCATTTGTCAGGATTAAATTCCATCTGCCACCTATCTGCCCAATGCACCAACCTATCTATATCCTGTTGTATCACCTGACATTCCACTTCAGTATCCGCCAATCCTGCCATCTTGGTGTCATCCGCAAACTTGCTGATCACACCACGTATGCTCTCTTCCAAGTCGTTTATGTATACTACAAAGAGGAGAGGTCCCAGTACTGAGCCCTGCGGCACACCACTGGTCACTGGCCTCCAGCCCGAAAAGGTCCCCTCAACAACTACCCTCTGTCTCCTATTGCCCAGCCAGTTCTCAATCCACCTAGCTACCTGCCCTTGTATCCCATGTGCCTTAACCTTTTCTACCAGCCTACCATGAGGGACTTTGTCAAATGCCTTACTGAAATCCATATAGATGACATCAACGGCTCGCCCATCGTCAACCGTTTTTGTCACCTCCTCAAAGAATTCTACCAGATTCGTAAGACAAGACCTCCCCCTAACAAAGCCATGTTGCGTATCCCTAATCAGATCACAATGCTCCAAATGCTCATACATCCTACCCCTAAGTATTTTTTCCCATTAATTTTCCTACCACCGATGTCAAACTCACTGGTCTATAATTTCCAGGGTTGTCCTTACTACCTTTTTTAAACAGCGGTACAACATTAGCTACCCTCTAGTCTTCTGGGACCTCACCTGTGTCCAAAGAAGAGACAAAGATTTGCGCCAGAGGCCCAGCAATTTCATCTTTCACCTCCCTAAGCAGCCTGGGATAAATACCATCAGGCCCCGGAGCTTTATCCGTCTTTACGCTACCTAAAAGCCTTAGCACTTCCTCCCTCGTAATGGATATTTCCTGCCACTGATCTACAGCTCCCTCCAAGACACTGCACGACACCGAACCCCCTCTCCTTCGTGAATACCGATGCAAAGTATTCATTCAGGATCTCCCCCATTCCCTCCGACTCAATACATAACTCCCCTCCTTTGTCCCTAAGAGGACCAATTTTCCCTCTAACCACTCTCTTGCTCCTAATATAGGAGTAAAATGCCTTTGGATTTTCCTTAATCCTATCAGCCAAAGCCATTTCATGCTCTCTCTTCGCCCTTCTAACTCCCCTTTTTAGCTCCCTCCTACTCTCTCTATATTCCTCCAGCGCACTCTCCATACCCAGTTGTTTTGACCTAACATACGCCTTCCTCTTCTTCCTGACCAAGTCTTCGATACCCCCTGTAATCCACAGCTCTCTAATCCTACCTTTCCCATCCTTCCGCTTAACCGGAACATGCCTTTCCTGCAACATTTTCAGTTTGCCCTTAAAAGCCTCCCACTTGCCAGCTAACAGTCCCTCCCAATCAGTGTCCTTCAGCTCCCTCCTAATCCGGCTATAGCGCGCCTTCCCCCAGTTCAGCACCCTCCCCTTCGGATGGCACTCATCCCTTTCCATTTTTATCCTAAAGTAGACGCACTTGTGGTCACTGTTAGCCACATGTTCGCCTACCTCAACCTCAACCACCTGCCCCGGCTCAATACCCAACACTAAATCCAGTATAGCCCCTTCCCTAGTCGGGCTAGTTACGTACTACTCTAGAGACCCTTCCAAAACACATTTTACAAACTCCTCTCCCTCCGTACCCCCAGCTCTAGGCCCCCTCCAATCCACTCCAGGAAGATTAAAGTCACCCACTACAACCACCTTATTCTTTCTGTACCTATCCAAAATGCCCCTGCAAATGCCTTCCTCCACTGACCTCGGGCTGTTGGGTGGCCTATAGTATACCCCTAGCATCGTAATCTCTCCCTTCTTATTCCTCAACTCCACCCACAGTGACCCAATCCCTAACTCCTCCATATTGTCCTCCCTCTGCACTGCTGTGATGTTTTCCTTTACTAACAGTGCCACCCCTCCACCTCTCTTTAACCCTCCTCTGTCACACCTAAAACACTTATACCCAGGAACATTCAGCTGCCAGTCCTGCCCTTCACGTAACCACGTCCCTGTTACTGCCACAACATCTAACTTCCTCACAAACATCAAGGCCCTAAGCTCATCCGTTTTTCCTGTCACACTCCTTGCATTGAAACAGACACAGTCCAACCCACCAGTGTCCCTCGGAACCTCCTTCTCCCTGATAATTTTCCTTTCACCCAACTCTCTCCCGGCCCCAGTGTCTAATGAGCTATCAGCCACATCCCCACCCCCCCTCCCTATTAGTTTAAACCATTCCTAAACACACCAGCTAACCGCCCTGCTAAGACACTAGTGCCCCTCCCATTCAAATTCTCCCCACCCCTCCTATACAGTTGCCCTTCTCTCATAAATACCTCCCAGTGGTCTACAAAAGTAAAACCCTCTACCCTACACCAATCCCTCAACTATGCATTCAGCTGCATGATCTTGTTATTCCTAGCCCTGCTGGTACTAGGCAGCAACCCAGAGAATGCCACCCTGGAGGTCCTGCTCCTCAGTTTGGACCCCAACTCCCTAAATTGCCTACGTACATCTACCCTATTCCTCCTTCCTACGTCCCTCTCCCCTACGTGTATTATTACCTCTGCCTGGGTCCCCTCCCCTTTCAAAATTCCCCCTACCCTTTCCGTTACGTCCTGTACCCCTGCTCCAGGGAGGCAGACCACCATCCTGGAGTCACGCCTCTGCCCACAGAACCTCCTGTCAATGCCTTGGACCGTCCCATCCCCTACCACTATCACCTTGCCAGCCCCCTTCTGTCCCTCTAAGTCATTCTGTCCCTCCTGCCTATCCTTTTGTGCCCCCAACGATGAATCTTGGGGGGCCACTGGGGAGGCCGGGGGACCATGACTATTCTTCTTCTTCCTCTTTTTCCGCCTAACAGTCGTCCACCCATTCTGCTCTTCAGCCCTTGGGACCTCTTCCTGCTCATGGTTCCTAGACATTATCTCTTCGTTTTCCCTGACCAGAAACGCATCATCTAAACGCCCCTCAAGTTGCCTGACCCGGGCCCTCAAGCACTGCAACTCTAAACATTTAACACAGATGTGGACCTTCGGGAGACGTGACACCACCAAGAACTCCCACATGTGGCACCTAACACAGCTTATGTTCCTCCCCATAGCCCCTGCCATGTCCCAACCTCCTGTATGTGTCAAAAGTTAGAAAACTTCAACTCACTTTCTCTAAGCCTGCACTCGCCTAAGCCCAGCGAGCCAAAGCCCTTCTCACTCAGCTACCACTCACTCCGCTGCCCGCTCTCAACGCTGCCCGCTGTATGCCGCTACCTCCTTTTTATACCCCCCGCTCCCCCTTCCCGACAATCCCCTCGCCTAACTTCCGGTACGGAAGCAAACTACACTCTCACAAACCCCGCGAACCGGAAGTGCAGTCAGAAAGCGATTCCAAGTAAACCCAGTACTCACCAAAGCCACAGCCACCAAGTACACTGCTCCGGAGAACAATGAGGTGGATCCACGGGTGAGTATCAGATTTATACCCCCCCGCTCCCCCTTCCCGACTATCCCCTCACCTAACTTCCGGTACGGAAGTAAACTACACTCTCACAAACCCCGCGAACCAGAAGTGATATGTTGAAGACTCCAGAGAAGATGTCGTAGCTTCTCCGCTCCGGGGAAGTACTGGACGACGAAGGGTACTCTGTCCACCATGTTCCGTGTTTGTCTTCTGAGGAGATCGGTGCAGTTTTTTGCTGTGGCGCATAGGAATTGTCGATCTATGAGTCGAGCGCCATATCCTGTTCTTATGAGGGCATCTTTCAGCGTCTGGAGGTGTCTGTCACGATCCTCCTCATCTGAGCAAATCCTGTGTATACGGAGGGCTTGTCCATAGGGGATGGCTTCTTTAACATGTTTAGGGTGGAAGCTGGAGAAGTGGAGCATTGTGAGATTGTCTGTGGGCTTGCAGTACAATGAGGTGCTGAGGTGACCGTCCTTGATGGAGATGCGTGTATCCAAGAATGCAACTGATTCTGGGGAATAGTCCATGGTGAGTCTGATGGTGGGGTGGAATTTGTTGATACCATCATATAGTTGTTTCAGTGATTGTTCACCATGAGGCCAAAGGAAGAAAATGTCATCGATGTACCTCGTGTATAGCATTGGCTGAAGATCCTGTGCAGTGAAGAAGTCTTGTTCAAACCTGTTGGCCGAGTTGCAAGAGTATTTACCGTGTATCTGGTGGATGGTATTCTCACGTGTGATGATGGTATCAGTCCTGGTGACCTCAGATGGCCATGCAAGGGCCCAGCAAAATAAATAAACGTAAGTGAACTCCATGTGCCATTCACATGTCACTGATCACAAAGTCTAGGCCGACGCCGAGTTCCATAATTTTTAAGTACCCAAGTTTGAAGTGATAGGATTCCTGGTAACTTCAACAACCTCAAAATAAAAGATTTAAATCTGAAAATATATCGCTGATCATTTTTATGTTAAAATAAGTCTTACTTACACAACATTTTGCTGATGCTTAAATATAGAAAGTTGAATCTGATTTTTCTTTCCTGATTAGTATTTTCAGGATAGCATTACAGTCACCAAGAATTAAAAGTAAGGTATGTTTCGTCATAGAACATAGAACATAGAACATTACAGCGCAGAACAGGCCCTTCGGCCCACGATGTTGCGCCGACCAGTTAAAAAAAAACAATGACCCTCTAACCTAAACCAATCCCTTTTCGTCCATGCCTTGTCATTTAGCTCTATTTAATTTCATTGCTTCTCTCTGCTATGTTATCAAGCACATCTTTCATGTTAGATCATGCTTTTGCTCTTTTAAATTCTTCAATCAAGCCAATGTACATAAGATCATAGAAATAGGAATAGACCATTTTGCTCCTCAAACCTGACCCACCGCTATTCAATAAGATCTCAGCTGATTTGCGAACAAACTCCGTATACCTACCTCAGTCCCATAGCTCGAATATCTTTACGAAACAAAAATCTATCAGCCTCTGTCAGTTTCCAACTGACTGAACATCAACTGCTATTTGCAGAACACACCACCCTATGTTAAAGTGTTTCCTAATTTCACTCTTGAAAGATCTGACACTAATTTTCAGGCTCTTTCCCACATCCTAGATTTCCAACCAATGGAAATAGTTTTTCCCTACCTATTCTATCTGTTCCCCTTAACATCTTGAAAATGTCATTCAGATTACCACTTAGAAACATAGAGTCATAAAGATTTACAGTATGGAAACAGGCCCTTCAGCTCAACTTGTCCATGCCACCACTTAACCGAAATTCTAAGGAATACAGCTTCAGTTTGCTTAATTCCTCCTTATAACTTAACCATGGGATTTGTTTTAAAAACAGACGCTGCACTCCTTCCGAGGCTAATATATCCCCCCAAGGTGTGGTGCCCAGAACTGCTCACAGAATTAGGTCTATTACGTAAACTCTCAGTATTGTGTAAGCATGCTTCTCCTTATGCTGTAGTATCCCCAAGCTTTTCATATGTTGTTGGCGCTGCAGAAAATAATCTTTTCCATATCACCATAGCACAATTTGAAGAAGATACTTTTTCGCCACCCCTCTGTCAGGCATTATTTTCCCCAACACGAATTTTATCTCCTTTCATCCTTTTTTGGTCAAAACCCAGAAATTTTCAATGCCCTTTCTTGGGAAGGTATCTCTGTGGATATTTGTTAATCTTAGTGACCAAACATGAAGAGTAATTTGTAGACTTGTCACTGTTTGGAAACACCTTGACTTCCCTGAAATTTCAAGGAGTCCACTCATGTGAATCCCATGTCAACTTAATTTGACAGGCTTGTATACATATTTAACTCCAATTTTAATCTAACCTGTCAAACGGACAGGAATTCACAGCTACACCCTGACCAGTTAGCACAATAAAAAGTCTGACAACACCAGGTTTTAGTCCAACCTATTTATTTGATAATATACTCGCTTTTTTTTAGTCCAACCTAAATCAGGTAGCATCTGCGCTAAGCTAGTAAAAGTGCTACTCCTCTTCTAATTAAACATTTTGTAATTAAGGATAAATATATTTAATACATGGTTTCAATATTTTTAAAAAATCTCTGGTATGGTGTTAAAAGGAAACAGCTATTTAGTATTAAAACTTCCACTATTTAATTGCATTTCCCTAAACTTCTCAATGTTAAGCATCCCTCTTGTGCACCCTACATAATTTTAGGGGTCTACAGTTAAGTTAAAAAATTAACCGCAAACTCTAACAAAATGTAGCTTCTTCAGTCATGACTCACGCAGTAAAGGAGAAATTTTGTAGCTGAACACAACACAAACCAACTGCAACACAATAACCTAATGTATGTTTTGTTAATTGAATCCACCTAGTTAATGCTTGGACTAAATATTAATCTCTAAGTGAAAAATCAGATTTCTGGGTAACATTACTGAGCATTGTATTATGCCTTCACTCGTCACTCCACGACCTAAAGTCAATACCACTGAGAAAATATTGCAGGAAAATGTCATCCCAAAACAACAATAAAAGTAGAGTCCAATGTAATAAAAAGGAATTTGGCTTCTTCAGTCACCATGGAGCAATAATTTGATATTAGGGATTAGCAGCCCACTGTATACTATAGGCACAGGTCACTGATTTTCCTTTTACATGGAAAACCAGATTCCTGGAATGTAATCCCCAAAATACCAACAAATATCTTGGAATATCATGTAAAAATGGAATTTGGCTCATTCCAACACCATGTACCAGTAGTTCTGCCTATAGTAAAACCAAATGCATGTTTCAAGATATCCATTACAGTGACTAGTGACATTTTAGTGCACAGAGGCATTACCTATACTATTCATATGTGAGTACTATGCCTTGGGATTGAAGTGAAGCAAAACGAAGAGACGATGGAATCCACTGCATCTTCACAACAAGTACTGACTTTCACTAAAGCAACATCTTAATTTTAAGACTCATACCTGTGGCAACCTTACCCATCAAAAAGATCCATTGTGGTTGGGATCACTTCACTGAAGAAGATTAGTTGACCTAACACCCGTGTTTGCAGATTTTCGCAGTAGGTTTTCAGGTTAAAATATTCTGATGAAAACATTTGCGTTTCTATGATGACAGGCAAGGAGCTAGATGTGATCTCCACTCCAGATTGCTGCATTCTTACAACTTTTAAAGATACTTTCTGTGCCCTGAATACACCTTCTACGTCCAGTCTGGGCCATAGCCATCTAAGGAAAGAGCGTCGAATTTTCTGAAAAAGTACAAATTGGAAGTTTCAATAAAAATGATGATTTAATGAACTGTTCAGATCATTTGATGGGATCAAGTAATTCCCAAAGCAACTAAACACAATCAGAAATTAAGAACACGGTATACAGCTTTGCAGATGGAGAAGAAAGTAAACCACAATCTGCTAGACATGCGAAATCTCTCCACTGAGGGCAGATTCTCATCTTGTGGATTGTGGATAATCTTTCCTGGATACCTACTACATGATGGACATACTTTTAGCCCTGGATTACAATTCTGGAAATTACTAGCAGAATATTTACTTCTGTCGTTCTGACTGTACTAAGTAAAGAACAGTTTCATCTAAACCAAACTAAGATTTTGAATTTTGTATTCAAGGTATGCAAGTGCTAAAAAAAAAGTCTATTTCAGGATCCTGCTGTCAGCATCAAGTACTCCCAGATCAGCTACAGCAAAGCTAGATGCACAGTTTAAAAAAAAGCTCTACTTGCATCCAAAAAAATACAGAAGAGTACTCCCCAATCTATGAGTGTGAAATTTTCAAATCTCCCACGTTATCCTGCGGCATCTTTATGATTACAGACGACACTAAGATTGGTGGCATAGTGAACAGTGAAGAAAGTTATCTCCAACTGCAACAGGATCTTGATCAATTGGGCTAGTGGGCTGACAAATGGCAGATGGAGTTTAATTTAGACAAATGCGAGGTCATGCATTTTGGTAGTTAATGGTAGGGCGTTGTAGAGAGTTGCTCAGTTAATGGTAGGCTGTTGTGGAAAGTTACAGAACAAAGAGATCTAGGGGTACATGTTCATAGCTCCTCGAAATTGGAGTCACAGGTGGACAGAGTGGTGAAGAAGGTATTTGGCAGGCTTGGTTTCATTGGACAGAACACTGAATACAGGAGTTGGAATGTCTTGTTGAAGTTGTACAAGACATTGGTAAGGCCACACTTGGAATACTGTGTGCAATTCTAGTCACCCTATTATAGAAAGGATATTATTAAACTAGAAAGAGTGCAGAAAAGATTTACTAGGATTCTACCGGGATTGATGGTTTGAGTTATAAGGAGAGGCTGGATAGGCTGGGACTTTTTTCTCTGGAGCGTAGGAGATTGAGGGGTGATCTTATAAAGGTCTATGAAATAATGAGGAGTACAGATCAGCTAGATAGTCAATATTTTTTCTCAAAGGTAGAGGAGTCTAAAGCTAAAGGACATAGGTTTAAGGTGAGAGGGGAGAGATACAAAAGCGTCCAGAAGGGCAATTTTTTCCACATAGAGGGTGGTGAGTGTCTGGAACAAGCTGCCAGAGGTAGCAGTAGAGGCGGGTACAACTATGTCTTTTAAAAAGCATTTAGACAGTTACATGGGTACGATGGGTATGGAGGGATATGGGCCAAGTACAGGCAATTGGGATCAGCTTGCGGGTTTTTAAAAAAACAGCGGCATGGACATATTGGGCCAAAGGGCCTGTTTCTATGCTGTAAACCTCTATGACTATGACTCTATTAAGTGATAAGTTATCACTTTAGAAGCAACTTTCTTGTGTCAATCTCATACCCTGTGGGCACAGGTCTGAAACTATGCCAAATAGTTTTGTCAGCAGACAAAATAGTTTGAAAGTCGGCAAACAGATGAGATTTTAATCACATTTTAGTTAAATTGGGATCCAGTCCAATCCGTGTGTACATATGCGCATGTGTGTGCACGAGTGCTCATGTGAGCCAATATCTAATCCATTGTGGTGTTCTGTCTTCTCCTCCTCGCGCACTTTATCAAACGTGTTGTGCAATCGCCAGTTCAGATACTGCCATGTAAAAAAATTCTCAGTGCTAAGCTACATGTAAATTGTATCCAAACTTTAGGAATAATGGCCAAGAGAAATGACAGAGCGAATCCTCTACAATACTAGGGGGAAAATAAACGCATGTCTCTCTGGTACATGGTACCATGACTTAAGAGGGGATTTTAAAAAAACATGTAACAGCAATTTAACTTGTCTGTAATTTATTGTAAGGAAAACCTGCACTATATGTTAGAGTACGTCTGGTTCCAAAACAAGTTCACACTACAGATATACCAAATTTCCGAAGCAAGAAGAACATTAAGCAGACTATTTTTACAGCTACTGCAGTTACAATGAATGATCTGGAAGCAATCTTACAAGCAGCCTGCACTCATCAGCAAAGTGTTTATTGTGACAAAGTGGCCAAGGTCGAAGGTTAAATGTCACCTTCAAACTCCTGACATACCTAAAAAGGAATGAATACAAGTTTTTACATTTGAGAACAGTACGTTTTTGTGTTGTGGAGATCCATATAAAATGTTATAAATACTATCACATTTGATTAAAATATCCATTGATTGTGTGTATTTAATTTTTCAATTTCTTCCAAAAAAATTCCAATTTAACAGAACATTCAACTGAACTATCGAAATAGCATATGAACCAAAGATTTTCAACAATACTTTCTCTCCTCGAATTGTTACAATTCTGGCACTACCCAAACTTGAACAGAATCCATTCTTATATAAATAATTTCTGTTATGAATAGCTTAAAATGAGACTAGCTGTAAAAGAAAACTTTCTTCCTCTTTACCAATTACTGCAATTATTAACATAATTAAACACACTTACAGAACAAAGTAAGGTTCCAATTCAAGTGTCCCACAAACATTACAAATATCTTATACAAATGTTAAAATGTTTGCTTTGACCAGACCCCTTTCAAGCATATACACAAACTAAAAGAAAGGAATTGTCAAAATTGTTCCAGGTAATTTACTCACTATAATGATGTATTTGAATACTAAGAGGCATAAGCTACCAATTAGGAAAACAGGAGGGGAAAAAAAAACTCAGGCAAAAGACTTTCACTCGAAAGATGACAGAGTTTTGCAATAAATTATCAGGTTAGGCCAGAGTGAAATAATAGCACAAATATCCTAAGTGATTGGATGGAGGGGCATAGTAAGAAGGCAGGTGAGTGGAGCTGACCAAACAAGAATGTTGAAGCCAATGGCTGTTCCCTGTCCAATCTGCATATATCTGACAATGTCATATGGTAAAATGCTAAACAACTGACTGCTTAAGGTACCTGTTAAAATTCTAAAAATGAGGTTACCCAAACAAATAACTGATAATCCCACAAAGCATCAGGTTAAAAACTCTGGCAAGATAACGGTGGTGGACAACTTTGGCAAAAATCTCACAAACTCTATATCCGCACCCTATTATGCTTCTCCTGAACAGCTATAAATTCATTAGTTATATGTACAAATTGCAATTTTAAAATCAGCGGGAATCTACTTTTCCCTTATTTCATACCCATAATTACACTGTACTTTTTGATCAGTAAATTGGGGCTGCCCAGCATAGAGATCATAGAACATAGAAATCTACAGCACAAACAGGCCCTTCAGCCCACAAGTTGCACTGATCATATCCCTACCTACTAGGCCTCTATAACCCTCAATCCCATTAAATCCCATGTTCTCATCCAGAAGTCTCTTAAAAGACCCCAACGAGTCTGCCTCCACCACACCAACGGCAGCCAATTTCACTCACCCTCAGTGAAAAACTTACCCCTGACATCTCCTCTGTACCTACTCCCCAGCACCTTAAACCTGTGTCCTCTCGTAGCGACAATTTCAGCCCTGGGAAATAGCCTCTGAGAATCCACCCAATCTATACCTCTTTATCAGGTCACCTCTCATCCTTTGTCTCTCCAGGGAGAAAAGACCCAGCTCCCTCAACCTATCCTCATAAGTCATGCCACCCAAAACAGGCAACATCCTTGTAAATCTCCTCTGCACCCTTTCAATAGTTTCCACATCTTTCTTGTAATGAGGCGACCAAAACTGCGCACAGGACTCCGAGTGGCATCTGACTAAGGTCTTATAAAGCTGCGGCATTATCTCCCGACTCCTAAACTCAATCCCTCAATTGTTGAAGGCCAATACACCATACTCCTTCTTAACCACATCCTCCACCTGCGAGGCCGATTTAAAAGAGTCCTATGGACCCGGTCCTTCTGACCTTCTACACTGCTCAAGGTCTTACCCTTGATATTATTATACTCCTTCATCCCATTTGACCTGCCAAAATAGACCACTACACATTTATCTGGGTTGAAGTCCATCTGCCACTTCTCCGCCCAGTCTTGCATCCTATCTATGTCACACTGCAACTTCTGACATCTCTCCAGACTATTCACAACACCACCAACCTTCGTGTCGTCGGCAAACTTACCAACCCATCCCTCCACTTCCTCATCCAGGTCATTTATGGAAATTACAAACAGCATTAAGAATTCTGTTAAATGGGTGCACTAGGAATACAGCAGAACACAAAGTAGGTGCTCCTGGCCTGCCAACACATCAGTCGCTCGGGTCTAGCGGCACCTGCGGAAAAGATATTTGGTTTCAGCAGTTGAGAAACGTAATCTTTTTTCCCTCCACAGATGCCTCCAAACATGCTGAATGTTTCCACATTTTCTATTTTTGTTGCAGATTTCCAGTCACAGAGGTTTATAGCATGGAAAAAGGCCCTTCGGCCTGACTTGTCCATGCTGCCTTTTTTTTTAAACGCCTCAGATAATCCCAATTGCCCACATTTGGCCCACATCCCTCAATACCCATCTTATCCATGTTATCTAAATGCTTTTTAAAAGACAAAATTGTACCCGCCTCTACTATTACCTCTGGCAGCTTGTTCCAGACACTCACCACCTTCTGTGTGAAAAAACTGCCCTTCTGGACACTTTTGTATCTCTCCCCTCTCATCTGAAATCTATGCCCTCTAGCTTTAGACTCCCTTACCTTTGGGAAAAGATATTAACTATCTACCTGTTCTATGCCCCTCATTATTTTAGAGACTTCAATAAGGTCACCCTTCAGCCTCCTACGCTCCAGAGAAAAACATCCCAGTCTATCCAGCCTCTCCTTATAACTCAAACAATCAAGTCCCGGTAGCATCCCAGTAAATCACTTCTGCACTCTTTCTACTTTAATAGTATCTTTTCTATAATAGGGTGACCAGAACGGCACACAGTATTCCAAGTGTGGCCTTACCAATATCTTGTACAACTTCAACAAGACATCCCAATTTCTGTATTTAATATTCTGACCGATGAAACCAAGCATGCCGAATGCCTTCTTCACCACTCTGTCCACCTGTGACTCCACTTTCAAGGATCTACGAACATGCATCCCTAGATCTCTTTGTTCTATAACTCTCTCCAACACCCTACCATTAACTGAGTAAGTCCTGCCCTGGTTCAATCTACCAAAATGCATCACCTTGCATTTAAACTCCATCTGCTATTCATCAGCCCACTGGCCCAATTGATCAAGATCCCATTGCAATTGGAGATAACTTTCCTCACTGTCCACTATGCCACCAATCTTGGTGTCATCTGCAAACCTACTAACCATGCCTCCTATATTCTCATCCAAATCATTGATATAAATGACAAATAACAGTAGACCCAGCACTGATCCCTGAGGCACACTGCTGGTCACAGGCTTCCAGTTTGAAAAACAACCCTCTACAACCACCCTCTGGCTTCTTCACGAAGCCAATTCTGTATCCATTTAGATACCTCACCCTGGATCCCATGAGATTTAACCTTATGCAATAACCTACCATGCAGTTACCTTGTCAAAGTATCTGAAGTGTTTTGTTTTATTACTTGAATGGGTGTAAACTGAGGAAAGTGGATACTCAACGAGATCTTGGAGTTCCCATGAAGCAGTTGCTAAAAGCGACCAGATACAGCAAGTGGTAAAGAAGGCAAATGGTATGTTGGCCATCATAGTGAGAAGATTTGAGTATAGGGATAGGAATGTTTTGTTGCAATTGTGTAGGGCATTGGTGAAGCCACACGTAGAGTATTGTGTGCAGTTTTGGTGTCCTTATGTAAGGAATGATGTCCTTGCGACACAGGGAGTACAGCAAAGGCTTTACCAGGTTGATTCCTGGGATGGCAAGTCTGTCATATGAGGAGAGATTAAGTCAGTTAGGATTATATTCACTGGAGTTTAGAAGATTGAGAGAGGATCTCATAGAAACTTACTAAATTCTAACAGGGTTAGACAGGGTGGGTTCAGAAAGAGTGCTCTCAATGAGCATCTCAATGGTGGGGGAATACAGGCCTGGAGGTCAATAGTTTGAGGACTGAGGTGAGGAGAAATTTCTTCACCCAGAAGGTGGCGAGCGTGTGGAATTCACTACCAGAGAAAGTAATTGAGGACAGAATGTAGTCTAATTTCAAGAACAGATTAGATGTAGTTCTTGGGGCTAAAGAGATCATAGCACCACAGAATCAAAGAATCCCTCCAATGCGGAAGGAGGTCATTTGGCCCATTGCTTCTGCACTGATCACAATCCCACCCAGCCCTATTCCCGTAACCTCACATATTTACCCTAACCCCCTGACAGTAGGGTTAATTTCGCATGGCCAATCAACCTAACTCTCACATTTTTGGACTGAAAGGAAACCAGAGCACCCAGAGGAAACCCACACAGGCTGTGACCCGAGGCCAGAACTGAGCCCAGGTCCCTGGAAGCAGCAGTGCTAAAAACTTGCCACCGTGCCGCCCCACCTGATATGGTAGGGAATCAGGACATTGAATTCAATGATCAACCATGGACAAAATGAATGGCAGAGCAGGCTCTAAGGGCTGAATGACTTACTCCTGCTTCTAATTTCTATGTTTCATTCTTTCGAAATTGGCCCTTTTTAATCAAAGTCCAAAGTTCTAGTCACTCTATTGTAAGTGCCTCACGGTGGAGCAATGGTTCAAAATAGTTGTTGGAAGGGTTGCAAAAAATCAACAAATAAGAAACTATATTAGGGACTTAGACAGGAAAAACAATGCCCAAACAGCACCTTCTAGATCCTAACACTGGACGTACCCACGCCACATGAACAGCAAAAGTTCAAACAGGAAGCTCACCACCACTTGCTCAAGGGCAGTTAGAGATGGGCAACAAGTGCTGACCTTGCTGATGACGCTCACATCTCAAGTACAAATATTTTTAAAAAAATTAACACCTACACCATTTCAATCATATTTGCACATACGTGGGTCTTTCAAACCAGGTTGATACAGAAGATGAAGTCATATGGGATCCAAGGTGGGCTGGTAAGATGGATACAAAAGTGGTTTGGGCATAGAAAGCATAGAGTAGCAGTGGAAGGGTATTTTTCTAACTGGAAGTCTGTGACAAGGAGTGAACCACAAACGTAGATGACCTGATTCATAAATTTGCAGATGATAGAAAAATTGGGGGAGTAGCAGATGGTGAGGAAGATTGTCAGAGGATACTGCAGGATATAAATTGGCTGGAAACCTGGGACAAAAGATGGCAAATGAAATTTAACCTGGGCAAATGTGAGGTGATGCAATTTAGAAGGTCTACTGCAGAACGAAAGTATACAGTAAATGATAGAACCCTTAGAAATATTAGCATACAAGGGATCTGGATGTGCAGATCCAAAGTTCCCTGAAGGTAGCAACTCAGGTGGACGTGCTGGCCTTCATCGGACAGGGCATTGAGTGTAGCAATTAGAAAATCATGTTGCAGCTGTATAAGATTTTGGTTATGCCCCATTTTGAATATGGTGTACAATTTTGGTTGCCACACTACCAAAAGGATGTTGATGCACTGGAAAGGGTGAAGAAGAGATTTACCAGGATGTTGCCTGGTTTGGAGGACATGAACAAGAAGAAAGGTCGGACAAAATTGGATTGTTTTCATTGGAGCATTGGAGGATGAGAGGGACCTGACAGAAGTTTACAGGATTATGACAGAGAATGGATAATCAGAGTCTTTTTCCTAGGGTCGATGGGCCAATTATTCAGTGGCATTGGTGGAGAGTGGGCAAGTTTAAAAGAGATATAAAGGGCAAGTTTTTCACACAGAGGTGGTAAATGCCTAGAATGTGCTGCCAGAGGAGGTGGTGGAAGCAGATTCTATAACAACGATGAAGAGGCATCCTGAATAGGCAGGGAATAGAGGGATATGGACCGTGTAGAGACAAGAAAATTAGAATAGCGAAGTATCGGCACAGAATTCTCCAGGCCCGCTAGCATCTCCCACCCCACCAGGAGTATTTCACTCCAGCAGAGTTCAAACTAGCTCCCCACTTTTGGGGAGCTAGTGGGATGACTCCGCTGGAATGAAGGGGGGGCAAGCGGGAAACCCCCAGGGGGCCAGGCAGCATGGTGGTGCCTCTGGCATAGGCACCCTGGTAGTGCCAGTCTGTGCCCCAGCACTGCTGAAAGAGCAAAGCTCTCACACCCAAGGGGCACCTTGGTGCTGTTCATTAGGCATGGGGAAGTGCCAAGTGCTGGGGTCATTGGTGGGGGTAGGGACGTGGGGTCCTGCTGCCACTCTGCCTTGGGATCCAATCGGGGCAGGACAGGGTCCACGATTCAGCCTTGGGAGGGTTGGGGGATACAGCATTGCAGGGCTTCCAGGCTGGCCAGCAAATGGGAAGGCTGACAGGTCGGAACCACTGCGCATGCACAAGAGGTTCTGAACTGTCAGTCTCCCAGGTGGGAATAGGCCCCGCCCCCTGAAATGTAATGATGTTCATGCTGCTGGTCTTTGCATTGCACAAAAACGTGGGAGATTCTAGTGTGAAAAAACCAGCATGATTTACACCAGTTTTCCTGTGAATTCAGCGCTTTAAACTTTTTTGGGAGAATCCTGGTCCATCTTTCAACTACTGTTGGTTCAGTGGTAACTTTCTCATCGGAGTATAATGTGGATAAATGTGAGATTATCCATTTTGGTTGCAAAAATTGGAAGGCAGATTATTATTTGAATGGTGTAAACTGAGAGAGGTGGATGCTCAGTGAGACCTTGGTGTCCTCGTGCATCAATCATTGAAAGTAAGCACGCAGGTATAGTAGGCAATAGAAAAGGAAAATGTTGGCCTTCGTAGCAAGAGGATTTCAGTATAAGAATAGGGATGCTTTATTACAATTACATAGGGTGTTGGTGAGGTCACACCTGGAGTTTTGGTGTCTTTATCTGAGGAAGATGTCCTTGTTATAGAGCGAGGATAAAGAAGGTTTACTGGGCTGACTCCCGGGATGGCAGGTCTGTCATATGAGGAGAGACCAAGTTGATTAGGATTGTATTCATTGGAGTTTAGAAGAGGGAATGGGTATCTCATAGCAAAATTAGACAAGGTGGATTCAGAAAGAATATTTTCAATGGTGGGGGAGTCCAGAACTTGGGATCATAGTTTGAGGATAAGGGGTAAACCTTTTAGGGCTGAGGTGAGGAGAAATTTCTTCACTCAGAGTGGTGAATGTTTGAAATTCATTACCATGAAAAGTAGTTGAGGCCAAAACGTTGTATCTAATTTGTTCTTGAAATCACACAACTCTTGGGATGAATGGGATCAAGGGAAATGAGAGGAAAAGGGGATCAGAATACGTCGCTGTTAGGGAGGAGTTGTTAAACCAAAGCCCTGACTGACATCTTGGGTGACTATAAAAGAGGATCAAGGGAGCTCTTCCCATTGACTAAATGTTCTGATGAAAGGTTACGACCTGAAAGATTAACTTTGTTTCCCTCTCCACAGAAGCCGCTAGATGTATTTCCAGCATTTTCTGTTTTTATTTCAGATTTGCAGAATTTGCAGTGTTTTGCATTTAGAGTTCTTCCCGGTGTTTATTTCTCAACCATCGTCATTAAAACAGATTCTCAGGTCATTACATCGTTGCTGTTTGTGGATCTTGTTGTGCATAAATTGGCTGCCACATTTCCCATATTACAACTGTGACTTCAAAATTGCTCACTGGATAGGAAGCTTTGGATCCTTGATGTTACAAAGAGCACCATAGAAATAAAACTTGTAATATGGGGCACAATATTTCCCCTCCAAAAAATTAAGTTACATGACCAGCGAAGCAGGACAGGAAAATCATTCTCCTCCCCCTCCCAGTCATCTCCATTTCTATTCACCACTTGCACAATACACTTCTACCAACCTTCATGCTATCCTTTCTTTAATGAAATACATAATAATGCCTCATCAGATCAATCTTATTAGTTGCCCTAAATAGCAAAAGGTAATGGTTTAAAAGCATCAAGATGGTGTTGCAAAAGAAAGTGTCAGCACTTTCTCAATCAGGTAGGTCTTTAGATCAAGAAAAATGACACCACTCTGGTGCTTGATGCCCAAGCAGGAACTTGTGTTACTGTGTCTATCTTGTCAGTATGGAGATATACAATACAGCACTGGTCAATTGATATCTTGTTGTATGTAAGCAGTGGTGCAGTTGATCACACTCTTGCCCTTGAATCAGAAGAATTAGGACTTGAGCATAAAAATTTAGGTTGATGCTCAGTGCAGTACCGAGTGCTGCACTGCTAGAGATGAGAGAGTGAACTTCAGACTCCCTCCTTGGTCAAAACATTAGTCACCTGCAAGTGAGTGGAACACCTAGCACGGTCTGTTTATGTGTACAGATTAGGTCTCAATAATGTAATCAGTACCATACAGGCAACTTCAACGATTTGATTTGGGGAGCAGTATCAGGATTTGGATTGTTGGCCAACAGGTCTTTTTAGGTTTCCTTGTTGGTCCTATAGGTTTCCTTTCCTGAGGAGCAGGAATTCTGCTCCAATTGGGCCTCACATTAGGGCCAGTATCACCCCAGCCTCAGAGGCAATTGATAAGGTGCCACATCAAAGACTACCACACCGATATGCCAATCTATTACCCCTTACTCATCATGTAGGGATAACATGGATAGAAAGTTGATTAGCCAACAGAAAACAGAGTTGGGATAAATGGGTCTTTTTTAGTTTGGAAGCTGTAACAACTGGTGTACCAGAGGAATCAGTACTGGGCTTCAACTTTTTACAATTTATATCAACAACTTGAATGAAAGGACCAAATGTATGGTTACTCAGGTTCGAATCCTGGGTTGGGTCCCCTGTCTGCGCGGAGTCTGCATGTTCTCCCCGTGTCTGTGTGGTTGTCTCCAGTTTCCTCCAGTCTGAAGGATGTGCTGGTTAGGTGTATTGGCCATGTTAAATTCTCCCTCAGTGTACCCGAACAGGCACCAGGGTGCAGGGACTAGGGGATTTTCACAGCAACTTCATTGCAGTGTTAATGTGACACTGATAAATAAATATAAATTTAATCTTAATGAGATAGGTAGGAAAGTTGGTTGTGAAGAGGACATAACTCATCTATGTCACTTTGTAGACTCTTTTAATTGAGTGGGCAAAAATTTGACAGATGGAATACAAGGTGGAAAAATGTGAACTTTCCACTTTGGCAGAACAGAAAGGTGGAAAGCTACTTAAATAGAGAGAAATTGTGAACTTTTGAGGTATAGAAGGAGCTGGGTGTCATGGTACAAGAATCAAGAAAAGTTAGTACACAGACTGCAAGTAATCAGGAAAGGAAATGGAATGTTGTTGTTTATTGCAAGGGAAATTGAATTTAAAAGTATGGATGTTTTGCTACAATTGTACAAGGCATTGTTGAAACCACTTCTGGAGTTTTGTGTACTGTTTCGCTCTCCTTATTTAATTTTAAAAAGACCTGAAAAACCCAGCTTGCAGGTGCAGCAGGTGGTCAGGAAGGCGAATGGGATGCTGGCCTTCATAGCGAGGGGGATTGAATATAAAAGTAGGGAGGTCTTGCTGCAGCTGTATAGGGCATTGGTGAGGCCGCAGCTGGAGTACTGTGTGCAGTTTTGGGCGCCGCACCTGCGCAAGGATATTTTGGCCCTGGAGGGAGTGCAGAGGAGGTTTACTAGGCTGATACCGGAGTTGAGGGGATTGAGCTATGAGGAGAGGCTGAATAAACTAGGTTTGTACTCGTTAGAGTTTAGAAGAATGAGGGGAGATCTCATTGAGACGTATAAGATGATGAATGGGTTGGATAGGATAGAGGTGGAGAGACTCTTCCCGCTCAAAAAAGACAGTAGGACTAGGGGGCACAGCCTCAAGATAAAGGGGAGGCGGTTTAGAACGGAGTTGAGGAGGAACTTCTTCACTCAAAGGGTGGTGAATCTCTGGAATTCTCTGCCCGTTGAAGTGGTGGAGGCTGCCTCGCTAAATATTTTTAAGAAGCGGGTTGATGGGTTCTTGATAAGAGAGGGGATTAAGGGTTATGGGGAGAGGGCGGGAAAGTGGAACTGAGCCACAACAGATCAGCCATAATCTTATTGAATGGCGGGGCAGGCTCGAAGGGCTAGATGGCCTACTCCTGCTCCTATTTCTTATGTTCTTATGTTCTTATGAATGCTTTAGAAGCAGTTCAGAGAAGGTTTCTTTAACTAATACCTGGGATGGTAGGGGTTGTCTTACAAGCAAAGATTGAACAGGATGGGCCCTCATCTGTTGGAGTCTAAAAGATTGAGAGGTGATCTTACTGAAATATATAAGATCCTGAGGGATCTTATATATTAGGTAGATATTGAAAGGGTGGTTCCCCTTTTGTGAGACTAGAATGAGGAGATAGAGATTAAAAATAAAGGGTTTCCTATTTAAGACAGAGATGAAAAGAATTTTTTTTCTCTCAGGGGATCATGAATAAATTTCAACTCTCTTCCCAGGGAGCAGTGGCAGCAGGGTCAATTAATATTTTTAAGGCAAAGATAGATAGATTCTTGACTAACAAGGGAGTCAAAGATTATTGGGGGCAGGTGGAATGTGGAGTTGAGACAACAATCCCATCAGCCATGATATTATTGAATGACAGAGCAGGTTTGAGGGGGCCAAGTGGCCTACTTCTGCTCTGAATTAGCGTATTTGAGCTCCCATCACATCCACCACCCTGAAAATAGTTGTCTGCCAAAAAAGGACAATAAAACCATTCAACATCAATGTCTAATCTTAACATTTAATCTCATCTTCATTGTGCTTTTATCCAACAGGATTTTGTTGGTAACCTGCAAATTACATTTGGAATATCTGTATAAATAAGCTCCTAGATGAAAGAATAGATTAAACTGATTTGCTGGAACAATGCGTTAACCTCAAAAGATTGACAGGTTTTGTTCAGATAATGATCCTACACACTGCCTACAGGATGAGAAAATTCCAGTTTTTAGCAGTCGCAAATTTTCAGGTCACTGACATGATATTTCTAGCCAAGCAGTGCCTCCTTGTGGAGTAGAAAATATTAAGTACTCTGAATGGATAAATGGTAAAACCAGGTGGAAGTGTTTTCTTTTAAATAAACAGACTAATGTATATTAGACATCTAATAGTGAAGTTAAAAATGAACTTCTATCTGTTATCTCCACAGCTATGTTATGTATATTTGTTTTAATCTTATTGGCTTATTGTGTTCATGTCAGAAATGACGTCACAAGTCACAGGAAACAGGCAGAGAAGAAGCAGCTTATAAAAAAAACACATCTGTAAATAAAATTGTCTTGTTTTAAACCCTACATGTTTCCTAGCATGAATATAAAAGTTGACGATAAGGATGAGGAATGGCACTTGCCAGTCACCCAGGAAGATGAATTTACCAAGGAAAATCATGCCATCGAGTGAAGAAAGGCCAATGCTTTTGCGTCCAGAACCTGGTAACTATGCAGATTGAAAGGAAAGCATTAGGGATCATCTTAGGAGTAAAGAAGTTCTATCAGTTCCTGCACAAGAGAGAATTTATATTGTTAACAGACCATCATCCACTCACTGTCATTTTTGAACCACATACAGGAATTCCACCACTAACAGCAAGTAAAAAGCAAAGATGGGCATTGCTTTTGTCTGCACGTACTTATACAGCCGAGTATCGGACGGGTAGGTGAACGTGAATAATGGAACTTTGCAACAGTTATAGAGCTGGTGTGTTAAGTAAGAGGCTGAAGCTTGGGTTGTTGTCTTATATATATATAAAAAAAAATCAAGGTAGCTGCTGGAAACACATTGCAGTGTGTATACCAGAAACCTCCATTAGTAGAAAAATGACACAAGTTTTCAGCATCATGGCACCCTTTGATGAAAATGTGAAGCAATGGAGCCTGAACATGGAAGTGGTCAGATCAATGCAATATCATCATGCAAGCCAAAGAAGGATAACCAAAGTCTGAAACTCTTACACACTTTAATCCTACTTTACACAGCTGGTTAGCTTGTGATGCGTCCCATTATGGTGTCAAAGCAATGGTCTCCCACATCATGTTATCGAGTGAAGAAAGACCAATTGCTTTTGTTTCTAGAATCTTGAGTAAGGCTGAAAGTAACTATGCACAGATTGAAAGGAAAGAGTTAGGGATCATCTGAGGAGTAAAGAAATTCTATCAGTTCCTGCGCAAGAGAGAATTTGCATTGTTAATGGACCATCATCCACTCACTGTCATTTTTGGACCACACACCATCACTAGCAGCAAGCAGAATGCAAAGATGGGCATTGCTTTTGTCTGCATGTACTTATACAGCCGAGTATCGACACCAAGCCAATATGGCCTCTGCCTCTACACGCAGGAATAGTAAGGGGAGGAAGACGCTGGTGGGTGTGGTCTATAGGCCCCCAAATAATAACTTAGAGGTGGGCGGGCTATAAACAAGCAAATAAATGATGCGTGCAGATATGGAACGGTGATAATTATGGGGGATTTTAATCTGCATATTGATTGGTTGATCCAAGTCGGATGTGGTAGGCTTGGGGAAGGGTTCTTGGAATGCTGTCGGGATAGTTTCCTTGAACAGTGTGTGACGGAACCTACGAAGGAGCGAGCTATCTTAGATCTGGTGTTGTGTAACGAGGCAGGAAGAATTAGGGATCCTCTTGGGACGAGCAATCATTGTATGGTTGAGTTTTTGATGCAGATGGACGATGAGAAAGTAGGGTCCCGAACCCGTGTCCTCTGTTTGAACAGAGGGGAGTACGATAGGATGAGAGAGGAATTGGCAAATGTAGATTGGGGGCGCAGATTAGTTGGTAGGACGGCTGAGGAACAGTGGAGGATTTTTAAGGAGATCTTTTTCGGTGCTCAGCAGAAACATATTCCGACGGTAAAGAAGGAATGTAGGAGAAGGGATAACCAGCCGTGGTTATCTAAGTAAATAAAGGAGAGTATTAAATTAAAAGCTGATGCGTTCAGAGTGGCTAAAAGTAGTGGGCGATTAGAAGATTGGGAAAGGTTTAAAAATCAACAAAGAATGACTCAGAAGTTGATAAAGAAAGGAAGGATAGACCATGAAGCTAAACTAGCACTAAATATAAAAAAGGACAGTAAGAGTTTTTACAAATATATAAAGAGGAGGCTGGCTAGAGTGAATGTTGGACCCTTAGAGGATGAGAGGGGGGGATATAGTGGGGGGAGATGAGGAAATGGCTGAGGACTTAAATAAGTTTTTTGCCTCGGTCTTCATGGAGGAGGACACGAATAGTTTGCCGGATATTAAAGATAGAAGGATGGTAGGAGTTGAGGGCCTGAATGCGATTACTGTCACTAGAGAGGTAGTGCTTGATAGACTAATGGGACTGAAGGTGGACAAGTCCCCAGGACCGGATGAAATGCATCCCAGGATTCTGAAGGAAATGGCAGAGGTGATAGTGGATGCCTTAGTGATTATTTACCAAAATTCACTGGATTCCGCGGTAGTGCCGGAAGATTGGAAAACGGCTAATGTTACGCTGCCATTTAAAAAAGGTAGCAGACAAAAGGCAGGGAATTATAGGCCGGTTAGTTTAACATCTGTAGTTGGAAAAATGCTTGAATCTGTCATCAAAGAAGAAATAGCGAAACACCTAGAAAAGAATGGTTTGCTCGATCAGACACAGCACAGATTCGTTAAGGGGAAGTTGTGTTTGACAAATTTATTGGATTTCTATGAGGATGTGACTAGTGTGGTAGACAGAGAGGAACCGGTGGATGTGGTGTTTCTAGATTTTCAAAAGGCGTTTGATAAGGTGCCTCATAAAAGGTTGCTACAGAAGGTTAGGGTGCACGGAGTTGGGGATAAGGTGTTAGCATGGATAGAGGATTCGTTGTCTAATAGGAAGCACAGAGTTGGTATCAATGGGTGCTATTCTGATTGGCAGTTAGTGACTAGTGAAGTGCCCCAGGGATCGGTGCTGGGGTCTCAACTATTTACCATTTATATAGATGATCTGGAGGAGGGGGCTGAGTGTAGGGTGACAAAATTTGCTGATGACACAAAGATGAGTGGAAAAGCAAATTGCATGGAGGGTGTGGAAAGTCTGCAGAGCGATCTAAATAGGCGAGTGGGCGAGGACCTGGCAGATGGAGTACAATGTTAGCAAGTGTGAGGTTATTCACTTTGGCAGAAATAATAGTAGGAGGGATTACTATTTAAAGGGTGAAAAGCTGCAGCATGCTACGGTGCAGAGGGACCTGGGGCTCCTTGTGCATGAGTCGCAAAAACCCAGTCTGCAGGTGCAGCAGGTGATCAAGAAGGCGAATGGAATGCTGGCCTTTATAGCGAGGGGGATAGAATATAAAAGCAGGGGGGGGTCTTGCTGCAACTGTACAGGGCACTGGTGAGGCTGCAGCTGGAGTACTGTGTGCAGTTTTGGTTGCCACACTTGCAGAAGGATATCTTGGCCTTGGAGGGAGTGCAGAGGAGGTTCACTAGGCTGATATCGGAGATGAGGGGGTTGGACTATGAAGAGAGACTAAATAGACTGGGTCTGTACTCATTGGAGTTTAGAAGGATGAGGGGGGGATCTTATTGAGATGTATAAGATAATGAAAGGGATGGATAGGGTAGAGGTAGAGAGATTCTTCCCGCTTAGAAAGGATAGCAGGACTAGAGGGCACAGCCTCAAGATAAAAGGGTGGGGGGGGGGGGGGGGGGGGGGGGGGGCAGTTTAGATCAGAGTTGAGGAGGAACTTCTTCACTCAAAGGGTGGTGAATCTCTGGAATTCTCTGCCAGTTGAAGTGGTGGAGGCTACCTTGCTAAATATATTGAAGTCACGGGTAGATAGGTTTTTGACAGACAAGGGAATTAAAGGTTATGGGGAGAAAGCAGGAAAGTGGAACTGATCCACTTCAGATCAGCCGTGATCTTATTGAATGGCGGGGCAGGCTCGAAAGGCTAGATGGCCTACTCCTGCTCCTATTTCTTACGTTCGTATGTTCTTATGGCGAGACTTTCAAGATTGCCAGATAGTTAATCAGACTACTAAGCAGGAATATCTTCTACTTTGAACAAGTAGACAACACACCTGTCACTTCTAGGCAAGTGGGAAAACACACTTAGAGCAATTATGTATTCTCAGGAGTGATTAATCTGGTTTTTACAAGGAAAGACTTTGGAACCAACAACTAACCTGAAATCCTATTACTCCAGGAGAATGGAGCTGTCGGTACAGTCAAGAGGTCTTCTCAGAGTGATCATTCTGTCATTGCTGAGAAAGCAGGTGTTAGAGAAGCTACATGAGAGCCATTGCGGAAATGTACGTGTGGCGGAAATAGAGAGAAATTATTTCTGGTGGCCTGGATTGGATGCAGAAATTGAAGGGAAAGTTAAAATATGTTCTTTCTGTACCAAAGTAAGAAACCTGCCACACTAACACCGCTGCATCTATGGGAATGGCCTGAAGAGGCTTGGCATGAAATGCATGTGGATCTTCCAGGACTTTGAGAAGGATATATGTTCTTGGTAACAGTTGACGCTCACACTAAGTGGACAGGGGTTCACTATGATGTAATTTACTTCATCGGAGAAGACTATCGAGAAACTAGAAGTATTTAGTCATTGTAAGCAGCAACAGACCTTAATTTGTTTCATAAGAATTCGAAAGTTTCATATGAGAAAATTGTATTCAACACATTAGGTCCGCACCATATCATCCTGCTACTAATGGACTAGAAGAACACTTTTTCCGAGCCATGAAACATACCTTGAGAGCATCCGGGGAACAGAATTTGCTGATCAAACATCTTAATAAATTCCTAACAGTGCATAGGATCATTGCACATCCCACGGCCGAGACCTCTCCTACAGTACTAATGAAGAAGCGACAACTATGATCAGCATTCGATTTGATGAAACCTCTGAAAACTGAAGAGATCGTACAACAGCAACAACAGGAACAACTGGAAGAGCAGGCAAGCAATGCATGGAGTTTTCTAACAAAGACAAGGACTTTTGGCTAGAAATTATTCCACAGAAGAGGAATGAGTTTCTACCACAATCTTTGCACAGACTGGACCTGCCTCTTTTACTGTCCAGACCAGAATCAACATCACTTGACAGAGACATGCAGACTAGCTATTGGCTTGGAGGACAGATCTGCTGAAATTGGAACCTGCTGAAAATCCAGATTCAACTATACAACGTCCTGACCTGAACCTTCCTACAACTTCGACACCAACACACTATGAGGAAAGGAACACCTCATCTAATGATCAGACACAAGGACAACCTATAGTTTTCACATAAACACCACTTAAATCTACCACCGATGATGTTCATGCAAAGACAAAACACCAGCAGTTATCACCACTGTAACGAAGAACACACCAGAGTTTCGCCATCAACTGTTTCAAGACTGATGACCTCCAGACCATCTGACTTGTTGATTATTTTTCACCTCGAACTTGTTGGAGATGTTCAATTTAACGGGGAAGAAATTATAAAATCATTGAAAGAAGCCATTTGACCTATCAAGTCTGCACTGATAACAATCCCCATCTCCATGGCCCCACATACTTACCCTTCTAACCCCCTGACACCAAGGGGAAATTCAGCATGGCCAATCAATCTGACCCGCACATCTTTGGAGTGTGGGAGGAAACCGACGCAGGCACGAGGAGAATGTGCAAACTCCACACAGTCACCCAAGCCAGGAATCGAACCCAGGTCCCTGGCACTATGAGGCAGCAGGGCTAACCACTGTGCCATCATGCTGCGCATAAATACATAAACATATTTGTATTCATTCTTATTGGCTTACTGAACTCTGCTGCATTAATGCATTCACCAGGGGTGATATCGTAAGTTTCTGCAGCAGGAAACAGGCACAGAAGAAGCGGAAGTGTAACAGAATGTACACCTGTAAATATATAGCCCTCTGTGCTCCCTAGCATCATTCTTCAACATTATAACACCTTACATTTTTCTCCCTCATTGGAATATGCATTGGATTCAGGTGTCAAATGTATTTTGATGACATTTTAATTCACATTAATCTTCAACATTAATAAACACAATTCCACTGGGAGTGAAGCGTGAATTGAATAAAATTTGCCAGTACTTTAATATTAAATACATTTAAAAATCCATTATAATTAGGAGGAAACTTAAATTTACCAGGAAAAACAAAATTTGCCTATCCTACAATTGTCTCAAACTTCCCCAAAAAGAAATGTCATTGTAGTGTGAATTCTGGAGTGTGTGATTAAACTAGGTGGTTCAGTGGAGAGAAAACTCACAAAATGGCCAGTTTTTGTGCCAATTTATAATTCTATAATTCTACCTGAATAATAATGTAGAAAGCATTGTAATCTGCTATCACAGGTCACTTCCTTAACTCGAAGTTGCTTATTTCAAATTATCTAATAATTCCATTTTAACTACTAAATTTGCCAATGTGGATCATTTAAATTTTAGTGTATAATTGGCCTGCAAACATGATTGTTACAATATATCACCACTAGGTGGTGACCTTTCATAATCCCCAGTGCTGACTGAAGTTGTACAAGACAAATAATAATGCAAAAGTATTTAATAATACAATCACACCATTTCCATAATGCTACAGGGAAGCATCTTGGAGCATCAAAGACAAGTAATACCTTAGTGCTACTTTAGCAAGCAGACAGGGGGCATTAAAGAGGTCAATACCCTCCAACAATCTTTTGATTTCATTATTATTGTCACATGTCAGATAGATACAGGTGTTAGAAACTTACAACAGAAAAAATAAGAACATAAGAAATAGGAGCAGGAGTAGGCCATCTAGCCCCTCAAGCCTGCCCTGCCATTCAATAAGATCATGGCTGATCTGAAGTGGATCAGTTCCACTTTCCCGCTTTCTCCCCATAACCCTTAATTCCCTTGCCTACCAAAAACCTATCTACCCGTGACTTAAATATATTTAGCAAGGTAGCCTCCACCACATCAACAGGCAGAGAATTCCAGAGATTCACCACCCTTTGAGTGAAGAAGTTCCTCCTCAACTCCATTCTAAACTGCACCCCCCCCCCCAACTTATCTTGAGGCTGTGCCCTCTAGTCCTGCTATCCTTTCTGAGCAGGAAGAATCTCTCTACCTCTACCCTATCCATCCCCTTCATTATCTTATACGTCTCTATAAGATCCCCCCTCATCCTTCTAAACTCCAATGAGTACAAACCCAGTCTATTCAGCCTCTCTTCATAGTTCAACCCCCTCATCTCCAGTATCAGCCTAGTGAACCTCCTCTGCACTCCCTCCAAGGCCAAAATATCCTTGCGCAAGTGCGGCGACCAAAACTGCACACAGTACTCCAGCTGCGGCCTCACCAGTGCCCTGTACAGTTGCAGCAAGACCTCCCTACTTTTATATTCAATCCCTCTCGCTATAAAGGCCAGCATCCCATTTGCCTTCCTGATCACCTGCTGCACCTGCAGGCTGGGTTTTTGCGACTCATGCACAAGGAGCCCCAGGTCCCTCTGCACCGTAGCATGCTGCAGCTTTTCGCCCTTTAAATAGTAATCCCTCCTACTATTATTCCTGCCAAAGTGGATAACCTCACACTTGCTAACATTGTACTCCATCTGCCAGGTCCTCGCCCACTCGCTTAGCCTATCTAGATCCCTCTGCAGACTTTCCACACCCTCCGCACAATTTGCTTTTCCACTTATCTTCGTGTCATCAGCAAATTTCGACACCCTACACTCAGCCCCCTCCTCCAGATCATCTATATAAATGGTAAATAGTTGAGGACCCAGCACTGATCCCTGGGGCACTCCACTACTCACCAACCGCCAATCAGAATAGCACCCATTGATACCAACTCTCTGCTTCCTATTAGACAACCAATCCTTTATCCACGCTAACACCTTACCGCCAACTCCATGACCCCTAACCTTCTGAAGCAACCTTTTGTGCGGCACCTTATCAAACGCCTTCTGAAAATTGAGAAACACCACATCCATCTGTTCCCCTCTGCCTACCGCACTAGTCACATCCTCATAGAACTCCAATAAATTCGTCAAAATAAAGGAAAACAAGCAGGTAATGCAATGTATTCCTGTTCTTCAGCTTGACAGAGATAATTATCTGTAAAATGAAAGGCTGTTTTTAGATACAAAACACAAAATAAGTAAATTATTTCAATATTTTTCCTAATTAGAAAAAAATGGTTTGATTGTGAAAGGTTCTATTAAACTTCTGAAATTATGCTTTGCTTTTAAAACATATTACAGTGCATTAACTAATTTGCCTTACAGTATGGCTGGGCTCAAGACTGATTCAAGGACTCGTTCTAGTGAGGACAATGTTGAGAAAGAATTTGCGATAAGCTAGTGAGCTCAGTTTTTCACCGTGGTCCAAACTGAAAAATTATCTGTCTCTAGTAAACTGGTTACTTTAATATCCTAGGACTAACATCTCTAAAGAACTAAATTCGTAACTCTCAATAGAAGATGCCCACAACTTGTTCTTACACAAATGTGTAATCCAATCAAAACATCTCAAAACAATGACTGAAAATGCTAGAAATTCTCAGCAGATCTGACAGCATCTGTGGAGAGAGGATAGTGCCAACATTTCGAGATCGGGTGACCCTTCATCAAAGCTCCCATTCAAAAAAAAGCCTATCTTGCCCTAATGAAACAAAAATCCTTACCTCTTCCGTGGTCAACAGGTAGACTGGTGTCAGAGGTGGCATTTCGTTAAATTCACAGCCGAGTTGTAAACAGGTCAGAATTTCTGTCAGTACTTCATATCGCAAAGCATTGCTCAATTTAAGTGTTCTGAAATCCTGCTGCGCAGAAGCCTCTTTTGAATTGGGAGGAATTTCAAGGTGAACCTGTATATACATGTACAACCAAAAAAATTATGTAAGTTGGTCAATCAATAAGAACAAAACTTCTGAAATAATACCTAGAAGAATATGCAGGGCCACAGGAAGAAAGTGGGAGAAAAGCACGAGTTGAAATGCTCAGAGACCTGGCACAGACATGATGGGCCAAATAGCCTCCTTCTGTGCTATAACCATTCTGTTATTCTGTCTTATTCACAACTTCCGTGGTTTTGTTCAGAGAGGGCATTTCTCCTCCCCCCAACTCCATTTTTTTCTTTTACCCACACCAATTCTAATTTTCTTTTATTCTAAACCCCTTAGCCAAAATATGACTAGGAATTACAGGAAAAATAAAAGCAATTTAGGATGAATCATCTCTCCAACTTTTCTAATCATCGACTACTTTTCTGATCAGATTAAATAGGAAAAGAAATGAGTTTGGGGTGAACTAAGTGAAAGGAACTAAGAAAAAGAACTCAGACAACTGGAGGGGCAAAACGGAAAATTAGAAGCCTAGGAGTAAGCGAAGTCACAGAATTTTTTTGAAATACAAACAGTTGCAGAATAAATTAAGAGTGAAGACTGACAAATTGAGCAGAAAAAGATGTCAATTACAAAAGATTTTTTGCTAAGTGGCTACATTCTATACCTTCTCCTTTCCTTCTCCCCTACGCACTCTATGAATGGTATGTTTTGTCTGTTTAGCGCGCAAGAAACAATACATTTCACTGTATTCCAATACGTGACAATAATTAACCAAATAAAATCATTGCAGGAACAAGGAGAGGGAAGATAATATAACGTTAATCTAAGCAAAAAGGAGAATGCAATTTCTTACAGATAAAATCTAAATTTTAATCACTGTACCTGGCAGAGAACAGCTTCTCCTCCATTTTCTCCATGTGGTAAACGTACAATTACTATGTCCTTTCCAGGATTAGCCAACCTCCCCCACAGCTCAAGATCTTCTGCGGCTTCCTCTGTGCTATTAATCTCTCTTAAAAAAGTTTTGCCACTGGTTAAAGCATGGAGGGATATGTCCTTGCCATCAGATTTAGTAAAGCAGAATTTGTGAATTTTTTCCTTTAGTTCTTTTTTGAGAGATATTTTGACCTCACCAAAAGAAAACGACGTGCAGAGTCCCAAGATCTTCCCACCTCTGGATAGGTAAAGCATAAATTTTGCATGAATCTGCTCAGGCACTGGACCATCACATGCCACAACCAGCAACAAAGTATTATCAACCCAAGGAACTTTCAGAACCTGCTCTTCTAGAAGAGGATAGACCACATAGCTGTCATTGTCAAGACAATCCAACAGGACAGACTTTATCTGTTGAAACTTTATCAAGTACTGACTGTAATCAGATCCAACATATATCAACACATTGGGAGGTTTCCCACTTTTGTTGCTTTGCCTTGTGTTTGCTGGTAAATTGTCCTCCTCAACCACTGTTTCATCGGAGCTATCACAATAATCATCAGGGAGGTCCTGTAGGTTTTCTGCCGAGGCATATTTGACTGATTCAATGGTGCTGTTTTCCAACTCCAAACACTCAGAGCAACTGGCAAGATGAAGGCAATAGCCTTCGTGTTTCTCAAGTTCCTTTTCTTCCTGGGCTGCGTGAAACTCTCCATTGTGAACTCCTATAATTTCATCCATTGCGGGTTGTTGAAGTTTTTTAGCAGAACCAACTGTACAAATGACATCACCACATGAACCTACGTTTGGTTCAGACACTAATTTGATTAAAGTGCCTTTAGGACAGGTCTCCTTTGCAAAGTCCAGATCCTGGAAACCCCCTACCTCCTTCCTCTCTTCTTCAAAGACTGCACCTGATTTGAGTAATTCCATTTGAACTGATTCATTGAACTGTAGAGCTGAAAGAAATACTTGAAATCAATAAAACTGAGCAGGTACAGTATTAAGCATTCCTAAATATAAACAATGACAGGTTAAAAAAAACAAGATAGGAATCCTCCCAAACATTCCCCAAGTGGCGTAGTGGTTCATACGGCTGTCTCACACCGTCAGGGACCTGGGTTTGATTCCCAGCTTGAGTGACTGTCTGTGCGGAGTCTGCACATTCCCCCTCGTGTCTGCGTGGGTTTCCTCCGGGTGCTCCAGTTTCCTCCCAGATGCATTGGCCATGTTAAATTCTCCCTCAAATGTTCCCAAATAGGCACCCGAGTTTGGCAACTAGAGGATTTTCACAGTAACTTAATTGCGGTGTTAATGTAAGCCTACTTGTGACAATAAGAAATAAACTTTTAAACTTTAAAAAGTTTAACTTAAAAAGTGTAGTGCCAAAGAATAAATATAAATTAAGAGATTTGAACCAAATTGACATAATTATCTCTTGAAGAGAAAAGCATCCCCAGTTTTGGTTTACCCTAACTCTTAAGAACCAAGGTAAGAGCAGCAGGTGCCAATATCTCAATAATAGACAGGACCAGACAATGTGGATGCTGGAAGAATGTTCCCAATGGTGGGGGAGTCCAGAATCAGGGGTCACAGTCTGAAGATGTGGTGTAGGTTATTTAGGACTGAAATGACAAAAAAGATTTTTTGTTCAGAGTGATGAGCCTGAGGAATTCTCCACCATAGAAAACAGTTGAGGCCAAAACATTATGTTGTCAAGGAGGAGTTAGGTATAACTGTTGGGGTTAAAGGAATCAAAGGATATGAGGGGAAAGCAGGGACAGATTACTGAGTTGGATAATCATAATGTATGATGGGGCAGCCTCTAAGCGCCGAATGGCTTACTCCTGCTCCTATTTTTGTTTCCATAGATAAATTGGTGAGGTCAAAATGGGTTTGCCCTTATGATAGTTCCAGTGTTTGTAAGGAAACGAGTTTCCCAATCACACAAATTGACCATTATGTCAAAGTGCAATGCAAGATATATTTCATGCTTTATACCTTCCTCAAGCGACTTCACATGAAAATCATCTTACTTGTTACTTATTCCATGGACAGAATTTGTACCCTTCAAAAATAACACATTAATACCATCAGTAGCTCGAAGAAAACAAAACTATTGTCTGCATTCCAGTGAGGGGACCTCAGCCACGATGAAATTGGAGAAACTGGTCACGATGCCTCCCTCAGGGAAAAATTCTGAGTGTGTGCTCATACATTTTCCAGTGTCATTCATCATTTCAGGAAAGCACTGGCATAAAACTGGGTAAAGTCACCTCAAAGTTTTAACCCAGAAGGACTAGAGGGTGGGGTTGGCAAGAGAAAGAGTGAGGGTAATGTGGAACGCATGAGAGTGGGTGCTCTCATTCAAAATAACAAAATGGTAAGACTTAGAAATATCATTGAATAACAAAACCTTTTCATTATAATAAATGTATACATATAAGACATGGAAAATTTAAGTTTGTTTTGTATGTTTGTGCCTATTGCATAATAATCATTATTTGTGGTTCAATTCTTCAGCAAGAACTTTTTTTTAGGGGTATCTTCAGTACCCTTGGGTGGTCAAAGGGGCTCTAAGGCTGGAAAAATTTGGGAAACCCTCGACTATATTGTGGCAAACTCACTTCAGGCTCTTGACTAAATTAGATAGAGGTATAAATTTTTCCAACTGCCATGTAACATTGCAAAGATGTTATGTGTCAAATTCGGGGACAAGGGTGGGGGGCATGCTTACAAATTTATTAGAAAAACTAAACAGAGGAAGTTTTCACACGGATGTTGATAATATCTCTACAAATGGTGGTCACAGATATAAATGTATTTAATGCAACCAAAACATTGAAAGTTGAAGCTAAGCAAAATGAAGGCAAAAAGGTACTCACAAACTATTTTTTGAAGCACCATTCCATTATCCATTTGTAGTCTGTTCTCCATGAAGGCTATTCCAAGCCTACTAAAATCATCCACATTCGCTTCAGCAATTAATTTGTAGGGATTGCCAAGTAAATAAGCCAACGGTATACATAGATCAGAATATTTTAAAACCTACAGAAAAAAACTTGTCCTATGATATAATGCAACTTTAAACAAAACTCAATTAATGTAACCAATTACTAATGCAAATTATAGCAAAGATCTATCCAAATCTCACAGATATTCAGTGTTGTCTCAATGATTTCAATTCAATGCAATAGTGGGCATTTGAAAGTGTCGTACCGTGGCCAGGAATTTTAGGATGGCTGTGTTCCCTGTCCATCAATTGGGATGGCAGGGAAGATATCCTACCAACACTGCCTGCCCTGTTGCTATTTCACACTGTGATGAGCATTAGTTGTCTGCAGATGGGACTTCCACTTCCCAACCTGACTCGCCAGCAGCTCTCTCGTCCCTGCAGCACCAGAGGTTGCAGTGGATAGGACTGGAATTGCATGCTTGTCCTAGTCCTGAGACTCCAGGAAAAAATAAGTTTTGGCATGGGGAAGTAAAGACGGTGGAAAATTGGGGTGTTGGGGAAAAGCAGAGGGGGCAGAGCAGTGCAGCAGTTTCCACAGGTTAAAAGCACAGAATTAAAAGAGCCTCCTTACCTCCTTCCCACCGAAGGCCCTAACCCAGTTATTTTCAAACTTCCCTCATACTTGGAACTCCTCCCGTTAGCCTAAAAATTAAGGCTGGGTGGGAAATGACCCTTAAGCTGTCAGTAATTGGCCATTTGAAGTCCTCAATTGTGATAAGGGTGGGTGGACCATCCAAGGCTTCACCCACCATATCATAAAATTGCTGAGAGGTCAGAGCGGGCAAGAACCAGCAGGAAGCCTAACCGTGCTGTTGTAAGTTCACTATACCAGCATATGCCCATTTGAACTGTGAACAGTTTCAGCAATACAGGCCATGGTAGTAAGTGACAAGAGGAATTTGGGAAGATAAACTAACGGCATTGTACAAGAAATGTACTAGCAAAACATTACACACTGTGCTCCAAGTCTTTTTTTTAAATACAAGGCCCCAAACATCTAACATGCATTCCCTGCAAGAATCACCCCGAGTTGGGAGGAAAGCAATAGGGTAAGTTAATCTGGTAACAGCACTGAATGTACAAGAAAAGGTGCATTAACAATCTGAGGGGGTGGGGGACAATGGAATATATATATATATATATCGGTGCCTGTAAAGAATCATTTTCCAGAAGCTTGACTGTCACTTATTCAAGTATGTCATTCACAAAATGCACGTGCAAAACAATAGGGTGACCATGGAGATATCCCAAGGCAACAGCAACTTGCATTTATATAACACCTTTAACATAGTAAAGCATTTCAGGACACCTCACAGGACAGTAATAAAAACAATACTTGACATCAAGCCACATAAGGAGATATTACAATAGCTGACCATAAAACTAGTCAGGGATGGATTTCAGGATTTAAAGGAGGGAAGAGAGAGATACACAGGTGTAGAGGTTTAAGTAAGGAATTTCAGAGCTCAGGGCCTAGGCAATTGAAGGTCTATTTGCCAACAGTGGAGCACTGAAAATCAAGGACATGCAAGATGGCAGATTTAATAAAACAAGGAAACCTTGCTATTTATAGGGCTGGAGTAGGTTCATCTATAGGCTGAGATGTTACCAAACCAGGAGCTAATTAGGAACAGAAACACTGGGGTAATGGGTAAGTGGGACTTGATGCACATTAGGATGATAGCAGCAGAGGTTTGGATGAACTCAAGTTTGTTCTTTAAAAAGGGATGATGTTTGAACTACTCTACCAAGCAAAATAATGGTGTCATAAACACTAAAGCTATTCAAAATGTAATTTCTTGCTATGATGAAATGGCTAATGTACTAAAGGGATGGATTTGACATTGAGAAGGGTTATACATTCCAGGCTCACTAGACTTGATCAGAATCTCAGCTTGAATTTCAGTGCCATACGAGGGAGTATTGCACTATTAGAAATAACATCTTTCAGATGAGGTGGTTAAACCGATGTTCTGTCTTTCAACTTCAGGCAGACATGCATGGCACGAAATGTAGAGAAATTCTCCAGGCCAATATTTATCCCTCAACCAATGCTTAAAACAAATGATTTAGTCACTTACTTCATTGCTGTTTGGGGTCCTTCCTATACAAATTGGTTGCTGTACTTTTCAACAAGAGCTTCAAAAGTTCTCAAAGTGAGATGCAAAGACATATAATGCATCACAAATACTTTGAAAGACTCTCAGCCACTGATCCACTGAGTCATTTGTCTGCCAAATGTAATTCTCACTTACATGTTGCTATTTTTAAAACACAAGAGACCTTCCAGGTTTCGAAGCTGCAAAATAGCTTGACAGCTATCAGTTACAGCAAATCAACAACACTTAACTCCAACTGGTTAACCTTGAAAGCTTTAACGCTGTTTTAATGATATACTGCACAACAAAACTAACAAAGTACTGTGAACGCCTTTTAAAGCATCTTGGGAAAATTTACATTAACAAACCATATTTTTTAAAGAAAGCCATTTCCCTGTAATAATTTACATTTATTTAGCACCTTCAGTGTAGTAAATGCCCCAAGGTACTGAATAGTGGTATGAAAAGTATTTCACATTAGCATCTGGTTGCAGCCTTGTCACAATTTTATTGTGGATGGTATAATTTATGAAAGCACAAATCCACTGATCTATGTCCAATATAGCAACTGATTCTGGAAGAAAATGAAATAAACCCACCCAACGAACTCCAATTTGTTAAAGTTTACTTAGAAAAAGATAATTGATTGTCATATTAAAACTAAGTCCATCAGGGAGTTCAAAACACCACTATGCACTGAAGATTCTCCATGAGGCACTTGACAGTCAACTTTTGAATGGACCTACCTTATATCAAGTTGATCTTTTTCCTCACCTTAGCTATGACTGCAACACTACATTCTGAACCTTCTTTCCTATGTAGTCTACGAATGGCATGCTTTGTCTATACAGCGCGCAAGATGGTGTTGGTGGGAGTGGGGATAAGTAAAGGGAGATAGATGCACATACAGAAAGAGAGGAACAAGTGCTGGACAAACCAGGCAGTCAAATGTTGGAACGAAGAGACAAAAATGGAGAGAGAAATAGAAATGGATGGGGAGAGACAGAAGAAAGAGAAGCAGAAGTAGTGAAACAGAGTGAGAAGGCAAGAGTAGGAATGAAGATAAAAATAAAACTAGGGAAAGGAAAAGAGACTCAGTCCGATTTGATATAACAAACAAGGATTGGGAGGAAAAAGAGAGAAACAGAAGTGGAAACATAAGAAATACGATTAGGCCTCCCCCCTAGTCATATTCAGTGGTCACACATATCGATAACAACGACCCCTTAACCACACCTTCTCCAAAGAGAGACAAAACAACAAATGGGCACTTCAGAAATTCTGCCGAATTGCTCCAATACCAACAAATAGGCAAGGCTCCAGTTGAGCAGTTTTCCACAGAACTAACTTATCTACTACAACAGGGAGCATTCTCTTCAGAAAGGAGCTTGTCAATTTACTTTATGCATCATATTTTGATAGTTCCACAGGGCAACAACATCTAAAAGTGAATGTTTCCTGACATTTAATCCAACACTCTGCCTTAGGATTTCGCCACATGGCTTTCAGAAGGGAGAGTGAAGCCCAGTGGTACTTAGGATGGTTCAGACTGATGGATAGCTAAACCAGCTGAAGGCCAGAAAACTGCACTTCTTGGGCTTGCAAATAAGCAGCTGCACAAGCATTGTGGGAAGTGGAATGACAAAAGGCTTTAGGATCCTGTTCTAACTGATGAACTTCAGTGAAAGCTGTTTCAAGAAATAGATGAGAAATACTGGCACTGGAGGTGATGCACAGGAGATTCACTAGGTTGATTTCGGAGTTGAGAGGGTTGGCTTATGAGGGGAGACTGAGTAGACGAGGTCTATACTTATTTAAGTTTAGAAGAATTGTTGGGCGAGGGGGAGAATCTTATAGAAAAATATAAAATTATGAAGGGAATAGATAAGATAGAAGCAGGGAGGTTGTTTCCACTAGCAAGTGAAACTTCAACTTAGTTGAAGTTTATTTAGGCTTACATTAAAAGTGCAATTAAGTCACTGTGATAATCCTCTAGTCACCACACTGCGGCGCCTGTTTAGGTACACAGAGGGAGAAATTAGCATGTCCAATGCACCTAATCAACACATCTTTTGGAGTAGGGGGCAAAGCCTCAAAATAAGGGGAGCAGATTTAGGACTGAGTTGAGGAGAAATTCTTCGTCCAAAGGGTTGTGAATCTGTGGAATTCCCTGCCCAGTGAAGCAGCTGAGGCTACCTCTTTGAATATTTTTAAGACAATGATAGCTAGATTTTTGAACAGTAAAGGAATTAAGGGTTATGGTGAGCGGCAGGTAAGTGGAGCTGAGTCCACAAAAAGATCAGCCATGATATTATTGAATGGCAGAGCAGGCTCAAGGGGCTAGATGGCCTATTCCTGTTCCTAGTTCTTATGAGAAAGAAATGGTGATGGAAAGAGAGAGGGGGAGATGAGAGTCGTGGGATACAAAGAATTGGATGGATTGATGATGTGAGAACCACATTTTCCAAGGCAATGTTTTATTTAATAATATGGATGGAAACTTTTAAAAAAAGGGTCATAAACTCACCTTTGGAATGGGTGCAAGCATGCCTTTTCCAAGGAATCAACTGACTGATGGTATACGAGGTGAAGAACTGTTTGCTTATTTGCACTGCAATTATTTTAATTGAAAAAACTGGTTTAAAGGCAAAAGGTTAATTATATACTGAAAATTGCCTGTCAGAGATGCGCTTTAGGTTTTGAACTTGTGTTTGAATTTAGCTGTGATTGAACTCAGAAGGGGAAGAACTGCACATCTCATGTTCGTTGCCTTGCCTTAAATAATGTGGCTGCCAGTATCTAGCTAAGAATTCACTTCTCAGAGGAAAACTTGTCTACCTTTGGAAATCCAAGAGACAGAGATTAGCTGGATTGATGGGGGGGGGGGGTCACATTATGTAATCTCTGGATTGGCTACATTGTTGCAATATCAGTCCCTACTCATCTTTGAATCTGCTTTTTATCCTGATGCACAACCCATAATTATCTAGTCATGATTTGCATAATCTGTGCTATGATCCTGGAAAGTCCTGGATAAATTCAGACAATGGAGAGTCAAATTAAGTCAAGAAAATCCTTGCTTGATGAAGGCAGTCAGAGACTGCCAGGATGGGGCTCAGTTCACTGTGGTAGTTTCACTGGTGAGCAGGCCTATGCTTCGATAATGCTACTGGCATCAAGATGATTATCACCATTGAGTGAAGTTGTGAACAACAGTTTCAGTTCCCCAGCACAGATTTTTGGTGCTCATGTTGGTGAGCTGCGAGATACCCTAAAGAGAATGAATGAAACAGAGGGGGAATCCTGTCAATGGAAAGGGCAGTTTCCTCTATAGGGGCTCATCTTCAGTTCTTGGAAATCCTGTTGCATAACATCGTACAGGCTGCCTGGCTTGCAGAGATAGGGCTGGAGAAGGAGTATCCATGCACCCAGTCTCCCAAAGGATGCTGGGAATGAACTCCCAGCCAAATTTGTATTTGACTGCCAAGCTTTCACAATCTCTATTTGCGTGCTGGACACCTCTAGTTTGATGAAGCATCTGTCTTCAAAGTTTGGGGTCAAAGACTTTGACCACTGGTCTTATGTTATCTTGTCCTCGTTGAGAAGAATTGGAAGTGGCTGGACATGTTGGGCCTTGTGATAAAATCAACTCCATATACTCCCCAATGGGAAGGAGGAGACTCGCAAATGATTAAACTATGGCCTCCCTTGTTCTACCGTCAGAGCATACAGGTGGACTAATACCATCAAGAAAAATAAAACCACCCGCAATGGCCTAAGCTTTTCTTTTCCATGGCTTCGGGATGACAACATGGAAGAGCTGCAAAGGCTTCATTGAAGCTCTGGCTGTTGCTTGATGATCCTATCATGGCTTTGGCCTCTTCCAGTCCATGGATGTTGCCTTTTATTCTGACAAGGGTGTATGATGTATGAGCACATAGACATTTGTTGCTCGTTATCCTGTTACATTGCGAAAATCTGGACTGTCTATTTTATTTTTCTTGATGGTATTGGTCCACCTGTATGCTCTGACGGTAGAAAGAGGGAGGCCATAGTTTAATCATTTGCAAGTCTCCTCCTTTCCATTGGGGAGCATATGGAGTTGGTTTTTATCACATGAGGGTTGTGCAATATTTACCTGGTTTGTTTTTTTTCTTTTATATGCTGCAGTTCTTGCATTTAGACTGAGGGAATACAACTTTCAGTATCCTTCACTTTATTTTTTTAGATGAATAGCTCCACAGCAGGGTGGCGGATGAGTGGTTTGGTATTGGTACGGCCTTATAAGTCCTCATTGTGGGTGAAGAAAATCCCCTGTTAGAACTATTAGGGTTACTTTTACTTCTGCATTTTCATTATCTTGGTATTAGGAAATCCTTGCTTGTTTCCTGAGAAATCACAGACAGATCCTGTTTCCTGGAAAAGACTGTTTTTTTTTGGCATGGCGTCTTTGGTACTGTTGAAGTGGGAGAATGTACTGGTACAGCCCTAGTTGACTTATCCTTGGATATCAGACCTTGTTGGATTGATCCTTTATTTTGATTTGGTGCACAGGTAATGGTTATTTCATTATTGAGCTCATGGAATGGATGATGGGCATCTTGTCCAATTGTTAACGTTTCTCTGAAGATAGGAAATGGGGAGAATCTTATTGAAAGCAGGCCTAAATAGCACTTTTGGGGTACCTACAGAAAGGGCTAGTTTGCTTTATTCAATGTATAGGAGCGTTGAGAGTATCCTTGGTTTGGACGGCCTTATTTTAGAGCGTCATTGAACAAGCTATGTAGTAGTGCCTATGTATATTTGAGTCAGGCGAAGGATATGTTGGATGGAGGAGTAGGTTTCCCTACCCCAAGATGTCCCCTAAGGGGTCTGGATTGCTCTCACTTCTGTGATTTGGTTTCCTTGGCGATGTAGTGACCTGTTAGTTGCAGGCCTGAGCACAAGTCTGGGGGCTTTGGTTCAGTGTTGTCGGAGCCTTTTTTCAATTGGAGATTGGGTTTATTGGAGAAGTAGATTGTTTCGTCCAAGTGGTCTTATATGCAGAATCCTAATCTGTCAACTTCTAGGTCTGTGCTCCGTTGGAAGTGTCCTGTTCCTTGTGAGGATATGTTATTCTGTTCCAGGTATCCTTCCTGTGAACATGATCATGTACGTAGAAAAACTACATCTGGCATGCATTGGACAATCCTAACATTCCTTGCTATCAGGGGCTTCCTTTCTTTATCCAGGTAGCTGGGGTGTTGATGTAGGCTTTGATCTATTATAGTTAATCCTAGAGGATTCCCTTATCTCGTTGGGAGGAAGTGTGTTATATCTCTCCTCAAGATACCTTGTTGATTGTGACTTAACAACTGTTCTTCTCCTTGTTAATAGAGTTTCCTTGGTGGAAAATGGTTTAAATTTTCTGTTGATGGAGAACTCAATCAGTGCCTCTGATATCGCTGGAGAGGAGGGAAGTTTGTAGCATCACGAGCCAAGGCGAGGTGTACAAGTCCTTGACTCACTGGTGCATGAAAGCACACACTGACATGCTACATCCTGTACCGATGGTGGTATGTTGAGGTTCCTTTTTTCAAGGTTAACCTTTTGCTTGTTGGAAGTACTGGGATGCTGAGTTAAGGTCCATTTGGTTGTATATTACCCCACAAGGGATTCCATATGTTGTGTAATTCTGTCTCTGTTATCCTTTGGAGGAGGATGTGCACAACGGCTGTGTCCTGTTATCCTGAGACTCACCCCACCCACCCACCCCCCCAACTCTTCTTTGTATCCTTTCTTTATTCATACAATACCACATGCTGACTACAACAACTATAATGATTAATAATTGGACTCATTTGTATGAATTTTCTGTATGTTTGTGAGGAATAATGGTCTCTGTACTGTACTAGATTTTGGGAATTAGTGTTTTGTGACAAAATGTGAAATTAAAACTTCTAATACAAAGAATCTTTAAAAAAAGATTAAACTGACTCTATTCTCTTCCACGGCAAAACTCCGTTAGTGAAAATCTCTAGATATCTGGTAGCGTGCTAAGGCACTGGATTTAGGCTTCAGTGTCTATGGAGGCATGGGTTCAAATCCCACTGCTGCCAAAATTTCTAGGGGTGGCATAGTGGCACAGTGGTTAGCACTGCAGTCTCACAGGTCCAGGGATCTGGGTTCGATTCCCAGCTATGGTCACTGTCTTTGTGGAGTTTGCACATTCTCCCCGTATCTGCGTGGGTTGCCTCCAGGTGCTCCAGTTTCCTCGCACAGTCCAAAGATGTGCGGGTTAGGTGCATTGGCCATGTTAAATTGCCCCTTAATGTCAGGGGGAATAGCAGGGTAAATGAGGGGTTACAGTGATAAAGTCTAGGTGGGATTGTTGTTGATGAAGACCTGATGGGCCAAATGGCCTCCTTCTGCACTGAATGGTTTCTATGATAGACTGGGACTAATATGTCTTCACATGAGATCAACAGTGTTGAAAATCTGAACGTTATCCTATTTCAATAACACGTACTCTTCAATTGCCTATCTCTGCAGAGGCCCTATCTGTTTGGAGTATGTGTGAACGCTGAGGAATTTTTAAAAGGGATAGATAGTTTTACTTCCATATGTTACAATTGTGTGTTAACTAGTTGTTGCAACTTTTGTTTTACAATAAATTAATCATTCTGTGTTTGTTGAAAGAAGCCAGGTTAAAGTCCTTTTAACTGCCTTTAGAGCCAGAATAAATGTAAATAATTTTGACTGAGTGAATGAAACTCTTAAACTCAGGAGTAGTAGGACTAGATCATATCTGCAACAGACTGTTTTTCCCACAACTGATCTTGGTTGAGCTGCATTTCGTCCAGCTGAACACTGATATGACCAAATTTACCAACTGCAGCCACTGCCACAAAATCCATACCCTGGTCAATTATTCCATTGCTAATCCTAGCTATTATTCCAAGTTATTCGAGACTCTTCACATTCTACTCAAACCAGAGTTGAGCCGTTGATACTCACACCCACATCAGAAAGACCACTTACCTCCACAACACAGTTAATATCTACCCCTACATATTCCCAACACTTCACAGTTAAAATTCTCAACATCGTATTTAAATCTCACCATTATCTCATCCCTCCCTACTCCTGCAACCTCCTCCAGCAAGACAAGGCATCCTCCCTTCCCTCCCCCATTCTTCACTGCTTGTCTCCAGCCACTTGTGCATTTCCCAATAGAGATGAGGTAACATTCCAACAAGAGGGAAACGCAGAGCAGAAAGTAGGGGAACCAAAGCCAGGATTCCTTCGTTGATAAGGCAAATAAAGAATATGATGAAATAAAAGAAAATGTTTGATACATTTGAGGCGAGTTCATCAAACAAGAATCAGCCCAAATACAATGGCCGCAATGTTACTCTTTTTCACGCTGGTGGGATTTTCCCATGCTGCTGCAGTGAACAGAGCTGGCCACCAAATTCTCTGACTTCCCTGTAGTGGGAGAGCGGTGTGAACGGCAGGTAAGACTGCACCCAATAGGTTTGGAAGGGAGGTGAAGAGAAAAATAAAAACTGCCAGAGAATATGAGAATAGGATAACATAATAAGAACATAAGAAATAGGAGCAGGAGTAGGCCATCTAACCCTTCGAGCCTGCCCCGCCATTCAATAAGATCATGGCTGATCTGTCGTGGCTCAGTTCCACATTCCCGCCCTCTCCCCATAACCCTTAATCCCCTCGCTTATCAAAAACCCATCAACCCGCGTCTTAAAAATATTTAGCGAGGCAGCCTCCACCACTTCAACGGGCAGAGAATTCCAGAGATTCACCACCCTTTCAGTGAAGAAGTTTCTCCTCAACTCCGTTCTAAACCGCCCCCCCTTTATCTTGAGGCTGTGCCTCCTAGTCCTACTGTCCTTTCTGAGCGGGAAGAGTCTCTCCACCTCTATCCTATCCATCCCATTCATCATCTTATATGTCTCAATGAGATCTCCCCTCATTCTTCTAAACTCTAACGAGTACAAGCCTAGTTTATTCAGCCTCTCTTCATAGCTCAACCCCCTCAACTCCGGTATCAGCCTAGTAAACCTCCTCTGCGCTCCCTCCAAGGCCAAAATATCCTTGCGTAAGTGCGGCGACCAAAACTGCACACAGTACTCCAGCTGCGGCCTCACCAATGCCCTATACAGCTGCAGCAAGACCTCCCTACTTTTATATTCAATCCCCCTCGCTATGAAGGCCAGCATCCCATTCGCCTTCCTGACCACCTGCTGCACCTGCAGGCTGGGTTTTTGCAACTCATGCACAAGGACCCCAAGGTCCCTCTGCACCGTCGCCTGCTGCAGTTTTTCGCCATGTAAGTAATAGTCCTTCCTACCATTACTCCTACCAAAGTGGACCACCTCGCACTTGCCAACATTAAATTCCATTTGCCAGTTCCTGGCCCATTCGCCCAGCCTATCTAGATCCTTCTGCAGACTCTCCACACCCTCCGCGCAATTTGCTGTTCCACCAATCTTGGTGTCATCAGCAAATTTCGACACCATACACTCGGTTCCCTCCTCCAGATCATCTATATAAATGCTAAATAGCTGAGGCCCCAGCGCCGACCCCTGGGGCACTCCACTAGTCACCAACCGCCAATCCGAATAGCACCCATTAACCCCCACTCTCTGCTTCCTATTTGACAACCAATCCTCCATCCACGCTAACACCCTACCCCCAACTCCATGCCCCCTTACCTTCTGCAATAGCCTCTTGTGAGGTACCTTGTCAAACGCCTTCTGAAAATCAAGAAAGACCACATCCACCAGCTCTCCTCTATCCACCGCCCTAGACACATCCTCATAGAACTCCAATAAATTTGCCAGATACGACTTCCCCTTAACGAAACCGTGCTGCGTCTGCTCTATCAAGCAATTCCCCTCAAGATGCCTCGCTATTTCCTCCTTGATGACGGATTCTAACATTTTACCTACAACAGACGTTAAACTAACCGGCCTATAATTCCCTGCCTTTTGCCTGCCACCCTTCTTAAACAACAGTAGCAGTAGTAACAGAAATGAGAACAGAAAAAATCTTTTACTGGCATGTAAACAGTAAGCAGATAGTAAGAGACAGGATGGGTATATTTGGAATAAAGCAAGTGGTATACATTTGGAGCACAGAGTACTGTAATGCATACTTTGAAATAAAAACAGAAAAACTCAGAGAAAGAAACAGATTTAACATTTCAGGTCCAAATGGCTCTTCAAAATACTTTGCACAAGGAAGAGGATGCTGACAAAATATTGGTCGAAGCAAAGCTGTTAGAGGTAATGGATAGAGAAAAGCTTGATATGCAAGATATACAGGCTACAGCCATGTATCGAGTAACTAAATTGCTTGGTCTAGATGAATTGCATTCTAGGTTGCCAAGGGAAATGGGGGTGAGAATAGCGGACAAACTGGCCATGGTCTTCCAATCTTCTCTAGATAGGGGAAAAGTGGCAGATACGTCCCTTGATCAACAAAAGATGCAAGGATGTTCTTATAAACTATATGCCTATCAGTTAGCATCAGTTCTGGTTATGGTTTTGGAAACAATAACATGAAACCATATGAACAGAAACTTGGAAAGATTTAAATTGAGAACCAACACAGATTTGTAACCTCAAATCATGCTTGATTAATTAATTGAATTTTTTGATGGAGTGACAGAGAAAGTTGATTAAGGGAATTTAACGGATGTTGTCAATATGATTTTAAGAAAGTGTTTGACAAAGTACCACATAAAAGGCTAGTTAACAAAATTGAAGCTCAGGGAATAGGAGAATTAGCGTCAATCTGAATGACAAAATTGGCTCAGAGGCAGAAAACAATGAGTCATGCTAAATGGGTATTTTCAGTCAGGAAAATGATAGGCAGTGATGTACCCCATGGATCAGAGTTAGCATCACCGCGTTGATTAAAATTTCAACATTTGCCAACAATACCAAACCTGGAGGTGTGTCAAACAGTGACGATGACACGAACCAGCTTCAACAAGACACAGATAGGTGATGGGCAAATAAATGGCAGATGAGATTTAATGCAGAGAATTGTGAGGTGATGCATTTTGATGGAAGGGATAATGAGAGGCAATACATACTTTAAAAGTGCAGGTCAAAGGAGTGTGCAATCATGTACATATTGAGAGAATAGTAAGCAAAGCACAGGGGATTCAAAAATAGAGGTGTTGAGTTCAAAAACAGGGAATTCTGAATCCTTACAAAGCTCTGGTTAGGCCACAATTAGAGTATTGCATCCTGTTCATACTTTTAGAAGGATGTGAAGGTCCTTGACATGGTGCAAAGGGGATTAACCAGAATGGTTTCAGGGATGAAGGGTAGATTGAATAAGCTGGGGAACTGTCTTCCTCAAAAGACAGAGCCAGATAAGATTATCGATAAGCAAGGCTATCGGGGTAGATGGGAACGTGGAGTTGAGGTTAAAACCAGATTAGCCATGATTTTATTGAATGGTGAAGCAGGCTCAAGGGACCAAGTAGTCTACTCCTGCTCTTACTTCATATGTTCATATGACCTAGAACTCATTGCTTATGGGAGTAGTGACTGATGATTTCAAAAGGAAATTGAATGGATACTTAAGGAAAATAAACTTGCAGGGCTACAGGGATAGAATAGAAGAAATGGAATGATTGAATTACTCTACTGAGAGCCACATAAACTCAACAGCCCAAATGGCTTCTTTCTGTGTCGCAATGACTTTTTCATTCATCTCGTCACCATTAGCAGCCATACCATAGGCTATCTAGACCTTGACCAATGAAATTCCCTCCTGCTCCCCATCTCTTGCTTCTGCTTTATGACCCTCCTTGAAAATCAACTCTGGTTAAGGTTTTGGTCATGCTAACTCTTTAGAAGCTTTTCTACATTAGAAAATAATTAGAAGTTAATGGAAGTCACTTTGCTGCTTAAAAGCCAAGTAAGCATTGTAGTTTATTCAACTATGAGTAGCTCAGAAAACCACTGCTATGAAGCAATTGTCAGAAATCCTGGATACCAGCAATCTTAGGAACTCTTAGTCAACTTGAGTACAAACAGAGCTACACACCATGCATAATCCAATACGAGGCCTTTAATGACTTGTGCACCAGGAAATCCACCTTGCAGCTGTCCTGCAGTGTTTATGAAGTTACAAAAAAATAACTGAGCAATTGTAGTCAATTACAGCAAATCAGAAACAAGCAATTTTTCTAATCCTTCATTTGCATACATTTTTACCAATTAATTCCTGGCTTTTTACCCTTTCTCATTGGATGCAAAATTGATTTTTGCTAATCCTTCATTTGCATAGCATATCCCCATATCTTGCCTTTGGTATTTGTTATGGAAAAATCTGGTCTTGCTCACCGTCTGGTGAAGGCCGAAAAGCAGAATGTTATAGGACCTACACAGGTGAAGATATTCTGAAACAGCAGACACTGATTCATTTGAAGGTCTGCAAGATAATAAACATTTTCCACTAGTTTTTCCAGAGAAGGTGTAAAACTTTACACTGGACTGTTAAGCTTCTGCACAATTTAGTTCCCAAGGCATGAAACTTCAATCTGAGCATTTTAACTTCCACACAATCACTCCAAAATCCTCAGGGCAGAATTTTCTAGCTTGACAACAGTGGACATCATTGCAGACGTTAACTTTTATAGCTTGCCAAAAATGTTCCCAAACCACCTGTAACAATGCCTGCCATGTCAGGTTCGGGAAATCCCGTCCTCAGGCTATTTCCTGATCACACCTGGCTATCCACAATTTCCAGTAGTACCATTTTGCATGCATTTAGATAGCATTGTAACGATTAAAGTAACAATTACAACTAAAACAAAAGCCCAACTTCAAAATGTCCAACAGGAGTAGATCTTGCAATTTAAAATCACCCTTATAGCTAATAACTGTTTTTTTCCTAAAATAAAGCCACTTACCTCATCAGAGATTGGATCAAAACTAGCATTTTCCAAGATAGCCTCCATCAGAAAGGTTATTTGCTGCGCACGTTGTTTGTGTTCAGTGTTAGCTATCACAGATTCAAGGAGTAGTGACCATTTACTCAAGTCATCACAAAGCTGAAATATTAATGTAAAAAAAAAGTAAATAAATTGTAGATCACTACTAGTGATGCAACTTGATGGTGGATCTAACCAATCGATCCAAGTTGACATCCTAATTAGAATTTTTTTTAAAAGCTGAAGCTACACTTCTTTAAGTTGTTTCTTGGGATGTGAATATCTAGCAAAATTAGCAATTATTGCTCTTCTCCAATTGTCCTTAAGAAGATCATGGTGAGCCACCTTCTTGAACTGCTGCAATCCATCTAAATGGACAGCTTAACAAAAAAACTAAATGGAAACATTCAGTGAAAAACAAAGCCTTTACTTCCATCTTTCAAACCAGTTTCCACATTTTCCACAGCACTAAAATAACCCTAATCAAAGTCACAAATGGCATCTGCAGTTACCCTGACCTCAGCACATTACTCCTCCTTGTTCTCCTCAAGCAATCTATTACCTTTAGCATGGTCAGTGCCATCCTGCTCCAAAAGTCCTTCTTTCTAGTTCAGTTCTATCAAGACTTTTACTTGCTTGGATTCAGTCTTTTAAATCCATTCAGTACTGTCTCTTCCTTATCTATGTCCCGCTCCTTACCAACATTATCCAAAGGCATGAAATTATCTACTAAGGGCAGTTAACACTACCTCACTAGCATCTCTCTATACACCTCTGCTTGCCCAACAGCTTCCTCCATCTAAGCACTGAGGTTACATAAGCCACTCATTTTGCTGCTTCATCACACTCCAGCCTCTCTCTCAGGCTATATCAAACTATTCACAATTAGTGTACTATCAATTCCTAATCTGAGTTTCCAGCCTCAATTTCCCACTAGCACAAAGATGGCCTACTACTTTCACAAATATCCACTTTAACCCATTCACTCAGAAAACTCTCAACTCTGGACTGTTACTCCTGTGACCTTTTCGCTGGCATCTCATCTTCCACCCATCTTACTCTAGAGCTCATCCATGACTTTGCTGACTGTGTTATCCACTAAACTCTACTCACATTTCCTATTTTCACTGGCCTACTGGGAGTCAAGTAGGCCAATGTCTCTAACTTCATCCATAGCCTTGACAATCCCAACTTATCACTCGCATTCCCCAAACCCCCACAATTCAGCCCTTCACCCCCAATATCATTATAACATCTTCCCATCCTATAACCCTTCCCATACTCACTTTTCGCTTAACTCTGACTTCTTGTGCATCTTCCATTTCTCAACTTTGGCATCCATGCTTCATTCACTACTGTTTGGAATTAATTGCCTAAAGCTTCTCGTCTCTCCACTTCCCTCTCTAAGATCCCCCTTAAAACCCATCTCTTCAACTGACAATATATTCATCCCTCCTAAACTGTGTTTCACCGACTTTACATCTGATGTAAGAATTATGCTATGTTAAAATAACTCTACAAATTATTGCTATTAAGTGGATTGTTCCCCCAGGGTTAAGCCATAGCACAGGCCCACTAACATGCACCAGCTCTAGCAAAATGATTCATTTGATTTATAATCACTTATTAAACAAATTTATAATTTTAACAATTTCACTGGTACAGAAGTATGAATAGAATCTCAAATTTTCAGAAAACTAATGCAGTATAAACTGTCATTCCTGAAAGATATCAAAACAGAACCATTTCACGAGGCTGCCATTGCCCTAGAATAAACACGCCGTACGTTGGTTCGAAACAGTGAATTCATCAATTGTCTTTTGTACGGCTTCAGGAAAAATATCTAGACCTAAAAAGGGCCAAACTCGTTGAAGTGGACGATTTCACAAAGACAGCTGTAATTATATTAGGAACTCATAAGCTTCCTTTAGGACTCAAAAGAGAAAACGCTGGAAAATCTCAGCAGGTCTGGCGGCATCTGTAAGGAGAGAAAAGAACTGACGATGAGTCCCGATGACCCTTTGCCAGACCTGCTAAGATTTTCCAGCATTTTCTCTTTTGGTTTCAGATTCCAGCATCCGCAGTAATTTGCTTTTATCCAGAATCCTTTAGGAATTTTATTAATATTTTTGAGCAAATATATGAAATTGCAGGAATCCTATCTTGTCAACATATCTGTTATGATTATGTTAGACATTCACCTGACATCAGAAGCTGCTTCAGAACACTAGTGGCACACAGTTGAGGCAGCACAGTGGTTAGCAATGCTGCTTCACAGCTCCAGGGACCTAGGTTTGATTCCTGGCTTGGGTCACTGTCTGTGTGGAATTTGCACATTCTCCTCGTGTCTGCGTGGGTTTCCTCCAGATGCTCTGGTTTCCTCCCACACTCCAAAGATGGATGGGTTAGGTTGATTGGTCATGCTAAATTGCCCCTTAGTTCCTGAGAGGTGTAGGTTAGAGGGATTAGTGGGTAAATATGTAGGGATAGGGGGGTAGGCCTGGGTGGGATTGTGGTCGGTGCAGACTCGATGGGCCGAATGGCCTCCTTCTGCACTATAGAGTTTCAATGATTCTATAATTGCTATGTTAGGACAGAGTACTCTACACCCTGATTAAGACAGCTGAGCCCATCAGGATTGGAATTCAACCAACACCATACTTGTAGAAAGCTACAGCCTTATTTGCTCTCTGCTAGCATTAATATAAAGAGAATCAAACAACTTAAAAGGTTACTACACAAGATAAGGGCACAGGGGATAACATATTAGCATTGATAGAGGATCGGTTAGCTATCAGGAAGAGTCTGGATAAATGACAGTAACCAATGGAGTGTCACAGAGATCAGATCTGGGGCCTCAACTACTTAAAATTCATATTAATAACTTGGATAGAAACATAGAAAATAAAGCAGGAATAGGCCACTCAGCCCTTCATGCCTGCTCTGCCATTCATTTTGATCAACGCTGTTTCTTATTCTTTCATTGGCAACTGCTGGTGTTCATGCTTTTCTCATCTACGTAGAAAATAGACGGAGTAGACCATTCAGCCTTTCAAGCCTGTTCCGCCATTTGTCATGATCATAGTTGATCATCAAATTCAACATCCTGATCCCACCTTTCCCCCACATCGCTTGATCCCAAGAGCTATAGCTGATTCCTTCTTGAAATCACACAATGATTTGGATGATAGGACTGAGTTTAATGATAACTAAATCAGCTGCTTTTCTACCTACCTTTGCGTCATCAAATTGTGAAGAGCACACAGAGAGTCTGCAAAAGGATGTGGAAAGATTAAGCAAGTGGACAAAAATTTGGCAGATGGAGTATAATGTGAGAAAATGAGAGCTTACCCACTTTAAAGGGAAGAATGGAAAAGCAGAATACTATTTAGGGAGAAACCTTTCAGTCATAGTGGAATGAGGGGAAAAGAATTGTATATAATCACACTAGGCTGTATGATCCATATTGAATGTATATAGTGAATATGACATGCATCATTATGTGTATTGAGGCACTTCAGAATGCAGCTTAATCTGTATAGACAACTTAAATATCTTTGCACCATTTGTGAAGAGAATTTTGAAACGCTTGTAACATTTCTTTGACTGTATTGAAGCACCTCAGAATACGACATGATTTTCAAAGTAACTTCATTGCACTGTTAATGCAAGCCAGACAATTTTTGCCCACAGTCTAAAGATGTGCAAGTTAGGTGGATTGGCCATGCTAAATTACCTTTTACTGTCCCAAAATGTGTAGATGGGTTAGCCTTGGTAAATGTGTGGGGTTGCAGGGATAGGGCAAGTGAGAGGGTCTGGGTAAGATACGCTGTCAGAAAGTCAATGTAGACTTGATGGGCCAAATGGCCTCCTGCACTCCAGGGATTGTATGATGAAAAGGTGAGCAGATTAGGTCTATACTCAGTAAAGTTTAGAAGAATCAGAAGATCATGCTGAAACGTAAGATTCTGAGGGGTGCGAGGAGGATGTTTGCTTGTGGGGAAGACTAGAGCTAGGAGGCATAATTTAAAGATTAGAGGTCTCCCGTTTAACATAGGAATGACAGCGACATCTTTCCTCTCAAAAGATCATTAGAATTCTCTAGGGAACAGTTTATTTAAGATTTTGATCGGCAAGAGAATCATGGGTTATCAGGGACAGAAAGATAGAATTAGGCCACAAACACATTGTCCATGATCTTATTGGATCGCAAAATAGGCTTGAGGGGCCAGCTGGCCTACTCCTGCTCCTATTTCCTATAATCTTATGTTTCCCTCTATTCTTTTTAAGAATAGCATTACAATCTCTCACAAGCAAAGTTGTTGTATTTAAGCTTTACAGAAAAAAAAGTCAATTTACTGATGACACCAAGATTGGTGGAAAGGCAAATTGTGCGGAGGGTGTGGAGAGTCTGCAGAAGGATCTAGATAGGCTGGGCGAATGGGCCAGGAACTGGCAAATGGAATTTAATGTTGGCAAGTGCGAGGTGGTCCACTTTGGTACGAAGGATTATTACTTACGTGGAGAAAAACTGCAGCAGGCAATGGTGCAGAGGGACCTCGGGGTCCTTGTGCATGAGTCGCAAAAACCCAGCTTGCAGGTGCAGCAGGTGGTCAGGAAGGCGAATGGGATGCTGGCCTTCATAGCGAGGGGGATTGAATATAAAAGTAGGGAGGTCTTGCTGCGGCTGTATAGGGCATTGGTGAGGCCGCAGCTGGAGTACTGTGTGCAGTTTTGGGCGCCGCACTTACGCAAGGATATTTTGGCCTTGGGGGGAGTGCAGAGGAGGTTTACGAGGCTGATGCCGGAGTTGAGGGGGTTGAGCTATGAGGAGGGGCTGAATAAACTAGGCTTGTACTCGTTAGAGTTTAGAAGAATGAGGGGAGATCTCATTGAGACGTATAAGATGATGAATGGGATGGATAGGATAGAGGTGGAGAGACTCTTCCCGCTCAGAAAGGACAGTAGGACTAGGGGGCACAGCCTCAAGATAAAGGGGGGGCGGTTTAGAACGGAGTTGAGGAAGAACTTCTTCACTGAAAGGGTGGTGAATCTCTGGAATTCTCTGCCCGTTGAAGTGGTGGAGGCTACCTCGCTAAATATTTTTAAGAAGCGGGTTGATGGGTTTTTGATAAGAGAGGGGGTTAAGGGTTATGGGGAGAGGGCGGGAATGTGGAACTGAGCCACGACAGATCAGCCATGATCTTATTGAACGGCGGGGCAAGCTCGAAGGGCCAGATGGCCTACTCTTATTTCTTATGTTCTTATTTTCATGGTCCATTCTGATTTAGCTAAACTCAATGTAGTATGGTAGAGACACAGCAATTGGCCACAGTCACAGTGGTCTAGTGAAAAAAAGTTATCTAGGATTTCTGCTCCTATTAGCATTCACATGCACACAGTTCCGAGTGAGGACAGAATTGGATCTGCCACCGTTCATAGTGGGGCAGGCTTCCACAACATTCACATGATAACGGTAAAAGTGAAATATGAAAGGCCTGTGGAACTCCATCTCCGGCCTAATGACAGTGTCTTCAAGAGAAGGCGAAATAAAATCAAACATTTCCAAATTAAAGTTTAAAAATATGGCTTCGCACTGCTTCAGTTATATTGCAGTTAAAGTTCAATTAAGTTTCAAACCACCTCAATATTGTCTCACATCAGTTTCCAAAATTTGAATTCCAATTCAGAAACCACATCTGTTGATCCATGTTGTTAATCTAAAATGGTAGCAATCCTAGCAAAGCCCATTACAGAGTCAATTATAAAATCAAAACCAGTTTTTCTTGGCAAGCAAAACAACTGTAAATTACTTTATCGAAGTGAAACTTCCTTCAATATTGACCAAGTGGCAGCTTGGTTCAGTTAGTAGCCAGTGTCAGACAATTAAAACTCAAGCCCCAATCCAAACTTCTGCACATAAACTGACAGTCTACTGTGACACTATGCACCCTTCAGGGCAACATGAAATGATCATCCCAATTATCTGTTGCATAACTCAAGTGGACATTGAAAGATCCCAAGACTTTTTGAAGATGAGGACAGTGAGTGCTAACTCCTTAGATAAACTCAGGTTAGAGTCAGAGGTTCACAACATTGAAACAGGCCCTTTGGCCCAACTTGTCCATGCCGCCCTTCTTTTAAATCCCTAAACTAATCCCAATTGCCCACATTTGGCCCATATCCCTCTATACCCATCTTATCCATGTAACTGTCTAAATCCTTTTTAAAAGACAAAATTGTACCCGCCTCTACTACTACCACTGGCAGCTTGTTCCACTCACCACCCTCTGTGTGAAACAACTGCCCCTCTGGACACTATTGTATCTCTCCCCTCTCACCTTAAACCAATGTCTTCTAGTTTTAGACTCCTCTACCTTTGGGCAAAGATATTGACTATCTAGCTGATCTGTGCCCCTCATTATTTTGTAGACCTCTATAAGATCAGCCCTCAGCCTTCCACGCTCCAGAGAAAAAAGTCCCAGTCTATCCAGTCTCTCCTTATAACTCAAACCATCAAGTCCTGGTAGCATCCTAGTAAATCTTTCCTGTGCTCTCTTTAGTTTAATAATATCCTTTTTATAATAGGGTGACCAGAACTGTACACAGTGTTCCAAGTGTGGCCTCACCAATGTCTTGTACAACTTCGACAAGATGTCCCAACTCCTGGTTCCCCATGAAACCAAGCAAGCGAATGTCTTCTTCACCATTCTGTCCACTTGTGACTCCACTTTCAAGGAGCTATGAACGTGTATCCCTAGATCTTTTTATTCTGTAATTCTCCCAATGCCCTACCATTAACTGAGTAAGGTTCAATCTACCAAAATGCACCACCTCTATCTAAATTAAACTCCATCTGCCATTCATCAGCCCACTGGCCCAAATGAGCAAGATCCTATTGCAATTGGAGATAACTTTCTTCACTGTCCATTATGCCAACAATCTTGGTGTCATCTGCAAACTTACTAACCGTGCCTCCTATATTCTCATCCAAATCATTAATACAAATGACAAATAACAGTGGAGCCAGCACTTATCCCTGAGGCACACCACTGGTCACAGGCCTCCAGTTTGAAAAACAACTCTCAACAACCATCCTTTGTTTCTGTCAAGAAGCCAATTTTGTATCCATTTAAATACCTCACCCTAGATCCTGTGAAATTTAACCTTATGCAACAACCTACCGTGCAGTACCTTGTCAAAGGCCTTGCTAAAGTCCATGTAGACAACATCAATTGCCCTGCCCTCATCTATCTTCCTGGTTACCCGTTCAAAAAATTCAATCAAATTTGTGAGACATGATTTTCCACTCACAAAGCTCTACTGACTGTCCATAATCAGTCCTTGCATCTCTAGATGCCTGTAGATCCAGTCTCTCAAAATACCTTTCAACAATTTACCCACCACAGATGTGAGGCTCACTGGCCTGTAGTTCCCAGGCTTTCCCAGGTTGAATTATGGTAACAGAACAGATTAACTATTCATTCACCTCAACTTTGGAAACTTGTGTGTGCAAAGTGGCTGCTGGATTTGCCTTAATAACAGCAACAATGCTTTGCATTCATTGTGGGAAGTACTTTTCAATTCACTATTTCTTTAAAAATAGCAGTGTGAATCTCTGGAATATGCTGCCCAAGGTGAGGCCTGAAACTATCCTTACCTTGTCCCCAGAGGAGAAATTCAGCTCAAAGTTGTTTTAAAAATCAGTTTCTTCAAGTGTTACAATTTGTGGTTTCTCCAATCTTATTCACACCACCAGAAAGGAACAGTTTGCACATAAAGACTCGCCTCCGACAATCCAAAGCTATTTGGCGGCAAGGCGATTAAATGAGTTAAGGCATTGCAAGTGCAACAAGTTCATCATATGTCCTGTTCCCCCAAGATGGAAAAACACCACATTATCAAACTGTTTTGTTCACAATAAACAATTCTGATTTGTTTACAGGATTATACAGAATGGATTTTGACAGAATTCCTTTTAAAAGAAAGACTCCCAATTACATAGCACCTTTCACAAGCACAGGATGTTCCAAATCACTTTATAGTTAATGAAGTCACTGTTATAATGCAGGAAACATGGCAGCCAATTTTTCAGAAGAACTCTTGTAATGCCAATCTTAACTTAGTTCTCTCAATTCAATTGTATCTCTAACATTCCACAACTGTTCAGATATTCCCTTCAGTTGCTCAGAAATAAAATACAGCTTCGCTGATGAACATATACAATTTTTTGCTACTGGGCCAATAATTACTAATTGATTTTTATCACCAAGTGACATCAACGTGAAATGTAATTCCATTGATATTTACCAGTTCTCTGAAACAAACTTTTCAATTTCCAACTGGTTTGCCTGGTCCACCCTAATAATTTTGGCAATCACAGAAAGCACAGGTTGCTACTCCATCAGTCTACTTCCCACACTTACCATAATTACTGTGCTTTTTTTTGCCAGCACATGCATTGCCAGAGAGGCTTTCTGAAGCAGCATGACAAGCAGGCAACCAGTTTTTAAAAAGAATGTTGACAGGGTCATCCCTGAGACAGTGGTCAGTCGGAAATACCAAAGGACAATTAGAAGATATATTTAAGTCAAGATGCCCTACTGATCCATGTTATGTATGACAGTTTATTTAATTTAATTTGCAACAATAAGTTGAATTGTTTAAGTTGTTTTTCTGTGCATTTACCTTACTGTGAAATAAAACAGCCTTATTTTACCAGGTATTTACTCAGTCCATCTTCAGAGAGATTGAAGCACACGTTGAAGGCATGTTTATCTAATCCAGATGACAAAGGGATGCTATTGTTATATTCTTAGGTTACAATATTGCAAGTATATATAGGGCAGTAGGAATCATGATTCATTAAAGTAAAAACTGAAAGTCAGAAACAAAAACAAAATGCCGCAAGCCCTCAATAAGCCAGGCAATGTATGTAAAGTAAGAATCATCGACATTTCAGGCACAACCATTCATCAGAACTCAAAGGGATTTGCCAGAATTGAACATTTTTCTTTCTGTAGAAAGCTGCCCAATTTAATGAGTATTTACCTAATTTTCTGCTTTTGTCCTAATAAAAGCAAGATTCTTTGTTTAAAGGAGCAAAGGGGACAAGTGAATCAGTGAAGATATCTATAACAGATACTGCTCGTTAACATGTGGATATTTGGCTGCACCATAACCAAAGGCAAAGGTGTCAACCTTTTGAAGCAAGGCTTATACCCACAGGCTACAACCAGTAAGCAAACCACAGAGGATTAGACTGCGAGGTTAGTCAGAATTACAATTAAGCACAAAGTCCAACATAATTGCTTTATTTGCTAATACTTAGGCAACAAACATTCACACGTTTTGTATATTAATTTTGTAGGCAGGACATATGCTTTGCGCTTTAATTTACAAAATATCAACATTTATCATGCACTGTCAGTTTATTAATTCAAGATCCAAGCTTTGTTCTTTATCACTGGAGATTTTATTTACAATGCCAAATTTGTCAACAATCAGAGATTGACCTGAAGGTGCTTAGGACATTCATATAGTTCCTCAGTGGAGCTGCTATGGATTCATTTGTAAAAGTAAGACCACAAGACATAGGAGCAGAGGTTGGCCATTCAGTCCAGGGAGTCTGCTCCTCCATTCAATGAGATCACAACTTGTATGATAATCCTAAACTCCACTTTCCCGCTTTATCCCCATAACCTTTGATTCCCTTACTGAGTAAAAATCTGTCTATCTCAGTCCTGAACATACTTAATGACCCAGCCTCTACAGTGCTCTATGGTAAAGAATTCTACAGATTCACAGCCTCTCAGAGAAGAAATTCCTCCTCTGCCTTAAACGGGTGACCCCTTACTCTGAGATTATGCCATCTGGTCCTTGACTCTCTAACAAAGGGAAACAACCTCCAGCATCTAACCTGTAAAGTCCCTTAAGAACCTTATATGTCTTAATAAGTTTGCCTCTCATTCTTCTAAATTCCTGTACAGACAGAACCTACTTAACCTGTAAAGAAAATCCCTAGGATCAACCTGGTGAACCTTCTCTGGAGTACCACCAATGCCAGTAAATCTTTCTTTTGCTAAGGAAACGAAAATTGTTCACAGTATTCCAGGTGTGGCTGGACTTGTGCCTTGCGCAGGTTTAGCAAGACTTCCCTGTTTTTACACTCCTTTCACTTTGAAACAACGGCCAACATTCCATGTGCCTTCCCTATTACCTAAACAAGCATGCTTGCTTTTTGTGATTTACGGCACCAGGACCCCCAAATCCCTCCATGCTGCAGTTTTTTTCTATTTAAATAATATTCTTCTCCTTTATTCTTTCAACTAAAGTGCATAACTTCACATTTTCCCACATTATATTCTATCTGCCAAGTTTTTGCCCACTCACTTAACCTCTCTATATTCCTCTGTAGACTTCTGGTACCATCTTCACCTCTTGCCTCCCCATCTATTTTTGTGTAATGTGCAAACTTGGCAATAGTACATTCACTTCCTCAGCCTTTTTTTATTTCTTTTCCTAACATTATGTGCTGCTAAATAATGAAGGCTCATACTAGCAAGGCTCTACAATCTCCAAACTCCTCCATGAGGCATGATACATGCACATTAAACCTGCTCTTTATTGTGCTGAAGCTTGAGCAATTTCAATGACTCTTGAGTCAATATTGTTTCCAAAAAGCCATGTTTCCAAATAGTACTGCTGTCACTAATTATTGGAAATCCCTGAATTGTAATGGCCACAAATAAAAGGCTGCTCCAACTTCTTTTCAAAGGCAGCACAAGGGAAAGTTTGCCAATTCAACAAGAGCCAAGTTACATTCAAACAGCTCGAGTTTGTCACAAAAACATGAGCAAAACTAAGTAACTTTTTTTTGTGATGCATCAATCTCTTACAACTTCTTGATGAGAATATTCCAGTGTTCTGAACACAATATATAAAATATAAAGATCCATCAGTCACATTGCACTGAAAAGCGCTGATACTGATTATTCCTTCTGCTCCTAGATGAGGTGTATTTTGTGACACAACTCAAAAGTGCAGTTTCGAGCATGATGCCATTATGAGCTAGTATACATCATCTTGGTACAAAATCCTTATAGCTTGCATTGAACTCCTCCAGCAGATCCTGAAACTGGTGGTGGTTCAGGGCTCATGTTTCCACACAGTTCACCACTACAGGCTATGGGTTGGCTGTTGCATCCATTGGAGATTCTTGTTGCACAATGCGCTAGGTTATTGGTTGGTTCACCTACAATACAAAACAGTGACACCATAGTCAACTGTTTACACTTCTACTGAAAATGGAACCACAGGAAATTGCAAAAAAACATACACTTCATCCGTCATAATCATCTTGGTGACTGCCTTAACTCCACATCTCTCCATAAATCAGGCTGCAGCATATCAGTGGTCAGCTTCATGCATGCAATTACCTCTTCCCAGTGCAAAAATTCGGACCCTGTTAACCAAGCAATTTCATTACTACAAATACAATTGATTAGTTTTCAATGTGAAACGTCTAAAAATGTTTAAATTAATTTTTACCTGTTATGGTTCCCTGGATCCTCTCCAAAACTGCAAAGTTCTTCTAACAATAATGAGGAGCTTGACAGTATTCACATTGCTGCCCTGTTTGTCCATTATAAAGTTGTACCAAGCAAGATTCTGGACCTTCTCAAGCATTTCTCCTGTGACATCCTTGGAAAATTATCCCACCGTTCAGCGGATTATGTCGATTGGTTGGTGATGATACTTTGCATCCGGCCAAACCTGCTATTGTTCCCATGTACTATAACTTCACTAGAAAAATGTTTTTGTGCCTTTGCAATCATGCCTGACACAGTCATTGAGCTAGGCCGTTATGTTCTGTACTAATCCTGGCAAGCTTGAAAAGTTAAGATTTGATTTTTTTTAAGTTCGCTAACTTCATTACCTTACAAAATATCACTAAATCCAAAATTTGCTTTGTATTTATCCCTTATCTCATGTTGTACTAATTGGTACAGCATATTTCATCTCCCCATTACAACTAGCTGTAAAATGATTTTATCACAGTAACTGCAGAAAAGACCATCAAAAAGCAAAGGGCATTCTGGATGTTATACTTAAGCTCATTAAATATAACAAGGAAGCAATTTGAACTACTGCAAGATACCGGACTATGTCTGTCCAAGGAAGGCAATCAACATCAGATTGACACTCCATACCGATTTGCACGTGCTAAAATTTTTAAGTGCCTGTCTTACCTAATCTTCCTGAATCAGGCCGGGTAATGATCAGACAGCAGCAGGTCCCTGGCCCCAGCACTGGAGCATAAAAGAAGCACAACTGAGGACACATTCCCTTTTTTTAAAAAACAGTACTAGCTGCCATAAAGCAGCTGAGTTTAAATGTCCTGTTGAAAATAACAGGTTAGGGAGATGCTAAATGTCTAAAGTAAGTGGATGGGATCTGGGGTATTGGACTTCAGTGGGGAATCCTATACGAGTGGACCAGGGGGTGCTTAGTTGAGGGGGCCTAGTGTGAGGGAAATCCCCTGAGGATTCAAAAATGTGGTGGATGGCCCCTGTGGGCTCGGTCCAGATGTTTAATATAGTTACACTGAAGCCGTAAGTGCTTTATTTCTTCTCTTTCAGATTAACTATTAGTGAAACACTGGCCAAACCATCTGAAGTTAATGATTCAATTTGTTTTGACAGATAGTGCCAAGTGCAGCAAAATTGTCATGGGAAAGTTAATGTTTTTGGACAATTGCTACCTAACTCTTACCTGGGAGCTTCTGAGAGGGACGTCCCACCACCTCTTCTGGGCTATCCCCAAATCTGACCTTGGAGAACCAGGAAGTTATGGGGAACAGTTCTGACCACAGTTATGGTACTGCATGTGGGCCTGGTTGCCCCATTAGTTATTATAGCAATGAGAAATGTCAGATGGAAATCAAAAATCCTTTCTTCAGATTTTGAGTTTGTGCAAATAAACTAACCCATCTTGAGTTTGCTGTGGGATTAATAGAAAACTGGATCGCACCAAAACTGAGGGTTTCAGAAATATAAAATATTTCAAAGTTAGTTACTGTACCTAAGACTATTGCTTAAAAGAATTCTGATAAAACATTGACCTGACCCAAAACAAACTCCAAAAATGTTATCCTATTCACTCAGCATTCTCAATATTGTCTGATTTAATTTAAAAATGGCGATTAGTTAAATATTCAAAACTAAATGCAAATTGACAAGAGCAGAAATGCTGAATCCTGATAGTAGGTCATCAATCTGAAACTCTTAACTTTATTTCTTTCCACAGAACTTTCCTAACATGCTGGGATTTTCCAGCGTTTTCTGTTTGTATTAACAATGATAATGAAGCATTTCACCTCTGCTGCAACCCAACTCAGATTCCCATAATATTTTGCTGTTGTATCTGAGAAAAGCTGACAAGTGAACTCAGAGCAGACAACTCATTAAAGACAAAACACCACAAACACAATTGGGTTATAGACTCCTCTACTGTTGTAACTTCTATAGGGTTAGTAGTTGTCATGGTGCTAACTACAGTTAGGCCCTCCATTATATTATTTATATTATGTAACACAAAATCAAATGACTTAAAAGCCAGCAGTACATGGCATTAATAGAAAATATTTTCTCAATACCTTTTGAAATTCAGACTGTATTCACAGTTAAGTTTCACCAAGAGCTAATTTACCCATGATCACACATTTCTGTTTTAATAGCAAATTTGAATAGCTGGTATAAAAACCAGGCAGGCTAAAGCTTCTGTTAAAGTTTTAACATTTATTTATTAGTGTCACAAGTAGGCTTAAATTAACACTGCAGTGAAGTTACAGTGAAAATCCCATAACTGCCACACTCTGGTACCTGTTCTGGACACTGAGGCAGAATTTAGCATAGCCAATGCACGCAACCAGCACCTCTTTCAGACTGTGGGCGGAAATCGGAGCACCCGAAGAAAACTCACACAGACACAGGACAAGGCAGGAATCCAACCTGGGTCTCTGGTGCACGATGCAGTACTAACCACTGTGCCACCGTGCCAACCCAAGATAAAATACACAGATTCCCCATCGTATGGATACAGCACGCTTACACAAATCCGCAGAAAAGTTACTAGCAACTATGGTTAAAGATGACAAGTTCCCTGGACAAGCCCTGTAGGATACTGTCACAAATACTGAGCATGTTGACAGCAATTGTACTACAGGGCAGTCAATGAAATTCTTAATGTTATGCAATTAGTTTACTGTATGATACCCTTGGTTACGTAAATAACGATATAATTTATTACCGAGCCCAATCACTACATAAAACAGTCCAAAAGGGCATAGTGTAAAACCACCATCAGATTTCATGTCTCCATCATCCTGGGGGAGGCAGGGTAGTTACCCTAACCCTAAATCGGGGCCAGTTTGTTTTTAATCACAATGACAAATGAAAATAAGGAGATGAGTAGTCCTGAGACAGAAGTGTGTTAAAGCAAGAATCAGAATATAAGATTAATGCGGGGTTCACCTTTTGAGGCTCAGCCAGGAGGAAAGCCCTGTCATCCAACCGGATACAGATTTTTTCTTCGGTAGCCGCGGGGCAGTGAGGCCGGGCCTCGCCGTCCGGCGGCAGAGTGGCGAAGATGAGGCTGGCGCTGCGGTGAAAGCGCCGCACGGCCCGGCAGATGATCATGGCGTAACATTTCTGCATTCGGATCCACAGATAGACATAACACAGAGTTATCAACATGGCGGCCAGCCCGTCAACTCAACATAACGGCCATCTCCGGCAGTGCAGCTGACCAGTGGCTCGCGATCAGTGCCAAACCCCGGTTCCCCATTGGCCGCTTCACCCGCCCCAAGCACCGCCCCTCAGCCACCCCGGTTCTCCATTGGCCGCTTCCCCACCCGACCCCGCCCCTCCGCCACCCCGGGTCTCCATTGGCCGCTTCACTTAGGCCGCGCCAAAATCCCAACTCTTCATTGGTAGTTTTACCCATAAAGATCACGCCCTCCCCGTCACTGTAATTCCATTGGCTGCTTCACTAGCCCCACCCCCCGGCTCCCCAAAGGCTGCTTCGCCCCCATCACGGGATTGCCCGTTGGTTGTTCCACACACAGTGAAACGTCTGACAGCGCCAGGTTTTAGTTCAACCTATTTATTTGATAATATACTCACAAGCTTTTGGGGTTAGCCCCTTCGTCAGGTGAATGGAGAGTTCTGGCCTCAGACAGAGCATATAAAGCACAGACAGTACTGTAGCTGACGACTACACCTGACGAAGGGGGCTAACCCCGAAAGCTTGTGAGTATATTATCAAATAAATAGGTTGGACTAAAACCTGGTGTTGTCAGACTTTTCACTGTGTTTACGCCAGTCCAACGCTGGCATACCCACATCATGTTCCACACACGCCAGCGCTGCCCCCAAGCCCAGGAACACCGAAATGTCTGACTCCGTCCCTCCCCACCTGCCACTTCCCAATGTAGCGACTGACCCTGCCCCATCCAGGTGCTAGCCGTGTTCCTACACCGGGGCGGCCAGTAGGAGGCGATACTACTAGGTCCCAGGAGACAGTAGATGAGTTGCTGTATAAAGGCCAACGAACACAGGAGTGGCTTGGTGACATAAAGTTAGCATTGCTGCCCCAGAGCGCCAGGAACCTGAATTCGATTGCTGGTTCAGGTCACTGTCTGTGTGGAGTCTGCATGTTTTCCCTGTATCTGTGTGGGTTTCCTCCAGGTGCTGCGGTTTCCTACCACAGGGTGAAAGAGGTGCTGGTTAGGTGCACTGGCCATACTAAATTCTCCCTTAGTGTACTAAAATAGGCGCCAGAATGTGGCAACTGGGGATTTTCACAGTAATTTCACTTCAGTGTTAATGTAAGCCTACTAAGACCTGGGTTTGATTCCCAGCTTAGGTGACTGTGTGAAGTCTACACATTTTCCTCATGTGTGTATAGGTTTCCTCCAGGTGCTCCAGTTTCCTCGCACGGTCCAAAGATATTCAAGTTAGGTTGATTGGCCATGCTAAATTTTCCCTGTGTACCCAGAATTCATATGTTAGAGGGATTAGCGGGGTAAATATATGGGGTATCAGGGATAGACCCTGAGTACAATTGTTGTTGATGCAGACTTGATGAGCCAAATGGTCTTCTTCCACACTGTACAGTTTCTATGTTTCTACTTGTGACACTAATAAATAAACCATGTGACTTTTCTATCGTGATCATTGTTAGAGATAGATTGGAAATGCGTTCTGGAGGATAGTGACCTCAGGGACTGTTCAAGGCAATGGAACCTGATCTTCAGTATTCCTATTGCCCTCTCGACCACTGTCCTTATTGAGGTATGACCCTGATTATATCACTCTTCCTGGGGCAGAGGGTTTTTTTTCAAATTTATTTATTAGTCGTAAACAAGGTTTACATTAACACTGCAATGAAGTTACTGTGAAATTCCCCTAGTCACCACATTCCAGCACCTGGTTGGGTCAATGCACCTAAACAATACATCTTTCAGAATGTGGAAGGAAGCTGAGGCACTGTTTCAATAGATTCTTTGTCACCCAGCAACCAACCACCTAACTGAGCCAGAGCCATAAACAACTTGGCACTTGGGCATGTTACTGTATGCATGCATCTTGGAAACTGCCAGGGTACCTTACACTAAATTGTTGAATCTGAGTCCTGTGAATATAAGAGCATAAGAAATAGGAGCAGGAGTAGGCCATCTAGCCCTTTGAGCCTGCCCCGCCATTCAATAAGATCATGGCTGATCTGTCGTGGCTCAGTTCCACATTCCCGCCCTCTCCCCATAACCCTTAATCCCCTCGCTTATCAAAAACCCATCAACCCGCGTCTTAAAAATATTTAGCGAGGCAGCCTCCACCACTTCAACGGGCAGAGAATTCCAGAGATTCACCAGCCTTTGAGTGAAGAAGTTCCTCCTCAACTCTGTTCTAAACCGCCCCCCCTTTATCTTGAGGCTGTGTCCCCTAGTCCTACTGTCCTTTCTGAGCGGGAAGAGTATCTCCACCTCTATCCTATCCATCCCATTCATCATCTTATATGTCTCAATGAGATCTCCCCTCATTCTTCTAAACTCTAACGAGTACAAGCCTAGTTTATTCAGCCTCTCCTCATAGCTCAACCCCCTCAACTCCGGTATCAGCCTAGTAAACCTCCTCTGCACTCCCTCCAAGGCCAAAATATCCTTGCGTAAGTGTGGCGACCAAAACTGCACACTGTACTCCAGATATTGGGTGCAATCTTCCCAAAAAAATTCTGAGTTCTGAATTATGAAAAATCCAAAATTCTGGGCAGCACAGTGGTTAGCATTGCTGCCTCACAGCACCAGGGACCCAGATTCAATTCCAGCCTTAGGTAATGTCTGTGTGGAGTTTGCATGTTCTGCCTGTGCCTGCATGGGTTTCCTCCAGGTGCTCCAGTTTCCTCCCACGCTCCAATGATGTGCATGTGTAGGGGATTGGCCAAGCCAAAATTGACCGTTAGTGTCAAGGCATTAGCAGGGGAAATAGGTGGGGTTGAGGGGATAGGGTCTGGGTGGGATTGTTGTCGGTGTGGGCTCGATAGGTCACTTGGCCTCATTCTGTACTGTAGGGATTCTATGATAATCTATGATGTGTTATAAAAGTCTGAAAACTAGCAAAACAGAGCTAAGAAAATGGCTTTCAGCATGAGATCAGTTAGTGCTTGATGCAAAAGCCTCGCACACTATCTTTTCAGCTTACTCCGCCGATCAATAGGTACAGCGGGCCAGAAAGATCGTGCTTATACTCATGATAACCTGCTCTATTCACAAAGGTGCTCAACTGACCCACTGTAGCTTTGATGGTCACATGGGGTGCAGTCTATAACACCCTAATTGCAGGCAATCCCTGCAATACTTGCAGAGCCCCTGGCTCGTTCAGCGTGGCCGGCTTGATCCATCCAGTAATGGATGAATGTGTGGACCTATCTGAACAGAGTATCAGTTGCGCGCTTGATGCAGTTATGGACAGCTGATTGATCCTCTTCACTCAGATCCCCTACTGATCCCTAGAATTATCCGGCTGCATAAAAATTGACATCGACTGTGACCTTCTGAGCCACTGATATTGGGTGTCCACCCACACACACACACAGTTGGTGGCGATCTCTGTCTGGCTCCATCATGTGACACAATGATGTCACTGTTTTTCCCTGGAAGGTGGAGCCTCTTGCAGTACTGGAGCTTGGACATGTTGAGGGAGTTGGATTACTGCCTGTACAAACTGGCAGCAGGATAGTGACGTCATCTGCAGCCTTGGACTCTTTATTCTCCCTGCTAGTCCTGCAATCCTGTTCCTGCGTCTCTCCCCACAAAGATCTATCCCCGTGACACCTGGCCTCTTCCTTCAGCTCCTCTCTTCCCCAGAGGAGGTGCCCCCTCTGGAGTACACAATCCCTATCTGCTGAGATGCAGATGGCACTGTCCCGTGCACTGAAGGCTGTGATGAGCAGGAATGCTCCAACAGAATTACTGAAGCCCTCAGAACAAAGTAACCAATGCAAATGCCTCTCATGAAAACAGAGAAAGTAGTCTGAAATGTGAAGACTAAAGCTATAGCAAACCCACATTTGAACTGCTAACAGCTCACCCAACCAGTACTTCTGGTCCGTTTTATCCTGCCTTTGGGCGAAGAAAACAGGATGGCCGCCTGCCCATGTTGCCTGGGTGCTGACCTAACAGTTGCACGGGCAATGTAAGATTCCAGTAAATTGGACTTTCAGTCCCCTTCACTGGCTGATTAATTGTTGGCGGGCACACAGCCGACTCCTGCTCGCGGCTGCCATCCAAAATATCGTGCAATGAGGCCAGAACGTAAACCTATACCTAGCATCTTCTCATGCAGTTTTATGCACTTCAGGGTCGAGCATGTGCCCACCTGAAAGTTAAATTCTGGCCAGGTTTTCTATTGCAAAATCTGCTGAAAGCACTTCTACAATAGAGATGAAACAAGTTTTAAACCTGGCCTCTACAAATCAATCTGGAGAGGGGAGGCAGGGAAGAATTATTTTGAACTCGTGAAATAAAGGTCAACTAAACACCCCAGGTAAGTGCTAATTTAAATACCCATGTCAAAACACAATTATTTAGCACTGACAGGTCCAATCATCTCTGCTCAGTAAACATGTCCAGAAGTGTCCTATTACACAATAACTCGCAACCAGAAGGTCTGGGGCTTGTAAGCAGGGGCCGATAAATATCCTAAAGCTGACAGGGAGTCTGTGAAAGAGAAATTCCTGTATTAGTGAGAGGCCACCTTGGGGCGACAATGGGGATTTAAAACAGAGTTGCATTCACCATAATTATATTTCTGAAGAGTTTGAAAGACAACTCAACCGTGACACATTAAGAATTAAAATTGAAATGTCCTGGGGACCATAGCTTTGGCTAATTCAACCAAGACTACCATTTTTTATTGAAGGTTATTTATCTCAATTCCTTTTTTGGAGGCTTTGAATTATGTTGTGGTACAATTTTTGGCACCCTGCCCTTACTTCAACAATCATTCAAGAGTGAGCCTACACATTGATACTGCTCTGATACAATGTCCAAATATGTATGCTTTCCAGTAGGAGCAATTGGGTAGTGATCAAAGTAGAAACCCTGTTTGAGGTTCCCCTCCCTAGTCCAGTGGGGCCTTAACTGTTATCGTTATCTAATTCTGCACAGACCATAAATTAGAGGTTGACTCATCCAGACATTCTGCCTCAGCAAACTGAGCAACGCAACACTTTTAAAAGTGATTACCTACCAGACCCACATCTTTGTGCACCCCCTACCCACCTCCCCCCCCACCCCACCACCACCCTCCAATCCACCTAACCTAATACCTGCAGCAGGCACTCTCTCAGAAATGGTCAAGATCTGTTAGAAAGTGACCTTGTCCCAAATTATTCTGTAAAAACATTCTTGGCTTCCATTTTGTATTTTCTCCCTGCTAACAGTTACGTACTTGATATGGATCATCCACTTTGTAGAGAATCCAGGTGAAAGGTTGCAACATCTCCATTTTTAAGACAACCAATGGTGCTGCCACAGATTTTGCTTTTAAACCTGACTTCATTTAATCAAATGCAGAAAAAGCATAAAATATTCAATGGGTCAGATAGCATCTGGGAAGAAACAGAAGTCAGTCAACTGATAGTTCAAGATTAAACACCCAACGGGGGCAGATTTTCATAATCGAGATGGGTAACAATTTCACAACATGGCAGAACCACCTTGATTGGAAGTGTTTTGCTCCTGGAAATAGGCAGTTGCATGACCCTCAGGGCTTCTGCCCTGGAAAGCAGATCAGTGGTAGACACAAGGGTGGCCAAGTGCCAAGGCAGGCTGTTTAAAAGGGACTTTCTCAGTTTTTCCGAATTCATCCCAGTTGTTTGTTTATATTTTATGTGTTCTGGCCCTCACCTGTCATGCACCCTCCCCTTCCCCCTACTCCTCCTGTTGCTTCCATGCCAACACATGCTGTCACCCACTTCCAATTGCCTTTCATAGCCACCACACCAACACATCCAGAATACACTCTGTACAGAACCAATACGCCCCATGTTAGCAATGACATGTCTGGAACTGCTTAAAAAATGCCCATTGTTAATCTTCTTTAAAAGAAAACACTGCTGCTACAAGTCTATTAAAAAGTCAATCAATCAGACCTTTAAAGTATCAATAATCGAAGCTAAGCATTTTATACCTCATTACTTTGTGCAGTTAAACATTGAGCCATTGACAAAAGAGATTACACAGAAGATAAGCTTATTATAACTTTTCAAATATGACAATCTTCTCTGCACCTATGTCAACAAACTCACTCACATAATGTAGTCTGAGCTCTCATATGGTTTGGCTGAGTTGGAGGATATGAGGGGCCTTTAGATGAGTGAAGATGCATGAGTTGACGTGGAGAGGGCAAGGTGGGGGAAAGGTGTGGACATGGAGAGGAGTACGGGTAAGGCATTTTCAACATAGCTTTCAAAAGATTCCCAAATCCAGACTATGATGATACTCCTTTGAGATCCATGGAGCATGAATCATGCAGAAGCTGGCCCAACTTTGTGATAATTGTGGAGGGACCAGGATATGCCTACACCTGCAATGAAGCTATCCAAGTCGAGGCCTCTGGATGTGGGGTCTGCATCTGTACCCTGTGGCAGCAAACATTTGAGGCGCTGGGAATTGGGGCAGGAATGGAAGAATCATGTCATATCTGCCATTTTAAAATCCCCCACCCCTGCTCTGACATAGTCAGAGGCATGGAAATCCAACTTCCTGCCTCAGACCTGCTGAGTAACCTAACGTTTTCTGTTTTTATTTTCAGATTTCCAGTATCTACTCTATTTTGAACAAACAAAGAACAAAGAACAACACAGCACAGGAAACAGGCCCTTCGGCCCTACAAGCCCACGCCACCCATTTTAACACTCAGTGAGTGCCTCATTCCAATCCTTCTTCTACCTACGACTTTTGTCTACATCTAGTGGACTCCACAATAATGGGGTGCAAATTTAGGGCTCAGCACTGGGACCTCTTCTCTTTGTAATATATATTAATGACTTGGAAGAGGGCATACGTGGTGTGATCAGCAAGTTTGCAGATGACACCAAGATGGCAGGATTGGCAGATAGCGAGGAGGATTGTCAGGCGACACAGCAGGATATAGATAGGCTGGTATATTGGGCAGATAGATGGCAGATGGAATTTAATCCTGACAAATGCGAGGTGATGCATTTTGGAAGGAATAATGCAGGGAGGAGTTACATGATAAAAGGTAGACCAATTAAGAGTATAGAAATGCAGAGGGACCTGGGAGTGCAAGTGCACAAGTCTCTGAAGGTGGCAACCCAGGTGGAGAAGGTTGCGAAGAAAGCTTATGGAATGCTAGCCTTTACAGGAAGGGGTATAGAGTATAAGAGCTGGAGTCTAATGCTACAGTTGTACAGAACGTTGGTTAGACCGCATTTGAAGTACTGCGTCCAATTCTGGTCACCTTACTACCGGAAGGACGTGGAGACTCTGGAGAGAGTGCAGAGGAGGTTTACCAGGATGCTGCCTGGTATGGAAGGACTGGGTTATGAGGAAAGATTGGGTAAACTGGGGCTCTTTTCCTTAGAAAGAGGGAGATTAAGGGGGATCTGATAGAGGTGTATAAAATAATGAAGGGTATAGATAGAGTCAACAGTGGTAGGCTTTTTCCTAGATTGGAGTCAAATATCACAAGGGATCATGAGCTAAGGGTGAGGGGGGAGAAGTATAATTTGGATACTAGAGGGAGGTTTTTGACACAGAGGGTTGTGGGGGTATGGAATGCACTACCAAGCAAGGTGGTGGAGGCAGGCACGCTGGGCTTATTTAAGGTTTACTTAGATAGGCACATGAGTGAAACAGGGATGGAGGGTTATAGGAGACGGTTTTAAAAAGGGTCAGAGCCTCGGGACGATACTGGAAATATAATGCTGCATGTTGATGTTTTGTCTCTTTTACTCCGCAGGTGTGTCGGTCCACCTTGTTGTCTAACAAGGGGCATACACACGGTGGGTCGTGCGTGGGCTGCTCTTGGATGTTTCGAGAGTGGCCTAGTACTTTGTGTCGTTGTGTGTGCTTAAAACTGGACCAGCAGACGGGCACCACAACAGCTCAGTGACTATCACTGCTAGTTGTGCAGATACATGGATTTGGGGGGGTGTCTGTGGGAGTTTGCGCATTCTCCCTGTGATTGCGTGGTTTTCCTCCGGGTGGTCCGGTTTCCTCCCACACCCCAAGGATGTGCTCTTAGGCTGATTGGTGTAACAAATTGTCCCTAAACTATTCTCCCCTGAGTCTGGTTTCCAATGGGGGTACCATACGCATACACACAGGTCAAGGTGGGGGCAGGAAAATGCTTTTAAGATGGCAGCGTGGGCTCGTTGGGCCGAAGGGCCTGTTTCCCGTGCTATGTTGTTCTTTGTTCTTTGTTGTTCTTATATGTGTGCCAGATTAAGAGAGGTCCAATTTAGGGACAATTTATTAACACCAATCAGCCTAAAAGCACGTTTTTGGGGTGTGGGAGGAAACTAGAATACCCGGAGAAAACCCACGCATGCACGGGGAGAATGTGCAAACTCCCACAGACACCGACCCAAGCCGGAGATCTGACCCGGGTCCCTGTAACTGCACAGCAAACAGTGATAGTCACTGAGCTGTCGTGTTGCTAGTCAATTGGTCCAGTTTAAGTGTACACTAATGACATGAAGCACTAGGCAACTCTCAAAGCAACATCCAAGAGCAGCCCTTGCACGACCCACCACGTGTATGCCCCTTGTTGGCCAACAAGGCAGACTGAATCGCCTGTGGATGTAAAAAAGAGACATCAATAAACATACAACAGCCTATACAGACATTAATGGAAGATCCCCAATAGCTCCAACGTAAAGAACAGGTGAGCCATAAAATTTGTTGGACGGCCGATAGGAATCTATTAATTCCCAGGAATGTCCTGAGGCCCTAATCCTCAATTAGAACATTCTTTTGTATCCCTCCATCTCTAGTCTGCTCATGTGCCTATCTAGGTAAGTCTTAAACAACCCTAGCGTGTCTGCCTCCACCACCCTACTTGGCAGTGCATTCCAGGCCCCCACAACCCTCTGTGTGAAAAACATCCCTCTAACATCTGAATTATACCTCGCCCCTCTCACCTTGAGCCCGTGACTCCTCGTGATTTTCACCTCCAACCTGGGAAAAAGTTTCCCACTGTTCACTCTATCTATACCCTTCATAATCTTATGTTATCTTATACACCTCTATTAGGTCTCCCCTCATTCTCTGTCTTTCCAGGGAGAACATACTTTGCTTTATGTTGGCAGACTGGTACAAAAACTAAAATCACATGGGATTTGGAGTGGGCAGGCTGTATGGATACAGAACTGGCTTGGTCATAGAAGACAGAGAATAGCGATGGAAGGGTTTTTTTCAGAATGGAGATCTGTAGCTAGTTGTGTTCCGCAGGGATCAGCGCTGGAATCTCTGTTGTTTGTAGCATATATAAATAATCTGGAGGAAAATGTGGGTGGTCTGATTAGTGAGTTTGTGGATGACATGAAGATTGGTGGAGTTGCTGATAGTGCCAGGGATACAACAAGATATAAATAGATTGGAGACTTGGGCACAGAAATGGCAGATGGAGCTTAATGTGGACAAATGCGAGATGATTATTTTGAAAGATCAAATTTAGGTGTGAATTATACTGTAAATGGCAGATCCCTTTGGAACATTAACATACAGAGGGATCTGGACATGCAGATGCACAGTTCCCTAAAACTGGCAATGCAGATGGCCAAGGTATCCTCTCAATATGCAAGGCAGTGAGCCCTGCTCTTCTTTGATTTGATTTGATTTATTATTGTCACATGTATTAACATACAGTGAAAAGTATTGTTTCTTGATCACTATACAGACAAAACATACAGTTCATAGGAAAGGAAACGAAAGAGTGCAGAATGTAGTGTTATAGTCATAGCTGGGTATAAAAAAGATTAACTTAATGCAAGACAAGTCCATTCAAATGTCTGACAGCAGCAGGGGAGAAACTGTTCTTGAGTGAACTATATTGCAGGGACTTCGAGGTTTTCTTCAATGCAAAGGAAGATAATGGAGTTTATGCATTTCTTGGTCTGGCACCACCTCCTGGTTCAAAGGTATGCCCTTCGTTTCACCTGTGTACAATTTGGGACTTATAAATCAAGGTTCTATTGTCCATCTGATAACACCATAAATTTGCTTTATCTTAAGATGAGTATATAACCTTTTAGTGAAAAATATTTTTTACTGAAATATTAAAACTACCTTTCCTGAGTAGTTTAGGAGAATATTAGTTCATCTTGCACCCATGAGGCTTGAAGTTAAAACAGAACAGACTGATGGGAGGAAATTTTAATCTCTGCCAGCTCCAAATGTTCTACTGTGAATTTAGTTCAAGTATTCCTCTAAGTTCTTAGTGTGCTCAAGTCTGCAACATCTCTGGGGATTATCCGGTGGTCTCATTCCAGGCAGGCAGCTGGCATTTTTTGCTTGCTTTCTTGATATGAAAAATGCTAGAAAATCTACCCTTATTAATGGTTAGTTGGTGGTGTTGGGCCTTTTTAGAGTTACTGTGTGATGCACAGTTACTCCCCCAATTGTGTTAAGTAGGAATTTCTAAGATCTTGATGTAACTAAAGGTGCAATTGATGTACAGGTTAGGTTGGTGTGGTTACCTGGAAGGGAGCCTGGATGTGATGGTGTTCTCAGAACTCATGTTCTTATGATAAAAGTGGGCTTTATAAACTGCTGTGTTGTCTCCTGTTAAGTTGCAGCTGCAGTATGCTGATGGTAGAGGGAGAGGTGGATATTGAATATGATGGTAGGGACACCAATCAAATTAGCTTTTCTACCCTGCGTTGTGCTAAATGCTGAGAGTGTTATTGAATCATCATCCAGTCGGGCGAATGGTGAGCATTCCATCACAGTTGTGACTTAGGCCTTGTAAACTGTGGTTAAACCTTGCAGGGTCAGGAAGCAAAGTAGCCAATTTCTGCCTTGTCCTTGTAGCTATTGTTGATGTGACTGGTCCAATTCACTTCTAGTTATTAATGGTGTTTACTCAGCAATGTTGATACCATTAATAGTCAAATGGGTGCGATCATTTTTGGTGATCATTGTCTGGCACTTACTGTGGAGCAAGAGAGGTCAAGTTGAGACATGTTAAGGGTGTGGTGAGATGAGGGTTGAGGTGGGAAGCTATGCAATTGAACAATAAGTGGGCGGCATGGTATCATAATAGTTGGCACTGCTGCTTCACAGCTCCAGGACCCAGGTTCGATTCCTGGCTTCTGTCACTGTCTGTGTGGAGTTTGCATATTCTCCTTGTGTTTGTGTGAGTTTCCTCCGGGTGCTCTGGTTTCCTCCCACAGTCGAAAGATATGCGGGTTAGGTCTGGAATGCACTGCCAAGTAGGGTGGTGGAGGCAGGCACGCTACTGGAATGCACTGCCAAGTAGGCTGGTGGAGGCAGGCACGTTAGAGTTGTTTAAGGCTTACCTGGATAGGCACGTGAGCAGACTAGAGATGGAGGGATACAAAAGAATGTTCTAGTTAAGGATCAAGAGCCTCAAGACGTTCCTGGGAATCAATAGGTTTCTATGGGCCGTCCAACATATTTTATGGCTCACCTGTCTCTTACATTTGAGCTTCTGGGGATCTTCTGTGAATGTCTGTATAGGTTGTATATGTTTATTGATGTCTCTTTTTTTACATCCACAGGTGATTTGGTCCACCTTGTTGCCCGACAAGGAGCATACACGCAGTGGGTCGTCCGAGGGCTGCTCTTGGATATTGCTTCGAGAGTTGCCTAGTGCTTCACGACATTAGTGTACGCTTAAACTGGACCAACTGACGGGCAACACGAAAGATCAGTGACTGTCACTGTTTGCTGTGCAGATACAGGGACCTGGGTCGGATCTCCGACTTGGGTTGGTGTCTGTGGGAGTTTGCACATTCTCCCCGTGCTTGCATGGGTTTTCTCCGGGTGCTCCGGTTTCCTCCCACACCCCAAAAACATGCTTTTTGGCTGATTGGTGTTAATAAATTGTCCCTAAATTAGACCTCCCTTAACCTGGCACACGTATAATTCTCCAGGTTTGCACCCCTTTATTGTAGAGTCCAAGAGGCGTAGACAAAAGTCGTAGGTAGAAGAAGGATTGGAATGAGGCACTCACTGAGTGTTAAAATGGGCTGCGTGGCCTTGTAGGGCCAAAGGGCCTGTTTCCTGTGCTGTGTTGTTCTTCTTTTGTCCTTAGGTCGATTGGCCATGCTAAAAATTGCCCATAAGTGTCCTGAGATTCGTAGGTTAGAGGGATTAGTGGGTAAATATTTAGGGATATGGCCTTGTGGCCTTGTTGTCAGTGCAGACTTGATGGGCCAAGTGGCTTCTTTCTGCACTGTAGGGTTTCTATGATTCTATGAGTCAGTTAGTCCATGACCTCAAACTTTTGTATGTTTTTCCTGAAGGAAGAAGGTGGAAAAGAGAATGTCCAGGGTGCTTGGGGCCCTTAATTATGCTGGTTGCTTTACCAAGGCAGTGGAAAGTGTAGACAAAGTCAATGGATGGGAGGCTGGTTTGTGTGATGGATTGAGCTACATTCACAATCTTTTGTAGTTCCTTGCGGTCTTGGGCAGAGCAGGAGCCATACCAAGCTGTGACACAACCAGAAAGAATGCTTTCTATGGTGCATCAGTAAAGTTGGTGAGAGTCATAGCTGACATGCCAAATTTCCTTAGTCTTCTGAGAAAGTAGAGGCATTGGTGGGCTTTCTTAACTATAGTGTTGGCATGGGGGGACCAGGACAGCTTGTTGGTGATCTGGACACCGAAAAACTTGAAGCTCTCAACCCTTTCTATTGCGCCCCCACTGATTAGACAGGGGCATGTTCTCCTTTACACTTCCTGAAGTTGATGATAATCTCCTTCATTTTGCTGACATTGAGGGAGAGATTATTTTAGCCTCACCAGTTCACCTAATTCTCTATCTCATTCCCATACTCTGTCTCATCATTGTTTGAAATCAGCAAACTTGAAAATCGAATTGGAGGGGAATTTGATCACATATGCAAAGGTGTATAACGAGTATAGTAGGGGGCTGAGAACACAGCCTTATGGAGCACCAGTGTGGAGGAGGTGTTGTTGCCTTTCCTTACTGATTGTGTTCTGTAATACTACAGGATTTTACCCTCCTGAGATTGAAGTCATGTGGCTGAAAAATGAAGTGATTAAGTTAATTAAGAAGGCATATGGCAAGCTTGTCTTCATTGGCCATGGCATTGAGTACAATAGTTGGGAAATCGTATTGCAGCTATATAAAGCCTTGGTTAGGCCACATTTGGAGTATTTTGTGCAGTTCTGGTTGCCATATTACCAGAAAGATGTGGAAGCTTTGTAGAGAGTGCAAAGAACATTCACCAGGATGTTGCCTGATCTCGAGGGTGTTGACTATGAGAGGTTGAATAAACTAGGATTGTCTTCACTGGGAAAATGGAGACCTGATAGAGGTCTACAAATTTTTGAGAGGCATCGACAGGATGGATGGTCAAAGGCTTTTTCCCAGGGTGGAAGTGCCAATTACAAGGGAGCACAGCTTCAAGGTAGAGGGGGAAAGTTTAAGGGAGATGTGCAGAGGGAGTTTTTCACGCAGCTTTTGGAATGTACTGTCAGAGGAGGTGATGGAAGCAGGTGCATTAGCAACATTTAAGAGCCATCTGGATAGATACATGAATAGGGAGGGAATAGAGGGATGTGGACTGAGTAAGGACAGAAGGTTTTTTATAGTTTAGTTGGGGCATCGTGATCGGCACAGGTTTGGAGGGCAGAAGGGCCTGTCCTTGTGCTGTAGTTTTCTTTGTTCTGTTCTTTGTCTGTATATATTTCCCCTTAAGCTGAGAGTAGCAGGTGTGAGTCTAGACATGAAATTATAATGGATTTGTATCTACAAATAAACACTTCAATCCTATTAAATAAGATTAAGCAGTTACTGGATAAGTAGATCCTTACTGGTATTATACATCTGAATTGGGTATTTAGTATTTAAACCGCTCTTATAATGGTGAAATGCAGACCTTCTGTTTCAAAAGGAAATGGGTCATTTTATGCTCATCACACGAAGGAATGTTTGCACATGGAAACGGGATACTTTCCCACTTTAAGCATCCAGTGTTGGCATCACGCACTTTCACGTCAGGCTCCAGTGCAGCAGCCAGCTACAGAGTAAAAATATATTTACTCTGTCCTAACGAAATATATAGCTCCAAATTAGATCTAATCTCAGAAACACATTATCTATTGCATCAATATGATATTCCCACTAGTCCATAGTCTTTCTAAGCGACACCGACTTTGTGCTGGGGACGGCTGGTCGCAATAAATGAGATTTTGATTCAAAAACACAAAGTGCCAGAAATATTCTGCTCTGATGAAAGGTCACCAGCCTGAAGTGTTACCCCCAATTTTTCTCTCCACAGATGCTCTCTGACCTGGTGAGCATTTCCAGCATTTTCTATTTTAATTTTGATTCCCAGCAGCGTTGTTTTTGCATTTAGTTTTGATTGTTCAAATGAATTTCACAAAGGATAAAAACTTAACAGGCAATTCAGAGGGGACTTTCATCCCATCATTCAGAGCTGTGTTTGTACTCTCGGGTCAGTGGGAGCACCTGAGGCTCTGGGCGGTTAGCAGACCCGCTGAGAGAGGAGGAGGACGACGACCTTAAGATGAGATGCCCTCTGTTGACTTGTCAAAGGTACAATATATCTTGTGGCCCCCAGCTGCCAGGTCGTTATTGCACAATGGGGACCTGTAACTATGACTGTGACCCTTACAGACTGGACTGCTCTGCGCCCCCCCCCCCCCCCCTCACTCAACCGTCTGGAATTATAGAATACACTCTCGAGTTCTCCCGAAAGGGCACTGGTTACCCCGAAATCCCTAGCACCTCCTTAAACTCTCTGCTCCCCCAACCCCTGATACTCCCCAATCACCCCAACCCCCACTACCCTCTAAATCCTGCTCTTCCTGCGACCCCATAACCTCTACTAACCCCTAAACCCCCACAATCTCCGATCCCACCCCCCCCCCCCCCCCCACCCCGACCCCCGACACGCACATGCGGGATGCCGCTTCCTGGCCGGACATAGAGGCAATGGGGAAGTTGCTGACATTCCCTCCCCCAAAGCCGCTCCGACTCAGGATACGGGTGCAAGCTGTGGTTTAACTGAACGATAAAATCCGTGTTTTTCTAAGTCGTACTCCCTGAAACGTATGGCTTTCCACTGAGAGCGCAGGAGCCTGGAAATGTCCCGAGTACACACACAGTTCCAGCAGAGCGTGGCTCCTCATTCTACATAATCACAACTAACTACTCATTTGTGGATTGTCCACATATTGTATGAGTCACGGAGCATGTGCATCAACTGGCTAATCCCGTGTACAACACACAGCAGGCCTGTGTCACTGTTTTTTTTAAAATCCTATGCGTAACTCATTACATATGGATATGCCGGCGTTGGACTGGGGTAAACACAGTAAAAAGTCTGACAACACCAGGTTTAAGTCCAACCGATTTATTTGATAGTAAACTCACAAGCCTTCGGGGTTTGTCCCTTCGTCAGGTGAATGGAGAGTTCTGGCCTCAGACAGAGCATATAAAGCACAGAGAGTTTACAGATGACTGATTAGAATGCGAATCTTTACACCTAACCTGCTGTTCAAGTCCTAAAGTGGCCAACAATGTGTGTGGAAGGAGCACTGATCACAGGTTAAAGAGGTGTGTATTGTCTCCAGACAGTACAGTAAGTGAGGTTTTGCAAACCCAGGCAAGTCACGGGGGTTACAGATAGTGCGACATGAACCCAAGATCCCTGCTGAGACCGTCATGTGTGCGGAACTCGGCTATCAGTCTCTGCTCAGCGACTCTGCGCTGTTGTGTGTCGTGAAGGCCGCTTTGGAGAGTGCTTACCCGAAGGTCAGAGGCTGAATGCCCGTGACCACTGAAGTGTTCGCCAACAGGAAGGGAACAGTCTTGCCTGGTGATTGTCGAGCGATGTTCATTCATCCGTTGTCGTAGCGTCTGCATCGTCTCCCCAATGTACCATGCTTCGGGACATCCTTTCTTGCAACGTATCAGGTAGACAACGTTGGCCGAGTTGCAAGAGTATTTCCCGTGTACCTGGTGGATGGTATTCTCACGTGTGATGATGTCATCCGTGTCGATGATCCGGCATGTCTTGCAGAGGTTGCTGTGGCAGGGTTGTGTGGTATTGTGGTCACTGTTCTCCTGAAGGCTGGGTGGTTTGCTGCGAACAATAGTCTGTTTGAGGTTGCGTGGTTGTCTGAAAGCAAGAAGTCGGGGTGTGGGGATGGCCCTGGTGAGATGTTCGTCTTCATAAGAACAGGATATGGCGCTCGACTCATAGATCGACAGTTCCGATGCGCCACAGCAAAAAAACTGCACCGATCTCCTCAGAAGACAAACACGGGACATGGTGGACAGAGTACCCTTCATCGTCCAGTACTTCCCCGGAGCGGAGAAGCTACGACATCTTCTCCGGAGTTTTCAACATATCATTGATGAAGACGAACATCTCGCCAGGGCCATCCCCACACCCTCACTTCTTGCTTTCAGACAACCACGCAACCTCAAACAGACTATTGTTCTCAGCAAACTACCCAGCCTTCAGGAGAACAGTGACCACAATACCACACAACCCTGCCACAGCAACCTCTGCAAGACATGCCGGATCATCGACATGGATGACATCATCACACGTGAGAATACCATCCACCAGGTACACGGGAAATACTCTTGCAACTCGGCCAACGTTGTCTACCTGATACGTTGCAAGAAAGGATGTCCCGAAGCATGGTACATTGGGGAGACCATGCAGATGCTACGACAACGGATGAATGAACATCGCTCGACAATCACCAGGCAAGACTGTTCCCTTCCTGTTGGTGAACACTTCAGTGGTCACAGGCATTCAGCCTCTGACCTTCGGGTAAGCATTCTCCAAAGCGGCCTTCATGACACACGACAGCGCAGAGTCGCTGAGCAGAGACTGATAGCCAAGTTCCGCACACATGAGGACGATCTCAACAGGGATCTTGGGTTCATGTCGCACTATCTGTAACCCCCGTGACTTGCCTGGGTTTGCAAAACCTCACTTGCTGTACTGTCTGGAGACAATACACATCTCTTTAACCTGTGATCAGTGCTCCTTCCACTCACATTGTTGGCCACTTTAGGACTTGAACAGCAGGTTAGGTGTAAAGATTCGCATTCTAATCAGTAATCTGTAAACTGTCTGTGCTTTATATGCTCTGTCTGAGAACTCTCCATTCTCCTGACGAAGGGACAAACCCCGAAAGCTTGTGAGTTTACTATCAAATAAATCGGTTGGACTTAAACCTGGTGTTGTCAGACTTTTTACTGTGTTAACTCATTACAGACATGTTTAACTTAACTTTAATTGTGAACTGAATGTGAGGCGTGAGAAAACGCTTCAGGCTTCCCCATCTCCGCCTGTTAACCAAGGAAGATCCAAGTCTGCTGGGAATCCCAGAAAATGTGAGGTTTTGATAAGCTGTGTGTATTGCTTACCCCGTCCAGCTTCAAGTGAACATCACATCAAATCTCATTCAGTTAGTGTGAGACTCTAATTTTGCTGTAAAATGCCGGCTACTTTTATCTACCCAGTGTTCTGAGTTTGAGTTGGCTGGGTATCTCATCATGAATCCGTCATTACCTTGCTGACAGTTCTACTCAAAATTTGGAGAACTATGTCTTGCATACGAACTTAGGAGCAGGAGTAGGACACTCGGCCCTTTGAGCCTGTTCCGCTATTCAATAAGATTAGAACTGACCCCACTACAACCTCCGATAATCTTTCAGCCTCTTGTTAATCAAGAATCTATCCAGCACCGCCTAAAAAATATTCAAAGATTCTGTTTCCACTGCCTTTTAAGGAAGGAATTTCCAAACAGTAATCACCCTCTGGGGAGAAAATACATTCTCACTTCTTATTTAAGTGGGCGGCCCCTTATTTTGAACCGTGACCCTAGTTCTAGATTCTGTCTCATCCCCTTCACATCCACCCTGTCAGCATTTTAAGTGTCCTGTGAAAAATTCCGCTCAAAAATGAAAACAGGTACTTTTCTTAGAATGCCACCCATATTCTGTTATCAAAAGTCCTCCTTAATAGTGATTTGACATGACAGGGTAAGTTATATTCAGTGTAGAGAAGATTGTTGATGCGAACACGCTCAGACCTGATTCATGGGGCTAGTCACTGGGGGCGGGGGGAAGGGGGGAACGGGAAGAAATATGTTTGGTGAAATCTTCAAATGCACGATAGATAGTGGGAGGGCTCCCAAAGTAAACTGGTAATTGTTTTAAGCAGAAGCCGATAGCTTTAGAACATTAATTCGTTAGAAAAGTGCGTTTCCCGATGGGTTGTAACTGTTAGGTCTAAGGCTGTAGGGAGGGAGTTTCAGGGATAGCATCTGCAGCTGAGGAGACTGGCGTGAGCACTTACCATCAAAATAAAGGAATCCTTCAGAGATGCTGCAGCGGAGGCTAACGAAAGCACACGCCTCCCCTCACCCCTCCTCCCTCACCCTCGGGTGGGTTTATTTGTCCTGTCTAAGGAGACTCAGATAAGACCTGCAGGGTGTGGGTGATGAGATGTCATTTGTCGACTGGGCTCTGTAGCTGGCTCGCTGGAGCAGTGGTATAATGGCCCTTTACTGTGTCCGGCCCAAAGTGAGTCCAGCCTGCCAGTGCTGCAGGGGCGGCCAGGCAGCAGCACGGAACCCCGGGCAGCCTCATAAGTAAGCTTTAACTCTTCCATTCATTCATAAAGCAGGCGAAGTGTAACTAAGAGAGAAAATTCCCGTTTGAAGCCAGACTTTAACTCATTGGATTAAAGCGAAGTATTTATATGTCAGTAATGTCAGATAACATGAACAATTACAAATGTTAAAAGATCTATTTAGTTCCTGAAAACTAAAACAAATTAAAGATCAGCTAAGAAACGTTTAATGGTCTTTAACTTCCAATAATGTGCGGATTGAGTTTTACTATAATGAGTTCTCTGGCACCCCTGGATTGCCCTTGAATCGGTAGTTGCTTAATGTTGTCATTTAAAAATTGCAGCAAAGGGAATTTAGTTCCCGGATTTATTTTTGATCAGTTAACGTCGCCTTGCCTTGTTGTCCTTTTGCTTCTTCGTGTACAGCTCCTCCGCTTTGTGGAGACCCTGGATAACGACAGCCAGAGACACCGAAAAGCAGAGGCAGATTTCGGTAAGAAAAGCATTCGGTGTCGTCGCCTGGTCGTTCTTCGTTATCTGAACTCGCTAGTGAAGCCACTAAAGCGTTTTAGATTGAGCTGCACCACCTATTATTGGGATTTGATTTGATTTATTATTGTCACATGTGTTAACATACAGTGAAAAGTATTGTTTCTTGCGCGCTATACAGACAACGCATACCGTACATAGAGAAGGAAAGGAGAGGGTGCAGAATGCAGTGTTACAGTCATAGCTAGGGTATAAAGATCAACTTAATGCAAGATCAAAAGTCTGATGACAACAGGGAAGAAGCTGTTCTTGAGTCTGTTGGTACCTGACCTCAGATTTTTGTACCTTTTTCCCTACTGAAGAAGGTGGAAGAGAGAATGTCGGGGTGCATAAGAACATAAGAAATAGGAACAGGGATAGGCCATCTAGCCCATCGAGCCTGCCCCGCCATTCAATAAGACCATGGCTGATCTGTCGTGGCTCAGTTCTACATTCCCGCCCTCTCCCCATAACCCTTAATCCCCTCGCTTATCAAAAACCCATTAACCCGCGTCTTAAAAATATTTAGCAAGGCAGCCTCCACCACTTCAACGGGCAGAGAATTCCAGAGATTCCCTCAATTATGCTGGCTGCTTTGCCGAGGCAGCGGGAAGTGTAGACAGAGTCAATGGACCAGATTGCGTGATGGATTGGGCTTTGTAGTTTCTTGTACAATTTCAGGCAAGAGGAGATTGCACATGAGATTCACGTCTCATGCAAAGATAATAACTGGAGCCAGTACAAAAGCCAATCAAAAACAGGGGATGCTGAAAAGAAATCAATGTCGTTTCATCATAACTGAAAATCTATCTTTTCACTTACAAACACCCCTTAATCTGTCTTGTATATCCAGCATTTCCTGTCATTTCTGCCTAACATGTCAAACTCTAGTTTTAGTTTTTTGTTGTCTTCATATATACCCAGCATTTTCTGTTTGCCTTTCCAAAATGTATAAGCAGCAATTTATATTTACAGTATATGTTCAGCCTTCTTCTTTAGTATCTGTCCACATCCAGAGTTCCCTCCAGTGTCCTTATCAATCATTCGTTGTTTGTATGTCTATATATACCCAGCATTTTCCACCTGGGGTCTCTGTCTCACCAGTGACTAAATGTTTTAAGAAGGTGATGAAGTTGGTGGCTGATAGAAGCCCTGTAGATATTGTTTTAAGTTTATCTATTAGTGTCAACAGTAGGCTTACATTAACACTGCAATAAAGTTACTGTGAAATTCCCCTAGTCACCAAACTCCAGAGCCTGTTTGGGTACACTGAGGAAGAATTTAGCATGGCCAATGCACCTAACCAGCACATCTTTCAGACCATGTGAAGAAACTGGAGCACCCAGAGGAAACCCTTGCAGACACGGGGAGAATATGTAGAATCCACACAGACAGTGATCCGACTAGAATCGAATCCAAGTCTTTGGTGCTGTAAGGCAGCATTGTTAACCACTGTGCTACCGTGCCAGCCTTGCCAAATAATCTCTGATAAAGTGTTACACCCCAGGGTACTAGGTAAGGTCGCATCTTGTAATATTTGACCACTGAGATTAGGTTAAATAAAGAATTGATTGCATTCACAAATACAAAGAGCAGTTCGCTAAGAGGTAGCAGTATTGGAAGCCAAAGTCAGCATTTTTTGTGGAACCCTTTACCTTTATTACCGGCCTGAATAAAGGCACTGGGGCAATGATTCACAAGTTTGGGATGATACAAATACATAGGGAGGAGTGAGGACCTAGGGTCTGGGGAATGGACCTGTGCAAATGTCTTTCCATATAAACAAATGACGTATGTTGCCCTTGAGCAAGGACAATTTCAAATATCAAAAATTACACATTGGAACAACTTAAGAACCCGAAGTTGTACTTCATGGATGATTGAAGATCCCTGATCACGATAGAAAGACTGTTGAAAAAGCAAATATGATGTGTTGCCAGGACAATTCGATTATAAAACCGAACATTAAACCTTTTCTGCTATGAACTTGGTCGATCTGTATCGTGTCCAGTTTGACCGTCACATATAATGGATGATATCGGAAACTAGGGGAAAGGGTCAATGTGTTTGACTAATGCCTCTTTCAAGAGATTTTATTTCTAAATACAAAAGAAATAGGATCGGGAATTGACCATCCTGACCCCAGTACGATTATGGCGTTCCCGTTCACAAACTTGACTCCTTTACAGATCCAAAAAGCTAACGGTGTCAGTCTTAAATAATCCAACAATAGAACACCCACGACTCTCTGAGGTAGAACACTGGGTGCAGATGTTTTTATAAGCCTACGGGCTAACGTGTGTCCGCAGAAGGCTTGTTTTTTTAGGTGCTTATGATAATATGTTCTCAGTTGTTCGTATCCAACGGTGTGTTCCAATGTTCATAACTAAACAGATATTTTTCAACTAAATAGTATATATTTTTTACTCCATCCAGTTTGGTTCTGGGAGCCCCCCTGAGACCAGAAAACCCTTAGGATTTCAACACCCAGTCAGGTGAGTAACAGGCCATTCTTGCTCTTACTGTCTGCCTGTAGTCTTCATTGCAAATACTCTTTTACAACAATTCATAGCCACCAAGATATATATATGTATGTATATTGCTGCATTTATCAATCCAATGTAAAACAATCAAACATGTTAAATGCGGGACTAGCAAATGTCGGCTTTATAAACCACTGTACTATTGGATAGGTATCAGCAAAACAAAATCAAGATAGATTGTTTTAAATGAATCTCATGGGAAAATCCCGTTAATCATCGTGTTTGGCATTGCAGGCTGTATCTACCCAGATCCAAAGCCGAGCATTATCTGCTTCACATGGGAGAAAAGGTTCTAGCCAGCTTCCCTGTTCAGGCAACAATTCATTTCTACAATGATGATTCAGAGACCGAGGAGGAGGAGGAGTTCATGTCCTGTGGCTTCGAGTCAGAAAATGACCCGGAAACAAGAGGAATGTTTTGGAAACAGTGAGGAAAGTCAGAGGAGGAGACGGATCAGCTTCAGAGCGGAAAAACCTTGTCTTCCCGAAGTGATACCACAACAAAACTACAGGCCAACTCAGTCCTCTGCTCTCCCTTCTTAATTGTAGCTGTAACTTAGACAGGGGCAATTAGAGATATTATCGCCACAAGGAAATGACAATTTTGCACTGTTGTGGATGTATATATGAATATATTTTGTACAATTTATTTTATTACTGTGAGAATTTTAAAGAAATAAATCTTTCACATGGGGGTCAAATTTAACAAAGCGGGTTCTACGAATCACAGCGACTTTCTAAATCAGTCTATTGTCTAATTAATACAATATAAATAACTTTTTAATCGGTATGAAACAACGTTATGTGTGTAGATCAGTGCCTGTAGGTGGTGCAGTGGACTCAAAATTCGTCCATTTACAATTAGAGTTGAATTATAGAATCGCTACAGTGCAAAAGGAGGTCATTCGACCCATCGGATCTGCAATGACTACAATCTCAGCCAGGCCCTAACCTCCTAACCCCATGTTTTTACCCTACAAGTCCCCCCGACGCTAAGGAGCAATTTACCACGGCCAATCAACCTAACCCGCACATCTTCAGACTGCGGGAGAAAACCGGAGCACCCAGAGGAAACACACACAGACACGTGCGAACTCCATTCGGTCACCCGAGGGAATTGAACCCAAATCCCTGGCGCTGTGAGGCAGCAGTGAGTTAGAGTGAAAAATAGAGTATCTGGGCATCTACACAAAAACTGTAGAATTGATACGAAGTACTTTCACCTCACACAAGTGTTGCATTAATAATGTAAATACACCCTGAATTAATTAGAGAGGACCTCACACTAGACCTTCCTACCTCTGCATTACTGATACAATGGAATGTCAGAAAGGAAGGGAAAATTTTTTTAGAAACAGTTGAAAACAATATAAGGTGGAATCCAGTCTACATAATGCTTTTTTGCAGTCTGCTAATGTTGAAAATCTGCATCCATTATGCATCACAAGTCGCAGTGTCGGGTGTGATGGTGCCTTTGGTTCACTGACCGAGTTTGAATTACTGTGGCATCATGCAGCTTTTGCATGCATGTTGTTGTGCAGAAGGAGGCCATTGGGTCCATTGTGTCTCCACCAGCTGTCCAGATAAGCATTGTGCCATTTTCTTGCCCTTTCCCCATATCTGCACATTCTTTCTATTCAAATAATAATCTAATGCCCTCTTGAATGCTTTGAGTAAACCTGCCTTCACCATACTTCCAGACCCAAAGTACTCACTGTTTGAGGAAGTTTTATCGCACACTGCATATGCTTCTTTTGCAAATCACTTTAAATCTGTGCCCTCACATTCTCCATCTGCTTTTACGAATAGGAAGAGGTTCTCCATATCTATCCAGCTGCCATGATTTTGACACCTCTATCAAATCTCCCATTAAACTTCCCTCCAGGGAGAACAATCCCAACTTCTCCAATTTATTCGCATAACTGAAGTTTCTCATCCCTGAAACCAATACAAGTGTACTTAATATACCCAGAGTTTAATTTATGGAAGTGTCACAGCAATTTCATTGGTTTTTCAATAACTAATTTTAAAGCCAGGCAAAATTTAAAGTAAAGTAAAAATTTATTTATTAGTTACAAGTAAGACTTACATTAACACTGCAATGAAGTCACTGTGAAATACTCATAGTCGCCACCGTCCGGTACCTGTTCAGGTCAATGCATCTAACCATGTCTCTCAGAATGTGAGAGGAAACTGGAGCACCCAGAGAAACCCACACAAACATAGGGAGAATGTGCAAACTCCGCATAGAGAGTGACCCAAGCCAGGAATTGAATCAAGGTCCCTGGTGCTGTGAAGCAGTAATGCTAACCACTGTGCTACATTGTGCAGGCCTATTTAATCAAGTTTTTAATCAATTTGAGCAAAATACAGTGGATGCTGGAATCTGAAACAAGAACAGAAGATGTTGGAAAATTTCAACAGGTCTAGCAGCATCTTTAAGGAGAGAAAGCAGAGCTTAATGTCTCTGATGAAGAGCCAGGTTTGCACTAACTCTCTGATAGAGCATCCCATCAGGTTCTATCCTTGAAACCCCACTTATTTACCCTGCTAATCCTACATGACAGCGGGGGGGGGGGCGGGGGTGGGGGGCGGGGAATGCTCCCATCCTGCCCACCATGGGAATCGTAGTAGGCAGGGGTCAGACTACACAATGGTCCATTGACCTCAGGCAGGATTCTCCGGTTTTGGGGCAAGTGTGGTCGTAGAATCCAACCCCACGTCTTTGGACAATAAGAGGCAATTTAACATGGCCAATCCACCTAACCTGCACATCTTTGGACTGTAGGATGAAATCGTAGCATCTGGAGGAAACACACAGTCACGACGAGAACGTGCAAACTCCACACAGACAAGGCCAGAATCTAACCTGAGTCCCTGGTGCCATGACGCAGCAATGTTAACTACTGTGCCACTACTGGATAGTAGGAATTCAGAATTTAAAAACACAATGCTTGAAACCTTCTCAGATGTTGAATGATTTTTAATTGGATTTTCTATTGGGGTGTAGGAATGAAGGTGACTTTCTCTGGAATAATGTACCATTTGGAAGTACTATGAATTTTGAGCATGATAGTGACAGAATTCAAGAAGACATAGACAGATTGATAGAATGGACAAATACATGGAAGATGGAATTTGACACAGAAAAATATGAAGTCATTCACTTTTATAAGAACAACAAGGAGACACAATATAAACTAACTGGAAGGAACAGGGGGAGAGGAACCTGGGTATGGGTGCACAAATCATTAAAGGCAGGGCTGGTTGAAAAACCATTTGGGATCCTAGGATTTATAAATCAAAGTGTTCAAAATCATAAGGAGTCTAGGCAGAGTAGATAGGGAGAAATCCTTTCCATTGGTGGAGGGGTTGAGAAGCAGAAGGTACCAATTTAAGATGATCGACCAAAAAGCAAAGGGAACGTGAGAAAACTTCTTTTCCACAGTAGGCCTGAATCTAGAATACAGTCTCTGAAAGGAGGCAATGGCCTAATGGTATTATTGCTGAACAACTAACTCAGAAACTTAGCTAATGTTCTGGGGACCTGGGTTCAAATCCTGCCATGCTAGATGGTGGAATTTAAATTCAATAAAAAAGTTATCTGGAATTAAGAATCTACTGATGAGCATTAAATGATTGTTGACAATCATAAAGATTCTGATGCAGATTACAAGAAAATAATTTTCTCTCCACTTCCGTAAATGAAAAGAAATGCTCCAACTCATATAATATGTAACATTGAAAAGCAGATACAACATTATGGATCCAGGATCACTGCTAAATTACATTCCTTGGTATTTGCATTTTGAGATTTATTCCTATGCCTGCTCTCATATTTGAGTATTACTTGTAAAGGCTACATTTTTCAAATGCAATTTCATAATTTCGTTATGTTTTTACATTTTGATCCCACAATTGTTTGACTCAGTTGATTCTCCACTCTCATTTCAGAATATTTGTATTTACTTTCAGTAACCTATGCTTATCAATCTTCCTGGACTCTCACTGTTATTAATACAGAATTTGACCCAGGGCTTGTGGACACTCCTTAGCTACAGTTGTGAAAGCATCAAAGAGGATGCAGTTGGTGTGGATTCTCTTCCTGTCCTCAAGTTACTGACATGAGGAAGTATTGGCCATTCTGCTGCAGTGGGTGTAGCTGTTTTTTCTGAAAATGATAGATGATTCCAAGGGTCATTAAATGCCCCTGAAGTTTAACTATTGACATTTGCCAAAGGAACTTGGCCATAGGTCTAGGTCTCATTATCAGTGGGCAGTCACAACCCTTTTGTGTGAGTAAACAAAGCTATTCACTGGAATTCTCTACTTTACTAATATAGAGGTCAGTACATTGCAGCTAGTAGCTTCCTATCATGTTCTACGGAATCTACGGAAATGCCATAACTACATCTGTCTATAAAATCTTCATCTTGATGCCATGAAAAAATCTATAAAAGTTAACAACATTGTAATAATGCAAATAAAACTTGTGGGGAAAATAGTTTTTTGCGGCTTGTACAGCCTTTAAGTGGCATTGTGATGTATTCTTCCCAAATATCAACAACATAGAACAACATCTTGAGGCACTTCACAGAAATGTAATCAGATACAAATAGACCAGGAGTCAAAGAAGGGATATTAGAAGGGATGACTGAAAGCTTGGACAGGTGACAGCCTTGCTAAGTGCCAGTCTTGGTTCAGTGGTAGCACTTCTGCCTCTGAATTAGAAGTTGTGGGTTCAAGTTTCACTCCAAAAACTTGAATTGATTCAGGCTGGTGCTTCAGTGCATTACTGAGGAAATTCTGCACTGTTGGAAGAGACATTAAATCATAATTCCTATCTGTCCATGTGGACACATGTTGAAGAACCGGTGGCAGTATGAAGTAGACGTTTTCTCTGGTGACCTGTTTAATATTTATCCCTCAATTCATATCACTAAAAACAGATAATCTGGTTATCTCTTATTTATGGGACCTTGCTATGTACAGATAGCCACTGTGTTTACCTACATTACAGCAGCAACGTACCTTATAAGATGTCCTGAGGTTGCAAAAGATTTTCGCCAGAATTTTACCACCTCACCCGCCATGGCAATTGGAGCAGATGAGGGGTGGACAATAGGAAGGTCTGTTGATCTTGGGCGAGATTTTATGGTTTCGGGACAAGCGAGGCCATAAAACCCTGCCCATTTTCATGTAAATCATTTTTCCCTTTATTTTGGTGGAGAGATAAATTTTAAAGATGGTCTTAAAGATGAAGAGAGAGAGAGATAGTGCAATGGATAGACAGAGAGACGTGAGGAGGGAAATCCAGAGCATCCTAGATGGATGAAGGCACAACCACCAATGGAGGTTGAGGGCTGAAAGCATAAAGGAACAGAATTAGAGGACCACAGAGTTTTTAGAGCATTGTAAGCTTGGAGGAGTTTACAGAGACAGAGAGCAGTGATGCACAAAGGAATTTAAACAAGAGGATGACTATTTTAAACTTGACGCATGGTAGCACCAGGAATCACTGTGGATCAGCAAATACAATTGGTGATGGATGTCTAAGACAAGGCATGAGATTGCATCCAGGCAGCAGAGTTTCAGATTTGCTGAATTATGGAGGGTGGAGGATGAGAGCCTGGCCACTGGCTAACTCAAGAAATTGCTGTTTCTGAGATAGTAACAATCAAAGGCACTTTGCAGTCCAGGCCGCCGGTGGCATTTTCTGCTGCTGCCAAAGACAATGGACATTTGGCTGATTCACTGCAGGGGTTGGGAAATCCCACCCCATTTATTTCCATTAATTTTACCACAGAGGTGGTAAAGGCCAACACGAGTTAGCTTTGTTCTAGGCCTACAACCCCTGCAATTGTAGGATTGGTGCAGCTGGAAGTGCTTTTGTTTATTCTTATTTTATTGCGACAATGGCCCATTCCCTGAGAGTTTTGTGCTTTAAAGGCAGCTTAAATGATGCTGAGCAGTAGGCAATTTCCAATTATTAATGAATTTCTTTTTTTCTGGTGACAAAGTGCTTAGTTTTTAGCAGGAGCTGTTGAGGTGTTTTCTTGCTTAATTTTCTTGCTTTTCTTGCTACTGGCCACAGACTGTCATTTGATTTTATTTCTTTGATTTTATTTTACAGGATGCAAATCAAGTTATCTACTTTCCTTTCTGGGCGCCTGGACGAGTGTAACTCCAACCACACTCAAGAAATATAGCACTCAACGGGATAAAGTAGCCCACTTGATCAGTACCCCATTCACCACTTTAAATGTTCACTCCCTCCACCTCAGCACACAGTGACAGCAGTATGTGTCAAATACAAGTGCATTTCAGAAACTCACCAAACCTTCTTTGACAGCACCTTTCAAACACATATTCTATACTGCCTAGAAGAAGAAGGGCAGCACATCCATGGGGACATCACCACCTGTAAACTCCCCACTAAGCCACACAATATATTGACATTGAAGTATTCATATTAATTCCTTCACTGCTGCTGGAAATCCCTCCCCAACATCATTGTGGATGTACATACACAGTAAGAAGTCTCACAACACCAGGTTAAAGTCCAACAGATTTATTTGGTAGCAAAAGCCACTAGCTTTCGGAGCACTGGTAAGGTAAGTGGGAGTTCTGTTCACAAACAGGGCATATAAAGACACAAACTCAATTTACAAAATAATGGTTGGAAAACAAGCCTTTACAGGTAATCAAGTCTTAAAGATACAGATAATGTGAGTGGAGAAAGGGTTAAGCTCAGGTTAAAGAGATGTGTATTGTCTCCAGCCAGGACAGTTAGTGAGATTTTGCAAGCCTGGGCAAGTCACGGGGATTACAAATAGTGTGACATAAGCCCAAGATCTTGGTTGAGGCCGTCCTCATGTGTTCGGAACTTGGCTATCAGTCTCTGCTCAGCGACTCTGCGTTGTTGTGTGTCATGAAGGTTGCCTTGGAGAACACTTACTTGAAGATCAGAGGCTGAATGCCTGAGACCGCTGAAGTGTTCCCCAACAGGAAGAGAACACTCTTGCCTGGTGATTGTCGAGCGGTGTTCATTCATCCATTGTCGTAGCATCTGCATGGTCTCTCCAATGTATCATGCCTTGGACCATCCTTTCCTGCAGCATATCATAGAACATAGAACATTCCAGCGCAGAACAGGCCCTTCGGCCCACGATGTTGCGCCGACCAGTTAAAAAACAATGACCCTCTAACCTAAACCAAACCCTTTCCATCCATAAACCTATCCACGGATCTCTTAAACGCCCCCAAACTAGGCACATCCACAACTGCAGCAGGCAGGGCATTCCAATCCCTCACCACCCCCTGGGTAAAGAACCTACCCCTGACATCCAGGTAGACAACGTTGGCCAAGTTGCAAAACTATATACCGTGTACCTGGTGATGGTGTTCTCATGTGAGACGATGGCATCAGTATCAATGATCCAGCATGTCTTGCAGAGGTTGCTGTGGCAGGGTTGTGATGTGTTGTGGTCACTGTTCTCCTGAAAGCTGGGTAGTTTGCTGCAGACAATGGTCTGTTTGAAGTTGTGTGATTGTTTGAAGGCAAGAAGTGGGGGTGTGGGGATGATCGTGGCGAGATGTTCGTCTTCATCGATGACATGTTGAAGGCTCCGGAGAAGATGTTGTAACTTCTCCGCTCCGGGGAAGTACTGGAAGCAATACATACATGGACCGCAGCATTTTAAGACAGAAGCTTTCCATCAGTTTCTCAAGGGCAGTTAGAAATGGGGAGAAAATTCTGACCTTGCTAGCAAGCTCACATTCCATGAATGAAAAAAAAATCCATCCCCACATCCTAAAAACTGGAAGTTATAGAAAGGATTTTATTCAATAAAATGAGTAAGATTCAGTAAATTGGAGATATTAGGAGCAGATAATTTATTACATCATGTGGAGTCAACTGATTTGGCATTTATGATGGTGGAGACTTCTGGAGGAAACTGAAATGGATCATCCATTTGGCACTTCTGGCTGAAGTAGTCACAAATGTTCCATCCTTGTCTGATGTGTTAGGTTCTCCCACCATAGGTGATGGGGCTGCTGATGCAGACTCCCCCTCCAGTTACTTGCTTAATTATCCACTGCCAGTCATCTGCTCCATGGGCTCAATTTGCTTTATCTATCACATGGTGCTTTTTGTCAAATGCCACTTCTTTATGCTCTGGGGATGGATGGATTTGGACTTGCCTCTCTTCCTTATCTCTGGAAGGAAGGACAAATCCTCACCACATTGGAAAATTATGCAGCATGCAACTGCAATGTTGGGTTTTACTGCAGGACTTCCTTAGGGTGGATGAAGTAGGATTTTGCATCTTGCAACTAAAATTATGCCATGCTCTTTCTTTATTGGACAGTTTATGCAACTTACTCCCAAGATTTCTGATGCTACCAAAGTCCATACTCGGAAAATCATCACCATCTTCCTGTTTCTCCTGAAACTCAGTGATAATCTTCTCAGCAAAGCTGTAGAAAAATAACAAGAATATACAACTTTGTAACTTCAGACAGTACATTCCCTAAGAAACCGTCTTTAAAATGAAATAATGGATGAATTTAGGCATTGAACTATCTTTGAATGATCAAGCTTCTATAATGCAGATAGAAGTCAACAATCAACATTGTTTACTCTGAGTTGTGGGCTGCACAACATCATATTAGCATCACATGATAGTGACGTGTAGTTGTTAGCTTTAGTTGTTAACTTCATACAGTAAATGTGATTAAAAATATAATACAACTTGGATGGAGAAGAAGCCAAGTGGCTTATTAGCCTGTTCCTTGTGCAGCCCATGCATGATCACCTCAAGAATCAAACCCCTGGCACTTACCACCCAGCCCCTGGAGTGGATCATATTTTCTTCCACAAAATCAAATGATCTAAGATTTAAAAGCAGCATCCAAGCACTCAGTGTGGATTCTCTTCCCTAATTACTGGAAAAGTGAGTCAGCTCTTCCTGTTGACAATGGCCAGCTTATGTAAGTAAGGCACATAAAAATGAAAGATTTGCATTTATGTGGAACCTTCCAGGGTTCAAGGTGCTCCAGAGCCAATGCAGTGTATTCGAAGTGCAGTCACTGTTATAACATATCTTAGACTCTTTCCTGTTTTGCATATTTATTATGAGCTGCTGTTAAACATGTCTCTTTCCTAGGCAATTTGCGCCCTTTCTCATGATCCTTTTTAATACTAGAAGCTTCGTTTCCCAATTGCGGTTATGTTAACCCTGACATTTCATCATCCTTGGCCTGCAGATGCAGATAGTTTATGTTTGGAAGCAATCATTTCCTGATTTAATAAATTGGCCAACTGCAAGCTGAAGCTCCTTCTGTCCAATGGTGTTATGTTATGTTTTGGCCTCATGTATAATTTTCCAATATTTACTGAGAGCAGAAGTTAATTTACACCAATTAATGAATGTGAAAAGAATGGATTTCCTATTAAATTTCCACTGGTTGGCTTCACTTACCATAGATAGCAAATTAAATAAGAAGAAAAACACATACTCATCATAGAATCATATAGTGCAGAAGAGGCCCTTCAGCCCACTGAATCTGCATTGACACATTAGAAACACCTGAACTCCCACCCAATCCCATCTGCCAGCACTTGGCCCATAGCCCAGAATGTTATGATGTGCCAAGTGCTCATCTAGGTACTTTTTAAAGGTTTAAGGCAACCCACCTCTACCACCCTCCCAGGCAGCGTATTCCAGACCATCACCACCCTCTGGATAAAGGTTTTTCCTCACATGTCCCCTAAACCTCCTGCCCCTGACCTTGAACCTATGTCCCTTCAACTAAGGAGAACAGCTGTTCCTTATCCACTCTGTCCATTTTCCTTATAAGCTTGTACACCTTGATCTGGTCACCCCTCAGTCTTCTCTGCTCCGACAAAAACAACCTACCCAAACTTTCTTCATAACTTAAATGTTCCATCCCAGGCAGCATCCTGATGAATCTCCTCTGCACCCCCTCCAGTACAATCACATCCTTCCTATGGTATGGTGACCAGAACTGCACACAATCCTCTAGCTGCGGCCTCACCAAAGTTCTGTCAAACTCCAGCATGACTTCCCTACTTTTGTAATTTATGCCGTGATTGATAAAGGCAAGTGTCCCATATGCCTTTTTCACCACCCGACTAACATGTCCTTCCACCTTCAGAGATCTGTGGACAAACACGCCAAGGTCCCTTTGTTCCACACAACTTCCTAGTATCCTACCAGTAACTGAATAATTTCTTGTCAAATTACTCCTTCCAAAGTGCATCATCTCACACCTTTCAGGATTAAATTCCATCTGCCCATTTGACTATTCTGTCAATTTTTTTTGTAGCCCAAGACACTCAGCCTCAATATTGACTAGTAACAAATATTCAGACAAAATCACCTCGACATAGTACCAAGGTTAAATTATATTTTCACCATTATTTCTATCTAACATTACCACATGCTATTAGACTGCTGATTTAACTGCCTGATTAACGCTGAAATGGAATCTGTAACTAGTGCAGCACTCAGCTAATCAAAAAGGAGCAGATTAAATACTATGCGAGTGACACATACCGAAGCATATTAAAATATATTTGAGTATTATTTTTCATCATTTTGTCAATGAGACCAATTTAAACTGTTAAGAATTAAGTCAGCCAGAAATCTAGTTAAAACTGAAGGCAGCTCAGACAAACTCTATGCTATGTCTTGAGACAAGGTTCCATGAAAAAATAAACAACAAGATGAGCAAGCTTATGGATCCATGAGCTTTAGAACTGATAGTTTGTTACTAAAAATTCCACAGCTCACTTTTTAAATCCTGTGCTGTAGGATAGTTCTTCCTCTTTTTATGCACCACTTTTATCTTCTTCTGATGACACTGACTTAATACTAAGTATCATTCCATAGATAAGTGACTTTTTTAAAATTCATTTGTGGGTATCGCGGGCTGACCAGTATTTATCCATGCCTGAGGGCAGCTGAGAGTCAACCACATTGCTGTGGCTCTAGAGTCACATGTAGGCCAGATCAGGTAAGGAAGACAGATTTCCTTCTCTAAAGGACATTAGTGAACCAGATAGATTTTTCCAACAATCAACAATGGTTTCACGGCCATCAGTAGATTCTTAATTCCAGATTTTTTTATTGAATTCAAATTCCACCATCTGCCTTGATGGGATTCGAACCCAGGTTCCCAGAACATTAGCTGAGTTTCTGGATTAATAGTGTAGCGATAATACAACTAGACTATCACCTCCCAAATGTTCCTAAATAAATCATGAACTCAATCAATCTTTATTATATTGTGCTTATTTAAAAATAATCTTTGCTGAACCAAAAGATGGTCACAACAAGTCACCTGATGGTAGGACTGGAGGGTTGCAATGACATTATTGTTACTAGAGAGGCGGTGCTCGACAGACTGGAGGGACTGATTGTGGACAAGTCCCCAGGACCGGATGGAATGCATCCAAGAGTTCTGAAAGAAATGGCGGAGGTGATAGTGGATGCCTTGGTGGCTATTTTCTAAACGTCGCTGGATTCCGGGGAAGTGCCGGAAGATTGGAAAATGGCTAATGTTACGCCGTTGTTTAAGAAGGGTGCCAGGCAAAAGGCAGGGAATTATAGGCTGGTTAGTTTAACGTCTGTTGTAGGTAAAATGTTAGAATCCGTCATCAAGGAGGAAATAGCAAGGCATCTTGAGGGGAATTGCTTGATAGAGCAGACGCAGCACGGTTTCGTTAAGGGGAAGTCGTGTCTGACAAATTTATTGGAGTTCTATGAGGATGTGTCTAGGGCGGTGGATAGAGGAGAGCCGGTGGATGTGGTCTTTCTTGATTTTCAGAAGGCGTTTGACAAGGTACCTCACAAGAGGTTATTGCAGAAGGTAAGGGGGCATGGAGTTGGGTGTAGGGTGTTAGCGTGGATAGAGGATTGGTTGTCAAATAGGAGGCAGAGAGTGGGGGTTAATGGGTGCTATTCGGATTAGCGGTTGGTGACTAGTGGAGTGCCCCAGGGGTCGGTGCTGGGGCCTCAGCTATTTACCATTTATATAGATGATCTGGAGGAGGGAACCGAGTGTATGGTGTCGAAATTTGCTGATGACACCAAGATTGGTGGAACAGCAAATTGCGCGGAGGGTGTGGAGAGTCTGCAGAAGGATCTAGATAGGCTGGGCAAATGGGCCAGGAAATGGCAAATGGAATTTAATGTTGGCAAGTGCAAGGTGGTCCACTTTGGTAGGAATAATGGTAGGAAGGACTATTACTTATGTGGCAAAAAACTGCAGCAGGCGACGGTGCAGAGGGACCTCGGGGTCCTTGTGCATGAGTCGCAAAAACCCAGCCAGCAGGTGCAGCAGGTGGTCAGGAAGGCTAATGGGATGCTGGCCTTCATAGCGAGGGGGATTGAATATAAAAGTAGGGAGGTCTTGCTGCAGCTGTATAGGGCACTGGTGAGGCCGCAGCTAGAGTACTGTGTGCAGTTTTGGTCGCCGCACTTACGCAAGGATATTTTGGCCTTGGAGGGAGCGCAGAGGAGGTTTACTAGGCTGATACCGGAGTTGAGGGGGTTGAGCTATGAGGAGAGGCTGAATAAACTAGGCTTGTACTCGTTAGAGTTTAGAAGAATATGGGGAGATCTCATTGAGACGTATAAGATGATGAATGGGATGGATAGGATAGAGGTGGAGAGACTCTTCCCGCTCAGAAAGGACAGTAGGACTAGGGGGCACAGCCTCAAGATAAAGGGGGGGCGGTTTAGGACAGAGTTGAAGAGGAACTTCTTCACTCAAAGGGTGGTGAATCTCTGGAATTTTCTGCCCGTTGAAGTGGTGGAGGTTTTTGATAAGAGAGGGGATTAAGGGTTATGGGGAGAGGGCGGGAATGTGGAACTGAGCCATGACAGATCAGCCATGATCTTATTGAATGTCGGGGCAGGCTCGAGGGGCTAGATGGCCTACTCCTGCTCCTATTTCTTACGTTCTTATGTTCTGATGTCTAGAATTGTATGATCATTGAGGTATTTAATGGTTTGCACTGAAGACATGCCTGACATGTTACTCATGGAATCTCACACCTGGGACTGTCAAGGAACTATTGAAAGGAAATGAATGTCATTTGCACCCTTGTAAGCTTACCCTTCTAGTGAAGTCCAAGGGTCTATCAAGACTAAAGTTACCCAAAACAGGGTCATCAATATGGATAATGACACTTTAAGAGGCAAATGGCTGGACATTATAAACCACTAAACAAAATCCAGATCCAGATGCCAGATAAGCATCCCTTTATGAACTAACTAGGGAGGAAAGAGTTCACATGACTCATGTGACCATTTTGAATATACATATTCAGTTGTGGACTCAGGAACAAGCAGTCTGCAGATTTACACTTTATCTGCAAGACCAACAACAGGACCCCAGTTTGACCAAGCAACCTGCAATAATAAATCCTCCTCAAAAGAATTGTGGTTGGTAAGGACTTGATGGACCGAGTGGCATCCTTCTGCATTATAGGGATTCTATAAAAACTTGTTTATCTGGAAGTCTCTGACCATCACCCCTTTCACCCAATTACCTCATAAATTTATCTCCTCCCTGGCTTCTCAAAATGTTTGGGACCTTTAAATTTACCTGGTTTACAGCAGCAAGTATGATTTTAAAAAAAGAGGGTGTGGGTTCACTTACCCCAACAGGCTCCAGAGCCACTGCACTACATTTTGCATCATGCCCAGCACAGAAGTTCAGGCAAGAAATGTGCAGTTCCAAACTAAAGTAAGAGAAAAAGAGTGGAGTGGCAATCCAACTGCGATTGCCATTCTACTGAAGTTCTGGCTACAAAAGTTTGCTGTATGAAACTGTGAGGCCAGTAGGTTCTTATTAACGCCTTATGCTTCTGTAAGAGTTCCATGCTAGGAACTGTTGAAAATAGACCCCTGCCAAGATATTTATACCCCTTGCATTCTAACACTGCTTCAGGCATTAGGCAGTTCACTAAAAAAGATTGCAGTGCAACCTTATATTGGTGATAACAAGCCTATGATCAAAGATGGCTAAGGGGTGAGATTGAGGGCAAGTTTAGGTCTATATTGCCTCCCTCCCCCACCAGACCAATCCTTAAAAACTTTGGACATATGATCTGATTCCGTTTACCTTAAGCTCCTGAGTAAATCATTATACTGGGGACCCTGCTCTATGATGGAAGTCTTGTTTGTTTGACTGCTTTATCTAAAAGCAGTGATGACAGTTCAAAGCCACTGAATTGTCTGTGTTCTGTGTAAACTATGATAGGCCTGGGCTTAGGTGAAATTCTGCTGCTTTGTACTGATTGAAAAGCCATGGTGAAAACCACATTGATATAGATCAACCACGTATTTCACTTGCACCCCTAAGATTCGGGGTCACAGACTCTAAGCTGTCACTTTACGTTGTGGCTGCTTCTGTGCACTGAGTGATCACAATCTCACACACCCTAGTTGGAGAGCTAATAGTTACAAGCCACAACAGTATTAATATCAATGAACTAGTTCAGAAAATTGTAAACTGGCACCTTAAAAGAGCAGCATTGTGATGCAGTGGTTAGCACTGCTGTCTCACAGTGCCATGGATCTGGGTTCGATTCTGGTGTGGGTCACTGTCTATGTGGAGTCTGCACATTCTCCCCGTGTCTGCATGGGTTTCCTTCAATTGCTCTGATTTCCTCCCACAGTCTCAAAGGTGTACGTGTTAGGTGCATTGGCCATGCTAAATTCTCCCTCAGTATATCAGAACAGGCGCCGGAGTGTGGCAACTATGGGATTTTCACAGTAACTTCACTACAGTGTTAATGTAAGCCTACTTGTGACACTAATAAATAAACAGTTATAAAGCAATCTCACAAACAATGTACAACTGAATATTATTCAGCATTTTGACATTGCTTTCAATTATTTTCCATTAAGTTCTGTTAGTTCAATGTCTGCCACAAAACTGGCTAAACTCATTCAAATACATCACTGAATGTTTATTTGACAAGAGCTACAAATCCATAATCTTCTTGCCCACTCAGGATAGGAAGTATGGTAAGTTTGTAATGGGAATGCTGATTGATACCATGGTTCCAAAAATTCTTAATTTGTCGCCAGATTTATGGACCCATTACAGAATAAAATTGCTAGTTAGGGATCTTCAGTCAGATATTCACCAGGCTACGGATTCTCTATGGGATTTTATTTTCCAACAAGAGGAAAGGTACTTTAATGGAAGGATTGTGTAGAAGTAAAATACAGGGCGGCACAGTGGCTAGCACTGCTGCCTCACAGTGCCAGGGACCCAGGTTCAATTCCAGTCTTGGGTCACAGACTGTGTGTAATTTGTTTGCTCTCCACAAGTCTGCAATGGTTTCCTCAGGGTACTCTGATTCCCTCTAAATTTCACCACCCCACTATCATGCCCTTCCACCTTCAGAGATCTCTGGACAAACACACCAAGGTCCCTTTGTTCCACACAACTTCCTAACGTCCTACCAGTCACTGAATAATTTCTTGTCAAATTACTCCTTCCAAAGTGCATCATCTCGCACCTTGGAGGATTAAATTCCATCTGCCCATTTGACCATTCTGTCTGTATTTTTTTGTAATCCAAGACACTCAGCCTCAATATTGACTAAAGATATGCAAGTTAGGTGCATTGACCATACTAACTTCTCCCTTAGCGTACCTGTACTGGAGCTGGAGTGTGACAACTTGGGGTTTTTCACAGTAACTTCATTGTAGTGTTAATGTAAGCCTATTTATGACACTAATAAATAAACTTAAATTTGAAACTTACTGTGGATGCTGGAAATACCTCAGCAGGTCAGGCAGAACTGTGGAGTGAGAAACAGAGTTAATGGACAGGATTTTCAGGCCTCACCTGTCATAGAACCAGAAATTCCCAGCTGAAATCAACAAACCTTTTGCTGGTCCATCACATTTTCCATCCCAACTTTGACAATTCCAACGATGGGGATGACTAGACAATCCCACCCAATGTTCCAGGTCTGTGACTTTTCATCAGAACTGGGAGAAGTCAGAAATACAATAAGTTTTGAGTGCAAGTTCTGTGAATCTAACCTCGAACCCTATTGCATTTCTAATGCCTCCTGGTGCTGAGAAAAGGTCAGACCTGAAGGCCTGAAATATTAACTCATTTTTTTTCTTCATCAGCTTCCTGACCTAATTTGACTTGATTTATTATTGTCACATGTATTAGTATACAGTGATAAGTATTGTTCCTTGCACACTATACAAAGCATGCCATTCATAGAGAAGGAGAGAGTGCAGAATGTAGTGTTACAGTCATAGCTAGGGTATTGAGAAAGCTCAACTCAATGCAACGTAGGTCCATTCAAAAATCTTTCAGCAGCAGAGAAGAAGCTGTTCTTGTGTTGTTGGTACGTAACCTCAGACTTTTGTATTTTTTTTCCCTGAGGAAGAAGGTGGAAGAGGATATGCCTGAGGTGCTTGGGGTCCTTAACTGTTGCTGTTTTGCTGAGGCAGCGGGAAGTGTAGACAGAGTCAATCAATGGGAGGCTGGCTTGAATGATGTATTGGGCTACTTTTACAATCTTTTGTAGTTTCTTGCAGCCTTGGGCAGAGCAGGAGTCATACCAAGTTGTGATACAACAAGAAAGAACGCTTTTTATGGTTCATTTGCAAAAGTTGGTGAGAGACCCCACCCTGCTCCCAGTATTCTTTTGACGAGACCTTTGATTGTATTGTGCCTGTAACAAATGTTAAGGCTTAAAAAGCAACACATCTCATAGCTGTCAAATGCCTTGTCTTGGCACTAACACTCTCAAGTCTGAGTTGCAAGGTCCTTGGTTCAAGCCCCAAATACATGAGTGCATCATCCTGACTCCTCAGTCCAGCTACTGAGGGAATGCTGCGATGACAGATATGTTGTTTGTTAACTGCAATGTTTAATTATCTTCTCAGATGGACATTAAAAAAATCCCAAGATATTTTTCAAGTAAGACAGCATAATTCACCAGGTATCCTGGCCCTCATTTATCCCTCAGCCAACATTGCTAAAAATTCTGCTCTGGGGAACACCTCCATTCAGTTCACAAATACATCCAGAGCTACCAGTCATGTTGGTCTAATTCACTGCCCACTCCCTCTCTGACCTCTCACCCTCGGATTCCTACATTGTTCCAATGAAGCTCCACATCAGCTCAACGAACAACACCCCATCATCAAATCCAGCATTTTACAACTTTTCGGATTCAATGTCACCAGTTCAATAATAGCAGCAGAAACTGCTGGAAGTACACACCAGGTCTGACAGCACTTGAGGCAAATCTGATGAATGGCCACACGCTTGAAGTGACAGTTTCATTCCACATAGATACTGCCAAATATACTGAATATTTTCAGCATTTCTTGTTCTTATGTCAGATTTCCAGCATCTACAGTATTTTGTGCATGTATCAAATTAAATAAATTCATATCAGACCCTCATTCCTTTTTCGTGTTCCTTTATCCATAACTGTTGGTGTTTCTGCTTTTCCAATTTACATAGAAAATAGAAGCAGGAGCCGGCCAATCAGCCTTTCAGGCCTGCTCCATCATTCATTATGATCATGGCATCAAATTCAATACCTGCTGCATCTTTTTCCAGTTCTGAAAAAAAAGCCATCATCTGATGAGTTAATTTTCTCTCTCTCCCTAGATGCTGCCTGACCTACTAAGTATTTCCTGCATTGCCTTTATTTTTATTTCAGATTTCCAAAATCCCTTGTATTTGGATTATAAAATTACATTATTTAATAATTTATTTTATTGCTTTTTTGGGGATATTGTTGCCTTCAAATTGTCTGTTGTGTTCCCTACATTTCAGCAGTGACCAACTTTGAAAGACTCGATTAATGCTATGGGATGCCAGCAGAGGCACAATATAATGCAATTAATATTTCAAATCTCCTAATTGCCAGCTTTATAATAGCATTACTTGATTTGATTATTGTTACATGTATTAGTATGCAGTGAAAAGTATAGTTTCTTGTGCATTATACAAACAAAGCATACCATACAAAGAAGGAAAGGAAAGGATGCACAATGCAGTGTTACAGTCATAGCTGGAATGTACAGAAAGATCAACTTAATATAAGGTACATCCATTCAAAAGTCTGGTGGCAGAAGGGAAGAAGCTGTTCTTGAGTTGATTGGTATGTGACCTCAGACTTTTGTATCTTTTTTCATGATGGAAGAAGGCGGAAGAGAGAATGTCCGGAGTGTGTGATTATGCTGGCTGCTTTTCCAACGTAGCGGAAAGTATATACAGAGTCAATAGAGGAGAGGCTGGTTTGTGTGATGTACTGGGGGCTTCAGTCATGACCCTTTGTAGTTTCTTGCAGTTTTGGACAGAGCAGGAGCCATACCAAGCTGTGATACATCCATAAAAGATGCTTTCTATGGCACATCTGTAAAAGTTGGTGAGAGTCGTAACAGACATACTGAATTTCCTTAACCTCCTGAGAAAGTAGAGGTACTGGTGGGCTTTCTTAACTATAGCGTGGTGTGGAGGGGCCAGGACAGATTGTTGGTGATCAGGACACTTAGAAATATTAGCATGGAACCCAGCGATAAGTTAGTTTCCATCCTCTCAACCATGAAACAACATGTAGAACAAGGGAAGCAAGTTTTATAAGAATTTATAAGATTGAGAGCGCAGGATTCTCCAGCTGTTCACGCCAGTGGGATTCTCCCATTCCTCTACCATGAAAGATTTGGCTAAGTGCCAAATTCTCTGTCCACCATGGCAGCAATTAAATGGCCAGAGAATTCTAGCCTGGAAAACAGTAGTGAACTTGCATGAACTATCCTACACTGTTGGGTCAAAAATGTTTGCTATCTACTGTGTTGTGCCTTCCATCAAACGCTACATCATTTATTTCTTTCTTTCTGGTTTTGAAGTTTCAAAATTTGTTCAACTGAGGTTTTAACTGACAAACTATCTCAGGACCCAAACCCATGATCTTTAAAAGTCAAGTAATGAACTTAAATAAGTGCATTATATAAAAACATAACTTTAAAAAAATATATATTTTGAATTAACATTTGAATTTTCTACCATCATAAAATCATATGTACCCCTGTTTCCCTCTGCTTTGTAATGCTCATTGCACTTGTTTCCAGATCTCTGTTAACATTAAATGGCTGCTGGAAGATGGTATAAAATGATCCCGTTAACAGGGTCCTCTATTTTCTCTCCAATCAGCTGAGTTGAGATTAGAAACCTTCTGGATGGAAAACTGTAAATTTAAATCCATTAAACATTAACTGTAGTACTGATGTCAGGCAAGACAGTGAGTGGCAGGGGGGCTACATTGGTCTTTGTTACCCTGAATAAAACACACAACCATGGTTCCTAATCTTGGTCACTGTCTAGCAACCCATGATCATTAGTGGGGGAACAGAGGTGGATTCAGTTATAACAAATTTGTGTGGCCTAAGTCCCCACCAGCCCCATATATCAGAGAATATATTAATTCCCAATGTCAAAATTGACACTTGATTGAGTTAATGTGAACCCACTCATGGATTTACATAGACTATAGGCTCAGAAACAAACTATTCGACCCAACTAATTTGTGCTGTTAGTTAGATTTCAGCCGCATCTCCTCCTGTTCCAGCTTTCTCATTTTGATCTTTCAACAGAACTTTATGTTCCTTTTTTCCTCTTGTAATCATCAAGTTTCCTTTTTGAAGCATCTAAACTTTTTGGCCCAATCTGATCCCTGTGGCGGTGAATCCATATTCTTCTGACCATGCCAAATAAAGACATTTCTCCTAATTTCCCTAATGACTGTTAGAAATGATCTTGTATTTATGGCCCCGAGTTTTGGATTCTCTTTGAAGTGAAAATATTTTTTCCACATCTATCCAGTTCAATTCATCCACAATTTTAAAGACTTTTATCATATCTCTTCTTACAATCAGGAGAGGAAAAAAGATTTAAAAAGAAGTTTCACAAAGAGAATGTCTATCAAATGTAACTGTCGGTCAACTATGACAGATAGGCAGGTAGTTTGAACAAGTAAATTATCTCACCTGGACAGATGGCTCCAGCTTGTCTCTCCCTAGCTAACCTTATTAGCTTTTCCCATCATCATAGCATTTGAACAATTAAACAAAATGACAGAGTCTGCCTTTAGCAACAATGATAAAATCTTAAAGTGGAATTTACAGTTCTCTATTACCCTCTCCTACACCCTCAGGTAACATCAGATTACCTGCCACGTCTAAACTATGGCCTTGAAGGAAAGACAAAGAATATGCAGTCACAATAATTTTTTGTTAAATGCCAATGAGCTTTCTTTTTGCTTTGAAACCCAAATTGCTAATTTTTCCATAAAATAATCTCTTGCCTGCTGAGCAGGCATTTTTAAAAAATCTCATTCTACATATATAATCCCAGTAACACAAACTAACTTCATTCCCCAGCCTCTTACTTATCATCTCTTACGACAATGCTGATAACAAATCTGTGAGGCTTAAGTTCTCCGTTTGAGGTTTATGGCGACCTACAAGATGAGTGAAACTCAAACATGAACTCTTGACCATAATGGTTGCAAATTGACACCAAGGAATAAGTTGATGTCAAACGAGAAGTTAAGATTTCATGGTGAGGCAGCAAACCTACAGAACATGGTTCTAAAAGTTTAATTTTACAAAGAGTCCATATTTTCCTTTTTAAGGGGAAATTTCTCCAGCCAGTAAAGTTTTTTTATCGTGATCACAAGTAGGTTTACATTAACACTGCAAGGAAGTTACTGTGAAAATCCCTTAGTCGCCACACTCCAGTGCCTGTCGGGTGTACTGAGCGAGAATTTAGTTTGGCCAATGTACCTAATTGGCACAGCTTTTGGACTGCAGGAGAAAATTGGAGAACCCAGAGGAAACCCATGCACAACATGCAGATTCCGCACAGTGACCCAAGCTGGAAATCAAACCCAGGTCCCTGGCACTGTGAGGCAGCAGTGCTAACCACTGTGCCACTCCAGTAGTTAGTTAATATATAAAATGACTGAGTTTTAAAATGTGGTTAATATGCCCTAGTCTGCACTTGAACTGCAATGCTTTTAAATGTATTGAAATTTTCTGTTGCCTTGGTTGACCATCATTGAGGCATATGACTAAATGTCCCCTGATTCAATTCCTGAACTGTGCATTGTTAGCTTACTCGACTGTGGACAAAATCTATACACCTGCCTTTGGCTCAAAGGCATGGAAAACTTTGCTTAACAAAAAATTATCTCAGATTTAAAGATAGCAACGGATCTAGCATCAACTACAGTTGTGGAACAGAGTTCCAAACCTCTACCAGCCTTTGAGGGCAGAAATGCTTCCTAACATCTTTCCTGAATGGTCTGGCCCTAATTTTTAGACTACGCTCCCGAGTTCTAGAATCTCTAAACCAGTGGAAATAGTTTATCATTATCTACCCTGTCTTTTTCTGTTTGTATCTTGACGACTTTGATCAGATCACTCCTTAACCTTCTAAATTCTAGAAAAAAACAGGTGTAATTTATATGATCCCTCCTCATAATTAAACCCCTGAAGTCTACGTATCATTCTTATACACCTACTCTGCACTTGCTCCAAGGCCAATATGTCCTTCCAGATCTGCTCACAGTACTCCAAGTGGAGTCTAACCAAGACTTCATATATCTGCAGCGTAACTTCTATATTCTTATGTTCCAGTCTTCTAGATATAAAGGCCAGCATTCCATTAGCCTTCTTGACTATTTTCTGCATTTGTATACAACATTTTAAAGATATATACACTTGACCACCGACCCCCCCCCCCACCCCCCCACAAGTCTTTTTGGATCTGATTTGATTTATAATTGTCACATGTATTAGTATACAGTGAAAATTGTTTCTTGTGTGCTATCCAAACAAAGCATATTGTTCATGGAGTACATAGGGGAGAAGGGTACAAAATGTAGTGTTAAAGTCATAGTAGGGGAAAAAGATCAACTTAATATTAGGTAAGTCTGTTTAGAAGTCTGATGGCAGCAGGAACGAAACCGTTCTCAAGTCAGTTGGTACATGATCTCAAACTTTTGTATCTTTTTCCTGACTGAAGAAGGTGGAAGAGAGCACGTCCGGGGTGCGTGGGATCCTTGTTATGCTGGCTGTTTTTCTGAGGCAGCGGCAAGTGTAGACGAAGTCAGTGGATGGGAGGCTGGTTTGCGTGGACTGGGCCACATTCACAACCTTTTGTAGTTTCTTGCGGTCTTGTTCAGAGCAGGAGCCATACCAAGCTGCGATACATCTGGAAAAGATGCTATGGTCCATCTGTCAAAATTGGTGAGAGTGGTAATGCACATGCTGAATTGTACTAACTTCATAACATCTAGAAAGTACTGTCTATTTGGTCCAAAATGAATAATTTCACACTTGCTTAGATTGAAATCCATCTGCCACAGTTTTGTCCATTCACCTTGTCTTACCTTCTAACATTGACCGGAATCTAGTTGTAATGTTGAGGGTCCTGATGTTGGAACTGGAATGCATGGGACTTCTGCTCGCAGATTGGACAGCTGACCACATACAATCACTTATTAGCCCACAAATTAGATATTCATGGACCAAGTGCCCAGTCAACATTGCAGTAGGGAGGGGAAGGAAGTCGACAACCCCGAACTTACCTCACGGGTTCAAAGGTCTGGTCACCAAATTTAAAGGGCACTCAGGCATGCATTCATTCATTCCCTGAGATCCAGCAGCATCAGTCTTGTTGTGTGGATGGAGGCCTTGAGATGACAGCTACTGATCTCCCTTCACTGCCCTTCCCCAGATAACCTGAACTGCTGCTACATCTGCTATACTCCATCCCCAAACCCCGCCCCCAGTTAACTACAACAGTTGTTACCACCTGCTATTCTGGAGTTACGTCTCAAAACAAAATAAGTAATCTTACTGTTTAGCCAAGCAGGTTCTCCTCCAGTCCATCCAGCTGAAATTATTGTGTGCTTCTTTTCCATTGTATACTACCCATTGTCTTGAACATGCTAGACAGTGGCATGAAGGTGGATTTCCACAAGTGTAGCATTTACATGGCTCAAGAAGGAATACTAAAGTTACTGACTGTAAAATACATAGGCCTTTTACTGCAACTGCTGGCTCATATTAATGCCTGGATTCTGGTAAATCCAACTTCAACCAGGGCATAATCCTAGTTAGGAGAATGGACACTTTGATCTTTTTTACCTTTCTCCAGAGACATCAAAGCCTATATATGTCCAAACAGTTTTCCTTCCTAACTGAACTTCTCAGTATCCAATGCAAGTGGTCCCATGTTCAAGGTTCAGGATCAAGCTGCGAAATAAACTTATGGCAAGAAGGGGAGTGGACATAGGAATGAGGATTTCAGCCTACCCCTACCTAATAAAAGTATCTTGGGAAGGGGAAAGACAATCTCAGCGCAAGCATGTTACTTTACAAAAGCCCTCACAACAATTTAGGTTAAGTATTAAATAAATAACGCTGGTACTCAGCCAGAATTTGGGTGCCTGGTACATCAAGGTGATTGGCATAATGTGTGCTGCCATGTCTTTGATCTTTCCACCATGCAAAATTGAGATTTCTCTATTATCTATTACCCATAGCTACTGAATGTGAGCAATAGGTAAAGATGTTGTTAACACATATATTTGTAGAGCATAGAGAAATAGCTTGAAGTTAAATAGATTGGATATAGTTAGGCATATTGATAACCCACTTTATGGAAACAACTGTGAGTTTAGTCACAAACATAGGACATAGGGATCGATGCTGCTAACACAGCAATAATTAGGGATAATAAAAAGACTGCCTGTAATGTAGAGATAACATCAGAGATGTGATGTGCAGTGAAGCATACACCACATCCTGCAGGAATGTAAGAGGCCCACGTTATAAAAAGCAAATGGTCTGCAAGATGTGTTGTTTCTACAACTAAGCATAAAAGGGGAAAAGGTCACTGAGATGGTTGGGACAGCAGTGATTAAGTTGGCAAAGGATTGATTACTGCCAATCTGAACTGGACATGTAACAGTATTGGATAAGATGGATGAGTTTGCTAATGCACTCTTGTGATAACAGGAGACATTGTTAGATGGGATAGGAACTTAGGGCACCTCGAGCCAATAGGAGAATGTCAACACATAGATGGGACAGGGACCACCAATTAGGAGAGAACATCACATTGCAAAGCCATCACAATGCTTGTAAAAAAGGTATAAAATGTGCTGTAAATCTATGTGAGGTGTGCCTATTTCGCTAGACACCCGGTCTTGCAAGAACGTCAAATAAAATCTTGCTCCTTCAGAACTTGACTTGACTAAATTGTTTAACTGTGAGCTGTGTTTCTCACAATTGGGGGCTCGTCCGGGATCCTAACATCCCTGGTAGGGAGGTTGCCGGTGGCAACTGGGAAGACGCGTCCCGTTCCAAATTGAACGGTCCCAGGTGCTCATCGGTGAGCTTCTCTGCCACTGACTGTTAAGAATCCTAGGAAAGTTGTTCTGAACGAGTAAGTGGGATACGATAGGCACCGTCGTGTGGTCGGGCAACGCTGTGCACGGACCAAGGTAAGAAAAGTGACTTTTAAGTATTGCCTTGGCGACCGGGTCGTGGTCGGTAAACCATGGAAAAATGGGGGTAGTTGGAAGAAGTCCCCCGGGAAAGGTGTCAGGATTGGGGCCCCAGGTAACATCCCTCCAGAAAGTCCGTTGGGAAGGATGTTGGAAGGTTTGAGCACTAGTAGCTGTACTAGGGATAAAAACAAGACGACAATGAGAGGATATTGTTGTCTTGTTTGGGTGAAAGAAGCAATCCGGAGTCCGTCTGTCTTCTGGCCAAAGTACGGATCGGAGGAGGATTGGGTTTGTCATATTCTTAATGAATATGTGAGAAAGAAGCAGCCGGTGTCCCAGAAAGGAATTGACTATGCAAGTTGCTGGATAATGTTAATTTCGGGGCTGCGGGGGAGGTTATGTGATGAGGAAGCAGAAAGAGTAGAGAGAAGTATGTCAGTGGAACTGGGAACCCTGACATAGGCTTTTACTGAGGTGCGGGGTGAACGCTAATGGCAGTTATGTATTTGGAATTGTGCATGACTATATGACTGTTTGAGAGAGAAGGGGATTTGTCACGGCATGGGGCACCCAAATCAAACAGGTCAAATTTATTAGAGGCCAGTGAGCTCCCACCAGTAAAGGGTTAAAAAAAGAGACAAGCAGGCTGACTCTGTATGGTACAGAGAGAGAGAGAGAGTGTAACTGTGTAATTGAGACCCTCAGGTGATGTAATAGGTATAGCCAATCAAAGTGAATTGCTTTAAGTTTACTAAATTATGTAGGGATCGGACAGAGATTTGAATTCTGCCAAGTGGGAAAGGTGGCATTACATTGCATCTTAAAGTTGTGAGGAGAGTTAACCATTTAGGCAAACAGTAGATTTGATTTTGTACTTGCCTGTGTTGGTTACAAAGGCAGAGCTGTAGAAATAATTAAACATGTAGATTGCACATTAGAATGCTTTCAGTATTTCTTCGTGCATCTGTGTTCCAAGTGATGTTTTGTTTTATTGTACCAGAATTGTAAGAAGGTGCAAGGGTCTTGATTTAGTGAGGATATTTAAAGGTGATAAAAATAAATCTTATTTTGGATTTTCTGAATCAGGCTTTTGTTAAATAAACTGCTGTACTTTGACTCACAATTGGATTCAGAGGTATCTTTACCTACAAGAATTGGTGCTGAAACCTGGGATCTGTTTACGGGTCCGGTTGAATGGCCACAACCGGAGCTCCGGAATAGATTACCGAATTTAAGGGAGTGAGTCAAAGTACAGTAGGTGCTCATCTGTGATGAAAGAGTGTGAGTGTGTGAGAGGTCTGAGCTGAGCACGTGCAGATAAGGAGGTGTCTGTCTTTACACCCAGCCTTAGACCAGTTGTTAAGAGGGGTAGCCCCCTATGCGAAGCTCAGAAGTTTGAAGTGAGTGTAAAGGCTAGAAAAGGATGCCTGGGATGTGATGTTCAGATGAGAGTAAGAAAGAATCTGTCTGAGAGATTGCCGGAGTAGAAGGGAAAGCCGGCTTAATAGTGTGAGCTTAAGGGTGTAAGCCCACGAGTGTAAGCGGTGGTACGGAGGGGACTGATCACCCCTGATAGGTATCACCGGACTGTGATAAGAGCGACCTAGGGGTGGGATCCATTTCACCCACTAGATCAACAATGGAAATGATTGGGAAAAAAAAGGACGGAACTAAGATAATTGGAATTCTCTTAGTTTGAATTAATTAAACAGGTTTAAACTGGATTAATTGAACACATCTCAGTCTTGGGTAAAAAAAATTGGGCTGACGACAAGGAGAGAATTGAAACGTCAGAATCACAGATTAGAGAGTTAGAAAAGAGAAACCAAACAAAGAAAATAGCAGTATTGTTAATACATCAGTTAGCTGGACTAATTGAACAAGTAGTCACTTCCACTAAGAAGTGGAGTGGGGATAAAAAAAAATTCAGAAAATAGAAGGGTGGAGTGAGAAGCCACTTGATGAATTGTTAAGAGAAGCACAGAAGGTATTTGTGAAGAAAGATAATGAGACAGAGAAACAGAAGGCAAAGATAATGGTAGCAACCGTAGATGAGATTGTGAGAAAGAGGGTAAATCCCCTAACTGAGGAAAGGACACGAGGGTATCAGTATGTTGAACGGAAGGTGCGCGGAAGTAGAAAAGGTGGGGCACTAAAAGGTGGGGTAACACAAAAAAACCCAAAAGGGGTGTTATCACTGTGGAATGGTTGGACATTTTAGAAGACAGTGCCCTGAATTACAAAGAGAAGAGAGGGTAGTGCCTCTCATGAGTATGGATGAAGATTAGGGAGGTCAGGGGTTCCTACCCCCGGGAATCCACCGGGAACCCTTGATAAATCTGCAGGTGGGTCCCCAACAAGAAGATGCGGTGTTTCTGGTGGATACGGGGGCCACTAGATCCTCTCTGAATTTTATACCGAGAGGAATAAAGTTAATCGATAAAAAATTAACGGTATCAGGAGTGAAAGGGGAAGGTTTTACAGTCCCCATGTTTGAACCAATTATGCTTAAATATCAGACTGAGCGGATAGAGGGTCAACTCTTATACATACCAGCAGTTGGCAGTAATTTATTAGGCAGAGACTTAATAATTAAATTGGGTTTGGCAATTGGAGTAGAAAAGAACCAATTAACAGTAACCATTGGCAGTATTAACAGACGAACAGGAACAGCAAATAGACCCGATAGTCTGGGCAGGGGAGGAAAACCGAGGGGGATTAAACGTTCCTCCTCTGCAAATAAATTTAAAAAAGAAGGACAGACGGTGTGTGTTAAGCAATACCCTATACCTTTGCAAGGAAAACAAGGATTACAGCCAGTAATTGAAGGATTGGTTAGAGATGGACTGTTAGAACCCTGCATGTCCCCTTATAATACCCCTATATTGCCTGTAAAGAAGCCTGATGGAACGTACCGCCTGGTACAAGACCTAAGGGCCCTGAATCAGATAGTGCAGACACGACACCCCGTTGTCCCTAATCCTTATACTTTATTAAGCAAGATTCCTCCTGATCATGGATGGTTCAGTGTAGTAGACCTAAAAGATGCATTTTGGATATGCCCACTGGTGGAAGAAAGTCGAGACTTATTTGCTTTTGAGTGGGAAAATCCTATCACAGGACGGAAACAACAGTTCAGGTGGACAGTGCTCCCACAGGGGTTCACAGAGTCCCCAAATCTTTTCGGTCAAGTCTTAAAGCAGGTGTTAGAAAGATTTAAAAAGCCTGATGAAATCACGTTACTACAATATGTAGATGACCTACTAGTAACAGGAGGAGAAAATGTCTAAAAGGTAATAGAAGCTACAAATAGCTTATTGAATTTTCTGGGACAACAGGGATTTAGGGTACGCACAGAAAACTAAACAACTATATTTGAAACTGTTAGAAGAAGAACCTAATGTTTTAGAGTGGACAGAGGATCTAAGCTGATAATAGAAACGAAACTCCCTTGGACTAAGTGCTTACCAATAGCACTTTTGCATATTTGTACACCTCCTCGAAAGGATTTGGGTTTATCCCCCTATGAAATGCTATTTGGACTGTCTTATATGGGAGCAGTCGGGGAGTTACCGGTTCCTGAAATGAATGATCAATTTGTAAAGAAATATATACTGGGCCTGTCCTCCTCGATATCTTCCCTTAGGAAACAAGGATTATTGTCGCAGACTCCAGCCCTCGACTTCACGGTACATACAATTCGACCGGGAGATTGGGTCCTGGTAAAGTCATGGAAAGAAACTAAGCTGCAACTGGAATGGGAGGAACCATATCAAGCACTCCTAACAACTGAGACAGCAATCAGGACTGCTGAAAAGGGGTGGACACATCATACTAGAATCAAAAGGACTGGTAAAACCTCCAGATAATTCCGACACATGGAAGGTCGAACCAACTGAAGAACCTTTAAAGCTGAAATTTAAAAGACTCTAAATAATCAATTTCTAGTAGCGGCGTGAGCGCGGGAAAGAAACTGTTTTGAATAAGTTCTCTCCTAAAAGGTAACGAGAAAGGGATAGAATGGAAGGGGTAACCTGGATAATGCTTTCCTTCCTCTTGTCTCAGAAAGTACTTACAAGTATGGGATATAATTTAGATAAATTAGAAAAGGAAAGGAAAAATACTATAAGCTCAATTACGATTCTGGATCTCCCTACAACACAGGTGGTAGAGACTGACCTATGTTTTTTGGTAGTATGTGGAGATCTGATGAGCCAGCGAAAATATTCGGTGGAATTCTTACAATTTTATGCTGATGGAAAGTATCCTTGGGGTAGACTTCCTTCCATAATATCCCTTCATCAGAAATATATGCAGTCCAGGTCAGAATGCTTAGATAAGAAATGCAATCCTATATATATATATATATATAAAACAATAAAAGGGACCAAATGGACCGGAAAAAAAAAAGTAAACGGTCCAGTTCTAGATCCTAAGAACCTCTCCTGGTACTCCATAGCTGGTGGACCCTTCCTTACGGTTAACTGGACCAGAGACTACCAATTGCACCAGGCAGTATTTGGAATTAGGGTGAAGGAGGGAGGAAAAGATAGTAAATTGAAATGTTGTTTCCGAATCTATGTAAATAAAAATTTGAAAACACCCGACCAGAATGATAAGGTTCCCCAAAACGACCCAAGGGCAGTAAAAGTAGTAGAAATAAACAACCTAAAACAAACCCTTGAAATAGAGACTGGGTATGAGGAGACCAATGCCTGGGTAGAATGGGTCAAATACACTGTAAAAAGCTTAAATAAAAGCAATTGCTATGCCTGTGCATCTGGGAGGCCAGTGGCCCAAATAGTACCCTTCCCTCTGGGATGGAAACGCGACAGAAGAGGTATGGAGTGCATGTTAGCCCTGTATCAAGAAAAGGAAGCATGGGGCAATCCGAACTGCACATCCCTATCCCTGATGTTCCCTCCCGTGGAAGCAAAGAACTTAAAAACTCCCCCTCAGTTTCTCACTGCTGTTGTGAATCACACTTCATGTGTGAACCGACAAGGGGCAGAGTTAACTCATAATATGGGGGAGTTAGAATCATGCTCAGAGATCAGGAGCATTACAGAGAACGGAATGGGAGGGAACTATTCATCATTGAAAATCCCCAGAGCAGATATATGGTGGTATTGTGGAGGAAGGGTACTGAGGCCAACTCTACCCCCCCCAGTGGAAAGGTACATGTGCAATTGTCCAATTGGCTATACCATTTACCCTGGCATTTGAAGAATCAAAAAAGATAAGGAAAAATAAGAGATCAGTGATAGGAATTTCTTTTGATGAAAAGATATATCTAGATCCCATAGGAGTGCCTTGGGGAGTCCCAGATGAATTTAAAGCTCGAAATCAAATTACAGCTGGGTTTGAATCCTTGTTTTGGTGGGTGACAATAAATAAGAACGTAGATTGGATAAATTATATATACTATAACCAACAGAGATTCATTAACTAAACCAGGGATGCTGTCAAGGAGTTGGCGGAACAACTAGACGCCACTAGTAGAATGGCGTGGGAAAATAGGATAGCCTTAGATATGACGTTAGCAGAAAAAGGAGGTGTATGTGTAATGTTGGGGGGAAAGTGTTGTACCTTTATCCCAAATAATACGGCTCCTGATGGCTCTATAACCCGAGCCTTACGAGGACTAACAACCTTAGCAGAGGAAATAGCAGAAAACTCTGGGGTAAACAACGTATTCACTGTCTGGTTAGAATCCTGGTTTGGAAAATGGAAAGGAATGGTGGTGTCAGTACTAACTTCCTTAATAATAATGGCAAGGATATTGATAACCGTGGGATGTTGCATAATCCCCTGTGTGAGGGGACTGGTCCAAAGGCTTATTGAAACAACACTAACAAAGAAAATGTCTACGGTAGATCATGGAGAGAGAATGAATTTATTGAAAATTGGAAATGAACTGGATGATGAAGTAAATAAAATAGCAGAACAAATGCTCCAGGAATTTGAAATGTGAGGATGGATGGATGTGTCAACAACAAATTAAAAAGAAAAGGGGGGAATTGTGAGCAATAGGTAAAGATGTTGTTAACACATATATTTGTAGAGCATAGAGAAATAGCTTGAAGTTAAATAGATTGGATATAGTTAGGCATATTGATAACCCACTTTATGGAAACAACTGTGAGTTTAGTCACAAACATAGGACATAGGGATCGATGCTGCTAACACAGCAATAATTAGGGATAATAAAAAGACTGCCTGTAATGTAGAGATAACATCAGAGATGTGATGTGCAGTGAAGCATACACCACATCCTGCAGGAATGTAAGAGGCCCACGTTATAAAAAGCAAATGGTCTGCAAGATGTGTTGTTTCTACAACTAAGCATAAAAGGGGAAAAGGTCACTGAGATGGTTGGGACAGCAGTGATTAAGTTGGCAAAGGATTGATTACTGCCAATCTGAACTGGACATGTAACAGTATTGGATAAGATGGATGAGTTTGCTAATGCACTCTTGTGATAACAGGAGACATTGTTAGATGGGATAGGAACTTAGGGCACCTCGAGCCAATAGGAGAATGTCAACACATAGATGGGACAGGGACCACCAATTAGGAGAGAACATCACATTGCAAAGCCATCACAATGCTTGTAAAAAAGGTATAAAATGTGCTGTAAATCTATGTGAGGTGTGCCTATTTCGCTAGACACCCGGTCTTGCAAGAACGTCAAATAAAATCTTGCTCCTTCAGAACTTGACTTGACTAAATTGTTTAACTGTGAGCTGTGTTTCTCACACTGAAGAAAGTCAGATTTAAGATGACGGCTACTAGAAAATATTATCTGGAGGAAAAAAGTGAGATTACATACTTGTACATTCATATTTTGATGTTTCTAATTATTGAGTTGCAAAGAGACAAATAACTGCTCACATTTTGTGTCTGCAATTGCTGGAAACACTGCTCGATTGGGTATGATAAGTCTGTGGTGTGATCATACTGTGCACTCACTTTTTACAGTGAATTACTGTTCACCACGTATCTAGTGAGGGGCTCCAAGTACCTGCAATGGTCCAAAACCATACTTACCATTTGTCTAACCTTCAGCTCATGAGCAGGCTCTCTTTCAAATCAATCGATCTCCATGTCTGTCAATGGAAGTTCAGAGCAAAGTAGGAAACCTGGAAATCAATTACCTAAAAGGAGCAGGTCAGTAGTATTTGGTTAACCGATCAACTAACCTAGCTCACTAATAGAACTGGGAGGTATAAACCAGTTGCTAGAGGTCAGAATCCTTCCCAATGGACACCAGATAAACTAGCAATGGGTAGGAAAATTCTAGGTGAATAAAAGTGTCGAACTATTACAGAGTACAAATAAGTACAGATTTAGCTGATTAAGATCTAGAAATACCTATACATATTTGGCATCAGTGTCAAAATGTACTCAAGCTTTCTGCACATAAACATGTGCGGTGTGATTCCCTCATCAGGCATCTTACATGTCACAGGATGATAGATTTACATTTCAAAACTTGCAAACCATGGTCATTTTTTCTTCTACCTTACCTCAATGATGTTGTTGCCAGTTGTACCTTCCTTACTCCCACTTAATTCAACACAATTTGTGGACTCAGCTTTGGATCTTCATAGTTTGTATGGCCCCGCTTCATATACATATACAGTGCATTTACTTAATGAGTCTTTGATGGAATTAAAAACATTATTTTCTAGAATTTTGAAACATAATTTAATTCACAGAGTTATAAACAAGTGTAGAATCAGAATGTTTTTGTTGACAATATTCATGAATAACACATATAACATTATAATTACAAGTTAATTAGTGGTCAGAAGTTTCACTACAATTCTCCTTGAAAGAATCCATATTCCTCGCAGCAGATGAACGCCATACAAGCGGCTGGTCACCTGCTGACTCATAGGATGAAGAAAGGAAGAACATTCGATTCACTTCACTGATGGAAACATCTTGAAGGCCTGGGATTGCTCCTTCAACATATGGTTTGCTCTGTTGGCTTTTTGCATAGATGTCTGAAAGAAAGAACAAATTGTTCCTGATAAGAACTGTACAGATAATGAACTTACTACATAAAGTAACAGATGTATCAATCACTGACATCTAAAATTTCACACTACCCAAACTAACCCTCTCCCATATGTATGCATACAAATACAGAAGCGAATGCAGTTTTTGGGCACACAACTTCTAGAGAGATCAGAGAAGCTAGTATTGTTCTCACTTACATGTCTTTCCGGTTTCTCTCCTAATGCCATCTCTGAGCTCATCTTATCCACAAAGCCCACCTCCTGTACCTCAATCCTATATTCCTCAGCTCTATTCTCACTAAACTGCTGACCAGCAACAACACTCCCACACCTCAGACCCCATGTTAGTTGATATTGTTAATGTTTCTCTCTCTTCAGATGATGTCTTTCTCTCTGCTTTAAATGTGCAACCATCAAGTTTTTCCTCAGAAAATCAAACCCTGATAGGGTAGAGGTAGAGAGATTCTTCCTGCTCAGAAAGGACAGCAGGATGAGAGGGCACAGCCTCAAGATAAGGGGGGGGGCAGTTTAGAATGGAGTTGAGGAGGAACTTCTTCACTCAAAGGGTGGTGAATCTCTGGAATTCTCTGCCTGTTGATGTGGTGGAGGCTACCTCGCTAAATATATTTAAGTCACGGGTAGATAGGTTTTTGGTAGGCAAGGGAATTAAGGGTTATGGAGAGAAAGCGGGAAAATGGAACTGAGCCACTTCAGATCAGCCATGATCTTATTGAATGGCGGGGCAGGCTCGAAGGGCTAGATGGTCTACTCCTGCTCCTACTTCTTATGTTCTTATGTTGACACTACCATCTCTTTACTGGCCCATCCTCTCACCAAAGTTCTGGACTTTGTTGGTTTCCTCCTAGATCCATGTCCAACTTCCCAGCATCTTTCTGAATATTTTTGAATGTTTGAATGTCTCCAGTCAGGTTTCTGTCCTTGCCATTGTACCAAAACAGCTCATGTTAAAGCCATAAATGACATCCTATATTATTGTGACCAAAGAAAACATTCACTCCTTGTCCTGCTCGATCTGTTTGTCGCGTTTGACACAGTTCACAACACCATCCTCTTCCAAACCCCTCCACTGTCATCCAGCTGGTGACAACTGCTCATCATTTGCAATGTCTTCTCTTTCTGCTCCGCATTATTACCTCCAGTGAATCCCAATGATCTATTCATGGCCCTCTGCTATTTCTTACCTGCACGCTGCTCCTCAGCAACTTCATCCAGAAGGCACAGCATTAGTTTGCACACTTAAGACACAACTCTACCTCACCACTAACTCTCTTGACTCCCCCACTGTTGCTAAATTATCAGACTGCTTATCCAACATCCACTGCTGGATGAGCAGAAATTGGATCCAATTAAATACTGGTAACACTGAAGCCACTGTTTTCAGCCCCTGCTACAAATTGCATCATGATGTGGGTATGCCGGCGTTGGACTGGCAAACTGCATCCCCAGCTACTGACTACATCTCACTCTAGGGCAACAGTCTGAGATTAAGCCAGTCTGTTTGCAACCTCCATGAAATATCTGACCCAGAGACAGGCTTCTGGCCACAATTCATGCCATCACTGAAATCATTAATTTTCATATTTATAATAAGCCAACTTTGACCCTGTCTCAGGTCCTCTGCCACTGAAACTCTTTGTTATTCTATATTTGACTATTTCAACACACTCTTGGCTGATCCTTCACATCTTATGTCTGCTGCCCGAATCTTAATTAGCCCAAATTAATTCTACCTATCATCCCTCTGCCCATGGACTTACTTTGGCTTGCAATTAAACAACGCTTTTATCTCATTTGATTTTAAATCCCTCCATGGTCTCAGCCCTCCCCATATCTATATTCTCCCCTAGCTGATTTAATTCTAACCTGAAGTATCCTCAGTTCTAGTCACTTGGCCATTGGCCTCTGTGTCTTCTGCTGCTTAGACCCTAAGCTCTGGAATACCTCCCTATACTTTTCCATCTCTCTAACCTACTCCATAAAATCTACATTTCTGACCAAGTTGCTGCTCATTGAGCCTAATATTTCCTTGCGTAGCTCAGTCCATGATTTGTTTCATAATGTTCCTGTGGAGCAGTTGCATTAAGTAGTTGTTGTTTGTAACCAGAAAAGGTCAGGGAGAAGATTTAATGCAGGTGTTCAAAATTATAAAGTGTTTTGATAGAGAGGATAAGGAGAAATTGTTTCCACTGGCAGAAGGGTTGATATTCAATCACAGATTTAAGATAAGTTGCAAAAGGATCAGTGAGGAGATAAGGAGAAATATTTTTGCACAGCAAGCTGTTGGAATTTTGAATGAATTGGCTGTTCATAAAAACATAGGAAGTTGGAGTAGGAGTAGATCATTTGACTCATTGGGCCTGTTCTGTTATTTCAGTAAAACCATGGCTGATCAGATAGTTTTTCTGCCTACCCCCATAACTCTAGATTCTCTTGTAGATCAACAATTAGTCTAACTCAGCTTTGAATATATTCAATAACCCATCCTCCATTGCTTTCTGCAGAAGAGAATTTCAAAGATCAATGAGAAGAAATGCCTCATCATCCCTATCTTAAATGGGAGACTCATTGCTTTTAAACTGAGCCCCTAATTCTAGGTTCCCCCCCCCACAGGGAAGACATTCTTTAAGTGTTTACCCTGTCAAGTCCCCTCAGAATAATTCAATTCAATAACATTGAATGTATACTTGATTAAGATAAATCCACAGTTCCATAGGCAAAGAGCTCTTTCAAAGATCAACAATCAACTAAATGGCCTCTTTTTGTGCTTTACAATTCAATGAAGTCACATTTTGTTACATGGCAGATGCAACGTTTAAATTAATGTAGTACATAGATTTAAAAGAAATACTTCTTCCAATAGGCTTAAGGTCAGAGCACAAGACTACCCTAATTCTGTATGAATCAACCCAAAAGTAGGAATGTCACATTAGTTAAGGAGGGGTTATCAGAAAGGCCAGAGCTGAGGACTGCTGCACAGACATCACACTCTGATTCTCATATTGTATTCCTTAGGTAACTTCAGATCACTGGAGCCAAGAACTGGATGCATCAAACTGAAGAGTACTTTCTATCCCTATCTGAATTCTTGCTAGAAAATCAAACATTCGGCATAAATTTTCATCTATACATTTTACAAGTGATTAGGACTGGTGGATTTAAAATAAAAGGAAACATTCCCAAATGGAAGAAATAAATTAACAAGTTATTTAATGATCTCACAATTCCACAAGAACTTCCAATACTGCTGACTAGCATAGCTATTTCTTATTACATATGACACACTCAGGACTCACCTGTAACAGTATCTACAGAATCCAGTGGAGCAGTACTCATCATGTTAATTCCACAGAGTAAAATGTAAGCAATCACAATCACGACAAGGACATAAATGGGCAAGGCCACAGCCCAGTACCTATGAGAAAAGTTAGTAATGTGTTAAATCATAACTGAATATATATTGTGATGCTACAACTTTAAAAGGAAAATTAGTGCATATTTTGTTGAGAAGAAATGTGCAATTCTGATTGCCAGGAAGGTGGGTTTTAAGATTAAAATGGTTAATTTTATTACCTATATATATCTGGCTTATTCTTATTTCCATACTTACTCTTGTTGCAGATTTCCAGAGAAACATATTTCAGGCAAAATAATGACAGAAGCTGAGACGTTTCAAAACTATTTGTACATTTTCCTTCTTTTCATTGAGGAGAGCAAAAATGTCAGTACATAACAAGAAGTAAAGATAATAGTTTCATCCATATAGCATCTATTTTATCCTCAGGATTTCCCAACACATACCATTAGCCTGTTAATTACCTTTGAAGTGTTACCTTTCATTGTATACAGCAAGTATGTGAAGTGGGAACAACCACATTTGTTATTGTTAATTTTGTGTTGAATTGCTGCTCAATGCTATGCTAAACAGATAAGACATTCTCATTTAATGTAATATATTCCTATAGCTTTAAACAATTAATGCTGAAAATATTTAAAAGAAACAAACCCTTATTAAAACATTTTTATAATATTAGTTGAAGCTGGGATCTTTCTGGTTCAGGTACTCAATGAATAAATACACAAATACAGAGATGTCTATAAGATAAATGTTAAGAGCTTTAATGTGGAGCCCCAATTAATATTAACATAATTTTCATCGATACTTACTTCTGTGGCCAGTAAGTGAGCCCCACCGAGTGTAGCCAAGGTTCTGGAACATAGGCCCATACTAAATACAGAACTGTTAAATGGAAGAACAAATAAAAGAAAAGCCATTGCAAAAAGAGAACAAATAACATAGTAACAGCCTGTATCATCAACTCCAATGTATTTAAAGTTTAAAGAAATTTCATTGTGCATTTTTAAATAGTTTCAGTATCATTTTCAATGACTTTAATTAGCACTATTAGCACCAGCTTGACCCCTTCAAGCTGGCCAAGGCCAAAATTATACATTCCAGATCTGTTTCAGTTCTGGGAGTTTGCCAAACCTCAGGCTCAAGCTGCTCTGATCCTAGAGTGGTCAAAAGAGCAAGCATTTTGAAGAACCCTTTGAGTCTATTCTTCTCTTGAGTTGCAATTGTACAAAGAACAAAGAAAATTACAGCAAAGGAATAGGCCTTTCGGCCCTCCAAGCCTACACCAACCATGCAGCCCGACTGAAATAATATCCCTACCCTTCCAGGGACCATATCCCTCTATTCCCATCCTATTCATGTATTTGCCAAGATGTCTCTTAAAAGTCACTATCGTATCTGCCTCCACTCCCTCCCCTGGCAGCTGGCATCATCCTCTGAGTAAAAAACTTGCCTTGTACATCTCCTTTAAACTTGGTCACTCACACCTTAAATCTAAGTCCCCTGGTAATTGACTCTTTCACTCTAGGAAAAAACTTCTGACTATTCACTCTGTCCATGTCCCTCATAATCTTTTAGACCTAGATCGGGTCGCCTCTCAACTTCGGTCATTCCAGTGAGAACAAATCAAGTTTCTCCAACCTCCCCTCATAGCTAATGTCTCATACTGCCTCAATATGTACGACACTATAATGATAGAAAATTATTTTGATTTAAATCGATACTATAAATATATGCTAAATACAGTCTGAATCCAGAATCAGTGATAACGCAAATCTGCTTTAACACCACCAAATGAATTTACGTTATTCTATTAGAAAGGAGTAAATGAAACAGTGGTTGTTACCAGACTAAAGTGTTTTTCAGCAGGTTGGTACCAGTAAAAAAGAAGTGGCAATTATAAAACTAGTTCACTGTATTCCTTTACTTAAGGAAATCCACCATCCTCACTGGGTCTGGCCTATATACGACTCCAGTGCCACACCAAAATTGTTGACTTTTAACTTCCTCCTAAAATGGCCTCACAAGCCATTAGGAAGGCTTACTATTTTCACCTATCTGGGCATCAGGATGGGTAATAAACTTCAGTCTTACAAGCAACACAAAAAAGGCAAGCAGACTTGCTATTTATTAATCCCTGGGAGAATTAATGACATTGGGTCAGTGCATTCGTCTCAGCCATTAAGTTCCTTATGGTCAAATAGCTTACCATCGTTATAAATAATTTTTTTGGGAGGAGATGGAAATAGATAAATCAAAGGGCAATGATTGTTCTCAGCAAGAAGCCTTTGGAAATGAGGGAAAATTAACAGAGAAATTGATGAGAAAAAAAGATACAACCTCTCTTCCCTACTCCAGATCTCATGGGTATCAGTCATCAACTCCACTTGTATTTTGCAACCGATTCTTGTCAGATAAAGACTCTTGTAGAACAAAATAATTCCCAAACATTCTCCAATTGCAGCTTTTGTGCAGGCTTCCCATTGATTTGTTTTAGTCTTAAGTTTATTTAAATAGGACCCTCTTTCAGGACTTATATGGGCTGAAGGGAGAGCAGCAACAACAGTTCAAATTGAAACATGGTAACTATCTTTTGCTATTCATAGTAAATTACACTTGCAACACTGAAATTAATGCATTTTAATTTAGTACTTAATGTTACTTACTGAATGCAAATTTTGAGGCGAGGAATAAGACAAATCCATAAATGGCCCTTTCAGGTAATGGCGAAGGGGAGCTCACCACCATGGCTCATTTCCAAGAAATGAGAGTTAGCTTTCACTGGGAATACAAATATACCATTTGGTGAGATCCTGTAACATCATACAGCTGAACAGATACAGTGCAAATTAATTCACATGTTATACATCGGATCCTCAGTTAACATTGCAGTTGTGTTTCTGAGAAGTGTGACTTTTAGCAAAATAGCATTAAGAGAGTCAGATTTTCCCTTTAAGCATGAATGTATAATCTGGAGTTAGGTTCCATTGGACACATTTACAAAATATTATACATACAAATAATATTTATGTCTGTAAAAACAATCCAGTAATATTGAAGTTCAATCACAGCCATAAAACAGAGAGTTTACTGCCACCAGTAAAAAAGGTAAAAGACAAAAAATTATGCTACCTTACAAAGGTATAAAACCATAAGACCATAATAATAGCCTCTCCAAAACCACTCCTCAAAATGCTTGCTGAGAGTTTTATGGTGCATTGTTTACGCTTACTATTCCATCCCAGCTTTTTAACTCTTGTTGCAATTTGATACTCATATTCCATAAGCCTCTACTAGGACTAACATCAAACTCAAGCCTTACAGGATCGCTCCCTTTCATGCCAATATGATTCATTTTACTGATTAAATATCCTTGAGGCCACTTTGGGATTACATTTATTGTAAGATCATATAGAGACTGACAGATTCATTTAACCCATCATTCTGGATTCAATTCAAACCAAAGTCACAGAGATCAAAGTTGATTTTGCTTTTTCATTCAACTGTATAAAACGGGTCAGTTTTTCTTTAAACTGTTCTATTCTTTTTCTCTCGGACTATGAGGTAAAGATAATGATAACGCAAATGGGATGATTTTTCCCCATGCAAAACGATTGCAACGTCAATTCAATCAGCATACAAAAGGATTGTAGATCCCCATCAGTTCAGTTAGCACATTGATCTCAAATACTACCCAAGCTGATTACTGACGCCAAGCCTTGCTGTCAAAACAGCTGATCTCAATAGGAAACGAGTTTTTAAAATCAGTTGCTTCAGTTTCTGGACCTCGCAGCTGGGCTGATTGAAACGTAATTTTTCAGCCAGGTTTCATTGAATCTTCAAAGTAAACATGAGAATTCCCACCTACTACCATCCTATTCTGATCTTTGCCTAAGAGCTTAACTTAGCAAAATCTGCGATACCGATTGCACTTTGATGCGATCTCCATCCCTTCAATTTGAATTTCAGATAACCATAAACCAATAAAGTGCTGACAACAGTTACTGTCGCTCCCATCCTTATTCTGACACCAAACCCATCACTCCACCTCTCCCTCCCTATGCCATTTCCTCCTCCCCCTCTCTGTTATCGATGTTCTCATTACATCAACTTTTTCTCCTACCTATAAACAGTGGATAGGGATCAGGTACGAATTTGGAATCGGACTCAATCGCCAGTTTTAATGATAACTAAAAGCACTCAAACATCAACCAGCCCCGCACCAACAATGGCGGCGCTTCCGGCACAGCACGCATGCGCCAGACTGCTCTGAGACTCTGAGCAGCTGTAACACACCCTGGACACTGTGAAGCAATGCATACTGCAGATATTATACAGGGGCAGCTATAACACACACACTGGACAGTGTGGAGAAATACACACTGCAGATATTGTACAGGGACAGCTGTAACACACACACTGGACAGTGTGGAGCAATGCATACTGCAGATATTGTACAGGGGCAGCTGTAACACACACATTGGGCAATGTGGAGCAATGCATACTGCACATATTGTACAGGGGCAGCTGTAACACACACGCTGGACAGAGTGGAGCAATACACATTGCAGATATTGTATAAGGGCAGCTATAACACACACTGGACAGTGTGAAGCAATGCATGCTGCAGATATTGTACTGGGGCAGCTGTAACACACACTGGACAGTGTGGAGCAATACACACTGCAGATATTGTACAGGGGCAGATGTAACACACAATGGACAGTGTGGAACAATACACACTGCAGATATTGTACAGGAGCAGCTGTAATACACACTGAACAGTGTGGAGCAATACACAATGCAGTTATTGTACATGGGCAACTTTAGCACTCACTGGACAGTGTGGGGTAATACACACTGCAGATATTGTACAGGGGCAGCTTTAAAACGCACACTGGACTGTGTGGAGCAATGCACACCGCAGATATTGTACTGGGGCAGCTGTAACACGCACACTGGACAGTGTGGGAGTAATACACACTGCAGATATTGTACAGGGGCAGCTTTAACACACACTGGACAGTGTGGGAGTAATACACACTGCAGATATTGTACAGGGGCAGCTGTAACACACAGTGGACAATATGGAACAATACACATTGCAGATATTGTCCGGGGCAGCTATAACACACACACTGGATAGTGTGGTGTAATACATATTGCAGATATTGTATAGGGGCAGCTTTACAAACAAGAATAAAGAACAAGGAAAATTACAGCACAGGAACCTTCGGTCCTCCAAGCCCGCACCGATCATGCTGCCCGACTTAACTAAAACCCCCTACCCTTACGGGGACCATTTCCCTCTATTCCCATTCTATTCATGTACTCGTCAAGACACCCCTTAAAAGTCGCTACCGTGTCCGCTTCCACTACCTCCCCCAGCAACAAGTTCCAGACACCCACTACTCTCTGTGTAAAAAATCTGCCTTGTACATCTCCTTTAAACCTTGCCCCTTGTACCTTAAACCTGTGCCCCCTAGTAATTGACTCTTCCACTCTGGGAAAAAGCTTCTGACCATTCACTCTGTCCATGCCTCTCATAATCTTGTAGCCTTCTATCAGGTTTCCCCTCAACCTCCCTCGCTCCAGTGAGAACAAACCAAGTTTCTCCAACCTCTCCTCATAGCTAATGCCTTCCATACCAGGCAACATCCTGGTAAATCTTTTCTGTACCCTCTACAAAACCTCCACATCCTTCTGGTAGTGTGGCGACCAGAATTGAACACTACATTTCAAGTGCGGCCTAACTAAGGTTCTATAAAGTTGCAACATGACTTGCCAATTTTTAAACTCAATACCCTGGCTGATGAAGGGCAGCATGCCATATGTGTTCTTGACTACCTTCTCTACCTGCATTGCCACTTTCAGTGACCTGTGTACCTGTACACCCAGATCCCTTTGCCTATCAATACTCTTAAGGGTTCTGCCGTTACTGTATATTTCCTATCTGTATTAGAACTTCCAAAATGCATTACCTCTCATTTGTCCAGATTGAACTCCTTCTACCATCTCTCTGCCCAAGTCTCCAACTGATCTATATCCTGCTGTATTCTCTGATGGTCCTCATTGCTATCTGCAAATCCACCAACCTTTGTGTCATCCGCAAACTTACTAATCAATCCATTTTCCTCCAGATCATTTATATATATTACAAACAGCAAAGGTCCCTCCAATGATCCCTGAGGAACACTACTTGTCACAGCCCTTCGTTCAGAAATGCACTCTTCCACTGCTACCCTCTGTCTTCTTTGACTAAGCCAGTTTTGTATCCACCTTGCCAGCTCACCTCTGATCCCACGCGACTTCACCTTCTGCGCCAGTCTGCCATGAGGGATCTTGTCAAAGGCTTTACTGAAGTCCATGTAGACAACATCCACTGCTCTACCCTCATCAATTATCTTTGTCACTTCCTCAAAAAACTCGATCAAGTTTGTGAGACATGACCTCCCCTTCACAAAACTATGTTGCCTGTCACCAGTACGTCCATTTATTTCCAAGTGGGAGTAAATCCTGTCTGAAAGAATCCTCTCCTATAATTTCCCTACCACTGATATAAGGCTCACCGGCTTGTAATTACCTGGATTATTCTTGCTACCCTTCTTAAACAAAGAAACAACATGGCTATTCTCCAATGCTCTGGGACCTCACCTGTAGCCAGTGAGGATACAAAGATTTCTCTCAAGGCCCCAGCAATTTTCTTCCTTGCCTCTCTCAGTATTCTGGGGTATATCCTATCAGGCCCTGGGGACTTGTCTACCTTAATGTTTCTCAATCTTTTTGATCTCAACATGATTCAAACTATCTACACATCCTTTCCCAGGCTCATCATCCACCAAGTCCTTCTCTTTGGTGAATACTGACACAAAGCACTCATTTAATACTTTGCCCATTTCCTCTGGCTCCACACATAGATTCCCTCCCTTGTCCTTGAGTGGGCCTACCCTCTTGCTCTTTATATATGTATAAAAAGCCTTGGAATTTTCCTTAATCCTGCTGGCCAATGCTTTTTCATGACCCCTTTTACCCATTTTTACTCCTTGCTCAAGTTTCTTTCTACTATTCTTGTATTCCATACTTGCTTCATGTGTTCCCAGCCTCCTAGCTTTGACAAGTGCTTCCTTTTCCTCTTTGACTAGGCCCACAATATCTCTCATTATCCAAGGTTCCCTAAACTTGCCATACTCATCCTTCATCTTTACAGAAATGTGCCAGTCTTGAATCCCTATCAACTTACACTTGAAAGCCAGATGTTGATTTGCCCTCAAACATCTGCCTCCAATCTACATTCTTCAGTTCGTGACTAATATTACAGTAATTAGCCTTCCCCCAATTTAGCACCTTCACTTGAATACTACACTCATCGTTATCCATAATTATCTTAAAGCTTACTGAATTGTGGTCACTGTTCCCGAACTGCTCCCCTATTGAAACATCGACCACCTGGCTGGGCTCATTCTCCAATACCAGGTCCAGTATGGCCCCTTCCCTAGTTGGACTATCTACATACTGTTTTAGAGAGCCCTCCTGGATGTTCCTTACAAACTCTGCTCCATCCATGCCCCTAGCATTAAGCGAGTCCCAGTCAATATAGGGGAAATTAAAATCTCCCACCACAACAACCCTGTTACTTTTACACTGTGCGAAAATCTGCCTACTTATCTGTTCTTAATTTCCTGCTGGCAGTTGGGTGGCCTATTATAAACCCCCAACATTGTAACACACATTGGATAGTATGGAGCAATACACATTGCAGATATTGTACAGGGGCAGCTGTAATTCTTACAGTGCATAGTATGGAGCAATATATACTGCAGGTATTGTATAGGGGCAACCGTAACACACACAGGAGTGTCAGACAATACACACTGCAGATATTATACAGGGGCAGCTGGGACACACACACTGGACAAAGTGGATACAAACTATAGATATTGTACATGGGCCGCTGTGAGAGAAAATATAGACAGTTCATGTATCCTGGAAAAGACTGAGGGACTGAAGGGGGGGAAACGATCTTACCAAAAAATTCGAAGTGCAGAACAAGCTTGGAAACGGGAGAATTTCAGATCTCTTTTTTTTCAGCAAAGACACAATGAAACCATACACTACTTTGTGCAAAAAATGATGCACAATCTGATTCCCACCAGTAGAGACAGTGGACAATCTATTTTTGCCGGAAAGACAGCAGTTCACACTAGAAGGTGCTATTGTGCATGTTCAGATCTGTCTGTTCTGTGCAACAGGACTAAGAAATCCGTCAGGCAAACCCCCCCACCCTGCACCAGATATCCCCCTCGATCGCTGGTCTCCCCAGCCTATTGCACCCCCTCTCCCCCCAGCCCAGGCCGATTGCCAGTCTCACTGTTAGAAAATCTCTGTGATGCCCCAGCTAAGAAAGAAGGTGCACTACAGGGACAAACAAGTATAAAACCACTCTTCACTATTCCATACTATCTCAGCAAACCAACTCTATGCCACAAGTGAACATTATGAATGTTTCTGTATCTAAACATGCGCGCTTGACCACTTGTGATTCTGTCATCTAGCAATCCCTCAAATTAAGGATGCTTGCCACAGAGCACAGACCATAAGATTTTACATGGGGAGTCTTTTAAGAAAGGGGGGTTGCTGCGCTACAGCTACCACACGGTTCTAGCTGACCAGAAAACTCTCTTCCTCTCACCACCCATCATAGGTGTATCAGAAAGAATTTACATGTTGATAATCAACCTGTTTGGCAAAATTATGAATGCACCTTCTGTTGTCATCAAGACCTGAAGTGAGATTTGAACCTGGAGCTTCTGGCTCAGGTAGGGATGCTACCCACTGCACCACAACACTTCCCTTTTGAGGTAATGGCCAAGAAAAATAATATGCACCTAAAATCTATATTTTGCTCCCCCATAGCATAGTTCCTGGTTCAATCCCAAGTACAGTGTTTGCCGATTATTGATCTCAATGTAGTCAGAGGGACACCATAATTGCCTTCAATAATCCAAAATCAGTGGGAACAAAACCAGCCAGGGTTTCCACTTTCTGCAAAGTTTGCAGATGTCACATGAAGATATGTTCAAATTCAGGGCAATGCCCATCAAATTCGAGTAATCTGATTACAATCAATGCTGACAGTTGGCCAGCAGTCAAGCAGGTTGTCAGCGGAATTGAAGGAAGAGACTCTTATTCAAGCAAGGGGGCAACAGGAAAGGAGACTAAGTTAGTGGGTTAAATATTTTACAGGTGATCTTTGTCTCAGCTAAAAACTTAAATATGAACATTCTTAGTTTCCACAGCCATCACAAATAGCTGTGACTGTTCTTCTACACTAGCTGTTGCAAGTGAATATCAGGTATTGCTGCAATCACTCAGCACTTAAGTTTTAATGGAGGTTTAGTCCATTACAGAAGAAGTAATCAATAATGAGTCTGTGCTATGTTAACAGAAAGTGTTAAATACTTTCAACCCAGCCAGTGAAGATTTGTCCACTGGTCACCCTTGTCTAAGTACACAAAAACGTAATAACATATCTGATCCCCCCGCAGTGCTCCATTAGAGAGGCACAAAACATGATGACACATTTGCACTGATCTTTGATAAGCAAGGGTCTGAGACCAGCAGGAAAATTAAAGTCAGCAAAAGTTCATCATTGCAGTTGACCTTTGTATGCCCTGTGTGGACATTCCCGGTCAATGGAATGTCAGAGGGTCACTGACTGGTCGTTGCAACAATCAGTGATAACAGAGGTCTAATGATCTCTCAACTCTTGTTTTAATAAGGATGCACTGACATTGAGCAGCAGTAGTGTGTGTGGGACTGCAAAATCAGCTGATCTCATGGTTAAACAGAAAACCAAAGCTCTACTGCAATGTAATCCAAATTTCTCCCTTTCAACACATTGGAGGTTGAGAGAAGTAGCCTGATCTCCTTCCAATCATCATTCACAACACATCTGATATCAGCACTATATATGCATTACCCAACAGAATAACTTTTGTTTTAACATATGCAGATGCATTTTTAGACAGAATACTTTTCTTTAATCTATTGGCTATATTGATTAGAGAGGCTGGAAGTACAAAGCATTCTGCTATCTCAAACCTTAACAAACTATTGGTTTAATACTAAAGTAATACAGTGGAAACTCTTATTATCCCCACATAATAACAAAAACGTTATATGATTGAGTTGGATACAATACTCAGGATATTGAAATTCCTTTCTAAATGGCTGATCCAAGATAGATGTTGCAGTTTGAACCTCAGACCAGCAATAAATATTTGCCTCGTCTCTGCCATTCAACAGATAGCATACTTAGTCTGCTTGCAATCTCACCAAAAGGCCTAGATGTACCTGCATATTCTTATCAACCAGAATTTGATTTTTAAATTCTCAGAATATGGTTGATGCTCCAAAGCTGTATTTATCAGCTATCACTATTTGCCTTGAAAAGATGGCAGACCTCCTACCAGCGCTCAGTTTGTACAACTAAGAGGCTTGCTAAGTCACCTCAGAATACCCAAAAAGTCAAATAGGTGGTGTGAGCTGAAGATTCCTGTGGGCTAGGCCAGATTTGACTCAAGTTGGATTTTTGCAACAATGATCGTAATTCCTAGTACCAGACTTCTGCCGAATTTATTGAATTCAGCCCCTCTGAGTTACTCATCCAATAGTATAACTATCATACAATCATATTTGGCAATAAAAAGAAAACTATAATTTATTCCAAAGTTATTCCATGACAGCTCTTTTCCCCAGAAAAACAGCTCTGGTTTGAGATTTATGGTATTATCCAAACTTCTTAATGAGACTGCTGACATCTGCATTTTTCCTTCAATTTTCTAAATGGTTATTAACACTCTCATTATAACATATTTCACATTGTTACTTAGGAGTGTAGGAACATTGGTATTTTGGCAGAAACAAAAACCATTCTATTCTGCACAGGCAACATCCCACAAACACCAATAAAGTTTTTTTCGATGGTATTGGTTATGAGAGAAATGTTACCTAGAGCACTTGAACAGTTGCCTGTTCTGTTTTGAACAGTTTCTGTCAGTGAAGCACTCTTCACGTATTGAACAAAGTGTTAACTCAGTTGTGAGCTGAAGTCATGATGCATTAGCATCTTGGAACTTTTTAATGTGTAAAAGGCACTATATAAATAGAAGTTGCTGTATGGCTTAAAATAACAAACTTCTGATTTAGAGTCCAGAGGGCAATACACTGAACCAACTTCACGCTGCTTACAACTCTCTCCCATCTCCCTGAGCTTGGGCATCGGAAACATTTGGAACCTTAACCAACTCAGGAGCCTGTAGAATGATGACCATTAACAAACTATTCATTCATGAGGGTCATCACAGCTCAATGAAATATATATATTCAAAGTACTACTATTATTATCCTCCCTGAAATAAACAAATACAGCAAAGACAAACCCAACCCACGACTTCCTAAAATCAAATCAAAATACTGTGGATGGTGGAGATCAGAAATAAAAACAGAAAATGCTGGCAAAGCTCAGCAGTTTGGCAGCATCTGTGGAGAGAGAAACAGAGTTAACATTTCAAGTCGAACATGATTCTTCTTCAGAACTGAAAAGATGTAAAGATATGATGGATTTATGCTGTTGATAAATGGAGCGGGGCGGCTGGATCGAAAGAGAATGTCATAGATAGGTTAGAAGGTGGGGGGATATTAAATGACAAAGATGTCATGATGAAACACAAGGCAAAATGAGTGGTAATGGTAGTATTAGATATACAAATCATTGGTCCAGAGTACGTGTTCATAGCAGAATAAAGGTCAACGAAGTCTGAAAGCAAAAATATGGTACTCAGACACAGACTAGCGCTTGAGGGAAAAGAAGAAAATTCAAAATGGAAGACAGAGTTCATGGTCTGAAATTGTTAATAAGTGGTGAGTTCAGAAGGCTAAAAAGTGTGTAATTGAAGATGAGGTGTTTGCATTGGGCTTCACTGGAACATTGTTGTAGGCCAAGGACTGAAATGTGAGCATGAGAGCAAGATGGTGAATTGAAATGTCAAGTGACCAGAAGGTCAAGGTCAAATGGGGACTGAGCAATGGTGTGTTTGGTTTCCCCAATGTAGAGACTGTATTGGGAGCAGCAAACACAGTAAACTAAATTGAAAGTACAAGTACTCACCTGGAAGGAGTGTTTGGACAGTGAAGTGGGGGAAAAGGTAAAGGGTAGTTGTTACACCTACTGCAATTGCATGGGCAGGTACCATGGAAAGAGGTTGAGGGGATGAGAGAAGAGTGGACCAAGGTGTCATGGAGGGAATGGTCCTTTCGGAATGAATGACTTTCTTGATTTGAATAGCTGTGCAGCTTGCATGATGTACTGTACTAAATAAGGCAGGAGGAGTAATAACAACTTGTATTCATACAGTACCACCAATAAAACATCCCAATGCAGTTCAGAGGAGCATTATCAAACAAAATGTAAGCCATGTAAGGAGATATTAGGATAGGTAACCAAAAACGGTAAGTTTTGTTGTAATTAAAGATGTAGGTTTCAAGGATAATCTTATGTAAGAAAAACAAAGTTGTGGGCATATGGGGAGGAACTCCAGCTCCTTGAACTGAGGCAGCTGAAGACCGGATTAAAATTGAATTGCAAGAATCCAGAAATGGAGGAGTGCAGCTGATATCACCAAGAGTCGTTGGATTGGAGAAGATTGCGAGGATACATACGCATGAGATCATGGTAGGATCCAAACCAAAGATGAGAATTATAAAATTGACAGACTGGGACCCTGTAAAGATCAGCGAACACAGGAATGAGGGGTGGCCAGGACCTCATGCAAGATCAAATATTTGCAGAGTTTTGAATGAATTTAAGTTTATGCAGGTCAGGAGATCAGCCACATGGGCACTGGAATAAATAAAACTAGATGTAACAAAGGCAAAGACCTTTCAGCAGTTAATAAACAAAGGCTGGGCAGAGACTGGCAATATTAGACTGTGGAGAGTAAGTGATCTTAGTGATGGAATGACATGTGGTCAGAAGCTCATCTTAGGGTCAAATACGACACCCAAGTTACAAATGATTTGGTTCAGCCTTGGACAGGGACCAGGAAAGGAGATGGAATGATGATTAGGGAATGGAGTTTGTGACAAGGATGTAAAACAATGGCTTCAGTTTCCTGATACTTAGCTAGTGGAAATTTCTGATCATCCAGGTGGAGCAGTGCAGTGACACAGCCGTTAGTACTGCTGCCTCACAGCACCAGGAACACGGGTTCAATTCCAGCTTCAGGTCACTGTCTGTGTGGAGATTGCACATTCTCCCTATGTCTGCATGGGTTTCCTCTGGATGCTCTGGTTTCCTCCCACAGTCCAAAGACGTGCGGGTTAGGTTAATTGGCCATGCTACATTGACCTTAGTGTCAGGGGGATTAGCAGGGTAAATATGTGGGGTTACGGGAATAAGCCAGGGTAGGATTGTGGTCGGTGCAGACTTGATGGGCCAAATGGCCTCCTTTCGTACTGAACAGATTCTATGATCCGATGACTAGATGTTTCACAGATTGATCAGATAACAAAGGTGGCATGAAAGGTGATAATGAGATAGAGCTAGGTGTTATCACTATACAAGGGGAATCTGACATTGATAATGTGGAGAGGTTAAGAAGATCAAGGAGAAACGATAGCATCGTATTCGGAAGATGTTGCTGATGGGCAGCATAAGAAACAGGAGCAGGCCAAGGATAGATCTTTGAGGGATGCCTGAGGAAACAGTGCAGGGACTAGAAGATAAGTTATTACACGTGATACTCTAGCTGTGATTAGTTTTCACGAGGTGAGGGTAATCCCAGCCAACTATCTCCTGAAAGTTATAAAAATATTGTACTGTCAGACCATAATGCAAGGTCTGAGCAGTCATGGTGACACAAAAGAATCATCCAGCCCTGGATGCAATTCAGCAAAATGACAAAAAACTGATTGCACATCCCAGATGCCCCCTTGAGGAATGACTGGAAAAACAATAACTTTTCAGCTAAGAAAGGAGCAGGTTTCATAAGGGTGACGCTCCCAAATTATACATAAATATTTTGGGAAAGGGGGATCTATTTCAAATTAAATCACGACAGCCAACATAACAGTTTCAAATTAGCAAGAAGCATATCTGGGACTGAAATGGGAAGTTCTTCACAGACAATGATGGAATGGACTTTTGGATAGTGGAAATGAAAATCTTGTTGTTATTTAGCAATAGTTAGATCCCTTGATGGGAAGAAAGGTTAAAATATTCTAGGCAATGGCACTAAACTGGCTGCATTTCTTTTCACATCTGTATCTTTCTTTCTGATGATCTCTATCTGCAAACACTATAAGGTATAACAGACATAAAGGACATACCTCTGCAAATTCAGATGTCATTACTAAAAACTTCATATCATTTTATCCATTATGGTGTCACGTTGTGTTAACATGGATCTTCCAACAGCAATATCAGATTCCAAGCCTAGGGAACAGGAAGGGATTGTGGAGAAATATAACTTCCACGTGCCATTGCTATTTTTCTTGTAATTCTAAAGCCAGTCAGCCTCCAGAAGAGCAGTGGGACTATAACAAGCTCTTTCAAGTGTCTTTGCTGTTAATGGAGATTGTTCTTTTTTTTACTCCATTCTTAAAGTTACAAAGCCAATGCTCAGCGTGGAGTGAGCAGACCCAAATCCATTCCGTGCTTGCTTCTTCCTCCAAAACCAAATTCAAATTTCAATTGAATCCAATTTGTGATCCCTATGAGACAAAGGACTGGGCAAACCCAAATCCATTCCTTGCTTGCTCACAAAACCAAATTCAAACATCAAATTGAATAAAATTCATGGCCCCCACAAGAAAGATACACAAGATCCAAGTTGATAAGATACCACATTGCACCCCATCTCGAGCTTGATCTGGGCCACAAGGGACAGAAGCAATGAATGCTGAAGAAGAATCTGAGTCTGAAAGTGAAGAGGGCTGAACGTGGAAGAATGTCAATTGAAATCATGTTCTGTATTTTTAATAAAGCACAGGGGTTGTTGAATCAAAAAAAAGACTTAATTTGCTGCCAGCACCGGGCATGCCTAGTTGTGTGCATGGCCGTCATCTCAACAAGGGAGATACAATGTTAAAGTCCCGAGTTAAAGCATCGGTGCTCAATAACGGCTCCCATCACTCCTGACAAAATACAACGGCACTGTCTCCGAATATTAGTAAAATAGATATTCTAGATCTATATTCCGAATTCCGAACAACTGGCAATAAACCAGCGTGTACAACCCCACGGACACAGACGGAGAAATGAGACCACAACTGGCCTTAAGGGCGTTCCTGCGCATGTGCAAGTGCGCGTGCACGGAGCGGGGCAGGGCGCATGGGCAGACGGGCCCGGGGCGGCCATGTTGTGTTGGCAGTAAACGGTGATCGTTAGAAGATGCAGGTGGAGAAGATGGAATTTAGTCCTGTCTGAGAAACACAGGGAAGATCAATAGGATAAGGCATTGCACCCCGTATTGGGCTTGACCTAGCCCCAGAAGCAGTGGCGATTGATTGAAGGCTTTATTTGCATTCTCTAAACACGCCCAGAAAATTAACCCTGCCAGGCATTTGTTAGGAGCCATTTGTACTTCCTCCTTGCAGAGATTATGGATGAATGATTAGTGAATTTACAGATGTTGAAGGGGACAATTCTGATCAGGACTCAGAGAGTCTCTGTTCTTTGGCTAATGTATTCAAGCCTTCTGAATCCACCTTAGTAGGATTTAGTTTAATATCACATCCAAAGAGGATACATCCCAGCAATGTGGCTCTCCCTCAGTGATAATGTGAAGATGCCTGCGTTGGACTGGGATAAACACAGAAAGACTGGTTGGACTTTAACCTGGTGTTGCGAACTTCTTACTGTGTTCTCCCTCAGTGAGTCAGAAGAACACCAGCCGAGAACAAAGCATACAAACCACTGACTGGAAGCCCTTAAAGCCAAAACTTTTCTTAAATAAAAGCAAAATATTGCCGATGCTGGAGTGGAAAATAAAACCTTTTGTTTCCAAAGCTGGAATTTCACCAAGACAGGTGATAGTGAGGGAGAGAGGGGCTTGGACAATCTTCTACTTAAAAAAAAGGCAAAATACTCCAGATACTGGAATTTGAAACAAAAACAGAAAATGCTGGAAAATCTCAGTAGGTCTGGCAGCATGTGTGGGGAGAGAATACAGCCAATGTTGACTCTAGATGACTCTTCATCAAAGTTTATTTATTAGTGTCACAAGTAGGCTTACATTAACATTGCAATGAAGTTATTGTGAAAATCCCCTAGTCCTCACATTCCGGTGCATGTTTGGGTACATTGAGGGAGAATTTAGCACAGCCAATCCTCCTAAACAGAACGTCTTCCAAACTGTAGGAGGAAACTGGAGCACCTGGAGGAAACCCATGCAGACATGGTGAGAACGTGCAGATTCATCCTGGTACCAAAGAAAAAGTAACGTGCCTTAATGACTCATCTGGTGGCTCTGACATCCATCATCATGAAGTGCTTTGAAAGGTTACTCATGGCACAAATCAATTCTTGATGCACTGATTGCTTGGATACACAACATCTCGCCTACCGTCGCAACAGGTCCACAGCAGACACTGTCTCCCTGGCTCTGCACTCAACCTTGGAACACTGTTGATTGACTACAGCTCAGCCTTCAACACCATTATTCCTACAAAACCCACCTCCAAATTCCATGGCCTGGGGCTTGGTTCCTCCTGCGACTGGATCTTGAACTCCCTAACACACAGACCGTAATCAGTAAGGATAGGCAACAACACCTTCACGATCACTCTCAACACCCGTGTGCCCCACAAGGCTGTGTCCTCATCCCCCTTACTCCTGTACACATATGACTGTGTGGCCAAATTTTCCTCCAACTCGATTTTCAAGTTTGCTGATGACACTATTATTTAAATGGTAAAAAAATTGGAACATGCTGTCAAGCAGAGGGACCTGGGTGTCCTTGGGGATGAATCACAAAAAGTTGGTTTGCAGGTGCAGCAGATAATTAAGAAGGCAAATATAATTTTGTCCTTCATTGCTGGCGGGATGGAGGTTAAAAACAGCGAGGTTATTTTGCAGCTATGTAAGGTACTGGTGAGGCCACACCTGGAGTACTGTGTACTGTTTTGGTCTCCTTACTTAAGAAAAGATATACTGGCACTGGAGGGGGTGCAGAGGAGATTCACTAGGTTGATGCCAGAATTGAGAGGGTTGGCTTATAAAGAGAGAATTAGTACATCGGGACTATACTCATTGGAATTCAGAAGAATGAGGGGAAATCTTATAGAAACATAAAATTATGAAGGGAATAGATAATATAGAAGCAGGGAGGTTGTTTTCACTGGCAGGTGAAAGTAGAATTAGTGAACATGGCCTCAAAATAGGGGAGAGCAGACTTAGAATTGAGTTGAGGAGGAACTTCTTCACACAAAGGGTTGTGAATCTGTTGAATTCCCTGCCCAGTGAAGCAGTTGAGGCTACCACATTGAATATTTTTAAGGAAAGGATAGATAGATTTTTGAACAGTAAAGGAATCGAGGGTTATGGCAAGCGGACAAGTGAGTAGAACGGAGTCTGTGAGAAGATCAGCCATGATCTTATTGAATGGCGGAGCAGGTTCAAGGGGCCTACCCCTGTTCCTAGTTCTTATGTAAAGTTTGAAGTTTATTTATTAGTCACAAGTATGGCTTACAATAACACTGCAATGAAGTTACTGTGAAATTCCCCTAGTTGCCAAACTCCGGCACCTGTTCGGGTCAATGCACCTAACCAGCACATCTTTCGGACTGTGGGACAAAACCAGAGCACATGGAGGAAACCCATGTAGACACGGTACGAATGTGTAAAGTCCACACAGTCAGTGACCCAAGCCGAGAATTGAACCTGGATCCCTGGCGCTGAGAGGCAGCAGTGCTAACCACTGTGTTACCGTGCTGCCCATATACTGTATAATGTTGGAGAAATTCATAGTAGGTTAGAGAAATTTCAAATAATCAAGGATTTAAGACAGTAATAAAATACCAGCATCGAGTTAAATGACCTCAGATCAGACTCTCAGTCTAACGGGAACTGTCTGCATGAAGACAGTATGAACGCAGTAAGAGATTTAAATAAGTGAGATTTGAACAAGTATTTCTGATTTAAACATGTATTTTGGATTTTTAAAAGTATTTTAGTTGTATTTTTAAAGTAATTTACACTTTAGCCAAAGACAGGCTGCTGTGAGCCATCATGGGATGAGGAGTTAGCAGACAAACTACATTCTTTGGAACAACGTAACTGCAGAATGTGCATAGTTTTATCAGCAAAAATTACAAACAGTATGGTTCCCAAAGCCACTTTATGAATAGGGCTGTTCAAGTTGTCCTGATAAGACAGTTCTTCTCAGATCTGTGAATGTCAGCTGTCTGGTTCAGCCACTGATGCAAATAAGAGTTGGTGGGAACAGTAACTTTGACCTTTAAGTGCCTGGGGTTGCTGAGCGATGGGGAAGAAGCATCTAGATTCTATGGACCAATTAAATCTCCAGATGTCAGAGGGTAGAATGCAATTGGCTAAGGTATGTGACAGTTGTTAACACTGATTGATTTGTACTAATAATGACTGGTTCATAACTACTGGATGGGCAGGAAAGTAGAACTTGAGAAATGTATAATTAATCTGTTTGACGCATTGTAACTTAAGAGTGATATTGGAATGCTCAAGGCATTCTCCTGGTGAGGCAATGGACTGCCCAATGCTCATTTTCCCATGGATCATTGACTTGATTTGATTTATTATTAGTATACAGTGAAAAGTATTGTTTCTTATGCACTAAACAGACAAAGCATATCATTCATAGAGAAGGAAACAGGAGAGTGCAGAATTTAGTGTTACAGTCATAGCTAGGGTGTAGAGAAAGATCAACTTAATGCAAGGTAAATCCATTCAAAACTCTGACAGCAGCAGAGAAGAAGCTGTCCTTAAGTCAGTTGGTAGGCGACCTCAGACTTTTGAATCTTTTTCTCAAAGGAAGAAGGTGGAAGAGAGAATGTCCTGGGTACGAGGGGTCCTTAATTATGTTGGCTGCTTTGCCGAGGCAGCAGGAAATGTAGACAGAGACAGAGTCAATGGATGGTTTGCGTGGTGGATTGGGCTACATTCACAACCTTTGGTCATAAAGATGCCTTTAACCTCGGGGGACACTGCTTTGTGAGTCTTTGCATTAGCTTAAGTTTCAGCATTACTTAGTCTCTGATAAGACCCCACAATACTAATACATGTGACAATAATAATTCAAATCAAACTTCTACACAGACGGTGACCCAAGACGGGAATCGAACCCAGATCCCTGGCACCGTGAGGCAACAGTGCTAACCATTGTGCCACCCCTCGCCACAGATGTTGTCAGACCTGCTGAGATTTTCCAGCATTTTTGGTTCTTGTTTCTCGTTAAAAAGACTTGATGTTCAGGTTACAGCCCTTGAACCATCCACCCACCCTATGCAGGATCGCACATATGACACCCAATTCTCAGGGTTGTCATCTTTATTCAGTTCCTGTTCATTGATTTTTTAGATAAGGAAAACACGTGGTTCAAGATTACTATTAAATGTATTAATAATTCCAAATAATCTGCGATAGCGGTGGCCGGTGTCCAAAACTTCATCTTGATTTGGGCAATACTGCCTACGCCTTTTAAAGCACATTCTTTTCTATAGAATCACTTGCAATTCTGGCAGTTACGCGATTTGCGTAACGGACATAACCGAAACTGCTGCTAGTGGTTTGGGTTAACAAAAAAGCGGCCAAATCGTTTAAATTCAGATTGGACGAGCCATGTCTGGAGTCCAATTGTACATCTCCAGTGTGTCCTCATCAAGAGAGGTGAGGACGAAGGGCGGTGACCGAAACATGTATTATCATCGTTAATATAATTTACTCTAAAATATCTCGGATATGAATTCTGCTAGAATTAACCACGTGTTATCAATTATTCAGTGTAACTTGCACCCTATTTAAGTTTGTATGAAACTAAGATTTTCCAATTTCACTCATGAGACCATTCACGATTACCGTAGAGATAGTATATATACTGGTAAGGTATTTCGGCACAAAATCATTTGAAAGGAGCTAGCCAGAACTTTTCTGAGCTTAAAACTAAACGAAGACTCTTGGATCTCTCGCCACTATTGAAAATTTGCGCAACTTCACCTATTCTTGGGTAAGTGAAACCGGTGGCACTGACACATTAAATCTAGAAATGGCTGCTGTGATTCCTGATCTAAGCGGTTCATCAATTTCAGCCGGGATGCTCCGAGTAAGACGATTGGCCTAAACTAAAAGCAAAATACTGCGGATGCTGGAATCTGAAACGCTGACGAAGGGTCATTCTGACTCCTTAAAAAGTGAAACTATGTTTTCAACTTCCCTCTCCATGTAGTTTATCAAGTCTTTCCCTTTCAACGGTTATTATTTACAAACAGTGCAATCCAGGTGCCAATTCACTGCATGATTTTCCCCTCGAGTTCTTTCGCCAAATTAGGCCCAATTTATCATAGGTTGGAGGTTGCAAAGAACAAATTTTCTAGGGGTCCTCAACAAGGTCGCTGAATGATTTCCCCCAGCTGTTGCCTCGAGTTCTTCCGCCACTTACCTTAAGTATCAGTTGTCTGGTTACCAACGCTTGTCCTTAGTTACTGTATCCAAACCCTTAATGATATTGAATAATCTCCACTACTGTGAGAACTCGAATTTCTCTGGTCTCTTCATCTAACAAGCCTCTCAATCCTGATACAATTTGAGTAAATTTTCACTGCGCTCTAAGACCTAAACATCTTTGCTAAAGTATAGACCCCAAAATTGGCCACAGTTAGTTGTCACCTACCTAGTATTTTCTATAAGTAAGCTGCTCTCTCAGTCACCGATTCAACAATATTCTCATCTTCAATAAATAGAAGGTATAATATTGTAGCTACTCCCAATGCCTTACAGAATAGATTCCTTGGCAGGCTCTGTTCCACATCGACCCTTGAAACAATGACACAATCTTTAGAGACGTTATCAGAAACAAAATGTAATCGTTGCAATCTCTTATATGCCTGCTAAGGGCTGACTTATTTATTTTTAATGATAAATTACTTGATGGTTATTGCTTCCCAGAAACTAGCCCTTATACCCATAAACAGATGGTAAAAAAGTTTATTAGTGTCACAAGTAGATTTACAATAACGCTGCAATTTAGTTACTGTGAAAATTGTATTCTCACTTAGAATGGTAAGTCCTATCCACTTCTGGGAAAGATGAACTCTTACAGCCTTAATGGTGATTGGGCCCAATTTATCATAGATCACATGTTCTGGTTGGAGATTGCAAAAAACAATTTTCCACCTGTCCTCCAACAAGGTCAAGAGAGCAATAGTTGCAGTAAAAAGACCAGATTGGATAGAGGTAGCAGTTTCCTTTCTTATTTGGAAATACATCCACGAACTAGTTATACTTTCCAGTAAGCAGTTGGCATTTTTCTGGTGTCAGCTACAAATTTACTAGAACTGTACATTCAACTTCAGAATCATGGTGAGTTTTGAACTGAAATAAAAAAAGGTTATTATCACAATGGTACATTCTCTGCCATAAGAACATAGCCAGCCTCTCACATGACAGTGATGCGACACACAGGCTAAAAGTACCAAAGTGATTCTCATTTTAAATCAGCTTTCATTGGAAAGGGGAAAAGAAATGTTCCCCTAAAGGTTCAGTGGATAATTGCAGCTGTCAATAATGTGCTGAGTTCACAGGAAGAACCCATGTTTGGTGCTCCCATCAGTTTGAACCCCTACAAATTTGAATTCAACATTACACATTAAGATGACAGAAAATTTGCAGCATAACTTAGATATAACTTCCATGACTATCACCAGGATTAGTTCACCAAAAAAAAAATTGCTCTCTAATACAAGTCCATCTGCCATGAATGAATTTGAGGGTTTATGGTCCATGAGAGAATTTCAATACTATATTGATGGAGTGATGATGGAGTTTGCACATTCTCCTCGTGTCTGCATGGGTTTCCTCCCACAGTCCAAAGATGTGTGGGTTAGGTTGATTGGCTATGCTAAGAAATTGCCCCTTAGTGTCCAGGGTAGTGGAAGTTAGAGGGACTAGTGGGTATAATATGTAGGGATATGGGGGTAGGGCCTGGGTGGGATTGTGTTCAGTGCAGACTCGATGGGCCGAAGGGCCTCTTTCAGCACTGTAGGGTTCTATGATCTATGACACACTAGCGAGAAATTGTTTTTAAGATTATGGGATGTAGGTGTCACTGGCAAGACTGGCATTTATTGCCCATCCCTAATTGCCCTTGAGGAAGTGGTGATGAGCTGCCTTCTTAAACTGTTGTAGTCCCTATTAAAGGATACAACCACACTCTTGTCAGGGGAAGGGATTTCTAGAATTTTGACCCAGCAACAGTGAAGACAACAGGGCTGTGTTGTAGTTGTTTATGGTACCTAATTCAATGCTGATCTATTTGATTTTATTCCTTTTTGTTGACTTTGTAGCACTTTGATACATCTGTATATATGAATCATGACAAGTGTCAAAATTGGTTTACTAATTCTCAGTAGATTCTTTGTGCTCCTAGGTCAGGTCGCAACAGTCAGAAGTGGAAAGGGTGCTGGACATAAAAAAAATTAAGTACAAGCGGATAGATATCTCAGTCAGTGAAACACTTCTGGAAGAAATGAGAAGCAAAGCAGGTGACCCCACTGCTCTTCCACCACAAATATTCAATGATGACAGTTATTGTGGGGTAAGAGATCTTTAATTTGGCATTATGACCAGTGAAATAAAACATAGCGTTTATTAAATACATACATTTAATGAATAAAATCTTAGCTTAAAATTCTCCAGTCAAATTGCCACCTATCAGAAATGATAGGATAAAATCTGAAAAGATTGGCAGCAAAGGTTAAGCGGTCAACAGACCCAGATAGAACATTTCTAAGCTTTTGGAAAAAATAGGTGTTGAAACCATTGATGATCTGGCTGCAATGTGCTAATCTTCCTTAGATTTAGGAATGATGCCAGAAGATGGAGGATGGCAAATGTTGCACTCCTATTTATTTATATCAGAAGGCTTACATTAGCACCGCAATGAAGTTACTGTGAAAATCCCCTAGATGCCACAACCCAGCACCTGTTCGGGTACACCGAGGGAGAATTTAGCATGGCCAATGCACCCAAATAGCACGTCTTTTGGACTGTGGGAGGAAACTGGAGTACCCAGAGGAAACTCATGCAGACTCTGTAAAGTGACCCAAGCCAGGAATTGAACCCAGATCCTTGGTGCTGTGAGGCAACAGTGCTAACTACTGCGTCATGCATACTATCAAACAACAGGAGGGATAAGCAGTTACTGCAGGTCAGTCAACCCAATGTTAGTCATTACAACTCTGAAATATAGCGATTGGTGAGGATAGTAGCGAATTACATAAGGACACAAGCATGATGGTCTGGAGACCAAAAATTAAAACTCACTTAGGGCAAAACTAACAACATTAACTAAATAATAATGGAAGCACAAGAAACATTTTTGCAATAAGTTCAATTACTGGTCTGTTGTTAGCCGATCTTCACAATTGATGCAGCCTTTGAGGGGAAAAAATAATCACATGACTCAGTCCCTAAGTGACTTCTATCTAAAGGTGTGCAGGTTTTGATGTCAACTGAGGTAAGATTAAGCTTAGCACTAATATTGAGAGTTCTTGAATGCCCTGCAGACATCTATTACTCAGGTATATAACAAATGGCTATGGTACCAATGCGCAATGATAAATCAGCCTCAGTTTTTGGGAATATTGACCAGTTCTCGATGAAAGGCAATGAGAATACAGTTGACTGCTATACACTATAAATTGTGGGATGGACCCAGATCAAAGCTGAGTTTTATTTACCTTTCATATTATGAAGCATGTGCATTGATATGTTTTAAAATTACACCAACAGATAAATACCATTGCCATGAATTTCTGGGCCCATTCGCCACAGGGCACTACCTCCCTCAAGAGGGCCATAATGGAATTTGCGCCATATGAGATCTTTCCCGTCCCCTGCCAGCGACGTAATCAGGACCATACCCAGCAAGGGCGTGAACTTGATTACCATTAATTTGTACGGATTTAAATATTCCTAAATGGTTTTCAGGAGTAAAATGTTTCCTCCCTCCGGTGTTATGTCACACCAGCAGGAATCATTATTGCTTTTCAGCAGTCGAGATAACAAGGCCAGAGGCATGGAGGTCGGTGTAATCTCCGGGCGGTCAGGGACCTAGGGACACAATACTGCTGGGGAGAGGGGTTTGTCGGCGAGGATGGATGATGGGTGGGGGAAGGGGGTAAAATTGCCAGTAAGGATGGATGGGGGCCGTTGCAAGACCTGCCCACCTGCTTTTTATTGACAGAGTCAGAAGATCTGGAGTAGAAGCTGGCATGTTTCTTCCCACAGTCAGAACTTGACACTTTGCCATTTTCTGGTAAAATTCTGCCCTATGTCCTAATCCTGCATTTGAGCATTCTACCAGCTGAGAGTTTGCCCTCGACTGGTTTGTTTGGAATTTTCACACATACTCCCTCCATGTCAAGATGCTGATGGGTGCACCAATTGGAGTGGATGTATTGTAGGGCAGAAACAAATAGGATTGTACCTTGGGTCACATGAGATAATGACACTATCAGCTATGGAAATCTTCACCTGTCCCTGTGTCCATTATAAAACTCTTGATTCTTGGCAAACTAAAGATTCTGGTAGCCAGAATCTTTCTCTCTCCCAACATTCATCTCACCCCATCCAACAAATCACCCAATTGACAAGCAATGAATTTGTTTAATTTTGGAAACATTATAGTTTATAAAAACTAAAGTGAGTTATTTAATTCACAAGCTTTTAAACCACTTTTGCAGGGTTACTTGCAGTTTTACGATGCTGTGGAGAATGAAAAGATCGATCACTTCTTAAAATTGATACAGAAAGTGCAACATGGTTGTGATATTTCAACAGACTTCAATCAAACTTATGCTGCAGAAAGCTGATTCAGTGAATGCAGTGTAGTACCTTTGTGCTGATTTATCTGCTACATATTTTGAGTTATGATATGACAATATAATTTAAATCAGAAAAGTTGGTCTTTTGATGTAACTGATACCCAATTAGTAAAACTAAAACTTCCTCAATTTTTTTAAGAGAGGTAATAAACTTCTGGTGGCAGCAAAAGAGATCCTTTTGTTCTTTTTCCATGGTGCTGCTAATATCAGAGGCTTGATATTGCAGAGCAGGCAGCGAAGGTGAAGAACACAGTGAATTACATGAAGGTAAGTCACAAAAGAAGTCCATAACCCAAAAGATCCTGTCCTTTAGTTTGGAGAAAAGCACTCTAAAGTCACTACTTTATAAATGTAACACAAAAGTGCTTCACAAACTATAACCAGACAAACATTAGCATCAAACTAAAACAGCAGTTATTGCAGTTGCCTAAATGCTCGATTGATTTGGTAGGTTTTAAGTAAGTTATTAAACAGAGATGGGGCAAAGAGATTTACATAGATAACTGAAGGCATGATCACCCAAAGAATGGTAAGCCTGTGGAATTCATTACCACAGGTTTTGGCAAGTTGATGCCAAAACATTGAATGTATTCAGAAGGCAGCTAGATATACCATTTGGGGTGAATTGGATCAAAGATTATGGGAAGAAAGCAGGATTAGGCTATTGAGTTGGACAATTAGCCATGATTGTGATAAATGGCGCAGCATGCTCAAAAGGCCTCCTCTGCTCCTATCTTTTATGTTTCTATGAGTGTAGAAAACAGGGGTGCAAAACAAAAGCCAGAGTGGGAGAACAGAGCTTTGAGAACTAGAGGTGCCCTACCAAACAAGTTTGAGAATATTACAAGGAGAATATAAGAGTAGGCAATTCAGCCCCTTGAGCCTGCACCACCATTCAATACGATCATGGCTGATCTCATCGTTGCCTCAATTCCATATTCTGCGTGTCCTCCATAATCCTTCAACCTATTAAAAATCTGTTTCTTAAATTTACTCAAATGTCCCAACATCCATAGGACTCTGGGGTAGTGAATTCCAGATTCCCGACCCTTTGAGTAAAGTCGTTTCTCCTCATCTAAAGCTATGACCTCTCAGTGTAGATTACACAAGAGGAAACATCCTCTTTGCATCCACCCTATCAATCCCCTTTTACCTCAATTAGACCGCTTCTTATTCTTCTAAATTCTAGACAGCATAGGCCTAAATTGCTCGATCTTTCTTCGTAAGACAAACCCCTCATCTCTGGAATCAATCTAGTGAACCTCCTCTGAACGGCCTCAAAAGGGGACAGTATGTGATATTCCAGGTGCAGTCTCTCTAATGCCTTGTATAGTTGCAGCAATACTTCCTTACTTTTATATTCTATCCCTTTAGCAAGCATTAAATGCCAAAATTCCATTTGACTTCCTTATTACCTGTTATACCTGCAAACTAATTTTCTGTGGTTCGTGCACAAGGATACCCAGATCCCTCTACACTGCAGCACTCAAGTGTCCCTCCATTTAGATAAGTTGCCTTTCTATTTTTCCAACCAAATTGGATGCTCTCACACCATATTAAACTGTATCTGCCAAATTTAGGCTTTTTCAAAACTATCCCTTTACATTTGTAAATTTTCTTGATTGCAACTTTCTATTCCACCTATTTTAGTGTCATCTGAAAATCCGAATACAGTACACTCTTTCCCAGCATACAAGCCATTAATATAGATTGTAAATAGTTGGGGCCCCAAGGACAGAACCCTGTGGCACACGATTGCTTACATCTTGCCAGTAAGATGACCTATTTGCTCTGACTCTCTGCTTTGTATTAGCTAGCCAGTTCTCTATCCAAAATATATTACCCCTAACCCCATGAGATCTTACCTTGTCTATTAACCTTTTCTGTGACACCTCATAAAATGCCTTTTGAAAGTCCAGATTTTCTACATCTACAGAATCCCCATTATCCACTTTGACTAATTTGCCAGACCTCTTCAAAGATGTAAAAAGCAAATTTACCCTTCATAAAACCATGCTGACCCTGATGGATTGCATTTGGATTTTCCAAATGTCCTGTTATTACTTCCTTCACAATAGATTCCCAACATTTGAAAAAAACTGGTCTGTAATTTCCTATGTTCTGCCTCCCTCCCTTTTTGAATGAGGGTTTCAACAGCCATACATGCAAGGGATTTTGTGCATTCCACTAATAGAATAGCAGTTGGATTTGGCTTAAGATTACCTGCTGAGTCGTGACACCATCTTCAGTAAAAATGGCAATGTCTCCAAGAGGAACAGTACGCCAATAATACATTAAGAAAGGGAAGCTTAGTCTTGCTGGTGAGATTTCTGATTTCTAGGTTTTGAAGGATCTTGAGGCCCCACTGGCAATCTCATGGACAGAGAGTACCGGCCAACCCAACACAATTTACCCTCGTATAGTGGATTCAAGCCACTAAAATTGCATTGCAACTTGATAGTCTTAATTAATTAAATTTTGGTGAATCATGCAGTTATTTATGATTGCATGCAGACATTGTACAAACTAGAACCAGTTCTGTAGTATAATATTTTGGAACAGCATTTCTAATCAGTTTTAAGAAACAAATATATTTTTCTAATTTTTATGGTATTCACAAGTCTGCTTGAAAATCACAGGTGATATTTTCTTTGATCTAACTTGCAGATTTAATTCTTAAAGCTCTACTAAGTATACATAGGTTAGAGGGATTAATGGGTATAATATGTAAGGATAAGGGGGTAGGGCCTGGGTGGGATTGTGTTCGGTGCAGACTCGATGGGCCGAAGGGCCTCTTTCTGCACTGCAGGGTTCTATGATTCTATACACAAAAATATTAGTGCTATAGCAGGGCATTTACCAGTGTCTGCCATTAGTTAGACATGTATTTGCACAGAGGGAAATGGGGCTCTGGAACTTGAATGAATATGGAAAGCAATCAGGCATCTCATTAAGAATCCAATTAGGGGACTGAAATCAACAATGCAAGGACTGGGAAGGAACTGTAATTTGAAGTAGGTGTACAAAATTTAACTCAATCATGAGTATAGTTAATAACTACCATAAAAATACAGAAACTCCCAAACTATTTAGTGAAAGCAGGCCTTGCAAAGCTAACAACTGAGTGGCACAACTCAGACAGCAACCTTTGAGTTTACTTACACATCTGTCTCTCTTCTGGAACTGCTATACTATTTATACATAAAGAGAAAAGTTATCGTCTTTCCATTAATTTGACCCTGGTAACTATTTTAATTTCTCAATGATCTTGCTAATTGAGCTTCCTTTTCTTCTTAATGTATTATTGGTGCACTGTTCCTCTCAGAGACATTGTTACTCCTGCTAAAGATAGTGCCAAAGTCTAGATGGTCTTTAATGCTGGAGGGTAATTGATAAGATCGATGAGTTAAGGGCATGGATTGACACATGGAAGTGTGATATTGTTGCCATTGCAGAAAAATGGTTGAGGGAAGGATGGGGGTAGATAGCAATGCCAGGTTCCTAGCTCAGAGTTTCTGCCCTGCCACAGTGACATTGCAAACCATGTCCACTATTTTTTTTTGCAGTTAAAGGGACAAGATCTGGAGAGAGACAAGCCAGTGAAGCTGAAGAGTTCCACACCAGCTGTCTCACCAGAACTGACACTTTGCCAAATTCTTGTAATATTTTCTCAGTCTGGTGGTTTTGACCAGGCCAGAGATTACATCTGTACCAGGGAAGGCAGAAACTAAAATAATCACTACTGCTTAAGCACTCATCACAGAAACACCTAAAAACAGATTCACATTCCTGCTCTACCATAGATTAGTTAACTGTCCTCTAATGATATTATTTACCTTCATATGTGAAAAATACAAGATTTAATTTGTATGTATTTTCAAAGCTGTTAAATTTGGATGGAGATACTTCATTATGCATTACTGAGAAGTTAACAGTTTTCATTCCCACGATATGCTGATGTAGACAGCCTCTATGACAGCAGCAGTGGGTTGCTGTGATTGGCCTCATCGCCTTAGGTCAAGGAATGGAAAGGTCTGCCAGTATTCTTGCTTCCAACTGCTATCCAGAGACGTCTGATATTGGCTGAAGACCAGAAGGGACACAGCTGTGGTAACCTCTACGTAAAATATTCAAACAACACTTATAGTAAGAATAGCTACTAGAATTTAAATCAGTCTTGAGAGAGGAGATCATTTGTAAAAACTTAGTGTTAATTTTAGATTACAGAAAATCTGTGTTTTACCAGCAGTGAAAGCCAAATTTCATACATTGTACAAAATTATAAATTGACACTCAGGTTGCTTTAAATGGACCACCCATGAAATTGGAACAGGGATAGCGGTGAGAAATAGTATATGGAGAGACGAACTGAAATTTAAATCAAAATGTTAAATATTTGCCATAATTTACATAGCAATGCAATTAAAATATTACCTGAATCTACCAGAGGTCATCCGAAAATATATTTCTGTAGGCCAGGATTTCTTTGCATGAGCGTACAGTCCAAAATGACCCCAGTGAATTATTATTGGAAAATGCTGACATTTGTTTTTTTTTGTGATGCAAGTAATTTTTAAAAACCACATAAAGACACATTGATGCATTGAACATAAATATAATTGTTGGGTGCAAGGGAATTAAAGCTTTGAATGATCACTTTTTTTCTGGTGGTGGCACAGAAGAAACAGGTTTTACACGGGGGCAGTAAAAAGGGTATTTATTGACTGTTCCAGAAGAAACTAAGAATCATTAGCTGTATGAGAGTTGTTCCATCACTTCAAGTTAGCAGGTCCTCCAGCCCGACACCTCTCACAAGGAGCACAATTGCAATGCTGCATCTTTCAGTCACATTCCATTCTGGAAAGTAATGTAACATGGTCTACTTTCTATGCACAGCAAGTGGTAGGCAAATTTGATAAGGGTTAAAAATGTAAGTTCCTTGAAAAAAAACAAATTCTTTCAGTTATGGTATTTAAAGAATGCAGCCATAGCACCAGGTCTCTCGCTGTTAATTTGATTTCTTTTTAAATGGAGAATGCACTCCCAATGTTAGAAAGCCCCACAGGTCAGTAATTTGAAAATGGAGATGAAGCTTTATTTGTCCCATATTCATAGAAAATCCAAGTAATATGAGGTGTTGCACTTTAAATTGAACAGTGTTAGGTCCTCATTTGTATTGTTGCTGTTTAGGCTCCTTATTGTTGGAGGCTAAACTGATACAAAAAGGTATGTGAAGTGACAAATCAAGGAACAATTCTAACTTTCACCGCTGGGCAGTAAACACAGTCTTGCATATCCACTATGTATTATGCCACTCACCCCCCAATTTCAATGGACAAGTAGGCAAGTGACACAGCCAGTGGCTGATCCACCTTGTAGGGTTTATTGTCCAGGAACGAAAGTTAAAATCAGGTTTAAGCTCTATCCATCATGGCACTGCCGCCTTCAAAACGTGACAAGAGGCAAACAAGTACAATGCACAGACAACCACGTGGTGGTTCAAATTTATCCTCTAACTTTCGTATAATATAAACTGAAAAAAAAAGAAACTTTTGTAAGAATATTGGGCAAGATATTTCATATCCAGAAAGGAGACATTTTCTCAAATAAGTGGACTGTCATTCATAACTGCTGCATGTGATTCATTAGGGTACAACACACAAAACATCATAGAACAGAGAACAGCCCAGCTGTCTGCTTCAAGACAGAAACTGCATCTAATAATCTTGACCCACAATAAACACTTTCCAGATCTGGGGATTGATACTTGAACACCTAAGAGAGTGAGAAGAGATGAAAACTTTCCATTGAATGATGGAGTTTAACCAAAGTTTTTTTTCCTTTTTAAATCTTGTGAAACTGAAATGTGCTATTAAACTAAAATACACCACTGGAGGAGGAAAAAGGATGCAACAAGGAGATTTCTTTTTTTAAAAAAACTTCATTGCATCATTTATCAGTAGTTACTCTCTCCAATATTCACAGCAACTGATTTTCAGTGAACATTGGCAAAAGTTAATCAGAAACAGAGGCAACTTGGCATAATTGAGAAGATGAGGCAAAACTTTGGAAAAAGTTGGCAGTTCTTATTGTGAAGGCAAGCTTTGATCTAAGGCTTTTACTGGCTGCTCCAAGGAGGAAAGTCTCAGGTGTTAACAATGCCATGTTGTTGGGAGTGCTTAGATCAGCTTCCAAAAACCTAATTCTGCTTCTACAAAGCTCACTGGCTCCAAGCATAACAGCAGCTAATCATCTACAAACAGAAGGAAAAGGTTGACTACGGCTCAATATTTGCAATAAAAGGAGTGATGTTCGGAGGCTACTCCTCTGTTGAAATCCATGTTTGTTTTAAATTGAAGAACTTCTTGGGCAGTGCCAATGTTTTTACTGAGGTTACCATGGGCGGTGCAATGTTCCTGGATCAAGTTCTTACACTTGCTTTTGTTCTGCAAGGGCTTCTGCTTCCTTTAAAAAACAGAAAAAGAGGGAATTAAATAAGTACCACTACTGAATCACAGAAATCAATGCAACTCTCCACGAGGCCAACTTGTAAGTCCATCAATAACATTTGAAATATATTCTCACAGCGAACTGGAATTCAACATTTATTTTAACAGAGAACAGTTCAAGGTATAAAAATTATTTTTGTTGTTTTATATAACAAGCAATAATTGTGGACATTTTTAAGAGTTCACATTTAAGTATCCAGCCTAACTGACAAACTGCTTGTGTTAAGGTGTAGTGGAAAAGATAGAAAGGAGGCAACATCCTCTGACCAGATGTTCCAATCCAAATACAAAGTTCCTCCCTGGTATTAGACAAAGGCAGTGCCTTCAAAGTTGGAAGTAAAAAATAAAATTCTTGAGAAGTTGCATCTCAAACAAGGAAAACTTGAGAATGTTTTATATCATCAATTTTAACTTCCTTGTGGTGACAGAGTTTAAATACTGCCATTTTTCATGGTAAAACATAACAAGAGTTTTGGCTTATGGTAATAAAAAGTGATATTGAATGATATGTAACTAAAAGGCAAAGGACTTAAGTTACAAGTCAATAGTGATAGTTTCTCAAGACAAAATTAACAAAGCAGATAAAGTGACTAAAAAACAAAGTTTCATTATTGTGTCAAAAACCTACAGCCATTCACCTGAAACCTTGGAAAATAAACTTAGAAAAGAACATTTTACAAATACATTTTTTTTTAAGCTAATGTACAAACTTCAGCCAGCTGAGTGCAGGCATAATAAGCAATACAAGGGTAACACTCTGAGCAAGACCCAATTTAAAGCTTTACATTCTTAGGGATTCTTAAAATACAAAGTGATATTAAATAAACAGAAATAGACTGAAAGCCAAACAGCTGTCTGTCAGTTCCAAGCACTCCATTCCAGCAGACTTGCTCTGATGATAGGATGCAACTTAATGTAAATAGCTCATCTACAGTACAACCTTCAGAATCAAACCGAACTCTTCAAATGGAGGGATGCACGGGAAGATTAGTCAATAACAACACATAAAACAAGTCAGAGCGCTAATCATGTTATAGTCAAAAGTGACATACTACCCACTGAGGCTAGTAATGTCTCAGTGTCAACAGCCAAGTCATCAATTCTGCATGCTTAGTTTGAATATTGGAATTAGGTGGCCAACTGGACATTCTCTCTCATTACCTTAAACCCTGGTAGATTAAATCATATAAAAGCAAAATCATTTTTTTAAGATTCATCCACTTCATCCTAATCAATAGAAAATAAAGAAAAAGAAAAGGAAGAATGAGCACAAGCATACAGATTGTAGGAAATTAGTGGAACATAAAACAGCAACACAGGAGAGCTTGGTTACCAACACAATCCATGCGTATTATTTGTCACTTGCATGTTTAGGCAAAGTTTCCAACATTTTTATAACTAATGATCTTCCAATTAAAAAATCTACACACTCTTTCCTGCAAAGATTTTAAAATGAGTTTTTTAAAACAAAAAGAATTTGTGAATCTTTCTGAATTTAAGGTAACTCCAAGTTATCAAACTATTTTCAAAGTTAATGAAATTTCCACTTGTCATCAACTAATAATTATTCAATTTACGTGGAAAATATTTTAGTGAAAAATCAGGTCGTCAAATTAGGTTATTTAGATATATTTATAGCCACTCTTAAGCATAATGAGAAAGAGACTCCTCATATATTAACAGCTCTTATATTAGTACCTCCTCAGTCACAGGTTCTTCTTCATCCTCTTCCTAAACATATTAAAAAAAAGAGTGGGTGTGGAAGGAGACAAAAAAAGGAGGGATATAACTTAATGAAAAGGAAAAAAGAAAATATCTCACAACAGAACCAAAGAAGAATTCAACAGGTGAAGAATAATAATGGATGGAACTGTAGCAAAAGGAAAAAATGAATGTGGTTAATTGTAGCAAAATGAAATAATGTGGTTAGAATACGGAAGTTGCAAATATTCTCATAAGGAAGAGACTGATACCTTAAACACATCCTTCCGTCTGTTTTTCTCCCCCCAAAAGCATGTTCAATGTTTCCATGTTGCAAACAGGGAGGAGGACTGAGCATGGGTGTGTGTTTGCAATGTTCAATTGTTTAAATTTATTTTTTCACTGACTGAATTATTGGCAATTGCTCATGTTTTCATTTTCAAGAGCATTATGCAGAGGGATATTTAGCATTCAGTCATGCCATCAGCTCATTAAATTTGTAAGCTGAAAATGTGGAAAACATTATGCAATAATCAACAGCACGAAATCCCTAGCTATCCCAGAATTGTAAAACCAATCATTTCTATCCAAGTTTAGTGGTAAGGAACACTTACGGGGGTGCAGCTTTCTTTAGTGCAATAGGAAAGTAAGATACTCATACTTTTGAGTTTAATATTTTAAAATATATTTTCTTCAGCCAATTCTTCCCCTCTCATGATGCAAACTGTTTGCTTGGGTATGGTTCCAAACTGACTAGAATCTTTTCTTCTGTGGTGATTATTCATGCATGTCTCTTGCTAATGGAGGTTGATATTATTCAACTAAGACAGGCACTGGAGTAGAATCTGAACATGCTCTTTGTTGATGCAGACTTTCATGGGCCTTACTGGCTAGCCCAAAACCATAACTGCCAACTGCCTGAGAGCAGCTGAAATCAAACCTCAATCATTGCTAGTTTGCATGGAGTAACAAGTATGGTTGTAGAATCAAAGGATCTTAAATTTTATTTCTCATTCCATTCTCACTCCATTTTAGGAACTTGCTGGGCTTCAGCTGAGATAAAAGGAGTTGATGATGGACATTTTCAAAGGATTTTCCTTTGTAATTAATGACTTGTTACTTAACTCATTGTTGATATGTTCAATAACTCTTCAAGACGGAAATAAACATCCTTCCTCCTCAGCCAAAAATAAAATATTCTATTAGTCCTCCATGTATCCTTAAGTGTTGAAGACACATTGTGGTAGTCTATTCCTGATGCAATCTAAAAATCAAGGTTAACACCTGCTACATACTTTCCAATTTCTCAATTTCTCGCCTACTTTTTTTAAACTTTAGCAACAGACAACACCATGAAGCGTAGTCATTATGGTAGGTATAACCCATCATTAATGCTCAAGTTTTTTTTTTTATTCATGAGGGTTACAAGTAGGCAAGCTTACATTAACACTGCAATGAAGTTACTGTGAAATTCCCCTAGTCGCCACACACTGGTGCTTGTTCGAGTACACCGAGGGAGAATTTAGTATGGCCATTGCACCTAACCAGCATGTTTTTTGGATTATGGGAGGAAACTGGAGCACCTGGAGGAAACCCACACAGACACGGGGAGAATGTGCAGACTCTACACAAACAGTGACCCAAGCCAGGAAACAAACCTGGGCCCCTAGCACTGAGGCAGCGGTGTATTCGTTAACAGTCTGTACAAATAGTGTTTTTAAACGTGTACTTGAAAATGAATCCATGGAACAATATGATTGTCAGGCAGCTGATTACAAATATTCTTTTCCTTAAATAAGTAATCATAATTTTCCTTATGTTTAAGACACTTGTAATTAGAACATGGTACAATCCTATAAATACACCAAATTTCTCGACAGCCTAGATGTTTTCTGGTAACAGTCTATTCCAGTTCATAAGGTCAACAATTGATCAATGCAAAATATGACAATGAGATGGAAATGCTATAAAAGAGGGTGATTAATGAGCATGAGATGACAAAGACCAATGAATCATTGGAACAGATTATCTACCTCAGTTACAGGCTGCTCTTCTTCATCCTAAACAAGGAAAGGACATTATAAAAAGGAAAAAAAAGAGCTGGACAATTACAAACAGAAGTGTGAAATATATTGGTTAGTTATAATGAGAAAGGGACAAAAAGATACGTAATCTGTCTAAATCTAATGAGAACACCTTCAAGCAGTTTGTATCTGAAATGCCAGAACATGCAGGAAAACTAGAATTGTTACACAAGATTATATGGTAATTAATTTTTGAACTAAAAGTTTTGAGATGCCTATGGAAACTATTGATCGAACCTCTGTTACTGGCTCCGCTTCTTCTTTTTCCTAGCAAATTATAAATAAAAGCACAAGAGACAAAAATCAAGAAAAGCATTGCAGGTTAAGTGTAAAATTACACAGCCTCAAATAACCATCACCTGCAATAACTCTCCGATTATGACTCAGCATCTACTCCATTTATCTAATTATTATTTTTCCTCTGTCAACATTATTTCCTTAGACTAGGTCAACAAGGCCAGATGCATGTGTTGGTGTTGGAGCAGAGTCCACAGGAATGTGGTTGGGAGAAGAGAAGAATAATAAAAGACTTTTTTAAAAAAAATCTCCCAACTTGACCCAAACATCAGAAGGGAGAAACACTCCCAATACATTTTCCTCTTGTCAAATGTATTACACCATCGTACACGTTTATAAATTATTCCAGTAAATCCTTAGAAAAAAATACTATAGGTCCAACCTCTGATTCTGGCTGCTCCTCTTCCTTTGCCTGGCAAAGTTATGAAAATAAACAGATGAGACAGAAGAAGAGTTGGAGGCTGGCAAACTTCTGTATTCAGGTAATTAAACCAATACTACAGCCTCACTTGAGGCAGATATGATTATTATATTGAACAGAAAGAGCCCATTCCCCCTGACATTTGATCTTAGAGTATCTATGAACAAAGAACATGTTTAAAGTAGTTAGTGGTTGGAGGGAGTGCAAAGGAGGTTTACTAGGCTGATACCAGAGTTGAGGGGGTTGAGCTATGAGGAGAGGCTGAATAAACTAGGCTTGTACTCGTTAGAGTTTAGAAGAATGAGGGGAGATCTCATTGAGACATATAAGATGATGAATAGGATGGATAGGAGAGAGGTGGAGAGACTCTTCCCGCTCATAAAGGACAGTAGGACTAGGGGGCACAGCCTCAAGATAAAGGGTGGGTGGTTTAGAACGGAGTTGAGGAGGAACTTCTTCACTGAAAGGGTGGTGAATCTCTGGAATTCTCTGCCCATTGAAGTGGTGGAGGCTGCCTCGCTAAATATTTTTAAGACGCGGGTTGATGGGTTTTTAATAAGCGAGGGGATTAAGGGTTATGGGGAGAGGGCGGGAATGTGGAACTGAGCCACAATAGATCAGCCATGATCTTATTGAATGGCGGGACAGGCTCGAAGGGCTGGATGGCCTACTCCTGCTCCTATTTCTTATGTTCTTATAACCCACTCCCATCTACAAGGCAGGTATTTCCTGTGGGGAACTGGTTGACGTCTTGAACTCACCTTTGTGGAACTCACTCCAACATTTTCCCTCTGCTCCTCCCCACTCCACCAACACTTCTCCTCTCTCCACCTTTAAGAGCTTAATTAAAGTCCACCTTTTCAACAATCAACATGGTCATCTCTCCTTATGTCTATAATCTTTACTTTTCTCTCCATAAAGCATCTGAAAATGTTTTTACATAAATGCAAGCTGTTGTTTGACAAATTTAAGAAAGGTTGTAGAGATAAGCCAAGGAACTACAGACCAGTGAGTCTTACGTCAGTGAGAAGGAAGCTATTGGAGAAAATTGTGAAGGAGAGCACTTGGACAGCGAAGGCTTGATCGGAGATAGTCAGCATGGCTTCGTCAGAGGAAGATCATGCCCAACAAATTCGATTTAATTTTTTGAGGAAGTGACCAGGTGTTTAGGTGAGAGTAGTGCAGTTGATACAGTTGATTTGGATTTCAACAAAGCCTTTGACGAGGTCCCATATGGGAGACTTACAAAGAAGGCAAATATAAACAGGATACAGGATAACTTGATAAAGCGGATTCAAAATTAACTCAGTTGTAGGAGACGGAGTGTGATGACAGAAATGACTGGAAACTAGTGTCAGTGGTGTGCTACAGGGATCTATGCTGGGTCCCCTATTATTCATCATTTATATAAACAACATTGATGACTATGTGGGGGCTGGATTAGTAAGTTTGTGGATGGCACAAAAAATGGCTGGGTGGTTAACAGTGAGGTGTTACAAGAATATACAGATAGGATGGTCAAGCGAGCAGATAATTGGCTGATGGAATTTAAGTCTGAAAAGAGGTGATGCATTTGGAAGGAGTAATTTGACAAGGAAGTATTCAATGAATGACGAAGTATCAGGAAGTTCTGTGGAACAAAGGGATCTTGGCGTGTTTATCCAAAGATCTCATGTTAATAAGGTGGTGAAAGAGTCATATGTAACCTATGCCTTGACTGATAAAGTAGAAAAGTCATGTTGGAATTGTATAGAACTTTGATGAGGCCACAGCTAGAGAACTGTGTTCAGTCTGGTCACCACATTATAGGAAGGATGTGACAGGGGACTGGAGGGATGCAGAGGTGATTCACCAGAATGCTGCTTGTGATGGACTATTTAAGCTACGAAGAGGTTGGATAGGCTTGGGCTGTTTTCGATGGAGCAGAGAAGACTGAGGGGCAACTTGATTGAGGAGGAGTTAAGGAGGAACTTCTTCACTCAAAGGGTGGTGAACCTCTGGAATTCTCTGCCCGTTAAAGTGGTGGAGGCTACCTCACTAAATATATTTAAATCACGGGTAGATAGGTTTTTGATAGACAAGGGAATTAATGGTTATGGGAAGAAAGCGGGAAAGTGGAACTGATCCACTTCAGATCAGCCATGATCTTATTGAATGGTGGTGCAGGCTCGAAGGGCTAGATGGCCTACTCCTGCTCCTATTTCTTATGTTCTTATGTTGATTGAGGTGTACAAGATTATGACGGACATTGACAGAGTGCATAAGGAGCAGCTGCTCCCCTGAGTTGAAGGATCAATCATGAGGGGACATAGGTTCAAGGTGAGGAGCAAGAGGTTGAGGGGGAATGCGAATAAAAACCTTTTTACCCAGAGGGGGTGACAGTCTGAAATGTGTTATCTGGGTAAAGATCAGTTGTCTCACATCTTCTACAAAGTACCTGACATGTCATAACATTCAAGGCTATGGGCCAAATGCTGGTAAATGGGATTAGTTGAGAGGTCAGATGTTTCTCATGTGTTGGTGCAGACTTGATGGGCTAAAGGGCCCCTTCTGCATGTATGATTCTCTAAATGCTGCAGTACAAGCTACACAGCAACCCCCACTCCCCCACCCCACATTCACCTTCAAAGCTAATCTCTTTAATGAAAAAAATTGGAAAGTACAAAAAAATTAAAATAGAAAACATGCGTATTTTATTACAATAACAAGAAGTTTCAAAATATGTTAGAAGTGTAGAAGCAGATGTGTTTGAGTAGAGGGTAGAAATTAGATGAACACTACAAAATAAACATGTTAGTTAATGTAATGCATTATTCATGTGCCCAAAATGGTAAAGTATTCATTCCACATGATCCGAAAAGGTAAGAGTTAATACGAGTTCTCTGTAAACAATGCAATATGGCAGACACAGCAAGTCTTTGATACTGGTACAGTGTCTCAAAACCTTGGGATCCAGGTATCGTGGAATTTCAGGTTATGCATGGTTTGGTTCAGGTCAAGTTGGGTTGGGTAAGATAAGGGGCTGCTTGGAGCATGGGAATAGACTGGCACTTCAAGTGGTGAAGAGGCTAGCTTGTCAGGCATCGCACCGCACCAATGAAAGGACACATTCTAACAACATCTGGTTTTCAGACAACTCCAGCTTTTGGACTACCAGGTTTGAGGCACTGTATTGTATAATGGAAACTGACAAACTACCACTATTGTGGCACTTCTCTACACCACATACTATGATTGTCTTGATTCTAGAAGTCTAACTTTAAAACAGATTAACATATTCATCTGGTTAAATATTCGCACTCAGTGATTTTATTGGAGAGAGATCTTCCTTTCGTTGGCATGCAATGATGCTGGTCTTTTCTTGGGGTGTTGATAGAAGCAAAACAAGGAGGAACAGACCACCATAACCAATGATATTTCCGAATGCTATGTTTGGGTTCTTATTACCTCTTCATTTGATTTAAGGAGCAGGAAAGTAAAGCTGCCATGCTATAACAATCAACTCAACAATATAATTCCAAGCATGCTCCAAAATTATCTACGCATTTTGAACAATGGAGATTGAGTGACACCAACTGCAGATCGGAGAAGTCAAAAACAACTTTGGCAAGTCCAATACATTTATCAATAAACCATGTTCGCAACACCAGGTGCAACATAACATCAAAAACATCACGTACCAGAAGTACAATTTACCCAAAATACTATTTTCAGGATGTTTACATTCCTGATTACAGAAAGGACAATTTCTATAACACCATCTTCTCAAAGCCACCTTGCAAATCCTACACCAACTTTAAAATTAAAAATCAATGTTCAAGCTTCCTTCCCAACTCTATATAAAATGCCAAATTTAATCAACTGACCTGTTGTAATTAAGTTGATTATTAGACGGTTAAGTGACCTGTGGATTATTAGTTTGCCTTGTTAATTGAAATTATTTGAAGTGAAGATTAACATTGAGAATGAAATGGTTAAGCCACTCAAATGGAAAAAATAGGACCGTTTACAGGTGTGTGAAATTCTCTTACAGCCTCCTCTGGTTCAACTGTTTGATGAACAGATTCTTCATGTTTCTCAGCTTCATTCTCACCAATGTTTTCCTGCACACACCAACATCAATATTCAAAAGGAAAGCAAAGTCCACAAGAAAAATAAAATTACCAAATTCTAGAAGCTTGGGCAAAAAAAAAGAGAATTGTAAAAGTCAGGAGGTTGAAACAAAACTGGGAATACTATAAACACTCAGCAAGATCTGAAGAGTAAGTAGACATGCTGACGTTTAATCAGATTTGGAAACCATTACCAACAAACACCATTCAAAAAGGAATAAAACAGAAATGAAAGAAAACTGATGTACACACAAAAGAAAATCTGAAGCAGTTGAGTGGGAAAATGTGTGACAGTTAAATGGCAGAAGTGATATTAACATGAAAGCATGTCATCTCTTCCTTTGATGTAAGGAGTAAACAAAATCTCATCCTATTACTTTCTTTTCTCATGCCATTACTTCTTTCCCACTAAAAAGATAACCAATGCTGGAGCAATTGTTACATTTAAATCTGAGGTCAATAGATTTCTGTCAACCACAAAGGTACGAAGCATGTGCACATCAGCCATAAGCTCACTGAATGGCAAAATAGGCTATGGGGACTAAATGGTCTACAGGTGCTATGATGTAAGTGGGTGACATCAACTTGTCTTCTTTCAACAGATGCATCCTGGGTCACTCAAGTGCTCCAGTACATTTCATTTTTGTTTCTCAAAGTTATGAAGGAGTTTGACAAAAACACTGCAAGCTAATAGAATTGATATTCAGGAATGGTTATCACATAGTCATTTTATTAAGGGAATTAAATATGACTCGAGTTAAAAAAACTGAACTCCCAAACTGAAATTACAGCCTTGAAGTTACTGTATATGTATGATCGTATACATATATTTCACTTTCAAATGGCATTAAAAAAGTGATAGAAACAGTATAATTCAACAGCAGAAAATACACTTTTTAAAATAAATGTTATGGTCTGCATTAGAGGTCTGCAAATGAAGTTCTATCAAAAGATGCCAGTTACAAAGAATTTAAGTTATAAAATACCTGAAGCAATTCAAGCTATTATACAAAATACCACACTGTACAATTATTTTGCAGACCACAAAATGTTGAGATGAGAATCTAACTATCCAGTATAATACTTTAACATTGAACTGTGTTAATGTGGAACTAAATTTTCCACAATCCTTCACTTCATTTATTCTTGCTCTCAAAGAGCACTCTCTCATTGCGACAAATTATTGAATAAAGGTGTTAAAATGTATTGTTTGTCTATGAGACATCCATTGTGGCTTGAACCTCCTTACATCAAAAAAAATCAAATGAATTATTTTCAATTTTCTTTGAACTAGGACTTGATGACTTCCACCCACACACACAATTATAGATCAGAGTTAAACAAAACAGAATTAGAGAGTAAAAAAAGCACTCACAAACCATACACCACACACACACACAAAAAGCAATGCAAGCGGATACATAATTACATTTATATCTGTTGACTGTTCAAAATGATTATGCAACATTTCAATAGCTTCTTCAGGCTGATCTTCCGCAGCTATATGTAAATGCTTCTCACTGCCCTACCAAAGTGAAAAATTGAGATGAGGGAAAACAGTTGCATCATGCGAAGATGTCGCAGACAAATAATTGAGACAGAGGCAACATTCTTGTCTGTTAACCAAGCTAAAAATAATTAGAGACATAAAAAAAATGCACATTGCAACCTGGTTTTTCTGTATTCCAGTTTTTACAAATGCCTGTGATTAGAGTAATTAAGATTAGGTTTTTACAGGTTATCACTGATCATACTATAAAAGAAATATGGAATTATGATTCAACTAAATTCAGTTTCTTTCCCAAATACACAGGCCTCCTTAATTTCCCAGCCTTTCCTTACTAAAAATTGCACCTGGAACAAGCTGATCCCTGAACTTCCCTGTGTTGGTATTTATCCTTAGTATAAGCAATAGTCTTAATCCAATGTGCCTGCTGTTTCCAAATTCCTTTACTTCCCTTTCCTTCAATCATCCATATTAAAAGTTGACATTGTTTCTTGGAGTGTATCCACAGCCTCAGATTCCAGTGTTAAAAGATTTTTCACGTTGTATCTCCTGAATCCTTCCACATTTAATATTTTATCTCTGATAATGCATTCCTATGTTAAATACCCCAATCAGTGGAAGGGATCCAATCCGTCTACAGTATTCCTGCTTAATTTTAAACATCTGCATCAAATCATCTGTGTTTAATGTTAAAGGAAAAACTATTGAGGCAATTGTAGGACAGGACTTTCAGCGCCCCGGGGTGTGTTTCGTGGCAGTGGAGGCATCCCACTGACCAGCAGAGTTGCTGCTATCAACGGGATTTCCTGTTGTATAAAACCATCCCCCTCAATGCCTCAGCAGGGGTTCACCATCGGCCAGACCGGAAGACCCCACTGGAGGGAATGGCTGGAAAATTCCAGAAATAGAATCTTGTACCTCTGAAGCATTCAGCATATTGTGCTAAAGAAATCCTTTGGAAAGAACAAGACAATTAGTAACATTACCCTAATCTTTCCCCACAGACCTGTAAGTTTCTCCTGTTCAATCAAGTCCCCTTCTGAAAGTTACTACTGAAATTGCTTGCAATATGCTTTTGGGTAGTGTGTTCCAGATCAGAACTTTATTAAATTCAATTATGAAACATGGACATCACTGGCTGGCCAGCATTTATTGCCCATTGTGTATGATAAAGTTTCCTCTTTTTTTTGCCCATTATTTTAAATCAGTGTCCTCTGGTGACATACACGAGTGAAAACAATTTCTCCTTCACAAATCTGAACACCCCAATAAATTATCCTCTGCTCCAAAAAACAATTCCAGCTTCTCTAGTCCCTCCATTTAACTGAAGTCCCACATCCCAGGTTGTAGGTTACACTTCAACTGCACCCTCTTTATATCTTTCTGAAAATGAAGTGGTCAGAGTTCGAGATGAAACCAGTTGAAGGATCAGCATAACTTTCTCTTCCAACCATTTCACTTTTTCTAATACCAAAGATCAATAGTGATCAACTCTTAATTAAAGATCTCACATACCTTTTCCTTTTTAGTGACTTTATCAACCTGTCCTTCTATCATCTCTCTGTTCCAACACCCCTTTTAAATTAGTAGTTTATCTTTATTGCCAACCCTCATTCTTCCATCACTTCCTGGCATTAAATTTAATTACCATTTACCTGTCCAATTCATCAGTCCATCTAGTCAGTTACTGTCGTCCTCACTCTTATTTTAAGCACCCCTCTTAATCTTCTCTTCTCTAAGGAGAACAGCACCAGCTACTCAAACCTATTCAAGTAACTGAATTCTCATCCCTGAAGCCATCTCATGAATCTCTTGCGTTTCCTAAAACTTGGTGCCCAGAACTGGGCAAATGCTTCAGCCTCAACCTGAGTAATGTTTTATACAGACCCCCACGTTCTTGCATGCTATGCCCCCATTTACAAAGTCTAGGATCCTGCATGCTTTATTAGCCACTTTCTCAACCTGCCTTGCCACCTTCAATAATTCGTGCACATGTACCTCCCTGTGTTCCTGCATTCTTTTTAGAATTGCACATTTTTATTTATGTTGTTCCTCTTTGTTCTTCCCACCAGAAAGAAGAACTTCATTAAATTTCATCTGCTATGTGCCCGCAATTCCATCAGACTCTCTCTTCTAAATTTATCACTGTTGTAGAAGGATATTGACCCAGTTGACAGCGAAAAACAGTGATATAGTTCCAAATCAGGATGGTGTGTAGCTTGGAGGGGAACTTGCAGGTAGTTTTGTTCCCATGCACATACTGTCCTTGCACTTCTAGGTGGCAGAGATCATGGCAGATGCAGTACAACATGACTAAATGTGAAGTTATACATTCTGGTGTGAAAAACAGGAAGGATGAGTATTATTTAAATGTAATATATTGGGAAAAGTGGATGTGCAAAGGGACCTGGATGACTTGCACACCAGTCAATGAAAGTGGAGAGGAGGTGCAGCAAGCAATTAGGCAGGCAAATGATATGATGGTCTTCATTGCAAGAGGATGAGAGTTCAGAAGTAGAGATGTCTTACTGCAGTCACGTTGGGCCTTGGTGAGACTACACCTGGAGTATTGTCGCAGTTTTGGCTTCCCTACCTAAGAAACGATATATTTGCAGATGAGTTACTCTTTGCAAAATTACCAGCCTCTCAACTGCTCTTGTATCAACTGAATGGTCAATATAGCCCAGTTCAGTTTCTGGTCAAAATTCCCAGGATGTCGATAGTGGGGGATTCAGTGACTTAGTGTTACTGAATGACTGAGGATGTTGGCTGGACTCTCACTTATTGGAGATGGCCACTACTTGGCACTTGTGTGGCATGAATACTACTTGCCAACTGTCAGCCCAAGACTGAACGTTGTCCATGTCTTGCTGCATAGGACACAAATTGCTTCAGCATCCAAGTAATCAGTGTTCAATATTGAACAATAAACATCTCAGCTTCTGATCTTATGATGGAAGGAATGTTACTGATGAAGCAGCTGAAGATGCTGGGCCCAGAACATTACCCCAAGATATCTGGGAATGAAATGATTGACCTCCAACAACCATAACCACCTTCCTTTGTATGCTAGTATGACTCCACCACACTTAATCAAATGCTGCCCAGATGTCAAAAATTGCAGAACTTAGTGGGAGAGAGATCTGGGTGTTCTGGTAAGAGTGAGAAAAAGTTAACTTGCACATCTAGCAATTGATTAAGACGGCAAATGGATGCAAGTGGGATGGAATGTAAAAGTATGGAATTTTTACTGCAGCTGTACAGAGGTTTGATGAGGTCACATCTGGAATACTGTCTACAGTTTTTGACACCATTCCTTAAACAGAAGCTCATAGAAAGGATCAATTGATTCTTTCCTGGTCTGAAGGACTTACAAGGAATGGTTGGGTGGATTGGGCCTATATCCATTGGCGTTTAGAAGAATGAGAGATGGTCTTATGGAAACTTGTAAGGTCCTGAGGGGACTTGATTGGGTGGATACAGACAGGAGGTTTCTCTTTGGGAGGGTTGGTTGGAAACATAGTTTAAAGTTTAAGAAAAAGATATCTCCATTTTAAGACTGAGATAAAGAGATGTGGAATTATCTTCCCCAGGAGACAGTGGAGGCTTGTTCTCTGAATTTATTTAAGGCACAGTTAGATTTCTGATGCACAAGACAGTCAAGGTTTATGGGGGCAGACTGTAAAGTGGAATTGAGACCAGATCATTCACAATTTTATTGAATGGTGGAACAGGCTTGAAGGACTGAATGGCCTAAGCCTGCTTCTATGTTCCTACATCAACCACATTGTCTTCATCAACTCTTTTTATTGCCTCATCAAAAAAGCAAATTAGTTGGACATAATTTACTCTCAACAAATTCAGGTTGGCTTCATTAATTAATGCGTACTTGGCAAAGCAACTGTTAATTTTGTGTTGGATTATTGTTTCTAGAGGCTTTCCCATCACAAGAGGTTAAACTGACTCGCTGGTGGTTGCGGGGCTCTTCTTCAAACGTTATAGCCTTTGTTTGAAAGAGCGTGTGGAATTCTACAGTCCTCTGGCCTCACCCTGTATCTAAACAGGCCAATCTTGAGTGTAACAGATCACCTCTGCAATACTGATAACAACAGGACTATAAATATCGAGAGAAAACGGAAACTTGTGAAAACTGGAGACTCTCGGGCTACAAACATTGCTTCAGTTGGACAAGTTTACAGTTCAAACAAAGCCACCATTTTAATCCTCCTATTGTCCCACACAGTTGCTAGTTGTAAAACATACCCTAAGCAGATTCAGACTCTGTCCCATTAATACGTGCCAACCAAGAAGCAATTATGCAGCTGCTAAACAGGGTTCCAACCAGAAAACGATCAGCATTGCATGCTTCAAAAGCACCAAAGAAACACACTGACGGCTGGATAAGTGTTAGTTCAAATGAGGAAGTGGAGCAAGACAGAAAACATAAAAGCGAAATAAATTCTATGCTTAATTACTAAGTCTCCTTTATCACTTTCTGGAACTTCGCCGTTTTGGATGATTGCAGCCTGATGTGCTTCCTGTAGCAGAGCAAAATAAACAAAGGAAACTCTGAATTATATATAAACTATTTCATTAGCACGCAAGAGCAGAAGATTTCAGTAAATTTTTCCACCTCAGATTCAGTGTAATAAAAATGACAAAACCGATGCTCAGTAAGTTTGATTGTTGACCATTATCCATTAAGAATCAAGTTTTCAAGAGGTTTGGAAACCAACTTTTCTGAAGTTGCCCCTCAAGTTTTAGATTAAACCAATAAATATTAAGCATATCAGTGGGAAACCCACATATAAATTATCTACATTAGCACTGTATATCCCAATTCCTCCAATACACTGGATCTGAAATAAGAATGTTCAAGTCAAACATGAAAACAAAGAAAAACAAATTGACATGACATTATAGAAATCATTTACCTATCTTACATGTAACAATACTTATGAGAATGTATTTTCATATTAACAGCAACGTACTGAGCTTGCAACATGCAATCCAACGTTTTGACCCGAGTTAATTCCTAACATTCTTTCTAGTTATTATATTAAAGAAATTGATTAAAATAGCATATTTAGGGAAATTAGGCCTTGTGAAGATAGTATTATTCTCAGTTCTTGAATCTAGGCTCACATGCAATTCAGACTAAGGGATGAAAATGACCTTACGCCCACTATCGTGTGAAAGGTATTGGATAATTTCAACTGATGTTTCTGATGGTTGTCACAGGGTATAAAGTGGCACTTTGCTGGCAATCTCACTCAGGCAGGTCACAAGAATGACTGGTGTCCCAAACAGAAAAGAATCATACTGGTGCCGAGATGATGGCCTTTTTCCTGAGACTGGCCTTGAGGCAGAGATCGGGAAAGCTTATTTTTGCATCCAACCATCCTGTACCCAACTGGAAGTAGTTGTTACTGACACCACATTCATAAAACTAAAATAGTGTTCCTTCTCCTGGCCCTCTCATCTCACGATGATGAGCACAAAAAATGCATGGGACAAAGGATAAGGGGAAGCAAAGTCTTTTCCCTCTGCAAATTAGAGAGGCAAAAATAAAAATTTGGTCTTCATTTTTGAGAGAAAAAAAACCAGAATGGTACAGTATGCTAGATTTCCAGTTTCTGGTGTCATGTGTAAAGGGAATGACAATTTTATCGCAAAAATCTGGACATCATTCTGTTGTGTCTACTCTCAATTTTATAAATAAAATTTATTTCATTTTATAAATTAAAATAATATTTGCCCCCTTTTTTGCCTTGCTCTAACCATACAACAGATTAACTTTTCACTTGTTTATGGCCAGGGAGTAGGTTGCCCCAAAGGTAGGAAAGCACAAAAATCCTTTACAAGTTAAAGAAAGCATAATTCTTTAAAAAAAAATTGATTTAAAGTCTTTGGATTGGGAGTTTCCTTGAGGTTTTATTTTAGCACTATTTGCTTAAAATGGGTCAAATCAGCACAGAAGGATCACTAAATCTCAAATGTAAACTTCATCTGGAGCTTTTTTGCACTAGTTTTAAAAAAAATCACTCTGGAAGCCAATCCAGCCCACAAAACTAGCCATGCCCCAGATCAAATTAATCACCCTTGCCAGCTTTTGCTAATTACATCGACTTGCATGTTTTAGAAGGTGTCTTCAAACTAAGTAGTTCTTTTGGGCAGAAGAGCATCAAAGCTTTTGAATTTCTTTTCAATATACTAAGAACCTGACTTCTGTACAACAATATAATTAGCAAATCATTCTTCTTTTAAAAGATTCATTTACTTATGGATGGATCAGACACTCCCTTAAAAAACACTATTTTAAATATAATTTTCAGCTGTATTAATCAAACTACAGTATTACCACTTTTAAGTATATATTAAAGCAATGTTTTCTCTCAAAAGTTACATTCTAAATTGTTTAGAATCATAGAAATCCCACAGTGCAGAGAGGCCACTTGACCCATTGAGTCTGTACCGACTACAATCCCACATAGGCCCTACCCCATTTGCTTACATATTAACCTACTAATCCCTCCAACCTACGCATCTCAGGACACTAATGGCAATTTTTAGCATGACCAATTGACCTAAACCGCACATCTTTGGACTGTGGGAAGAAACCAAAGCACCTGGAGGAAACCCACACAGACACAAAGAGAGTGTGCAAACTCCACACAGACAGTGACCCGAGCCAGGAATTGGACCTGGGTCCTGGAGCTGTGAAGCAGCAGTGCTAACCACTGTGCTACCGTGCCACCCATGTGTTGTCCAATTGCATAGCTTCCCACCTCAACCCTCATATCACCACACCCTTAACATGTCTCCACTTGACCTCTCTTGCTCCACAGTAAGTGCCAGACAATGATCACCAAAAATGGTCACACCCATTTGACTATTAATGGTATCAACATTGCTGAGTAAACACCATCAATAACTTGAGGGCACCAATAACTAGAAGTGAATTGGACCAGTCACATTAACAATAGCTACAAGGACAAGGCAGAAATTGGCTACTTTGCTTCCTGACCCTGCAAGGTTTAACCACAGTTTACAAGGCCTAAGTCACAACTGTGATGGAATGCTCACCATTCAGCCGACTGGATGATGATTCAATAACACTCTCAGCATTTAGCACAACGCAGGGTAGAAAAGCTAATTTGATTGGTGAACCTACCATCATATTCAATATCCACCTCTCCCTCTACCATCAGCATACTGCAGCTGCAACTTAAGATGAGACAACGCAGCAATTTATAAAGCCCACTTTTACCATAAGAATATGAGCTCTGGGAACACCATCACATCCAGGCTCCCTTCCAGGTAACCACACCAACCTAACCTGTACATCAATTGCACCTTTAGTTACATCAAGATCTTAGAAATTCCTACTTAACACAATTGGGGGAGTAACTGTGCATCACACATTAATTCTAGTAAAAGGCCCAACACCACCAACTAACCATTAATAAGTGTAGACTTTCTAGCATTTTTCACATCTAGAGAGCAAGCAAAAGATGCCAGCCCTGTGCCTGAAGTGAGACCACCAGATAATGCCCAGAGATGCAAACTAAAGATGTTCCAGACTTGAACACACTAAGAACTTAGAGGAATACTCAAACTAAAAATTCACAGTAGCACGCTTGGAGCTGGCAAAGACTAAAATTTTGTCTCATCAGTCTGTTCTGTTTTAACTTCAAGCCTCAGGGCTGCAAGATGAACTAACCTAATATTCTCCCAAGAATATTAAGGAAAGGAAAGGAAAGGTAGTTTAAATATTTCAGTAAAAAATATTTTTCACTAAGAAGTTATATACTCATCTTTAGATAAAGCAAATTTATGGTGTTATCAGATGGACAATAGAACCTTGATTTGTAAGTCCCAAATTGTACACAGGTGAAACGAAGGGCATACCTTTGAACCAGGAGGTGGTGCCAGACCAAGAAATGCATAAACTCCATTATCTTCCTTGGCATTGAAAAAAGCCTCGAAGTCCTACAGTGTCAAGAAGATTAGCGACTTAAAAATCCAGAATGTATTTGCATTGCATTAACAAGAAGGTTTTTAAGATAACATTGGAAATGTCAGTAAAAGACTACAATAAAATATGATGCAAGAGTCTGAGGTGAAGTTACAATTGGGAAACCAGAATATCACAATGTTGTTCATTTTTTAAGATCTTAATCTTTTGTTGCTCTGAAGAAAAAATATGAACATCTAATCTGATGAATCCATATTTAAAATAAGTGTTAAGAACATTTCCTAATAACAGCAAATAACCCAAAATTTGTATATCTTTGCAAAGTAGATCTAGATTTAGAGTTTTGAGAGGTGATCTCCTGGAGTAAATTTTAACATTATGTTTGCTGTTGGAGGCAGGAAGTATGCTCGAAATGACATGGTTCCATTACTCAAGGTGCTTTTTAGTAAAAGTTGCATGATGTCAGAGACATAGCTTTCATTTCTGGTAACCAAGCAGGTTTCAACGCCAACGGTTTAATGGTAGTCTTATACTAACTGGATGAAGTTATCCAGCAAAATACAGTAGCAGTATAGTATCACAAAAATGCTGAGATGGCATGCAGTAATGATAAAGTCATAACATTACTACAATTATAACAAGAATCAGCCATACCATTCTCATTTGGAGTTAGAAAGAATCAGAGAGATATGTTACGCAACATAATAGGCTCACACTTCATCATTTATGACTAGGGAAAAAGTACTGCTTCCTCTGGCCCAGGGATAATTACTAGCAGCAATGCAATCATGGACGGAATTCTCCAGCTGTTCACGCAGCTAGATTCTCTGGTCCCGCTGGCAGTACACACCTACCTGCTGGTTTCCCAGCAGCATGGGGTGTCTTTAATGGCAAATCATATTGACAGCGGCAGCACCAGAGAATCCCACTGTCAGAGGATAGCATTACACCTTCCAACACAGAAACATATGGCTGGAAGGCTGGAGAATCTTGTTGCACTTATAAAGGATCAGGGTGGAATAGTATAAATTAAGATTTGCAGCAAAAGTAAAAAAAAACTTACCCCACAATACAGTTCATCATTGAAGATTTGTGGAGGGAGAGGAATGCCATTTTGTGGGCGCTTTTCTCCAGGAACATTTTCCCGCATCCACTTTCTGTTGTCTTCATTGGCTGCTATGTCCATTTCTTTAAACTCAATTTTGTTGGCTTCTAAGAAGCCCAGAACATCTTGTTGTTTCTTCTTGATCTGTGAACAAGATCACAGTTGAGTTCTGCATGTGGAAATAAGTCAAATATAAAAGCAGAGGAGGAACAGGTGACACAGCCCTATTATCATTTTACTTAGTAATCTCCATAAGTACTTATCACATAAACGATCGGTTTATTACTGGGTGGTGTTAGGGTTCCGAACCAGAACCCCAAGTTATATTACGAAGCCGGACTAGATCCTAACAATTTTTCCATTTTGGCATAAATGAGAGGAAAGGATGCTTTACTCCAGGAGCAATTCAACTTACAATTTAGGGATTTTTAAAAATCAAAACAAGCTTTGTTCATAACAGTTTAAGTATAACTCTAACAAAATGAAGCACTTTAACTCTTAACAGTTGAATAATCTTTAAACATCAAAAGAAACAATTCTAATCTCTAAATTATCAAATAAATGACATTCTTCTTACAGGCTTAAAGCCCCCTTCAAATATAGTTAGTGATCACAAATATGCTTGCTATATCAAGTGTAGATAATTCTGGATTTTTCAGAGAGATATAGAGCTTTCAGAAGCCTGCAAAATTCTCCTAACTTAAATTAAAACGGCCAAACTCCCATTCCTTTCCGCAAAAGCCTGTTTCTTTTTCTACAGATCCAGGACTTTAACCACAACATCACATGAGTCTGTCGATCACTTTAACGTGAAACCCCGGGGGAATTAAGTAAACCAAACTCCATTAATTCTACTCAACATAACCACTTGCAAGGCTGAAATGAGCAAACGTCCTACTTCCCTGGCATGAGCCCATTTCTTCCAAACATACTGACTACCTGTAGAAAACACGCTGAACTTATTCTCCTAAAACACACACAAAAAAAAACACACAATATATTTACATCTCATGTGCATGCTTTCAGCACAGTGGACACTTCCAATAGCCCATTTAAGAATTTAACTACACTGTACATAATGATGGTGAATGAGACATCAGCTACAGAATAGTAGATATATATTTCAAATTACCCAAAATCACTTGCTCAACTTAATAACAGTCTGTAATTTAATGTAATCTGAATAACAATTTGTCAGATATCTAATTTTACAGCAAGGCCCCAATATTGATGAGGAGGTTTGATGAGTACTACTGGGGGTAGGGATGAAGATGTGGGGGAGGAGTAAAGACATGGGCAATGGTCATGCAGTTTTCCAGGGTTTTTTTTTTAAACATGCTGTGGAGTTTTGATTTTGCACAGCAGATTTATTTTGGGACATCACCGCCACCTGGAAGTCACACCTAATTAACAGGTTGACTTCCAGCCAACTGGGGAGCACTCTGAGATCAAACAACTGTTAAGGTGTCTGATCAAATTCAGAGAGAACAATAAACTTTGAGGTGGCATGGTGAGTTGAGGGGGAGCACTTCTGCTCCTCTGGACCCAGGAGCAGTGCTGTGAGGGGGCTTAGTTTTTCCCCATAGGTGTCCTCACTGCCTTGGGTGTTGTGTTTCCTTGGTACTCAGGGTGCTAGGGTTAAATTTGGACCAAGAGCTGGAAAGTGGGATTAGCTGGATAGCTCATTTGCAGCTGTCTTAAGCATGATGGAGTGAGTAACCTCCTTATGTGCATAATATTTCTATATATGTAAATCACATTAAAATTAAATTTCCATACCTTCTGCCAACAGATTGCATTAGCACCAATGGCATTTGTTTCTTGAATGCCTATTATCTGCAATATTTTACGTAGATCCCCACACCTCTGCAGCTAACCTTAAATATCCAATTTCAGAATAATTTCTACTCCAATTATTGAACTTCAAAATGATTCTAATCAAAACAGCATTACACCCGTTCACAAAATCTGAACTGGGATAAACGGCTCACGGTATCTTGATCAGGTGGTGAGGATTCTAACTGATTTCCAATTTTTGGAATGAATGGATACACTGAAGATCAATGAAAACACTACCAGAAATTTCGCATGGTAGCAACCTGAGTAATAAAGAGAGGATGGCAACTGAATTTTTAAAAATCTTGGAGAGGAGGAATTTACAGAATGAAGAACATAATGAAATAGAATACAGATCAGATATATGGGCCTGAATCTTATCACCATTCACACTGGCGGATCTTCCCAGCCTGCTGCAGTGAGTGGGAATTTGGCTGGCCACCAAACTCTCCAATCTTGCTACAGCATAAGTATGGCATGAATGGCCCACAAGATCACGCCCATCAAGTCTATAAAAACTGCTATAAGTATAAGAATTCCAAAATTGCTTATATGAGCAGAAATGGTCTTGACACAAGGGATAAAACCTTCTCCAAAAGGAAGAACCACGGAAGAGAAAATGTGATGAAGCTCAGATAAGCAATGAACAAGTCAGCAATCTCTGACCAACAATAATTTTAGCCTCCATTATATAGTTTAGGAAAGGGACCAAAGGGGCGCAAACAGGAAATCTTTAATGACTTCATCCTTTTTGGAAACTGTAAACTGTAAGTTTTAATACAACAGTTATTAACATACCTTCTCAAAAAGCTTTAAATAAATAGTGTTGTGAAATTCGAACAAAGAACAGTGCAGCCACAGGAACAGGCCCTTCGGCCCACCAAGCCTGCACTGATCAATTTGTCCTATGTAGACCAACCGCCTGTATCCTTTTATTCCCCACCTGTTCATGTATCTATCCAGATAAGTCTTGAATGTCACTAATATGTCTGCCTCAACCAACTCACTTGGCAGTGCATTCCAGGCCCCCATCACCCTCTGTGTAAAAAAACTTTGCCTGCACATCTCTATGGAATCTTCCCCCTTAACCTTCAACTTGTGCCCTTTATAACTGACATTTATGCCCTGGGAAAAAGCTTCCAACTGTTCACCTTATCCATGCCCCACTCTATGAGTGGGCTTACTTTGTGTAATCACAAGGTCATAGTTTAACAGCAAATAACAAATCAAATTCAGTTTAGACAATAAGGATTGAATTAAGTTTTACGAATGTTTTGGGGATCGGGTTCTGAGATTTATAATTAGTACCACTTGTTTAGATTGACTAAAATATGCAAAATTTCTGTTCGCAAAGATTAGGATTTTCACCATTGGTTTGAGATGTTCTTTGTGCAATTATCATTTTTTTTTACAACGGAGAATAATATTCAACCAGAGCTTTGCACAATTTGCATTTTTTAATGGAGAATAAAATGCAGTCAGCAATGTTGGTTAATATTTATGTTGGAGCTAAAAATGATGATTTAAGTCTATAATTCTCTAGTGTTGGCATGGTTCAGTTGATTGTATTCTCACCTGGAAGTTGTGGATGCAAGGTATAAACTGATACTGCACAGAAACTGCTGTCAATATTTGAAGATACTGTAGACTAGTTTTCTCCTTTGTTTGACATGAGATGACTAAAAGCTCCCACGCACTATCCAAAGAGAAGCACCAAGCTCTAACCATGGTCTAGTTGATATTTTTCTCTTAATCAACACCACCACCAGAAAAAGTGATCTAGTCATTGGTCTCAATGCTGTTGTACAATCTTGCTGTGTGCAAAATGACTTGCTGTATTTGCCCAGACAATGTTCAGCACATGTATAATTAATTTATTACTCACGATTCACCTGGGAGAGGTTACTGACAGATGTGAAAGGCACTGTAAAACAATTCTTTGTTAAGAACCCTCTCTGGTAATTGCACCACAATAAATTTGCCCATAATACTCACTAGAAGTAAGTAGTTAACAAGTAATATAGTTGCAGAATCAAGCCTCAAGAGACTACAGAGTCCACTGAATTGAAGCGTCTGTAAAACCACAGATAACAGTAACTCTTTTAATTAAAGATGACAGTACAATAGTGAGAGATGACCTTAGCTCTAAAGATCAAGATGTAAGATCAGAATATGCTGGAAAACCTCAGCAGGTCTGGCAGTATTTGTGGAGGGTAACAGTTTATGTTTCAAGTCCATATGACTTCTTCAGCACTAAAGAAAAGGGATAAATTGTATACTGTATAAGAGGGGGTGGAGCAGCTGAGGTCAGGGATAGAGTGATGGCAACATTAATGTGTGGGGCACAAGACAGAGGATTAATGGCAGTGTGAAGAGTTATAGAAGGTGCTGATTTCTGTACAAACACAAGTTAGCAGAATGTGTTAATAGGAGAACAGAAGGTCAGTGCTCAATGAAAGCAAAACCTAAAAGCAAGTGACAAATGACCCAGTGGGAAGAGGTGGACGTTTTTCCACTGGGACAATGCAATAGCAGAGAGGTCATGCTTGAACTGTACAAGACACTAGTTAGGCCACAGCTGAGTACTGTTTTCCTTGGATCAGCAATAGCTGAGGGTCCCGATAGAGGTGTATAAGATTATGAGAGACATACATTTTCCATTACTGGAGGGGTCAGTAACTGAGGGACATAGATTTAAGGTAAGAGGTAGAAGGCCAGAGGAGAAACCTTTCCACCCAGATGATTGTGGGATACTGGAACTCACTGTTTGAAAGGGTGGTTGAGTCAGAAATGCTCCTAACACTTAAGAAGTATTTAGATATTCCTTAATGTTGCCTCCAGCGATATGGGTCAAGCATTGGAAAATGGAATTAGTGTAGTCAGATCTTTATTGACCAGCATAGGCAAAATGGGTTAAATGGCCTCATTCTGAGCTATAAAGGTCTATGAGACAAAAATGTTTTGGATTTTTATATAAAAAAAAGGTTGAGATGGAGGAGAACATTCTTGAACTGAATATTGAGACTCAAAAGCTGTAATGTGCCTAATCATAAAATGGGGTGTTGCTCCTCCAGTTGATGTTGGGCTTCACTGTACATTACAGCAGGCCAAGGACAGACAGGTGGGCATGACAATAAGATGTGATGTTGAAATCAAAGGCGACTGAAAGGTTGGGATCATGCTTGCAGGCCGAGTGAAGTTGTCCCACAAAGCGGTCACCAAGTCTGCAGTTAGTCTCCCTAATGCAGAAGCCACCACTTTGGGAGCAGTGAATACAACAGACCCAATTGAAGGAGGTATAAGTGAAATGTTGCTTCACCTGAAAGGAGTGTTCGGGGAAGGCGTGTTTCATGGTTTCGTCACTTCCAGCAACTCCAGCATGATGCCACCCTTTTTGTTCAAAACTGTTCTTTGTCACAATGGGTATTGGTCCTATGCAATGAGACAGGATTAATTAATGACATCATTTTAAAGGGGACCCAAGATAGCAGTGATCACAAATGAATTTCACATTCAGCCTGAGGGAGAGAAGAATGGGCCCAAGACTAGTGGGTATGAAGAAAGAGCTGGCTGAAGCGAACTGGGAAAATTAGGTTAAGGGTTACATCAGCAGTAACTCAGTAAAATTATATTCCAGTGAGAAGATAACTCTAAGGATGAATAATCTATGGCTAACTAGGGGTGTTAAAGAGTGTGCCAAATTGAAAGAAAAAGTACACTCTTCTGCAAATATTAGTGGTAAGTCAGAAGATTGGACAGAATTTAAAAACCAGCAAAGAATGATTAAAAATATACACAGCTTTCTCTTATAAAGAGAGAAATTAAACAAGAAACAAGAGCAGATGGCAAGAGATTCTACAAGTATTTACAAACAAAAAGAGAAATAATTGCGTTTTGGTCTTCTAGAGAGTGTGACTCTGGGAAATAATGGAAGTATTGTAGAAAACAAAAATAGTACCCCAGAAATACTTGTAAATGAAATGGTGAAAGAGTGAGAGGAGCTTAAGACATTTCAAATCACAAGGGAAAGGGTCCTGAAAAAACCTAAAGTCCAGCAAGACCCCAGAACTTGACAGACTTCATCCTCAAATCTTAAAAATAGTAATGAAGATAGTAGATGCATTGGCAGTAATTATCGAAAATTCCCAAAGTTCTGGAAACCATATTGCAAAGCAGCAAATGTGACTCCTGTACTCAAGAAAAGGGGGACTTGGAGCAGGAAACAACAAACTAGTTATCCTAACATATGTCACAGAGAAATTGCTATGATGTATTAAGGAGGTTACAGTAAGATATCTAATCAATCTTAATGTATTCAGGCAAAGTCAATATGACTGTGAAAGGTAAATCATGTTTGCAAGTCCTTTGAAGTAGTAGCAAGCAACATGGGATAAAGGGGAACTTGTAAATGCAGTCTACTTGGATTTCCAAATGGCATTTGATAAGATGCCACATCAAAAGATCAATACACAAAATAAGAACTCATATGTAGGTGGTATAGTATTGGTATGGATAGAAGAACAGGAAGCAGAGAACATATATAGAGATGAATGGGTCACTTTTCAGGTTAACAAGATGTAATGAGTGCCTTAGGGATCAGTGTTGCAATCTCAAATATTTACAATCTACTTGTGTAAAGGGACTCAACATAGGGTTGCTAAATTTGCTGATATCACAAAGGCATAAGGACAAAACAGCCCGCTTGATCGGCACCCCATCCACCACCTTCACCACTGACAAACAGTGGCAGCAAGATAACTCACCCCACCTTGACACATTCTCAAAACAGTCAAAGATTTAACTTGTATATTTCATCCTCTTCCATTTACATTATGCATAAATCCTGCAAATTCAATCACTGAGCCTGCACTAAACCAGCAGTGTTGGACCAATTAACTTGGCACTTTATTATACTGGTAATATGGATTTACTGGATTCAAAAGGTCATGCAAAAAATTAATTACATGCCCTTGGAACGAAGCCAGCCGCACATGGTAATACTAGATTGCTTACATTCATAACTCAGTCAAACTTTTCACTATTCATATATTTTCCCCATAAGTAAGTTCCAGGAAAATTCAGTTAAATCACGATCACAGTTGTGAAAAAAGAATCTACAAATGGGATCCGACTTTAATTTGCTGTGCCATTCAGCAACTTACCAGCTGTATCTGTGACACAGGAATGCAAGTCAGCTCCTCTCCTTATCAAAATGCAACACACCCATAGTAGAAGAATCTGTTATGAACCATCGCTGACACCATATCTCCTCCCCACCCCCGTAGTGAAACATGAGCTACTGTACGAGGAGATACGGCATTCTAACTCATCAGCCTCAACTTCAAATAGAATACTTAAACATATTACATCAGCAAAGAATTACTGAAGTTTTTCACAAGCTTTAAAACATTTACATTGTGTCCCCCTTTTGCACTGTCAAGACTATCACTGATCTATAGTTGGTGAATACACTGTAACAAAGACCCACACAAATTTGGAGGTTTCATATAATGAAATAAAATATAATGGATAATTAATGATTTTTCACTCTAAATTGGTCTGGACTGTAAACAGACTAGCTCCCCTTGTCATACAAAGGCTACAGATACTAACTACTACTACACAAAAACCATTCCAATGACATCAACTTCCACAGGGCAGATCTCAAAACCACTGCAGTGAAAGGTGAACTTCCCCTTGGGTTTTACCAAGCTCCATCAAGTAAACACAGCCAGGCAGGTGTACAAGGCTAACTCTTTAAAAATCACAGTTCTCATCACAAGATAAAGGCAGCTTGGTGTGAGGGATAATGATGTGCAGGACTGCCCATAACTGCTCTGGACTCAAAAAGGCACACAAGCTCTTCAAACTAAATCAGTTGAGGTATTTGTTTATGTCAATCTTTAAGCCTATGTTCAAGTTTTAAAATGTTAACGCAACGAACTAACACGTATAAAAAGAGTCATCAAAACTGGTAACTGATTTTTTTGACAAGGAATATAACTATCAATGCTACATAGTAATAAATGGTCACTAATGTTTCAACAATTAAAACTTTGGGATCAGTGCTTTTTTTAAATTAATGAGACAGGACAACCAGTTACACTTAATTCAAAAGTACTCTCCATTGAAATATCGTGGAGCTATCAGTTCAACTCAGTAGTTGTTTTTCACCCCCAAGTCAGAAGATTGTGACTTCAAACCCCACATTAAGTCTGAGTACATAACCTAAGTAGACATTTCCACACTGCACTGACGAAGTGCTGCATTGTCAAAGGTGGCATTTTTCAGATGACAAAGATCTTGCCTACCGTGTTCATGTGGAAATGGTATTATTGAAAGAAGAGCAGAGAATTCATTAACATACAAGTTGTTGGTTTCCCACAGAGCGCGACTGGTAATTTATCTAACAAAATAGGCAAAATGGTGGTTTTAGTGATAGAAAAGGTATTTCCTGAACTTCTAGCACCAACATATTTTACAAATTATAAATGGCAAGTTTCCACTGCTAGTTAGAGACATCATTCTAATCCTTCAGATGACTTGCAGCAAGAGACCTGTTAGTAAAACAGGTCATTAAGCACCAAAGGCAGAGGGAACAGCATTGTTGAGGATCACGTGGCTATGTAGACTGAAAGAACTTTTACCTTATATAGTTCAATATACAATAAAAACAAGGCAATTAAAACTGACAGGAAGCCACATTTTCAGGAAGTGGGTATAGCAGGGCCAGAAAGAGACACAAATTTGCAAAGAACAAACTGATATTGTACTTGCATGTCCATCTGCCATAAATTTTTCCTGTAACACAGGAAGTACTGGACACTGCAAAACATTTATTGGCATTCCAATTTAAGAGCCATAAAACTATATATCACGTCTATAAACCACTATACTCTTCATCTAAGTTTACTGATTGGTGTCACAAGTAGGCTTACATTAATGCAACAAAGTTTCTGTGAAAATCCACTAATCGCCACACTGGTGCCTGTTCTGATACATGGAGGGAGAACTTAGCATGGTCAATGCATCCAACCAGGAAATTGGAGCGTCCGGGTAGAACATGAAGACTCTGCACAGACAGTGACCCAAGCTGGGAATCAAACTCAGGTCCCTGGCGCTATGAGGCAGCAGTGCTAACCACTGTGCCACCCCTCTGGGGCACAACTTCAAAACTCCATGTTTGAAGTATGACAAAAGGTCTAAAACAGACTGGCAATATCTGGCAAACTGAAATTCACAGAGCATCGTCAAAGCTAAAACACAATGGATGTTTCTACCTTGCTACCATGGAGTCATTGAAGTGAATATTTTGGATGCATTTAAAAAGGGAGATCAAACAAGCATCTGAGGGAGAATAGAATAGAGCACGTGGCCCAACGGCTCTTGTCAGCAATTTCCAAATGTTGGTTAGAGGAGGAGTGGAGGATTTTGAATGAAACTCCTCCTCCAATTATAGGCTGTTCTTCTCCCCGCATCTGCTGCAGATAGGCACACTCATGAGCTTAACAGCACCAATTGTAGGGAAGAAGCTATCTGCAATTGGAAGAGCAACAACCTTGGGGAGGATGGGGGGGGTGGTTGTGGAGTAAGAGAGAAGCACTGGCTGCTGAGCTGGCTGGGCAGGATAGGAAGCTGCTACCAGGCCATGAGAGGCTGGATGTGGCAGTGCATGAATGTGAAGGGACTCACTGCCTGGGGGCTGTGGGCAGATGTGCAAGTGAGCACCAGTGCGAATGAAAGAGCTTACAAAAACATGTGAAAATATAGGTGTGGGAGAAACTGAGTGAGTGACCACAGAGTGTGTGTGTGTCTGGCTCACTCACTCATGAAGGTTCCCATTCACTCTCATTCCCACACACCAACACAAAATCACATCCACTCAGAGAATGGGTGAGTGAGTGAGCTGGAAGACTGGGAGTGAGCCAAACAGATTTTGTCCTCCTCTCTCGCTAATGGTGATCTTGATTAATTACTCTTTATAAACTATTTATTGCTTTGGCATGCTTTATTTTTAATTAGCAAGTTGTTTTTGATTCTTCCTATCTCAACCTTATTTTGAAAACCATGGTTAACATGGTGCCAAACCTTATCTTTCAGAAATTTGCTCCTTGGCCCCTAAGTGACAAACAAATGCAAGTGTGCCCTCCCTAACACACACAAGTAAAAGGATTGGACTCATGAAGATGAGTTGCTGCTCCTCCTGTTTCTGTTAGGCTTCACAGGAAGCTGAATTGAAATGGCAAGCAACAGGAAGGTTGGGGTCATGCCTGCAGACTGAGTAAGTGGGTTGCAGACTGAGTAAGGAACAAGGAGACATAAGCAAACACGTCAAAGGTGGCATCATCAGAACAGACGGTGGCGGAGGAACTGGGAGAATGGGAAGTAGGGTGTGAGAAACTGTAGTCAAGGTATCTGTGGAAATCGGTGAGCTTGTAATGAAGATCGGTGGCAAGACGATAACCAGAAATGGAGACATAGAGGTCAAGGAAGGGAAGTGTCAGAGATGGACAATGTGGAGGTGAGAGGGGTAGAAATTTTTCCAGAGCCAAACGCAAGCATGAAATGGCACTGATAGTCATCGATATAACGGAAAGAGTGTTTGGGAGCAGGCCATAATATGGCTGGCAATATACTGACAAATCTGACTGCCATAACAATCCTGAAAGGATCTATCAGGAGGCACAGTGGAAAGATAACTGTCCCTAGTGAAACCAATAAATTGTGAAAATTGTTGGCTGGGTTTCCTGCATTACAGTATAAACTACACTCCAACTATTTGATTCGCTGTAAAATTCGTCGGGACATTGAGCTCATTAAAGATGGTTTACAAATGCATGTCTATCTTTCAGTGATGGAGTTCATGTTAAATCCACAGTCTTCTGATTTCAGATTAGAATGAAACTGAAACCAACTGGCATTTTGGAGCTTGGTTCTTTGGGATTTAGGAATCAGCATGTGGATTCATAAACACTGTCAGATTTCTGTATTTGCTGTTCTTGTTATGTACAAACTCCAAGCAGTTAGGAGATCTTTCTGCCCTGTTAGCATTGTTTACATTTTGATGGCTGGCATTCTCACTTTTGGTAGTTAAGGTTACAATGCTCCCTAGAGTGTGTTCATATTTGCATGCTGTCCCTGGAAATAAGTAAACATTGGGGTGATGTCATCATTTGGAAATCAGGTGCCAGAATTGCAACAGAGCTAACAGAATGGAGGGAGAAGCTCAACAAAATATATTTATAAAGCAACATTGGAAGGTTTTTCATGACTGTTATTGCAGGATGAAGTTTTCTAGCAGAACCAATGCATGTTACAACACAGAATCATTATGTTAGTGTCTTTTTCCAAAAGCTTCCTACTCCAATCCGAGCCTCCTGCTTGCTCTCTACATTTTCCCTCTTCAAGCAAAGTATGTGGATCAATGATTCAGTGAACGCCTGTTCCTCCAGGGGTGCAAGAGCGGCACAAGGATTTACAATCTGTGTTTCCATACTAGACAGTGAGGCCCATGTTCGTTCACCCCGTGTCCAACGGTCTGTAGTTTAGCCAAACAAAAAAAGAAGAAATGGCATTAAACTGGAGTAGGAAGGGGAGTTGGGGGCACAGAGGGTGATAAAACTAGTACCTGCGACAGCTTGAACTTCCCCTAACAGGCAGGGAGCTCCTTCATGGCAATTCAGCTTATATCAATAGATTGAGGTAGAATCAGAGTGCAGCTAGGTTCTGATTTCTCTCACCAGTATCAATACCATTACAGGCATGGTAAAGCTGTACTGTATCTGCCTTTACACTTTGCCCCAGAAATAAGAGAATCACAGAAACCCAACAGTGCAAGAAGATGCCATGGCCATTGAGTTTACACTGATCACAATCTCAGACCTTATCCAATAACCCTACTTATTTACCCTGCTAACCCCCGATAATAAGGGACAATTTAGCATAGCCAGTCAAAGCCACACATCTTTGGACTGTGGGAAGAAAGTGGAGAACTGGGAGGAAACCCACAAAGACACAGGGAGAACATGTAACACACAGAGTCACCCAAGCTGGGAATCAAATCCAGGTTTCTGGCGCATTGGGACAGCAGTGCTAACCACTGTGCCATCGTGCTGCCCCAGTGAAGCACAGTATGCAGAGCAATACTGTACCTCACATCCTGGAAAATGCTTGAATTCTTCATCAGTTACTTCATCAGTTTGATTATTATGGCATGTTGGAGCCCACAAAATAAAGCTGGAGTACTTGACTAAGACATCTGAACAGAATTTACATACACAAAAACATGTCATTTATGACAATAGGTTTGTGCCAATATGTATGCTCCACACAAGCCTCCTTCCACCTTACTTCATGTAACCCTAGTTGCGGGTCCTTCTATTCCTTTCTCCCTCATCTAGTGTTCCCTTCAATGATCTCTCTATTCTTTGCCTCAAACACTCCGTGTGTAATCAGATTCCAAATTCTAAATCACTCTCCAAGCCAAATAAGTTATTCACAATTGGAAGAGAGCTGAAATGTACTTTGGGTTTAAAGGACATAATTGGACTGCAGTGGTTTAAGAAGTCAGCTCACCACCCACCACATGCTCAAAGCAATTAGGGATTGGCAATAAATGCTGGTCTAGCCAGTGACGCCCACATCCCTTGTATGAATAAATACATTTTCTTTTAATTGCTGTGACAAAAAGTCTACACAAAAGTCATCTTTCTTCATTTCCTCCCAGTTGAAGATGAACTTCATCCCATGCATCCAATTACATGTTTCCAAGGAGATAGAGGACAGAGAACATCTGAGGTTGTAGCAATCGATGTTCAGACCAAAGAGCACAATGTCAAGGGAAAAATGAGCAATTGTTTCTGTATGCCTTCAGCTTAGTTGGATTATTGTAGGAAATGAAAATACAGAAAGATTGTGCAAGAGGCAAAGGCAGATTTTGTGCAGAAACTTCATGTTAGAATATAGTTAGTCTGCTTTGTCCCTTTGAGTGCTGGAAAAGTCATTCTATTCTTTTCAGCATAATACATAGTGTGGTAAATATATCTGCATTATAATTAAAAAGAAAACTCCTGTTTAAATTGCTCTTAAAACAATTTGCAAGAACTAAAACATTAACCTTATTGGATTGGTAACAAGTAAAACACTAAGAAGTTCTTCTGTCCAAATTAAAGCACTGTGAGAACAATAAATGTGGAATGGAGAAGAGAAATGCATAATTTATGTCGGCCATTGGTGACTGTTTTGAGTGCTGCTATAGATCCGCAAAGGGGCTGATCCTCTATTTGTAAGGAATGTTTTCACTGATACTTTTCCCCTCAACTTTCACTGATAATCTCTATTCCTTTCATAAATCAGTCAAATATATTAACATATTTAATATTTCTGAAGAAGCAAAAAGTACTGATGACACCATTTATCTCAGAATAGATAAACATATGAAGAGAACTTGTCCTTAGTTATTGAGTCTGTGTGTAAGTGAATTAGGATCAGGAATATAAACCTTCTAGTATTTCAACACTTACAAAAATCAGACTTGGGAATTAACGTCAAGCTATACTGTCCCACTATTAAGTCAGTATAAACAAAGCTAAAAGCCAAACCAATTAAGTTTAAAATATGAAAATGGAATGGTTCCAGGTAATTAAACTGTGATTGCACCAACTGCCAAGAAAGATTCAAGAAATACATTTCTGTTCTTCCAACAAATTGGTCACACGTATAATACCAACAGACACACTCTCAATATTACCAACTCCACCATGTTAACTAAAGCAATGTAACTCTTGCATTCAATGCCCCAGCATATTTATTTTGCCATATTTTTGTGCCCATTTGTGAAGAATGATTTCACTACTTCAATCCCTTGCTTTCCGTTTGACTTTTGGTTTTCACTGTTCTCAAGACACGCTGGACTCGATGGTGTTGCACCATTTATTTCGCTCTGTATGGAAGTGCAAGAATGGCCTTTTTTAAAAAAACATTCATGAGATGTGGGTGCTGACATTCATTTCCCATGCCCTCTCTTATTGTTTGGCCAATCTGGAACCAGAACAGGTAAGGATGGCAAATCCCTAAAGGGCATTAGGGAACCAGATAGGTTTTCACAAAAAAAAGTGTTAATTACAATCAACTTCTAATTTCAGATTTTGTTGGAACTCAAATTTCACCATCTGCCATGGTGAGAATCAAACCTGGGTCATCTGGATTACCACTCGAGTGACAATATCACCATCTCCCTGACCAATAATAATAAAGCCAAATTAAAGCTCAAACTTTGCATGAAAATGAAATGCATCCTCAATATTCACAAGAACATTGCTACTTGAATAAGAAAGACTTACATTTATATAGCACCTTTTCACATTTCTTAAAAGTATCTCAAAATAGTTCACGCATGATGAATTTTCAGAAACTCAGTAATCACTATGTCGGCAAAGGTAGCTGCAATTTTATTCATGGAGATAAATGATTGGTGCATTTCTTTGGTGATATTGTGTTGAATCATCCGTGTCAGTTTCATCGTCATCAAATCTAAAAGCACCAGAATTTCACTAAAATTAAACCAAAGGATGCTGCTTCTAAAATTGCCACTCATGTTAAAGTAGATTGCATGCTGAAGTTCTAGTGCTTGATTGCACTTTTTCCAACTCAAAAACAAGAGTGCTACCAATCAATAGTTGGGAACTGAGAAATGGCCATTTATTCCATTTTTCTTTCTTTATTGATTCTATACAGGCTATACATACATTAGTATTACTTCTACTGTTTATTGGAAAATTTATCAAAAAGCTGCAATGCATGGCCAGTAACTGGTTCATCTTCATTGGTGACATTTGTTTTAAAATTGTACATTTGATTCTCTACAGACATGAATGAAAAATGCAGACAGAACTGATACTGTAATGTGTTGCTATTAAATAGCAAATGACCTCTTTGGGCTGAGAGTGAGCTTTCCTCTATCTTAACTAATAGACACAGGGAAAATATCCATGAGTGGCAGAGCGCCCGGCTACTTTGCCAAATTGCTGATTCTTTAGGCATGTCTTAAAGCCTGCTCTGGGAATAAATGCAGTGTTGCGAACAGCAATGCACTCTCTTTATTTGGAAACTAATAACTTTCTAATATTATACAACTGAGTCAGGCTCAAGTGCTTGTGACAAGAGACATGTAAATCAAACTATGCTAAGACATTAATAACTTGAACAGAAAGGGCCAAGATTGCCAGGACAGCAGTAATAAGAGTGCACATCTGAACTCAGAGTTTGGATTAATTGAAGTTTGTAAAGGTTGGTTGGGAGGCCGATTAGTAGGATATTTTTTAATCGATGAAGGCACAGATGAATGAACGCTGCCCATTTGATCACATTACTTTAGGCTATCTTTTGCTCTTGACAGCTTTTTAATGTCTACCTGAAGAATAGAACCTTGGCATTACAAGACAATGGGCCAGAATTTGCTGTCAAAGTAAGGATGAGTTTAACTTGCACATTAATAATGTGTAAATCATTCAGTAACTTGGAGATGCATCTTGAACTGCGAATAGCCACATGTTGCTGGATGATTGGCAGCACTTCACCACAAGCCTGTCAAAAACAGCTGCTTGTCCTTAACCTCACCCAAGTTTCAGGAACTGCTACATTTGTACATAATTTGCCAGTTAAATTCACTGCAGAAACTTAGGACTGGTACTCAACAGTGTAAGTACTGTTTCAATAATTAATTAGGAAAGCTAATAGAAAGTTATAATTTATTGCGAGAGGAATGAAATATGAAAGAGGGGTTACAGTTCAGTTATACAGGGCATTGGTGAATATCATATCTGAAGTACTGTGTACAGACCTTTTTTAAAGGATGTAAATGCATTGGAAACAGTTCAGAGGTTTACTAAACTAATAACTAAAATGGGCTCATGAGGAAACATTGGACAGGCTAGGCTTATATCTGATGGAGTTTAGAAAAGTAGCACGGGCCTTTACTGAAGCATAAAGGAGAGCATGAGGTGGATATGGAGAGGATGTTTCCTTTTGTGGGAGAACTTAGAACTAGGGATCCCAGTTTATAAATAAGAGGTTGCCCATTTAAGACAGATGGGTTTTTTTCCCCTCTTACAATAGTGAGAATTTGGAGCTCTCTTCCTCAAAAGGTTGTGGAAGCAGACACTAGAAACATTTTTGAGGCAGAGCTAAATAGATCTGTGGTAAGCAAAGGAGTGAAAGGTAATCGGGAGTAGGTAAGACTATGGAGCTGAGGTTACAATCAGGTCATCCCACGCTATTACTGAATGGTAAAGCAGGCTCAAGCGGCCAGATAGCCTACTTTGCTGTTAATGGGTATTTGCATGAGTTTTATATTTCTATAATGCCAGCTAACTCACCAACCCAATCCTCCTTCTACCAAAAAACCCCAATCTGTGCCTTCATCCCTGAAAGATTGATTTTTTTTAAAATTGGCCTCATTTTATCTTTTCTTTACAAAATGCAATTGATCCAAAACTGTGAAACCCAGGCTCAGATCATGCACTCCCACTGCCAGGATCCATGCTAAGCTTTACTACTTCCCCACTCCCGAAAAATTTCACGCTCAGAACCCTTATTTAAAAATCTCACCACAGCCCTGAACCTTTTCTTCAAGCGATCTACTGCATTCTTTGACCTAAAGGTGAAATATCATAGGTGCTGGAAATTTGAAATATAAATAGAAAGTGTTGGAAAAAATACTCAAGCAGGTTAGGCGGCTTCTGTGGGAAAGAGAAAGGATTAATAACGTGAGTCCATTAGGAATCTTCTTTAGATGTTAACATGGCTTCACTAACGTTAGTTCTTTCATCCTCCAGAGATCTTGCCAGAGCTGTTGACTTTTTCCAACACTGTTTTTATTTTATGCATTCTCTGACTCTGGCTCACTGGTTCCAAGTTTCTTAGTCAATAACCCACCTATTCCATAGTCAATAACCCACACGTTCCAATTCACTTCCACCTCTCATTAACTGTTGTAACAGTAAAACTGATAACAGCAACGTTATCCATATGGCAGACTTACAAAGCTAAACCCGATCCTGTTTTCACTGAACTTAAACGTGAGCACTTTGCAGCAGAGGAATCAGGTGCAGAGACCCTGGCAGATCATTTTTCTGCTCTTGGCTCAGAGTACCAAGATCAATTTTAGCATCCTGCCCCTGAAATCAGCTAATTTAGCAATGAATCAAGCCTAAGACTTTCTAATCTATATGACCATGCTACATAGAACATGTGATGCATTGAACACCAAACCCATTGACAGAAATATTTCAAAATCTCATCATAACTAAATTTTGAAACAACTGAGCTTTTGCCTGGTGCCTCTGAGTACCATAACAAGACACCACAACAAGTTACACTGAAAACTACAAACCAACAACCAAAGGAAAAAAAGACTGTTTAGTTGCATTTCTCTTCCTCCTCCAAGCTCCATGTTTGTAATATTGGCACCATTAAAAAGCTCTGCAATTACTGAAGGAGACTTGTCATCTTTAAACAGATGGCTGTGAACCATCCCTCTGAGCCATAACTACCTGTGAATATTTTTATTCAGGCTATCTTTATCCAAGAAAGAATGGGTCTCAAGAGTGAAAAATCAAATCAAAATAGGAAAGCCAGAGGATGTACTTTTAAATGTGTAAGCAGACCAATGCCCTGCAGTAGTCATGCCTTAGCAATGGAACGTCACAAAATAGATAAAAAGTCAGGCCATTGGGCCCATTTTCAAACAGACTTGCAGCAAGACCGGCAATGATTACAGTAGATTTCCTTTGAGGGGAAAAAGATTACTATACTGTTGCAATTAACAAAACCCCATTAACAAATGTAGTACATAAATTACATAAAAAACATAAGTTGAAAGCATAAACTAGATCTTGTCATTTGCATACAAACGTCATCGAGATTTTATTATGTTTGAAAATGGGGATGCAAAATATCAGAGCATTTTACCCTTCCTGCTTCCTTCCCAAAATAGATTTAAACACAAGGATTAAAGTTTAAATGACTGTCAGTTGTAAAATCAACTAGTAAAACAAACTTCAGGCATGGGTATAATTTTATTCCTCAATCAACATCACAAAATCTGACTAGCTGGTCATTATTATGTTATAGTTTGATGGAATTTGCAGTGTGCTAATTGGTTGCCACATTTCATTGTTACAACAGCAACTACACTTTAAAAAGTACTTAGATTGTTTGTAAAGCACTTTGGGATGTCCTATGATTATGAAAGGTACAAAATAAATAAATATGTCTTTACTTTACTTTCTACAAATTCATAGTTTACCCCTAGTGCAAAAGTCCAGGAATAATTAAAAAATTTGCAGCCTCAATTTCATACCTGCATGGCCTCCCCACTCTCAATCTCTAACCTGTTCCAGCCGTACAATCCTCCAAGATTTCAGCATTCCTCCAATTCTGGTTTCTTATATCTATTTTCACTACCACTGGGGGCCATGCATTTAACGGATTAGATCTTAAGATTTGCAACTCTCTTTCTCTCACTATCTGCTACAACCTCTTTAAAACAAGTCCTTGCCCCAATATCTCTTTTTATGGCAGTGTCAAATTTTGCTCGAGATCTATCCCATGAAGTGCCTTGGAATGTTTTAATGCACTGTATAAATTACAAGTTATTTTTTGAGGATTAAACTGCTTGTGGTGCCACACTTCCTTGTATTTGACTAAAGGAGCATAAAAGACATTGTGTGTGCAGATGCATAATTCTAGGACAGATGCAAGTGAAAAAAAATTGTGGTAAAAAGTGCTTCCTAGTGTGATGAGTTGTACAGGTTGAGAATTTTTTCTTAGCGTTGGTCAACGTAACAAATATAGTAACATTCTTAAGTTCTGTCTCTCATGTTTTAAGTGTAGTTATTGGTGTCACAAGTAAGCTTACATTAACACAGCAATGAAGTTACTGTGAAAATCCCCTGGTTTCCACACACTGGCACCTGTTTGGGTGCACAGAATTTAACACAGCCAACGCACCTAACCAGCATGTCTTTTGGACTGTGGGGGGAAACCAGGGCACCCATAGGAAACCCACGCTGACAAGGGGCAAACGCACTCAGGCAATGACCCAAGCCAGGAATCAAACCCAGTCCCTGGCGCTGTGAGGCAGCAGTGCTAACCACTGTGCCACCATGCTGCCCTGGGAATACCATGGAGGATTGGAGGTGATGTGTTAATGGACAAATTATATATATGCAACCCCACCTATGGGCACTTTTACAGCGATTGTTTAAATTGTGATCAATAGTGCAAACTCAAGCTGATATTTCCCCTCCTAGCTCAGATGGATTGAAATTGTCATTGTTTACAGGGAGGACATGCAAGGAGTGAACAAAATGTCCATCAAATACGAAAACTGGATTGCATTGTCCCATCAACACAGCACTAGAAAACAAAATGAAGTAACCAGATTATGATGGATGTTTAAGGCTAGGTGTCATTTCTGACAATTTCATTGTTAAAAAGTACAAATCCATACAATTTAGGAGCACCGTTTTTCTTATAGATGAATCCAAGAAGCATAATCAAAAGGAGAATTGTCTTTTGTTCTGTACTTAAGGATTCTGCTCTTTACTCCATTAATTATTAAAGCTTAATAAAAATATTTTAAAAATACTGAAATTTAACTTAAAATTCAGACTGTTTGTGCCTCCTCTTAGTCTTTCCCCTGCTTTTCAGAAACCATTGACTCTGATCAGCTTTACTGATGGTCACTACGCAGGATTTTGCCATTCTTGATTTATGCAACAAATGAAAATTGCCAGACCAATTTACCAAAACAGCAGCAGTGCCAATCCTCATTTAGCTTTTAGAAACACATGCACATTTTCAGAACAAGTTACCAGATTATGGTCAGGTGCAGAAACCCTGGCTGGTGTTTCCCTGTCTGAGTCAGGGTTATCACTTCCCCCTCCACTTCCCCCACCAGTTTGAGATCAATTAACTCTGCAGAGACTAGAGTAGCATGCAGCTAGGGCCACATTTATACAGTTTTGCTGCCAATATGGACCACTAGGTAGCAATCTACACCAGGAACACTAAATAAAGGAGTTTCTCTTCCCCAGGTCTGGAGTACTGAAGACCTTTTCTAAATACTAACACTCAATTTTGCTGCGGTCAACCAAAATTAGTGATCAGTGACTGAACTCGATACCTTTCAATTCTGTACAGCTCAGTACAGTGCATTGTCTTAACCATGGTGGAAACCCAAAACTTGTAATCTGTACGATACTAAAATGCAGTTCTGGCACTGCCACAACAGACAGCTAAAATGAGTGAAACAGGAAGCATGAGGCCATTCAGCCCTTCGAGCCTACTCAACCATCCATTTTGATTATGACTGATAATTGAATTCAATATCCTGATCCCTCCTTCCCCCTTTAGTCCCAAGAGCTTTATCTAATTTCTTTTAGAAATCACACAACATTTTGGCCAAATGCTTTCTAAACCACAACAATTACTAATCCAATGTACAATCATTTGATTTTTTTTTACTGGAAAAAAAAAGTAAAGATATAAGTTGAAGTTCTGGAAAATTCTGTGTGCAGTATCTGTGTGGGGAAGTATCTGTGTTTGACTGATTGCTACTCTGGATCTGGTATGTGTTATCAGCTGTGCTTTGGATATAAAAAGAAACGCTGAATGGAGGAGGAGAAGGAGGAGGAGGTAACTTAAAATAAGGCTGACTTACCGCGGTGGAACCGGACTGGCTTGCAATAAAGACCTTGATAACCATGATTTCTCTCAGCGACGATTCCCCCCAAAAGAAAGAGAAGCCAACAAGGCGACAAGGCAAAGATATCAACACCGACTCCAACCTGCTAAGGTTCCCACCCATGCACCGGGGGAAAGGCAGCTCCAGCGCAATGCAGCCAGCTCCCGCCCCCCCGGAGCGCCTTGATTGGCCGGGAGATGCTAGGGCGGGGAGGTACCAACGGTCAAAGGCTTGGTAAGTGGCCAGTCGGTCCGTCAATCATTACCTACCCCCCCCCCAGCAGGGGGCAGGGGGGGGACATAGCGCTGCACCCTCCCTATATGGCAAGTGAACGGGACAAGCCAATGAGATTGTCGGACAGCAACTGCAGAGGTGCAGTGAGCACAAGTTTTGGAGAAGTTAAACATTGACTTTAATCATTTTAAATGCCCGCCTTTCGTCCCTGCTTCCTTAACAAAAACAAACTAAACCACAACGGTACTCAACGATGCATTTACCTGATCCATAGGAAAGTTAGCAGCCACAATTCTCTTTCCACCTCGTATACGGGGCTTCGGTAGGAACGGGCAGATTTTTTGAAAAAAAGTTCTATTCATTACTGTCACAAGTAGGCTTACATTAACACTGCAATGAAGTTACTGTGAAAATCCCCTAGTTGCCACACTGCGGCACCTGTTCGGGTACACCGAGGGAGAATTTAGCGTGGCCAATGCACCTAACCAGAACATCTTTCGGACTATGGGTGGAAACCCACACAGACATGAGGAGAATGTGCAAACTCCACATGTACTGTGACTCAAGTTGGGAATGGAACTCGGGTCCTTGACACCATGAGGCAGCAGTGCTGTGCCTCCCTCAAGTCAATATATATATAAAAAAACCCACCAGTGTTAAATACCCAGACTACAAACAAAGAATGAAAAAAAGTAATTTCACAGTAGGCAACTAGTTGACCAGGAAATTGGCCGAGGTGTGAGTCGGATATAAACTGACGTGGAAAGCGAAAAGGCCACATAGAATCATACAGTACAGAAAAGGTCCTTCAGCCCATCGAGTGCACCATCTTTAGAAACACCTGATCTCCCATCGAATCCCATTTACCAGCACCTGGCCTGTAGCCAAGTGCTCATCCATGTACTTTTTAAAGGATGTGAGGCAATGCATTCCAGACTGTCACCACTCTCTGGGTAAAAATGCTTTTCCTCACATCCCCCCAAACCTCCTGCACCTTACCTTAAACCTATATCTTCTTGTGACTGACTCTTTAACTCCTTATCCACTGTCATGCCCCTCACAATCTTGTACATCTCGATCAAGTCACCCCTCAGTCTTCTCTGTTCCAACCAAAACAAGATGTGGAAATGCTGGCGTTGGACTGGGGTAAACACAATAAGAAGTTTCACAACACCAGGTTAAAGTCCAACCAATTTATTTGATAATAAACTCACAAGCTTTCTGGGTTTGCCCCTTCGTCAGGTGAAATTTGTCACCCGATGAAGGGGCAAACCCCAAAAGCTTGTGAGATTACTATCAAATAAATTGGCTGGACTTTAACCAACCAAAACAACCCAAGCCTACCCAGCCTCTCTTCATAACTAAATGTTCCATTCCAGGCAACATCCTGGTGAATCTCCTCTGCACCCCCTCCAGTGCAATCGCATCCTTCCTATATATAATGTGGTGACCAGAACTGCACACTGTACTCTAGCTGTGGCCTTACCAAAATTCTATGCAACTCCAAAATGACTTCCCTGATTTCGTAATCTATGCCTTGATTGATAAAGTAAAAAGTCTGACAACACCAGGTTTTAGTCCAACTAAAACCTGGTGTTGTCAGACTTTTTACTGTGTTTACGCCAGTCCAACGCCGGCATACCCACATCTTGATTGATAAAGACAAGTGTCACATATACCTTAGTAATGTGCCGTCATTGTTCAACAATATTTTTAAAATGTAAAATGTGCAGAATATATGGACAACCACTTCAAGTTTTCAAAGAGCACTGTAGACAAACAAAACAAAATATCAAGTTAACTAAAACTGAAGAAAGCATGTGAGCATGTACAATAATAACTTACATTTATGTAGTGCCTTTGGAGTGGTAAAACTGTCCAAAACGTTCCAGACAAAACAGAATCTATGGTGCTATTCTATAAGACCTGAATCAAGCCACATCAAAGAAATATTGTGACAGTTGACCAAAAGCTTGGTTAATTAAATAGGTTTTAAATGAACATACTGCAGGAGGAGAGGGAGGGAAGAAGAGGTTTTTGAAGAGAGTATTGCACAGATTAAGGGCTCGGCAGCTAAAGGCACAGCCATTAATGGAATAATGCTGGATATCAGGGTTATGCAAGAAGCCAGAATTGGAGGAGGGACAACACCTCATCAGGTTGTGGAGCTGGAGGAGGTTACAGTTAAAGAAGTGTTTGTCATGGAGGGATATTTTTAAATACATGGATGAGATTTTTATGTGGCACAGTGATTAGCACTGCTGCCTCACAGTGCCAGGGACCCAGTTTCAATTCCGGCCTTGGGTGACTGTGTGGAATTTACACATTCTGCCCGTATCTGCATGGGTTTCCTCCAGGTGCTCTGGTTTCCTCTCACAGTCTGAGGATGTACAGGTTAGGTGGATTGGCCATGCTACATTGCCCTTTAATGTCCAAAGATGTGTAGGTTAGGTAAATTGACCATGGTAAATGTGTAGGGTTGCAGGGACAGGGTGGAGGGGGAGCTGGGTTCTTTCAGAGAGTCAGTGCAGACTTGATGGCCAGATAGCCTCCTTCTGCACTGTAGGGTTTCTATGGTTCTAAATGTTTGCCATATTGGGTGCCTCTGAAATATAAGAGTGATGGGTGAACTGGACATGATGTAAGTTAGAAGACAGATCGCAGTGCTTTCGATATATTGAAGTTTAAGGTGGGAGGCCATCTAGGAAAGCATTGCAATAGTCATGACTGGAGGTGACAAGATATGGTTGGCACTCCACTCATTGGAATTTAGAAGATTGAGAGGTGATCTCATGAAACATACAGGATTCTTAAGGGGTTTGACAGGATAAATGCTAAGAGGATGTTTCCCCCCATGAGAGAGTCTAGGACCAGAGGACATAGTCTCAGAATAAAGAGGCGCCAATTTAAAACAGAGATGAGGAGGAATTTCTTATTTCAGAAGGTTCTGAATCTTTGGAACTCCTTGCCACAGAGAGCTGTGAGAGTCTTTGTGTATATTTAAGGTTGAATAGATTTTTGATTCATAATGGAATCAAGAGGAAAGGGCAGGAAAGCGGACATGAAGAATGTCAGATCAGCCATGATTCTATGGAATTGCAGAGCAGGCTCAAGGGGCCAAATGGCCTACACATGTTCCTATTTCTTATGGTCTTAATTGAAGGAAATTTCTGCTCAGCTGGGCATCAGACAAGCTGTGTGAAGTTTCAGAGGCAGTGGAATTGTTGGCAGAGGCACTCCTCATGTCAAACCTGATGTGTTTTCAGATGATGTCTTTGTAGAATACTTTTTGGAGGAGACATAGGCAGGGCCAAGGATTTATCCTTTGGCATTGAAAGGTAACAATGCTGGAGCAGGAAAGCACTGAAGGGATTCACTGTTTATAATTGGATAAATAGGAATGGAACCAGGTAAGGAATGTCCCATCCAACTGGACAACAGACTCAACAATGTCAAAGAATGAGAACATGTTGACAAATATGAGGAAGGATAGTTCACCATGGTCACAGTCACATAGGATGTCATTGTGACTTTCAAGAGATCAGTTTTAGACTGTATACTCATCTATTGAAACATTTGTGCAGGGATACAGATAGAAAGACTTGTATTATATGAATGTCTCAAAGCACTCTACAACCAATGAAATATTTTTGAGGTGTAGTCACTATTTTAGTAGAGGAAATGTGGCAGCCAGTTCAAGTTCGGCAATCTCCCACAAGCAGCAACGTGATAGCCACCTGATTAACAGCTTTTGTGCTGTTGCTTGATAAATAAATATTGGCCAGGACCCTGGGGATAATTCCCCTGCTGTTCTTTGAAATAGTACCACAGGATCTATTATATCCATCTGAGTTTGGTTTAACTTTCCATCTGAAACGCAACATCTCCAAAAGTACAATATCGCCCCCTCAGTACTGCACTGCAGTATCAGCCTGCTGTGCTCAAGCCCTGGAGTGGGCCTTGAACCAAGCCATGGTGGATACTAGAATACATTATACCACAAGTCCAAATTGCTTCAGATCAATGAGCTTTGACTCCACAATGCAAGTTGCTCAAATATGAGTCAGAAGAGCGTATGCCTGCTCTGAAAGCAGGCAGTTGACAAGAATGAGAGAACACTCAAATGCAGTGCTATGCTACCTGAAAATTTTGCTGACTCAATCTGGGATAAAATGTGTGCATCTCAGTTGGAATTCATATAGACAGGGCCTTAAAAAACATTATTAGAGACATTTAACCTGGACTGGACATATTTCTCTTTGTTCTTGTTTTGTGAGTGATACTGGAAAGGCTACATTTACTTTCCATCCCTAGTTTCCCAGAGAAGATCAGGGTGGACTTGCTGCTTGAACCACTGCATTTCTTCTATTCATATTTTTCCACCATGACTGGGCAAGGAATTCTGGGAAAGCGACCTAATGACAATAATGGAATGTCGAAGTCTTGGAAGGGAAGTTGTTCCCATGACATTGCTGTCCACGTCCTTCTCATTGGTACAGTCTGTGGGTCGGAGGAATGCTGTTGTAAGTTTGTTAACCTGTTGCCCGTCATCCCGTTGAAATCATATATCACAGAATTGATGACCGGAATTTTACCGGCACACCCACCCCAATCTCCGTTGGCCTTGGGCGGGATCAAACCAACTTTGAGCGGACCTGCCAGTAAAATTACACCAAATAAGTCAGTGCTAGAGGGTTTGGATATTGATCTAAGAGGCAGAGTTGTCAATCAAGTAGACTGCTTTGTCTTGAGTGGTGTCGAACTTAGTGAGTGTTGAGTGATGGCATCAATCCAGGTAAATGGCGCGCATTGGACCAGGGTGAGATTGTTATTGGTGTAGGCTCGATCGGCCAAATGGCCTCCTTCTGCACTGTAGATTCTATGATTCTATTTTATGATTCAGTCATGATCTTGAGTTGAGCCTTATAGATCATGGAAAGGCACTTAGGCAGTTAGGAGCTAAGTAATTCATCGCAGAGTATCTGTCCTCCTGTTGTAGCCACATTGTTCATATAGCTAGTACAGTTAAAATTCTGGTTAATGGTGAGCACCTCGATGAGTGCAACTCTAACAATACGCAAGAAGCTTAACACCATCCAAGACAAAGCAGCCTGCTTTATCAGCACCCCACTCAACACCTTAAACATTCACTCCCTCCACCACTGGCAAACAGTGACAGCAGCGTGTACAATCTACCAAAAGCCCTACAGAAATTCACCAAGCCTCTGTTGAATAAATCAACTTGAGGGTAAGCACTGCCCAAACCCACTAGCTCTACCACCTACAATGACAGGAACACCAGATGCAGAGGAACACCACTACCTGAAGGTTCCCCTCCAAGCCGTGCACCATCCTACTCTGGAACAGTATTTCTGTTCCTTCACTGTCACAGGATTAAAATCCTGAAACTCCCTTCCAATGGCTGGAATTTTACCATTCTGCCTGCCACAGGAATTTGAGCAGGTGAGGGGTGGACCATGGAAAGGTCCGCTGAGCTCAGGCGGGCTTTTCCAGTTTCAAGATGGGCGAGGCTGTAAAATCCCACCCTATGAGTGTACCTGCACTGCAAGCACAGCAGCAGCTAAAGAAATTGGCATATCACCACCTTCTCAAGGACAATTAAAATAGGCAACAAATGCAGGCTGAGCCAGCGACACTTATATGCCATTTTTAAAAGTGATGCTGCAGAATTCAGAGACATTGAGGAATGTGATTAAGTTTTGATTTATAGATGGTCACTACGTGGTACTTATGCAATATAATTGTTTAAGATTTGTCAGCCTAAATCTGGCTGTTATGGGTGAGAATTGGCAGTAAACAGCCATATTCCAATGATGAGTTGGGCCATAAGTAACTAAGCTGCCGCTTGGAATAGCGAAAAGCAGGATCACAGCTAAATCTTCAAGAGTCCTCTCAAACTGCTGAGACAGATTTTTGCATATCTGCATATATGCTGACTTATGGTGCTGTTACTGATCCAAAAACAGCTCAAATTATCATGTCTTTCCCCCCCACCAATATATCTCAAACCTTCTTCAGCCAAATGACCCTCAGAGATTATAGCAAAATATTGTGGATGCTGGAATCTGAAACAGAAACAGAAAATGCTGGAAAATCTCAGCAGGTCTGACAGCATCTGTGGAGAGAGAATAGAGCCAACGTTTTGTGTCTGAATGACCCTTCATCAGAGCTAAAGGCAAAGAAAATCAGAAAAGATTTATACCATGAGGGTGGGGGCAAGGTGCTGTAAAGGGACAAGGGGAATGTAAATGAGGCTGAGAGGGGTGTTAGAAGTGTCCATTAAGAGATCAGAATGTGTGAATAGCGGAACAGAGGTACAGATGATTAAGACAGTTGGCCTGTAGGGATCGGGTGTGGTGCGATGGGGGGAGGAGGAGTGGGGGGGGGGATGCGGTTTGCGGGCAGGAGGGAAGCAGAGCGTAAATGGAGAAGTGGCAAAATGAAAGTGAGAAAGAAGGATGATAAAAATGGGTGAATGAGATGAAGAGAAGAAATAGAATGAAATTAAATAAATGGAAATGGGGTGAAGGTGGAGGAGGGAGATCATGCTCTGACGGTGATGAACTCAATGTTCAGTCCAGAAGGCAGTAAAGTACCAATCGGAAGGTGAGGTGCTGTTCCTCCAAGTTTGTGTTGGGGTTCACTAGAGCGTTGCAAAAGGCCAAGAGGGACATGTGGACAGGAGAACAGGGTGATGTGTTGAAGTGGCAAACGACAGGAAGGTCTGGGTCCTGCTTGCAGACTGACTGAAGGTGTTCAGCAAAGCGGTCACCCAGTCTACGTTTGGTCTCCCCTGATGTAGAATAGACCCCATTAGGAGCAGCGAATGCAAAAAACCAGATTGAAGGAGCTGCAAGTGAAATGCTGCTTCACCTGAAAGGGGTGTTTAGGACCTGAGATGGTGAGCAGGGAATAGGTAAAGGAGCAGGTGTTGCACTTCCTACAATTGCATGGGAAGGTGGGCAGAGGGTGAGGTGTTGGGTGTGACGGACGAGTGGACTAAGGGTCCTAGAGAGAACAGTCCCAATGGAATGTTGATGGGGGGAGTAAGGGGAAGATGTACTGAATGGTAGTAATTTGATGGAGTTGGTGTAAATGGCGGAGGATGCAAAGGCTGGTTGGATGAAAAATGAGGACAAGGGGGACCCTCTCCTAGCTCTGGGGAGGAGGGAGGGGGCGAGGATAGTGGCCTGGAGGATGGGTCAGATGCGTTGAGAATCCTGTCGACCACAATGGGTGGATAACCCTCAGAGATTTCTGCCTTCTCCCATTTCTGATCAACCCCAATATCCTCTGCTGCATGATTGGTAGCTCTGCCTTCTGTTGCCTGAGCCTTAAGTTCTGAAGTTCCTTGCCTTCAGTAGTAAAGTGTTTAGCACTGCTGCTTCACAGCGCCAGGACTCGGGTTCGATTCCCAGCTTGGGTCACTGTCTATGTGGAGTTTGCACGTTCTCCCCATGTCTGCGTGGGTTTTCTCCGGGTGCTCTGGTTTCCTCCCTCATTCTGAAAGATGTGTTGGTTAGGTGCATTAACCCAAACAGGTGCCGGACTGTGATGACTAGGGAAATTTCATTGTAATTTCATTGCAGTGTTACTTGTGACACTAATAAATAAACTTTAACTTTAAACCATTAAGACACGCCTCGATGCTTCCTATGGTGTTCGCCAAATTTTTTGGTCACCTACCCTAACATTTCCTAATGTGCAGAGGCGCCAAATTCCAGTGAAGTGCCTTCGGACGCTTTCCAACGTTAAAGTCGCTATGTAAATACAGATGGTTGTTGCTATTGTGTATTGGACCCAGAGCCGCTCCTCCTGTGCTGCAACCATTGCAGGATTCTTAAATGTAACCGATGTTTATCAATAACTTACTTTGAACAGCAAAGGCTGATCCCGGTGCTACATGTACAGGCTTGCAGGAAGATTCCTTTTGGTCCCTCGGATATGTGTGTGTGTGGGGAGGGAATGTAAAAAGAAGAAATTAACTACAATTCCCTGGAGTCTACACAGAGTATGTGCACTGAGCGCTGCTTCGCTCGTTTCCAGGGTGATGGCTCTAAATATTTGATACTGTATCCATTCGATTTCCGCCAACTATTGTTGCGCAGGTTGTGGCATTTCAAAGGAATTCATCCTTTGAGTTCGCCTCGCTGCAGGTACGTGTCCTTTGGACATTTCGTGGTTCCTTCAGCAGTGCCTTATAATAAACGGGTAAGTTACATTAATGACTAGCTTCTATCTATTGAAAGATGCGAGATGGATTCCATCAGCCTCTCTCGCTGTCTCTGTGGTACATTCAGCTGCATTGTCCCGAGGTTGTTCCTGTTTAGATTCTTAGTAAGGGGCATTTTTCGAAAGCTATTTGTTGCAAATCTTATTGTGACACCCCACCCCTCTCCCCATGGTCACTTCAAAGAGGAGGGAAAGCTTATATTCAGAAAACCTTCCGTTTAAAATTAACCTCAAACCTCAGAAAGAATGTAGATGGGTGTCTCTTTTATTTTTGTTTGAATGGTGAGTGCTGATGACATAATTCAGAAACCGATAGGGAGAAGTTTTACTGACACCCACAATGTAAAGGAATGGAAGATATATTGATAGTGATGAGGCTGGGTCGGTTGTAGGTCCACTGATGTCTATTCCAGTAACTGGTATTTTTCCTGATGACATCAACATTCAAACGAAAACAAACAGAAACGAGCAGGAGGTTGTACCCACGGCCTCCCCCGCCTCCACCCACCTCCCCCCCCCCCAGTCCTCTCCCCCTCAGAATAAAGTGACTTGTACTATATTTAACATTGATTTCATATTAGTCATTTCACTTTTCAAAAGAATATCTCTTAAATGGGTAATTCTGTCCTTAATAGTTTATCATACAATTTAACAAAATGTTCTCGATTTCATGTTGGATATGTGGAAGTTTCTACAGCTGGGAGGCTCTATGACCAGAGGACACCAGAAAATTTGTGGCAAGAAGAGAGGAGATACCAACAGACGAGTTAGGAGTAGGAGTAGGCCACTCGGCCCCTCGAGTTTGTTCTGCCATTCAATCAGAACATGGCTGATTTGATTATAACCTCAACCCCTTGTCAATCAATAATCCATCTAGCTCTGCCTTAAAAAGTTAAAGATTTTACTTCCACTTGCCTTTGAGAAAGAGAGTTCCAGAGATCCATGATTCGCTGAGAGAAAAAAAATCCTCATTTCCACCCTAAATGAGTGACCCCTTATTCTTGAACTATGACCCCTAGTTCTAGATTCTCTCACAAGAGGAAACATTCTCTCTACATCCACCCTGCCAATCTTAGATCTGTAGTGGACACAAACCTAACCTGTCCAACCTTTCCTCATAAGACAACCTACTGATTCCTGATATTAGGCTACTAAATCTTCTCTAAATTGATATCACATTTACATCTTTCCTTAAATAAGTAGACCAATACTATACACAATACTCTCACCAATTTCCTCTACAACTGAAGAATAATCAATTCCCCTCACAATAAATGATAACATTCCATTAGCATACCTAATCACTTGCTGTACCTGAACACTAGCTTTTGTGAGTCATGCACTAGTACACCCAGATCCCTCTGCACCTCAGAGCTCTGCAATCTCTTACCATTTATATAAGATTATTTTTTATTTTTCCTGCCAAAACTGACAATTTCACATTTGACCTCATTATACACCATTTGCCAAATTTTTGACCCATCTAACCTATCTATGTTCCTTTGTATCCTCCTTATGTCCTTTTCACAATTTAGTTTCCTGTCTTTCTTTGTGCTCTCAGCAAATTTAGCATCCATACCTTCATCCAAGTCATTTATATAAATTCTAAAAAATTGACACACTAGCATTGAAGCCTATGGCATACTACTTACCACATCCTGCCAACCAGAAAAATACCTACTTATGCCTACTCTCCGATTAGCTAGCCAATCTTAAATCAATGCCAACATTATACCCCTGTCACCATGAGCTTTTATTTCACACGATAACCTCTGATGTGGCACCTTCTCAAATGCCTCTGGAAATCTAAGTACAGTACATCCACCGGTTCTCCTTTATCCAAAGCACATGTGACTCCTTCTAAGAACTCCATTAAATTGATTAAACATGATTTTCCTTTCACAAAACCATGTTGACTCTTTCTGATTGCCTTGAATTTTTCCAAGTGCCCTGCCATAACATCTTTAATAATGGCTGCTAACAGTTTCCCTCTAATGTTAAGCTAACTGGCCTTTTGTTTCCTGCTTTCTGTCTCCCTCCCTTTTTGAATTACGGAGTTATATTTACTACCTTCCAATCAAATGGAAGCTTCCCTGAATCTAGGGACTTTGGGAAGTTAAAATCAATGCATCAACTATTTCATTAGTCATTTCTTTCAAGATCTTGGTATGAAGTCCATTCAGAGTCAGGGATTTGTCAGCCCAGAGACCCGACAATTTGCTCATTACCTTTTTGATGATCATCATAATTTCCCTGAGTTTCCACCTCCCATTTCCTGATTGACAGCTATTTCTGGGATGTTATCTGTGTCCTCTATTGTGAAGGCGATGAGAAGTCACATGACACCAGGTTATAGTCCAACAGGTTTATTTGAAATCACAAGCTTTTGGAGTGCCACTGCTTCATCAGGTGAAATCACACTGGCACAGAGCAGGCAACACAGCTATCTGGCATCTCCCTCCTTGCTACTCAGATTAGTATCAATCCCCCTCACTACGCTGCCCCTATTACCACTACGTTCTTATGTGCTCTTCCCACTTGAATATCTTCCTGTACCATGGTATCAAGGCCAGTCACTTCATCCATCCTGCATCCCACTTTCATCCAAGCAAGTTGAGAGTATTTCAAACCTGTAGGAAAATTGCAGAGGCTGATACTTCTGCATTCCCACCCTCTGGATCCCCTTACCTGCCTCACTTGCAGTCACATTTCTGCAGCAGTGAGGGGGATTGATACTAATCTGAGTAGCAAGGAGGGAGATGCCAGATAGCTGTGCTGCCTGCTCTGTGCCAGTGTGATTTCACCTGACGAAGCAGTGGCGCTCCAAAAGCTTGTGATTTCAAATAAACCTGTTGGACTATAACCTGGTGTCATGTGACTTCTCATCTTCTTCACACTGGCGAAATCAGAGACCCTATTTTATGAGGTGTGATTGCCTCTTGGTACAAAGCATCCAGTGTGTGCTCCCTCCCTGATGTGTTGCAGAGTCTACAGCTCAGTCTCCAGCTCAATGACTCTGAGCAAAGTTCCTCGGTCTCCAAACACTTACTGAAGCCGTGTTTGCCCCGATCACAATGTTAACCATGACTACCCTCATATTGCAGCCTTGACCGATCACCTGCCTCGCCATCTTAACATGTTTTAAACAATCACTGCATTAAATGATTTGCTTATTTGTGACGCTTTATATATATTTCGTTAACTTTACCACCAAGTTGTATATTGTCTTTAGCCTTAGGGATAGAGTAAAACTTACCCACTTACCAGATTCTCACCAAACAGCTAGCTCCTTTCCTTTTAGTAGCATAAGAACCAGTCCTAAAGAATGAGAATATTAGAAAAATGTAAGGGATACACACACCTGCTTCCTCTAACCTTCAAAGAACTCTCCTATTTACTCCAAGTTTGCACTCAGCTTTCTTGCTGCACTTGTTTTCTTTCTTTTTTTATTTATGCTGTGAATTTTTATGATCGGGAATGCACCCCTTGAAAGGGTGGTGACATAGATTCAGTAGTAACTTTCAAAAGGGAATTCAACATCAGATTGAGAGGGGCATAGAACTAATTGAATAACTCTTTCAAGTAACTGGCACAAGTACAATGGGCCAAATGGCCTTCTTGCGTTTATCATTCAACAGTTCTATGCAGGGTTACAATATGTTCCACATTAATAGTCATTATTTCTTCTTCCAGTGTTTGTTCCTGAAGGTGAGCAAGTGCCTGTACATATTTACACAAAGGCTGTACCTTAGGAGCCACTTCATATCTATGAACTGAGATAGGGAGTGTTGGGCAATACATTTGATTATCAAGAACAGGCAATTATATCAGATCTAATTCTGCAGATGTTCTCCTTATATCAGGGGTTGCCTGATAATAATGAGTTGTGGGAGCCTGACTTAATATTGCCTCTTCCGAGCCTCAGGATATTCAGGTCCAATTGCTGTTCGGCCTCAGATCAACGGACTCAGCACAGATCATTCAACAAGTCTCTGCCATTTTAACTAAATAGAATACCATTTACTTACTAAGCTACACAAAGAGTCTCATATTAATTGTAAACTGTGGGGCCATGTTATAATAAATCCTATCACATTTGATCAGGAAATTCATTTTAAATTAAGCCTTGGTTGAATCTATAGAACATAATTTTAAAAAGGCATGGATAAGAAAGATCAGGGAGACTCATTACTCTAGATAAGGTCAATTTTATCATTTTACTTCAAAAGTGTCTTCCAAATAAACTGTAAGGAAACATTTGAAACTGAAATTTAATATTTTATTGCTCTAGGAGCTGTAGCTATCTGTCAGGTGAGGTTTATATTGGCAGGTTTACCAAAGATCCTCAGACAGCACATTCCATCCCATAACCACTTCCATTTAGAAGGACAAGGGCAGCAGACACGGGGGAACACCACCACTTGCAAGCTCCCCTCCAAGTCACCCATCATCCTGACTTGGAAATATATCACTGTTCCTTCACTGTCGCTGGGTCAAAATCCTGGAATTCCCTCCCTAACAACATTGTGGGCCAACCCATAGCATGTGGTCTGTAGCATTTCAAGAAGACAACTCACCATCACCTTCTCAAGGGCAACTAGGGATGGGCAATAAATGCTGGCCAGCCAGCAATGCCCATGTCGCACGCATAATTTTTAAAAAAATGTTTAGTGATATTTTCAGAGTTGTTTGGTGAAATGGTTTTTTTCTAGTGAGACTGTGAACACAGAGCAATGCTCCCAGCGTGTGAAAAATACACCTGGCCCCATGCGTGAATAAAGGGCCTAACACCTGATCTAGGACCATGGTTAAGTGGCCAGTAGCCTGATTCATTCAATGCAGTAGAATTAAGAAGCAGCCACCAAAAATATCAGTGTAGTCTTTTTTAAGTTTGATAGTGAGTTTGGAGAAGCAGTCTTGCACTCCTAAGGGCACTTAGCTGTTCCTCTTTCACTGTCTCCTTCTTTTCCCAATACCTATGAGTTGCTGATGATGAGCCAAGCAAAACAAGATTCACTCTCTTGAACAGGGAAAATGGAGGCACAACAGGTTACCAGCAGCTCACCCAGATATTGAAGTGAGTCTGATGGCTCAAGTTGTAGCAAGCCTCAGGCTTTCAGCTTGGTGCATGGAAGCTATCTATACCCCATTGCTTACAGAAACCCAAAAACGGGCCATAACCAATTTCTACTTCTCTCTGTTTGCTTCTTTTTTCAGTTGTAGTTTGTCATTTTCCAGTTTTGCTGTTTAGCTATCATGTTTTGCAATACCTTGCTCCCACTTCTTATGTTCCCCTATCACAGCCCATCAAAGATATTCTCCCCAATCACTTAACTGTGTAGAATTACATTCTTTTGTTTTAAACTCTGAACCTTGTCACTTCATTATTTGAGTAAATAACTGGATCATAACCATGCACTCATGATTATATGATGAATTTCTGTTACATCAGGAGAGGAAAGTCCTTCAGTAATGCTATACAGACCATAAAATCAGAGAGTAATAATCCCTTCTTTGAACATAAGAACATAAGAAATAGGAGCAGGAGTAGGCCATCTAGCCCTTCGAGCCTGCCCCACCATTCAATAAGATCATGGCTGATCTGTCGTGGCTCAGTTCCACATTCCCGCCCTCTCCCCATAACCCTTAATCCCCTCTCTTATCAAAAACCCATCAACCTGCGTCTTAAAAATATTTAGCGAGGTAGCCTCCACCACTTCAACGGGCAGAGAATTCCAGAGATTCACCACCCTTTGAGTGAAGAAGTTCCTCCTCAACTCCGTTCTAAACCGCCCCCCCTCTATCTTGAGGCTGTGCCCCCTAGTCCTATTATCCTTTCTGAGCGGGAAGAGTCTCTCCACCTCTATCCTACCCATCCCATTCATCATCTTATACTTATCAATGAGATCTCCCCTCATTCTTCTAAACTCTGATGAGTACAAGCCTAGTTTATTCAGCCTCTCCTCATAGCTCAACCCCCTCAACTCCGGCATCAGCCTAGTAAACCTCCTCTGCACTCCCTCCAAGGCCAAAATATCCTTGCGTAAGTACGGCGCCCAAAACTGCACACAGTACTCCAGCTGCGGCCTCACCAATGCCCTGTACAGCCGCAGCAAGACCTCCCTACTTTTATATTCAATCCCCCTCGCTATGAAGGCCAGCATCCCATTAGCCTTCCTGACCACCTGCTGCACCTGCAAGCTGGGTTTTTGCGACTCATGCACAAGGACCCCAAGGTCCCTCTGCACCGTCGCCTGCTGCAGTTTTTTGCCACATAAGTGATAATCCTTCCTACCATTATTCCTACCAAGGTGGACCACCTCGCACTTGCCAACATTAAATTCCATTTGCCATTTCCTGGCCCATTCGCCCAGCCTATCTAGATCCTTCTGTAGACTCTCCACACCCTCCGCACAATTTGCCTTTCCTCCAATCTTGGTGTCATCAGCAAATTTCGACACCCTACACTCGGTTCCCTCCTCCAGATCATCTATATAAATGCTAAATAGCTGAGGCCCCAGCACCGACCCCTGAGGCACTCCACTAGTCACCATCCGCCAATCCGAATAGCACCCATTGACCCCCACTCTCTGCCTCCTATTTGACAACCAATCCTCTATCCACGCTAACACCCTACCCCCAACTCCCTGTTCCCTGACCTTCTGCAATAACCTCTTGTGAGGTACCTTGTCAAACGCCTTCTGAAAATCCTGAAAGACCACATCCACCAGCTCTCCTCTATCCACCGCCCTAGACACATCCTCATAGAACTCCAGTAAATTTGTCAGACACGACTTCCCTTTAACGAAACCGTGCTGCGTCTGCTCTATCAAGCAATTCCTCTCAAGATGCCTCGCTATTTCCTCCTTGATGACGGATTCTAACATTTTACCTACAACAGACGTTAAACTAACCGGCCTATAATTCCCTGCCTTTTGCCTGGCACCCTTCTTAAACAACGGCGTAACATCAGCCGTTTTCCAATCTTCCGGCACTTCCCCGGAATCCAGCGACGTCTGGAAAATAACCACCAAGGCATCCACTATCACCTCCGCCATTTCTTTCAGAACTTTGCCCCTTCTAATGAAATTGACAGAGGTTTGTGAACAAGATCATTGAATTTAGGAAACACAATGAGAGGGAAAGAATAATCTCAGTCTTTTGGCTAAGATCAAGTGTAGTTTTGGTATCTGGCACTTGGTTAAGTAATGAGGTTACACTGAGGCTTTATTTGAAGCAATTTTTTAAAAGCAGCATCTAGGCCTTTTGGCTAAGATGCAAGTGAGATCAAGCCTTGGAGAAGATGTAATGCCGACTCCAATCAGCTTGGATCATGCAGATCAAACCCAGGACAGGAAGTGGAATGCCTGTCTTGTCAGCATGGATCTAGAATGTCTCACTTGCTGACACTTTGAATTGAACTTTGATTGGATTGAATTGGATATTAAAAAAAAGAATTAAAAGTAAATCAATAAAAAAAGGAAATGCCAGAGTGGTATAATGACTCAGTGCCGTGGAACAATAATATTCTATAGTATAAAATGATGGGAAGGGGCTAGTACCAATGGCTCCCCAAAATCTTGGTCCTGTCTTAGCTGTATTATTGTGGGAAGGAAGTGAATTTTCGCCACAAGAAAGGTGAGTCAGATAGTCAACCCAGGTCATACTCATACATTTTATAAGCTGATCATATAACAGCATTATTAGAGCTTGAGTTACGACTATCTGTTCATCTTTGTCTATTTGTGGTTCTAACCAAGTCCTGTGTGGGGCTCAGGAAGGAGAAGGAAAGTTAGGAAATAAGTAACTATATAATAGGCTTGTTAACAAAATTAATGCATTTGGGATTAAAGAACTGACATAAGCATGATGAGTTGAATGATGGAAAATGAATGAAAAAACATAATGAGTAAACAAATAAAAATTGTAAGTGCTAAACAATGCAGCAGAAAATGAAGAAACTTCTAGAGGAAAGTAGTCTGATTTGTTTTCTCTTTCAGATTCTGCTCAACAAGAATATATCTAGAATATGTCAAAATTATATACGGATATATTCTGATTGAGATGCTGTATTTCTCTAGGATTTTCTACTTGTCCAACATTTCCAGCTTATCTTTTTATCTCAACAGAAGCTGTGCATGATACTATAGCTTTCAGAAAAAAACACTAATTACAGAAGGATTCACAGCAATCACTAGTCCAATGTGAACACCCGTGGATTTATAAAGATGCAAAGAAGTTACATTCCTGATCATGGCCAGTGAAAACAGTTTGCAAGACAGCTCCTCAGATCAATCCCCAAGAAGACACGGGGCAGATTCAACTTCGAACAGCAGCATTTCCAGTAAGAAGACAAAGAACAGCAGCAAAAGCAACAAGAGTCAAAGAAGGAGCGTAAGCACAGAGTACTCTGAGGATTTCGAAGATCACAGCAGTATTGCAGAGTCACTCAAAGAAGACAGCATCAAAAGCAAATACCAACCAATAAAGAAGGAAAGTATTAAGAAAAACAATAACCAAAGCAATCAGAAAATAGGTAAGCTACTTTTCCCCACTCATTAACATCAATGCTATAAGATTACTCAAGTTAGAAATGATGGTTCAAGGAATTATTCGGAAAGCATGTTGGTGACAGGAGACACACCAATCTGGCACTTTCACAAATTGGAGTAGGAACACTGGCGATTTCTCAAATATGAATTCCTGACTTTGGCTTAGATCAGCTGGAAGAGCTGCCAAAGTATGGGTGGCATGCTTCACAGCGCCAGGGATCTGGATTCAATTCCCAGCTTGGGTCACTGTCTCCCCGTGTCTGCGAGGGTTTCCTCTGGGTGCTCTGGTTTCCTCTCACAGTCTGAAAGATGTGCTGGTTAGATGCATTGGCCATGCTAAATTCTCCCTCAGTGCACCCGAACAGACACCAGAGTGTGGCGACTAGGGGATTTTTACAGTAACTTCATTGTGATGTAAGTTTACTTGTGACTAATTAATAAATAAATGTAGGCCAAATAGAGGTAGGCAGAAAAATATCAACAGGGGCTTGACTATTCCAGCAACTTATAAGCTGGTCCCATCTGTATCATTCATTATATTGCAGACTGTGCGTGTAAAAGGTCCACGTAAGGCAGTTGGGAATGAGTAGTTTCAATGAACTCAACCTGTGCACATTTAAAAAGTTATATCTGCTAGTACCATTCTGCATGAAATTAGTAAGAAAAACAATTTGTACACCTTCCTTACAAACAAAGTTGGTCAAATATCCTGGATCTGCTCTGAGCTACTCAGTTGATACTGTAGTTGACCAAAATTGGCAAGTGGTGGGAACACTGTACTAGGCTTCAATATCCCAAGATTTCCAGGAAGAAGATGGGGAGGAGCTGGGGGAGATTGTTCATGGAAGTATATAATTCTGAATTTGTTCAAAGTATATCTGATCCTGATCAGTATTGACAAGGTGGACATGGAAAGGGTGTTTTTTCATGTGGGTGAGTCCAACATGAGGGGACACTGTTCTAAATTTAGTGGTTGCTCTTTTAGGGCCAAGATGAAGGGAATTTTTTTCTCTCAGACAATAGTACGATGTTGAAACTCCTGGGGCACGATCTTACCATTGCACCACGCTGGCTGATGGATGGGGCGAGCTAGTAATATCGCGAGAGCTGGGAAATCAGGTTCATGCCCGATTTCTTGCCTCTCACAATCTTATCGGCACTGGATATCAGTGAGGTCAGCCTCATGCCCATTTCTGGTGCAAGGCTGAATAATTTAATTAAACAACATATGAATCTTATTTTACATTGAATTAATGAGCCTGGGACGTTATCATCCAGGCTGACTTGCTGCTGTGGCCCTGCCAGGAGAGGTTCTCACCACCAGAATCACAGCTGATTCCCAGCAAGGGGAACAAGTTATGAGGGCCTCGCTGGTAGAACTGGAGACCATTTATGCATTGCCAGGAGGGTGGAGGCTACGGGGAATGCCCCTAGTCAGTACCAGCCTGGCACCTGGTGGGCAGTGGCAAGGGGATAGGGCCTCCTGGGGGGGGTGGGGCCAGGCTGGTGGGGGAGCGTGGCTGACCATGGGGGAGGGGTAGTTGGTTCAGGCAGATAGGGGGGTTGTGGGGATGGATAGGTCCAGGTGGAGGTGTCGCGATAAGCCACAGTCTCCTGCAGTAGCTGGAAGCGTGCTTTGTTTTGGCAGGGAGACTGGCTGAGAGCAGCAGAGATTGAGTGACAAGCCTCTGCTGCTAGAGACTTGGTAAAAAGTCTGACAACACCAGGTTTTAGTCCAACCGATTTATTTGATAATAGACTCACAAGCTTTCGGGGTTAGTCCCTTCGTCAGGTGAATGGAGAGTCCTGGCCTCAGACAGAGCATATAAAGCACAGTCTGTCTGTGCTTTATATGCTCTGTCTGAGGCCAGAACTCTCCATTCACCTGACGAAGGGACTAACCCCGAAAGATTGTGAGTCTATTATCAAATAAATCGGTTGGACTAAAACCTGGTGTTGTCAGACTTTTTACTGTGTTTACGCCAGTCCAACGCTGGCATACCCACATCATGGCTAGAGACTTGCCCATGCGCAATGGCTCCCTCTCCTGTTCTCTGCCAGCATTCAGGTAATTTATGCCTCACCCATTCCCCCATTGACAAGAAAATGTTTCTGCTGATTTTCTATATTCTAAGTGGCTAAGATCGCAGATTGAACTCACCCAAAAAACAGATCGGAAACCCTCCCATTTTCACTCTCATCCTGAACTTAGAATCCTTCTGGTAAATCCCCCCCACACACCACCCCCATCTCAGAAGGTGGTAGAAGCAGGGTCATTAAATATTTTTAAAATGGAAGTAGATATATTCTTGTTTGGCAAGACAAAGGTTATTTGGGAGCAGATGGGAATGTGGAATTTGTAATATAAACGGATCAGAACATGTTCTTATTGAAGTTGGCTCAAGGGGCCAAATGAGCCACTCTGCTCCTGTTCTGCATGTTCATATTTTCATGCTCACAGTCCATATACATGTTAAATCAGAGCATCAAGTTTCAGCAACTTTAATATTTTATTATGAAATACAAAATGTAACATCTGTTTCTTATTTCAATCTTTCAATTGGCTTGCTAACTTTGATTAATGTGTTCCAATACATTGAAGCAGACAATTTGTTGATTTAATATGTAAATCCTAAGAATAACCTCTAATCTCTTTAATTCAAGCTATTCAGAGGCCAGAAAAATACTATAATCTTTGTATGTCTTCTACAACACGCCTACATTTGGTCACAGCATACGATGTAGCCAAAGTACTTTGTTCTATTTTCTTTGTCTAAGAAATGGTGGAAATCAGTTTTGTCTAATTCTGCTGTACAGACATTAGGGCATGTAGGAATTAGGAACACGAGGGGGATCAGGCCCCTTCACCCTGACCCACCATGGCTGGTTTGACTGTAACCTCCTGCCTCCCTCAATAACTTTGTCCTTAAGAATCTATCTATCTCAGCTGAGAAAAATGCAAAGACTCTGCTTCCACTGCTTTTTGAGGAAGGAGGTTCCAAAGACTCATGATCCCCGAGACAAAAAAAAACCTTATCTCTCTACAGGCATCCCCAAACTTTTAAACTGTGAACCTCCCCTACCCCTGCACAGTTCTAGATTCTTCCACAAGGAGAGACTTCCTCTCCACATGCACCCTGTCAAGACCCCTCAGGATCTTATGGATGGATTTTACAGCCTTGCTCATCCCAAAGCCATGAAGTCCCACCCAAGGTCAATGGGCCTTTCCATGATCCGTCCTCACCCGCTCTGATTCCTGGGACAGTAAAATTCCAGCCTATATGTTTAAATCAGATCACCTCTTTTTCTTTTAAACTACAGTGGGTACAAGTTTGGCCTTTCCAAACTTTCTTCATAAGACAAATCTGCCCTTTCCGGGTATTAGTCTATCTCGTAAACCTTCAACTGAGAACATCCCCAAATGTTTCCCAGTTCATTGCTTGTCATTAAGCAACAACTGGAACTTCCCTGGCAAAGACAGGACTGAAATTGACTTACTTTAACACTTTAATTTATCAGATAAGCATTGTATATATCTATAGCTAATTTTCCTTCTGCTAATTATTTTAGTTCTTCTTGTAAACTGTTAACTCCAGTTATGGTATTTCAATTAATCTCAGCAGCTTTAGGCTAGGGCTGGATGAAACAAACAAATTTGTGCTCTTGATCATTAGTGACCCCTTCTGGAAAGTGGTTAAATATAACTATCAAATCAGAACAGGTCCTTGTGTAATGTGCAACATTGTCAAATGGAATGTTGAGACCCATACAGAAAAGCTGATCAGTTGATTGAGATATATGGATGGCCTTTGAAGCCTACAGATCTTAGCGCAGCAGATACAAGGGTCTTTGGAAAAGGAAGCAAAGTTAAAAAGAATGGTCCTCTGTGGTACTGGAGAGATTCTGGTTGCAGTGAAACAGTATAGAATATGAGACACAGAAAAGGAAAAGGTTCGGAAAAAAAGTTCCAAAAAAGTCAAAGTCAGCATTTATTTATTAGTCACAAGTAAGGCTTACATTAACACTGCAATGAAGTTACTGTGAAATTCCCCTAGTTGCCACAGTCCGGCACCTGTTCAGGTCAATGCTCCTAACCAGCATGTCTTTCAGACTCGGGGAGGAAACTGGAAGAAACCCATGCAGACACAGGGAGAATGTGCAATCTCCACACTCACAGTGATCCAAGCCGGGAATCAAACCGGGTCCTTGGCGCTGTGAGGCAGCAGTGCTGACCACTATGCCACCGTGCTGCCCAAAATTGTATGCGATGAGTTAATTAATGTCAGAGATGAATGATAAAATGTTACAAACATCAAAAGAAAAGCTCATAACCTCAAGGAACCATCAATTACCTGTTAGTCACTCCTACACCTTAATTACGTAATATTAATGCCAGACTGTGGAACTGGTGGGAGAATTTTTCTATTTGGTTTCGTAGTGGCATATTTCACACTAGACATTGGCCAAGCAGTTTATACTCAATTACATCACCATTGAAAAATGAAAATTGTGATGTAATCACTTCAACGCTCCTAGAGTTTAATCTGCTGTAGTCCACTCAAAAATAATATGGATGACTATTATCTTATACGCCGCTGGTTTTCCCGTGAGGTTGCTTCTGGTAAGTCACAGAATCAGTTATTATAAAGACAATGGAGATATTATTACGTAACACACAACATATTGTTTTGCTGCTGAGGTAATGGTGTGATTATCTAGTTTGTCCCTCAGTCAAACTGTCATGAATAGGCATGATCCAAGGTCAGTTAAATACAAATTCTTATTAAATCCAGTCTGAGGTTAATTCAAGCCTAACTGCTTTCTTTTTAAGCTGCTACTTTGCATTTGTTAAGATCTCTATTGCTTAGTTATGAATTGCTGTTGTTTGATGAACATGATATTTGAGTCAATCAGTAGCAAGTTTGATATAGATTACATCAACGTTCAGAAACAATGGATTAACTAGACTTAAAAAGGGTGATTTTAACCACCATCAACCTCTCCCCCCATCCCCTTAAAACAGATTGCTTTGTGTAGGGCGGAATGTAGAGTGTGAAAGATCAGAAATCTGAACGCAAACCAATCTGTCTGGAACCTGCCCATTCCCACCACTAGCTGAAACTGGAGGGGGGAATGGTGACCAATTTGCTCCCAGGATGTAGGCTTCCCTTCTAAATACCTTACTGTGCGCTTCAGATTTGAGCTTTAAGGCTCAATGGCTAGATTTCCCAGCTGAAAGTAGGAAAGAACTGCTGCATTGAAGAATTAAGTTCTTTCCCAAAGAGCACCATCCCTACCCACATAGAATCCTACAGTGTGAAAGGCGGCCATTAGGCACATCATGTCTGCACCGATCACAATCCCCTCATGCCCTATCTCCATAAACCCATGCACTTACCCCTGCTAGTCCCCTGATGCTAGGGTCAATTTAACATGGCCAATCCACCAAACCCGCACATCTTTGGACTCTGGGAGCACCCGGAGGAAACCCACACAGACACAGGGAGAATGTGTAAACTCCACACAGACAGTAACCCAAGCCAGGAATCGAATCTGGATCCCTGGCGCTATGGGTCAGCAATGCTAACCACTGTGCCACTGTGCTGCCCTTACAATCCCCACCATGCTAACCTGTTCCTCACCCCACAAGATCAGAGCCCCTCCCTGCCTAAAGTGATTGGAAATACCTCCATTCCACACTGTACCCCACCTCAGCCCCTCCTGGCCTCTACACAAGCATCAGGAAAGCTACCTTCAGTTAAGCCTTCGATGGATATATAGATGGCTTTCCTTCTGTTAATTGTGTTATTTCTTATCATCGTGTGGTAACCACATATGTGACTTTACAATTAATCTCAGCAAGCCTAGGATAGGGACAGAACAAAATAAAACAACATAGTGACTGCTCTCCAGCATTAATGATCCCTTCTGGAAAGTATACAGCTGTGACCTGAAAGGAGATATACTTATTTTGGTTATTTATTTCCCTGGAGTAGTGCATTTCTGAGTGTCTGCTCACATATGGCATTACTTCTGAGATTAATGGGAACAGCTTGTCCGTGCCCTGAAGCTGCTTCCTTCACTTAAATGGGAACAGATATTTTGGACAAGGTTGAGTTGGCAGATAGCAGCTGATGGCAGCTTTTCCTGGCTCGGGGAATTCAGGACTGAGCTTCAGACTAGTCCAGAGCAACGGTTCCCATGGCAACACGTGTAAACGGCAACAAAAAATATGGGAGATGAAACAAAAAACTAGAACAATTTTATCCTTTCTCAGATACCCAACTTGACTTTACTTTCGATATTACAGCTGCAGAGTACTTTGCCCTCACATCTTTTTCACTGGAAAATTAGAAGGTACAGATCCATAAGGAGCAGGTTAATGGTTAAACAGGCTGAAGCCATACTGATAGCTGTATGGAGATGGATCCAGTGACAAATATCTTTGAATATAGATGTAGCTTTATGATTTGTATCATTCAATGTAGCCAAAATAATGATAGGGTCATGTTTCGCTTTTTCTTTCCCTTCCTAGCACAAGCAAAACCAAAACTTAAAATGCTGCAACATTTGAACCAATCTGCAGTGAAGAATAAATCACAAAACTATACCAAAATGAAACCTGCTGGACAAGATTTTGACCCAGTGACTCGCCACATATTGTCAGCCAGATTGCACAAAACCAAAGAGCTGAAGAATGAGGTGTGCGATCTTCAGCGGGAACTGGAAGATGCCAGGCTGGAAAACAGACTGCTCAGACAGCTTCAGTACCGACACATGAAGGCCTTGGTCAAGTTTGAGAATGAGCAGAATAACTTACCTCAGCTGCTAGTCAGGCACGAGGGCGAGGTGCAAATGTTGAAAGAAATGCTGCGCAAGTCAAAGGAGCAAGATCGGAATGTTTCAAAGCAACTGAAAGAGGCAGAATCGGAGCTGTGGAAGACTAAGAACTCCCTACAGAAGCTGAAGGTGCTCTGTGACAAGAAAAACTTGGGAGAACGGGACGAGCTGACTTGGCAACTAACAAATCTCACAAAGAAACTTGAGCTTGATCAGCAAAAGATCCAGGTGAGCTGGCAATAATAATTGATTGACAGAAAGAAATAGGGTGACAAAATGTACCTTGCCTGAAGTGGTCTCGAATGACATCTCCTACTTCATTGTGTTGTCAGTACACGTCTACACTGGCTGAAATGCCATTGGCAGCCAACATGGCTGACCTTAGCATTCTATTGGACTGCGAGCTGAACTACCAAATGCACATCCTCCTCATAATATTCCCACTCTAATAATTCCCACCTCTAGCCTACTTCAACCCATTACTGCTGAAACCCTCCTCCATTCCCTGAAACCACCAATTTAGAATTTCCCCCAATCTCCGTAAACATCAATTCATCCAAAACCCTGTTGCCTGGATCTTATCTCAGTGGGTTTAAAGCTATGTTAGTTGAAGTGGATTTGGTTTAAAATGGATTAGAAGTCACAGGCCCCCAATCCCGACTAAATTATAATGCTATACAACGCTCAAAATAGCTAGGTGAACTTGTGTCTTTGAATTTAAGCAGTGGTAATTCATCAATATTTAAAAGCCTGTTCGGTACACTGAGGGAGAATTTAGCATGGCCATTGCACCTAACCCGCTCATCTTTAGACTGTGGGAGGAAACCGGAGCACCTGGAGGAAACCCATGCAGACATGGGGAGAACGTGCTGACTCCTCAGACAGTGACCCAAGCTGGGAACGGAACCCAGGTCTCTGGCACTGTGAGGCAGCAGTGCTTAACCACTTCCCACCTGTTGCCAAACAGTTGAACACTGATTCATTTCATCACAGATGCCCAGCCCTGCTCCAGAAAGTGCCTATAGACTCCCAGGAGCTATGAGTTAACCTTTCAGTAGCAAATTCAGAGAGGAACCAACCTGTGATTTGATCTGAGCAGCTTTGTAGCATTTTTCAAATATCAGTCACTTGAACATCCAGGTTCGGTGGGTCACACTGAGTTTTCAAGTCTGCATGAAATTGAAATTGAAATTGCTCGGGTGTGCTCCAGCTACACTACTCCACTGATCCCACACTAATTCTGCATTCCAATCACTTGACTGACCATCTATTGGCTACCAATCCTCAAATTTAAAATGCCCCTGTTTCTATTAAATCTCTTCATGACACTAACCTTCTGTATCACCTCCTCTGAAATCGCTAAGATACTTGTGTATCCCTTCATCCCATAAGTGATGTCTTAACCTTCAGCTAGCTAGGCACTGGGCCTGTGAAATTCCCTCACCGTACCCGACCAGCTCTTCACCTCTTTCCCTTCCTTTAAGCCAACACCTCTCCACCACCTCAATCCACGCCCCCGCCCTCCATGTCCACCCCATCCAAACTCTCTACTTTAATGAAACTTTCAGTTATCTTCTTATTACTTCCTTTCGATCAGCATTTATGTTTATTCACTCCAATCTCCCTGAAGTGCCTTGCGATATATTTTTCTATGTATTTTTATTCATTCATGGGGTACTGGCAAAACCAATGTTCATTGCTCATTCTTAAAGGTGATGGTAAGCCACTTTTTGAATCACTGCAATCCTTGTGATGTAGGTACACCCGCATTGCTGTTAGCAAGGAAATTCCAGGAATTTGATCCAGCGACAGTGAAGGAATAACAGTATATTTCCAAATCAGGATGGTGAGTGCATTGGGAGAGAGCTTGCAGGTGGTGGTGTTCCCAATATCCTACTGCACTTGTTTTTCTAGGTGGTCACAAATATGGAAGGTGCTGTGAAGGAACTTTGGTGAGTTGTTGCAGTGTATGTTGTCAACGGACTTATTGTGTGTTGTTGGTGGAGGAATGAATGTTTGTGGAAGGGGTGCCAAACAAGTGGGCTGCTATATTCTGAATCAAGCTTCATGAGTGTTGTTGGACTTGCGTTCATCCAGGCAAGTGGAGAGTATTCCATCACATTCCTAACTTGTAGTGGATGGTGGAAGAAAATTGGGGAGACAGGAGGTGAGTTAGTCACTGCTGAAATCCCAGTATCTGACCAGCTCCTGTAACCACAGTGTTTCTGTTGCTGCTATAGTTAATGGTGAATCTCAGGATATTGATGCCGGGGATTCAGCAATGGCAGTGCCATTAAATGGCAAAGCAAGATGGTTAGATTTTCTTTAGTTGGAGAAACTATATTGAAGAAGCTACGTGAAACCAAATTTTAATTATGGACACTTAATTAGGACATAGCAGGGATAGGGGATGACAAACGGTTTCCAAAATAATTTGGTTATTCACCTGGGCAGAGGGACAACTGAAATTTAAGACTTAATATAGATTTGAATAAATACTGATCATAAGTATGCAATGAATGGGATTCACTTAGCACAGGGACATTTAGAAATGTGTCTGGAAGAGATAGTAAACCCTCACTTTCAATGATATGACAAAACAACTAAATAAATATGAGAATTCTGGATATTTAGCCAGAACAGAAGAATATATTCTATCTATGAGGCTCTAAGATCTTACCATATACATTTTTTAGTATGTAGACATACGCTCATTGCTATCTCTTAACAACTTAAAATTAGACGCAAGGCTAAAATGGTTCAATCTCTGTTTGCCCAAAATCCTTGAACAAAAGATGTTACCTGACAGCATCAGAGAAACTCATCTATTATCTCTGAAGAACCACTAATTATTCCCTGTGAATTGCACAGTCTAAATTCAAAGAGAACTATACAAAGGCCATCTGTGTTTCATAACCCATTTGGCCAACTGAAGCCCATTCATTTGTAAAAGGGCTCCATAACTTTCCTTTCAATTCTAAACGGTTGAGACATTTAACCATCCGAGGGACCCAGATGAGGGATATGCACCCCTTGCAAAAACAATGTGGAGAGGTGGGAACCATGTCACATGGACCTCATGTTTGTTGAAACAGTAGTATTGCCATGTGAAGCTGCAAAGTCTCAGTCTGCTATTTATCATCCAAGCAGCCTCACAGACCAGGAATTCTATCCAGTTGAACCCCTGGTCCCATCTACTGGAACTTCTATACCATCGCCTACAAGACTGATTCATTCTTTGTGCCTATCTCTTCTTGTGAAGTCAACACCACCAGAAAAGGGAGTTATACAGCATCAGTTTTCAGCCCACTGACTTGCATAAAGAATATCTCACCGGACCTGATTCTGCATCGTGGAGCCTATGTGAAATAATATTCAATTTCTCTGTAGCCTCTTGCATTATAAACATTTCATTTCTCACTGTACACGTACAAAGGGGGCAACAATGCAACTCTTCCTGCATTTTAAGAATGCACCAATAAACTAACCTTTTGAGTTCATCCTATTTCAGGTTTACTGTGGAGTTATTAATGGAAATTAGGACCATAACAAAACTGAGAGGTTAGAAAATACACCACTATATATAAAGGAGGAGAATAAATCAGAAACACCTTCAGTGCTGCCTAAATTATCCCCCCTGCCTTACTCTGTCCATTATACATCACATGCCGAGCTGGTTGTCAAGTATTATAGGGGCTGAAATTGGGTTGGGACTTGAAACATCGGTGCCAGTAATTTTTGTGCCCATACTATTGTTCCACCTTAATTTCTCCAGACACTCTAAGTGCCTACCTAATTAATTGTAAGCAAGCATAAACCGAATTTGCATCCTAGCATTGGCCCTTTCTATTAGTTAGCCTTTTCTATTGAAAGGCTAACTAATGCATTTATTATCTCTAAACCTGAATATTTCAACATCCTGCTGTCTTAAATATGTTAGGTGTTGTGAGTTTTACACAGAAAGAATAGTTGTGGGGTTGGAATCTCTCATTTGGGCTGGGAGACTGAAGTGGAGGCCATTTTGTGGCTTCCCGCTGGCACCATGGTTTCTGGGGTTCTCCGGCTGCCGGATTTCTGGTGTAGAACCATCAGCTCCGCACCAGAAATCAGAGCAAAGCTGAAGAAATTAGGCAAATCTGAATTTTTAAATATCATTAGTAGGTTCGGAACTGAACTTTTCGGACCCGTTAGCGTCTCCCCCCAACCACCAGGCGTGGTTCACTCCAATGGGGTTTAGTATAGCTTCCCACTTACAGGAATGAAAGGGGACATTCAAGGCCCCCCAAAAGATTGGGTGCTGGGAGGGAGGTGCCAGCCTGGGGCCCCTGGCACTGCCCAAGGGATAAAGTGCCAATGCCCAGAGGGCATCTTGGCACTGCCCACCAAGCATCGGGCTATACCAGACTATACCAGGATGCTCCATGTAGTTATTCAAGAAGTCTTCCAACCAGACTAGGAGGATTAATCACTAGGATGTCACACAATAGACACTTATCTTGGATAGTCACCTCAAGCTTTCTTGACACGTGAGATGGTTTCAAATCAGGATGTGGATGATGCATCCCAGTTATCATTCCTTTCAATACCATATCCATCTCCTTCCCCATCATGAGATCATTCCTGGTGTGTCTCTGAACTTGAGAAGCTGTCACAAGCAAATGATCTACTTAGTGAAAAATATGGAATATTAGCAAAACTAGTTGGTGAAATCTATTCATTAGGTAAAGGTAAGTGTGATAATGCATCAGCATTTGCATGGCATTCTGACTGATGATACTTTATATCTTAGGAGTGTGCAGATAGGATCAGTGATCATCTTTGCAATCGGCCAGCAGCTAATGAAGGAATGCCTTTATACAGCCCAAAAATAATAGTGAAGGGTTGATGATCAGTCAATAATGTGAAACGAAGACCATATAAATAATGATGATACCTGGGTGATGGCCAGCCAGAGTAGAGGTAGGCAGGTAATGCAGGTATGCAGGAGCCCTCGGAGGGTGGGTGGCATCCGCCTCTCAAACAGATATGTTGCTTTGGACACTGTTAGGGGTGATGATTTCTCAAGGTAGTACAGTGAAAGCCATGTCCATGATAACACAGGTAATTCATCTGCACAGATTGAGAGGAAAAGGAGGGATAGGGCTATAGCGAAAGGGGATTTAATTGTAAGGGGAACAGATAGGTGTTTCTGTGACCACATAAAGTGATTCCAGGATAGCATGATGTTTCCCTGCAGCAGGCGACGGTGCAGAGGGACCTCGGGGTCCTTGTGCATGAGTTGCAAAAACCCAGCCTGCAGGTGCAGCAGGTGGTCAGGAAGGCGAAGGGGATGCTGGCCTTCATAGCGAGGGGGATTGAATATAAAAGTAGGGAGGTCTTGCTGCAGCTGTATAGGGCACTGGTGAGGCTGCAGCTGGAGTACTGTGTGCAGTTTTGGTCGCCGTACTTACGCAAGGATATTTTGGCCTTGGAGGAAGTGCAGAGGAGGTTTACTAGGCTGATACCGGAGTTGAGGGGGTTGAGCTATGAGGAGAGGCTGAATAAATTAGGCTTGTACTTGTTAGAGCTTAGAAGAATGAGGGGAGATCTCATTGAGACGTATAAGATGATGAATGGGATGGATAGGTTAGAGGTGGAGAGACTCTTCCCGCTCAGAAAGGACAGTAGGACTAGAGGGCACAGCCTCAAGATAAAGGGGGGGTGGTTTAGAACGGAGTTGAGGAGGAACTTCTTCACTCAAAGGGTGGTGAATCTCTGGAATTCTCTGCCCGTTGAAGTGGTGGAGGCTGCCTCGCTAAATATTTTTAAGAAGCGGGTTGATGGGTTTTTGATAAGCGAGCGGATTAAGGGTTATGGGGAGAGGGCGGGAATGTGGAACTGAGCCACGACAGATCAGCCATGATCTTATTGAATGGCGGGACAGGCTCGAAGGGCTAGATGGCCTACTCCTGCTCCTATTTCTTATGTTTTTTTTTGTTTCCTGCTGCGAGTGTCCAGGATGCCACAGAGCAGTTGTGGAACATTTTGGAGGGGGAGAGCAAAGAGCCTGCAGTCATGATGTATATAGGTACCAGTGACATAGATGAGTTCCTGAAAACTGAATACAGGGAGTTAGGTGATAAATTAAAAAGTAGGACCTCTAAAGTAGTATTTCTAGGACGTCTTTTTTCATTTCTTTCTTGGGATGTGCGTGTCAGTGGCAAGACCAGCATTTGTTTCCTTTCCAGAATTTTCATTGAACTGAGTGGCTTGCTAGGCCATTTCAGAGGGCAGTTGCATGTAGGCCACACCAGGTAAGGATGGCAGATTTCTTTCCCAAAAGAGACATTAGTGAGTGAACCAGATGTGTTTTTATAACAATTGATTATGGTTTCATGGTCACCATTACTGAGGCTAGCTTTTAATTCCAAATTTTTTTATTAATTGAATTTAAATTACACCAGCTGCCATTGTGGGATTTGAACCTATATCCCCAGAGCCTTAGCCCGGGCCTCTGGATTGCTAGCCTCATGACATTACCACTTTAGCGCTGTCTGCCCCTCGTGCCATATGCTAATAACAGCAGAAGTAGAAGGATAGGTGAGGTAAATGCATGGCTAAAGTGATGGTGTGGGACAATGAGTTTCAGATTCCTGAGGCATTGGGACAGATTCTGGTGAAGTTGGGACCTGTACAAACTGGAAGGCTTACACCCCAAGCGCACCAGTCCAATATCCTTGTTGGGGTGTTTGCTAGTGCTGTTGGGGAAGCTTTAAACTACTGTGGGAGGGGGATGATGGATGCCTGAGTGATGAATTAGAGGAGATGGAAACAAAGGTAGAGACAGTGAAAGCAAAAGAGGAAGACATGGGGATAAAAAGCAAAAAGCAAACAATGGCTCTATTGTTCTGCAAGATGAGCTTAGTGTAAGGAAAAGTGGTAGAAAAACAAAAGACTTCTATATCTTAATGCACATAGCATAAAGAAACAAGATAAATAAACTGAGGGCACAAATAAAGTTAAATGTGTACGAACTGATAGCTGTAATTGAGACGTGGTTGCAAAGAGATTGAAGCTGGAAAATCAACATTCAGGGCTATTTGACTTTTAGGAAGGACAGGCAAGAAGAAAATGGTGGTGGGGTATCTTTGCTAATAACAGAGGGAATTAGTACAGTTCTGAGGGACAACCTAGGCTCAGAAGATGTGGAATTGCTTGTGGAAATGGCAAGTATCAAATGAAGGAAGAGAATGGTGGGAGTATTGTACAGGCCCCTGAAAAGTAGCCACATTGTATGAAAGAGTTTAAATCAAGAAATAGCAAATGCACATAAAAAGTGCACTGCATTAATCATGGGTGACTTTAATTTTTATGTAGTTTGGGCTCATCAAATTAAAAATGGCAGCAAAGAGAATGAATTCAGAGAGTGCATTCAGGATGTTTTTTTTAAGTAATATGTAATGGCGCCAGTTAGGGATCAGGCTGTTGTGATTGTGGTAATGTGTAATGAGATAATTTAAATAAATGATCTTAAGGTTAAGGCTCCCCTTGGAAGTAGTGATCACAGTATGTTAGCATTTAGCATTCAGTTTGAGTGTGAGGAAATTGGGACTGAAATATCAATGTTAAAGAAGGGGAATAACAAAGGTATAGGGAAGGAATTGGCCGATATGGACTGGTCACATAGATTAGTTGGTAAATCGACAGCGGGATCTTGAGCCTGCACTCTCTTCACGTGACATCCTGGGGGGGGCGGGGGGGGGGGGTGCAAATCTCACCAGCAAGATTGTGTTCTCTGATTTCCCTGCCCCTTGTTGGTGACAGGCTGGTGCTAACCCGGCAGTGCTAACCTATGCCAGGGGCATGTGCGGAGACTTGTCTGTTTGTCGTGGTGAGAGGAGGGGGGTTGTGGGGATGACTGGGGGGGATGGAGTTGCCGGGGATGATTGGTAGGGTGAGGAAGCCCCAGGTACCTCTGCAATGGAGGAGAATAATTACTATTTGTGATCGTAATGTGGGGAGTGGGGGAGTGCTATGTTGTGGCTGTTATGACGTTGACAGGAGATTTGTTCGGAACAAGGAGATATTTATTGATAAAGAGAAACTTAGATACATGAGGATGTTGCAGCATGAAGTTGCCTTTGAGCAGAGCTGCAACCTTTACATGTTTACTTCATGGATGCTGGATGATTCTACTTTAGAGAGGACTCTGCCTTCTGGTGTGATCACTCACTCTTCAGTTTCCATTGGAGTCTCAAGTTAGGTGACTCACTTCTGATGTACTGTCTTAAAGACACACACACACACACACACCAGGGAGTTATTTCTTATTTGTGATCAAGGTGTCCTTTAAAAATGGTGCTCCGATCTAAAAGTCCCTGTTCCACCAGACTGACAGAGCAAACTCCGCCCACTCTTTATTTTGCTTTCAAAGTGTCAAGACATGGAGAGAAAACCAGTGGAGCTGAATAGTTTCACACTGGTTTTCTCAGTTTGATGAACTCTTGTAAGATTCCCACCAGTAGATGAGCAGTGACAGACCGCCCCCGCAATGTGTTTGATGCAATCTCCAGTCATGACAACCCCCTACTCCCCCCCCACACACACACGCAGACCCACACACTGCTGCTCTGCCCCAAGGTTCCCTTCTCTTTGACATTGCTGCTCTTGCCCCATGCCCCCTTCTTTCCTGCACTGTTGCAGGTCACCCAAGGTTCCCTTTCCTCCTCTCCAGCAGTGTTGTGTGTGTCCAACACCACAAGCCAGCCACGAAGCAACTGTTGTGGTGATTTGCCCATGACCACCCAATTCTGCAGTGCCACTTCCTTGCATCAGGGCACTCCAGAGCACCACACTAAATTGTACGCACTCACCTCCAAATTTCCTCAAAGTTCAGATGCACGCTTTTTAAGAGCAGTTGCAAATCGCACCAGTCTGAAATCATACTGAGTTGGGATTAAAACTTGACTCGGGGGCACGGGGGGGTTGTGGGGATGTTGGGGGGGTGGAGGGTGGGAGTGGTGCGGTGGTGGTGGTGGTGGTTGGGGGAGGTGATTTCAGAGTGTGGCCACGATATTGAGGTGCAAGCGTATTAAAATTTAGCTTCCGAAATCCTCTGGTGGGAAACACAATCCGCCATTCATGGGGGAGAATACAGTCGCTTCCTGGATTTACATCGTAAGAAGTCTGACAACACCAGGTTTAAGTCCAACCGATTTATTTGACAGTGAACTCACAAGCTTTCGAGGTTGTTCTTCGTCAAGTGAATGGAGAGTACTGGCCTCAGACAGAGCATATAACAGCACAGACAGTTTACAGATTACTGTCTCTGCTGTTATTTGCTCTGTCTGAGGCCAGTACTGTCCATTCACCTGACAAAGAGGCAAACCTCGAAAGCTTGTGAGTTTACTATCAAATAAATCGGTTGGACTTAAACCTGGTGTTGTCAGACTTCTTATTGTGTTTACCCCAGTCCAACGCCGGCATCTCCACATCATGGATTTACATCCCCAGGAAATGTGGCTAACTTGCTTTCTCCGTGTCTTGCCTGAAATCCTGTCTGTGGTTATCAATGGCATTGGGATGAACTTATGCAAATATATACAGTGTGTACAGCTGTGGGTCCACTGACCTACCATACCAGATCCACCTTAGGAAAAGACCTGATTATTGACATTTTCCATGAAGTACTGAGGCAATATCTGGTTTCAGCTATGATGGCAATGTCAATTAGCAACTTACTAGTTATCCACCATCATCAACTGATCCAGGGTGGCTGGAGCATGGATTGTGCCACTGGCACTTCTTCAATGTAACTCTGAAACATGTCAGGCCTGACAGCATTCATGGACAGAGAACAGAGCTAGCGTTTTGAGTCTTGGCCTGAGCTCTGAAAAAATGGGTTATCCAAATTCAAAATATTAGCTCTGTTCGCTCCCCACAGATGCTGTATATCTGCCTAGATTTCCCAGCATTTTCTGTCTTTGTTTCAGATTCTGGCATCTGAAAGCATTTGCTTTTATCCAAATCATTTCCTGTGCTTTCAGTTCCCTGGGGTTGAGAGGGAAAAGTGCTGCTCATTCCAGAGCAGACACAATGAGATGAATGCCTTCCTCCTATGCTCGTAAAAGTTATGCCTACGGTTCCCCTTTATTGATCTTTTTATTCAGTAGCTACAAAGGATGATTGCACACATGGCAGATGAAAGCAGGATTGGGCTTGCCTGTTCCACTGTAGGAGAGGCTGCCTAAGCTTAAGAAAGAAAGGCTTTATATTTAAGTCGTGCTTTTTACATTCAGCTCTTCCAAAGTACAATGATCAGGCAAACATAGCCAATTTACTCATAGCACGATCCTACAAGCTTCAATAAAATAAATGTTTTCAGTGGTGTTTGTGGAGGGATAAATGTTTGGGACAGGACATTTGGAGAAAACCCCTGCTTTTCTTTGAATAATGCCATGGGATCTTACAAATATACCTGGACAGGGACAGGCCTCAGTTTAATGCATCTTCTGAAGGGCAGGTTGATCATATAGAAACATGACTTGATCATACAGAAAACATGGCTTGATCATACAGAAAACATGGCTTGATCATACAGAAAACATGGCTTGATCATACAGAAACGTGGCTTGATCATACAGAAAATATGGCTTGATCATATGGAAACATGGCACCTAGAGTTTCTCATCTGCTGGAAACTCAGAGCACAGCAGTTTTCGACATACATGGCCAAAGGGTGAGACTGCTCAGCTGTAACATTCAGGTATAAGTGACATGGTCTCTTTGTTAGATACGTTATCACATGAAGAATGGTGTCATGAGGAACTAATGAGGGAAACCTGAAGAAAATTGCTTATCTTCATTTGCTTACATGATGTTGTTAATTTTGGAATAATTGTGCATGCCAGATACCAGTAACTGAGAGTATGTGAGGGATTTGGATTTCTGCTGAAAAAAACAAATATAAACATCCTCAAACTGCTCCTGGATTATGAGTTTGGAAAGATTTGTGAATGTAAATACATGGTGATGTCAATCCCACCACTAGGTGTCACTGTGGCCTGCCCCTTTTCTCAGTTAAGTTCGTGTTCACAAATAGCATTCCACCAATCAACTTGCTTGTGTTTTAATTTTAAATAAGAGAGAGCAAAACTATGCAAATCTGAATGATTATTAACGAGAAAAGAATAACTTTTTATTTTGGTTGCAGTATCATTCCCAGGTAGTACACTGCAGCCACGGACTCATAAGGTTGCTTAACCTAACTTACGAAGTACCAGTATAAGTGCTTTCCATTTTCCATATTAACAGCTTCAGGAATAAAATGTACAATTCTTCTTTCATATCAAGGTCAATAGTAGGTCTGCTTGAAGAGCCTGAACCCATCTGGAATATTTTTGCAAGCTCATTCCACATTCTAGTCTTGAAACCATCAGACATGAGCCTTCAACCTACCAATCTGCCCTGGAAATCCATTTCCTAAGAACAGAAGGAATATATCTAAGCCACTTACACTATCTAGTTCATTGTAAATGGGACCTTTTGATAGCACATGGATTCTTGCATACCAGAAAGGTGAGCCATCAGCATGTCAAAGAACCAGCTGAGAGTCTAGCTACATACAACTATAAGAAATGATTCTAATCCTTTACTTGCCCTTGGTGCTTGGTGATTGTAGGGAAGTCAGTATTTAAGTGGAAGTGGAGCAGTATTGAGATGAAAATCGCTCTATTGTTTTTCATTTGTACCCATCCCTTACCTTCAGATAGCTTATTCCTATCTCTCATTTCTGGAAGCATTTCCTCTCAAAGAATGGGGTAATCCCTAGAGATATCTATTAGATGACATCCTCTTCTCACTGCAATAACTCCACCCTCCCCCGCATTGTATTTGCTTGGATGTCTCCACTTACTGCACACAACTCTGAACTTTTCCTTTCTCTCTGCAGTGAGTTTTTCTCATCTCTGCTCAAGAAGGCCCTTGATTGTATCTTCCCCATTTTCCATGCCTTGACTGCCAGTGTTCTGGCCTTCCATTTCTCTGAATAACAATAAGTTGCACTTATATAGCACATATAATGTGGTAAAACACCCCAAGGTGTTTCGCTGAAATGTTATCACACAAGAATTTAGGATGGTGAAGGATGCTGAAGGGAATTGAAGGAGCACAGTTATCCCAAAGGATTGTGGGGCTGGAGGAGATTCCAGAGATAGGGAGGGATGAGGCCATAGAGGGATTTAAAAACAGGGATGAGAATTTTAAAAGCAGGGTATTACTTAACTGGGACCCAGTTGAAAGTTGAAAGAGACTTGTAGTAAGTTATGATCCAGACAGCAGAGCTTGAGATGATCTCCATTTTACTGTTTAAAAAATGAATAGAAGAATTAATGTTATAGGTTGTGTCAAATTGTATTTTGGACAACAAAGTCAAGTTCACCAGAAAGTATGTTCCTGTGGAACAAGTTTCCGTCAAAACTCAAAGATCCTACAACTTACATTTCACATAAACCTTTGCTTGACAATCAACAAGTATCAAAAGCAGAATCACAGCTTGAATATACTGTGATCTGGCAAAATATTGGGTTCAGTCTTTCAGCATTTTTATTGTAAGATTCAGGCAGCAGAAGTATTTCTAGGTAAGAAAAAGATTGATCTTTATTTGTGATTGAATTTGTAGGCTCCAGTGGGATCAGAGTGATGTGTTGAAAAAACCTTTAGATGAAATGAATGTTATATTATTGATCTCCTAAAGCAGAGCTCTACTCATATGTAAAATCATCAGACATCAAGTGTTTTGAGAATTTAAAAAAAGCAATTCACTTTTTTGGAAAGGAAAATTCTAAATCTCAGATTATGATGTAAACTACCTGCCTGTTTTCTTTTCAATCTCATTGTGAAAGGCACTTCATCTACCCATTTACAGGATAATAAATTTATGGGACTTAAGATGATGTAATCAGAGTTGCAAGTAGAGGCAGAAACTAAGATTGACAAAGAATTCTGAAGAAAATTCAGTTTTACCATTTTAACAAGGTGAATTCGTGGGATTAACAGGTTTGAGGTTCTTGCTTCCAAGTTGGACGATAACGAGGCAGGTGAGGTTGGTGAGCAAGCTGCACACGGTACAGTGCTGCAGCAGGACATAGGCAAAGAGAAAACGAAAAGGAACGTAGTAGTTATTGGGGATAGTGGGGTGAAGGGTATTGACACTGTCCTTTGTCACAATGACAAAGTGCACAGAAGGGTGTGTTGTCTGCCTGGTGCTCGGGTATGGGATGTCGCAGCTGGGCTGCAGAGGAACCTGGAGTGGGAGGGTGAGAATCCGGTCGTTGTGGTACATGTGGGTGCCGGCGACGTAAGCAAAATGCAGACTGAGGATCTGGGGAGGGAGTATGAAAAGCTTGGAATGGAATTAAAAAGTAGAACCGACAAGGTGGTTATCTCTGGGCTACTGCCTGAACCGTGTGCAGATGGGCGTAGGGTTGACAGGATTAAGGAAGTGAATGGGTGGCTCAGGGATTGGTGTGGGAGGAATGGGTTTGAATTTATGGGGCATTGGCACCAGTATTGGGGTAGGTGGGACCTGTTCGGGAGGGATAGGGTTGGTCTGAACCGTGCTGGGACCAGAGTGCTGGCGAATCGAGTAAAGAGGACTGTAGACAGGGCTTTAAACTAATTATGGGGGGGGAGGGTGTGAGGGTAGGTGACCTTACGAGGTCTAAAGTTAAGGAGAGTGTACATGTAAGGGAAGAGGCCGAGGATGTCCCAATAATAGAGGGAGTAGGGGGCGTGAGTATAGTTGGTGGCGTTGCGGCAAATAGGGTCCAGGTGAAGGCTGGGATGAAAGCACTTTATCTGAATGCACGAAGCATTCGGAATAAAGTGGATGAGCTGATGGCGCAGATCGACACAAATGGATACGATCTGGTGGCCATTACAGAGACGTGGCTGCAGGGTGACAGGAACTGGGAGCTGAATGTACAGGGCTATCAAGTGTTTAGGAAGGATAGACAGGAGGGAAAAGGGGGGGGCGTAGCTCTGCTGATTAAGGATAGCATCACGGTAGTAGCAAGGGATGATATTGGAGCCAAGGAGCAGAGGGTGGAATCGTTGTGGGTGGAGATTAGGAACAGCAAAGGGAGGAAGACGCTGGTGGGTGTCGTCTATAGGCCCCCGAATAATGATCTGGAGATGGGGCGGGCTGTTAACGCGCAAATAAGTGCGGCGTGCAGGAATGGGACGGCCGTAGTTATGGGGGATTTCAATCTGCATATTGATTGGTCGACCCATGTTGGACGTGGGGGGCTCGAGGAAGAGTTCTTGGAATGCTGCCGGGATAGTTTCCTCGAACAGTGTGTGTTGGAGCCGACGAGGGAGCGAGCTATCTTGGATCTGGTGCTATGTAATGAAGCGGGTAGAATTAGGGACCTTGTGGTGAAGGATCCTCTTGGGGAGAGTGATCATTGTATGGTGGAGTTTCTGGTGCAGATGGAGGAGGAGAAAGTGGGTTCCCGGACACGCGTCCTTTGTTTGAATAGAGGGAAGTACGGTAGGATGAGAGAAGAATTGGCGAATGTGGACTGGGAGAGCGCGTTGGAGGGAGGGTCTGTTAAGGAGCAGTGGAGGATCTTTAAGGAGATCTTTCTTGGTGCTCAACGGAAATTTATTCCGATGGTCAAAAAGGATAGTAGGAGGAGAGGTAATAAGCCGTGGATAACAAAGGAGGTGAAGGAAAGTGTTAAACTAAAAGCGGAGGAATTTAGAGTAGCTAAGAGTAGTGGGCGAGAAGAGGATTGGGAGAGGTTTAAATGTCAACAAAGATTGACAAAGAAGTTGATAAGGAAGGGTAGGAGAAACTATGAAGCTGGGCTAGCGCTTAATATAAAAAAGGATAGCAAGAGTTTTTATAAATATATAAAAAGGAAGAGGCTGGCTAGGGTGAATGTTGGTCCTTTAGAGAATGAGAAAGGGGACCTAGTGGTAGGGGATGGGGATATGGCTAAGGTATTGAATAACTTTTTTGTTTCTGTCTTCACAGAGGAGGACGTGAATAATTTACCGGGTGTTAGCGATAGAAAGGTGGTAGGACTGGAGGGTCTTAATGACATTACTGTTACTAGAAAGGCGGTGCTCGACAGACTGGAGGGGCTGATTGTGGACAAGTCCCCAGGACCGGATGGAATGCATCCGAGGGTTCTGAAAGAAATGGCGGAGGTGATAGTGGATGCCTTGGTGGTTATTTTCCAAACGTCGCTGGATTCCGGGGAAGTGCCGGATGATTGGAAAACGGCTAATGTTACGCCGTTGTTTAAGAAGGGTGCCAGGCAAAAGGCGGGGAATTATAGGCCGGTTAGTTTAACATCTGTGGTAGGTAAAATGTTAGAATCTGTCATTAAAGAGGAAATTGCGAGGCATCTTGAAGGGAATTGCTTGATAGAGCAGACGCAGCACGGTTTCATTAAAGGGAAGTCGTGTCTGACAAATTTACTGGAGTTCTATGAGGATGTGTCTAGGGCGGTGGATAGAGGAGAGCCGGTGGATGTGGTCTTTCTAGATTTTCAGAAAGCGTTTGACAAAGTGCCTCACAAGAGGTTATTGCAGAAGGTCGAGGGACATGGAGTTGGGGGTAGGGTGTTAGCGTGGATAGAGGATTGGTTGTCAAATAGGAGGCAGAGAGTGGGGGTCAACGGGTGCTATTCGGATTGGCGGATGGTGACTAGTGGAGTGCCCCAGGGGTCGGTGCTGGGGCCTCAGCTTTTTACCATTTTTATAGATGATCTGGAGGAGGGAACCGAGTGTAGAGTGTCGAAATTTGCTGATGACACCAAGATTGGGGGAACGGCAAATTGTGCGGAGGGTGTGGAGAGTCTTCAGAAGGATCTAGATAGGCTGGGCGAATGGGCCAGGAAATGGCAAATGGAATTTAATGTTGGCAAGTGTGAGGTGGTCCACTTTGGTAGGAAAAATGGTAGGAAGGACTATTACTTACGAGGCGAAAAACTGCAGCAGGCGACGGTGCAGAGGGACCTCGGGGTCCTTGTGCATGAGTCGCAAAAACCCAGCTTGCAGGTGCAGCAGGTGGTCAGGAAGGCGAATGGGATGCTGGCCTTCATAGCGAGGGGGATTGAATATAAAAGTAGGGAGGTCTTGCTGCAGCTGTATAGGGCATTGGTGAGGCCACAGCTGGAGTACTGTGTGCAGTTTTGGGCGCCGCACCTGCGCAAAGATATCTTGGCCTTGGAGGGAGTGCAGAGGAGGTTTACTAGGCTGATACCGGAGTTGAGGGGGTTGAGCTATGAGGAGAGGCTGAATAAACTGGGCTTGTACTCGTTAGAGTTTAGAAGAATGAGAGGAGATCTCATTGAGACGTATAAGATGATGAATGGGATGGATAGGATAGAGGTGGAGAGACTCTTCCCGCTCAAAAAAGACAATAGGACTAGGGGGCACAGCCTCAAGATAAAAGGGGGGCGGTTTAGAACGGAGTTGAGGAGGAACTTCTTCACTCAAAGGGTGGTGAATCTCTGGAATTCTCTGCCCGTTGAAGTGGTGGAGGCTGCCTCGCTAAATATTTTTAAGACGCGGGTTGATGGGTTTTTGATAGGAGAGGGGATTAAGGGTTATGGGGAGAGGGCGGGAAAGTGGAACTGAGCAGCGACAGATCAGCCATGATCTTATTGAATGGCGGGGCAGGCTCGAAGGGCTGGATGGCCTACTCCTGCTCCTATTTCTTATGTTCTTATGATTATGGAGATGGGGCCTAGATGGGATTGTTATTGGTGCAGACATGATGGGCTGAATGGCCTCTTTCTGCAGTGTGGGGATTCTATGATTAATTGGTGATATCAGCAACAGTCACAGTCTGCTGTCCAAACTGCATCTCCTATTCCACTGATGCCTTGTTTCCCAAGTATGACGAGTTGAGGCAGTCAAACACAAAAGGTTGTCAGTTCCGCTGTAGTGGCTGGATGTTCACCGGTACAGGGAGTCATTAACTGCGCACATGTGACAACACCTTCAAGTTTGCTGATAACACCACCATAGTAGGTCGGGTCTTAAACAATGATGAGACAGAATAAAGGAATGAGATAGAGAATCTGATGAACTGGTGTGACAACAATAATCTCTCCCTCAATGTCAACAAAACGAAGGAGGAGATAGTCATCAACTTCAGGAAGCATAGTGGAGAACACGCCTCTATCTACATCATGAAATTATCAAGTGCTTCAAATTCTTTAAATTTAAATTCGATAGGGTCTTTTAAGAGACTTCTGGATGAGTACAAGGGACTGACGGTCCCTCAGGATTGAGGGTTATACGTAAGCCTAATAGGTAGCGATATGATTGGCGCAACTTGTTTATGCTGTAGTTTTTCTATGTTCTATGTCCTTACATATTGAGATCACCAATAACCTGTCCTGGTCCCCCCATGCCGACACTATAGTTAAGAAAGCCCACCAACGCCTCTACTTTCTCAGAAGCCTAAGGAAATTTGAGATGTCAGCAATGACTCTCACCAACCTTTATAGATACACCATAGAAAGCATTTTTTCTGGTTGCATCACAGCTTGGTATGGCTCCTGCTCTGCCCAAGATCGCAAGAAACTATAAAAATTCGTGAGTGAAGCCCAATCCATCACTCAAACCAGCCTCCCAACCATTGACTTTGTCTATACCTCCCATTGCCTCGGAAAAGCAGCCAGCATTATCAAGGACCCCATGCACCCCAGACATTCTCTCTTCCACCTTCTTCTGTCTGGAAAGACACAAAAGTTTGAGGTCACGTACCAACCGACTTAAGAATAGCTTCTTCCCTGCTGCTGTCAGAAGTTTGAATGGACTTACCTCGTACTATGTTGATTTTTTTCTACATCGTAGCTATGACTGTAACACTACATTCTGCATTCTCTTCTTTCCTTCTGAATGAATGGTATGCCTTGTCTGTATAGAGCAAAAAATACTTTTCACTGTATACTCATACATGTAACAATAATAAGTCAAATCAAATTAAATCATTTTGCAGCAGTCACATCGAATCATAGAATTCCTACAATGCAGAAGGAGACCATTTGGCTCTTCAAGTCTGCACTGACTCTTCAAAAGAGCATTTTACCCAGGGCCTATCCCTGTAACCGTTAATATTTACCCCACTAATCCCCTAACATACACATCTTGAGACACTCGGGGCGGAACTTTCCCGTCCCACCCATCACAAGAATTGTAGCAGCGGAGGTCAGACCATGCAAAGATCTGTTACCTCGGGTGGGATTTTCTGGTCTTGGGCTGGGAAATCTCGCCCTAGCGGACAATTTAGCATGGCAAATCCACCCAATTTGCACATCTCCTACTGGTTTTTATTTCTCCACAGAGCGTCAGCAGCTAGTTTCTTGGAGACCTGGCTACCCTCTGAAGTCTTGACTGATAACTCCTGTAGGAATCCTACCAGTGAACTAGAGGAGAAATATGATACGAATTACATAATCAGAAGGGCATTAGTAGAACAAGTCATGGGATTGCTAAATATGTCTTTCTGGTGCTTTGGCAGATCTAGAGGTACCTTTCAATTGCCCCATCTACAATCTCTAGAATAATTGGGATCTTCTGTACCCTTCATAACATCAGACTGCAGAAGAGGGGTGGAGCTGTATGAAGATGAAAGTGCAGATAGATTGGCATTCGAGGAGAATGAAGAGCAGGAGAAGAGTTATCGTCATGCCCGTGCTTTGTGATTGTCAATAAACTAAGAAATTGGATACTAAAGATGTGGCAGAATTAAAGAGCAGTGGCAGATTCCTTCAATTGCAAATGGGTGCCTGACCCACAACCCTGCTACAAGCAGTTTAGGTTGTGGAGATGCTGGCGTTGGACTGGGATAAACACAGTAAGAAGTCTCACAACACCAGGTTAAAGTCCAACAGGTTTATTTGGTAGCAAAAGCCACTAACTTGCCTGGGCTTGCAAAATCTCACTAACTGTCGTGACTGGAGACAATACACATCTCTTTAACCTGTGCTTAACGCTCTCTCCACTCACATTGTCTGTACCTTTAAAACTTGATTACCTGTAAAGACTTGCATTACAACCATTATTTTGGAAATTGAGTTTGTGTCTTTATATGCCCTGTTTGTGAAAAGAACTCCACTCACCTGACAAAGGAGCAGCGCTCCAAAAGCTAGTGGCTTTTGCTACCAAATAAACCTGTTGGACTTTAACCTGGTGTTGTGAGACTTACAAGCAATTTAGGACAGATAAAATTCCACCCAATGTATTTGTACGCAATTCAGGCTGTGATGTATTGTAGATACATCAACACTTATATTGCTGTGTGTGCCAAAGAAACAGAAAATCATCCTTCCATTACAATAATTAAGTAACCAGTGTGATGGTAATGTGCCTTTCTTTTTCAGGATGTTTTGTCAGCACTGTGTTGTCTCTAGCAGGTGTCCTTTATTCTTACTGAGGCTGTGTAATTGATATCATGTTGATTTTAACCTGAACTAATCCAGTGATCTGTGGTTTTAGTGGTCTTTGGGGATTGCTGAGTAGATCTTGATTTTTGGATAATTAACAGGTCAGATATGCAACGAGACAGCTGTTTCTCACAGAGCATTCCAGGTTTTAGTTTCGTTTTCAGGAGCAGCTTGAAGCTGAGAGCGGCAACAGTGGTTTTTACTCTCTCTGGAGTTGCAAGTTTTGTTTTTTTAAGTGTTGTGATATTGGAATCTGCCAGAGACTGGATATTTACCTCTCTGAAGTTTGGCTGTTTAAGAGATATGTCCTTCTCTGAAAACAACTGATTTTATGTATGGGTGTTACAAAGCTGAAAATCCAGCATACTCATTTTGTACTAACTAGATCTGAAGGGGGTGTGTCTGTGGGATGTTGTTTTACTTTGGAACAAGAGATAGCTAGCTGTTAGGAGTTATACTGTGTCATGTTTAAGTCTTGTAATTAGTAAAAATTATGCTAATTCTTTTTGTTGTATTTTAACTGTGTTCGTAAATAAAGTTTGTTTAATAAAAGCTTCCTGGGGATCACTTGAATCATACCTGTAGTGAAGCACTTTATGCTCACGCATGCCAAAATCAAATGTAAAACCTAGGGTCTAGGCTAACGTCACAAAACACCTTGGAGTTTCTGGCCTGATTTTCTCCATCAGCATTTTAAAGAACAACTAAAGCAGAGTAAGTTTTAGTGTTTATTAAGGTCACCAATTATAGTATTATATAGTTTGGAATATTTTGTAATGCTATTTGTTTTTCATAATTGTACCAGACTCTCCCAGGCCATTACATTAGTATACATTACATGCAGGATAAAGCTGCTCCTGTCTACCACTCCCACACACTCCCACCCCAAACTTGTAAAAACAATTCAGTTGTGCTCCAGTGGTTTTTTTTCCTTTTCCAGACTAGCAATCAAATGGTCTCTTTGGTGTATATACTTTCCATTATTCATTCATTATAATAATAACGTAGATATGAATGCAAAATAGGATTCCCTTATTAAAATTTGTGTCAAACTCAATAAGATATACCCCTCTGCTTATCAGTTAGGCACCAGATTATTTATTGTGGACTTTCAACAGGTTTGCAATTTATCAAGTGCATTTTGTTCAGGGTTTGCATAGTCTCCTAGATAAATTCATCTCATCAGTTTGGATTGGATTTGATCCCTGAAATGAAAAAGTGGAAAAGTGCTTAATCTTTTTTACTCCACTATTTTATGTTCTTATTTGATAAATTCCCTTTGTCTAACACTCCCAAGGAATTATTTTAGCAAGGGCAAACCTCCCCATAACTACTGGACTTCAATCCTTCATGGGATGTGAGCATCACTGACAAGGCCACCATTTATTGCCCATCCCTAATTCTCCTTGAAGAAGTGGTGGTGAGCTGCCTTCTTCAACCACTACAGACCACATGGTGTAGGTACACCTACATGTGCCTGCTGCCCATGTCTTTCTAGGTGGTTGAGGTCACAGGTTTGGAAGGTGCTGTTACAGGAGCCTTGGCAAGTTGCTGCAGTGCATCTTGTAGATGTTACACAATGTAGCCGTGATGCATCAGTGGTGGAGGTGGAGTGAGTGAATGTTTAATGTGGTGGATCGGCATGTCAATCAAGGGGGCTGTTTTGTGCTGGATTGCATCAAGTTTCTTAAATATTCTTGGAGCTACGTTTATCCAGGCATGCAAAAAAGTAATTAGGAACAGAGGTGACATGGTGGCACAGTGGTCAGCACTGCTACCCTCCCAGCACCAGGGACCTGAGTTTGAGTCTCGGCGCAGGTGACTGTACGGAGTCTGCACATTCTCCCCATGTTAGCATATGTTTCCTCCGGGGGCATTGGTTTCCTCCCTCAGTCTGAAAGACGTGCTGGTTAGGTGCATTGGCCATACTAAATTCTCCCTCTGTGTATCCGAGCAGGCGCCAGAGTGTGGCAACTTGGCGATTTTCACAGTAACTTCATCGCAGTGTTATTTTAAGCCTACTTGTGACACAAAAAAAACTTAAACTTACACTTTAGTTGGGAGCCCTCATATTTTTAATCATGATTCAGTTTCAGTGAGTTGAATATATATAAGTCCACCGCCCTGCCTTACTGCTCCTTTCCCACACAACTAAAATATATCTGATGTGTTTTTGACTTTTTTGTTAGGAGTTCACTTCAAAAGAGTGCTATATGTTGAGTCACCACCAGGTGTTGTCCTGAACACTCCCACGTGCATGGGCTTTTTATTTGCATTGTTGTTGAGGTTTACATAACGTCCTTTTTTCTAATAGAGTTTTCAAGTAATATTGAAACATTGGTACCAAGAAACTTAGTTATCTTACACATCCTCAATGGCGACACTGCATTTTTTTATCAGTCGTGCGATGCTAAGCACTTCCACAGTCATTACTTTGTGCCTGGGTAGCACCAGAACTGGATATTGTGCCATTAGAAAGATCTAGGTTCAACATCTGGCTGGTGCTGAGTTGGCTGATCAGAGATGAGACATCAATAAAGGCACTGAAACTGATTTGATCACCTAGTCTTGGGAAGATTTCCAGCTCCTGCTTGCTATGCACCAGTAGCTACTGAAAAACGGATAAATGGGCATTGGGTAAAGATGGATGTGGCTTGGTTTTGAGACTCTAATTGAGATGCCCCCATGATAGAATAACCAACATTTTACACTGTGCTCATGGATAGTCCAATTGGCCATGGTGTTGAAGGGTTGCTGGTGCCTGAGGAATCATTCCACTTGATGAGTCTGCATCTTCAGGAAAGGAAGGGATGTATGAACACAGAAGTATTGTCTTCAATGGCAATTATCCCATGATTTTCCTGCGGGTGCTTATTTTGTTCACTGTGTCTCTAGGACCTGGAGAAAAGTCTGGAATTAAAAGGTAAAAGTTTCAATCATCAGCTGGCTGCAGAACACAGAAAGACACGGGAGGCCCTTGAGCTGATAAAGAAGCTAGAATTGGAGCAACGCACTCTGAACCAAATGCTGACGGTATTGCTTTAACTGACCCATTGTAACATCATTGGTTTGTTTAAAACTTCAGCAATGAAAAAGTGAAGCATTAAGTTAAATCTGGGTAAAATTTGGGTAAATGAAGATATCAACCCCAGACAAATTAAGTTTACAAAAAAGGTCCGTTATTGGTACAGTGGGAAGCAAAATTATCGATCAGTATATTTTGTATTTCTAAAGAGAAACCAACTTTTGACTGCCAAGCACCCTACCTCATCTCCAACTCCTGCCATCCCTCCCCTACCCACTTGACTGACTCAGGAAATTTCCAGCAACCCTTCAGTACCTTGCTCAATTGACCATTTTTCGTAAGTGTACCTAAATAGAATTGGGAGGGTTATTTCCATGTTGGGCATCATAGTCAACCCTAAAGCCTCTCCTTATCCAATGCCCAGTTGGGGGTCACTAGAAAATGATACAGGAGGAGAAACTCTATCTGAGTTTTTTTCTCTTTTTTAAGTATTGTGAAGCAGATGTGGCTTTAGTAATGCATCCTTGAAAATATAATTAATGTGAACTGAACACGTTGGCAAGAAATGTCTCAGAGCAACTTTTCAGCAGCAACACACGTGGAAATCTACTTCCTTCCTGAACTATAATTACATTATTTCCAATAACGTTGAAATCCCACAAGCCATGTTGTTTACGGTTTGAGTCTTATCCTGCCTTTAAGAGAAAGTATTATCTCTTTTAATTGCAGACGAAGCATTTTTGAAGGTGGGTCTCTCTTGGGCACCTAAGTAGCACACCTCTCTGCTGGCTCAGTGTTTTTCCAGGGTCAGATCTACAGAGGATGTTGTGATAAAGCTCTGCCATCTGTCTCAGTTCAGCATTGAGCCAGAGCGAATGGCTCCATCTGTCTCACAGAACTAGTTGAAAAATAGTAGTTTTGTTGTCGGGGTGGAAGGGCCAACTCCATATCACCGTTTTCCAAAAAAAGAGTGAATTATTTTTACAATAAAATGCCACTAGATTTACTCTGATGTTGTTAACACCAATAAGAAGTACTTTTATTTTGAATTTTTTGCACTCGCTACAGTGTGACCAGCATGTTTGGAAATATTACAGGTTGTTCTGAACCCAATTCTCAACTGACATCCATCCACGTTATGTATCTTATAGCTGGGTCACTGGATCACAGTTTTCCCCATCTGAAAGAAAGTGAAGCTAATTTTAGTATTCCAAGACTGTTTTAACCAGTTCAGCATTAATCAGAGATACAATCTTGCCCTTCTGATCTGTGGGGAAAAGTATCGCACTATGCAGTGCATTTACTATTGAAGGTGATCGCTGGTTCTTTTCCATTTGTAAACATGGACTTGTTGCTGTCACAGTATAATCTGTCGGCCATGTGACTTTGTTTGAGTCTGGCTGAATTTTGTTCAATAGAAAAACTTGAACTGTTATTTTAACCTGAAGTCATTTAAGATCAAGTTACCCGCTATCTTCCCTTTTCTCGTGTTGTTTGGTTAATTGCTTCCTATCCCCATCAAAGCCCCCTGTAAATCATCATTAACCAAACAATGTCATGGACGGGATTCTCTGCTCCCATTAGCGTCTGGGCGGGTTTGGCAACAAATATTGCAAAAAGGCCAAAGTTGCATTTTATGTCACCCTGAAGGCTTGACACGATCATCCGCTCGCCAGTGTTCGGTCACAATCCCTGACAATCAACGTTGGGAACCTTATTTGAATACATTAGCGTCTCATTATCAAGCCCATATACCAGGTTGTTCCACCAACCCCACTCCCCCAGATCAAGAAGTTCACCTAAATCCATCCCATGGCAGTGTGATGTCAGAACAGCATGAATCATGGCTGGTTTCAAAAGGCGAGGACCCATCTGAGGGGAGGTTAGAGGTGGGGGCAGCAGAGCGGCTCTCCGTATTCAGGAAGGAGAGGAGTTACTGCAGTTTGACTGGGGGGGAAGGAGGGTGGTGGTGGGTGACCAGGCTTCACCCAGAGCTATTGAGGTTTGATTTGAGGTTGAGCAGCCTTTGACTGAGAGGTAAGCAGCATTTGACTCGAGGGAGGCTGAGGTAACAGTGGAAGGATGCCAGAGGGAACACTCCAGGGTATCTGGGGGAAACCGCGATAACATTGGAAGGGCATTGGGGAAGGCTCCAGGTTATTGGGGAGCCATAGTCAGAGGAAACTAGGGTAGCACTGGAAGAGTGCCAGAGAGCAGATTCCAGGGTATCAGGGAAAGGCTTAGGGGACACCATGGAGGGGAAGACTGTCAAGTGTGAGAAGCATTGTTCTTGAGATGCTCTTCTGTTGGTGGGCCACAGGCTTCAAAGAAAGGCTTCACAGAAGGAAGGAAGGCCTTGAGTAGTGTGGTGGGTGGGCAGTCAACATGGACAGACAGATCTACTCAAATCTGTGGTTATGGATGATTGACAAGAGCAAGGCTAATGGAAGGACATGTCAGTAATAATCACCCTGTTGTTGCTTGGATTGTTCACCCTAATGCAATTGACCTGCCTGGAATCACCTATTGATGCAATTATGCTCACTCAAGCACCACTTGTGTGTGTGAGTGTCACTGATTACTGCTTAGCATTTAATCCTTGATGCGCTGACCTCCAGACTGTTTGACAGCCATGGTTTGCCTGGACCATTGGCCGACTGTGCAAGCAAATAAATTCCATTGGACAGATGGCAGTGGCAGATTGTCCAAGGAGAGCTCCAAACCTCTGGCTTTGTGTTGAGGTGTATAGACCAGGTTGCACATAAGCCCTTGGAATGAAGCATCTGCACTCTACTCTCCCCACTCTGGTGCAAACAAGGTCAGGGATCCTGCAAAAGGATATTATTGGCACAGATCTGTGTGCAGCCATTGTGACCATCCCAGAAAGGAAAATGAAGTGTTCCAGAATTTCTGCTTGGTCCCACTCCACTGCTGTAACTGCACCAGGGCCTATGGGTAAACCAGATTTCCACCACATTGCTGGTGTGGTCGCAAGGTTGGAGTGGGAGTAACTCAGAAGCAATTCTGGGCATTGACGTGCTTTGAATAATAATTAACTCAGGTTCTCAGACTAAACTGCCAGGCTGTAATGATATGACTGTGCGTGCATATTGTAATCTTTCTGCTGTTCGGGACTCTTCACCATTCTCCTTCAGAGAAATTTTCTCCTCGGTCTCTCTGAATTATGTTTCGTAAAGCAGCTAAGCCAAGGAATGAGAGTTTTCCAAGTTGATACAGGAGAACGAAGCCTGTGTTGGCTTGTCCCTGTTACCTTATCTCATTTGACACAGGCAGTAAGACAATCTTTTCGACTAAATAATTAAGTTAAATCAAGTTAACTGATGGACAAATTAAAAGGGACAGCTCCCAAAAAGAAGGGAACTACCCGAAGCAAAAGGCAAAGTACAAAGGATACTTATCACATCAAACTAAAATGTGATTAAAGGGGTTAATAATGTACCCCAACCCCTACAGTGCCCAAAGGCAGTAAGTCTGAGCCAACAATTGTAAGTTACCCTTAAAGGCACACAGATGTCGTATTTTAAGAATACATGCTCATGACAATAAGATTCATCCACTAGGGCACATATCAGGAAATCTCAGGTGTGCTCCCTACAATTTTCCACCCATTAAAACTAATGAGTGGAAAATCATAGCAAGAAACTTGCAGGAGTGTGATTTTATAAACCCAACCCCCTTAACTAAACAGGTCATTCTGCCTTCACCTCTCAGTGCAGGTGATGTGTGATTACGGGTTTTCAAAAATAATTTTCCATCTACTATTCTCGTGTCAGACTGGGGAACAGTTCCAAGGGGAAAAAAAGATTACTGGCATCCTGCCTTCATGGTTAATGCTTCATGAATCAGATTCTACTCTCCCCCACTGACAGGTTTGAAGGGTGAGGTGGGGAAGGGTGCATGAAATCCAGCAGGCAGCCAACACCAATTCAGGTCTTAAATGGGCAATTAGTTCCCATAATAGTTTCTGCTACAACCACAATTTAATCTCCCTCCCACCCCGAGTTTCCCTCCCTCCAGTTCCCCCCAAAGTTTTTCTTCCCCCTTGGCCGTTCCTCCCTCCCCTTTTGCCCCTTTCACTCTGTTCAACAAGGCTTGCCAGCTTGGCACCCAGGGATATCCCTGACTCATAGAACTTAGAACATAGAATAGTACAGCACAGTACAGGCCCTTCGGCCCTCGATGTTGTGCCGAGCTATGTCCAATCCCAAGATCAAGCTATCCCACTCCCTATCATTCTGGTGTGTTCCATGTGCCTATCCAATAACCGCTTGAAAGTTCCTAAAGTGTCCGACTCCACTATCACAGCAGGCAGTGCATTCCACACCCCAACCACTCTCTGAATAAAGAACCTATCTCAGACATCCCTCCTATATTTCCCACCATGAACCTTGTAATTATGCCCCCTAGTAACAGCTACATCCTACCGAGGAAATAGTCTCAGTCCCTGGTTCAGTGAATGTTTGCTAATCCTTCCCTTTAGACACACACTGGCTCTTCTTCCCTTCAATATCATGCTAGTAATCCTTGTTTTAAAGTTTAAAATTTATTTAGGCTTACATTCACACTGCAATGAAGTTACTATGAAAATTCCCTAGTCGCCACACTCCAGCGCATGTTCAGGTACACTGAGGAAGAATTTAGCCAATGCACCTAACCAGCACATCTTTGGACTGTGGGAGGAAACCAGAGTACCTGGAGGAAACACATGCAGACATGGGGAGAACACGCAGAGTCCATGCACACAGTCACCCAAGCCAGGAATCGAACCTGGGTCCCTGGCACTGTGAAGCAGCAAAGCTAACCACTGTGCCATCTGCCGCCTGTCAGTTGTCACTGTTCCTGGTGGCGCTGCTGGTACAGGAGAGCTACCGGCCTCTGAGTAGCTGCAATCTCTCGGGGTGGGGGTGGGTTCCTGTTCCTGAGGGGCGGAAGTCCTGCTTGACCTCTCTTAATTGGCAACTGGGCAGATAATGATAGCATAACAGTTGTCATTCTGTGGAGTGGGCAGATCACCCTTCTGACCTTTTAGCTAGGTGGGACAGGCACTGAGGCACCCAGTAAAGTCCAGCCCCATGTGCGAGACTTGGTCAAGGTATTAGCCTGTATTGCTGTCCTACGGCTCAAAGTCCAAATGTTTGCAAGTATCAGTATGAGATATTATAATCAACAGTAAAAGTTCTGGCCAGTTTTTATCCTTTATGGGACTCTGATGCCACTACTGAATTTCCAATGTGACCCTGTCTAAGATTAGCCAACGCAGGACAGACCAAGGGCTGAATCTGGGATTTCCCTAGTCCATGTATCTTAGCATCTTAACACAGTGAATAGGGCGACCTTTTTGTAGAGAGAATATTCTTAATTCTCCATCTTTTCATTGTGTCTTCCTTTTAGCCAAGTAAAGAATTAAATTATTTTCTTTGTCCTTCTTGTTAATATGAGATGTGAGGAGAAAAACAAACCCTTAATACATTTATATATGTTGGAGAAATCCACAGCAGACTGTTCTTATAGGTTTTGCATTGCTCTGGACTGAACATTATTAGTTAAATTATCACCAGGGACTGTCATGTAAAACTTGCTTCCAACCTCACATGTCACAAAGAATACCCAACTAGTATAGATGCTAATAGCTTTTGACAGCTCTGCAAATTCAACAAATACAATACATGCTGCCTATACCAAGCATTTGAATGTGTTCCCACAGGCCTTGGACTAATGTAGCATGTGTGGGAGGGAGTTAACTGACTAAAATCTTTATCATCTAGCTTGGAGCCATGCAGTCTCAGGCGTGGGGAACTGAATTACAAGTGTGACTTCCCGTCACCCCAATTCCCAGAGGCTGTTCTGACTGTGAAAGAGGTGACTGGTCCCTGATGTTGGGAATTTTGAAAGTAATGGAGATATGGAGACCATTCTTTGGTTGGCCCCACTTCAACATGCTTTTGAGACTGGAAAAGATCCAAGTGCAAAAGTCAATCAAGGTAGATTATCTTTTAGGTTTCTGAACCAAACTACAATAACAAATGCTCACATTTTGCTGTCACATTCTTCATTCAAACAATAATATGTTTTTTTGCGGAACTTTTAATGTTTCTTTTCCACCAACTTGTCAGACTGCACTTTTGGCCTGGAGGTGCAGAATGACAGCCTGTTCTTAGGTCTTGACTTGTGTGGAGTTGCAGCTCTTCCTTCAGGTAAACTAAGACAGGATAAATTGGCTTGTTCTCAAAATTCCCAGCTCCCTTGTGAACAAGCAGACCCTGTGTCACTTATGCCCACTGCCTCTCATGAAACCTCAGCTAAAGTCAGAAAATCGGAGACATAAGCATCCTGCTAGAGACCCTATAAACCTTATTAAAACTCATTCTCTGCAATACAGCATGTGAAGCTTCCAGTTAGATGGCTTTTCATATGAGTGATTGCACTGTGCATGTTTCTGACAATAGTTCTTAATTTTTCCTAGGAAAAAGAACGTCAGCTTGGAATTAAAAATATCTATGCCAATCGGATGCTGCCGAACCATCCAAAGAGCAATATGTCATCGCCAAGACATAAGGGTAGATTCATCCAGTTGTATTCACACAATTTAAAACAATGTTATTCCATAATATTCTGTCAATCACTTTAGATTCCAATCTCTGTTGTGTTTCAGAATTACTGTTCTATATATTGCAGCACCAAAATTGGTATGGTTCTTTGTTAGAAGACAGTGAGTTCAAGTACTGCTCTAGGCCCTCAATATAAACATAGAAACATAGAAAATAGAAGGAGGAGTGGGTCATTTGGCCCTTTGAGCCTGCTCTGCCATTCATTTTGATCATGGCTTCCCCCCATATCTTTTGATCCCTTTAGCCCCAAAAGCTATATCTGATTTCTTCTTGAAATCACACAACATTTTAGCCTCAACTACCTTCTGTTGGAGTGAATTCCACAGATTCTCCACTCTCTAGGTAGAGAGATTTCCCCTCACCTCAGTTCTAAAAGGTTTACCCTTTATCCTCAAACGATGATCCCTAGTTCTGAACTCCCCCACCATTGGGAACATTCTTTCTGAATCTACCCTGCCTAACTCTGTTAGAATTTTATAAGTTTCTAAAAGATCCCCTCTCACTCTTCTAATCTCCAGTGAATATAATCCTAGCCGACTTAAGTCTCTCCTCATATGACAGACCTGCCACTCAGGAATCAGCCTGTCAAACCTTCACTGTACTCCGTTAACTGCACAAAATAGCCAGAATTTTACCGCCTCGCCTGCCCCAGAATTGGGTGGGGCAGAATTCTCCTTTGGCCTTGGGTGGGATTTTACGAACCTCACCCGAGGGAGGTCTTAAAATCCTGCCCAATATTCCAGGTGTGGCCACACCATGCCCTATACAGTTGCAGTAAAACATCCTTAAACCTATATTCAAATCTTCTCGCTATAAAGACCAACATACCATTTGCCTTCTTTACTGCCTACTTACTTTCAGCGACTGATGCACGAGGACTCCAAGGTCTCGCTGAGTATCTACCTCCCTCAACTTACATCCTATTCAAATAGTAATCTATCTGCCTAATTTTGCTACTGAATTGGATAACATCATTGCATTGTACTACACTTGCCATGCATATGCCCATTCACTCAGCCTATTCAAATCACACAGAAGCATCTCTGCATCCTCCTCACAGCTCACCCTCCCGCCCAGTTCTGTATCATCTGTCAATTTGAAGATAATACATTTATTTCCCTAGTCAGAATCATTAATATATAACAGGCGGGAGAGAGAAACAGAGTAAATATTTGAGGTTTGTGAAATTTCCCTTTACCAATCATGGCCTCTCTTCAGTACCTGGGATACTATCCACCACCCTTGCCACCAGAACCAGCATCACCGAGCTGTAATCAGCAACCCTGAACTCTCCCAATTGTTTGCACTGTCCCTTTCAATCTGCTTGTATGCCAAACAGGAAATGAAAAATAAAATGTTAATGAGGTTCTTCCACTATTATCAGCAGGTGGTCTGCAGTCTTCAAATTTCAAACTTTTAGGCATCACCCCTTGCTCCTCTGAACCTTCCTGCCTCCCTGAAAAACCTGATCACATAGTCTTGGCAAATGCTTCAATGAGGGAATTGCAAACTATTTGAGATGTCTCTCTCCTAATGGGACATTAAATCAAGAACGTTCTGTCTGTTTCTTCTGGTGGTTCCAGTTAGAGATCCCTTAATAGTCTAATTCTAACAGATTGTCTTGTCTTTTTGTTTATGTTCTTTATTTTAGTATTGAACATGGAAAATGTTTATGTAACCAGTTTTTATTAGTTAGCACTGCTGCCTCACAGCGCTTTGGACACGGGTTCAATTCCAGCCTTGGGTCACTGACTGTGTGGAGTTTGCATGTTCTCCCCGTGTTTGTGTGAGTTTTCTCTGGGTGCTCTGATTTCCTCTCACAGTCCAAAGTTGTGTGGGTTCGATTGATTGGCTATGCTAAATTGCCCCTTAGTATCAGGGGGACTAGCAGCGTAAAGATGTGGGGTTATGGGAATGGGATCTGGGTGCGGTTGTTGTCGGTGCAGGTTCGATGGGCCAAATGGCCTCCTTCTGTAGAGATTCTATAATAAGAATTCCCCCTTTAAACGGGCCCTAGTGACATTGAACTTGCAGGCTTCAGTCACTAGATGTCATTTTAGCTCCACACTATCCTGATTGCTATACTCCTCTGACACTGAGTAATGCCCCATTTGAAAAGTCTGGTGCAATCTTCTTGCTGTGTTCAAATTGGCTGCCTACCTAACAAGCCACTGCACTTCAAAATAGCTCATTGTTTCTGAAGTGCTTTGAATTGTTCCTGAATTAGGAGCAGAAGTGGGCAAATTCAGCCCTTCGAGCCTGCTCCGCTATTCAATCAGATTATGGCTGATCCCTCCCTGGTTTTAAATCCACCTCCCCACCTGTTCCCCACATCCCCTTATCCCTTTTTTATCAGAAATATATCTACCTCCTTCTTGAAACTATCCAACGATTCAGACTCTGCTATAGGACAATGGGTTCCACAAATTCACCACCCTCTGCGAGAAGTAGTTCCTGCTTATTTCAATTTCAAATCGACTGCCTCGCAAACTATACCTGTGACCTCTTGTTTGAGATTGCCCCTCAAGGGGAGAAGTTTAATCTACATTTAATCTATCAACCTCTTTTAAAGTTTTATATATCTCGATCAGATCTCCTCTCATCCTCCTAAACTCCAATGACTATAAGCCTAAACTGCTTAATCTCTCCTCATGCGTCACTATAAAGTGGCGAAGAATCATTGAGAACTGTTGCATTATTTAACTGTGATGCTACAAACTGTGCAGAAGGGGGTGCCATTGTGCCACTAATGCACATAGGCAGCTAGGCAGGGAAAAATGTTTTCATTTAATTCTAAGAATGTAAATGGTCCCAGTCCCACCAGTTCCTCCATCTTAGGTGCCCATGAGCACATTGCAATGTGATTGATTATTAAATATTCTGAAATGAATACCTTGACCTATACATATGCATAATTGTGAAGTGTGTGTAAAGTGTGTTTGTCTCTATTCTCCTCAAGTCAAGTTGTTCCACCTAAATAATTGATGGAACTTGTTGTCTCCTGATTGAAATAATACAGAATCAACGTTCTCCCCCCAAGTGAAACCCTGTTCCTCTGTGACGATGTTCTGCTGTAATGGCCCAGCTAAGAATCCAAACTGATCGCAACAGGCCGATTAAAATTATTGGTTAAAAGTGCAGCCACCTGCAGCAAACCCTGGCTGGTATAACTCGTAACATCGCTATACTTGTTATTGGAATTAACTGGATAAATGCATTTGTAGAAAGCTCACAAACTAAAAGGAGGCATTATGGGTGGCACGATGGCACAATGGTTAGCACTGCTGCCTCACAATACCAGGGACCCAGGTTCAGTTCCTGACTTGAGTCACTGCCTGTGTGGAGTTTGCACGTTCTCCCCGTGTTTGCGTGAGTTTCCTCCAGGTACTCTGGTTTTCTCCCACAGTCCAAAGATGCGCAGATTAGGTGGATTAGCCATGCTAAATTGCTCCTTAGTGTCAGGGGGACCAGCTAGGGTAAATGCATTGGGTAACAGTGATAGGATAGGACCTGGGTAGGATTATGGTCGGTGCAGATTTGATGGCCAAATGGTCTCCTTCTGCTCTGTAGGATTCTAGGATTTAGCGGAAGGCAAAAATGGACACCAAGCAAGAATTGAGAGGCATGGGGAGGTGACTGAAGTTACTATTGAAGAGAAAGGCCTTTGGGTGTGTTTAAAAGGTGAGGAGAGGAGTTGAATAAGAGATGATGGGGAGGAGAATTTTAATGATTACTCAAGGCTTTAACATTGATGATGGTGTGAAGGAAGGTTCAGACTCAGGAGGCTGAATGCCGTGAGATACACAGAACTAGCAGGGAGGATATGTCATTACAGAGAGGTTTGTAAACAATGGATCTGGTTTTTAACATCAGTATGTAAAGGAAAAGGAAAAGGCTGGAGGACTAGGCGAGTATGATCAGCAGCGTTTGAGAATGGTGCCAAGGCTGATGTTGTGGGTGAGTTAGATAGCTAGATCGCCCATTGAACATTGAGTCTAAAGATCACAAGAATATGCGTAAATGTTTGAGAGGCAATGGGATAATGATGGAGGTGCATGGTATGGTGTTTTGGAGGTGGAATCAGATGATCTGTAATGCATGTTGATGAGAAAAGACAGTGGGCGGGATTTTACTGCCTCATTCGTCCTGAAACCGTAAAATCCCACCTGAGGTCAATGGACCTTTCCATGATCCGCACCTTACCCGCTCCAATTCCATGGCAGGCGGGATGGTAAAATTCCAACCATTTCAATCCTTTTCATCTTGCAATCATCAGGACAATCGCAAGAACGTCAATTTCAGGGGAAACTTTACACTGTATGGGAAGAGGGTGCTCAGTGGTTGGCAGGTGAACACTGATTGGTAGAGGAATTGACACAGAGAATGCATCAGTTGATGGTGACTGATAGTTAACTGACAAACATTGTTTGAAATTTAAACAAGGCAGCTTGACTCTGATTGATCAATGTATTACCTTGTGGAATGAACCAGCGAATGGCATTCATTCAGTTTGTTTAGCTGAAACAGACACAATGTGTGTACATATTCTTCCTGTCTGTAAAGAACAGGGCCCTGTATATTAATATCCGTAGTCCAGTACACGCAAGAGTACCACACTGCTGTCCTGACTAACAATTGGTCGCAGCATAATTCTTAGCACACTGAGGATTATTTTAAAAATATTGTCCAACTGTGGAATCATATCAAATGTTGGATGCTGCGTTTTATATTTTACAAGTACGGGCTGGTTCGGCACAGTCTGTAATTAGGCCTTTGCAAACAGCAGAAAGGACACGTTGTTTAAGATAATCCACGCCAGTCCTTGGAATGTCTGGCCTACATACCTAACTTCAATCTGGCACTGAAATATTATTTATCTGTGTGATAGGATGTCTTTGATGTGACCTATTTCAGCATCGAGCTTGCAAGGTGAGCAAATGGCCGCGTTTACAAGATTGCTGATAAGGCCAATCCTAGCATGTGGAGCTGTAAAAGTCCCATCGCCTGTATTGGCCAGTGAAGGTAGGCTTGCGGTAGACCAAGGTAGAGAGCCCACCTGTAGATTTTTCAACAGCTACGTCAAGGAAAGAGGGCTCATTTAACTGCTCCATTTTGAAGGTGGATTTGAACACTGGATGGAGTCTTAGAGCAAGTAAGGAAATTATTACATGCTGCTGCTGATTTAAATATAGCAAACATAACATCCACACGACAGAAAATGCACAGGGTAGGAGGTTAGGTGGCATTCCATCGAAGACATGTTTCTGATGGAATCCAGAAAATAAGTTTGTGTGGTCTGGGCTTTGTGGGGAGCCTTCAGCAACACCATCTACTTGGGCACAGTAGATCTCAACTCAACTGTGTGAATTGCCGAGTTTATAAACTCAATCAATGGTGATTCACGCAATTGTGGCAGGTCTTGGTATCCATGGTGAAATAGGGTAGCATCAAAGGCATCCTGTGGGATAATGGTTACCTTGATTGGATTGCTTCCTGCTGCATATTGCACAAATGCATGAATGGGCCTAAGAAGTCACTTTTGGCCCTAAGAAGTTTCTAATCTATTTTAGATTATCCTCAGAAGGGTATCTGAAAAATCTGAGAACAGGTGAAGCTAGCTGTTTCACACTGCTACCACGTAGGAGCAACATGAGTGGTAGTCGCCACTAATAAGATGCTGCCATTAAGCCAAAAAGATGTTCTACCTATCCCACAAACGATTTTTAAAAAATTATAGTATGTGGGTGTCGCTGGCTAGGCCAGTAGTTATTGCCTATCCATCGTTGCCTTTCAGAAGGGGGTGATGTGCTGCCTTCTTGAACTGCAACAGTTCCTAAGGTGTAGGTATATTCATAGTGCTGTTAGGGAAGGAATTCCAGGAGATTGAGCCAGCAACAGTAGTTGAACACTAATATATTTCCAAGTCAGGATGGTGAGTGACTAGGAGGGGGTAACTCCAGGTGATGGAGGGAGGGAATCTGCTGCTCTTATCCTTCTAAATGGTAGTGGACATGGGTTTGGAAGGTGTTGCTTAAGGAACTTTGATGAGTTCCTGCAGTGCATCTTGGAGATGGTGCACACAGTTGCCATTGTTCGTCAGCGATGGAGGGAGGGAATGCTTGTGGAAAGATTTGCAAAAGAGTGGGCTGCTTTGTCCTGGATGGTGTCAAGCTTCTTGAGTGTTGTTGGAACTGCACTCATACAGACAAGTGGAGTATATTTTATTACACTGCTGACTTGTGCCTCATGGATGGTGGAGAGCTTTGGGGAATTAGGAGATGAGTTACTCGCTGCAGGATTTCTAACCTTTGGCCTGCTGTGGTAGCCACAGCATTTATATGGCTAGTCCAATTCAGTTTCTGGTCAATGGTAACCCTAAGATGTTGACAGTAATGGTTATGCCATTGAATATCGAGGGGCGATGGCTCGAACCTCTCTTGCTGGAGATGGTAATTGCCTGGCACTTGTGTGGCATGAATGTTATTTGCCACTTGTCAGCCCAAACTTGAGTATTGTCCAGATCTTGCTGCATTTGGACAGCAACTGGTTCAGTATCTGAGAAGTCACAAATGGACTGAACATAGTGCTATCACCAGCAAACATCCTCACTTCTGACCTAATGGAATAAAGATCATTTTTGAAGCAGCTGAAGATGTTTGGGCCTAGGACACTGCCCTGAGGAATTCCTGCATTGATATCCTGGAGCTGAGATGATTAACTTCCAACAAGAACAACCATCTTCCTATGTGACAGGTATAGAAATATAGAAACAAAGAAACTATAAGCAGAAGTAGGCCATTTGCCCTTCGTGTCTGCTCCATTATTCATCTTGATCATGGCTGATCATCAAATTCAATGTCCTGATCCTGTCTTCCGTACATATCCCTCAATTCCTTTACGTCTAAGAGCTATATCTAACTTCTTCTTGAAATCACACAACATTTTTGCCTCAACTACTTTCTGTGGTAGTGAATTCCACAAATACACCACCCTTTGGGTGAAGAATTTTCTCTTCACTTCAGTTCTATCTGCAAACTATGATCCTTAGTTCTGGGCTTCCCCACCAGGATCGTAGGAGGAGAGATAATCAGCCGTGGATAACGAAGGAGGTAAAGGAAAGTGTTAAATTAAAAGCGGATGTGTTTAGAGTAGCTAAGAGTAGTGGGTGAGAAGAGGATTGGGAGAGGTTTAAATATCAACAAAGAATGACAAAGAAGTTGATGAAGAAGGGTAGGTTAAACTATGAAGCTGGGCTAGCACTTAATATAAAAAAGGATAGTAAGAGTTTTTATAAATATATAAAAAGGAAGAGGCTGACTAGGGTGAACGTTGGACCCTTAGAGGATGAGAGGGGGTCTTAGTGGTAGGGGATGGGGAAATGGCTGAGGCCTTGAATAACTTTTTTGTTTCGGTCTTCACGGAGGAGGACGTGAATACTTTGCTGGGTGTTAGTGATGGAAAGATGGTAGGAGTGGAGGATCTGAATGACATTGTTGTTACTAGAGAGGCAGTGCTCGAAAGACTGGAGGGACTGATTGTGGACAAGTCCCCAGGACCGGATGGAATGCATCCAAGGGTTCTGAAAGAAATGGTGGAGGTGATAGTGGATGCCTTGGTGATTATTTTCCAAACCTCGCTGGATTCCGGGGAAGTGCCGGAAGATTGGAAAGCGGCTAATGTACGCCGTTGTTTAAGAAGGGTGGCAGGCAAAAGGCAGGGAATTATAGGCCAGTTAGTTTAACGTCTGTTGTAGGTAAAATGTTAGAATCCGTGATCAAGGAGAAAATAGCGAGGCATCTTGAGGAGAATTGTTTGATAGAGCAGACGCAGCACGGTTTTGTTAAGGGGAAGTCGTGTCTGACGAATTTATTGGAGTTCTATGAGGATGTGTCTAGGGCGGTGGATAGAGGAGAGCCGGTGGATGTGGTGTTTCTTGATTTTCAGAAGACGTTTGATAAGGTGCCGCACAAGAGGTTATTACAGAAGGTCAGGGGGCATGGAGTTGGGGGTAGGGTGTTAGCGTGGATAGAGGATTGGCTGTCAAATAGGAGGCAGAGTGTGGGGGTCAATGGGTGCTATTCGGATTGGCAGTTGGTGACTAGTGGAGTGCCCCAGGTGTCGGTGCTAGGGCCTCAGCTATTTACCATTTATATAGATGATCTGGAGGAGGGAACCGAGTGTATGGTGTTGAAATTTGCTGATGACACCAAGATTGGTGGAACAGCAAATTGTGCGGAGGGTGTGGAGAGTCTGCAGAAGGATCTAGATAGGCTGGGCGAATGGGCCAGGAAATGGCAAATGGAATTTAATGTTGGCAAGTGTGAAGTTGTCCACTTTGGTAGGAATAATGGTAGGAAGGACTATTACTTACATGGCGAGAAACTGCAGCATGCGACGGTGCAGAGGGACCTCGGGGTCCTTGTGCATGAGTTGCAAAACCCCACCCTGCAGGTGCAGCAGGTGGTCAGGAAGGCAAATGGGATGCTGGCCTTCATAGCGAGGGGGATTGGATATAAAAGTAGGGAGGTCTTGCTGCAGCTGTATAGGGCACTGGTGAGGGCGCAGCTGGAGTACTGTGTGCAGTTTTGGTCGCCGCACTTACACAAGGATATTTTGGCCTTGGAGGGAGTGCAGAGGAGGTTTACTAGGTTGATACCGGACTTGAGGGGGTTGAACTATGAGGAGAGGCTGAATAAACTAGGCTTGTACTCGTTAGAGTTTAGCGGAATGAGGGGAGATCTCATTGAGACATATAAGATGATGAATGGGACGGATGGGATAGAGGTGGAGAGGCTCTTCCCGCTCAGAAAGGACAGTAGGACTAGACAGCCTCAAGATAAAGGGGGGGCAGTTTAGAACGAAGTTGAGGAGGAACTTCTTCACTCAAAGGGTGGTGAATCTCTGGAATTCTCTGCCCGTTGAAGTGGTGGAGGCTGCCTTGCTAAATATATTTAAGACGCGGGTTGATGGGTTTTTGATAGGCAAGGGGATTAAGGGTTATGGGGAGAGGGCGGGAATGTGGAACTGAGACACGACAGATCAGCCATGATCTTATTGAATGGCGGGGCAGGCTTGAAGGGCTAGATGGCCTACTCCTGCTCCTATTTCTTATGTTCTTATTATGTTCTTATGAATCTATCCTGTCAAACTGTCTGTGTGGAGTTTGCACATTCTCCCCGTGTTTGAGTGGGTTTCCTCTGGGTGCTCTGGTTTCTACCCACAGTCCAAAGATGTACAGGTTAGGTTGATTGGCCAAGCTAAATTACCCCTTAGTGACCCCCAGGATACGTTAGTTAGAGGGATTAGTGGGTAAATATATGAGGCAAGGGGGAGGAGGGCCTGGGTGGAATTGTTTTCAGTGCAGACTTGATGGGCTGAATAGCCTCCTTCTGCACTATAAGGATTATATTCTATGAAAACCTGTTAGAATGTTACAGAATACCTACAGTACAGATGGAGGCCATTCAGCCCATTGTGTCTACACTGACCACAATCCCACCCAGGCCCTATCTCCATAACCCCATGCATTTACCCTAGCTAGTCCCCTGACACTAAGGGCCAATTTAGCATGGCCGATCTAACACACACATCTTTTTGGACTGTGGGAGGAAACTGGAGCACCTGGAGGAAAACCACGCAGACACGGGGAGAATGTGCAAACTGCACACAGGCAGTGATCCAAGCTGGGAATTGAACCCGGGTCCCTGGCAGTGAAAGGCAGCAGTGCTAACCACTGTGCCAACCACTGTGCCACCGTGCTGCCCCATTTCTAACTTTCTATGAGATTCTCTCTCACTCTTCTAAACTCCAGTGAATATAATCCTAAGCAACTTAATCTCTCTTCATATGACAGATCTGCCATCCAGAAATCAGCCTGGTAAATCTGTGGTCTACTCCCTCTGTAGCAAGGACATCTGTCCTCAGATAAGGATACCAAAACTGCAGACAATACGCCAGAGGTGGCCTCACCAACGCCCCATACAATTGCAACAAAGCATCCCTATCCCCATACTCAAATCCACTCGCTATAAAGGCCAACATACCATTTGCCTTCTTTAGTGCCTGCTATACCTGTGACTGATGAATGAGGACACCAAGGTCTCGTTAAGTATCCACCTCTCTCAATTTATATCCATTCAAGTAATTATCTATCTTCCTATTATTGCTACCAAAGTGGATAACCTCACATTTATCCCCATTATACTGCATCTGTCATGCATATGCCCACGGACTTAGCCTGTCCAAATCACACTGAAGCATCTCTGCATCCGCCTCACAGCTCACCATCCCACTGAACTTTGTGTCATCTGCAAATTTGGAGATAATACATTCAGTTCCCTCTTCCAAATCATTAATATATAATGTGAACAGTTGGGGGTCCTAGCACAGATCCCGGCAGATAGTATCTGACTGTCAATCAGAAAATGATTCTTTTATGCCAATTCTTTGCTTTTTACCTGCTAACTAGCTTCTATCCACCTCAAGACACTATCTGCTATCCCATGTGCTTTAAATTTACATAGTAGTCTGCTATGTGAGATCTTGTTGAAAGCTTTCTGAAAGTCTAAATAAACCACATCCACTGGTTCTCCTTGGTCATCTCTACTAGTTACATCCTCAGAGAAATCCAGTAGAGTCTAAAAAAGTAAATCCGTGTGTTCCCCAGACGGAAACCATGGATGAATAGGAATATCCACTGCTTGCTGAAGTCCAGGTCTGAGGCGTTCAAGTCAGGCGACACTGACCTGCACAAAAAAGCCAGATATGATCTAAAAAGATTCATCAGAGTTGCCAAAAACAGTACCTGACCAAGCTAGAGTTTCAGGCTAGCCACACTGACCCCCATCGGCTATGGCAAGGTCTGCAAGTCATAACAGGCTACAAGTTGAAGGCGTGTAAAATCACCAGCTCCAACACACTCCTCCCTGATGAGCTCAATGCATTCTACTTCTGTTTTGAACAGGAGGTCAGCAAGATCATGCCCTCCAGCCTTGAAGCCCTGGATGAACCTGTATCTGGGGTCACCACTGCAGATGACAGTTCAGCCTTCTCGAAGGTCAATGCACGGAAAGCAACTGGCCCGAATGGGGTATCCAGGTGAGCACTCAGTTCCTGCATAGATCAGCTGATGGGGGTATTCACAGACATCTTCAACGTCTCTTTACAACAATCTGAGGTTCCCATCTGCTTCAAGAAGATATCCATCATCCTGGTACATAATAAAAACTAAGCAGTGTGCCTTAATGACTATCAGCCGGTGGCTCTGACATCCATCGTTATGAAGTGTTTCAAAAGGCTACTCATGGTATGAATCAATTCCAGCCTCTCTGATTACCTGGATTCACTACAGTTTGCCTACTGCCACAACAGGTCCACAGCAGATGCCATCTCCCTGGCCCTGCACTCAACCCTGGAACACCTAGATAACAAGGACACCTATATCAGATTCCTATTTATTGACAATAGCTCAGCCTTCAAAACTATTATTCCCACAAACTCATCTCCAAACTCCATGGCCTGGGCCTTGGCACCTCCCTCTGTGACTGGATCCTGAACTTCCTAACTCACAGACCACAATCAGTAAGGATAGGCAACAACACCTCCTCCACGATCATCCTCAACACTGGTGCCCCACAAGGCTGTGTTCTCAGCCCCCTACTATACTCATTTTACACCTATGACTTTGTGGCCAAATTCCCTCCAATTCGATTTTCAAGTTTGCTGACGACACCACCGTAGTGGGTTGGATTCAAACAATGATGAGACAGAGTACAGGAATGAGATGGAGAATCTGGTGAACTGGTGCGGCGACAATAATCTCTCCCTCAATGTCAACAAAACGAAGGAGATTTTCATCGACTTCAGCAAGCATAAAAGAGAACATGCTCCTATCTATATCAATGGGGACGAAGTAGAAAGGGTCGAGAGCTTCATATTTTTTGATGTCCAGATCACCAACAACCTGTCCTGGCTTCCCCCCACCATGCCGACACTATAGTTAAGAAAGCCCACCAAAGCCTCTATTTTGTCAGAAGACTAAGGAAATTTGGCATGTCAGTTACGACACTCATCAACTTTTACAGATGCACCATAGAAAGCATTCTTTCTGGTTGTATCATAGCTTGGTACGGCTCCTACTCTGCCCAACACCGCAAGGAACTACAGAAGGTCGTGAATAGAGCCCAATCCATCACACAAACCAGCCTCCCATCCATTGGCTGTCTACACTTCCCGCTGCCGCGGTAAAGCAGTCAGCGTAATTAAGGACCCCATACACGCCGGACATTTTCTCTTTCACCTTCTTCCTTCGGGACAAAAATACAAAAGTCTGAGGTAACGTACCAATCAACTCAAGAACAGTTTCTTCCCTGCTGCTGTCAGACTTTTGAATGGACTTGCATTAAATTGATCTTTCTTTATACCCTAGCTATGACTGTAGCACTACATTCTGCACTCTCTCATTTTCTTCTCTATGAATGCTATGTTTTGCCTGTATAGCATGCAAGAAACAATACTTTTCATTGGTGTTAATACATGTGACAACAATAAATCAAATCAAATAGAGTCGTAAAGCATGATTTCCCTTTTGTAAGTCCATGCTGACTTTGTCTAATTACATCTCTACTTCCCAAATGCTGAGTTATTGAATCTGAGAAATCCTTGATAATGGACTTTAGCAACTTCCCCAATACCGACGTTAGGCTCACTGGTCTATAGATCCCTGTTTTCTCTCTATCTCCATTCTTGAATAGCAGGCTTGCATTAGCTACCGTCCAATCTGTAGGAACTATTCCACAGTCCAAAGAATTTTGGCAAATAACCATCAATGGATCTACTATTTCCAGGGCCACTCCCTTAAATACTCTGAGATGAGGATTATCAAGACTGGGGATTTATTAACCTTTAATCCCTTCAATTTCCCCAAAACCATTTCTCTGTTAATGCTGATTTCTTTCAGCTCCTCACTAAAACATGTTTCTCTCTGCACTTTTGCTACATTATTAATGCTTCCTTTATGAAGACTGAAGCAAAGTACAAATTTAATTCCTCAGCCATTTTTTTTATTTCCGATATGAATCCTCCCATTTCTGACTGTAAGGGGCCGACACTTGTTTTTGTCAATCTTTTTTTCTTTACATATCTATAGAAACTTCTATGGGCAGTTTTTATGTTCCCCTGGCTTGCTTTCACACGCTACCTGTCCCTTCTTAATCAATCCCATGGTCCTCCTTTGCTGAATTTTAATCTGCACCCAACGCTCAGGCAAATTGCTTTCTCTTGCCAATTTGTATGCTTCTTCTTTGAATCTGATACAATTTCTAATTTCCCTTGTAAGCCGTGGTTTGGCCACAATTTTCTTAACTCTCTTGCACCAAATTGGAATAAACAACTTCTGGACTTCACCTATTCATTCTTTAAATGCCTGCCACTGCCTTTCCACTGTCTTTCCTTTCAGTAATGTTTCCCAGTCCATCATGGTAATTCATGCCTCCAACAACAACTCCAACAAATGGAAAGTTTTCCCCTGATTCCTATTGACTCCAGTTTTGCTAGGGCTTCTTGATGCCATACTCAGTCAAATGCTGCCTTGATGTCAAGGACAGTCACTGTCACCTCACCTGTGGCATTCAGCTCTTTTATCCATATTTGAGCCAAGGCTGTAATGAGGTCAGGACCTAACTGAACTTGACAGAACCCAAACTGAATGTTTGTAAGCAGGTTATTTCTGAGTAAATGTCAGATGATAGTGCAGTTGGTGACTCCTTCCATCTGAAGATCGAGAGTAGACTGATGGGATGGTAATTGGCCGGATTGGATTTGTCCTGTTTCTTATGTACAGCTATATTACTTGTGTCAGTGTTGTAACTGTATTGGAACAGCTTACTGAGGGGCGTGGCAAGTTTTGGAGTGCAAGTCTTCAGTGTGATTGCTGGAATATTGCTCAGGCCCATTATCTTTGCATTATCCAGTGCCGCCAGCCATTTCTTGATATCATGTGGACTAGAAGCCTGTGATGATGTGAACCTCAAGAGGAGGCCGAGATGGATCATCTACCCAGCACTTTGGCTAAAGATTGTTGCGAATGCTTTGGTCTTACCTTTTGCACTGATGTGCTGGATATATGTATTTTAGTGCCAGTAACTATGTAGGCTGTACATCCCAAAGCAGCATGTCACTTCCATTGTTCACAAAGGACAATGTACAGACTGTATCCAACCAGCACTGCACTCAAATGGCAAAACACAGTGCCCAACATTAGATGTGATTCTGCGATTGGGAAACATTTGCTAAATCATCTTCATTGTGTTCAGTGTTACGCTGATGAACAATTTAAGACTGTCAATCAGACTTGGAGTGTGGCACACTTGCATGCACAAGGTCTTGTTCTTTGCAGACAAAAACAACATGGATTGACACTGTGCCTGTTTCAGCTAAACAAAATAAGTGATACCCATTCGCTGGTTCATTCCACAGGGAAATGTCTTGAATAAACAGGGTCAAGCTGCCTGATTTAAATTTAAAACAATGTTTGGCAGTTAACTAACAGTCACCATCAACTGGTGCATTCTCCATGGCAATTCCTCTACCAGAGTCGACTTGCCAAAAAAGTCAGCACCTCCTCTTATAGAATAAAGTTGTTGTTTCTCCTGACAGTGATATTCTTATAGTGTCCTGATGGGTGCAAGAATTGATGATAGGAAATGCCCTGGATTTGGGGATGACTTTTATGAGAGGGATGTATTGCTCAATATTACATATTGAGTCAGCTGTGAGTCTGCCCACTCTCATCCGCCTTTCACTGCTAACCACCTTACGGCAAAATAAGTGGAATTAAGCTTTTAATTGGCCCTTTAATTGGGCAAAGGGATGGGCAAGTATGCAGCTGACTTGTGCACCCATTGCACTATAGGGAACAGATTGGGGGTGGATAGGAAGGCATTGATCTAGTCCACGCCAGAAACAAGCCTGACTCAAGGGCCTAATATTAATCTCCTAGAGTTGGAAACTCAGCTGAAAGTCAAATGGGATTGCACATTGTTGAATTCATTGATAAAAAGGGTGGAACTCATTGCAATTGTGCAAAGTATCTGGCAAGAACTGAACAGTAAGGCTTCAGACTTGTCAGTAACTGGCTGGAGGAAGTTCTGAACGGTGCGTAACTAACTGTCGGACAAACATCACAGGAACACCCTGGATTTGAGGGTGATAAGTGAGAGGTAAAATTGCTGTTACTTCAGTACCAACACAGATTTTGATGCAGCATGCTTGCAGAAAGTGAGTTGGAAATTGCGGAAGTAGCACATCATGCGGTGAAAGCCGTGAATTGGATTTTTTAAATGGGAAAAATCATATTTTTGCACAGCAAGTTGTTGGAAATTTGTATAAGCACTACGAGGCCATCAGGGCAACTGCGACCTCATGAGCATTGGGTCCTAAGATCTCATTATTAGTTGTCCCTCAATTCGAGGATGATGTCTACTCAGGGTCATTAGTTATTCCTTGGGTTTTATGTGACTGAACAGGCCAATTATTGACATGTGATTCTTTAAGGCAGGAAATCCTACAACATATTGGAATCCTGAGCGTAGGATTTGTTTCCTTTCCTGCAACTGCTTTACCTCTTCATGAGAGTTATTGGACTAAAAGCATGATGTAACTTGATGAGCAAGTTTTCACCACGTTAAGCGACTGGTAGCAAGCTTATCCTAGTCATTAATGTTATTCTTCATACACTTCAAGGAAAGCTTCAGAATATTTTTGTAGCATTTTCTTTGATCTTTCTTGGAATACCTGCCATTTGAAAGTTGAGAAAACAAGAGCTGGTAGGTGGGAAGCTGTGTTGGCCATCTTGACACAGTACCCAGTCCATCGTGGTGGATTTTGCAGGTGTTTTAACTGAATGCTTATGGAGTTGGCTCCGAGAAAGACATTAAGGTTTGTCCCAATGGCCTAACAATGTGATTAAAGGAGAGCGAAAGACACAGAGTGAATAAAAGTAATGGACTTGGGGTGAATTAGAATGGAATTAGATACAGAAAGAGAATGAATTAAGGGAGAAAAAGGGACAGAAAGGAAACATTAAAAAATTAAAATACTTAAAACTTAAGAAAGTCATCTCTCCACAGGTACCCTGCTCTGAGAAGGCATTGGTGACCATGGACTTCCAGGTGTTAATCCATGGTTAAACTTGACATGGTACTTCAATGGTTTGCCATTGCCTTCTGCAGGTTCTAGCTGACCAGGAGGCTCTCTCACTCTTACTGCCTACCATAGGAATATTGGAACGATTAACAGGTTGATAATCAGCCAGGCTGGTATAGCCGATATCATTATTTCTATGACTTTATCTGAAAGACAGTGCCTCTTCTGCATTTACTCGCTACTCTAAAGAAGTGTCAGCCTAGGTTTCTGCAATAGGATGTGAATCCAATCTGCTGATACTCTTGGTTGGGATAGTAAATGCTATTAGAAAGGCAAATCTAGAAGCTTGCAATTAAAATGTAAATGCTGAAATTTAACAAACCAGTTAAATGTTATTTTAGGATGTTGTTCAAGAAATTTTTCTCCACATAGGGAGACATCAATACTTGGAATAAGCTCTCAAGTGAAATAGTGGAAGCAAAGTCTATGGATACAAATAAAAACAATGGATGTCAAATGGTCTTCCCCACCTTGTGAAATAACATACAACTAGGAAGAGGATTCAGCTTCAAGTCAATAAACCCCCCTCGTAACACTTTATTTCCTAAAGGGCCCAATGTGATTTAATCCCCATTTGCAGAATTGCATCACTTTATTACATCAGCATAAATGTTTTCAACATCAGCACCTAGATAGTGCCCAAAAACATGGATTTCATGTATTGAGTCCATTGGAAATTTTAGAAATGGGGAAAAATCATTTGACAAATTTTTAGCCTCAATTACATTCGGTGGTGGTGAATGTGTGCAATTCACTACCATCAAATGTAGTTGCAGCCAAAATGTTGTCTGATTTCAAGAAGAATTAGATGTAGCTCTAGGGGACTAAACAGATCAAGGGATATGGGAGGAAGGATAGGAATCAGAATACTGAAGTCAATGATTAGCCATGATCAAGATGAATGGCGGAGCAGGCTCGAAGGGTCGAATGGCCTACTCCTGCTTCTTGTTTCTATGTTTCTATGATGCAGAGTCTTTTTATTTTCATCAAGTAAACTTCACGTACCTAACATGGTCCTCAATCACCTTGATAGGTGTTGTTACTACCTCCTAAACCCATCTTCTTTCTCCACTGTATGCCCTCCCTGATAACGAGCCCACAGTTCTTTTAGCAGTTGGGAAAAAGTTCTTTTTGATTTACTAGTAAATAATATACCCCTTCTTAATCTTTAACTTGTGTTCCTGGGTTAACAAGGGTAAGTCATCAGCACTCGGGATCAAATTCAATGGTTCCAAATTGCTCCACTTACCTATATGAATATATGTCAACTATTATTGCCATTTATTTGCCTTTATTTGTATTCTATTTTATTTTGTGGCTGTGATATTCGTTCCTCTCAATGCACACTTGTACTCTATAAAATGAAATAAATATATTTGGCATTCCAATCTTCCAACAAGTTCAGCAGCACTTCAAACAAAATTGAACAGCAATTTAAATGTGATGCGGTAGAATAAAAGTTAATGCCATAAATTTCATTTTCATCTAGCCTTTGTGCAGGTTCAGAAGGATTTCTGCGGTTGTATTTATTGTTCTCTTTTGTTATACAGTTGAAAATGTAGCCAAAGCAATACAGACAGAAGAACGTTTTTCTCCCATCAGCTCCTTTTCTCCTCATAACGTTCTTCCAAATTTAGAAAAGAAGACTGTTCATTGTGAGGTAACCTTTCATTGATTTTCTGTTCCAAGCACACCTCTGAAATCAGATGCCCTGCGCCTTGTCTATTGACTGATTCAAAATGTATTTCCATAATCGCTACACTATAATTCTATAGGATCATTTCCCATTTCAAGTAGATATGGACAATTCTATCTCAGTGATTGTTCCATTGATACACCTTCAGTTGCAATTGAGTTGTACCCAATTGGAAAGACCCTGGTTTGTGCTGAGTTGGCTGATTTTAGTCAGGTTACACCCCACAATTGGGTTAATGAGGGAGGGGGAATGAAATCAAGTTGAGTTAATGTTGCTGACTGTCACAGAAGCTAAAAGCAGGAGTAGGCCATTCAGCCCTTCAAGCCTGCTCCACTATCCATTTTGATCATGGCTGATCATTGAATTCAATGTCTGGAGCCGCTCTTCCCCCACATCCCTTGATCCCTTTAGCCCCTAGAACTATCTTTAATTTCTTTTTGAAATCAGACAACATTTTGACCTCAACTACATTCTATGGTTACACATATTCACCACCCTCTGGGTGAAGAAATTTCTCCTCACCTCAGTTTTAAAAGGTTTACCCCTTATCCTCAAACTATGACCCCTAGTTCTGGACTTCCTCACCATTGGGAACGTCCTTTCTGAATCTACCCTGTTAGAATTTTATAAATTTCTATGAGATCCCCTCTCACTCTTCTGAACTCCAGTAAATATAATCCTAGCCAACTTAGTCTCTCCTCATATGACAGACCTGCCATTTCAGGAATCAGCCTCTTAAATCTTTGCTGTACTCCCACTATCACAAGGGCATCCTTCCACAGATAAGGACACCAAAACTGCACACAGTACTCCAGGTGTGGCCTCACCAATGCCATATACAATTGCAGCAAAACATCCCTATCCCTATACTCAAATCCTCTCACTATGAAGGCCAGCGTACCATGCGCACTTACTTTCAGCGACTGATGCACGAGGATTCCAAAGTCTCGTTGAGTATTCACTATCTCATTTACACCCATTCAAGTAATAATCTATCTTCCTATTATTGTTACCAAAGTGGATAACCTCACATTTATTCACATTATACTGCATCTACCATGCAAATGCCCACACGCTCAGCCTGTCCAAATCACACTGATGCACCTTAAATCTTTAGAGCTCACCCTCCCACCCAACTTTGTATCATCTGAAAATTTGGACATAATACATTTATTTCTCTCTTCCAAATCATTAATATGTAATGTGAACAGTTGAGATCCTAGCAGTAAGGAGAATAAGGAATTAGGTAGAGAAATCAAGGGCCAGAGTCAGATCAAGACCCAGTAAAAAATAGTAGGAAAGGGAAAAGAAATGTTGAAAGTGCCCACCTCAAGGTTTTGCACCTGAAAGCTCGGAGCGTTCAAAACAAAATGGATGAATTTTGTGGAAGCCTACTAGTCTCTGACTGCCAATCAGAAAATGATCCATTTATGCCAACATTTTGCTTTTTATCTGCTAACCAGCTTTCTATCCATCTCGAGACACTACCTGCAATCCCACGTGCTTTAAATTTACAAAATAGTTTGTTATTTGAGATCTTGTCAAAAGCCTTCTGAAAGTCTAAATAAATCACATCTACTGGTTCTCCCCAGTTAACTCTACTAATTACAACTTCAAAGAATTCCAATAGATTCATCAGGCATGATTTTTTTTTATATAAGTCCATGCTGGTAGGAATGGTAGGAAGGACTATTACTTACGGGGCGAAAAACTGCAGCAGGCAACGGTGCAGAGGGACCTCGGGGTCCTTGTGCATGAGTCGCAAAAACCCAGCTTGCAGGTGGTTAGGAAGGCGAATGGGATGCTGGCCTTCATAGTGAGGGGGATTGAATATAAAAGTAGGGAGGTCTTGCTGCAGCTGTATAGGGCATTGGTGAGGCTGCAGCTGGAGTACTGTGTGCAGTTTTGGGCGCCGCACCTGCGCAAAGATATTTTGGCCTTGGAGGGAGTGCAGAGGAGGTTTACTAGGCTGATACCGGAGTTGAGGGGGTTGAGCTATGAGGAGAGGCTGAATAAACTGGGCTTGTACTCGTTAGAGTTTAGAAGAATGAGGGGAGATCTCATTGAGACGTATAAGATGATGAATGGGATGGATAGGATAGAGGTGGAAAGACTCTTCCCGCTCAAAAAAGACAGTAGGACTAGGGGGCACAGCCTCAAGATAAAAGGGGGGCGGTTTAGAACGGAGTTGAGGAGGAACTTCTTCACTCAAAGGGTGGTGAATCTCTGGAATTCTCTGCCCGTTGAAGTGGTGGAGGCTGCCTCGCTAAATATTTTTAAGACGCGGGTTGATGGGTTTTTGATAAGAGAGGGGATTAAGGGTTATGGGGAGAGGGCGGGAAAGTGGAACTGAGCCACGACAGATCAGCCATGATCTTACTGAATGGCGGGGCAGGCTCGAAGGGCTAGATGGCCTACTCCTGCTCCTATTTCTTATGTTCTTATGTTCTGACGTTGCCTGATTACACCATTGTCTTCCAAATGCTAAGTTATGAAATCCATGATAATGAACTCTAGCAACTTCCCCAGTATCAACATTAGACTCACTTGTCTATAGGTCCCAGTTTTCTCTCTACCTCCCTTTTTAAATAGCAGGCTTACATTAGCTACCTCCAATCTGTAGGCACCAGTCCAGAGTCCAAAGAATTTTGGAAAATAACCACCAATGGATTTACCATTTCCATGTCCACTCCCTTAAATACTCTGGGATGATGATTATCAGGATCTGGAGATTTATCTACCTTCAATCCCATCAATTTCCCCAAAACCGTTCCTCTACTAGTGCTGGTTTTATTCAGCTCCTCACTAAAGCATACTTCTCTCAGCACTTCTGGTACATTGCTTCAGTCTTCACAAAGGAAGACATGAATAAAGTGCAAATTTAATTCCTTGGCCATTTCTTTATTCCTCATTATGCATTCTTCCATTTCTGATTGTAAGGGGCTTACATTCATTTTTGTCAATCTTTTTCCCTTTACATTTCTGTAGAAACTTTTACAGTCAACTTTTAACTTTCCCGCTAGCTTACTTTCATATTCTTCTTTTCCTTTCTTAATCAATCCCTTGGTCCTCCTTTGCTGAATTTTAAACTGATCCAATCCTCAGGCTTATTGCTTTCTCTTGCCAATTTGTATGATTCTTCTTTGAATCTGAAACTATCTCTAATTTCTCTTGACAGCCATAGTTTGTCCAAAATTCCCTTACCACTCTTGCATCAAATAGGAATAAAAACTTCTGGAGTTCACTATTTGTTCTTTAAAATGCCTGCCATTGCCTGCCACTGTCTTTCCCAGGCCATCATGGCCAATTCATGCCCCATACCATCATAGTTACCTTTACTGAGATCTAGGACCTTGGTCTCAGAATCAACGACGTCATTATCTAACTTGACAAAGAATTCTACCATATTATGGTCAGTCATCCCCAAGGGTTCTCTCACAACTAGACTGCCAACTAATCTTTTCTCATTGCACAACACCAAGTCCAAGATGACCTGTTCACTTGTTGGTTCCTCAACATATTGCTCCAGAAAACCATCCCATATGCACTCTCGAAATTCCTCCTCTGTCATACTGTGATTAATTTGACTCTCCAAATCTAAATGCAGATTAAAGTCGCCCATAATCAGAGATGTCTCTTTGACATATGTATCACTGATTTCCTGTCTAATGTTTCCCCCAACATTAGCACTACTGTTTGATGGTCTGTATACCAATGTTTTATGTCCTTTGTTGTTTCTTAACTTGACCCATACAGATTCCACATCATCTCTGATTATGGGCGACTTTAATCTGCATTAACATTGCAACTCCACCACCTTTTCCTTTCTGTCTGTCCTTCCTAAATACTGAATAACCCTCAATGCTTAGATCCCATTCTTGGTCACCATGGAGCCACGTGACCATAATACCAACTTTATCATACCCTTTTACATCTATTTGTGCAATTAATTTATCCATTTTGTTTCAAGTGCCTCGAGCTTTCACGTACAAAACTTTAAGGTGAGCACTTTTACCATTTTTTTTCCCTTTCCTACTACTTTTTACTTGGTCTTTATCTGACTCTGGCCCTTGGTTTCTCTGCCTATCACTTTCCTTATTCTCCTTACTGTCATCTCTTCATTCCCGCAGGTGCATGCATATGCATATGCGCACACACACACACACATGGGTACCAGATGTGGCTGGAATAAGCCCGCTAACCCCGACACGTTGAATAATCTACTGACACTCACTGTTTAGGCTTGTGGTTGAGATATCAAAGAACGATATAAACTCAGCATGAGACTGTACCTTTAAGTAAGGAATTTGTTTAACTTATGTTAAATGACACACTGATGTGGGGGCATACTGTATGTTCTTTTTGTACCATTACTCAAAGGTAAACTGCACGGTTTAAATTAAGTGAGTCCTGTCCTACATAACAGCTGTTCTGTATGTTCACATTACTGTGAAGTAAAGCAGCTTAACAATTTGAATCTGACCTCATCTAACCAAGTGTTTGCTTAGTCTGCCTTCAATGAGATTGAACATGTTCAGACACAAAAGAAACAGATATCCAGGCCAGCTCACAACAAGGAGATCTGAATGTTGACAAAGTAGATATAGCAAAACCCCAAAAATATTGATCAGGTCAAAAACAAAAGGCGGGAATCATGCATTTACTGGCAGAAGATAAAAAATAGTGAGAAAAATAGACAGAACTAGAGAAAGAGGTAGATTGATAGAGGGAGAAAATCTCAGCCAAAGGATCGAGAGTTTAAGTTGAGGATGCAAGAATTTGAACTGGAGCTTATACAGGAGAAGAGCAACACACATGGGAAGCAGAGGGGGAATGAGAGCAACACAGATAGCAAGAATACAAATTTGAGATCAGTGAGGACACAAGGTCAGTAAGGGGTGGCAAAGTGGTTAGCACTGATGTCTCAGTGCCAGGGACCCAGGTTCAGTTCCCAGATTGGGTCACTGTCTGTGTGGAGTTTGCACGTTCTCCCCATGTCTGCGTGGGTTTGCTCTGGTTTCATCCCACAGTCCGAAAGACGTATTGGTTAGGTGCATTGGCCATGCTAAATTCTCCCTCAGTGTACCTGAACAGGTACCGGAGTGTGGCGACTAGGAAATTTTCATAGTAACTTCATTCCAGTGTGAATGTAAGCCTAAATAAATTTTAAACTTTGAAACAAAGATTATCAGCATGAGATTGAAGAGAGGAAGAGCCAGTGTGTGCCTGAAGGGAAGGATCAGCAAACACTCACTGAACCCGGGACTAACAAACTTTGAAGGAAGAGATAACATTGAAAAATGAAAGGGCTGGCCAACTCTGACATTACCAAGCAGCAAAGCATTTCCTCACATTAATTCTGCTGATAGGAAACATTCTGATATTATAAAGCGTGCCATTTTCTGTGCTGATGATTTGACATTTCAGTCAATCCTAATCCTTTCTTCACTACCCCCAGGTAATTTCCAGAGTACAGTTTCAGATAGAAAACAGGAACTGGGAATTCTGTTAAATATTGCAGTCCCTCACTCCAACGACATTGCAGCAAACTATAATATCCCCCACAACTCCTGCCAGTTGGGGCCTGATAACTTAGTATAAACCAGTGATAAAACTGGGGAACTTTCTCGTCTGCACATCAGACAAAACCCATACCTTAGTATATTTTTCATTATCATTGCAGTGTTTGTATAGGCGAACATTGAATAAAATGCCTCAGTGCGGCGATTTTTCTTTTCTTTCTTATCTTCAATTGAAGTGGGACTCCAGAGGAGAGTGGTAGCAGCTGTGTGACACTCATCATATGGTTGAAGTTCAGGACAGCTGAAAGTAATCCCACGATGAAAGTGGTGCCACAATGCTGCTATCACACTGCCCTGGAGACCACAATCTTCAGAGATACGCAAGTTTTTTTAATTAAATCACTATTTTACAATGTAATAGAAGGAAACCCCAAATGAAACTGATGATGAAGACCACAAAGCATCAAAAAGACAGCTCAGGAAGGAAGATGGTGAAATGGAATCTGAGGTGGAGAGATTAAGAAAAGGTGAGCATTTGGTTTATGTTATAGTAACTCACCTAGACTAAGTTATCAGTTTATATGAGATGGCACGAGAGACAACTACATTTAACGTGTCTTTAAGATTTGAGCTCTGAGTGCTGCATCACAGAGACTGCTTTGTTTAGAGGTCGCCATTTAAGATCTTACTTTGTGTCACTGGAAAATAGGAGAGATCAGAGTGGGGAAAATGGGAAGAGAGTAACATTAGTGTTCCCTTGCTAATTCTGGGGAAGGATCCAGTATCTGACCAGTTGGCCAGGTACAGTATATATCAGAAGAAACAGGAAGAGGAGAACTCTCTCTGGGAAGTAGAAATGTCATGAAGATTATTAAGTTACACCTTTTGAACGGGCAAGATCTTGTATTGGTGTAACCGTTAATCACATTTAGTCTTCACTAATGACATAATATGAATAGACCAAAACGTACGTCAGATGAGTTATCAACTTTTGTGTTCTGTGGTTTACCAATGGTGGAAGTTCATCCAAAACCTCAATAGTCAGTGGCTGCACATCATCGATCAGACATAAGTGAAGAACATCAGCTTTACAAAAAAGAACACATTTTGTGTCTGGTTACTGGATGGTAATATCAGAAAAGTTCAGATCGTCCTATCAAAAGAGTAGAAGAATGGTACCATGGACGCCAATTATTATTCTTCACAACATTACACACATTCAGCTGCTACCATTTTTATTACTCAGTTTATTGCTAGAAGGACAAGGATTGGATAATGTAGTGGCTCGGGATAACAGTGCTTCATCATTGGTATCTGGGTTCAACCCTGCCTCAGGCTGGTGGAGTGACCATTTCATCTTCTCACCAGCTGTAACTTGGACAGTAAGAATGTGGCCTCATATCCACAAATCAAATCACTAATCTTCCACTAATTGGCAGTCTTACTTTGAACAGAGAAATGAGAATGGAATGGAAATGTCATGGTAATGTAGTAAGGTAATGTCCTGTTGTTGGGCAGAGGAAGGAAAGATGAAAGAACGTTCATTTGTTTGGAACCTAATCAGTTCTGGAATCCTAATGCAGTCTAAAACAGACCAACTACATTTTGCTGCGTAACCATAGGCAAATGTCAATCAGCTCACAGAAAAAAAGCTGATGCATGAGTGGCTGGATTATCTTTTTGTCTTTTAGGTGATGTGTGACAGAGAAGCCAGGTCAGTACTCTGCTCATCTTCATCCACTAAAGAAACAGTGCCTTATTGTGTCTGGATTGATGGTGCTTACTTCAGTTTAATTGTTTCTTTCTTTCTCAACTCCATCAATGCAACAATTCTGCCCACCCAGGAACTATGGGATCTTCCACACAGTGGCACAATGGTTAGCATCTCTGCCTCAGTGTCAGGGACCCCGGTTCGATTCCCGGCTTGGGTTGCTGTCTGTATGGAGTCTGCACGTTCCCAGCTTGGGTCACTGTCTGTGCAGAGTCTGCACATTCCTGGCTTGAGTCACTGTCTGTGTGGAGTTTTGTATGTTGTCCCCATATCCACGTGGGTTTCCCCTGGGTGCATCAAACCTGTGTTATATCTGATCTTTTGAACTTCAATCTTTAAAATGAGCAAATGCCTATTCTCTCAGTGTGACATTCACCCCTAATAAGAAGAAAAGGGCATCCTAAATGCTCTTGTGGGAATGTTTTGATTACAAATTAAGCTACACTCCAGGAGCCATTGCCAGTGATGCAGATTATTTGGCAAGACACAATGAAATGATGTCAGAACAAATTTTTATCCATACGGTAAGAAATCAAAGAGAATAGTTAGTTCACTTTAATGCTTCCATGGGTGAAGATCACAGAACAGCACCAAGGGCTAGAAAATTATTCTGCCTGAAATAAGTTAACACAATGAGTGTTCATTGGAGCATGCTTGCTGTTCTGAGTGTCAGCTCTGAGAATGCTGCAGGGGTGAAGATTGTCAGACTGAAAACAGCTTATGATTACAATTTGACAGAAAGCCTTCTTCTTGGCTAACATGGATTATCTGGCAATCCTCATTGGTTGGATTTGCACCAGGATTAACAAGTGGGAAAACCTCTCTTGTACAAAGACCCAGCTAAACTCAGCATTCTCCAGTCAATTGCAGACAAACAATACTGTCTAACATGCCCTCTTGTTCAACATATATTAATCTTTGTACGTTACCAGAGTATGCGGGCAAACCAAAACAGAAACATCAAAGCTAATGGACGGAATTTGACGAGATTCTAAGTGTCCAGCTAATCTGAAAATTGAAGAGTTCCATATCATTTTTGTGGGCGAGTTTTCACACCCAATTTTATGCACTGTGTCTCTGAAATAGTCTGTTTCTGGCCACAAGAGGCAGTGGGTGGGGCTTAACTTGCCAGATAGCCTGCCGCTCAAATCAGAGCCACAAACTGCGCATGCGCAGAAGCAGCGAAAAATAAAGCAGGTCTCCTGGCAGAACCCTCCCAGAGGCCAGATACAGCCTCCCCACCCTCCCACCGCATCCCCCCCGTGGACATCAGAGCACCCCCAAAATTACTGACCCCCTTACTCTGTCCCTTGCATACGGTCTCCCCTTCACCCCTGGCCCCAATTGTTGTCTGAAAAAAACCCTCTCTTTCTCCTGCCCCCGATTATCACAGAGGCACAAGTTCTCCACCCCTGCCCCTTAGCACACCTGCAAGCACTTGACTTGACTTTGCTTCCATGATAAAAAGGCAAACTTCATTAAACTTGCCAGAATAAGAACATAAGATCTAGGAGCAGGAATAGGCCATCTGACCCCTCAACTTGCTCCGCCATTCAATAAGATCATGGCTGATCTTTTTGTGGACTCAGCTCTACTTGCCCACCCGCTCGCCATAATCCTTAATTCCTTTACTGTTCAAAAATTTATTTGTTTGTCTGCAATTGACTGGAGAATGCTGAGTTTATTCTTGCCTTAAAAACATTCAATGAGGTAGCCTCCAGTGCTTCACTGGGCAGGGAATTCCACAGATGCACAACCCTTTGTGTGAAGAAGTTCCTCCTCAACTCAGTCCTAAATCTGCTCCCCCTTATTTTCAGGCTATGCCCCTAGTTCTAGTTTCACCCGCCAGTGGAAACAACTTCCCTGCTTCTATCTTACCTATTCCCTTCATAATCTTATATGTTTCTATAAGATCTCCCCTCATTCTTCTGAATTCCAATGAGTATGGCCCCACTCTACTCAGTCATAACCCAACCCTCTCAACTCCGGAATCAACCTAGTGAATCTCCTCTGCACAGCCTCCAGTGCCAGTATATCTTTTTGTAAGTAAGGAGACCAAAACTGTACACAGTACTCCTGGTGTGGCCTCACCAGTACCTTATATAGCTGGAAAATAACCTCGCTGTTTTTAACCTCCATCCCTCTAGCAATGAAGAGTAAAATTCCATATGTCTACTTAATTACCAGCTGCACCTGCAAACCAACTCCTTGTGATTCTTGCACAAGGAGACCCAGGTCCCTTTGCGCAGCAGCACGCTGCAATTTTTTATCATTTAAATAATATCCATTTTGCTGTTATTCCTACTAAAATGGATGACCTCACATTTACCAACATTGTACTCCATCTGCCAGACCATTGCCCACTCAATTAGACTACCTATATCCCTTTGCTGCTTTTTAGCGTCCTCTGCACACTTTGCTCTGCCATTCATCTTCTGCGAATTTTGATACACTGTATTTGGTCCCCAACTCGAAATCTTCTATGTAAATTGTAAATCTCTACTGGCAGGCTCTTGTGAATGTTAGGTAAAAAGAGGAATCATTCATTCACCTGTAATGCTGTTCAAGATTTAATAACCAGGATTCACTTCAGTGGCATGGAACTTTTACTGAAACACTGGAGGAATTCCAACACCTGGGAAAAAACCTAACCAAAAAATGAGTTAGCAGCATCAAGAGAGAAATTGACAGCATTAGAAAACCAAAGTTTTGAAAGCAATTCATAAGAATAGATGACATAATGAATACACCCCAGGAACAGCAAAACACACTTGCATTCACTTCACATCATGTGCACACTCATAGTGGTGGACTTTGGGGCACCCACCACTTTATTGGATAGCTATAGGAAGAAAAATAATTTGCAGTGCAATGGGGAAAAAGTGTCGGGGAGGGTGGGGAAGGAGGGGGTGTGGTGCTGGTTGAGTTCTTGCACAAAGCTAGAATGGACCGAATGGCCTCTTTCTGTGCTGTACTCAATGATTCAACATTACTCTGCAAGTAACGCAGGTACACTGGCTTTGTATACTTAGTTAATGTTAGAAGATCCTACATCAAGAAGAGCCACTGTTTATCAAATCATTTGTAAAAATGTAAGTTTTAGTCTGTGCTTGAGAACAGGCTTGCTAGACAACCACAAGAGCCACTTTTGTTGAGTAGACTGATGCAGGCAGATAATTTTAATACCTTCACGTAAAAAGTCAAATAGGCATTAGGCAGAGGAGGTAGTAATAAACATAACAAAATAATTCATTCATATTTTTTAAAAGGATGCTCCTGCAATGAAGCATTGGGAACAGATATTACTTCATATTGATTATATCGTATGATTTACCAGACAGTATAATAGAACAGCTGTTCTTTTTAAATTAGTAATACATACAAAAGCACATAACACAATATCACCCTTTCATTTTCTGTTGTGAGTAATTTGATCCCAGCAATCGACTTTTATATTCAAGTTCGAACTGGTAATTCTGGTATAAATGCAAATTCCTGTTCCAAATTTAAATGCTATTTCTGTCAACTTCACCCATTAATTTGGAAGTGTGATTGGGGTTATTAATATACCTAAGGCCTTAACAGACATGTTTCTTTATGTCCAAATGAGTATTTCAGGCAAGTTGTTTTTTTCTCTACATGGATAACTTTCTCTACTTGAGAGGCCAAGAACACCAAAGTAAAGACCTGCCCTTTTCTACACACTACTGTGTAGCAAGAGCTCAATATTCAAAGGCTTGCAGTCATAAAGCATCTTTCACAACCTCAAGCATTCCAAAGCTCTTTACTGTTCATGTCACACTTTTGAAGCATAGTCCCTAATGCAATATAGGAATCACACCAACCATTTTGCACACAGCAAGCTGCCACAAACAGCAATGTGATCATGACAGAAACTGCAGGAAAATCTCAGCAGGTCAGGCAGCACATGTGGAGAGAGAAACAGATGCTGCTTGACCTTCTGTGTACTTCCAGCATTTACTGTTTTTATTTCAGATTTTTAGCATCGGTAGTATTCTGCCTTTTGAGATAGATGTTGGCCAGGACACTTCCCTACTCTTCAAGAAAGTGCCGAGAACAAGGAACAAAGAAAAGTACAGCACAGGAACAGGCCCTTTGGCCCTCAAAGCCTGTGCTGTTCATGATGCTGTAACTAAACTGAAAACCTGCCCTTACTCGGTCCATAGCCCTCTATTCCCTCCCTATTCACGTACCCATCCAGATGCCTCTTAAATATTGCTAATGTGCCTGCTTCCACCACTTCCTCTGGCAGTGCATTCCAGGCACCCACCACTTTGTGTGTGAAAAACTTCCCTCGTACATCTCCCTTAAACTTTCCCCCTCACCTTGAACCTGTGCCATTGATTTCGTTTCAGCTCACTTGACAAGAAAGGTAGGGCTTAATTTTTCTGATCCAAAATCTAGCTCTCAATTTGTTGCTACATTTGAAGGAAATGTGAAATCACCTCTTGTCTTGATACCTCGATAAAAGTTTACACCACTGCCATTTTTTTTTAAACTATTTAACCCAAAGGCGATTTTTGATCAATTTAAATTTTAGAGCATGTTGTGGATTTCCATAGGGTAACCCAGATTTGAGCCCTCATTATATCATCATAGATGGAGCTTCTGAATTTATAAAATGTTCATTTAGAAAAAGCGTAGCTACATCATAAGTTATCTGGCACTCAGCATGCACATGCTTGCTTATCGCTAAAGGGAACTGTTTAGTTATGAAGTCAGGCATAGATTACTGGAATTCTTCCAAACATTTGCACATTAATCAATGTATGTAATTAGAAGGTGTATGACATAACTATGTCAAAAGATATTTGGCAATCTGGATTGAAAAGTTAATTGTATTCTCAAAATGCTGATAGTTGGCACATTTGCAAGCAAAGGCTCACTAACTGCAGATTATTCTTTCCATACCTGTAACATTGCTTGTCATTGCTCCTGCCTCAGCATATCTGCTGCTGAAACCCTTACCTGTATCACTGCTACTTATTAACCCGACTATTCCAATGCCCCCCGGCATAAACGTGAACTCATCCAAAAGTCTAGTGCCTATATTGTAACTTGCACCAAGTTCTATTGCCCATCACTCCCGAACACACTGCCCTACACTGGCAGTGTCTCAGTTTTAACATTCCCATCCTTGTATTTAAAAGTTTATTTATTTATTAGTCACAAGTAAAGCTTACGTTAACAATGCAATGAAGTTACTGTGAAAATCTTCTGGTCGCCACAATCAGGTGCCTGTTCAAGTTCATGCACCCAATCACCCAAAAGATGCACCCATCTTTCAGAATGTGGGAGGAAACCAAAACACCCAGAGGAAACCCATGAGATAGGGAGAACATGCAAACTCCACACAGACAGTGACCCAAGCCAGGAATTGAACCCGGGTCCCTGGCGCTGTGAAGCAGCAGTGTTAACAACCGTGCTACTGTGCCTTGCTGTTCCCTTTCTCTGTACTCTCCTCCATCCTTGGCAATATCTGTTTCCCAAATTCTGTCCTTTTGCACACCCCTGACTTCCTCCCTCCACCATTACTGGTCATGCCTTCAGCTGCCTAATCCCAAAGCTCTGGAATGTGCTTTTGCAAAAATATACTTTATTTTAAGATATCTGCAAGAACATTACAAACATTCCAAATTGGGCATCACAGGAAGTGCATTAATACTCAGGTTCTCTGTGTATAGTATGTTGCATTCTGAGGTGCTTCAATACAGTCAAAGAAAAATTACAAGCATTTCAAAATGCTCATTACAAATGGTGCAAAGGTATTTAAATTGCCTACATAGATCAAATTGCACTGAGATACTTCAATACAAATGTGATACATATAATATTCACTGTATGCATTCAATGTGGATCATACAGCCCAGGGAACTTCTATACAATTCCCTTCCCTTCAGTTAATTTTGGCTGACTATGGAATTCCTTTGCTGAACTTCCCACTCCTTTCTCTCCTTTATGTTAATCCTAAAAATTTATCCCTTCGACCAAACTTATCCCTTCGACCAAGATCACCTGCCCTCATGGAGTTTGCTGTGGAATTTTGTTGAAAACACTGCTGAGAATCAGCCTGGACAATTTAATTATATAATTTGGGCTCCATTACATTATTGTGACTCAGACGCTATCTTAACACTGACAGGACTGGAGCAGAATTCATTGGGACTGTCACCTCTGCAGTGACTTGAATTTGAAGGATCTCTGTGGTTTTCAGATATGATTTGTTTGTCTAACTCACAGTGCCTCAGCATATTCAGATAATTTTGCTCCTTTATTCTGGATGGATGAACAGTCGGAAGGAGGGCAGCTGCAGCAGCAAACTTCATCAGCCTTAACACGCGGGATGAACAGCAGCTGTTAGTGCAGGTCCAAGGGATTGCCCCAGGCCTTACCCAGCCCACAGGATCTGTAGGCCTGGATATCCTTTCCTGGAGATGTCAAGAGATTGAGCTTCTCCAGGCATGTTTACTGTAGATCTGTGTAGCCTCAGCCTTTTCAGCTGAATCTGCTTCCAGACTCCCATATCAGCTGCAACTTCCGGTAAGGAGATCAACAGAGCCAATCAGTAAAACAGATGGAAAATCAGCATGAGAGCACACTGGCTATTGCAGCAGGGGCCAGTTTCCCTCGTGTACAGGGATGACATCATTGACTATCAGCTTCTAGCTATCAGGAAGCCAGAATATAAGTCGACAAGAAAAGCACTCTAGCAATAACTATTGTGTATAATATGCTGGATTCCATTATGATATTTTCATCCTGAGATACTCAGCTATTCCTCCCACTATTCCACCCTAACTGCTCAGAAAGCACCCCCCACCCCCCACCACATCACCATGCCCAAGCAGCACAGACACATTAATAGCCACAGGGAGGCCAAGAGCAATAATTGGACAGATCTTTGAGTTGCCGACAGTCTGATGCTTGACCAGCCTGGGCCTTAACAAGCAGCAACTCTTGAGAAGCTGTGTAACTCCTTTAGGATACATGGGTTGCCTGAAATTACTGTCTCTGACAATGGGACAGCTTTCACTGGTGCAGAGTTTCAGATTTTCACGGACCGGAACAGAATCTGGCACAAAAAAGACTGCTCCTTGGCATCTTTCATCAAACAATCTCGCTGAGGGAGCTCTTTAAAGCTGGTATGAAGGAATGTGATGAAATACTCCCCACTTGCCTGGATGGGCGCAGCTCCAACAACACTCAAGAACCTTTACACTATCCAGGACAAAGCAGCCCATTTGATTGGCACCACATCCACAAACATCCAGTCCCTCAACCACCGACGCTCAGTCACAGCAGTGTGTACTATCTACAAGAAGATTTGTAGCTATTCACCAAAGATCCTTAGGCAGCACCTTCCAAACCCATGACCACTTCCATCTCGAACGACAAGGGCAGCAGATGATTGGGAACCTGCCACCTGCAAGTTTCTCGTCAAGCCACTCAACATCCTGACTTGGAAATATATCGCCATTCCTTCGCAGTCGTTCGATCAAAATCCATGAATTCTCTCCCTAACGGCATTTTGGGTCAACTCACAGAACATGGACTGCAACGATTCAAGAAGGCAGCTCACCACCGCCTTCTCAAGGGGGACTAGGGATGGGCAATAAACACTGACCAGCAACGATGCCCTTGTCCCATGAATGGTTAAAACAAATGAAGAAGTTGTTGAGTGGAGGCTCATCTTTCCTGATTCCTCCTGATTAGTACATGATCACGGAGCCGCTTGCACATGTCTGAATTTCCCAATTTGGAGGGGAAAGTGAGACAGAAGCAAAATGCTCAGAAACTGAACCACGACCAGACGGTGGAGTTCATACATTAAAAGCAGATGACCCCCTGAGGAAGTGGATCATGTTGGACTCCAGGAATGACCCCCTGTGGAAGTGGATCATGTTGGACTCCAGGATCCATCATTTCAGAAACGGTCGTCATTTCCAGTCTTAGTTGAGAATAAAGTGACATACAGACATGTGGATCACATTTGAGCAAGAGAAACCTCCCAGTGAATGCAGCCTAACCTTGAGATTGATGTTTTGCTGTCAGCTCTGAAGAATATGGTCATCCTATGCTGTTATTCCCAACACACCCAACGAGCTGTTGAATACAGAACCACCTGGTTCTCATGAGGCATCTTTTTCTGCTGCTCCAGCACCCATTATTCCTGTTCTGGAACCTCCCCCCAGGGGAGCTGAGTTGTTCCTCAGAGAAAATGTTCCATTCTTTGTTCACAAGAGAAATTAAGGACAAGAGACATTACAAATGTTTTGTTAGTTTTCAGACATGCTGTTGCAGTAAACGTATAAGGAACATAAGGGGAAGGATATGTAGTAATTGATTTGGATGTCTCTCCTTCCTGTCAACTAACTGTTACAGTGGTATAGGGGGAAAGATGGCAGTAAGCATCACAATATATGTTCTCAATAAAAGTTAGGTTTACATGTTCCTCCCTCAAGTTATTACTATCCCCAATTCTGATAACTGAAGCTGAACCACACTGTGATTTTGATCTTCTGTGTATCCTGAACTGAGTCAAACCTTGGACCATCACCTTTCACATACAACACTAAAGTTGATAGTAAACTTTTCAAACTGCTTGCTGCCATTACTGTCATATTCCTGACTGGCCAAGATAATAAGCTGAAGGTTATGCATGTAGAACAAAAATCCTGCTTGATATTGTGGATTGGGACATAAAGAAACTTGCCAGTATCTCACATTTTTCAGAAGTGATATATGACTTCATCGGTGATATATGACTCTGAGATGAGCTTCTGACTTCAAACCTGCTCCATCACCAAGACCGACTATCCACTTGTGTAGCATCAACCAAATCTGCCCCTGCCTCAACTGCAGCTGAAATGCTTGACCATGTTTTTGTTACCATGAGACTTGATTATTCCAGTGCTCTCTTGGCCTGCTCCCATCTTTCACCCTCCATAAAATTCAACTCATACAAAGCAGCACTGCACATATACCGACTCAAACCAGCTCCTATTTACTCATCACCCTTGAGCTGGCTGACCTTTTCCCAGTCCAGCAATGCCCCAGATTTGGAATTCTTGTCCTTATGCTTAAATCCCTCAAGGACCTCCAGAGCCTCCTTCAGCTCCTTAATTTTCTGAGATCTTTGCATTTCCCTAAGTGTGGCCTCTTGTGAATGCCCCACTTTTTTTTGTCCAGCTATGGCAGCCATGCCTTTAGTTGCTTAGGTCCTAGACACTGGAATTCCCATCCTAAAATCCTTTGTCACCGTATCATTCTTTCCTCCTTTGAGACACTCAATAAAACCTACCTCTTAGGCCAAGCTTTTGGTCACTTATCCTATATCACCTCGTATCTCATCAGCCTAACAGAATGGAGCTGATTTTTTAGGGTCCCAAGAGGTGTGCTTGGATGTGGTTGGGGAGCCAGGAAAATGGGCATACTATGCCAGGATGGCTTCTTGACACATGCTTGCCAATAAGAGATTTCCTGGTGTGAGATGGAAGTAGGATCTGGGATGGGAGTAGGCTGGTCTCCCCTGGAAGGTGGGTGCGCAATTAAGATGCTCAAGGCCACAATTAGGGCAATTTTATGAGCAGCATTAAGCCACTGTCAAGAGTCTCAACAATCCCTCGCCCCTGAGAGGAGATGCAATCTCCTCAATGGAGATCCAAAAAGGGATGGGACAGTGCACAGTAAAGGTTTCCTCTGCACTCCCAAGGATCTTATGACTTTACCCCTCATATTTTTGATTTTAAATCCACGTCTTCTAGGATGCATCCATGATGAGGCGTTCTTATCTCAACCTACCTCAATGGTACCCACCTCTCCCAGATGGCAAATGCAGAGGTGGTCAATTAAGGGACTGCCTCTCAGAAGATTCTGGTCTTGCAACTGGTTAGTGGAGGAGTGGGATCCCCAATTTAGTTTCAGACATTGGGGCCATAAAGCATGCCGCAAAATCCAACCCATTAACTATGTTGCTTTTTTCCACAAATGGTGCTAGACCTGTTGTTTACTTCCAGCATTTTCAGTTTATAGATTTCCCGCAATATTTTGCTTTGGTATCTCCTCGTGTAGCTTGGTGTGAAATTTTGTCCAATATCTTGTCAAATGCATGGGGGACATTTAACTGCATTAAGGTGCCATAGAAATGCAAGATGGTGCCTTTGCTTATCTTTCATAATCTTCAGCATCCTTGATTTACTTCAGAAAATGTATTTTTGTACAAATGCACATACGTAGGAGAAGTTCAATTTTGTTAGTCACTTAATCCTGTATGTTTTGGTCAATCCCTTATTATTCCCATGACCACATATACAAACATGCACTCCATTTCTGTATCTCAATTAGCAGCATTCTGTAAATGGCAACAGGGAATAATATGATGCAAACCTGTTTGACTTGTCCATCAGGCTTTCTCACCCTCCCTTGTTTAATTTACCACCATTAACCCTTTCTAATCTCATTATTATTACCACTATTTTCTTCTACTTCTAATCTCCTATCTTTTTCCACCTTAACTTCTGTTGTCTAATTTTAAAGGTGGGATCATCTTGAAACAAACATTTTGATTGAAGTAAAACCACCTCCAAAGGTTGGTGGAGGGGGAGCATTTAAATGAAGTGTGCTTTCAGGGACTAGCATAGGATCAATGGCTTCCTTCACTGCTGAAAAACTATAGCAGCCGTTTTTTAAAACGGTGGAAATCCAGTAGAATGAAGACCAACATAGTATTGATGGGTATCAGTAAATATACTTGGAGGAACACGTCTATGCAATTCACTCCATCATATTGCAGAGGGATACAGGTTAAACGTTAACGGGCAGGAAATTGGGAGATTTTTGGGCAAACTGAGTTGGTTGAATTTCCAGCAGTTTGTGCTTCTCAGAGTCCACCAGGGGTTCATGCCAGTAGTGGGTTGCGGGAGACCTAATTCTGCGAGAGAGGCCAGCATTAGCGCACTGTGTGGGCCACTGCACATGCACAATCTCCCAGTAGGAAATCGATACATGCAGACTGCCCCCCCACCATTGCCAGCCTCCTGATGGCCAGCCCGACCCCACCCCACCACCACCGCTTCCAACTGTCAGTCCCAGAATACAAAACTTTGGTTTGGGCTCTGCACTTTAGAACCGATATGTTGGCCTCTGGCCACATACAGCAAGGATTTACCAGAAAGATAACAGGGCTCAAAGGGCGAAGCTATGAAAACAGGTTGCATGAACTTGATTTTTTTCCCCTCGAGTTTAAGAGGTTGCGGGGTGATCTAATTCTGGTTCTTAAAAGTATAAAGGGATTCAAATCGGGTAGTGAAGGGATTCTATTTCCTCTGGCGGGGAAATCCAAAATAGAGGAAAATAATCTGAAAATTGTATGTGGGCCATTTAAGGATGAAACCAAAAAGTACATCTGCTGCAAATCAATGTGGTGGCTAGCTAGAATACTCTTCCCCCGTCTCCAGCACCGCAACATCCTCCAAAATTTTCAGTCCTGTGATTGCAGATTTTAATTAGCAAAAGGGATCTGGTGCAGAGATATGTAAATGAAGCTGATGTACAAATATGCTAAAATCGAACTAAATGGCAGTGGTTGAGGGGCGAATTGGCTTACACTGTTCCTATGTATGACAAAAAATAAAAATCAACCATCTTTAGGCCTGAAAAATCCCAGATAATCACAGGTGACTTGTTGTTAGATATTTAACATTATCCATTCTATTGCCAAGTGCAGCAGGAAGATTAGCTGAAGGGAATTCATTCATAAAATCTGCATGAAAGTGTTTCTTTTTCCCTCCTTTAGAATATGAACAGGCAGAGAAGAGATGGAAGGAAATGGTGGAGAATGACATCATAGAAAACCTGGAAAGGGAAAAGAGAGAAAAACAGGAGAAGGAAAGAGCTGCTCAACTTTTGAGGGAGACCTTCGAAGGGAAAGAGCCAGGAGAAGAGGAGCAGGGCACCAAGGAAAGAGAGCAGCAAAAAGCAACAGAGGAGAACAAAGATGCAAGTGATTCACAAGTGGATATCAAGGAGCCAGGTGAAACATTTGCAATGATCGACAGCCCCAGTAAAACCCCTCCTAGACTCAGAAGGCGCTACAGGTTCACAGAACAAACTGAAAACCTCCACCAAGGGCTCCCCGTTTGCAAAATATCTTACGCGACCCATACTGGCAGCAAAAAAAGACAAGACAGGCAAGAAAGTAAGGATTTTCTGGACTTAAATTCTTCGTTCAGTGGTTACGAGCCCTCTTTTGCAAAGCTGTGCAATCGGCCAAGTGAACTGAGGCACCAAGTTGGTGATGGGTCCAGTGAAAAATCTGAAAATTGCCTTCAGTCAACATCAAGAAACGATACAAAAAGCAGCCTCATGGAGAAGTTATTTCGATCAGGCAGCACTTTAGAAAATAGAGCTGCCAAAGATGATGAAGTTAAGGCTGTGGACAATCTAAAACAGTTACAGAGAAATAAGCAGACAAGTCGAATTCAGGTTACTAACAAAAGTAGATTGAATGTCCTGGACCCTGACTTGCTGCCTGTGAGAGTTTTAGAATCATCTACTGATGAAAGTGAAAAACTGGTTTTACAATCTTTAAATAAATAAATAACTAAATAAATAAATAGAAATACAAACTTCTGTTAAGTTTTGTCGCATTTAGGGTTGTTGAAACTCCCTTCTCTCCAGAAGCAACGTTTGATGGAAACAATTGCCAAACTGCTGATCTTTCACATGAATGCACGGGGAAAGAGTGAGAGTTGTTTTTGATATCTACATTCAGATATTTGTATTTTTTCCAAGCAGTAAACAAATGTGTTACAACTTATCTGCATTTATGTAACTTTGTTTTATATCACCGGCCAACTCAGAGACCCATTTAAATTACCAGTGCTATTATGCTACTGATAATAGTTTAAGATGAGTACCTTGATGTAGTTAGCAAACCTGAGTGAAACGATTAGCTCTGCAGCACCCTTTGGCATTCAAAGTCAGTTAAATGATTCAAGATCAATAAAGAAACTTACAAAAAGGTCAGTTTGTTGCTAGTGTTAGTGTTAATCAGTTTAAAAGTGACTTTTAAATGTTATCAAGCAGTTAAATCTACTTCTAAAGATTTGCTTCCCATCAAGTCAAGTGTCTGATTAAATATCTCATCCCATTCTAAGAGATTTCATTTGGCTATTTGCTTTCAATTGGCCTTAATGAGAAATCCTGACCTTTTGCATTAATATAAAGTGCTGATAACTTGTGCTAATTATACAGTCAAACGTTTGGTTAGTCTCAGTTGATACTGGCCAGAATTCTTCGACCTCAATCCACCACTGGGATTATCCTGTCCCGCTGCTTTGAATGGAGATTTGGCTCAGCGTCAAATCTTCTGTTCCCGCTGGCAGTGATGGCGGGGCATGTGAGACCAAAGAATTCCAGCCATTATAACTGGGCAGGAAGATTCCAGAATGGAACCCTGGCTCAAAAGGCCATAATTTTTACTTTTTTAAAGAAACATGGAGGAACAGAGTCAGAAGGCTATCAATTAGCTTCTAATAATAAAAAAGCTATTAAAAACAAAAAGTTTGACTATGATACAATAATCCTTCACTCCCAATTATCTTTACAAATATTCACAGCTTTTCAGGATAACACAGGGTATCTTATGCCATAATGTTCTCGGTAAACACAGGCCCTGTAACCCAACCAGCTAACTGTGGTCAAATAGCACCCCACTCTGAAACCAAATGGCTGATACCATCCAATCAATCTTCCATGAAGCTTTCCTGAAAGTTCCAGATGATTATCACAAGTGTTTCTGAATTCCACTCTCAAAAAGACACACTTTAAAATCATCTTCCAAATCAATGCTTTCTCTCAGCTGTTTTCATCAAGGATCCACCCCAGGCTTTCCAACTATTCTTTCAAACAAGGCTTTCTTCTCAACTGTTTTAGCAAAGCTCTAACTCCAGGTTTCCCAACTCTCCTTTCATTGTTCCTAAACTCAACTATGTAGTCCCCAACAGAATACTGTTTTCACAGGCTGTAGGTCAGGACACCAAGCTTATGATTACTTCAGGTATTTGGCTTTTCTATAGGTAACCTCATCAGCTTTTCTATTGCCTGGTCTGACTTTAACTTCAATGAGCAATGAGCTGTTCCAATGGCAGTTCCTCTTTGTTTCTTTTTACTTCAATATTCCTGTAGCTTCTTTTCCATTCCCTGATTTCTAGAACCAGCTGTCCTTTGGTTCATCTGGAGCTTGTTTTCATGCACATTATTCCATTATATGGCTTTCCTTTTTCCCAGTAAAAAGTCTGACAACACCTGGTGTTGTCAGACTTTTTACTGTGTTTACGCCAGTCCAACGCCGGCATACCCACATCATTTCCTTTTTCCAGCAGAGCTGAGAACTATTCTCTCTCTAGTTTCCTATGCCAACTCTCTGGATCCAGTTAAACACTAAAAAAGTTCAAAAGGTCTCCTGCCTAAAGTGACACCTGGTAGCTAAGCAACATCACATTCTTTCCCCAAGCTCTTATTTATTTTTCCCTTTGTAAACACTCTCAGCACAATAGAAACACAGTTTGAATTGAATCCAAAACCCCCAGACATGCAAACACCTTTGTTTAACTAGAGTTGCACCCTTGTGCAAAAACACTACATTAAACCCACTTAACTCTATACCTTATTTTTAATATTTAACAATATAAATAAAGATCATTTAAAACTTCCCCTGTTTGCTTATGGTTTACTGGCAAGCACTTAACATAATGCAGGCAGCAAAGTACTGCATCACATACTCCACTGCAGAGTAAAAACATTCAGAGCAGTGAGTCCTCATAAAATAAGTTCTGCCATGAGGCAATGTTGCAGCCACAATTCCTCCTGAGAAAGAGATGTGCTCATCCAGACTTGAGGAAAGGCGATGGCCTATTGGTATTATCGCTCAATTATTAATCCAGAAATTCAGTTAATGTTCTGAGGACCCAGGTTTGAATCCCACCACAGCAGGTGTTGGAATTTGAATTCAATAAAAAATATCTGGAATTAAGAATTTACTGGTGAAATCATTGTTGATTGTCAGAAAAGTCCATCTGGTTCACTAAGGTCCTTCAGGGAAGGAAATCTGCCACCATTACCTGGCCTACCTGTGACTCCAGAGCCACAGCAATGTGGTTGACTCTCAACTGCCCTCCAAGGGCAATTAGAGATGGGCAATAAATGCTGGCCAGCCAGCGACACCCATGTCCCACAAATGAATAAATAAACCGGAGAGTATTTCATCAATCCTGACTTGTGCCTTGTGGAAAGTGGACAGGTTTTGGGCAGTCAGAAGGTGAATTACTCGCTGCAAGATTCTTGTAGTCACAGTGTTTATATGGCTGGTCCAGTTCAGTTTTTTGTCAGTGGTATCCTGAGGATGTTGACAGTAAGGTATTAAGCAATGGTAATGCTATTGAAGGTCAAAGGGAAATTGGTAGATTTTCTCTTGTTGGAGATCATTGCCTGACACTTGTGTGGCAAGAACGTTACATCCCACTTGTCAGCCCAAGGCTGGATATTGGCCAGATCTTGTTGCATTTGGACATGGGCTACTTCAGTAACTGAGAAATCATGAATGATGCTGAACTTTATGCAGTCATCAGCGAACCTTATAATCGAGGGAAGGTCATTGATGAGGCAGTTGCAGATAGTAGGGCCTCAGATACTATCCCGAGGAACTCCTGCAGTGATGTCCTGGAGCTGAGATGACTGACCTCAAACAACAACAATAATCATCTTCCTTTGTGCCAGTTATGTCTCCTACCAGCACAGAGTTCCCCCAATTCCCTTTCCCAATTTTGAAAGGGCTCATTGACACCAAACTCAGTCAACTGTGGCCTTCATGTCAAGGGCAGTCATTCTCACTTCATCTCTGGAGTTAAGATCTTTTGTCCATGTCTAAGCCAAGGCTGTGATAAGGCCAGGAGTTGAATGACCCTGGCAGAACCCAAACTGAGTGCGAGCAGGTTATTACTGACCAGGTGCCACTTAATAGCACTGTCAGTGACCCCTTCCATCACTTTACTGATGATCGAGAATTATTGCTGAGAATAATTGGCCAGGTTGATTTGTCCAGTTGTTTGTATAAAGGGCATACCAGGGCAATTTTTCTTACTGCTTTATAGATGCCAGAGTTGTAGAGGTACTGAAGCAGCTTGGCTAGGGGCACAGTGTGTTCTGGAGCACAAGTCTTCAATATGATTGTCCAAATATTGTCAGGGCCCATAGCCTTTGAAGTATCCACAGCCTCCAGCCATTGCTTGATATCATGTAGAGTGAATTTAATTAACTGAAGATTGACATCCACGATGTTAGGGGCTTCTGCAGGATGCCAAGATGGGTCACCTACTCGGCACTGAGGCAATGATGTGAATACATGTGGTAAACTGGGATAACTTACACACATATTGGATAAAGACTCTGTGGGAATGTTGTAGGATCTGCAACATGAAAGTGTTAATATCGGATTCAGTACTGTATTGCCCCCACATTGTGATGTAAGAGAACACATGACTCACACCTTGGATTCAGTGAAGTGCAGAAGCAAGCTAACTTGGAACTTTACTGCATCAATGTATATAATATCTAGTAAATACTTCCTATTAAAACTATCTAAGACTACCTTAACAAGACCTCCTGAACAACGTCCAATACCTTACAACCAATATATTCAATGACCCAGTCTCCACTCTGCTCTGGGGAAGAGAATTCCAAAAACAAACTAGCCTCTGAGAAGGAATTCGTCCTCGTCTCATCTCTCTCACCCTTTGCTACCTCCCACCTACCCCCCCCGCCCTTTTTAAAAATGTTCCTCCTAGTTCTAGAATCCCCTGCGAGAGGAAACATCTACTTGGCATCTATCCTGTCAAGCTCCCTAAGAATCTTACATTTTTCAATAAGAGCACCTCTCATTCATCTAAGCTCCAACTGTTTGAGGCCTAATCTGTTCAACCACTTCTCGTAAGTCAACTTCATCTTCTCAGGAACCAGCTCAATGAGTCTACTCTGAACTGTCTCCCATGCAAATCCGCCCCTCCATAGTGCTCTCACTAATGCTCTGCACAGTTTGTAGAATGACATCCCTACTTTTGATCATTGGTATAGTTGCCTCAAACAATTCAACCTCCCCTTCCTAACCTCTCCCGGTCCCATTCTGAATATAAAGAACAACTTTGTCTTTTTCATTCCCCTATTTCTTGCTCTCCCTTTTCTCCACCATCTAAATGCTGATCTAGTTAATGAGACTCAACTCTCAATCGCCTGCCTGTGCAGCTTCTGACTATGCAACACCTCTTCCTAGCCATCCTGCAAATTCTATTGCCATGGTTTCCCCTCCTCTTCAAAACTACCATCAACTCTTTCGCTTAGAAGCACAACCGCAATCTAGATGTCTTCTCAGGGTATGAGTCCAGCCTTTCCTTTCTAAGGTCCTAAAACGCCTCCAGAGTGTAGACTTAACTCTTCCTATCCAAATCTGTTAAGTGATCACAGATTCAAAGCACTAAAATGGCTGTGACTAAGAATGATATCCTGTCAGATTGTGATCACGGTGTTTTATCAGTAAGTTAACTGCAGCATTTATATTGCTGATCTTTCAGGCTACTTTTGCACCTTTCCATTCCTACCCATCTGAACACATCTGCACCTTTAAGCTTTTAATGCTTTCCACAAGTCCCCCAAAGATTTATCTCTGACCCTTCTTCTTAATGTTTTACTCTGTTGAAGACGTGCAAGCTTTGTTGGTGACATTTCTACAATTTTGCTTCTATTGTCCATTGTGGTAGAATCTTGATGGCAGGAGTTAAGGGCATGGGAAGTGCTTTGGAAGTAAGGGTGGCAAATTGTTATAGTACATTCTGAAGATGGTCTATCCTGCAACTACAGTCCAGAAACAGTAAACACAGAGTTCAGTCTAAGGAGAATGATCCTTCCTGGGTGTTGCTGAGCTTCTGTAGTATTGTCACAGCTGTATTCACTTACTTGAATATTGAGGATTCCTTCACACTGCTAACGTGAATGTGAAAGTGAGAGAGCAAGCATGAGAGACAGAGTGCGAGAGACTGTGTAGGGGGGGTAATTTGGGGCTAGGGATTTAATGGTCAGGGACTGAATCTTGGAACAATTCCAGCCAAAAACATTGAAGATTATCACCCAGTTTTGATACCATATGAATTGATCATGTTCCCATGTGATGTTCTCCCTGTATGTAGATACCCTGGGAGCCAACTCAAAGCACTCTTCATGGTACCATATTGGGACTTGGCTCTGCAATTCCACCAATGTTATGCTAATCTAGTGGGTAGACTCCATGAGATTTGTGGGAGCCTTGGCCACAGTCAGGGCTGCCCATTCCTCTCCATTCAGCAGAAGCCTCTGACCAATTCATCAGCTTCAATTCCCATCAGCAAGGGATGTTTTTAGAATGCACTTTAAATTCTGCATGAAGATATGGGATGTTGCTACTCCCTCACTTAGCTGAAATCATATTGCAACAGTCCAGTTCTCCATATGGAAGGGCCTCTCTTTTGCCAGATAATTGATCGGGGATAGGCATGTAAAGCAACTATCAGAAAATAGTCAAAGGCTTTCCCTTACTAGTATTTGGAGGATTAAATTACTACCATCCATTCAGCTTACTATGACAATCAGACTCCCAACAATTCATCGGGCTTCTGGGCCCTACAACTGTTCACAAACTCCAAATCCTGACCCAAGAGCAATATTCAGCTTCCATTCTACTTGTGTAGCCACAGTGCTGAGGTATGTAAATAACTAAATTGCTCTTTCAGTGTTAGTGATCTATAAGGTCCCTGCCTAGAGGCACTGCAGGGTGATTAATTAGGCAACTAGTTAAGACGCTGGTTCATTTGCTAACAATGGCTGACTCATCACACTAGAGTCTGGGTCGGTATAAATACAGGGAGTTTAGCACACATACAAAACAAGTTTCACGTAGGTGCAGCCAGGACCAAATGCTTAAATCTGGAAATTTGGTAAGTGAGGGAGGACATATTGTTTTCGCTTTTTACAGAAAGGGTCCAAGAGAGGAAGCTGTGGACAGTGATACTCAAGAGCAGAAGCCTGGAACATTAAGTAGGTGTGTAGGTAGGGAAGTGATGAGTTTTAAGTTATTTTCCCCTCTAAATTAGGGCAGCAGTTTAAGCTGGTCTTGTGGCACAGTGGGTGGGGTCCCCAATAGAACTAGAAGCTTTGTGTTCAAATTGCATTCCAGGAATGGATGGCCACAGAAGGTGCATTCATCACATGGTCAAACAGTTGAGTATGAACCTGTAAAATAAACACTTCCACCGTGCTTCTGGCAGGGGTTAAGAGTAGGAGAGTCTCCTGGTCAGCCAGTTTTGATGAGGAATGGCACCTCTCAAACTACAGTCTTTGGTCATAGACTAGCAACCTCTCCCAGGAAGAACTAGCTACAGAAACAGACAAGCACGTGCTTTGTCAACCTCGCATGCCACCTGACCTAGGAGGAGAAATAAAGACTATTTTAAAATCAACGAGTGATGCAAATCGTCCTGTGCAAGTTACTGTTGTGCATGAGCAAATAGCTCCAATATATTAAAGGAAACAACAAAGCTATGCTGGAATAGTGGAGCAGGAATAAAAGAACAAAAGACAGACAGTTCAATTGTTTTGAGCTACTTCACTAGTTTAGAGCATCATTTGCATGCAACATGTCACGTCATTCTAGATTCTGGAAACAAGTGACAACTACTTAGAATTTCAGTCACTTCCGTCTGTGGCTTTGTTGCTCCATGATTTATATCAAATTCTTCTTCTAACCCTAACCTTTTCAGCATTGTCTCAAACACAAGTTTTTACAAGGATGGAGGGAGGAGGGGCAGTTGAGACTTAAAGGGAAGGATTATCTCGCACCTTATTCCTCAAAAACCAGAGCTCCAGCTTCAACGGTCATATGGCCCTTCCACTTATGTATCTATCTGGAAATCTTGTTTTGTGTACGATAGTCCATGACCATTCCCCCGTGTTTAATTCCCAATTTTTCTTCATTATAAATCCCAGCAGGTGCTTCTGTACAGCAAGGAACACAAGCAAAAATGGGAGTAGAATTTTTGTTGGGAGAGAAACTTAGTGCTGTTTTTTAATTTAATAGAACTAAAAGAGCATTTAAGCAGGACACTGGAGAATGGTGGGAAGCAACAAAAATGCCAAGGAATTGCAACATTGGAATTTAAACACAAACAATACAATGCCCTATTGTACTAGTGTAGAGGCATAGTCATTCAACATAATTGTAGTCTGTGTTCTCTAATGGTAGCCTTCCCCTCTTTTTGCTATGAACATCCCACTCAACTAGTTACGCATGTTCTTGTACTTAAAGCAAACCAAGAGCTGGTATCTTCTCAGTACAGCAAATTTCCAAAGGGGATGGCAGGGGGTGGGGGAAGAGAACAACCATTGCAGCATACGTGCAGGACCATGTACCAATGTATGAAGTTATTGTTTCAGACCTGGCAAATGTGTAAATGTAGTAATCATAATAAACATACAAACTAAACAGATCGAGGGGGCAGGTAGAATGTGAGGAGAAATTGGCAGAGAAGGAGAGAACAATACCCATCTTTGGCTACGGTAGCACTGCTACCTCACAGCTTCAGGGACCTGAGTTCGACCTGGCTTTGGTCACTGTCTATGTAGAGTTTGCATGTTCTCCCCGTGTCTGCGTGGGTTTCCTCCCATAGTCCAACGATGTGCAGGTTAGATGAATTTGCTATGCTGAACTGACCCTTAGTGTCCCGGGTTGGAGGGATTAGCGGGGTAAATATGTGGGGTTACATGGATAGGGTGAGGGAGGGATTGTTTTCAGTGCAGACTCGATGGGCCGAATGGCCTCTTTCTGTACTGTAGTGATTCTATGATTCTACTTGTTTTGTAATATTGTTTTGTATATTTCTGCACTTAAGGCAGGAATGCTTGTCAAATTTTGCAAGGGGAGGGGGTGAGCACAAGAAACTCAAAACTGTGTTTCACTAAAGCTAAAATTATAAATTGAACATGGAAAGTAATAGAAATGGAGAATTCTGTAATGAATTAGCAGTGCTTTTTCACAGCATGCTGACATTAATATGATCAAAATCTTTATTGGCTTTTGTACCACAGGATTCGGATGCATGTTCTCATTGCTGCTGACAGCTAATGTAAAATAAACTCACCAACTTGGTTATAGCTGAGGACCAGGAAACATGTTTCATTCAAAACTTCTGAGACTTTTTTCATTACTGTTGGTCGAGTTGACCTGAATAAAAAAATGGAGGACACAACTGCAATCATAATTTGGATATACATATTGATTGTCAATTGCCTGAGATCTCATATCATGTGGGTAAACATCTTTTTCTTTGGCCTTCATGGCAAGAGAATTTGAATACAGGAGCAGGGACAACTTGATGCAGAGAGTGAAGCCACATCTGGAATAGTGTGCACAGTTTTGGTCTCCTAATCTGAGGAAGGATGTCCTTGCTCAAGAGGAAGTGTAGAGAAAGTTTACCACACTGCTGAGGGAAATGAATGTACTCATGCAAAGTATGTGGATGATAAAAAAACAGATGGGGGTAACAGAGTCCACAGAGGGACATACGCAGTTTGAGTGGGTAAAATCTTGGCAGATGAAATGTCATGCAAAAAAAATTAAATTATGCACTTTGGTCAAACCATAAAATCCAACAGTGCAGGAGGCCATTCAGCCCATTGAATTTGCACTAACACTCCAAAAGAGCATCCTACTTGGGTGCACCCTCCCATCCTATCCCTGTAATCCCACGCATTTATCATGGCTATTCCATCTAACCTACACATCTTTGGACTATGGGAAAAAACAAAGGAAACGCACACAGACATGGAGAACGTGCAACTTCACACAGTCAGTCACCCACGGCCAGAATTGGACCAGAGACCTTGGCTCTGTGAAGCAGCAGTGCTGACCATTGTGATAACTACAGAAGAATAAAGGAGTTGAATGTTATTTAAATGGAGAAAGACTGCAGAAAGCTGCAGCACAAACGGACTATGGGGGAGGGGGTCCTCATGCACATATCGCAATAACTGAGTATGTAATTTCAGCCGGTAATAGGGAAGGCAAATGGAATGTTGGCCTTTATTTCAGAAGGAACGTAGTTTAAAAATAAAGACATCTTCTTAATTCAATATGTTAAAACTATACTAGTTACATCACACCTGAAATATGGCAAAGTTTTGGTTCCATTTTTTAAAAGATATACTGGTATTGCAAGCAGTCCAGAAAAGGTTCACAAGCTCCCCTCTCTTACAAGGTTGAGCTTGTACTCAGAGGCGACCTTATAAAAATGTATACAATTCTCAGGGGGGCTTGACAGGGTAGATGCTGAAAGGTTGTTTTCCCCTTAAACGAGAACCTAAGATCAGACGGTATAATCTCAGAATAAGGGGTCACCCACTCAAGGCAAAGATGAGGAGGAATTATTTCTCTCAGAAGCTAGTGAGTCTGTGGAAATCTTTACTGCTGAGGGCTATAGAGGCTGGGTCGTTAAGAATGTTCAGTGCTGAAATAGATTTTTAATCAGTAAGGAAATCAAAGGTTCTGGGGATAAAACAGGAAAAGTGGAGTTGAGGATCATCAGATCAGATCAGTCATGATCTCATTGAATGGCAGGGCAGACTTGATGTGCCAAATGGCCTACTTCTGCTCCTAGGTCTTATGGTCCAAAACTTCAGCTTCCATCAATCACAACAGTCTGTATTCAGTAATTACACACAATATAATGGTCGCTCTAAATGATCAAAAACAAAGTGTCAAATAACAACTTCATCAGCATCCATTGTTTACTTCACATCCTTGCCACTATGTTTTGGTAGGCAGAATGAACAATCAGAGCAATGACAGCTTGTGAAAAGATTTGCCAATTGCTCGTGTCAAGGAAAAGGTAATCTAGAACAGAAAGGAGACAAAGCAGCTGTTCAGTTTCCCAACATGAAGCCTTTAACCCACCTGAAAGAAATGAGGCTCGATCTGTTGGATACTAGTCCACTGAGATCATAGAAACAGTCAACCCGCATCTCCACTGCTGTTGCTTTCATCTCTTGCTGAATTTGATATGCCTGGGCATCATGACAGTTCAAGGCCACCTCATCTCAAATTGAAATTGCAGCGAGATAACTGCAAAGGAATACTATATTCGAAGCACAACTATAGATTGATAAGTGCAAGAAACATCTTGAGTGGTACATGGTGAGTGGTACAGAATATCTTGCACAGAATTCACCCATGTACAATAGGAACTGCATTACACAGGGGGACAATATGATCAATGGGAATAGAGTGGCTACTTCCACAATTCAAGCATCAATCTTCATGTTTAGTTTTCACAGCATACTAATTCAATGAAAACTCCTTATTTGCAAAGGCCATTGTTACAGAATTCCATCTGAGAAGATACTTGCTGAACAAAAGTGTGAGATTTTTAAAACTAATGTGGTGCCAGGTGGGACATAGAAGTTGTTTTAATTTTCTCCTTTGAGTTATAGATCAATAAGAAAACCAATGTCACTGCTGTATGCTCACTGTAGACATAATAAAAAAATTCAAAAACCCCAACATAATTAAGCAGCAACCAATGTTTATTGACAGGTATTACAACTAATTAGGTACAATACAACTATTAATGCAAAAGGCTGAGATAGATTTACTTTCATGACCTCTGCTAAGTGTATGGTGCAGTCATCTTCATATAACCATTTTGTCTCCCAACTAAATTTATTTTGTTTTAGTCACAAGTAAGGCTTACATTAACACTGCAATGAAGTTAATGTGAAATTCCTCTAGTCGCCACAGTCCGGCACCTGCTCAGGTCAATGCACCTAACCAGCACATCTTTCAGAATGTGGGAGGAAACCAAAGTACAGGGGAGAACATGTAAACTACACACAGTGACCCAAGCTGGGAATCGAATCCGGGTCCCTGACACTGAAGCAGCAGTGCTACCACTGTGCTACCATGCTGTTAAGTTATAAAACTTAATTTGTTTTACATTAATGATGTTCTTCTGACCTTACTACTCACTGACTTGCACATAACAAGTGTTGCTGGGGAAGGTATGGAAAAGTATCTTTGCTTTCAATTTTGCCCTGTGAACCGTAGCAAGATCAAGACTGCAGTAAATTGGGAGGGGGATTAAACTGGTGTCCCTATCTGAGGCATTACATACTGCAGCTTCAATGCGCTGTACCACTGAAAGAGAAGTCCTACACTTCATCACTTCTATAGAACAAAACACTAAACATACACTAAAGGACATTCTCTTGTAGCCGCTGTACTGTGAAGATCATAGATAGGGAATGGGCAACTGGGTAAGATACCTAAGGCAACCCACTGCCTATGCGAAATGTAGCTCATTGTGAAGTTGACTTCAAGAGGGGAGAAAATGGCTCTGGCAAGAAAATACAAAATAATGGCACGTGCCAGCTGAGCAACAATATATAAACAGTCTCTTTTTTTCCCAAAGAACTGCAATGTTAACAAATACTGGTGCAGACAGAAAAAAAATATATTAATGGGCACTGTGTTCAACTCCAAACATTGAAATAAACACTATTATTCAGAACAGGCAAGATATTTTCATGTTAGAAAAATGAAGGCAATTAGAAATCAATTCAGGGATTGCTTCTTACATGCTAGAAGAATGTTAAAAACTAACAAACATTTACATCAACATATCCTTTAGACCTTGTTTATTCTCAGGTTAGTAGTAGCTTCAAGAACAAAAAAAAAAGCTTGATATTTAGAATAATAAAATCTATTCCCATTAGCTGATAGTACCAGATATGGATTTATGGTATTGGGCAAGAGATTCAGGGAAAATATGCAGAACTAATTTTAAAAAAAAACAGTGGTAATGGCCTGGAACTTGCTGCCAAGAGGGCGGTAGAAGCAGAGATGGTTAATTCAAAAGAAAATTGGACAGTTACGTGAGACAAATAAACTTGCAGGCTACAGGGATAGAGCTGGGGAATGGGGCTAATTACAGTGCTCTAGGAAGAGCAGCATGCACTTAATGGGCCACATGATCTCCTCCTATGGCATATGACTATGAAACCAGGGGATGTACTTGTGTCAAAAGACAAGTCACACCCAATAGAAAATATCATTGTGTGAACTCCAGATTTCTTAAATCTCATACCCTACAGGCATCTTGCGAACAACTGCAATTAAGGCTACACAAAATGACCATTTCATCATCTAGAGACTGCCACAGCAGTACTAGTTCCATCTATGGCACTTAGCTCTTCCGTGCATAGGTGTAATCACTTTTCTCTATGCTATTTGTAATTAGTGCATGATCTCGGTATAAGTTATTCTGGGGAACTGCAAATAGAGACCTGGGATCCAGTTCAACTGAAGGGAGTAATGAAAGCAAAAAGTCATTCCTGAGCCTCTGACCACACAGCACTTAGCAACAAAATTACAACAGTATTAAGGAGCAAGAAGTCTCCAAATTCACTCAGACTGGGACAGCAAATTTCACCCCCCCACCCCCGTACTGAACTACAGCTTTGCAACTCTCTACGGTTGCCACTAATCTGTCTGGAGTAGATAGCAAACCCCCACTCTCAAATTTCTGAAAAATAACACATCTGCCCATCGGCAACTACCAATTGGAGCAAAGATTTTTCTTAAACAAAGGAACCCAAAATTAACTCAGTTGAATCAATAATTTTCTTGCAAGGTTACCTACATTGTCCCTAAAGTGAAAACTCTTGCTGGAAGATCCCTCACTTATCAGTTTCTCTGTTATTCACAGAAACCCTACAGTGCAGAAACAGTTAATTCAGCCCATCAGGTCTGCACTGACTCTCTGATGGAGTATTCCACCCAGAATCTATTCCATAATTCACATATTTACCCTACTAATCCCCCCGAATCTTAAGACAGTAAAGGGCAATTTTAGTGTAGCCAGCCTAACCTGAATGTCTTTGGACAGTGGGAGGAAACCGGAGCACCTGGAGGAAACCCATGCAGACACGGGAAGAACATGCAAACTCCACATGGACAGTCACCCAAGGCTGGAATTGAACCCGAGTCCCTGGCGCTGTGAGGCAGCAGTGCTGACCACTGTGCCACACCCCATTGTTTTAGGTTTTCAAAAACATCTAGTCAAGTGACATTTGTGTAGGATTTGCTATGTGCAGCCGCTTGCTGCTAGGCTTCCTGTAGTTTAGATATTTCCCTTCAATTATCCACTTTCCTCTGTCAGACATAACATTTTGCCTCGAGATAGGATTCCAGGAACATTAGCGACATGAACACCTAATGAGCTGCTTTCATGCTTATACTAAGATAGTGATTTTCAGTGAGCTATTTTTATCATGAAATCTATTCCTAACTCCCTTCTGCTTCATCAGATTCTCACCCAATATCCCCTCACATTTTCACCTAGAGCACTTGACAACTTTCAGGATGCGAAACACACCAAACTTCTCCACTCCTGCGACAAGTTTTTAATGACCTCATTGTTTTTAACAACCAAGATAGCTAATGACAAGATTCAAGCTTTGCTAATGATGCGTGCTTAATATATCATTCAAGTTCTGTTCAAGTCCTTATTTGAATTACTTAATCTCCTGCCAACACTGGGCATTGTGTTTTATATTTAAAACTGCAATGCAGAGTCACCATTTGAAAAAAATTGCTACGAGACGTGAACCAATGATCAAATGAATATAATGCAACTCTCTTGAACTGGCTCAAACAGACCACTACTAAACGTAGTTTGGCATCGCAACTTATGACTCGTGCTCTTTTAGGCACACAAAAAAAAAGTTCAGAGATTGTCATTCACAACTATCCTCAAAGACCTTCTTCTAATTTCAGAACAACTAAAATCTTCCAATTCTATTACCACTGGTCTCCAAAAATACATACTTCACAATATTTAATAACTGGGCTCCTCTTCACCATCTCCATTTAATTTGGTGCAGTTTAAAAACAATTTCTTTACAAAATGGCTTTGCAAGCAATTTAGAAATCACAAAGAAAACCATTAAAAAAAAAACTGAATCCCCAATTCAAAGTAATAAATCAAATACAGGTTAATGGAATTCCCAGGGTCACATTTCAACCAAATGGTTGTAATGCTACAGCCACAACTTTATTGCAGACCAGGAGCCAGCAGGTAATTCCAACTCCACCTGTAAAGAAAAACAAGCAAGTTAGATGTGCATCTTAATATAGAGTCCTTTGCATTTATAACGAAGACTGCGTCAGTTTACATTTGTGATCACTGAAACGTGAAGCAGGATCTGTGCTACAATCTGAAAACCAGTGGGAAAGCATCCATACAACACAAAGTTAGCTGGGAAAACTCAAATCTCCTTGGTCATCTTTCCCTTCTACCTCAGTAAAGAAATAGATGACATATTGATTCTCAGCAACATGCAGCTAATCAATCAACTGCTCCAACATGAGTTGATTATATATTTACTCAGATGACTCTGAAGGTTCTTGTGCGTACACAAAGGATCAAATACTCATAGAATAGTTTCTTTGATGCTGGAAACATGGAAGGCATAAAGCGACAGGACAGAGTTAAATAATGGAGAAACAAGGATAGATGGGAAAGTTACATATTCTGGAATTTTGCTCAATTAAAGGAAGGGGGAAAGTTGCCTGGACACTTTGTTCCAGAAGGCTATCAGTCCCCTCAGGTTATGCAGAATTTGTAGTCAGGTACAGGAACATGTGACTGAATCAGGCAGGTTAAGGAGAACCAACATGTAGTAATTGGAAGGCACAATCCTTGACTTTGCCAACAAGCAAAAGGGGCTTGCTACCTGTGTGAATGAGAAGAAGGTGGATGAGTTAACTGGCCATGGTGGAGGATACCATTCAAAAGGGGAGAGCAAAACAGAATGTGGTCGTGATAGAAGACAGTATAATCAAGGCAATAAATGCTGTTCTCTGCAGTCAGCAGTGAGTGCAGATGGCTGTGTTGCCTTCCCAGTGCCAAGGTTAAAGGGCACTGACTGTGGGCTAGAGAGGAACTTGCATCAGGAAGGGAAGGATCTAGTGGTCATGGCCCACATTAGTACCAACAACATAGGTAGGACTAAAGGAGGAGGATCTGCTTAGACAGTATGAGCAGCTAGGGACTAAAGTAAAAATCTGAACCTCAAAGGTAATAATTTCTGGAATATTACCTGAGTGACAAGGAGATTGGCACATGGAAAATAAGATTAGACAGTTGAAATTGGTGTGGGAGAAACATATTGTGATTCCTGGTGCACTGGTAGTGTTGAGGAAAGTGGGAGTTGCACTGTTTGGATGGTCTTCAACTCTGTGCTGGGGTCAGTGTTCCGACGAGTCTATAACCAGGGCAGTGGAGAGAAATTTAAATTCAAGAAGTGGGATGAGGGGAGATATGATAAGACTAAAGAGAGGGGAGTAGATAAGAAAACAGGATAGGAATGAGGGAAATGGTTCTCAGTGTGTCAGGAAAGAACAACAGAGATAAACATAAGAGTGCACAAGCAGATGAGGCTACAAATTGTAAAAATAAGAAAACTAAAGGCAGTCCGCTAGAATGCGCACAGCATTTGCAACAAGATAAATGAATGGACAGCACAAATCAATGAAAATAGGTGTGATTTAATTGTCATAATGGAGGTGTGCAGCCAGGGTTGGGAACTGAAATTTAAAGGGTATTCAGCATTTAGGAAGGATGGGCAAAAAGTAAAAGGCAGTAGGATCTCACCTTTAATAAATGATGGTACATTATGGAGAGGGAATCTTAGACCAGAGACCAAGATGTAGAATCAGTTTGGGTGAAGCTAAAAAACAGCAAGGGGCAGGAAACTTTGGTAGGAGTTGTTTGTAGGCCACTAAATAACAGTAGAAATCTAGGGCATTGGTTAAATCCGGAAATTAGAGGTGCTTGCATGTACAGAAATCATGGGGAACTTCAATTTACGTGTAGACTAAATAGCACAGGTCCCTTCTAAAGGCCATTAAACACTCAGATGGGCCTTAACGACAATTGGCAATGGCTTAATTTTGAAATCCTTAAGCATTATCCTGGGTTTCTAGATTGCTAGTCCAGTGACAATACCATTACATCACTGCTTCTCTGCTAATGCACAGATAACAGAGTTAGGATAAACAGATCATTCTCGGGTTGCAAAGCTGGGCCTTGTGGGATACTGCAAGGATCAATGCTGGTGTCCCACAATCTATATCAACAATTTGAAGATGTGACCATTGTGAGGAGGATGCAGAGTTTTCAAGGAGAGTTGGGCACACTAGTTTAATGGGTAAGAGCATGGCAGATGAAATATAATGTGGAAAATTTGAAGTTATCTATGTTGGTAGGAAAAGCAAATACAGAGTATTTCATAAGCAGGAAGAAATTAGAAAATGTTGATGTTCAAAGTGTTCTTGGTTATAAGTCAGATGAAAGCTAACAAGCAAGTAGGAAGGAAAATGGTATTTATTGCAAGGTGATCTGAGTACAGGAGTACTACTGCAATTGTGTAGTCAGTTGGTGAGACAGCACTTGGAGTAGTGTGGACAATTCTGGTCTCCTTACTTATGAATGGATATACTGGCTATACAGAGTGCGCAACGTAGGTTCACCAGATTAATCCCGGGATTAGTGGGGTTGTCCTAGGAAGAAAGATCATGAAGATTGGACCTGTATTTGCCAATGATAAGAAGAATGCAAAGTAATCTCATTGAAGCATATAAAATTCTTACAGGGCTTTACAGGGTAGGTGCAGGAAAGATGATTCCTCTAATTAGGGGATCCAGAATCAGGGAACAGAACCTCAGAATAAGAGGCAGGCCCTTTAAGACTGAGATGAGTAGGAATTTCTTTAGTCAGACAATGGTGAATCTTTAGAATTCTCTATCCCAGAAGGCAATGGATACTCAGTCATTGAGTCTGCTCAGAGCAGAGATCGACAGATTTCCAGATACCAATGACACCAAAGGATACAGGTACACTGTGGAAAGATGGCAATGAGGTAGAAGATCAGTCATGATTTAGTTAAATGGCAGAGCTGGCTAAAGGGGCTGACTGGTGTACTCCTGCTCCAATGTTCCTACAAATTTCACATTCACCCCACATCTCTGTTGGTCATCACCAGAATTTGACTGTTGTTGCTGAATTTCTACTGACCTTGCTACAATGGATTTTGTCAATCAGGTGTTTCATATCTATAAAGCTTATCCCAATGATTACAAGTCTTCAAACCAGAGAGCCAGAGAGCTCTTATTTACCAGATAATGAGCGCACAACAAGTAGAATAATGACAAGCTCAGTTGTCCCTACCAAGTTGCTAATCTTCAATAATTTGCACTGATATTTGGAAAAGTCATTTCGGTGAGATGCCAAGGGCTGCTGTGTGAATGGACAAGTTAGTCATGGGAAAGAAAAAGAAAATAAATAAAAGACACAAGTTTTTTTTAAAAAAATGAACAATTTAAATGAAACTCTTCTTAATCATACTGCACCTTCTACTCCAGTTGGGAAAGCTACCATCCGCTCCAAAGGTGCCATCCATTTTCGTGGGAGCACAGCAACAGGCTCTGAATAATACTTCAGTATCAAGGAAATCATTAAAACTGCCTGAAACAAAAGAATACAATTGTTTGAATAATGGTTGCTACAGGACCCATAATTCCTGCACTCTAGAATCCGCTCTATTCATTGCTTGATTTTATTATAGCGTAACGATGCTGCTTGGATCCAGGGTTGTTTGCAGCTTGTCTGCTTGTTGGAAGTCTGGGAAAACACTCAGGTCATTTTTCGCTCAGGTTTCCTGTGAGATTAATTTGAAGTTTCCTAGAAACTTAGGATAAGCCTGGCGGCTAACTACCATGTTTTTCACCTTCCTGTCTCAGGATTGAAGCATCACTATGGTTCTCTGTGACATAACAAGGGCCAAGGGCTGATAAATGGGATTAGGCGGGAGGTCAGGTGTTTCTCACGTGTCAGTGCAGACACACGAGTATGATTCCATGATTTACACAATGGGAATTTCAGCAAAGAATAATGTCATTTGCATGCTTCCTCCTCAAACTCAAGCATTTTTCAATAGTCAGAATCAAAGACCTCTCTCACCAAACTATCGTATAGCTTTACCTGTAGCCAATCAGCCATGAAATAATGCTGTGTCGCCTGTGATTCTAATCAGATTATGTTGCTTTGTGACAATGATGGTGCTACTGAATTTAAAGGGGGTGGGGGTATTAATGGGGTCCTTGCCAAAAATGTATGCAATGTGTAAGGCTTTCAACACATCAATATGTTTGTCTTCCAACTTCCCATCTGCAAAAGGGCATAATCTGGATTCCTTCATTTACTGAGTTAGAAGATATTACAACTGTTGCATTACCTTCCAACTCTAATTTTGCCTTAATTCTCATTTCAGCTTCTGAGTACAACTAGGAAATTCCTCCCATTTCCCAATTGTCTTGCCCTGAGGATTGCACCAATTTCCTTCTTTGGCTTCTGTGAATAAACCAAAGATTGATTCAATCCTTCTATTTCAATATCTTGTAATATTAACTCAGCCTGTTTTTGCTGGGCTATAGTCTGAATTTGAATGACGTGAAGATACTCTCTCTTCCCCAGAAGTATATATCCTTTGTACAATGAGATTGGGCAGTCTGCATGACTGAAGTCTAGATTCCAGATTGCAAACCAAAGCTGTACATCCTGACATTCTCAAAGAAAGTGCGGATGGCTAATGTAAGAAGCAAGTATCATATTGGTACAGCTAGGCTTTTAGTAACATTTGGGATTCAAGTACATTGCTAAGATAAGGATATACATAGAACCCTGCATTTAGGAGAGCTCAATGATGACATGATAACAAATAAAGATTAATCTCTCAAATAGCATTCCTCAAGTGAGGAAAATTTCACAAGCTCAAATTTAGATATTTCCAAAAATATCTCCAATAATTACTTTGAAGTGCAGCAACTTGGGGCAACTATTTTCTATACAACAAGATCCAACTGATAGTGATGTGACGTTAAAAATATCCAAAATTCCACGTGTATTTTTTTTTGAGAAATGCACTTACCTGAACAATATAAAATACAATATTCACCACCCACTTGATCTTCGCCAACTGTGCTGTCCTTGTTTTAACTGTAAAAAGAAGGCATTCTACTCAGTATAGCTCATCAGGCAATTGACAGAAGATAATCTAATTTTATTTCATGCTAGCGAGGTTCTAATTAGTGCAAACCAGAAGCCATCATTTTACAAGAACAAAGAAAAAAAAATGAAGGTCATTGAGTTCCTGTTCATGGAAAAAGGCATTCTCCTTTGTTGCATTTAATTTTATTGCCTCAGCTGCTTAATCAGAATCAGCTACTCCCTCATAGTTGGGATTACTTTTGAATGAGATGCACTGCTTGAAAGGCTGGTGGGAGCAGACTCAATAGTAACTTTCTGAACGGAATTGGATGAATACAAGAAAAGGAAAAAATTGCAGTGTTATGGTAAAAGGGTGGAATTAATTAGATAGCTCTTAAAAAGTATATTTGGGACAAATGCATCCTTTGGTGCTGCAAGATTCAATGCTGCGATGAGTTTCTGAATTTTTGTTAATTAGAAAAACTCAAACAACAACACAAGATACTCAATGAGAGTAGCAAAGACAAGAAAACACGAGAGCAAAAGGGGAAAGAAATTGGTCACTGAAATGTCTGTAAATATCAATCAAGCATAGGTCTGGTTTCATTAAACGTTCAGGTATAAGTCGTCACTGGCTATGGTGATCGGCAACAAATAACCAACCTGGTTTTTTCTCCTCCCTGACACAGATTATTAAATCTTGTTGGAGAACGGTACTCTTCACTTACTACAGAACTGGAAACAATTGGAGAGGTGCTGTTCCTCAAGCTTTTTAGGCAGGATATTATGCTGCCTTTTGGAATGGGTCACAGTGGTAAGTATAATGGACTTTTGATAAAAACCCCAAACTCCATTTTTCTCTACACTGATATTGATAGACCTGTTGAGAATTGCAAACATTTTCTATTCTTATTTCAGATTTGCTTTTGTTCAGAATAACTCATTTTGTTTTTGTAAAGGTAAAAAAAAATGAATAGCTAGATAGCAAAATTGCAAGGCAAAAACAGGGATGTGACCTACCTGAGTTAATTGAGCTCAGCAAGGGCAACAGGATAGGTTATACAATTAATTGAAGCTGGATTGGGGGCAATTGGGAGAAATGGGTACTGTTGGAAATGTTCCTGATCATTATATATAGGGACTTCTTGGAAGTTGGCAAGTGTGTACAGTGGATTAGAAAATGGATTAGATTCCATAAGATATCTTTCACAGTCATCTGGTATCAAACTTTATGGTTCCCAGATGAATAAATGAGCATTTTAATAGAGCATCAAAGAGCTGCATCTCTGAGGGAGTTAATGATGTCAAAAAAACAGGGGAGAGGGCAAGGGGAGGCAAAAGAGAGCACATCTTTCTGATTCCCCATAACTCAAAAGGAAAAGCAACTGAGTGATTGTCAGTTTTTTGCTTTTGCCTGCTGCAGTCTTACTAAAACAGAAACAAGCTTGTATGTACCGTGAGTTTTCAGTTTATCGGTCATTTTGTTGATCTTGCGCTCCAGCCGTGCGTACCGAGCAAATTCATCCATCATGCTGATCATTGCTAACTCCTGCTTCATATTTCCAATTTCAATTCTCATTTGGAGCTCAGTTTCTCCATCCTTCTGCAGAAGTTTGGCGATCTGGGAAAAAAAACAAGCACCCATTAGGCAGCATCATTTTCAAAGCATAGTAATGTGCCACTCATAATCTCTGTGCATTTGATTAAGTGTTCTTTGCACAAGTCCCATCAACATGTAAAGTAAGATGACAGTAAAATCCCGAGGAGAGTTGCTCCTCTCTTGTCTAGTTCCACTTGTTGGGACCCAAGCATAAACCGATCTGTTGACTGGTTGTTGATAAGTAAATTGCTACTAATTCAGACCTGAAATAATATGGGGATTATTTATATTTGAATGGCCATATTCTAATGAGGACAGCAAGTGATGCATTTCAAGTTCCATTAAACAGGATAATGTGCAATGGAGATCATGTGTAATATATATTGTACATAGGATATCAGGACAAAACACCATAGACCAAACACCATGGAAGTATCAAACAACAACTGCGGATGCTGGAATCTGAAATAAAAACAGAAAATGCCAGACCTACCAATGTTTTCAGCATTTTGGTTTGATACCATGGGAACATATTGGAAAACAAGATGAAGCTTACCAAGAAGACCACAGCTTCAGTGCTTCTGCTCCCCTGGATTTAACCAACCTGTACCAACGGTCAGGATTTTCCAATCCCAGCAATGGCATTACTGGAAATTCTCAGCCAAAGTCAATGGCTGTTTTTTAAATTTTCTGGCCCTCCACTGCCAACTGGTGTGACTGGGAAATTCTGGCCTAATTATTTGAATCCTAGAATTATAGAAACTTGCAGTACTGACGGCTGTTTGGCCTGAAAAAGCGCTTTTGGCTGCATGGCCTGCACCACTGTAGGTTATGATAAGCGAACACCAAAATGTTTTATTTTAAATGAGATTAGGATTTCAGCCTCTACCACCCTTTCAGGCAAGGAGTTCCAGGCCCAACACTACCTTCTGGAGGGACAAAAAAAAACACAGTTCTCCTCTAATCTTTCTACTAGTTACTTTAAATCTATTCCCATCAGTTAATTACCTGCATGCCAAGGGAAATAGCTCCCTCCTATCCACTCTGTGTAGACCTCTCACTTTAATCACCCCTTGGTCTCCTCTGTTTCAAAGAAAATAGCACTAATTTATCCAATCCTTCCTCATAGTCAAACTTTTCCACTTCTGGCAACATCCTTGCACATTTCCTCTGTACCCACTCTGGGAGCACTCACATCCTTCCTATATTGTGGTGATCAGAACCGTGAAAAGTCCATCTATATATTTTAACAACTTGAAACCTCCCATACCCAAACCACGGTTAAATGAAATAGGATCAGACTTCACTATAATAATACTTCAAGTCAAATAATAATTTTATTTAGCCTCTTCAATATAATAAAACATCCATAAGACATTTGAGGCATGATAGAACAAAACACAAAAACAGAGCCATGTAAGATATTGGGGAAAAAATGCTTGAAGTTGATTTATTACTCACAAGTAGCCTTACATGAACCCTGCAATGAAGTTACTGTGAAAATCCCCGAGTTGCCACACTCTGGCACCTGTTTGGGTACAGGGAGGAGAATGTAGCATGGCAGCCAGCATGTCTTTTGGACTATGGGAGGAAACCCACACAGAAATGGGGAGAATGTGCAAATTCCACACAGTGACCCAAGCCAGGAATCAAACCCAGTTCCCTGGCGCTGTGAGGTAGCAATGCTGACCACTGTGCCACTCCAGGCACATAACCAAACACTTGGTCAAAAAAGGCAGAGTTTAAGCAGTGTCTTGAAGGAAGAAAGTGATGCTGAGAGATTTGGGGAAAGAATTCCAGAGATTAGGGCCTTGGCAGCTGGTGATAGATTTACAGGACTGGTGTGAGAAAGAACATGGGTGGCAAAGCTTAAAATGGCCTCAAGGTTACAGACAGTAAAACATAAGAAACCAGCCATGAGTGGATCAAATCTATGAGTAAAAAAAGCATGGATTAGCCATGAAAAATTGTCCTCTAGTGTCCCAAGATGCGTAGATCAGGGGATTAGCAGGGTAAATACATTGAGTTATGGGGATAGGGCCTGGGTAAGGTGCTCTGTGGAGAGTTGGTGTGAACTCGATGAGCCAAATGGCCTCCTTCTGCACTGTAGGAATTCTTCGAGGATTTTAGCAGCAAAACAGTTGAGGTGGGCAAAGACAAATGATGTTAATGAGGCAGAAAAAGGCGCTTACAGATGGCACGGACATTTGGTTGAAAGCTCACCTTTTGCCAATACTCGCTATTTATATTTATTTAAAGGAGTTGCCTCTTGAGCAGGGTTAAAATATTCACAAGTATCTTCAGCCAAAAGTGCTGAGTGGATGATCCTACTCAGCCTGATCTCCCCACCATCTGTCTACCTTCAGGAGAATTTGGTTTAGTTCACAAAGTGGCAGACACTGACAATATCCTGCTGGTAGTGTTGAAGACTGGTGCATCAGAGTTAATTACGCCCCACGCTGAACTGTTCCAGTATGGACACTGTCATGAACCAGACAGACGAGCGGAAAATTGCCAAGCAGTCTTATCCAGATATAAATTTATCCCAGTCAATTTCTGTCCTCTCAGCCTGCTCCAATCAGCAATAAAGTGATAGGAGTCATGAATACTACCAAACAATAGCTGCTCAAAAATACTCATTAAAACTCCAACAAAGCTCCTCAGCTCTGATGTAGACACAGGCACAAGGGTAGAAAGGCAGGCGAAAAGCTGCCTTCAGCATTAAGGAAGCATTCATTATGTAGGCTTTCCAAAATTAAACTGGGGTCAATTGGGGGAAAAGTGCTCTGACGATCAGAATCAATCCTATCACAAAAGGAAGGTAAATGCGATTGCCAGAGAACAACTATTGTGGGAGACCCTCAAGGAAGCCTCCTAAGCTTAATCATTTTCTGTTTCATTGGCAAATTTCCCTCTACCACAAGATCAAGAGTGGAACCATTTGCTGACAATACTAGTGATCAACTACATTCTCAACACCTCAGAGAATGATGCTCAAGATAGTTTACAACAGGAAATGGATATCCAGAGCTGGGATGATAAGCACAAGATAATAGTTACACTGCATAAATGATGAGTAATGACCTTCTCAAAAAGAGAACCCAACCACCCACCCTGCTCCCCCTTGACCATAAAATATAAAAAAAAAATTAGACCATTCGGCCAATTGAGTCTGTTCTGCCACTCAATCGTCATGGCTGATATGATTCTCATCCCCATCCTCCTGCCTTCTCCCCATAACCTTGATCCCTCTATTGATCAAGAAACTAAGATGATCAATGACTTGGCCTCCACAGCCCTCTGTGCAATGAGTTCCACAGATTCAACACCCTCTGGAAATTCCTCCTCATCTCAGTTTTAAAGGAATGTCCCTTCACTCTGAGGTTGTGCCCTCTGATTCTAGTCTCTCCCACTAGTGGAAACATCCTATCCACGTCCACTCTTATCTAGACCTCAGTAATCTATAAGTTTCAATTAGATCCCTCCTCATTCTGCTAAACTCCATCAAATGTAGACCCAGATCCTTAACCGCTCCTCACTGACTGACTGGACTAGCCACATCAACTATGCAGCTGCAAGAACAGGACACAAGCTGGGTACTCTGATAAGTGACTCACTTGCTGACTGTTAAAGCCTTTCCGTCTATAAGGCTCAAATCAGGACTGAGGTGGAATACTTACCAGGATGAATGTAATCACAACACTTCAAAAGTTTGATGCCATCCAGGAAAGGGCAGATTGTTCAACTGTGCCCCTTCCACTGGCTATCCATCCCTCTATGACTTGTATACTTTGGCTGCAATAACCTACAGGGTGCAACTCACCAAAGTCAGTTTGATAGTATCTCTAGTCTCGAACACCAAGAATAGTAAGTGCAGAATCATCACCTCCAAGTAAAACACCACAACCAGAATTTTATCACCCTGCCTGCCATGGGAATTGGAGCAAGCAAGGGGCGGACCATGGAAACATCTGAAGACTCCAGGCAGGACTTTACAGTTTGGGGACGTGTGAGGTTATAAAATGCCACCTCACATCTTGGCCTGTTATTCACCAGATCAGGAGCCTGGAATTCTCTACCCAACCTCATAAAGGAGCAATATCCCCACATGGATGATAGTAGATCAGAAGGAGATCTTGCAACATCTTTAAGCAACTACAGAAGGGAAATACTGCCTTGTTCACATTACAAATCGAACAGACCTCTGAGGAGCTGCCAATGTCCTCTGAATCATATTCAAAAATGAATCACAGCTTCAGGACTAAACCTCAAAAGGGGCAAAAAAATTCTTACTCTAATTAAATTAATGGAAGTTAAATGCCTGAATTCATAGACATAGGATGTAGGGTCACATTTATAGTTCCTCATAAACTCTTTGTTGGGAAGACAAACGTCATAGGGCAAAAACGTCCACAGCATTCCCGTATACTTCCCAGTGCTTGGCTCACGAGTGGCACAGTTATCAATAAGATGGCAAGCAACAATAGGTGGGTCCTTCGTGAGCAATTCCTAGTGGACAGTTTAAGAACAGTGTTGAGAAGTGAGGGAGCTGTCATTTGATAAAAGGAATTAAGAAAAACCAACAGGACAAAATTTAAAAACAAAACTCTCATTTTAATTCTAATCTTGAAATCACAAAATAAATCACTTCTGTATATAAAAAACAAAAGTACAAATGGGTTATTTTGATATTTTAAGCTTCAAGCTGACTTTACCAAAGGCATCCCTGTCTACAAGGTCATTATATAGTTTTCCGAAGGGTCAGTCTAAAACAAATCTTAGGATTGGGTTCCAACAACAAATGGGAAAAGACCTTGTTGTTTAGAGCTGGATTTAAAAGTTAAATCATCGCCAATCCAATTTACTCATCCAAGATTAATTTTATATGTGGACCAGATTTACACCATCCTGCATCAGGAGAAGATGCAGACTCACTCGTTCTGGAAAGGTCAACAGTAATTTAGCTCAGTGCACAATCTTATTCAAAAGGACAAACTTTAAAGGAACTTGCGATGTTATCACCTGACATTAGTAGCGTTGTTTCCTCCGCAACTAAAATTGCACCTCCTCAATTTGCATTTCTTCAACCACTACACTGTTTTAGGCTGTAACACTGTCAGCTTAATCTTGATTGAATCAATGAAATGAATGGATTCAGCAACTCATGGTTTCAGGTCAATAATGATTTGGGAAAATGTTCTTTCATTTCATTCCCAGGAGCCAATAGTTTATAGAAAGTTGCCGTCAAAATGTACCATACGACTAACTCAAAGCATGTGCAGATGCAGCTCACACTAGTAAAATGGATGAAAAGGAAAACACTAATTAACAACTGACTATAATATTAAAGAGATCCAAACAAAAAATTGCATTTATATAACACTTCTACCACAGCAGAAAATTCCAAGGTGCTTCACAGTACTGTTGTCAAATAAGTTTGACACTGAACTACAGAAAAAGTTATTAAGACAGTCGATCAAAATCTTGGTTACAGAGATATCACATGGGCTGAAGCCATGGATAATATTAAAATCGAGACTGGACTGGGAGCCAACTAGCATAGGGTTGATGCGAGTTAGGGTTCATGCAAGCAGTGTCTTCAATGAGATCAAGATTATGGAGGGCATGTGGTGAGAACTTTAGCAACAGATGACCTGAGGTAAGGGTGGAGATGGATAATTACAGAGATGGATATAGGTAGTCTTGGTGACAGAAAGGATAGGGACTTAGAAGCTCTCTTCAAAGTCAAGTAGGAGTTCACATCTAGGGGAATTTCACAGTAACTTCATTGTAGTGTTAATGTAAGCCAACTTGTGATAATAATAAATAAAAAAAATCATATTGGGCTGAAAAGACTGAATTATATCTCAGTTGATTTTTTACATGTATTATGATAATTCAGATTGAGAAACTTTGTATAGAATTAAATTTACTAGTTAAACTCAATTGGGAATTCATAATTCTACGCTGATTCCATGGAAGTAACTCAAGTCCAAGAAAATCTTGAGGACTGGCAAACTAACACAATGTAAAATTAAATGCACAATTTCACACTTCAACTCTCAAACCCTAAAATTTGGTATTAAAGAGGGATGGGAGTTATTTCATTATCACAGTCCTCCTGTAATAAGCATGAGGAGTTCAACAAGTTGAATGTCTGATGATAGACTTCTGCACCTTCATCCACAGTGGCAGAACCATCATGACCTTAATTAGCCTCCATTTAGGTAGATTATATACATGTAATATACTAACTGGCCAGCAATGACATGTATTCAGCAGTATTTAGGGTTTCAACAGCAAGTATTATGAATAGATCCCTTTGTGTGTTTATGCACAGACAGTTTTTCTGAGATAATGACAGCTGGTAAACGTAAAGGATTTATGCAGATGGTTAGCACTTTTAGGCGGTGCCTTGGTCTTAATTTGACTAACCTATGTATTTCTGGGCATACAAAACATACGGAGCAAGAACACCACAGCACATCTGCTCTTTTGGAGAGAGATATATAGTACAATACAAAATCAGAATACTACTGCTCTGATTTTAAATAGTCAGCAATTGACATTCCCAAAATTATTATAAATGCGCTAGATATTCTGGTGCAAGAGTGCAAAGAGAAAAAGAGAAAAGATCTTATTGTCACTCTCTTGGGAGTAAACAATTAGGCCCCCACACTCAGAGCAAATAGAGAAAATATGAAGGCAAATTGCAGAAGTGTACAGAAAAGGACATTAGCCTAAAATTAACTCAGTGTAAGAGGTATTGAGAGCACAGAATTCTTAAAGTGCACTGGGACAAACCTTTTCAGCCAGTAAATAGCAAGCCCAGAGGGACAATTTTGGACTTGATTTTAGGAAATTAAGTTGGGCGGATGGGAGGGGTATCAGTAGGAGAGCATTTTATTGGTAATGATCAGAAATCAATTAGATTTAGCATTGTTATGAAAAAAAACAATAGTAAAACGTTTAAACTGGGGAAAGAACAATCTTACTGAAATGAGAATTGGCGAAAATGACTGGAAATAGCTGCCCAGAGGCAAATCTGTGTCAAAGTAGGGAGAAACTTTCAAAGGAGAAAGAAGGTTCAGAACAAATATGTTCCCACAAAGAAAAAGTGAGACTTGCAAATCTAGACACCTCCCCTTCCCCAAACGTGAAAGAATAAACAGGATAAGACAGAAAAGAAAAGCTTTTTAGGCTTCTGAAAGCCCAGAGGAGCTTGGAACTGAAGTTATGCTCAAACTGTATAAAACACCAACTAGGCCACAGCTAGAGTACTGTAAACAATTCTGTTTGCCATGTTGCAGGGATATGATCATTCTATACAGAATACACAGATTACAGTAATGTTGCCTGGAACGGCAAATTTTTTTGTAAAGAAAGATTGGCTCTGCTGGGATTGTTCTCTTTGGAACAAGAGTACGCCAAGAGAAAATTTAATTGAGGTGGATAAAATTACAAGGGGTCTGCAGGGAAAGAATCTATTATCCTTAGTAGTGAACCCAATAATTAGAAGGCTAAAATTTTAAGTAACTTGCAGAAAAATAAGAGGAGAGTTGAGATTTTTTTCCCTCCCAGAGGGTGGTGCTGGGAGTCTGAAACTCACCACATTTAAAATTCACCTGGATGTGCACTTGAAATGTGATAATTTAACATGGCTGCTGACCAAGTGTTGGAAAATGGGATTAGGCTGTAGAGTTCTTTTCTGGCTGGCATAGACATGATGGATTTATAAGTCTCCTTCTATTTTCTACATTGCTATATGGCAACACACTCAGACAGACTGCTGGTGCTTGGTTATCTCATTGGAAAGTAACAGGTAAATATCCAACTCATATCTATGTTAGCTATGTCAGTCTTCACAGCAAAGGATGAGGATAAGGCAACAGCGATACAAAAAGAACTCATGCAATTTATTATTTTTCTTAAATTGTGATGGAGAACTTAATGAAAGATGAGCAAATTTCCATGCAGAACCCAATGGTTTCCACCCCAGGGCATTAAAAGGTGAGCAAACTGTTGATCTTGCAAATGTCTCTTGATTTAAGAATTATCTCATGCATTAGAAAGTTACCAATATCACACCACATTGTTTGAGAGAGATAAACAAAAATATAGAACTATTAACCTGTCAGTTCTGAGAAGTCATTAGAATTTTTTATTTGAGACACAGTGAGTGATTGAGTATTTGGAAAAATATGAGCTTAGAAACCCAGCTTGAATTTGTAAAGGCCCCATGTCTAACAAATTAATTGAATTTTTAAAAGGACATAACTAATGTGGTTGATAAGGAACATTACTTATACAGACTTCCAGAAGGCATTCAACATGGTTCCACGCAAGAGACTTAAAAACTGAACAGACATGGACTAGAAGGCAACCAACTGGCTTGAAGAGAAGTCTGAGAACAAGGATAATAGGTATGTACTCAAAATCAGGAGGATACGAATAGGGCTGCTTCTGGCCATCTATACAGGGGATGCAGCTTTCCACTACATTAATAAATAACATAAAAGGGAAGAAACATTCTCACAAATTCATGCCACATGACTACCAGCTGATGGCCATTACTAACAACAGTGTAACTAGTCTGGTGTCGTCTTCTTTATGCTGGTGATAATCTCTGGCTTTCCACCATGGTCAGTGATTGATCTGACCAGTGTTGACATAGAAACTAGAGGTTGTAAATCATCAGTAGATGAGGTGCTGCTTACCTTAATGCCTATTGGTATTAGGGTTGTAGGAAGGTTTAGGTCAAGACTTTGTACAATTGAATCTGGATTGTCAGCAGGTTCTGGTTCCAGTGGATGATCTCCAAGCCGACAATTGGTCCTCATGTCTCCATCATATGATGTCATTTGATCTGGACAGTATAAGGGACAAGTCCAGTCTGTGCAAGGATTGTGGCAGAACTTGTTTGTCTTCCGTGGAGCAATTCCTAGTCTAAACTCCTTGCTCTTGGTGGAAAATTCTATGCTTTCTTTTCCCGCCATTCTAATTGTTGTTACTGTTGTACAATTTTTTTTAGTTTTCAGAGGTTTCAGCAGATTTCTTCAAACTTTGAGGCCTGATTCTCCATTGGTCATCATGTTGACTTTGGCTCAGTCTAGTTAAATCTTCTCCAGCCATATACAACCCCTCAATGCTGGATAGTTGCCCTTTGCTACATGTAGAGACAAATCTTTTGTTTGCCCACAACTACTTTGATGCAGCTCTTCAGTGGAACCACTTCACCTGTGCACATCTCCAGCACTATCCTTGATAGTTTCAAGGGAATGTGTTTAGGTTTCTCCTTGTAACCATTCTGTGGCACCAGAGAGATTGCTGCCCCAGTGTCAACTTCCATCCTTACTGGTTGTCCATCCAGCAGTGGAGTCACCCAACATCAGTGTGTAGCACCATAATGGCTAAAACATTCAGCAATAATTCCTCTTCAGACTGAGTCGCTACGATTTTCTTGACTCTTTTGTGGTGCATGAACTTTTCTTCTTTTGTTCTGTTTAAATGCTGTCTTGGTTTGTTTTTCTTTCTTATTTTTACTTCAAGTTTGATTTTTCTTCCAGCAGGCAGTGTGCCTTTTCTCCCCACAGCTTTGACACTTAGGGTGCACTTGGAATCTAGTGTTCAATTCTGGTTGCTACACTACCAGAAGGATGTGGAGGCTTTGGAGAGGGTACAGAAAAGATTTACCAGGATTTTGCCTGTGTGGAGGGCATTAGTTATGATGAGAGGTTGCAGAAAATTGGGTTGTTCTCACTGGAATGAGAGAAGTCGAGGGGCAAGCTGATAGAAGTCCACAAAATTATGAGGGGCATAGACAGAGTGGATAGTCACAAGCTTTTTTCCAGGTTGGAACAATCAATTATTACGGGCATAGGTTTAAGGTGCGAAGGGCAAGATTTAAAGGAGATGTACAAGGCACTTTTTTTAATCCAGAGGGTAATGAATGCCTAGAACTCGCTGTTGGGGAAGGGAGAGGAAGCAGATACAATAGTAACTTTTAAAGGATGTCTTGACAAATACGTGAACAGGACGGGAATACAGGAATAAGATCCCATGAAGGGCAGAGGGTTTTCGTTCCGAAAGGCAGCACGGTCGGTGCAGGCTTGAAGGGCCAAAGGGCCTGGTCCTGTGCTGTAATTTTCTTTGTTACCATGACTTTACACGAACATTCAGCTCCTGGATACCCTGGCTTTACGCACAGGTCACATGTTTGAATTTTGAGGCTCTTGGGTATGGATTCAGCCACCTTTCTACATATTTGAACACACAAACTCAATTGCTGAACTTCCTTTGCAGCCAGTCCCATAGACATAGCAAATTGCACGACCTTTTTCAAATTCATCAGAATATCAGGGCTACTAAAGTTAAGTAAGGAGAACTGGTTGCATGGGCTAGGCTTGTATCCTTTTGTATATGGAAAATTTAGGGGTGACCTATTGTAAGACGATTAAGGGATTTGATAGCTTCTTTCTATATAGTCTATTTCCTCTCTAGGCAGCAAGACATAAAAATTAAAGCTAGACCATTACTGAATCTTCACTTGACCACTTCCGTTGTTTGAATACTCATCCTATAATGTAAACTACACGTACAGGAATGAGAAAGGAATTTAAGTATAAGCTGCAGTTTGGTCATGAGACCTGTTACGATGTGCAACTCTAGTGCGGTACTGAGGGAATGTTGCAGGTGCTGTCTTTTGGCTGAGAAATGAAACCAAACCCTGCCTGCTTTCTTTCAGCACCAAGAATGGGAGCTTGCTCGAATCTCCTAGCAAACACTCATCCTCAGATCAGCAGCACTAAAACCATTGCTTTCAATGGGAACTTGCTGTGCACAAAAGGACTGCCTTGTTTTCTACATTGCAAAAGCTACCACGCTTCAAAAATGTACTTGCTTGGCTGTAAAGCACTTACTTCATTAACCCTAGACATCCTGAGGTTATGAAGAACGTTACATAAATAAGGCATTTGTTTTTAATCAATTTGCTAATGCCTCAAACTATTTCATACTTTCCTTTTTGTACTTTTTCTGCCCACACTCAGGCCTGGAAATGTGTAAGAATAATATTGTTTAACAAACACTTGAGTGGGCTGGGGTTGATCCTTTCCTTGAAAAAATCTGAAGAACATTTCCCAAATTAGATTCAGATTGGAAATAGCAAAATTAGTTGAAGATAATTTGTTGTGCTAGAAATGAGCAATCTGCACACACAATTTTTTCCCCCCGAACTATCAAAATCACTTTTTTCCCTCAGCTAATGTAAGGTCTGGCTTTTACGAGGTTGATTAAAACTCGAGGAACATCCATACTCACAACTTGGGGAAGGCCAGAATGTATTGGTATCCTTGCTCACATGGTCAGATCTTGGTTTTCCCCAACTTTGCACTGACCAAAGTACATAATACATCTTTTGGCTTTGAGCTGTTAGACCTTGCTTTGCATAAACCAGGATAGTGTGGGAGAGAGTGATGCAAGCAAATACGGCAACGTCATCAGTTGAATGCAAATACATAACCCCCCCCAACACTTAGAACTACAAAAAAATTATCGTTCAGCAAAAGGCCATTCAGCCCACTGTGTCTGCATTGGCCAAAAAAACAAAAAAAACTAGCCGCTCAATTTAATCCCATTTTCCAGCACATGATCCGTAGCCTTGTAGGTTACAGCACTTGAGATGCAGATTCAGGTACCTTCCTTCTACCAATCAGATTAAAGCTATGCCCCCGGTAATTGATCCTGCTAGGAAAAGCAAGATTTTCTTTCTAGACTCATAATTTTGCACGCTACAATTTGGTCACCCCTTGGCCTCCTCTGTTCCAAGAGAAACAACCCCAGCCTATCCAATCTCTCCTCATAGCTTCAATTCCCAAGTTCTGGCAACATTCTTATAAATCTCTTCTGCAGTCTCTCCAGAGCACTTACGTCCCTTTCTGCAATGTCGAATCAAAACTGTACACAAAACTCTAGGTGTGGCCTAACCAGTGTTTTATGCAGTCCCATCGTTACATCCCTGCTTTTGTGTTCAATATCTTGCCCAGTAAAGGAAAGCATGCCATGTACTTTCCTGACCACCTTATCCACCTTTCCTGCCACTAGGACCTGTGCACATGCAGTCCTCTCTCAGCATCTTTCCATTTATTGAGTATTCCCTTTCTTTGTTTGCCCTTCTCAAATACATTATCTCACAAATTTTCTGGATTGAATTCCACTTGTCAGAATGGAAACCATCAGCCTCCAGGACTTGAGCTACCATCTACATTCTGAAAGGTATGGATGTAAACACAAAGCCCGAAGAGCATACAGCAAAGTCAGAATGACTGGGCTCTGTGTTTACTGCCAATAACTTGCGGTCAAGTCTGAATTTGCCACAAACTTAGCAGATCTCTTTCACGAGGCTGACAGTAGGCACAGGAATATGTCAGATAATTTAGGATTCGCTAATCAATGTTCCTCACTTATTCATAGTTTATCCACTTTCCAGAATAATGGCGGACCTAGTTTATAGTTTTCTCTTAATATCGAAAGAAATCATGGGACATAAAGCAGAAAGTTAATGACTAGAATAAAAATAACAGGACCTCATGTTGCATCTTAAGAACATGCCCTAGACCTTCAGACAAGTGCAGTGACAATTGAGAGAAAACAGGACGGCCAGTTTGTAAACAGCATTCTGCTGACAGGAGATGACATCCAGAAGAAACATCACAGGCCAGAAAAATTCTCACCTTATCAAATAGTTCCATGGGAACTTATAATGTCCATCTGAACTGCTGGGATGGATTTAACATCTCACCTCAATGTCTCATACACTAGAATAACATTTTCTTCATACTGCAATGCAGTGTCTTCTGAGGTTGAGGCTGCACCTAGTCCTTTGAGACTTCAGTGCAGCACTGAAGAATTGCTGTACTCTTGAAGGTGTGGTCTTTCAGGCGAGACATTAAACATGTGACTGCCTCTCAGATAGCCGTAAAAAAAAATCCAAAGCACTACTCAGAGACCTCAGGCCATCTGGCTGCTTAAACATTATGCATTTGAGGCCGGAAAGAGAAGTTCTGAGACTATTTCTTAAGCAAGAAAAAGTTATTATTCCACAAAGTACGAAAGGAACCCTGAAATAAATGTGAAAAATGGCAAAATATTTCAGCGGTCAGGCAGCATCTGTGGAGAAGAAAATGGTTAATGCTTAATGCTTCAGGTTGATGAGTTCTGGGCAGACTGTTTCACTGACCAATACTAAAACCTGAGTTAGATGGCTTTCACAGCTATGTAGCTCTTTAAAACAAATTGGTACTGATTACAATGTGCTCTGATCTAGCAGCTATACCAACAGCATCCCATATTTTACAAGTGACATTACCCAATTTAAAGCTAGAAAACCATCACAAAGTAAAGCCGCACCAAATAATACAGTTTTGTACACATGATCCAGAAACATCTCCCACTGGGATGATAGTACCAAACAAGAACACACAGACAAACAGTTCAAGTTAAATCAATACCAAAGTCAAATGCCAATCAAGACTGATAAGGCAGGTGATTCTATGTAGCACCCACCAATTCCAGAAAAATGAGAAGCCATGCAAGCATTCAGAACAAAGACATCACTAGAAATATCATATATAGTTTTGCAAAATAGAGGGTATATACGATAAATTGTGGTCAAGTGTCTTTGAAGACATGATTAGCGTTTTGGGTGGAGATATGAATAAGTAGTAATTATCGCATAATTGTTAGTACAGGAGGAGGCCATTCAGTCCATTGTGTCTGCACCAGCTCTCAAAATAAGCATAATCTCCTTGCTCTTGTACACAAAGCCACTATTAATAAAACCTAGGATACTGTATGCTTTCTTAACTGCTCTCTTCACTTGCTCTGCCAACTTTACTGACTTATACACATGTACACCCACATCCCTCTGCTCCTGTCTACCCTTTAGAATAGTAACCCTTATTTTATGTTGTCTCTCCATGTTCTTCCTGCCGAAACAACTCACTTCGCACTCCTCAATACTGAAATTCACCTGCCACCCATCTGTCCATTCTACCAACTTTCAAGTCCTTTTGAAGTTCTACACTGTCCTCACAGAGTACAATGCTTCCAAGTTTTTAAATTGTCCCCTGCACACTAAGGTCTAGATCACTAATAAACATCAGGAACAGGGTCCCAATACCAACCCCTGGAGAACTCTGCAACAAACTTTCCTCCAGCCCCAAAAATATCCATTACCATTATTCTGTTTCTTATTACTCAGCCAATTCCGTATCCATGTTCCCACTGTCCTTTTTATTCCATGAGGAATAAATTTCCTTAAGTTTGTAGTGTGGAACTGTATTTACTGTGTTTTGGAAGTCCACATATACAAATCACTTCAGTAGCAACTCTTACCTCTTCAAAAAATTCCAGCAAGTTAAACAGGAATTTCCCTACTACTGTAGGAAATTCTCCTGAACATTATCTTGGAATTCTTGTCTGTCTCTGCCCTTCACACTACCTCTATCCCAGTCTACATTTGTGTAACTGAAGTCTCCTATAACTAATCTAATGTTTGCAACTTGCTGTAATTTCCCTACATATTTGTTCCTCCACATTCTTCCCACTAGTTGGTAGTCTATATGCTACACTGAGCAATGTGATTGCACCCTGTCTGATCCTGTCTATGGAATCCCCAATCACTACTGATCTTCCACTTCTCTCCTTCCCTCTGTGCAGCTGAGTCACCCATTGTGCCACAAACTTGGCTTTGGCTGCACTCCCCTGAGGAACCATCCTTACTCTAGCCAAATGGATTCTGTCCTTAAACCTTCTGGGGCATCATCCTTCTCCAGATCTGCAATGCTCTTAAATCAATACCAACACCCCTCTTCCTTTTTTGCTTTCCGATCTTTTCTGAATACCTTATATCAAGGAATATTCAAAACCCAGTTCTGTCCTTACTTGAGACGGTCTCTTATCACATGATAATTCCACATGGCAATCTCTGCCTGTAACTCAATCTTATTATATTCTATGGATTGACATGCACACAGTATAATCTTGATTTAGACTTCATTACTTTCTCCCTTCCTCCAACTCCATCTATTAACTTACTAAAATCTGAGTTACCCCACAGGTTCCCAGCTTCCTGACAAACTAGTTTAAACCCTCCCCAACAGCACTAGCAAATTTTCCTGCAAGGATATTAGCCCTGGTCTTGTTAAGGTGCAAGCTGTCCAGCTTGAATAGGTCACATTTGCCCTAGAATCAGTTCCAATGCCTAGAAATCTGAAGCCCTCCTTCCTACACCAATTCTCCAGACATGTGTTCAATAGCTCAACTTCCTCTTCCTATGCTCACTTGCATGTGGCACTGGGTCCTGGGATCACTGCTCAAGGTCCTGCCTTTAAATTTCCTTCATCACTCCCAAAAAACCCCGCTTTCAGGAGCTCATCTCTCTTCCTACCGATAGCATTGGTACCAATGTGGACTACAACTTCTGGCTATTTCCCCCCCTTCCTCTGTAGCAAACTCGACTCTGACACCAGGGAGGCAACGACGTTACATCCAAGAATCAGGCTTATTGCCATAGAAATTCCTCTGTGATCCCCGGATTACGGAATTCCCAATCACAATTGATCTCCTACTCTTATTCCCTCCTCCTCCTGTGCTGTTGAGCCATGAATGGTGCCACAGACTTGGCACTGACTGCACTTCACCCTTACCAGTTTCCAGAATGAAAAGCCAATTAACAAACAAGACAAGACTTAGGGGACTCGTGCACTACCTGCCTAGATGTCAGAGCATCTTGTGGTCACCCATTCCCTCTTTTGCATGCTCCTAACTTGTAGCTGATCACCTCCCTAAACATGCTATCTACATACTTCTGTGTCTTGCATTTTCACAATAGTGAATCCAAGCTCTGACATCCAGAGTTCAACCTTCTGCAATTGACCACAGTTCCTATAGATGTATTCATTGAGGACACATGCTGCATTCATGACTTCCCACATAGCGCAGAATGTTCATTCCACTTAACCAAACTGACCTGACATAAAGTAACTTTAATTGTCATCAACAGTTTTTAAAATAGAATAAATTTACCAACAGCAAAGTAGCATAGTAAGAACCAGCTATTGGAGGTTGAGAAAAGGTAGGAAATAAAATGAACACCTCCTTCCCTCTTCACCAAACTCTCTCACTCACCAAACTCCAAATTATTTGGATTTTCCAGAGACTTTTGATAAAATGTCATGAAGTACAGAAAGTACATGAAGTATAGGGATTGAAATGGTAACATGAATCTTATGAAACTAGTTGGCTGAGGCATTATAAGTGATATTTTAAGCTCCAGACGAGACACAATTTCCTCTAGTTAAACAGCAGGCAAGCAAAGCTTTTGGCTTCCATCACATCTGTATTCAAACCACTGAGTCTGATCCGTTTCCCAGATCACTGATTCAGGTGGAATCAGAGACCATTTACAACCTGATGTGACTGAATGGAGGATACAACCTGACAGACAGTTTAAAGATTGTTTGCTACCACCTCCTTAACAACTTCTCTCTACCTCAGTTACTGCAAAAGTCCTCACCCATGCCTTGGTTACCTCCAGGCATGACCATGCCAATGCTGTCCTGGCTGTACTCTCATCCTCTAATGGCCAATTCATCCAAAACTCTGCTGCCTTCATCATAACCCACACCAAATCTAGTCACCAATTGCCTCACTGATACATATATTGGGCAGGAGTTTCCAGCCTCACTTACCCCAAAACCAAAAAATTCCACCCAAAGTCAACGGACCTTTCCATGGTCCGCCCATCATCAACTCCGATTCCTGTGACAGGTTGGGGTGATAAAATTCGCCCCATTGAATCTGGGTTCGCCAACACTAAGCCTTAAAATTATCACTGTGTTTAAATCCCTTCATTGGTTCATCATTTCCATCTTTGTAACCTGCACCGGTCCCACGACCCTCCAAAAGCTCTGATGCACTGTACATCTTGAATTTCCATGGCCACACAATTTAAAGGATGTACCCTCAGCCAACTAGGTGCCCAACTCTGAAAATCCTTTTCTAAACCTCGACCTTGAAGCTCTCTGGCCAAAGGTCTAATTCCCTTTAATGTTTAGTGAATTTTGGCTGATTATACTTATGTAAAGAACCATGGGACATTTTCTACATAAAGTCACTACATAAAGGTTGTTCTAGTACAGTGAGTGCTGCGGTCTAAGTTTCATTAATGATTGTTTGTCGGAAGAGGGAACACCACTGCAAAGGAATTTGGATAGATTGCGGAAATAAATTCCAATGGATCTCAAGACTATTTACAGTTTGAGTAAATTGAGGCTAATGGAGGGTGCAAGATAGAAGGCAAATAAGCTGCTGCCATTGGAATTAGCGGTTGTTTAAACCAATGAATGGGGCTATCAATTGGACTGCTCAGTCTTAAGATGGCAATTAAAGCAAATACTGCAAATGCTGAAATCTGAAATAAAATACCAAACGTGCTGGAAGTTGTACATGACATTGGTACGGCCACACTTGAATGCTGTATACAGTTCTGGTCACTCTGTTATAGAAAGGATATTATTAAACTAGAAAGAGTGCAGAAACGATTTACTAGGATGATTTAGGAACTTGATGGTTTGAGTTGAGAGGCTGGATAGACTGGGACTTTTTTTCTTCTGGAGCATAAGAGGCTTAGGAGTGATCGTAGAGAAGTCTATAAAATAAAAAAGGGAAAGATTAGCTAGGTAGTCAACATCTTTTCCCAAAATTAGGAGAGTCTAAAACTAGAGGACATAGGTTTAAGGCGAGAGATGCAAAAGGATCCAGAGGGGCAATTTTTTCCACAAAGGGTGGTGAGTGTCTGGAGCTGCCAGAGGTAGTAGTAGAGGCACGTACAATTCTGGCTTTTACTCAGAAAATAAAAGCAGGAGTAGGCCATTCAGTTCTTTGAACCTGTTCTGTCATTCATCTTGATCATGGCTGATCATCAAATTCAATATCCTGATCCTCCCTTCCCTCCATATCCCTTGATCGCTTTAGCCCCAAAAGCTATACCTAATTTCTTCTTGAAATCAGACCAAATTTTGGTCCCAACTATATTCTGTGGTAGTGAATTCCATACATTCACCACCCTCTGGGTGAAGAAACTTCTCCTCACCTCAGTTCTAGAAGATTTACCCCATATCCTCAAACTATGATCTCTAGTTCCGAACTCCCCCACCACTGGGAACATTCTTTCTGAATCTACCTGTCTAAATCTGTTAGAATTTTATAAGTTGCTAAGAGATTCCCTCTCACTCTTCTAAACTCCAGTGAATATAATCCTAACCTCATATGACGGACGTACCACCCCAGGTATCAGCCTGGCAAACCTTCACTGCACTCCCTCTATAGCAAGGATATCCTTCCTCAGGTAAGAGCACCAAAATTGCACATAATACTCAAGGTGCGGCCTCACCAATGCCCGAAACATATCCTCAAATCTTCTCGCTATGAAGGCCAACACACCATTTGCCTTTTTTACTGCCTACTGTACCCGCGCGTTTACTTTCAGCGACTAATACACAAGGACTCCAAGGTCTCGTTGAGTATCCACTTCTCTCAATTTACACGCATTCAAGTAAAAATCTATCTTCCTATTATTGCTACCAAAGTGGATAATCTCACATTTATCCACATTATACCTATCTGCCATGCATATGCCCACACACACGGCCTGTCCAAATCACGCCAAAGCATCTCTACATCCTCCTCACAGCTCACCCTCCCACCCAACTTTGTCTTATATGCAAATTTGGAGATAATAAGAACATAAGAACATAAGAACATAAGAAATAGGAGCAGGAGTAGGCCATCTAGCCCTTCGAGCCTGCCCCGCCATTCAATAAGATCATGGCTGATCTGTTGTGGCTCAGTTCCACTTTCCCGCCCTCTCCCCATAACCCTTAATCCCCTCTCTTATCAAGAACCCATCAACCCGCTTCTTAAAAATATTTAGCGAGGCAGCCTCCACCACTTCAACGGGCAGAGAATTCCAGAGATTCACCACCCTTTGAGTGAAGAAGTTCCTCCTCAACTCCGTTCTAAACCGCCTCCCCTTTATCTTGAGGCTGTGCCCCCTAGTCCTACTGTCTTTTTTGAGCGGGAAGAGTCTCTCCACCTCTATCCTATCCATCCCATTCATCATCTTATACGTCTCAATGAGATCTCCCCTCATTCTTCTAAACTCTAACGAGTACAAGCCTAGTTTATTCAGCCTCTCCTCATAGCTCAATCCCCTCAACTCCGGTATCAGCCTAGTAAACCTCCTCTGCACTTTGCTTCCAAATCATTAATGTATAATATGAACAGTTGGGGTCCTAGCACAGATTCCTGCAGAACCCAACTAGTCACTGACTGCCAGTCAGAAAAAGACCCATTAATGCCAACTCTTTGCTTCTTATTTGCTAACCAGCTTTCTATCCATTTCAAGACGCTCCCTGTAATCCCACATGCTTTACATTGTTATGTGAGACCTTGTTGAAAGCCTTCTGAAAATTTAAATAAATCACATCCACTGATTTTGCTTGGACAATTCTACTAGTTACATCCCCAAAAAAATTCCAATAGATTCGTCGAGCATGATTTTCCTTTTGTAAATCTATGCTGACTGTCTGATTAAAGCATCGCCTTCCAAATACCGAGTTATGAAATCCTTGATAATACTCTAGCAACTTCCCCAGTAGGCCCACTGGTTTATAGTTACATTTTCTCTCTGGCTCCATTTTTGAATAGTGGGCTTACATTAGCTACCCTCCAATCTGTAGGAATTACTCCAGAGTCCAAAGAATTTTGGAAAATAAGCACCAATAAATCTACTATTTCCAGGGCAACTTCCTTAAGTACTCTGGAATGAAGATTATCAGGACCTGGAGATTTATCCACCTTCAATCCCATCAATGTCCCCAAAACCACGTCTTTGCTGATGCTGATTTCCTTCAGCTCCTCACTAAAACATGTTTCGCTTAGCACTTCTGGCACATTATTCATATCTTTCTTTGTAAAGACTGAAGCAAATTACAAGGTTAATTCCTCAGCCATTTCTTTATTCCCCTTTATGAATTCTCCCATTTGACTGTAAGGGGCCTACATTCATTTTAAAAAGCATTTAGACATTTACATGGGGTAAGATTGATGTAGAGTGATATGGGCCAAGTACGGGCAATTGGGACTAGCTTAATAATAAAACTGGGCGGCGCAGACAAGTTGGGCCGTAGGGTTTGCTTCCATGCTGCAAACCTCCGACTCCTTCAGAACTCTTTTTAAGATAAATTTTCTTCTGACAAGAGCGGACAAATTTAAGACAATTAGTAAAAGGCAACATGAGAAACTTTTTATTAACGCAATGATTGATTAGGATTTTTAATGCAGTGCTTGATAGAGTAGTGGAAATAGATTTAAAGCTAGCTTTCAAAGAGGGAATTAAATAAATACTTGGAAGAAGAAAAATATTCTAGGTATATGTGGGGAAAGAGATGGTGAGTGGGAAGAGCCAATGTTGACTCATGGCTACGTGCAGTACCATTCTATGAATCAATAGCATGGTAACTAACTTGACATCTTAACTACCATCGAAAGTATTCTTTCTGGTTTTATCATAGCTTCACAGTAAGAAGTCTTACAACACCAGATTAAAGTCCAACAGATTTATTTGGTAGTAAATGCCATTAGCTTTCAGAGCACTGCTCCTTTGTCAGGTGAGTGGGGAGTTCTGATCACAAACAGGGCACATAGAGGCACACACAGTTTACAGAATACTGATTTGAATGTGAGTCTTTCTCCCCACTCACCTGACGAAGGAGCAGCACTTCAAAAGCTAATGGCGCTTACTACCAAATAGACCTGTTGGACTTTCTCACTGTGTTTACCCTAGTCCAACTCCGGCATCTCCACATCATGTTTATCATAGCTTGGCATGGCTCCTGCTCTGCCCAAGACCACAAGAAACTATAAAAGGTTGTGAATGTAGACCAATCCATTTGCAAACCAGCCTCTCATCCATTGACTCAGTCTACACTTCCCACTGCCTCGGCAAAGCAGCCGGCATAATTAAGGACCCCACTCACCACGGACATTCTTTCTTCCACCTTCTTCCGTCGGGAAAAAATACAAAGATCTGAGGTCACATACCAACTGACACAAGAACAGTTTCTTCCCTGCTGCCATCAGACTTTTGAATGGACCTACCTTGCATTAACTTGATCTTTTCCTACACCATAGCTATAACTGTAACACTACATTCGGCACTCTTGTTTCTTTCTCTATGAACAGTCTGCTTTGTATACTGTGCAAGAAACAATATTTTTCACTCTATACTAATACACAGTGACAATAATAAATCAAATTCAAAAACACTAGCAATCTTCCCCCCCCATAATTCCATTTCAGCAGAGAAGATAATAAACAGGATAGTCTTTCAGAAAGACAACGGGCAGATTTCTAGTGACAACATATAGAAAAGCAAGTAATTTTGGAAACCAGTGTGATGTTGAGACTTGGAAACAGGAATTTTTTAAAAAATGACTCTTGAATTAACTACACATCTCTAGCTTTTGCCTCTCAGGAGACAGCTGAAGACCAACAGGTTGCTTGACAAGCGTGAAATCAGCCAAAGTATGGGGCTGGCACATATGGCTTCAATGGCCTTTTCTCATTGCAGATTCAAACACAGAGTTTAGACTAACAGCTGTCTTTTAATTTATTGCTCTGTGCAGGCAAACTAAATGCAGTTTTAAATATAACCCAGCGAGCACTTTGAGTACACAGGACCAAGTGCTCATTGATCAGTTCTGATAAAATGCAGAAAGAGGTCTGATAATCACTCAGCTTAGTTTAATACTGGCCATCTCCCATTACCTAAGTAGCGCCTACAGTTGCTTTGGCACAACTGTTATTTTAGCCACCTGATGAACTTGTCAATGTTTGCTCCAACCAGTTAAAACCATCAAACCAAATTTTCCCATTTCACATTATGAAAATAACTACCAGATATCAAATTAATTCCAGAACCATAGGCTTCCAATAGCATATTTCATCAGTATAGCAATATTGCAACAGAATCAAAAGACTGTTACACTTCTATTAAAAAAACACTCCAGTTGACCAACATTCCTGTTACCCTATCAAGCCATGTCTCATGGCTGCAGTAAAGGCAGTACATGGGATAGAGGGGATACAGCTGACTCACAAGTAACCCCACCACCTCGATGCAATGGTTGAAGAAGAAAACCTATTGCATACAGACTGCTTTGAAGTATCTTCTTTGAGAATGAGTTCCTTTAACAATTTTACATTTTTCACAAAAAAATTAGTAGCACTACTTTTCAACTATCTCCCTGCAATCTGAAAACAAATCTGAAAAAATGTTCACCTCAAAGAAATACTTAGTGGAGTCCACAACTGAAGCCACTGGAGACTCCAACATGTTACAACATATGGCAGCAAGTTATGGCTCCCCATCAATGTCACTAGATGTATGGTGGTACTTGTCCTATCTCTTCCTACATGCCAACAGAGCGGACTGAACGTTGCTAGTTTTTTTAGTTATTGGTGTCATAAGTAGGCTTACATTAACCCTTCCAAGAGGCTGCTGTGAAAATCCCCTAATCGCCACACTCCAGTGCCTGTTTGGGTACACCGAGGGAGACTTTAGCATGCCAATGCACTTAACCAACACATCTTTCAGACTGCGGAAGAAAACCAAAGCACCCGGAGGAAGCCCACGCAGACAATGGGGGAACGTTCAAATGCCACACAGCCATCCAAGCCGGGAATTGAACTTGGTTTTCTGGCAGTGAGGCAACAATGCTAACCACTGCGCCATCACAAATTTGCTTCCCGCCCCAGAATCCACGCATTTTGCAGTTAAAATAATAAGTATTTTCTTGTACAATCTATTTTCTCAAAAAACATCCTAGATGAAAGCATATTTCTGCCACACAACTATTAATTTCGAAATGTCGCCAAAGATGACTCAAAGTTTTCTGAATGAAGTTGATACATTCATCAGATGACTGAAAATTATGATCCTTTTCCCAAATTATGAGAAATCTTGTGTTCTGTATCTTCAGGTACTTGTAGACTGCAATTTTGTTATGCTGCGTCATACACCATTTCTCAATTAAATTCAAGTAATGGCATGCGCTACACGTAGGAACAAACAATATTACTATAGGTGTCAACATGCTCAGTGGAAAATAAATTTAACCACATACAATGTTTGATACACTATTTCTTCAAGATCTGTTTCATTTTAAATTATGAAAAATTCATCCAAAAATGTTACTCAATTTTCCCTCTTTTGTATGCTGATTACTGTCAGACTATTGTCAATTCCTACATACACTGCCTATTCATCTACTAAAATACTATGACAAGTTATAGTTTCAAGCTCTTGTTTCATTTCGACACTTTCTTGTGGGCCGGGTGGGAAAAAATTATTGGATTGTCCACCCACTTGAATAATGTTGATTGTGAAAATAGTTGAAGTCAATTACAAATTGAGTAAAATTGTTATTTCACTTTAAAACAAAACAGATCTGGCCAAGTTGCTCTTCAATTTAGCAACTTGCACTTTCCAGTAATATCAATTTTAAATAGGCATAAAGTTACCAGATTCCTCTTACTTTGGATGTTTGAAGAAATATATTTCTTAAGTTTACCCCAGATGCAATCTCTGCTTTCAACTGACAATGTTGCACACATTCATTTAATCAACATTCTAAATCCACATAACTGATTAAAACAAAACTATCAAAACATTTTAATTATGGCATTACAGTGGACAACGTCTTACTTTCTTGCAGTGGCTCAGTATTTGATATATTTGGCATTTACCATCTGGATTTAATGTAAATAATGAATTTTGTTCTACAGTCTTTATGATCAGCTTTATTCGACTTCCCTAAAGTTACAAAATAAAGCCACAGGATACATTCACAATAAAAGTGAGTTATACAATCAAAGTTTCTTACCAAAAATTAAACATGGCCTTTCCTAAATGTATACATTTCTCAAGCGATTGGCAGTAACTCATCAATCCTAGGTAATTCCCGTTTTAGACTTACTCGGTCACAAGATCCATTCATTTGAGTTTACAACACACCTTTCTCCACAAATCTTACTCTTTGTAAATAACTTCGGCTTCATGTTTATGTACAATATAAATCAACAAATGTTATTCAAAAGGAACTCATCGCTGGTAAGGGCTTTTGCTTGGAGTGCATTTTAATTTTGCCCGGAACTGAAAGCAATTAAAATTAAAGGTTATTTTCAAAACTCGGGTATGTTTTCCGCTTCTAATTAAATATCTTTCTTCACTGCAATATTTGCACAAAAAGGAGAGGGGGAAGGGTTGACATTATAATTTGAAACGATCACACATTGCAATTAGAGCAGTACTCTGACCGTTATTGTTGATGCAGGCTTGCAAATGGATACTTACAAGCGAGGACAGGGTCGGCAGCAGCATCTTGAACAGACTGCATAGCAAAACTGAGCCAAGCACTAATAACCACGCATAGCTCTCCGCCATGTTGCTGTCATTTAACTCCACCCCAAAAAACACACAAGAGTGGAGTTAAACTCCAGGCATTCCTTTCAGTGTCTCCCCCTCCCCTATGAAAATTTAAAAGGACTTCAGCTTGTCAATGGGTCAGTTTGAAGCAAGGACGGCATTAAATAGAGTAGAGGGGAGGTGGGACGCAATGTTATGCACTTGATGGGAGATTTTTTTTAAAAAAAGGAGACGGATAGGTTTTCACGGTGCCTTTGTTGAAAATAGCAGCTCCCTCCCTCCCAGTATGAGACACAGAGGATAGCTCCAATCAGCACAGCTCCTCTCTGCACGCCCGCCTCAACCAAACATGGGGGAGGGAAGCAGGGGGCGGAAAGTGGGCTGATTGACAGTGTGTCAGCACCAATCGGATCGCTGGTCGTTGTTTGAATGCATGTTAATGAGGCAGGGCAGCCAATGGGGACGCGGGAGGTACCAGCAGGTTGGGTGACATTGAGTGGAGGAGCGAATCTGGTTGGAACTAGTTGGTTTGGATGTATTAACGTTCTATAGTTGTATTGTAACAAGGTAGTTGTATCAGATTCGGGGGGTTGGCTGTCTGCTTGCACAACTTGATGTTGCAGGAGTGAAATCTGTTCGCGTTTTAGCTTTAATTTTTCCCCCCCTCCCCAAATTTTAATTTTTCGTTATAAATATATATTTTTTAAAAACTCTCCAAACATGCCTAAGAAGGCGGTGAGTAGTTTTAACTTCGTTTATATTTTGGATTTTAGAAAAAAATTGCATGTTTGACTTGTGCGTGTTCAGAATTCTGCATTGTTTTGGGGGTAAGGGATTTAATAGCGCATTATATATGCGTGTGTCTATATATATACATACACACACGTATAAAATATCCTGCTGTGGCGAAGTAAAACGAATTGTTTTTAAAAAAATCTGGAGCAATCCCTCGGTACAAACAGGCTGGAAAAATTGGGCTTCCATGAATTCTTTGGAAGGGTAATCATTTTTCAGTAAATTATTCAAATAGTGGGTTAATTTCTGCCCCACAAAAAATGTTGGAAATGTTTTCTTTCTCCCATACCTTTTTTTAAGGCGGGCTTTTCCCGCAAACAAAGGTGGGGGGGGGTTGGTGGGAAAGAGCCATGTTGATTCTTTTCGTCTGTCGCTGCTCCGCTCTGCAAACTGGCAGCTCCATTCAGAATCTGGAATGTTCTCTATAACCATTTGGAGGGGTGAGAATGCAACACGGAGTTCTGAAGTTCGTCCAGCAGGTTGCAAATAGGCGGGAAGGATTTGCATTACGTCCTTTACTGCACTCTGCATCCTCCCCCTCCCTCCCCTGTTGCCTACATCTTACAGGCTCTGCACTGTTTGCAAACATTTCAGCAGTACCATCCTTGTCCTGAAGGCTTTCTCTTCTTTTCCCTCCGTGACGTTGTTTGTTGAGCTGTTAAATTATTTATTTTTTAACTGTCCTATCTTTTATTTAACAGGCCTCTGATACAGTAATAGACAAAGTAAGATGCCTTTTTTATTATATTGCTGGCAAAGTCTTAGTCCAGATGTTTGGTAGTATAGATGTGCCTTCTCAGCTTGCAGTTGTTTCAAAACACAGGCTTGCTGTGTTTTGAAACATTAAGATCTCATTACCGTCACAATATAAATATCTCGTTAGAATTACTAAAAGAGCTACCACCTTAGCTCTTCACAAACATCATATACCTAGTTAGAAATTTTGCTTTTGGCTTAAGTGATGTGTAATTGCCCCTTCTATATAGTACTACACCACTATTGAAAATGTAAATTACTTGCTGGTTTTTTTTTACAGATAAGTGGTTATACTGCTTTTCTTGTGTATGTGAGTTGCATTAATACCTTGTTATTAGGAAAGTAAATGTTCAAAATCATTAAGATTCTTACATTCGTTTGCCTTCTCCATCTCCTCTTAGTTTTTAAAATGCTGAGCTTGGTTGTGGTGATGTTTATATTGATGTGTATGTGAGAGAGACAAAAAAAGACAAGTGCAAGATGTCAACTTTTCCGGGATATGTATTTCTATTTTATTAACTTACTTTTTTTGTTCTCTTACAGCCTCTACCATCAAGTTACATGCAGTTGAGGAAGGTAAGGTGTAAAACCAAATTAACTTTCTATTCAAGTTTTTTTTTTAATGTGGCTGACCTGTTATCTTCTCCCTTCTCAGAGACGTATGAAACAAACCATTGAAAACCCAAAAAAGAAACCGGCTGCTCAAGTGAGTTTTGGTTATTTTTCTAAATTCTGAAGCCTTTTTTCTGAAACATGCTCTAGAACTGCTTTTCTTCTGCAGAAGAAAACCAAGGCCAGAGCAGCAAAAGCAAATCCCCCACAGGCTAATCAAGAAGCCACTGATGATTCTGTACCTGCAGAAAATGGTGAACGGAAAAACAATGAGGTAAATAGATTAATCAAAATTATCATATGAATTTTTATTTACTTTGGATATTAATGCAAATTCATATTTTACAGGCACCTGCTGCTGGAGAGAACGAAGCCAAGGCAGAATAACATCTGTCTTGTCCCTTATCTTTGGTCGATGTACCTCTTGTACAATTCAGAGGAATATTTTTATCAACTATTTTGTAAATGCAAGGTTTTAGTAGTTCAATAATAGGCAACACATTTTGAAATAGGAGGGAATCCCAGCACAACTACACCTGTTCTTTCCTTCCCCCGCCACCCATTTTACATCTAAAGGTGTTCATGTCTGTAAATGTTAATTTTTTTATATTAAAGATAAAACAATTGTGTACTTGGATGTTACAGGGATTTTACCATGAAATCCACAAACACACTATTGAGATATATTAGTGAGTTTGAAGGTCACTTTTTAATCCAGATATAATGTAACATTCCATGGGAGCGGGTGGAGACAGTTAACATGACTGTCGTGGACATTTAAAGGAAAAATCTTCAATTTTGGCTTTTTTAAAACTATTTTAGACTCATTTGTATGTTAAACAATCTAAATGTCAGGTAACTTGCGTGCCCACTGTTTGAAATTTTAATAGATAACTTTGCCTAATAAAACCTGCTTTAGTCATTGATTTCCCTCTTATCTGTGGCAATGTTGTCTTGGCTATATCTGTGATAGTGTTTCTTGGATTTCTCTTTTCTGTAAAACTGCTGTGAATGGGCTTGGTAAGATAGTTTTGGGGGTTTATAGTGTGACTTGTCAGCAGTGCGAATAGGTGAAGTTGCCTACAAAGATTGACCACCATGGCTGCATAACAGGAGTGTTATACATATTCGGTCAACGTTTCTGTCCCATAGTTACTGACATTGTTTTCAAAAACATGCTGAAAAGTCACTGGAACTTGTAGAATTATGGTATTAACATTTAACTACGTGTATTGGAGGCATTCAGTTTCTATTTCAGTACAGGTTCTGTGTAGGATTGTACAGACTGTTCATAGCTGTATCTCTGTAATGGTGGATTTAAAAAAATCAATAAAATACGTGGCTTAATTGTGGACTTCGTGGCTTTTTAGATTATAGAAATAGGCTGATTTTTTTTTAATTTTGATTTGGATGTGGATCATTGATTTTAAGATAAGCAAAAACAGCTATTTACAATAACCTGCATTTGATAGAGTACTGTTAAATGCTGAAAGGTTTCAAGGCATTTCGCAGAAAGGGTCATCAGAATATTTGACACCGAGCCACATCAGGATTTATTAGGTGAGGTCAAAGAGGTAGGTTTTAAAGAGAGACTTTAAGGAGGGTGGAGAGATTTGGGCAAGGAACTGCATAGCTTGAGGCCCTCATAGCTGGCAGCTTGACAGACACTAGTAGGGTGAAAGTAATAGAATGTACAAGAAACCAGCATTGGAGGAATAGTATTGAGGGTTGTAGAAATGGCGAATGTTGGAGAGCCTGGGAGTGGGCTTAGCCCTGAAGAGATTTGAACATGATGAAAATTTTGAATTACATGTCAGAAAGCAAGGGTGGTGGTTGAATGGGACTTGGCAAGTTCAGATACAGACAACAGTTTGGGATAAACTGGGTTAATGGAGGGTGCAAAGTCTAAGGGAATAAGTAGCTTAATATAGTTAAACATCTGATGGAAGTTTGCGATAAGTGAATGTGGGCATGTACATACAGGAGTGCTGGTGTGGAACAAAGTAAAGAATATCACCAGTGCAGTGAGGATAGGTATAAGGTTGGATCTCAAGTATACTTGGTCAAAACTTTATTCGCTCAAAGAGTGTCTGATACAAAAAGAAATTCATTCATTGTCGCCAGAAGTTGGAAAAAATGTTGCGTGCAAATTCCAAGATCTGTTTATATCTTCATACAAATCTTGTATAATCTTAAAGATTTTGTGATTTGATTTGATGCTGACACATTAGATGTGTAAGTAATTGATGTGTTTTGGTATTTTTAGTGGTAATTCTTACAATATGGCCTTTTAAAATTATGCAGCACTTGGATCCACAAATCTAAATGAATATGAACATGCAATTAACGTTTGCATCTTTTATAATCCTCATTGAATTGAGATTATCCTGGCATGGTGTTCTGTTTGGAATTAAATTACCTAAGTAATGAGTGGAAGCTAAAGCATGCATGGATGATATGAAGATTGGTGGAATTGCTGATAATGCCAGGGCACTGTCAGAGAATACAATAGAATGTGGATAAATTGGAGACTTGGGACAGAAATGGCAGATGGAATTTAATCCAGACAAATGTGAGGTGATGCATTTTGGAGGATCAAATTTAGGTGTGAATTGTAAATAGCGGAACCCTTAAGAATATTAACACGGATCTAGCTGAGCAGGTCCACAGTTCCCTAAGAATGGCAATCCAGGTAATTAAGAAAGCATATGGCACGCTTGTCTTCATTTGCAGGAGCATTAAGTACAAAAGTTGGGAAATCATGTTGCAGCCATATAAAACCTTGATAAGGCCGCATTTGAGTATTGCATGCTGTTCTGATTATCGCGCAATCAGAGGGATGTAGAAGTGTTGGAGAGAGTGCAAAGAAGGTTCACCAGGATGTTGTTTGGTCTTGAGGGTATTGGCTATGAGGAGAAGTTGAATAAACTAGGATTGTTTTCAGTGGAAAGATGGAGGCTGAGGAGAGACATTGCCAGGGTGGGTAGAGGCTTTTCCAAGGGTGTAAGTATCAATTAAAGGGGGCGCAGGCTCAAAGTGAGAGGGGGAAAGTTTAAGGGAGTTGTGCGGGGGAAGCTTTTCACGCAAAGAGTAATCGGTGCCTGGAATGTGCTGCCAGAGGAGGTGGTGGAAGCAGGCACACTTGAAATGTTTAAGAGGCATCTGGATGGGTACATGAGTAGGGAGGAAATTGGCATAAACTTGGAGGGCTGAATAACCTGTTCCTTTTTATGTGTCCAAGATCATTTTGTATATGAGTGTGAGACTACAATTTTGCTCTTTTAAGATACTGGGCAATTAAATGGACAGTCCTCATGTGTTTCAATTCAGCGTGAACTTAATGGAAAGCAGTAATTGGTAGAGCAACTTGAATACATTCCTATATTAGACTGTAAAGTGACTATGCTTTAAACTTCATTGGCTATAAACATTTGGAATGTCTGGTTGTGGAAAGTGCAGGATGAATGCAAATCTTTCTGACTTTCATGTAGAAGTCATTGGTTAACATGTGGGGAGGAATGCAGGAGTTTAAAATGAATTAGTAATTGTCTGCAGACTAATTCAAAAATGTGAAGACTTGACAATTGGCTTCAAACTTTGAGGAAGGGCCAATTCTGACTTAGATTTAACGACTAATTTCCAGTGTTATTCCAATGCAGGAATTCTGAACAATTGTTTGGAGTATCGGTTACCTGTGGTAGATCAACCATATCATGGTCATCAGCTGGAATCTAAAGTTTGGAAGACCATATTAATTTTGGTTCCTAATAAGCTTTCATTTTCTAATTCCAGTCTATCAACAAAATAGCATATAGATTACAAAAGATGGAGATGCTACTTACTGTAATTCTTTAGGTCATTGCTACATCTTTGCTTTCTTTACTTTTGTTGCATAAATCAATATGCTTGATATGAAACTGATGTGATGCAGGATTGCTCCTTAAATGTATGGGAATGGTGCTATACAAAAAATGATGTTGTAAGATGCAATTATTTATAGAGCGGTTTTCTGTTACCATAAGCTTTCTATCAGAGCCTTATCTAAATTTTAAGGCCAGTAACAAAAAAACCTTTGCAACTGTAGGGAGCTAAAACTCAAGTGTGACAGTAAAATTGCCATAGTGCCAGGTAACCATAGGCTGAGTAGTGATTTAACCTGAGGAGCACCACACATCAGGTGAGGGTCAAGTTTGAGAAGGTGGGGCCTTCATGCATAATCTCAGCTGGTATGGGAATTGAACCCGTGCTGTTGGCGACACACTGCATGAGAAACCAGTTTCCAGCCAACTGAACTAACCAACCACTCTTCCTCTTCTCCCTCCTGCCGTGACAGTAATCTTAAGCCTAACTGTCACAAATTGCAGATTTAGCTACGGAGTCATCTTTCACAAACCAAGCTGAAAAGCCCAGCTTTAATGTCTTTGAGACATGGGGAGGTGATGGCCTAGTGGTGTTATTGGCAGATGATTAATCCAGAAACTAATGTTCTAGGGACCCAGGTTTGAATCCTGCCACAGCAGAAGGTGGAAATTGAATTCAATAAAAAAAAATCTGTACTGATCAACATGTTCCACGAATGAATAAATAAGCAATGCTGCCAACATTTGCCCTTGTGAAGCAAGGTTAGTCACCTTGAACCATTGTAGTCTATACTACATGGTGAGTTCTAGGATTCTGACTGGTGATGAAGCAGTGGCAGTCTGCCCAACTCAGAATGGTGAGTGACTGAGATGGCATTCCTTGCAACTATTGATGTCTGGAGGTGCTACTGAAGAAATCTGGTTGCATTGCTTGTTTATAATTTACATGAAGAATCAATTGTGTGTTAGAAACCCTGTTACCTCCAACTTGAGTTGCAAAAAAAAGCTTAAAGTAGTGTTTGAAGCAGGTGCCTGCCATTTATAATGGGGGAAAAAAAAAATAAAGACCCTTATTGATGCAAGAAATACTTGTATGCTTGAGCAAAATGATACTTTTCTTGGAGCCAGCAGAAAAAATACATTTGTGGCTTTCTGTTAATCTACAAACCATTGCTGTTAAAACCTGCAAAGCTTTGTCCCCATCTCATGTTGTTAAATGTTCACCCTTCCAATTTCCCACTGGTGACAGTCCTCTGGAATCTGCCAATCAACAATATTCTTTCAAATCCCTAGGTTTTTATTGGGTATTCTTGGTAGGGGGTAAACTTTTTAGAACTCAGTGGAGGAGAATTGTCTTCACCCAGAGGGCGGTGAACGTGTGGCGTTCACTACCACAGAATGGAGTTGAGGCCAAAATGTCTGATTTCGAGAAGAAATCAGACATAGCTCTTGGGACTAAAGGGGTATAGGGAGGTGTGTTGGGGCGGGGGGGAGGTGGGAATCGGGATATTGAATTTGATAATCAGGCATAATCAAAATGAATGGCAGAGCAGTCTTTGAAAGGTCAACTCCTGCTTTTCATGTTTCTAGGAATCATACTTTTAACTGGCTCAAATTATGTTCACAGTTAATTATAGAACTTATGTAATGGACTTTATATGAATGTAAGATACAGCACTTCACATATACCCCAAGTTTATTGCTGACATATGGTTGTTGGTGGCAAGGCCAGATTTTATTGCTCATCCCTAATTGTCCTTGACAAGGTGGTTATGAACTGCAGTGGTTTACAAGGTGATAGGGAGTTCAAGGATTTTGATGAGCGATGATGAAAGAAGAGCAATATATTTCCATGTGAGGGTGGTGTGTGATGGTGCCTTCTCCTGGTAGAGGTTGCAGGATGCAAGCTGTTGTCAACAAAGCTTTGGAAAGTTACTTCATTGTATCTTATAGATGGCACACACGATAGCCATTCTGTGGGAGCAATGATAGTCAAGCAGGCTGCTTTTTCCTGAATGTTCGAACTTGGAGATTCACTCATTTAGGCAAATGGAAGTTGTTCCATTGCGTTCCTGACTTGTAGATGAAGGGAAAGCTTTGGGGATTTGTGTAATGTTTCATTTTCCATAGCTACTCTTTTAGATACAAAGTATATGGCTGGTCAATGGTGAAATCTGCAATTGTGATGGTGGGGGATACAGCAATGGTATCTTTTAAATATCAAAGAAAGGTGGTAAAATTCTCAGTGGGGATGACCAATGCCTGACATTTGTGATTACAGAATCTGAAGCAGGATCAGTGACACAAATTTACCTGTTGTAACAAAAGATAACTGATTCCCTGAACCATTTTCAGCTCCACACAAGGAATGTGGATTCCTTTTACAGTCAAAATAACAAATAGGTTGGGGAGAATTTGTCCTAGATAATATGATTCCATTTTACACCTCACTCAATTGTCTTTTCTATAATTGGGTGAGACATCGAACTGGTTGCTCAATCATTAACTTCAATTTGTCTGATAGTCCAGAGTAGGATAATTGTTAACATTATCCTTAATGCATTTTGTAGTTCTCTAACATTTTTTATAAAAGATGCAAGTATTGTATATTGAATTTGGTAGAATACACAACCATTTATGTACACCTACTAAACCTGGTGGTAACTAAAACTGCTTCTAAGCTAAGGTTGTCCCAGTTTGATCACAAAATCATTCAGGCTTGAGTGATGTACAATAAATATTATTGCTGATGTTGGGAATGCTACAGCAAACAAAGCACCACTTACGTAGAAAATAGAAGCAGGAGTAGGCCAGCTGGCCCTTCAAGCCTGCTGTACCATTTTTGATCATCAATTTCAATATCCAGATTTCACCCCCCCACCCCCCCCCAATATCCCTCTAGCCCCAAGAACTATATCTAATTCCTCTTGAAATCACACAATGTTTTGGCCTCAACTACTTTCTGTGATAGTGAATTCTATAGAGTCATCATTCTGGATAACACTAAAGCTATGTGAGACCTTATCGAAAACCTTCTGAAAGTCTAAATAAATCATATCCATCAGTTCTCCCTGGTCAATTCTGCTAGTTACATCCTCAAAGAATTCCAGTTGGTTTGTCAAGCATGATTTCCCTTTTGTAAATCCATGCTGACTTTCGCTGATTACACTACTACTTTTCAAACACTGTGCTATGAAATCCTTGATACTGGACTCTAGCAACTTTCTTCCTGCTGACGTTAGACTCGCTGGTCTATAGTTCTCTTTTCTATCGACCTCCCTTTTTGAATAGTGGGCTTTCGTTAGCTATCCTCCAATCTGTAAGAACCATTCCAGAGTCCAAAAAACTTTCGCAAATGGATCTAATATTTCTAGTCCACTTCCTTTAATACTCTAGATGATCAAGCCCTAGAGATGTATCCACCTTCAATCCCATTAATTTACCTAAAACCATCATTAATACTAATTTCATTCAGCTCCTCATTAAAGCTTGTGTTTCTCAGAACTTCTGATACATTATTCATGTCTTTGTTTGTGAAAACAAGACTGAAACAAAGTACAAATTTATTTCCGTAGCCATTTTTTGTTCCCAGTTACGAATTTCCCTATTTCTAACTGTAAGGGGCCTATGTTTGTTGTGAATTGTTTTCTCTTTACGTACCTATAGCAACTTTTACAGTCAGTTTTTATGCCCTCCCACCCCCACCCCCCATCTTACTTTCATACTTGACTTTCTCTTTCTTAATCAATCTCTTGGTCTGCCTTCACTGAATTTTCATCTGTTCCCAATCTTCAGGTGTATTGTTTGTTAATTTGTATGTTTCTTCCTTGAATTTAATACTATCTCTAATTTTGCTTGTAAGTCATGGTTTGGCCACAGTTGCCTTTCCACTCTTGCATCAAGTAGAGCTAACCTATAATTCCTTAAATGCCTACCATTGCCTGTCCACTTTCTTTCTTTCCAGTAATGTTTCCTAAGCTTGGGAAAGAAACCACTTAAATCCCAAAGCCCTTTGATTATCTATAAATTAGGAACGTGGTGAAATACTGTACTGGGTGAATAATCGAGTGTGATAATAGTTACACTAACAACCAATCTAAGATAATCAGTCAAACTCGTAAAGCGGTTTATTTACACTTGCTAGAAGTGATAGAGGGATCTGTTCTCAGCAAACAAAAGAAATGTATTCAAACCTTGTGTCTCTATTTGAATTACCCGGAAGCATGGTGAGTGTATAGTTCCCTATGCTTTCTCCAAGCCAACACCTCAACCAATCACCATCTCCTTGCCAACCATTCTGCATCCTCCTGCAGTATAAGTTGTGTTCATTTGAAATTTGCCATTCTGGTAGTGGTCCTGATGAGTGCAGGATGAAAGGCTTTGGCTATGTGTCTCAGTAATATTCAAGAAAATACTTAATTGTTATTGCATTGGCCACTGGGTTTCCAAACATCACTTGCAATCCTTGCTGAAATTTTTGTCAACAGTTTTTTCTCAGTAACTGAAAGATATAGGGCACAATTGACTCAAGCCTCTGGTGATAGGTTCAACGGCAGGCAAGGAGGAGAATTCGGTAGGAGGCTCAAGAATCAGTTGTATGCCAGTGTGAATTTGCAACAGGATCTTTGGTTGGTGCCTGCCATGACAAATGAGGAAACCCACTGGAGCGTTGAATCTCACTAATGGAGGCGGATGAAAATCTGACCATGCCCAATTCTCCACGGTGCCAGCTGAAAAACACGCTGATGTGAAAGATATTCGGAACAATATGGCGTGCAGAATTTGGGACTTGCCTGAACAATGCATGAGGCTGCCTTCAAAGTTCAGGATGGAGCATCTTGGAAACCTTGGATTCCGGAACATTACAGCAGTGGTTGGGGAGGAGTATCTATCTTCCAGATACAGAGGAGGTCCACCAACTAGCCTCAATGTTCTTGGAGATCCATCTTCATTTTCAGTGGTCCACCTTCTATAATGGGTCAGCGATCTTGGGCACCTTTTCAATAAGGTACCTGGATACAATGGCAGACTACACACCATCTTCCCCTCTGCGGAGTACTACATTAAACGTCCATCTGCATAATTAATGAGATAGGGGCTTGAAGATTTGGTGTGCTTTCCCTTCTGCCTCCATAGCAGGAAAAATTCCACGTTCCTGTCCCAGCCACAGAACTTAGTTCCCAGATGGGAGAATTCCAACCACAGTATTCAAACTAGTGGTTTAAACAAAGTAATACATTGCATAGTTGACAATACTTACTTTTAAGTTATCCTTGGTGTTTTTTAATATATTCAGTAACATTTTTGTGTGGAAGTTTCTGTCTTTCCCAAAAATCTGGACTAACACTTGACGTACTCCTTATTTGACATCCAATATTGAATGAACAGAAATTTCTTTCAGTTAGATATTGGAAAATTATCAACCCTGTTCCCTGGGCAATGTCTCCATCTCTCTCCATGGCCACTACCTGTGGCTGAAGGAGACTAACCAGGATGTCCGGTGTGACCTTCTGACCTCAATCTCAATCACCAAGATTCCCTGCTTACACATCTGCAACATAACCCCTCTCTACCCATCTCACTCCATCTGCTGCTGAACCCCTCAAACTTGTTACTTCTAAACTCCACTGTCTCAGTACACTCACAGCTAGCTTTCTATTTTGTATCCTCTAACTCTCTTCCTCTAATATGTCCATCTTTTGGTCATGTGTTCTGATAATTACTTTGTGGCTTGGTGCCAAATTATGTTTGATAATTGCTTCTGTGAAGCATTTTCTAGTATTTTGCTACATTAAGTGGGCTATACTGTTTTTTTCAGTAGCTATGACTGTGCTGAATTTGGATTGTGTAGTATGAACGTGTGCAGCGTACTTAAAGAATGTATCAATAACATTTATTTAGGTGCACTGATGTACGTTTTTACTTGCTCGCACTTTCTCTTCAAAACAGGACATTTAGGAACCCTTTATTGAGACCAAATTTATTTTTCAAAAAGTGGTTTTGTGTGTGGATGTATTTATATTTGAGAGGAGGAAAAACTATTTACTGATGCACATCACTCATAGATATTCTGTAATACAAATTCAGAAAGTGTATTAAGTAGAGATAACGAGAGCATGGATTCAGATGAAGAATGAAAAATAGTGGATGGTGGGTGAGAGACAAAACAAGAGAGAGGCAAAGTGTCTTAATGATTTCAACAAAAGAGTTTAATTTGTGTCATCTTTTTTGTTGACAGAATGCTGATTGCTTGCACTATAAAATTCTTACATCATGAAACAGAGACAAATAGAGAGAGATGGATTCATGCAGATGTAGGAAAAGGCACTGACACAGTTTGTATTGAAATCATTTTATTGATGGTCAGCTGTGGCTCTGAGTCACAAGGTTTCTGGTTGAAGTCCCGTGCTGGGACTTGAGCAGAAAAAAAGAAGGCTGATACTCAAGTGCAGTATTCACTGAGTACTTCATTGTTGTAGATGCCATCTTGTCGATGAGACATTAAACTAAGGCCCCATCTGCCTACTTGGGTAGATGTAGAAGGTTCTATTCCACTATTTTTCAAAAAGAGTTATCCCTCAGCATCACAAAAACAGAATATGGTCATTATAACATTGCTGTTTGTGAGAGTTTGCTATGTGTGTATTGTCTGCTGTGTTGCAAGCACTGCAACAGCACATAGCTACCAAGGCGTTTCACATTGGTTGTAATGCACTTGGGGGTTCCTAGTGTCCAAAATCACTATATAAATGCAAGTTGCTCTCTGTTTAAATCTGCATACTTAATCACTTCCCATTCTCTAATCTCATTTCATCTGAACTTAGAATAGGAATTTCCTAGGAACTCTTTTTGCTCTGTCATCATAGTTTTGTTGCAAATACAGTGAAAATTGTGATTGTTTGTGGATCAGTTTTGAGGAACCTATTTGCCTTAGTCTTGACTTTGCATTTTTCATGCTTTAGGAGATCAACTATACAGTTTCTGGACAATAAATAGTACGGATACCTGCTCTATCAGAGTGCTATAAAAAGCATCCTTTTTCCTTTCGTGAAGATAAAGACACAGCTTTCAATGATTTACATTGGCCTCTTCAGGGTGTCACTGAGCTAGTTCCTAACCAAAATTCAGACCCTTGTGCTTTCTAACAGAATAGCAGTTCTGAACAGGCTAGTGTACATACAATGGAAATAGAATGGCAATAGGCAGCTTATCCAATCCAGCAATGGCTGTACAGTATCTGGCCTGTTCTCTTCCTGTTGGTGAACACTTCAGTGGTCACAGGCATTCGGCCTCTGATCTTAAGGTAAACGTTCTCCAAGGCGGCCTTCACACCACACAGTATAAAGTTGCTGAGCAGAGACTGATAGCCAAGTTCCGCGCACACACGAGGGCGGCCTCAACTGGGATCTTGAGTTCATGTCACACTATTTGTAACCCCCATGACTTGACTGGGCTTGTAACATCTCACTTACTGTCCTGTCTGGAGACAATATATATCTCTTTAACCTATGCTTAATACTATCTCCATTCACACTGTCTGCACCTTTAAGACTTGATTAGCTGTAAAGACTCACATTCTAATCAGTATTCTGTAAACTGAGTGTTGTGCCTTTATATGCCCTGTTTGTGATCAGAACTTCCCACTCACCTGACAAAGGAGCAGCACTCTGAAAGCTAGTGGTGTTTACTACCAAATAAACCTGTTGGACTTTAGCGTGAGACTTCTTACTGGAGTACGAGAGGCACTGCATCATTGGCTGTTGATGAGAAGAGTTCAATGTAATAAGTCAGTCAAGATTATGAAGGAAGAAATTAGTATGAGTGGGCTTATACTATGGATAATGTGTATGTTGCACTTGTGAGGATAAAAGAAAGTGGGGTTACAGGACATGGGTTGGTTGCAGTCAACAAGACAGGTTTATTGAGAAATTGTTCACTGTACTAAAGCCTGGGCTAGACTGACTACAAGCCCACAAAGCAGCTGATAGCATCACAAGCTATACATGGTGCTAGACTCTTAAAGTGGCAACACAGCATCTACCCAAATAAATAACATCCCTCCCCCTTCTAAGGTCCCATAATAAATAACCAATATACTTTTACATAGTCATGAAAACATATGTACAAGGGCAGGCAACAAGTCATTACACAGTAATAATATAGTTAATTGGAAAGATGATTTGAGGTCTATTCTGCACTGGTTGCCAGCATACCTCAGGTGTTCAGCTGTTCTTGACCTTAGAGGTACTCTCAAATCTTCTGAGGATGTCTCCACCCTGGAAGCCATAATCGTCCCTGTTGCAAAAGAAAAACTAGGAGCAGCAAAAGATTCTTTGGCAATCTCAGTTTTTGCTGATTGACCCAAAGTATCTGGTAGTATGGATGGTGGTTCATCCTGAAATATTTCTGACATGTGAGGCTGGCATGTTAATGCATGTAGCTATCAACTGATCCGTGTGTTGTTCCCACACCAACCCATCTTCAGTCTTACTGTATAGGAGATAGGCATTGCAGGAACCCACTTCTCACTGGTGGAGTAGCTGCACCCCAAACCTTGCTCTCCTTGTCAAAATAAGTGTCTTTTGGAATTACCTTCTCAAGATTTGTGACTGCTGATGATATTCGATTATGTAGGTCTTCTCCTATTAAAGGTAGTTCTCAGTTTCCTCCTCAGTAGTAATAAATCTGAGCAACTCTGAGTAAAGTTAAAGTTTATTTATTAGTTACAAATAGGCTTACATTCACACTGTAATGAAGTTACTGTGAAAATTCCCTAGTCACCACATTGTGATACCTGTTCGGTAAACTGAGGGAGAATTTAACATGGCCAATACACCTACCCTGCACATCTTTGAACTGTGGGAGGAAATCCACACAGAGGCAGGGAGAATTTGCAAACCCCCCACAGACAGTGACCCACGCTGGCAATCAAACCTGGGTCTCTGGCGCTGCAAGGCAGCAATGCTAACTACTGTGCCACTGTGTAGTTGCATGTGTGGTGCTGCGACAAACAAGAAACTATTTAGACGGCGATAAAATGATCCTTGGAGGCTTTCAATACATGCTTCAAAGTCTGGATGAACTTTACAGTGAAACAGTTCGTCGAAGGATGGTGTGGTGTTGATTTTATGTGTTGGATATCACTGTTTTTGAAGATAATGTTTGTGGTCCATTATCAATTACAATTTTTACCAGTTTCCCAAGTCTGGCAAATATCTCATCAAACTTTTTGATGGTTTGTTCCACTGTTTTTGACTTAATCATGGTCACTTGGGTGTACAGCCATAACAACCATGAACATATGCCCTTGGTATGGAGTGGCAAGGTCTATATGTAGACAATACCAAGGCATTTTAGGCCTCTCCCATGGTAAGGCAGACGACGCTGGTGTGTTCATTACCCATACACATGATTGGCACAGTCCTGGTTTCTCCTTGATCTGGGCATCAAGTCCAGGACACCAGAAGTAGCTCCTCGAAAGTTCTTTTATTTGAACTATACCTGAGTGTCCTTTATATAATTGGTCCAATACTCTTTGCTACAGGTTTGAAGGAATTATTGCCCTCATTACAGCAGGCATCCATCCTGTATTGTCAGCTTGGTATTGGATTTTAATTTGGGATGCATTCCTGTTATCCTCCCTTTTAACACCATTTCCTATACCTTTCTCATCACGTGCCAAATATATATTTGCTACCAAATATTAACCACATTAAGAAGCTTTTTTCCAATTTATAGCAATCAACTTAGCAACTCAAAAAATACGCATAATGTTCAGCCACCTAGTTCCACAGCATTGAAATGGGTTTTTAAAGCGGTCATTTAAAAATAAGGTCTCATCAAGAATTCACGACCCTTCTGTCTGTTGTTGGATTGAGCTGCAGTTACTGGGACATTATCTATCTGTGAAAAAATAGAAAATATTGGAAACACTACTAGGTGGTAATTAATCAGCAGACAAAGGCTAACGTGACAATGCATTGTCTATCTGACTGACAATACTTGATCTTGCTGAAATACGATGATAGTCTGATAGACCATCATTGCAGTCTGCTCACTGCAAGTGAGGAAATACCTTTATGTAGTCCAAAAAAAGCTGTCAAAGATGGTGGTTTGTCAACAAGTGAGGTGACAACGCTAAAGTATTGGTGAAATTTCCACATTCCAAAGATAATGCTCAGTGCCTCCTTCTCTGGCTGAGCATAATTTGATTCCGTGCTTGTTAACATACACGACATAAAGGTTTTTGTCCTTCTTCCCTGAAGATTGCATGTGTGACACCACCGCTTCAACTCCATATGGCGATGCATCACTGGCAAATTGTAGTGGTAACCTCAGGTTGAAACATACCAATACTTCTGACTTCTTCAGTGCTTCTTTGACTTATAAGCTTTTCATACTCTAGTGTTCATTGCTTGTTTAGTGAACAACAAATTATGCATGATGGTTTGAGTATTCTAAACAACTTTTCTATAGCACTTAATTAACCCTAGGAATTATCTTTAACTGTGTTATATTCATTGGTCAAGGAGCCGCCATAATAACTTCCATCTTCTTAGGTGCCTTGTAAAAAATCTTGTGATCAATCACATGGCCTATATATTGTATTAATGTTTCAAAGAAATCGCACTTATCTTCCCTGATGTGTAAAGCAAGCTCCTGAAGGCATTTCAATGTGGCTTCCAAGTTACATTAGTTTCCCTGTTCATTGATACCAGAGATTAACATGTTATCAAGGTAATGTTGTTCCCCCTGTATACCACTTAACAACTAGACCATGGACCATTGAAATAAAGTGGGTGTTGAACTTATCCCAGAAGATAATCTCTTACAGCAGAAAAGGCCTTCTGAAAGTCTTAATAAACCAATCCACTGACATTCCCTGGTCAACTCTCCTAGTTACATCCTCAAAGAAATCCAGTCAATTTGTCAAGCATGATTTCCTTTTCATAAATCCATGCTGACTTTGTCTGATTTTCAAATGCTGAGTTATGAAATCCTTGATAATGGATTCTAGCAACTGGGCCAGCTTCACAAGAACTTGTAGTTCATGGCCCCTCAAATGAAGTTATGAACCAAAGTCTGGATGTGAGAACCTTTTGAAAGATAACTTCAAAATGTCTTGCCTATGCCAATTCATGCTGCATCCACTCCCAATGCAGTCCTATGCCCTTAATTTCCACCCTATGTCCTCCACCCACTCCACAATGGCTTCTCACACTGTTCATGCCAACTCAAGCACTCTCATGCTCATTCACCCAATGTACACTGTACAGAACCATTGAACCCTGTATTAACAATGGCATGTGTGGAAAGGCTTTAAAAAAGCCATTTATAACCATCTTCAAAAATGTTACTGCAACAACCCTATAAAAGTGTCAATCAACCAGACATTTAAAGTATCAATAACAGAAACCATAAACACCTCTATCATCTCTTTATCTTGCTCTTCTGCTGCTGTTGCTGTTTTATGCTCTCCACTGGTCTCCCTCTGACTAATTTAACAGCATCTTTTGCTGCAATGTTCATTCAAACCTTGCTGTGTTGCACATCCATTATGAAGGGCTACCTCATTTGCATGGAACTTATGGGCCACTTTCAAAGCACTTCTGTTTTATGGTAGAGTTGGTAAATGTGAAAGTACGCTTTAGAAGAAGATCAGCTAGCTCCAGACAAATCATCACTTCTTGGCACAGCTACCTGTTGATATCCAAGGACAATTAAGTCAGCTCGTTTTAAATCAAAAGACAGAGAACTTTGCCATCTACTGCAAAGACATGTTCAGAAAACTTGCAATATAGCGGTTGGCAAGATCACTGCCTCTTTTATTTATATTGTGGCTCAGTTCTGTCTAATGTTGCAGAATCAGGTATATGCGTCAGAAAAGTGACTGATGTACTTTCTCACTGAACATGATGACACGTGAATCTAGTGCCATTATATTGATGAATTTCCTGATGTTGAAATGACCATCATTTGATGCCTCGCATTTGAGGCCTTGGGAAGATATGAATGTGACAAGCTTTTACTGTGTGTTGCATAATGATTGGCCTACTGAGATATAATGAAAGCTATAAACTTGTAGAAGGATCAGCATGAATGAGCACAGGAACAGATAGACAGGCTACACTTGCTGCCAAGGGGAAGGCCAAACAGAGGTATGAGGTTAGATTCTCATTAATAAGTATGGTTAAAGGTTTATTTCCCTATCATTTGTGTTTTTTTCTTCTGTTGTCAACTATGTTGTCATCTGCTGTTATGATACTTGCTAATGAGCTGACAGCCCAAGTTTCACAAAAATACATTTGCTCTGTTTTTTTTTATCTACCTGTTCTCACTGCTCTTCTTTAAGAAGCATTGAGTCTTGTTAAAGTTTAATTTCTCTGCACCAGTAGCCTTTTGCTAATTAGTTCTGGCCATTTTTCACAAGTCAGCTGAGACACAGCATATGAGCAGGCTATTCAAAAGATGAGCCCCAGCTAGCTTGATCTTGTCTTGAGATTGGCATATCTACATTACCAAATCAATTCACTTAGTGCTGCAAAGGACTGAGAACACAAATCCAAGCAATTTTTTGCCATTTCTCAAATGATAAATTCAGCGTATGAAAACAAGTAATGGGAGGGAAGAATTTTAATAATTGTCAGACAGGAATGAGCGAGGTGTCTTTACTCACAGTACAATCTGCACCTATCTGGGATATTACCGTAGCACAGAGTGTCCTGTCCTTATCTAAAAGTTCAGCATGTACTAAAATCAAAATGAACCACAAAGGGTTGAAAAATAGTACATAATGTCATTGTATTAGCATTTGTGTATCTCAGTGGACAGCCTGAAGAGACAGGTGAGTTGAGAAAAAGTAGAGATTCATGCACTCCAGACAGATATTTAAATGAAGCAAAATATGTATTAATGATGTAAATTGTGTTGAAGTAACCCATGTCTATCTGTAGGGGGCGCAAGTCTCAGTCGTTAGGGAGTGTCTGAACTAAAAGCTCTGGCTTCAAGTTCCAATTTAGGATTTGTAGACAATGAAAGCAGGGTTCAATGTGTGGTTCAACAAGCCTGCTAATCCTTCCAACACTTCCCCACAATTCACCAAAGGAAAAAAAACTACGCGAAGAAATGTGAAAAATAAAAATGCCTACCCTTGACAAGGAAAAACTATATGTTAATAGGAGTGAACCGTATTGCATAGTCCAAGCGCAGAGTCTCAGGATGGGTGGCAATACTTTCATCAGGGTTATGAGAAGAGCAATGGTGGATTGTCTTTCTCAGTTGAAAAATAGATGGACATATTTATGCTTTTCCTGGGCAACTATAAGCATAGTCACAGATGTGTCTGATAGGGGAGACATGATAATAGCTCAACATGACACAATAGAGACAGAAACATGATGCGATTGTTTCCACAACACTTCCCCTGGGAAATGCTGTTATGTCCAGAAACAAAGCAGAGGAAAGTGAATCACACATTTCCTATTTAAAGGTATATTAAGGTGACGATATGTCCTGTGTCCAATTCAGTGTCAGGGCTGAAAATTAGTTACTTCCACTTTAAAATTACTTATGAATATGTTTTAAAAGGTGAACGTTTTTTTATTGCCCCATCAAGTGGGTACTCCAAAATGGTGTTCACAGAGCACATGTACAACTGAGAGGGAAAATGTACCAGAGGTCATATTGGTGAGGGATGCACACATTGGATATGCACTGGAGGGATCCAGACAGGCAGATCATGATGTTAATCAGCATGCAACAATGATTTGATGCCAATGGTGAAAATTTGGCAATCAACTCTCCACTCAATACCCTCTCTTAACCTAGTGCAGCTGAACAATCATTTGGCAACAAGAAGGACCATCCCTCCACGAATATTATAAGGATCTTCAAGTACTTACAAGATAGTTGCTGGTTGATTTCTTCTGGATGTTGTTATAGTTCTAAAAGTATTTGGTGCTTTCTATAGTTTTGATTTGCAGAAATTTATAGGGAGTGGTGTGGCAGACACAGAAGGAGCTTTTGCTGACTTCAAGGCTTCTGCACAAACAAGTTGACCTTGGACAAGAACATGACTGGGAGAATGAACAGAAGCTACACAGATCAAGACAAGCTTCTGAAAGAGGGAGGGGAAGGAGAGGGAGAAAGGCTTTCAGCTAGTGGTCATATTCCTCAGGCACATTCAGAGAACAATCCGAACCTCAACAAGGAACACTGTGTGAAACATCTGATCCTAAGTAAGAATGTCCTCACTGAAATACATTGTTTGCTGCAATCAAAACTAAACTTCAGGCTAGGGCAAAGAAGCGGCTGTGAAGGTGGTAATGAACTTTTATACGTTAGATTCTTTCCATGCTGGAGCTGGAAGTATTTGCAAGATCTTTTAGTTTACCATCTATTGTTATGTAACAGAAGTCACTGGGCTCGCTATTCAGAGAGCTCATTCTGTCTTATAAAAGCAAATGGAACATGTGACAACTTCACTAGAATTTTAAGTCTCTTCATGATATGAGGTGCCAGTGACTGTATGCAGATCACTTTGTGAGTGCTGTATGTCAGCTCTGTCTATTGTGGAACCAAATGACCTTCCATTCCCTCAACATCCAGCAGGTATGAGACCAGAGGCCCAGTATACTGGCAGCCATCACAATGCTTGATTTTGAAGCAGTCCACTCTGCCTTCTACATTTGAACCATTTGAGCAAACCAAAGGGTAATTATTGGGCTATCTGCTGGTGATATGGCTAATGTCTCTAGTGTACAACCCATGCACACATGCACAGCAAGCATACCCTGGAAGTTTTGTTGCTACTTGAAACAGGATAGAGCAGACGATTGGTATGCTGAAATGATACTTCCGCTGCCTGGACTGCCCTGGAGGAGCCCTGTCATAATCAGCAGAGTGGATATCAAAATTTGTGTAGGTAAACATACTACACAATCTCATCATCATATGGACATGATGTCCTTGTTATATGGCAACAAGCTGAGGAGCAGGAGCATAAGAGGGACGGAAAAGAGAAGAAACTTCAGAAGGAACTAGACTGCTCTTTCTGCCAGTCTGTCCCTGAAAACTTCATCGGAGTGTGATATCAATAACTGCTACCCAAATTCCCCATTCTCTTCCCTCTGTTACTGACCACCACAGCTTGGCGACAATGCAAAAATAAAAGTCAACATAAACACTACAAACTAAATTTATGAATGAAATCATGTCATGTTGCACACAAAATTCAACAAATCTTTGCAATTCCCTTAGTGCCTTAGTGCCTAGCACTTCTACACATTACCAACTCATTGGCTGCAGCATGATTTGGTGGAAGACTATAGATTTTAATTAGAGGGGATTGCAGGGAACTGTGGAGAACATCCTCAAGTAGCTATGAGTGGCAGCAGACTTTCCTGATAGTTGATAGGCAACAGCAAAGGCACTGACAGATATGGCAGTGACAGGAGGGTGATGACTGTCTTCCTGAGAGAGGACAAGCAGGTTCAGACTCCATGGAGCCAATGCCACTCCTTCTGCATGACGCTTCAATAATCCTAGCCATCTGTTGAAGGACAGATTGCTGGATTGTTTAGGGAGCCTGTAAGCCTCTTTGCTCACTGTAATCCACAGCTCTGGTGGTTCTAGGCAAAGCTTGTATGACAGTGAGTTAACCTCATATAATAGCAGTTTGAGTTTCCACTGCAGCACTCAGATGCCAGGGAAGTTCAACTTAGGCCAAATGATCAACTCTATTTACATACTTGGTTCACAAGTATGTAAATGGAGTTGATTACCATTTCCACATTAGATAGTATGAGCCATGAAGATAAGAAATAGGAACAAGAGTAGGCCATCAAGCCCTTCGAGCCCGTCCCACCATTCAATAAGATCATGGCTGATCTGAAGTGGATCAGTTCCACTTATCCGCCTGCTCCCCATAACCCTTAATTCCCTTATCGATCAGAAATCTATCTACCTGTGACTTAAACATATTCAACGAGGTAGTCTCCAACACATGGGCAGAGAATTCCAGAGATTTACACCCTCTGAGAGAAGAAGTTTCTCCTCAACTCTGTTCTAAACTGCACCCCCCCCCCCTTTATTTTGAGGCTGTGCCCTCTAGTTCTGGTTTCCTTTCTAAGTAGAAAGAATCTCTCTACCTCTACCCTATCTAGCCCCTTCATTATCTTGTAAGTCTCTATGAGATCTCCCCTCAGCCTTCTAAACTCTAACGAGTACAGGTCCAACCTTCTCAATCTCTCTTCATAAGCTAACCTCCTCATCTCCGGTATCAACCTGGTGAACCTTCTCTGCACTCCCTCCAAGGCCAATATATCCTTTCGCAAATAAGGGGACCAAAACTGCACATAGTGCTCCAGTTGCAGCCTCATCAATGCCTCGTACAGTTGCAGCAAGACCTCCCTGCTTTTATATTCTATCCCCCTCACGATAAAGGCCAAAATTCCATTCGCCTTCTTGATCACCTGCTGCACCTGCAGACTGAGTTTTTGCAATTCGTGCCCAAGGACCCCCAGGTCCCTCTGCACAGTAGCATGCTGCAACTTTTCAGCATTTAAATAATCCCTCCTACTATTATTTCTACCAAAGTGGATAACCTCACATTTGCTAACATTATACTCCATCTGCCAGGTTCTTGCCCACTCACTCAGCCTATCCAGATCTCTCTGCAGACTTTCCACACCCTCCAACGCAATTTGCTTTTCCACCCATCTTCGTGTCATCAGCAAATTTTGTTACCCTACACTCAGCCCCCTCCTCCAGATCGTCTATGTAAATGGTAAACAGTTGAGGCCCCAGCACTGATCCCTGCAGCACGCCACTAGTCATCAACTGCCAGCCAGAAAAGCACCCATTGATTCCAACTCTCTGCTTCCTGTTAGATAGCCAATCCTCAATCCACGCTAACACTTTACCCCCAACTCCGTGTACCCTAACCTTCTGCAGCAACCTTTTGTGCAGCAGCTTATCGAACGCCTTCCGGAAATCTAAAAACACCACATCCACCGGTTCCCCTCTGTCTACTGCACTGGTCACATCTTCATAAAAATCCAGTAAATTCGTCAAATACGACTTCCCTTTCATGAATCCGTGCTGTGTCTGCTTGATCGAACCATTCTTTTCTAGGTGTCCTGCTATTTCTTCTTTAATGATGGATTCTAGCATTTTCTCAACTACGGACGTTGAGCTAACCGGCCTGTAGTTACCCGCCTTTTGTCTGCTACCTTTTTTAAACAACGGCGTAACAGTAGCTGTTTTCCAATCTGCCGGCACTTCCCAGAGTCCAGCAAATTTTGACAAATAACTACTAACATCTGCTATTACTTCTGCCATTTCTTTCAGTACCCTGGGATGCATTCCATCTGGTTTTGGGGACTCATCTACCTTCAGTCCCATTAGTCTACCATGCACTACATCTTTAGTAACAGTAATTGTATTAAGGACCTCATCTCCTACCAACCCTCTATCTTTAATATTCAGTAAGTTATTTGTGTCCTCCACCGTGAAGACCGACACAAAAAACTTATTTAAAGTCTCAGCCATTTCCTCGTTTCCCACCATTAAATACCCCCTCTTGTCCTCCAAGGGTCCAACATTCATTCTAGCCACTTTCTTCTTCTTTATATATTTGTAAAAACTTTTACTATCTTTTTTATATTTAGAGCTAGTTGAGTTTCATACTCTATCTTTCCTTTCTTTATCGCTTTCTCAGTCATTCTTTGTTGTTTTTTAAATCTTTCCCAATCTTCTAATTCCCCACTATTTTTAGCTGCTCTGTATGCATCGGTTTTTAATTTAATACTCTTCTTTATTTCCTTTGATATCCACGGCTGGTTATCTCTTTTCTTACAGTCCTTCTTTATCACCGGAATATATTTTTGCTGAGTGCTGAGAAAGATCTCCTTAAAAATCCTTCACTGTTCCTCAGCTGTCCTACCAACCAGTCTGTGCCCCCAGTCTACATTAGCCAATTCCGTCCTCATCTTATCATACTCCCCTCTGTTCAAGCAGAGGACACTGGTTTGGGACCCTACTTTCTCACCCTCCATCTGTATCAGAAATTCAACCATATTGTGATCACTCGTCCCAAGAGGATCCCTCACAAGAAGATCCCTAATTCTACCTGCCTTATTACACAGTACCAGATCTAAGATAACTCACTGTCTCGTAGGTTCTGTAACATACTGTTCAAGGAAACTATCCCGACAGCATTCTAAGAACTCTTCCTCAAGTCCAACTTGAGTCAACCAATCAATATGCAGGTTAAAATCCCCCATGATTATTGCCGTTCCATTTTTGCACGCATCAATTATTTGCTTGTTTATAGCCTGCCCCACCTCAAAGTTATTATTTGGGGGCCTATAGACCACACCCACCAATAACTTTCTCCCCTTATTATTCCTTATCTCCACCCACAACAATTCCACGTTTTGCTCCTTGGAGCCCTGGTTAGGAATTTGATAGAGAATATGCCATGGACCCAGGTTCGATACCAGCCCTGGGTGACCTGTCTTTGAGATGTTCGCATGTTTTCTTCATGTCTGTGTGAGTTTCCTCCCACCATCCAAAGATGTGCAGGGTAGGCGGATTAGCCATGTTAAATTGTCCCTTATTGTCCAAAGATGTGTAAGTTAGGTTGATTCACCAACATAAATTATGGAGTTACAGGGATAGAACAGGAGAGCTGAGCCTGGAAGAGATGCTCTTTCAGAGAGTCAATGTAGACTCGACAGGCCAAATGGCCTCCTTCTGCACTGTAGGGATTCTATGGGATTTCCTTCCCTAAAGGACATAGTGAATCCGATTTTTTTATGATATTCATTTCATGGTCATTATTACACTTTTAATTCCAGATTTTTTTTATTGAATTCAAATTTCATCTGCCATGGTGGGATTTGAACATGGGTCCCCAGAGCATTACCCTGGGTCTCTAGATTACAAGTCCAGTGACAATACCAATATGCCACTGCCTCCCCTTAACTTCTCACTTCTCTGTGACAAATGACCATTGACCTTTTTTCTGGCTTCCTAATGCACCAAGAATTTTGTTCTGCACATTTACAAGCATTCTTCTCTAGGCTATCAGGTCAAAGTTCTCATTTATTCCCTCTGGAGAGGTACCCTGCCCTTACCCTGGCTGTAGTCCACTGATGCCCAGTAACTCACTTAACATGTAAGAACATAAGAAATAGGAGCAGGTGTAGGCCATCTAGCCCTTTGAGCCTGCCCTGCCATTCAATAAGATCATGGCTGATCTGAAGTGGATCAGTTCCAATTTCCCGCTTTCTCCCCATAACCCTTAATTCCCTTGTCTATCAGAAACCTATCTACCCGTGACTTAAATATATTCAGCAAGGTAGCCTCCACCACTTCAACGTATCTCCAATCTATCCTGTAAGATTTGTGCAGTGTCAATTACTGAATTGGTGATTGCAAATGTGAAATCAAGTCAGTCTCTTCTTGTTGTTCCTCCAATGCCATGAGAGATTGTACCTCTCGGGTATCAGAAAGGGAAGATGGCTGAAAGCCAAGGTTATGGTGCAGGGAAGTGGGAAAGCAAAAGACTCATGTGTGTATCATCTGCAGTTTGTAAATTGTTGAGGTGGATGTGGCATGTGAGAAGCAGATTAGATGTGAACCATCAATTTTGACAGTTTCCCACCAAATGATTTTCTTGATAATGGCTAATGCCATCTCTTCCATGGGGATTTCATGTCTATCTCCCTCTGATCAGTTCCTGCTGCCTGACCACTTTGTCCTGCAACAAAAAATGGAAGAGTGTCAGTGAGTGTCATGCAATCCATTTGGGTGATGTTTGCTGATCTAATCCAAGGCTCTTGACACAGTCAGCTGTGAGGGCCTTTGGAACAGAGAGATTTAACTGCTCTACAAAATCCATCACAATGTTTCAATAGTTCCAGGTCAGCGTGCTTGCATGTGTCCTGGATGATGGTGAGTGCTCTGATCCATTCCCAGTCATGAATGGACTTAGATAGGACTGCTCGCTAACGCCAACTCTATTCAGCCCGTATTTCTCCACCATGCTCTCCAGTGCCTTCCAAGGTGATGATCCTGGCATCAAAATCAGATATCACGCTGGAGAGGAAGCTGCTCAAACTTGGCAAAAATCAAGGTCTCCAAAGAGATAGGAAGGGATTTTACGGCCGCACTCCCCTCAAAACTAATCCTGCCCGAGGTCAACAGACCTTATCATGCCCACCTCTACCCCCTCCCACTTTCCAACGCCCCCCCCCCACCCACCCACCTGCTACAATTCCCATGGTGGGCGGGATGGGAAAACTCCCCTCAAAGTGTTGAGTGTTGGATTTTCTGTTTGCTGAGTACTGTGCACTGTCAGTTCAAAGGTGAACATACAGTGCAGCATGGACCTGTTCTTCAATTCATGCAACAACTTCAACCTTAAGATCCATCATTATGATCTGCAGCAAAATATCTGAAGTAATACACCAGCTGCAAAAGGAAACCCCAATCTCGAGCCCAAGGGTTCAGTCCATGACCAGAACTTGTCAGCAGTAGATAAGTTCATCTATCCCAGCTGCGCACTCTCTCAAGTTGTTTATGTTGACAATAATGCATAGGAGATTTTCACAGTAACTTCATTGCAGTGTTAATGTGAGCCTACTTGTGACTAACAAATAAACATTTAAAAACAACTTTAAATTGCCCAAGCATGTGTAGCCTTCAACAGATTTTGAACATCTGTGAATGAGGAGGGGTAAGTCTATCTAAGCCTGTGAAAGTCTATACAACCCATTGAATTAGCACTGAGATGATGGACTAAATGAGTAATTGAGCCATAACAATACAGAAGGAAGTCATATGGTCCATCAAGTCCTAATCAGCTGTTTATTGAGCAATCCAATTTGTGCCCTCCCTTCTCTATCCTCTGTAGCTCTTCAAGTTTATTTATCTCAAATGCCCATCCAATTTCTTTTGAGATCATTCATGGACTGACCGTCCATTACCTGTGTTCAAAGTTGACTTTGCAGTTTTGCCCAAATGCCTGTGAAACTGGCTTCAAGAAGGAGACTTGTATTTGTTCAACAGTTCTCCCACTGAATCCAGAGAAGGCAGCAGAGGCATTGCAAATGGAATTTCTGTAGTGCTCTTATGTGTCGCACTGCAGTGCAAGAGTTTGATGATGACAACTGCTCTGTACAATAGGACTTATATTGACATGAAGTGGTCTTTTTTTGTCAAACACGCTGTTGTAGTTTGTAGCTCCTGCTTTCTCAACTCTCAATGGTTAAAGTTCCAGAGGAGGATAAAGAAAACGCTTCTAAGACATTCTGAAGCTCTATCTGAAGGGGAACACATTTTTCAGAACATTTTTTGGCTAGCAGTGTCACCTAGAAAATACCCAGGAAAGTGCTACTTCACAAAAGGGGATTTTTTCCAAATATATAACCTTTTGAAGAGTACTCAAGTGTCTCATGGGGCGGCAGGCACTTTAACTATTAAAGTTAATAGTTACACTTTAGCTATTGTATTGGGTTGTTTTCCAGAACAACCCAATTCCTTGGGTTGTTCTGGAAAATGTCAGAGTTGCCTGGCCGGTGGTGACTCTGTCAGATATATATCAATTAATATACACTTGTATAAAAATACTTAAAAAACCAGACGATGGAATTGACGGCATTTTGCTTTGGCTTTCCCTAACTTGCAAAGTACAAAAGTCTGTGGTTTTTAAAAAAAAGGCACAGCCGCATTGACATAAATAATTGGAAGGAGCTTACTACCAGTCGTTAAAATTTGCAACAACTTGTCCATTAAACTGCATCATGCTTTGAATCACAACATTATGATGATGAGGCAGAGCAGCGGCAGAGAAGGAAAGAAAGGGAAACAATTTGTGCATTCCAGATCCCACTACTTCTATGGCATCCTATCCCATGTGCCCAAAGGTCCATGGGTTGACAGTCAGCCTATTCTGTCACATGAAGACCTATGGCAGAAACTCATGACTCTCAGCTGAAGGACAGCCAAGAACTATCTTCCTAGGCAGCGAGTTCCAGATCATTACCACTTGCTGCATAAAAATATTCTTTATCCAATCAAAAAAGACAGTAGGACTAGGGGGCACAGCCTCAAGATAAAGGGGAGGCGGTTTAGAACGGAGTTGAGGAGGAACTTCTTCACTCAAAGGGTGGTGAATCTCTGGAATTCTCTGCCCGTTGAAGTGGTGGAGGCTGCCTCGCTAAATATTTTTAAGAAGCGGGTTGATGGGTTCTTGATAAGCGAGGGGATTAAGGGTTATGGGGAGAGGGCGGGAAAGTGGAACTGAGCCACAACAGATCAGCCATGATCTTATTGAATGGCGGGGCAGGCTCGAAGGGCTAGATGGCCTACTCCTGCTCCTATTTCTTATGTTCTTATGTTCTTATGTTCAGCACCGCTTGCTCAAAATCTTTAATCTGCGTACCCTATTCCTTTTACCATCAGCTAATGGGAATAGGTTTTCTTTTTTACCTTATCTAAACTTATGTACACCTCCATCAAAACTCTCCTTAATCTCTGTACTCTAAGGAGAATCATTCCAGCTTTTACAACCTAATTTTGTAGCCAAAATCCTTGAATGCTGAAACCATTCTAAATTTTCTTCTCAAAGACTTTCACATCTCTCCTGAAGTACAGTGGTCAGAATTGAATGCAATACTCCAGTTGTGGCCTTCTAACCAGAACGTTATCAAAGTACAGTTTTATTTCCCTGCTGTTGTGCTCAATATCTCTATTTATGAAGTCCAAGATCTCAGATGCTTATCTCTCAAACAAGTCAACAGCAAGACAGTCAAATTGTAGCCAAGTGGAAAGATCTATTCAGCATAAAATATGGCTTAATTAGTAAACTAGGTAGTAATTAACACAGCTTAACAGGTTATACTTCCCTGTTTCAGCTATGGACAACAGAGCACGCAAAAACCTGGACTGGATTTGTCTTGTAGACATCCCATTTGATTTTTTAGACTATTGTACTCTTTGAATGTCTGTACCCTGTTAAAGCTTTTTAATCTTGAGTAGAATATAAATAGCCCCTTCTTTTCGATCTGTTTTCTCTCCTCTACAAAGATCATGGTGTTGACATTCTTTGAACAATTGGGCCAATTGACCAGTTAACTGGAGACAGTGAAGAACTGGTAATGTCACTGGACAAGTAATTCAGAAGCCTAAGCTAATACTCTGGGGACATGAATTCAAATCACACCTTAGAAACATGAACAAAGAGCAGAAGTAGGCAATTCAATCCCTTGAGCCTGCTCCTGATAGTACTTCAAATCTGCTCCTATTTTCTATGTTTCTATGTAATAACCTATCACCTTGCTTTCTAAGAATCTATCCACTTTTGCTTTAAAAGTATTCAAATTGAGGAAGAGGATTTCAGAGACTCACAACCCTCTGAGAGAAAAAAAATGCCTCATCTCTGTTTTAAATGGATGATCCTTTATTCTTAAACAGTGACTCCCTAATTTTAGATTCTCCCACAGCAGGAAACATCCTCTCCACATCTACCCTGTCTAGATGTCTCAGGATCTTGTACGTTTAAAGCAAGTACAAGATCCTGAGACATCAGGACCTTGCCTTCTAAACTCCAATGGATACAAATCTAGTCTGTCCAATGTTTCTTCATAAGACAACTCATCTGTTGGTGGGGTTTCCAACGTGACAGGTACTGCCTAAACTTCAGACAATACAAGACTCATGAAGCCAGTGTCTCAGTTTAAAGACATAACTTTTATTTAGACTAGTGGCCGCTAGGAGAGATCATCAAAGGATCAGGGCAGCCCTGAGATAGAGCAGCTGGAATTCTCCAATGGAAATCTGATGTATACAATTCAAAATAGATTAATTACAGATTTTTCTTATCAATCACTCTTGCCTTTCATTAGCTTTAAATCAATCATCTTCAGCATACATAAATCAACAATAATACCTGTCATATACCTGTCTTATACCTTGTTTCTTGATTTTCAGAAGGCGTTTGATAAGGTGCCTCACAAGAGGTTATTACAGAAGGTCAGGGGGCATGGATTTGGGGGTAGGGTGTTAGCGTGGATAGAGGTTTGGCTGTCAAATAGGAGGCAGAGAGTGGGGGTCAATGGGTGCTATTTGGATTGGCGGTTGGTGACTAGTGGAGTGCCCCAGAGGTTGGTGCTGGGGCCTCAGCTATTTACCATTTATATAGATGATCTGGAGGAGGGAACCGAGTGTATGGTGTCGAAATTTGCTGATGACACCAAGATTGGTGGAACGGCAAATTGTGCAGAGGGTGTGGAGAGTCTGCAGAAGGATCTAGATAGGCTGGGCGAATGGGCTAGGAACTGGCAAATGGAATTTAATGTTGGCAAATGTGAGGTTGTCCACTTTGGTAGGAATAATGGTAGGAAGGACTATTACTTACGTGGCGAAAAACTGCAGCAGGCGACGGTGCAGAGGGACCTCGGGGTCCTTGTGCATGAGTCGCAAAAACCCAGCCTGCAGGTGCAGCAGGTGGTCAGGAAGGCGAATGGGATGCTGGCCTTCATAGCGAGGGGGATTGAATATAAAAGTAGGGAGGTCTTGCTGCAGCTGTATAGGGCACTGTTGAGGCCACAGCTGGAGTACTGTGTGCAGTTTTGGTCGCACTTACGCAAGGATATTTTGGCCTTGGAGGGAGTGCAGAGGAGGTTTACTAGGCTGATACCGGAGTTGAGGGGGTTGAACTATGAGGAGGGGCTGAATAAACTAGGCTTGTACTCATTAGAGTTTAGAAGAATGAGGGGAGATCTCATTGAGACATATAAGATGATGAATGGGATGGATAGGATAGAGGTGGAGAGGCTCTTCCTGCTCAGAAAGGACAGTAGGACTAGAGGGCACAGCCTCAAGATAAAGGGGGGGCGGTTTAGAACGAAGTTGAGGAGGAACTTCTTCATTCAAAGGGTGGTGAATCTCTGGAATTCTCTGCCCGTTGAAGCGGTGGAGGCTGCCTCGCTAAATATAGTTAAGACGCGGATTGATAGGTTTTTGATAGGCAAGGAGATTAAGGGTTATGGGGAGAGGGCGGGAATGTGGAACTGAGACACGACAGATCAGCCATGATCTTATTGAATGGCGGGGCAGGCTCGAGGGGCTAGATGGCCTACTCCTGCTCCTATTTCTTATGTTCTTATGTTCTTAGCAATCGTATCTTATCCTCTGGCATAATGGCATTTTATTAGTCCATAGAATCCTTAAGCTAACTTCTGTCTTGGCTGACCCCATTTCCTGTGGTGCCTAGTAACCTTAGATGCTAGATCAAAGTTCAAATGAATGTTCTCATGAGTTCCCCTAAAAGTCACTGCCAAACCAGACTGACACATGACTCCACGTCTGGGCATGCACCCATCTTATCTGGACAGTGAATAAATCTTATTCATGAAATATGATTAAGTGTTCTAAATGTTCTCTCCTTCTGAAACCTTACTGAAAATCTTGCATATTCTCAAGGCCATAACGTTCTCTTAGAATATGGCTTTGCCCCAACGCTCTTTATCATAATACTTCGTAGCAAATTGCTCTTGGCTGAAGTAAACAATATACTTTAAAAAAATACATTAATACATTCAAAATATCAGCATATGTGTTTCACAATAATAATCACTTATTTAAATCTCTTACTGCATCTCAACTGTGTAAACTGCTTTCTTGTTAGCTCATAAGCTTACTTTAAAAGTCATTTAACTCAATGCTGATTGCTCTATCAGTGCCTTAATGTCTAATGGTTTAAAAATCTTACTTAACCTATTACACCATCCTTTCCAAATATTGGTCAGTAAACCTTTTCTGAACTGCTTTCAGTGCACTTACATACCTACTTAAATATGCTAACCAATATTACACACAATCCTCTAAATGTTGTCTCACTAGTGTCCTGCACAACTGAAATATAATCTTCTGTATTCAATTCTCCTCTCACTAAATGTTAAAATTATATTTACTTTCCTAATTACTTGTTGGGTGGCAGCTGGTGAAATTGAAATTCAATTAATACATCTGGACTTGAAAGCCAGTCACAAAAAAAACTATAATTAATTGCCATAAAAAAACCTATCTGATTTGCTAAGGCCCTGTTGGGAAGAAAATTTGCCAACCATAGAACCGTAGAAAATTACAGCTCAGAAACAGGCCTTTTGGTCCTTCTTGCCTGTGCCAAACCATTTTTTGCCTAGTCCCACTGACCTGCACTTGAACTATATCCCTCCACATCCCTCTCATCCGTGAACACATCCAAGGTTTTCTTAAATGTTAAAAGTGACCCTGCACTTACCACTTTATCCGGCAGCTCATTCCACACTCCCACCCCTCTCTGCATGAAGAAGCCCCCCTAATATTCCCTTTAAACTTTTCTCCTTTCACCCTTAACCCATGCCCTCTGTTTTTTTTCTCCCCTAGCCTCAGTGGAAAAAGCCTGCTTGCAGTCACTCTATCTATATCCATCAAAATTTTATACATCTCTATCAAATCTTCCCTCATTCTTCTACGCTCCAGGGAATAAAATCCTAATCTATTCAATCTCTCTCTTTAACTCAGCTTCTCAAGTCCCGGCAACATCCTTGTGAACCTTCTCTGCACTCTTTCAACCTTATTTACATCCTTCTTGTAACTAGGTGGCCAAAACTGTACACAATACTCTAAATTCGGCCTCACCAATGCCTTATATAACCTTACCATAACACTCCAACCTTTATACTCGGTACTCTGATTTATAAAGGCCAATGTACCAAAAGCACTCTTTACGACCCTATCCACCTGTGACTTCACTTTTAGGGAATTCTGTACCTGTATTCCTAGATCCCTCTGTTCAACTGCACTCTTCAGAGTCCTACCGTTTAGCTTGTACGTTCTACTTTGGTTTGTCCTTCCAAAGTGCAATACTCACACTTGTCTGCGTCAAATTCCAACCTTACCTAGTTTCACCTACATATGACTCCAGACTCATTGACAGTGTGATTGACTCTTAACTGCCTTCCAAAATGGCCTAGCCAGCCATTCAGCTCAAGGGCAATTAAAGGACAAGCAACAACTGCTGGCCTCGCCAAGGATGCCCACAACTCATGCATCCAGACATCTTACCAGTTTGTAGTGGTTTTAACTAGACTGGTGTAATTTCAGGCAGTTACAAGCAACTGTTAAAGCTAAGATTACAAAGGTTGATTCAGAGTCTAAACAACGGTACTTGAAGTTATATATATTAAAGCTACAGAACTTAAATATTTGGTTTAATTTCTCTACAAGTCAAATGCATAATTCTAAAATATGGTTTTCTTAACACTTTGACCTTGAAGGTGAAACATATTTATTAACCCTTCACTAATTACTTACTACTTTGCATTGATTAATTAAGCTACCTCTAAGCTCTTGGCTCTTTTGTTCAACTTGTGGACCAAGCATAACAGAGCATGATAAGTTTAGGATCATCAACATTGATATGGGTGATGCTTGATATTATAGATCTTTATCTTATCTTATTGCCTCTTTGTTTGTAATGCTATTTCATTCTGGCTGGATGCTGTTGTTAAGTGGTCATCCAGTCTATTATGGATTTCAGACTTAGTCTGAATTGTTCAACCACTTTGAGTGCCTCTTCTTGCATTGAAAATTTTCCTTAAGCTCAAGCAACAAGAGATGACTCTCTACTTGGGTGATCTGGATGGATCTTTTAACACATTTCACAGGTATTCATGGTAAGACCTGAAAATTGCCATCTGGAGATATATGGATATAAACTGGTCTTTTCCACACTTCCAGGCAGTCATACCACACATGGGTGATTCTTGATCCAAACCAAAACCGCACACTGCCTTCCCAGGATTCATAACATCACATTGACAGATATAAACTCCTCTTTCTGAACAGCACTCAGTCTTGGGCTGATTAGGACAATCCATGCTGTTGCACCCCCTCCCCTCTTCCCCTCTTATATCATTACGATTTTACACTATGCACTGATCAGACTTCTGTTTACAAACACTGGATTTGGTTATTTTCTATTTCATTGACTTACCTTATCTAACATTGTTTTCCCCTCATTTTTCCTCAGCTTTCCTCTTCCTAAGTATCACTTTTACTGATGTGAGCTGACCTCCTCCTTTTCCTCTCTCACTAAAGCATGCTATGATCTCTTGGTGTCTTACCAGTCTTTAGCTAATTTATCCACTCCTGCTTTTTTGTAGATAAAGAACATCTTATTCTCTTGCAACACCTTTTTTCTCAAAACTGAAAAAGAAGGGCCTACACCCCTTTAAAAAAAAGGAAATGATGCACATTTGGATTGGTATTTACATTTGAGTAAGAGCTCAGTGTGCCAGATATTCCAAGGAAACTACTAATGAATGGGGGAGGGGGGGGGAACATCAAAGAGAAGCTAATCTCCAGGCCCAGGCTTTTAAAAGAAATAGGTGAGACCGTTGCAAAAGCTTTACCTATAGTCTTATAATCTGCCAATATTCTTTCAATTGAGGAACCATTCTTCCAATTGCAAAATAATATAACTTCACTATCTAAGCAAGATGGATGAGGAAAGTCAAGGAAATATGGATCAGGTGATAGCCTAATATCTGTTGTCAGAAAATTGATGGAGACTATAATTAAAGGTAACTGAAACCTTGAAAATTTTCAGGTAACCAGGGAGACCCAGCCTGGATGTATAAAAGGTAGGTGATGCCTAATAAAGCTGATTGAATTTTTTGAAGTGATAGCTAAAGTAATGAACAGAGGAATATACTTAATATTGTATAAAATCTCTCCCAAGAGAATGGCAGCTAAAACTCGTAAAATTGTAGGTAAAATATTTATCTGCTTAGCAAATTTTGGAAAATACTTGTTCATGAGATATGGGCATCACTGGCTAGGCCTGCATTTATTGTCCATCCCTACTTTTCCTTGAGGAAGGGGTGGTAAGCTAACTTCTTGAACTACTGCATTCCATGTGTTGTTCCATTCTATGTAGGTACAGCCATCGTGTGAATCGGAAGGGGGGATGGGAGTTCCAATGGTTTTGATTAATTGACAGTGAGGAAATGGCAATATAGTTCAAAGTAAAGATGGCTTGTGGTTTGGAGGAAAAGTTACAGCTTCCCATATTTCCATGTATCTGATTTTTGAACTGCTGAAATTCGTGTGGTCAGTGGTGAAGAAATTCAATGTTGTGGAGGGGCTGCTTTGTCCTGGGTGGTGTTGAGATTACACTCCTGATTTGTGCCTTGTAGATGGTGTACCAGGCTTTGGGGATTGGGAAGTGAATTACTCACCACACAATTCCTCGCCTTTGACCTGCTCTGGTAGCCACAGTATTTTTAAATGACTTGTCCAGTTCAGTTTCTGGTCAATGGTAATTCTCCAGGATGTTGATAATGGGGGATACAGTAAGGGCAATTGAATGTAAAGAAACCTGTGACAATTAGGGATGAGCAACAAATTCTGGACTTGCCTGTAATGTTCACATCCCATGAAAGATTTTTTAAAAGCCTTCTGTGCCTTGTTTTATGCATGAGTGAAATAGACTTTATTACTTTCCTTCTTGTACTGAATCCATCTAATGCCTTCCAATTTTCTAATCTTTTGCTAGCTTTCTCTCCTAATATTCTGCACACCTTGGTAATCATCTCTAGCATTATCTCCTGGTTGCCACACCCCATCAAAGTTAGTTTAAATCCTCCCCAGTACAGATAGCAAATTGCCCCACAAAGAAATTGGTCTCAACACTGCCTACGTGGAACCTGTCCAGCCTCTTCTGGTCATATCTCCCCCAGAATTGATCACAATATTGCACTGACATGAGCCAATGCTACTTTCGTTCAGATGAGGTGGCTACGTAAAATTAATATATTGCCCACCTCAATCTCAATGCGCTTACATAGGTCACAAAATTCAACCCTTGCAATTATAAATTAAGTCTAACCAATTTCTAGCTGCTATTCTTCTTCAGGATGCATGATATCCAGCCAGCAGGTCAATGCAATGTGTACTCTTAAAGGCAGAGATGCCAGCGTTGGACTGGGGTGGGTACAGTGAGAAGTCTCACCACAGCAGATTGAAGTCCTATAGGTTTACTTGAATCACAAGCTTTTGGAATGCTGCTCCTTCATCAGATGGATCCTCCTGATGAAGGAGCAGCGCTCTGAAAGCTTGTGATTCCAAATAAACCTGTTGGATTTTAACTTGATGTTGTGAGACTTCTTAAAGGTAAGTGGCTGCATATAGGAACAAGTATGGGCTGAGTCTTTTCACCCCATCCTGACTTGGGTGGATAAGACCAAAATGAGAATGTGCTACACCAGGTATTGGCAGTAGCTGCTCTTCCCATCAATTTAAGATAGCCTCGGGATAAAAGTCATTTTACATTTGATTGCTAAGTGGTTAAATGCATTTCATGCTTTAGTACTGAGTTACAAAAACCATGGAAGTTCCCAATTCAGCTTTAGCAATGGTTATAAGTTTAGATGGACCTCTGGCAGGATCTTCATCCTCAATTATAGGACAGCACATCATTACAAAGGACAAGATTGAAACATGTGAAACCATCTTCAGCCAGAAGTGCTGAGTGGCTTCCCCTGAGCTGGCCGTCATCATAGATGCCAATCTTCAGCCAATTTATCAATCCATACGATACCAGAAATGGCTCTAGGCTCTGAGTGACAGCAAAGGCTTTGGACCCTGGCAATGTCTGGCTGTAGTGGCAAACAAGTTGTGCCTTTTGCCAAGCTGTTCCAGTACAGCTACAACACTAGCATCTACACAACAACATGGGGAATTGCCCAGTTTGTCCTGTCCACAAAAAGCAGGACAAAACCAATCAGGCCAATATCGCCTCATCGTCTACTCTCATTCATCAGTAAAGTGATGGAAAGTGTCACTGGTAATGCTATAAAGTGACAGTTATTCTGCAACAACCTGATCATGAAGTTGTGTTTGGGTTCTGCTAGGGCACTTTTCTCATTATAGCTTTTGTCTGGACAAATGAGGTGAATGCTAGAGGCGAGATGAAAGTAACTACCTTGAGATCAGGGCAGCATTTGGTCAATTATAGGACCAAGGACCCTGAAAAAAATTAAGTCAATGGAAATCATGGGAAACTCCACTGGTTGGAACACAAAACACAAATGAAATTGGTTGTTGCTGTTAGAGGCCAATCATCTCAGTTTTGCATCATCACTGTAGGAGTTCTTCAGGTTAACCGTCTTCAGCTGCTTCATCAATGACCTAACCTCCAACGTAAGTCAGAAGTTCGGATGTTTGCTGATGATTGTACAGTGTTCAGTACCATTTGCAATTCCTCTGATGCTGAAACAGCCCATGGTTGTATGCAACAAGACCTGGGCAACACTCATGCTTGGGATGATCGCTGGCAAGTAATATTTGATTTACTCAAGTGCCAGGCAATGACACAAGAAAGAATCTATTTGATTTGATTTATTATTGTCACTTGTATTTGAATACAGTGAAAAGTATTGTTTCTTGCGCGCTATACAGACAAAGCATACCATTCATAGAGAAGGAAAGGAGAGAGTACAAAATGTAATGTTACAGTCATAGCTAGGCTGTAGGAAAAGAGCAACTTAATGCAAGGTAGTTCCATTCATAAGTCTTATGGCAGCAGGGAAGAAGCTGTTCTTGAGTCAGTTGGTACGTGACCTCAGACTTTTGTATCTTTTTTCCGAAGGAAGAAAGTGGAAGTGTGAATGTCCAGGGTGTGTGGAATCTAAAATTATGTTGGCTACTTTATTGAGGCAGCGGGAGACAGAGTCAATGGATGGGGGGCTGGTTTGTGTGATAGATTGGGCTACATTCATGACCTTTTGTAGTTTCTTGTGGTTTTGGGCAGAGCAGGAGCCATACCAAGCTGTGAAACAATCAGAAAGAATGCTTTCTATGGCGCACCTGTAAAAATTGGTGACATGCTAAATTTCCTTAGTCTTCTGAGAAAGTAGAGGTGTTGGTGGGCTTTCTTAACTATAGCGTCAGCATGGGGGGGGGACCAGGACAGGTTGTTGGTGATGTGGACACCTAAAAACCTGAAGCTCTCCTAATTACTTAACTCTCGTTACTCTAATGATTCTAATCACCTCCCATTGAAATTTATTAGCATTACCATCATGGAATCACCACTACAATATCCTGGGAGATACCATTAACCAAAAACTCAGCTAAACCAGCCATATAAATAATATGGCTACAAGACCGGGTCAGGGGTTGGGAATTCTGTGGTGATAACTCACCTCCTGACTCTCCAAAGCCTTGTCACTATCTGCATGGCACAAGTTTGGAGTGTGTTAGAATACTTTTCATTGCCTGGAAGACTGCAGCTCCAACAAAATTCAAGAAGATCAATACCATCCAAGACAATGCAGCCTGTTAGATCAGGACTCCATCCCCAACCTTACACCACCACTCCCTCCACCTCCAACACCAGATGGCAGGGGTATGTATCATCTGCAAGATGAACCATAGCAACTCACCAAGATTCCTTCAACAATCACAACCCCAGTATCAATTGCGTGTGCAGTGCTCACATTCCTTGCAATATCAGTGGAAAATATTTTACATTCCTTGGGAAAAAATAAATATCACACCATCTAATAAAAGCCTTCATCAAATACAGCGGGTGAAATTTTACCAAAATTTGTTGGAGTGTCAGACATATATCTGGTGTGTATTTCTCTAGATGCAAAGCTGTGTTTTCACTCCAGATTCTCTGGCACTCGGTGTGCAGAAAATCTGTGGGCAGGGCCTGATAGAACCAAAGGCTAACTCCACAGAAATCAAGGTGCAAACTTTAAAAGCCACCTTGATGTGCCCTGCAAATAAACTCCCCCCATGGACACAGTGGACTCAAGCACTGGGGTGAATCCCCACTACACAAATATAAGGGAGGCACATCTATCTCCCACCACCACACAACTATACCCCATGGTGATTCCCAAAGAGCCTACCCCAGCATTTCCAAATCCTGGCACTTCCAAACTGGAACTGCTGGGTTGGCATTGTCAGGGCACTGCCAAGGTGGATCCCTCTCCCTAGAGACCATACTTATGTTGGCGTCCCCAGTATGTTTCCCTCAAATGATTCTTGTTCTTATGTAGCTGTTGCAAACCTTGCCACCATGATGTCATGTTGACGAGCTAAGAATATTCAGTGAGAGGGGAATCATGTGGCTGGGAAGCCCTTTAATTAAAATGTATTGAAATAAGGTTCCTGCCATTACATCACTGGTGAGGGGTGGGAAAATTGGGAAACAAGACCTTGCCAGCTCAAAATTCTACCCGCTATCTATGATTCTAAGAAAAAATGCATTCTGCTATGTGAAATAAATCCTGTAATACCTGTAATCCAATTAGCTCATGTAAAAACCAAAAACCACATCAAAAGCATAACCTGTTATTACTTTTAAAATTGTTGTTCATTTTGGGATAAATTTAACACTTGCTGAAATCCATTGGCACTTGAAACTCTGCGAAGTGTTCATAATGACCACAGCTGTCCAAACAATACAGCACTCTCTGAGGTGGAAAAATAAGAAGGTGATTATTTCAGTTTCAAAGTAGAATGACAGACAATCAGTGTCAAAAACAATTTTTTTAACACTGAGAGCTCTCATCTCATTTAAATCACACACTTAAAAGATGACCACAGAGGCTAACAGGCATTTGAAACATTGTTCACTGCAAAAGTACTGTGATGCATGTGACCAATTACACAATGTTGGTTAACGCAAGGGTCAACTAGTATTTATTGGGCTCAAACTCTGAAACCTAGCATGTAACTTCCAAAACCCTGCACCACCACACAAACATGGTGCGTGGGAGGAAATCTGATTTTCATTACCTCATTTAAAATGGAGAACCCAAGCTCAGCAGGGACAAGTGTGTGTTTTGCATTGTAGGCATTCTTGACTCACAAAAAGGCCAGAAATATATCAAATTTTCTTCACAAAATTTTGGTGTGTCCATTCATACATCGAAATAGACTTCCACACCCAGAAATTCATCCCAGAATTCTTGTTTGAAACCTCCCAGTTTATATGGGAACTTTTTTCAATCTTTTTCCTCACTTGAACCTAATGCACTTTGATCCCTCAACTGGTCAAGCTCATCCCCATTAAAACTGGCATTCTTTCACCTCCCACCCATGTTCAAACTGTTTGTGTTCATTTTTGTCAGTAAAAGTTGACAAATGGACCAAGCAACGAAACAATGACTTTTGATCTTTTTACTTCATTTATTCTCTTCCTTCAAAGCTTGAAGGGAGATATAGATTAGCTGTATCTCATACTTCTAGAATGAAGATGTTATGGCATTTAGGTTCACCTCAGAAGTTATTAACTGATTCATCCTCAGGTTATTTCTACATAGTGTGTGAAACTACCAGTTTGAACAGTTTCTGTTATATCTTTGTTGTAAAAGCGGAACTGAGGTAATAAGGCACCCACCTACTCATGGCCAAATTTTCAATTTTTCAGAAGATTACTCTTCATGATAATAAGAAAAAATTATGTTCATTTTGTGTTACTGTTTCATAGTTAATGGAGGCTGCAGTGCTACCTTGTTCACAGAAAAAATAATGGTCCTTTTTTTAGTCACAATTCTGTCGAGACAATTGGATTATTTAACCATCATAGCCTTAAGTGTTGCCTGGAGCCAAACAGCACCTTATCAATATTCCTTTCCAGATTTTTGTTGTAACTTGTCACAGTCGTAAGATATAGATCCTCGATGCTTAAACCCTTGAAATTGCAGTTTCTTTTACCATTCAACAGGAAGACTAAATAAACTTACTGAAATTAAAGAGAAGAAATAAACTGAATTATAAAGAAAATGGATTCCACCCCCCCCACCCCCCGCCATTGACGTTAAACATTCATGAGTGTAATCACTGATATTATCAGAACAAACAACAAAGAACAATACAACACAGGAATAGGCCCTTTGACCCTCTAAGGCTGCACCAATTGTGTTCCTAACTAGACCATCCATTTGTATCCCTCTATTCCCAGTCTGTGGCTATCTAGCTAAGTCTTAAATGATCCTAGCGTGTCTGCCTCAACCACCTTGCTTGGTAGTGCATTCCAGGCCCCCACCACCCTTTGTGTAAAATACATCCCCCGCATATCTGTATTGAACCTTGCCTACACCTCCCCCCACCCCCCCAACTTACCTTGAACTTGTGATCCCTTGTGTTTGTCATTTCCGACCTGGGAAAAAGCTTCCAACTGTTCACCCTTTAGCCAAACAGGCCATCTAAAATGGCGTTTTGTAAAGCACTCTGGGACAACTGGGCAAGAAACTAAACTGACAGGCTGCAGTTTAAAGACAAACAAACAGGCTGCAACGCTGATGAGTGAATACACAGGATATGGGCCATCTCCAGGATGAAAGAGACTTTCTGGTCACACTGGGTTGTGTGCCAGATGTAAAGGCACCGTGAATCCTTATTTAGGAGGAAGGTATGTGACCTATGTGCCTACAACACATACAGGCATGGCTGCTGGGGACACACCCAGAGATCAGCGTGGTAGCACCTGATTGGGCTCTTATCGATCAGGGTGATCAAGTCCTAATCGATTGATTGGCAATGGCCAAAAAAAGGGCGTGAAACCAAACGGGGTATAAAGGATGCTGCACAACCAGGAATCTCTCTCTCTAACCCCACGATCAAGCTACAACAATGGTGAACATCGCCAGCAAGAGGAGAGCCACCACACCCGAGAAGGAAGAAAGAAAGACTACAGCTAGAATACCAGACCAGACCAAAGGACCAAACTACACAGACAACTACCACGACCAGCACACAGATAAAGGCCAGTATCTGTTTGGGTATTTGTCAGTCACACAAAGTTAAGTCAAGGTCTTGTATTGTACTTGAATTCTAGCATTTTCTGTAAGATAACCTATTGATGGTCGGGTGGGTGATTATTGATTGTGTGGGTTTAAATAAGTATTGTTTGTACTAATAAGACGCCTACTCAAAGTTATTTGTCCATCGTATAAGGATTAAAACAGACTGATTTTTACAACAACCCTATCTATGCCTTTCATAATTTTATAAAGTTCTATCGGGTCACCCCCTCAACCTCTGTCTTTCCAGGGAGAACAACCATAGTTTACTCAATCTCACCTCATAGCTAAGACCCTCCATACCAGGCAACATCCTGGTACACCTTTTCTGCACTCTCACCAAAGCCTTCACATCCTTCTGATAGTGTGGTGACCAGAACTGGATGCAGTATTCCAAATGTACCTGTGTAACACCTGGTTACAATCTGTTGGTTGCTCTACTCTTTTGAGTGAGAAGGTTGGAGATTCAAGTTTGGAGATTGGGGGCATCAGGATATTGAATTTGATGATCAGCCATGATCATAATGAATGGCAGAGCAGGCTAAAAGAGCTGAATGGCCTACTCCTGCTTCTAGTTTCTATCTATGACCCACTACTTGAGCATGAAATTTTGGGATTCAGAAGGAGATCACATTGAGAAAATATCAAAAGATGGTATGTGTACCACCTTTCTGATGATCATGCCTGCCTGTAAAGAATGAGGTTAGTGATTCTTTGGGACTATTTGAAGGAGAGTTGAGAATTCTGGCCTATATCTTTCCTTTAAACAATTCATCACGACTGCAAAAAACATTGTTTAATCAGAACTGTTTTGAAACTTTATTGATGCAGAATTACAGCTACATTTTCTGACCGTCGCTGGACTTCAGAAGTGATTAATTTAGTTATAAAAGCTTTATTTACTAATAAAAAGATGAGTATTTTTCACAACATTAGAAGTGTTATTTAGTGCAACCACATTTATATTTTAACAGTAATATGCATCTACTATTGTAAAAGGAAAACTTTTCAAAAGAAGAAATTCTATTCACTCCCTTCATAAACATCCAAAAGGTCATTTGTTATGATAAGCATTGTTCTGTATTTGATCCACCATCAGGCTCATTAATATTGTCCTTACTTTGATTTTTTTGATCAGATGCCAACTCTCTTCTCTTTGGACAACTGCTCAACTCCTTTGTTGTCTCTTTGTTCCATTTCATAGTTCCTCTAATTTGCTTGTCACCATGGTGGCTCTACCAGGTTCACAGGGATCTGTATCGTGTATTTGCCTTTTTCTTTGCAGTTATAATAAAGTATTCATTTACTACCAAGTGTCTGAAGTTGTTTTGAAAATGTGTGTTTCCAGTTGATAACAATAAATATCAGGATAAGGCATGAGTGTGGAACTGTTTTACACAAATAAAAGATGGTAAACAAAGCAAAAACAAACTGAAGCAAAAAAAATTAAGACTCCATTAATATTATTAAAATTTTAAACCCATATATTTTAGATAAAATTAAGAACAAAAACACCTCAATCTTAAAGATCTGTGCCATGAAATTCAATCCCATCTGCTAGAACATTACAAATCTAATTAGGTGACAAAGCTGGTTGCCACTGGTACCTGGTTAACCTCAGAATAAAGCCCAAACTCTCTCCAACTATCTAATTACCTCAGTCATTGAAGGTAGTTGGAGGTTTTTTTGCTCCTGTTAGTCAGTTTGTCATAAACAAGACATAGCACAGACTAATGAATGGATATCGACAAAGCTTCGTACGCAGAAAGGGTATAGTTACATTCATGCCACCCAAGTGCCTGGCAATGATCAACTCCAATAACAGAATCCAACCATCGGCCCTTGATATTCAATGGCATTACCAGAGTGGAATCCCCCATAATTAACATCTGAAATGTTACCATTGACCAGGAACTAAACTGGACCAGCCATAAAAATACCATGATTACAAAAGCAGGGCCTGGGAAATTTGCAGAGTAACAAAGCCTGTCTATCATCTACAAGGCACAAGTCAGTAATATGATGGAATACTTTCCACATTCCTGGATGCAGCAGCTCCCATATCACTCATGTAGCTAAACACTATCCAGAACAATGCAGGCTGCTTGATTGGCACCCAACACACCACTTTCAACAGTCGCTTCCTGCAACATCAATGCACAGTGGCAGCAGTGTGTGCCATCTACAAGATGCAGCATAGGAATTTACCAATGCTTCTTTGACAGCATCTTCCAAACTTGTGACCTCCACCACCTAGAAGGAAAAGAGCAGCAGAAGTACAGAAGCACCACCACCTGAAAGTTCCTCTCCAAGTCACATACCACATCACCCTGACTTGGGACTATATCACTATTCCCTTACTATCGCTGGGTCAAAGTCCTTGAATTCCCTACCTAACAGCACTGTGGGTGTACCTACACTATGTGGACTGTAGCAGTTTAAGAAATCGGGTCACAACCACTTCTGAAGGAAAATTAAGGGTGGGCAATAAATACTGTTGATCGATTATCTTTCCAAAGCTTTTATGTTGTCCATAATCCTCTCTTTCATAATACAACAAATATTCTGAATTAATTTCTGACTCAAATGGTCTTACATTTATTTACAGTCTTACATTTATTTACAGAATTAAACATTAGAAGCAAACATCTCCTAAATCAACCACATCTCAGTTTCAATAGGTATCTCTTTATACATACTCAAGGGAAGCTCCATTTAATCCCACAACCTGCGTACAATAAACCACAATTAATTAAGCACAGATAATTCCCGTTGTTGAAACAGGAATTGTGCACAAGACTGGCAGGGCATTAGCTGGAGCATTGAGGTTGAAAACGGCAACACTGGAGTCAAATTAGCATTACACCCTGACTGATGTCACCATCTGTCAACTCTGCTTTTTATTGGCTCAGGCTCCCAACATTCTGACATTTAGTATCAAGAGTGATTATGCATGTCACAGATGAAATTTTGTATTAAAAACAACATGCATTTTGTTTAAAAATGTGGATATTAGGCAATAGAACTCTTCAATCCTGATGTTTTAGTAGAAAATACTGAAAAAACACAGAGGGGCGAATTTTCCTGTTCCATCCACCATGGGAATTAGAGCGGGTGAGGGGCAGACCATGGAAAGGTCCATTGACCTTGGGCGGGATTTTCCGGTCTTGGGGTGAGCATGGCTGGAAAATCCTGCTCAGAAAGTCTGTCAGCACATGAAACAAAGGGAAAAACACATTTTCAATTCTTATTTCACATTCTATTGTAGTTTTTCCCTTGCATGTGATACTTAATAGGACATCTGTAACATGCTTATTAATTAGTTAGATGCAGGATCACTTCAATGGAGATATTGATACAGTAATCAGAGGAAGCATTGAACAGCTTTCATAATAAACTGAGTTTTATTGTCACTGTTATTAGGTGCAAGCAATATTGCGCTTATTGTCCTCCCCTTAGAAGTTTTTTTTGTTTTTATTCCAATTCAATCAAATCAAGCCCAATTCAGACTCTCAACAAGTTGAGATATTCCCGATCCAAGCTGACAAGACAGGGCTCTCACATCCTATCTTGGGCTTGATCTACATGATCCAAGCTGATTGGAGTAGGCACAGCTCCTCCTCCAAGACTTGATCTCATTTGCATCTTAGCCAAAAGGCCGAGATGTCGCTTTTAAAAATTTCTTCAAATAAAGCTAAAATGTAACCTAATGATTTCAACCAAACACAGCATGTTGATACTACCCTTGATCTTAGCCAAAAGGCTGAGAAGCGATACTCCATGATGCTGTAATGGGGAATGTTTTTCAACAGGTTGGCTTGCAGGTAACTTCAGAAGAGATTAAGTGTTAATGGTACAACATTACATTTAAATCAGATAAGATGGGGTAGTAGATTGGGTTGGTAGAATAATCTTAACCATTTTTTAACTTACTGCCCAAAAGAAATTAGTGGATTTATTTAATTCAATTTGACAGTTTACTATGGTGGGACTGGTTTACACACACATAAGCTGTAATGCCATGGGCCTGTTTTCACAGTCGCTTTGCAAGTTGCTCTTTATAGTACGCACTTCAGATTGAGTTGTTTTCTTTTTGTTCACCTTTCCATTAGTTCTTCCTCTTTCTGCGATGAATGCAGATGTGGTAATTCTGATTGCATTCAAAACACACCACAAATCTGCACACTTCTTGATTGTGATCTCCCCTACACCCGTAACACTCTTCCATTCTCCTGTCGACTAACCTCATCTTCTGTTCCTTTGTCCCCTTTCTTATTCACTGGTCCTGCTTGCACAGTCCTCTGCACCCTCACCTTTGGCACAAAAGTCACAAAGATTCCTTCCCCCTGCCTTTTCACCGCATAATGCTGCATGCCCTGTAGTTCCAAAGTACCCTGCCGAGCACCCTCTGTAACCTGTGCAGTCTCCATGTCTTTGACCAATGTAACATCCGTTTCAGCCAGCAGCTTTTTCTGTAAAGTCAAATTGTTCACCCCACAGACTAGTCTGTCTCTGAGCGTATCTTGGAGCATGATTCCAAAATTGCCCTGTTCAGCCAGTTGTCTCAATCTGGCCATAAACTCTGTGATAGATTGTCCCAGGTTTCTGCTAGTTGAGTTAAATTTATATGGTTGTATGACCACAGACAGTTTGGGATGAAAATGCTCTTTTGGTAACACCACCAACTGCTCTAAAAGTTTAGTATTGGGCCTCCAGAGAAGTTAAACTCCAGATCAAGTTTTACATTTGGGGTCTGCATACTGATGATCTGATAGTCTGCTCTTTCTCCCCTCCTCCCCAACTCCGCCCCCCTCCCCCCACCTCTATTCCATTGGCTCCAAAGAATAATTTAAGGTGCTCAATTTATTGACCCAGTGCTTTATGATAGGATTAAATGTTTTGGGTTTTCCAATCAAAGGCATGCTTATTTCATGTTTTTCTGTTGTGACCTAAATCTAGCAGAAGACAGTTCTTAGATCACAGTTCATAGAATCCTACAGTGTAGAAGAAGGCCATTTGGCCCATTGAGAATGGATCGACCACAATCCCACCCAGGCTCTATCCCCATAACCCCATGTATTTACCCTAGTTAGTTCTCCTGACACTAAAGGGCAATTTTAGCATGGCCAATCCACCTAATCCATACATCTTTGGAGTGTGGGAGGAAACCGGAGCACCCGGAGGAAACCCACACAGACGCGGAGAGAACCTGCAAATTCCACATAAACGGTGACCCAATCCAGGAATCGAACCTGGGTCCCTAGTGCTGTGAGGCAGCAGTGCTACTCATTGTGCCACTGTGTTCTTGAATTGCAGCTGGCCACAGATGTCTTCCAATTTACTCACATCATGAATGTAGTGTAGCGAGGTAAGAACAAAGAAAATTTCAGAACAGGAACAGGCCCTTCAGTCCTCCAAGCCTGCACCAACCATGCTGTCCAACTTAACTGTCCAACCTCCTACACTTCTGGGAACCATATGCCTCTATTTCCATCTCATTCATGAACTTGTCAAGAGGTCCCATAAAGGTCACTACCATATCTGCTTCCACTACTTCCCCCGGCAACAAGTTCCACCACTCTCTGTGTAAAAAATCTGCCTCGTACATCTCTTTTAAAACTTGCCCCTCACACCTTAAACCTATGCCCCGTAGTAATTGACTCTTCCACCCTGGGAAAAAGCTTCTTACTATCCACTCTGTCCATGCCCCTCATAATATTGTAGACTTCTATCAGGTCTCCCCTCAACCTCCGTCACTCCAGTGAGAACAAACCAAGTTTCTCCAACCTCTCAGCATAGTTAATGCCCTCCATACCAGGCAACATCCTGGTAAATCTTTTCTGTACCCTCTCCAAAGCCTCCACATCCTTCTTGTAGTGTGGTGACCAGAATTGAACACCACATTCCAAGTGTGGCCTCACTAACATTTTATAAAGCGGCAACGTGACTTGCCAATTTTTAAACTCAATATCCCAGCCGATGAAGGCGAGCGTACCATACGCCTTGTTGACTACCTTCTCGATCCGCATTGCCACTTTCAGTGACCTGTGTATCTGTACACCCAGATCCCTTTGCCTATCAGTATTGTTAAGGGTTCTGCCATTTACTGTATATTTCCTATCTGTATTAGACCTTCCAAAATGCATTACCTCACATTTGTCCGGATTAAACTCTATCTGCCATTTCTCTGTCCAAGTCTCCAACTGATTTATATCCTCTGATGGTCCTCATTGCTATCCGCAAATCCATTAACCTTTTTGTCGTCCGCAAACTTATTAATCAATCCAGTTACATTTTCATCCAAATCATTTATATAATTACAGTGAAGGTCCCAGCACTGATCCCTGAGGAACACCACTTGTCACAGCCCTCCATTCATAAGAACATAAGAACATAAGAAATAGGAGCAGGAGTAGGCCATCTGGCCCTTCGCGCCTGCCCCGCCATTCAATAAGATCATGGCTGATCTGTTGTGGCTCAGTTCCACTTTCCCGCCCTCTCCCCATAACCCTTAATCCCCTCTCTTATCAAGAACCCATCAACCCGCTTCTTAAAAATATTTAGCGAGGCAGCCTCCACCACTTCAACGGGCAGAGAATTCCAGAGATTCACCACCCTTTGAGTGAAGAAGTTCCTCCTCAACTCCGTTCTAAACCGCCTCCCCTTTATCTTGAGGCTGTGCCCCCTAGTCCTACTGTCTTTTTTGAGCGGGAAGAGTCTCTCCACCTCTATCCTATCCATCCCATTCATCATCTTATACGTCTCAATGAGATCTCCCCTCATTCTTCTAAACTCTAACGAGTACAAGCCCAGTTTATTCAGCCTCTCCTCATAGCTCAATCCCCTCAACTCCGGTATCAGCCTAGTAAACCTCCTCTGCACTCCCTCCAGGGCCAAAATATCCTTGCGCAGGTGCGGCGCCCAAAACTGCACACAGTACTCCAGCTGCGGCCTCACCAATGCCCTATACAGCTGCACCAATGCCCTATACAGCTGCAGCAAGACCTCCCTACTTTTATATTCAATCCCCCTCGCTATGAAGGCCAGCATCCCATTTGCCTTCCTGACCACCTGCTGCACCTGCAAGCTGGGTTTTTGCGACTCATGCACAAGGACCCCGAGGTCCCTCTGCACCGTCGCCTGCTGCAGTTTTTCGCCACGTAAGTAATAGTCCTTCCTACCATTCTTCCTACCAAAGTGGACCACCTCACACTTGCCAACATTAAATTCCATTTGCCATTTCCTGGCCCATTCGCCCAGCCTATCTAGATCCTTCTGCAGACTCTCCACACCCTCCGCACAATTTGCCTTTCCCCCAATCTTGGTGTCATCAGCAAATTTCGACACCCTGCACTCGGTTCCCTCCTCCAGATCATCTATATAAATGGTAAATAGCTGAGGCCCCAGCACCGACCCCTGGGGCACCCCACTAGTCACCAACCGCCAATCCGAATAGCACCCATTGACCCCCACTCTCTGCCTCCTATTTGACAACCAATCCTCTATCCACGCTAACACCCTACCCCCAACTCCATGTCCCCTGACCTTCTGCAATAACCTCTTGTGAGGTACCTTGTCAAACGCCTTCTGAAAATCCAGAAAGACCACATCCACCGGCTCTCCTCTATCCACTGCCCTAGACACATCCTCATAGAACTCCAGTAAATTTGTCAGACACGACTTCCCTTTAATGAAACCGTGTTGCGTCCGCCCTATCAAGCAATTCCCTTCAAGATGCCTCGCAATTTCCTCCTTAATGACGGATTCTAACATTTTACCTACCACAGACGTTAAACTAACCGGCCTATAATTCCCCGCCTTTTGCCTGGCACCCTTCTTAAACAACGGCGTAACATTAGCCGTTTTCCAATCTTCCGGCACTTCCTCGGAATCCAGCGACGTCTGGAAAATAACCACCAAGGCATCCACTATCACCTCCGCCATTTCTTTCAGAACCCTCGGATGCATTCCATCCGGTCCTGGGGACTTGTCCACAATCAGCCCCTCCAGTCTGTCGAGCACCACCTCTCTAGTAACAGTAATGTCATTAAGACCCTCCATTCCTACCACCTTTCCATCGCTAACACCCGGCAAATTATTCACGTCCTCCTCCGTGAAGACAGAAACAAAAAAGTTATTCAAGACCTTAGCCATATCCCCATCCCCTACCACTAGGTCCCCTTTCTCATCCTCTAAAGGACCAACGTTCACCCTAGCCAACCTCTTCCTTTTTATATATTTATAAAAACTCTTGCTATCCTTTTTTATATTAAGTGCTAGCCCAGCCTCATAGCTTCTCCTACCCTCCTTTATCAACTTCTTTGTCAATCTTTGTTGACATTTAAACCTTTCCCAATCCTCTTCTCGCCCACTACTCTTAGCTACTCTAAATTCCTCCGCTTTTAATTTAACACTTTCCTTCACCTCCTTCGTTATCCACGGCTTATTACCTCTCTTCCTACTGTCCTTTTTAACCATCGGAATAAATTTCTGCTGAGCACCAAGAAAGATCTCCTTAAAGATCCTCCACTGCTCCTCAGCAGACCTACCTTCCAACGCACTCCCCCAGTCCACATTTGCCAATTCTTCTCTCATCCTACCATACTCCCCTCTATTCAAACAAAGGACGCGTGTCCGGGAACCCACTTTCTCCTCCTCCATCTGCACCAGAAACTCCACCATACAATGATCACTCTCTCCAAGAGGATCCTTCACCGCAAGGTCCCTAATTCTACCCGCCTCATTACATAGCACCAGATCCAAGATAGCTCGCTCCCTCGTCGGCTCCAACACACACTGTTCAAGGAAATTATCCCGGCAGCATTCCAAGAACTCCTCCTCGAGCCCACCTCATCCAACATGGGTCGACCAATCAATATGCAGATTGAAATCTCCCATAACTACTGCCGTCCCATTCCTGCACGCCGCACTTATTTGCGTGTTAACAGCCCGCCCCACCTCCAGATCATTATTCGGGGGCCTATAGAGACACCCACCAGCGTCTTCCTCCCTTTGCTGTTCCTAATCTCCACCCACAACGATTCCACGTTCTGCTCTTTGGCTCCGATATCATCCCTTGCTACCACCCTGATGCTATCCTTAATCAGCAGAGCTACGCCACCCCCTCTTTCCTCCTGCCTATCCTTCCTAAACACTTGATAGCCCTGTACATTCATCTCCCAGTCCCTGTCACCTTGCAGCCACGTCTCTGTAATGGCCACCAGATCGTATCCATTTGTGTCGATCTGCGCCACCAGCTCATCCACTTTATTCCGAATGCTTCGTGCATTCAGATAAAGCGCTTTCATCCCAGCCTTCACCTGGACCCTATTTGCCGTAACGCCACCAATTGGGACACCCTCGTCCTCTTCCCTTACCTGTACCCTATCCTTAACTTTAGACCTCGTAGCGTCACCTACCCTCGCACCCTCCCCCCCCCTAATTAGTTTAAAGCCCTGTCTACAGTCCTCTTTACTCGATTCGCCAACACTCTGGTCCCAGCACGATTCAGACCAACCCCATCCCGCCCGAACAAGTCCCACCTACCCCAATACTGGTGCCAATGCCCCATAAATTCGAACCCATTCCTCCCACACCAATCCCTGAGCCACCCATTCACTTCCTTTATCCTGTCAATCCTACGCCCGTCTGCACTCAGTTCAGGCAGTAGCCCAGAGACGACCACCTTGTCGGTTCTACTTTTTAATTCCATTCCCAGCTTTTCATACTCCCTCCCCAGATCCTCAGTCCGCACTTTGCCTACGTCGCCGGCACCCACATGTACTACAACGACCGGGTTCTCACCCTCCCACTCCAGGTTCCTCTGCAGCCCAGCTGCGACATCCTGTACCCGAGCACCAGGCAGACAACACACCCTTCTGTGCACTTTGTCATTGTGACAAAGGACAGTGTCAATACTCTTCACCCCACTATCTCCAATCACTACTACGTTCCTTTTCCCCTTCTCTTTGCCTATGTCCTGCTGCATCACTGTACATTCAGAAACGTATCCTTCCATTGCTACTCTCTGTCTTCTTTGACCAAGCCAGTTTTGTATCCGGAGATTTCAATCTACATATTGATTGGTCGACCCATGTTGGACGCGGTGGGCTCGAGGAGGAGTTCTTGGAATGCTGCCGGGATAGTTTCCTTGAACAGTGTGTGTTGGAGCCAACGAGGGAGTGAGCTATCTTGGATCTGGTGTTATGTAATGAGGCGGGTAGAATTAGGGACCTTGCGGTGAAGGATCCTCTTGGGGAGAGTGATCATTGTATGGTGGAGTTTCTGGTGCAGATGGAGGAGGAGAAAGTGGGTTCCCGGACACGCGTCCTTTGTTTGAACAGAGGGGAGTACGGTAGGATGAGAGAAGAATTGGCGAATGTTGACTGGGGGAGCGCGTTGGAAGGTAGGTCTGCTGAGGAGCAGTGGAGGATCTTTAAGGAGATCTTTCTTGGTGCTCAGCAGAAATTTATTCCGATGGTTAAAAAGGACCGTAGGAGGAGAGGTAATAAGCCGTGGATAACGAAGGAGGTGAAGGAAAGTGTTAAATTAAAAGTGGAGGCGTTTAGAGTAGCTAAGAGTTGTGGGCGAGAAGAGGATTGGGAGAGGTTTAAATGTCAACAAAGATTGACAAAGAAGTTGATAAAGAAGGGTAGGAGAAACTATGAAGCTGGGCTAGCGCTTAATATAAAAAAGGATAGCAAGAGTTTTTATAAATATATAAAAAGGAAGAGGCTGGCTAGGGTGAACGTTGGACCCTTAGAGGATGAGAGGGGGGACTTAGTGGTAGGGGATGGGGAAATGGCTGAGGTCTTGAATAACTTTTTTGTTTCGGTCTTCACGGAGGAAGACTTGAATAATTTGCCGGGTGTTAGCGATGGAAAGGTGGTAGGACTGGTGGGTCTCAATGACATTATTGTTACTAGACAGGCGGTGCTCGACAGACTGGAGGGACTGATTGTGGACAAGTCCCCAGGGCCGGATGGAATGCATCCGAGGGTTCTGAAAGAAATGGCGGAGGTGATAGTGGATGCCTTGGTGGTTATTTTCCAAACGTCGCTGGATTCCGGGGAAGTGCCGGAAGATTGGAAAGCGGCTAATGTTACGCCGTTGTTTAAGAAGGGTGCCAGGCAAAAGGCAGGGAATTATAGGCCGGTTAGTTTAACGTCTGTTGTAGGTAAAATGTTAGAATCCGTCATCAAGGAGGAAATAGCGAGGCATCTTGAGGGGAATTGCTTGATGGAGCAGACGCAGCACGGTTTCGTTAAGGGGAAGTCGTGTCTGACGAATTTATTGGAGTTCTATGAGGATGTGTCTAGGGTGGTGGATAGAGGAGAGCCAGTGGATGTGGTCTTTCTTGATTTTCAGAAGGCGTTTGACAAGGTACCTCACAAGAGATTATTGCAGAAGGTAAGGGGGCATGAAGGTAGGTGTTAGCGTGGATAGGAGATTGGTTGTCAAATAGGAGGCAGAGAGTGGGGGTTAATGGGTGCTATTCGGATTGGCGGTTGGTGACTAGTGGAGTGCCCCAGGAGTCGGTGCTGGGGCCTCAGCTATTTACCATTTATATAGATGATCTGGAGGAGGGAACCGAGTGTATGGTGTCGAAATTTGCTGATGGCACCAAGATTGGTGGAACGGCAAATTGCGCGGAGGGTGTGGAGAGTCTGCAGAAGGATCTGGCGAATGGGCCAGGAACTGGCAAATGGAATTTAATGTTGGCAAGTGCGAGGTGGTCCACTTTGGTAGAAATAATGGTAGGAAGGACTATTACTTACGTGGCGAAAAACTGCAGCAGGCGACGGTGCAGAGGGACCTCGGGGTCCTTGTGCATGAGTCGCAAAAACCCAGCCTGCAGGTGCAGCAGGTGGTCAGGAAGGCGAATGGGATGCTGGCCTTCATAGCAAGGGGGATTGAATATAAAAGTAGGGAGGTCTTGCTGCAGCTGTATTGGGCATTGGTGAGGCCGCAGCTGGAGTACTGTGTGCAGTTTTGGTCGCTGTACTTACGCAAGGATATTTTGGCCTTGGAGGGAGTGCAGAGGAGGTTCACTAGGCTGATACCGGAGTTGAGGGGGTTGAGCTATGAGGAGAGGCTGAATAAACTAGGCTTGTACTCATTAGAGTTTAGAAGAATGAGGGGAGATCTCATTGAGACGTATAAGATGATGAATGGGATGGATAGGTTAGAGGTGGAGAGACTCTTCCCGCTCAGAAAGGACAGTAGGACTAGGGGGCACAGCCTCAAGATAAAGGGGGGGTGGTTTAGAACGGAGTTGAGGAGGAACTTCTTCACTCAAAGGGTGGTGAATCTCTGGAATTCTCTGCCCGTTGAGGTGGTGGAGGCTGCCTCGCTAAATATTTTTAAGACGCGGGTTGATGGGTTTTTGATAAGCGAGGGGATTAAGGGTTATGGGGAGAGGGCGGGAATGTGGAACTGAGCCACGACAGATCAGCCATGATCTTATTGAATGGCGGGGCAGGCTCAAAGGGCTAGATGGCCTACTCCTACTCCTATCTCTTATGTTCTTATGTTCTTATGTTCACCTTGCCAGCTCATCTCTGCTTGAACTCTGGTCAGTGAACTAATAAAGATTTATTGACAGAACAACTATACGCATTACAGAGCAAGAAAAAATGTCTTAAATGCCACAGGCCCAAAACTCCAACTGCTGGGACAAGCCCACGGAAGTCTGAGTGGATGCACAATTTGGCAGGGAAATGTCCCTTAAAGGGCTGCAACAACACACCAAAATGCAGTATCAAACATTTATGATAGGGCTAATTCAGGCATATTCATACTTTGATGGCTGACTGAGAATACTCAGTAATAATAATGGATTAAGAAAGTTAAAGAGGTCACACAGTTGGATAAATAGGTTATCAAGTTCTTCTGCAGTTGTAATCAAATATTAAACAAAAAGACTTTGGGTATATAAGATATCTTGTTATGTCCACATGGAAGTCCAGAATAAGGCAACTGTAACGAGGTCTAACCTTAAGGCACTTGGATACACAGGTGGCACCAAGTTCGAGCTATTATTTCTAAAAACTTAGAAGTGATCTGATTGAGATTTCAAATTATGGGAGGAATTGTGTTCAGTCCAGTTAGTAAATTAATTCAGATATCATGTGGTGGTAAAACTAAAAGCAATTTGGATTCCTATGACACGGAGAAAGACCCACCTCTACAATTTTTTTAATGCATTTGTGGGACATGGGCATTGCTGGCTCGCCAGCTTTTATTGCCCGTCCCTAGTTGCCCTTGTTCAGTGGGCAGCTGAGAGTCAACCAGAATGTTGAGGCTCTGGAGTTACATGCAGGCCAGACCAGGTAAGGATGGCAGATTTCCTTCCCTAAAAGACATTAGTGAACCAGGTGGGTTTTTCCAACAATGGTCATTAGTTGATTCTTAATTCCAGATTTTTGAAATCAAATTGAAATTCCACTAGCTGCCATGGTGGGATTCAACCTCAGGTCCCTTGAACATTAGCTAAATTTCTGGATTAATAATATCACTGGGCCATCTACATGTTTAAAAACTACATCTTTATACTATTTATTTTTAAAACTTGTCTTTTTCTGCTGAACAAAGAAAATTAAGATGGCTGCCACAAGTCACCTGACATGAATATAGCTGAGGAGGACATTGGGTTGCAGGGGTGTAAAATAGACAGTATTACGGTTGATAAAGAGGATGTGCTGGAAATTCTTGAGGGGCTGAAAATAGATAAGTCCCCTGGTCCGGATGGGATCTACCCTAGGATTCTCTGGGAGGCTAGAGAGGTGATTGCAGAGCCTCTGGCTCAGATCTTCAGGTCGTCATTGGTCTCTGGTGTAGTCCCGGAGGATTGGAGGATAGCGAATGTTGTCCCATTGTTTAAGAAGGGGAACAGAGGCTTTGCCGGGAATTATAGACCGGTGAGTCTTACTTCTGTTGTGGGCAAGGTTTTAGAAAAAATTATTAGGGATAGGATTTATAGTTATTTGGAGTGTAATGAATTGATTAGAAATAGTCAGCATGGTTTTGTAGCGGGTAGGTCGTGCCTTACTAACCTTATTGAGTTTTTTGAGAAGGTGACCAAAGAGGTGGATGGGGGTAAGGCAGTTGACGTGGTATACATGGATTTTAGTAAGGCGTTCGATAAGGTTCACCATGGTAGGCTTCTGCAGAAAATGCAGATGTATGGGATTGTGGGTAATCTAGGAAGTTGGATCAGGAATTGGCTATCAGATAGGAGACAGAGGGTGGTGGTGGATGGTAAATATTCATCATGGAGTGCAGTTACGAGTGGTGTGCCTCAGGGATCTGTTTTGGGGCCACTGTTGTTTGTAATTTTTATTAATGATCTGGATGAGGGTATAGTTGGGTGGATTAGTAAATTTGCTGATGACACCAAAGTTGGAGGTGTGGTAGATTGTGAGGAAGGGTGTCATAGTCTGCAGGGAGACTTAGATAGGTTGCAGAGCTGGGCCGAGAGGTGGCGGATGGAATTTAATGCGGAGAAGTGTGAGGTAATTCACTTTGGTAGGAGCAACAGATGTGTCGAGTATAGGGCTAACGGGAGGACTTTGAATAGTGTGGATGAACAGAGGGATCTAGGTGTGTGTGTACATAGATCCCTGAAAGTTGGGAATCAAGTAGATAAGGTTGTCAAGAAGGCGTACGGTGTCTTGGCGTTTATTGGTAGGGGGATTGAATTTAGGAGTCGCAGTGTAATGTTGCAACTGTACACTACTCTAGTGCGGCTGCACTTGGAGTACTGTGTGCAGTTCTGGTCCCCGCATTACAAGAAGGATGTGGAGGCGTTGGAGAGGGTGCAGAGGAGGTTTACTAGGATGTTACCTGGTATGGTGGGGAGGTCCTATGAGGAGAGACTGAGGGATCTAGGGTTGTTTTCGTTGGAAAGAAGGCGGCTAAGAGGGGATCTTATTGAAACATATAAGATGATTAGAGGTTTAGATAGGGTGGATAGTGATAGCCTTTTTCCTCGGATGGAGAAAGCTAGCACGAGGGGGCATGGCTTTAAATTAAGGGGGGGTAGCTACAGGACGGATGTCAGGGGTAGGTTCTTTACCCAGCGGGTGGTGAGGGATTGGAATGCCCTGCCTGCTGCAGTTGTAAATGCGTCTACTTTGGGGGCGTTTAAGAGATCTCTGGATAGGTTTATGGACAAAAAGGGATTGGTATAGGCTAGTGGGTCATTGTTTTTGTAACTGGTCGGCGCAACATCGTGGGCCGAAGGGCCTGTTCTGCGCTGTAATGTTCTATGTTCTATGTTCTATGATCACAGGATTGGCCCTCTGTCTGGGAGTTATCCCAGGAATTTCAAGGACAAAATAATCATTGCTCAATTTCTCAAATGCCACACCTTGTTATGATTAGACAGCTGCTAACAGATTCACACCCCACCTGGGATTGATCAGACCAATTTCAAAGAAACTGAAAAGGATTGTCATTTGATAATTTGCTAGTGGAGTCAATGGGTCTGCCAAGACAATGGTTTCCCAAACAACAAATCCTCAACATAAAGAACAAAGAACAAAATCAGCCTGGGAAACAGGCCCTTCAGCCCAACGAGCCCGCACCGCCATCTCAACACCACCAGTCCCCCTCTCCACCCATGACCCCTGTCTAATGTTTTATGGCCATCCAGATTGAGGGAAACTGATTTAGGGATAATTTATTCCTGCCAATCAGCCTAACAGTACATCTTTGGGGTGCGGGAGGAAACTGGAGCACCCGGAGAAAACCCACGCAAGCACGGGGAGAATGCGCAAACTCCCACAGACACCGGCCCAAATCCATGTGTCTGCACAGCAATCAGCGATAGTCACTGAGCTGTCATCTTGCCCAGTATCTGGTCCAGTTTAGGCACACACTAACGACATGAAGCACTGGGCCAATCTCGAACAACCAAGAGCAGCCCCAGTACGACCCATTGCATGTATGCCCCTCGTTGGACACGAGGCGGACTGACTTAAATCCTGTGAATGAAAAGAGAAAAAACATTATTATCATATCATATCCATTTACATTACCAGGGACGCCCCAATGCTAATGACCCTTATTTAAAACAATCTCCTATATCCACCCATCTCCAACCCAGTCATGTGCCTGTCTAAGTTACTCTTAAATGACTCTAGTGTGTTTGCCTCCACCACCTTACTTGGCAGAGCATTCCATACCCCCACTATCCTCTGTGTGAAAAACCTCTCTCTAATATCTGTGTTGTACCTCTCCCCCCTCACCTTAAGTCCACGGCCCCTTGTCCTACGTGTCTCTATCATAGGAAATAGCTTACCTCTGTTTACTCTATCTATACCCTTCATAATCTTATATACCTCTATTAGATCCCCCCTCAGTCAGTGTCTTTCAAGGGAAAAGAGCCCCAATTTCTTCAATCTTTCCTCATACCCCAGTCCTTCCATACCAGGCAACATCCTGGTAAACCTCCTCTGCACTCTCTCCAGAGTCTCCACGTCCTTCCGGTAGTAAGGCGACCAGAACTGGACACAGTACTCTAAATGCGGCCTAACCAACGTTCTGTACAACTGCAACATTAGACTCCCGCTCTATCTGCAGGAATCGTGGCACGCACGCAAAATAGGGAAAGATGACACCACTTTCAACAATTAATGACCAAGAGATTAACAGTCCTGAAATCAAAGTCAATTTCAGACACTGGATGAACATCACTTTTGAGGTCACTGTGGAGAAGGAAAGTCATATGACCCAAGCCTCCAGCCTTTTGGACAGTTTAACATTATATATTTGGCCTGTGTAGCCAGATTGCAGCTTTAACATCATCTGGACAGAACTCCAACAGCCAGATTTGGTAAGCAGTCTTAAATCCAGGAAGCCTGCTTGATTTTTAAAAGGCTCTGATCAGGCGACATGATGGGTAACACTGGGTAACACTACGGCCTCACAATGCCAGGGACTGGGTTCAATTCCAGCCTTGTGTGACTGACCGTGCAGAGTTTGCACATTCTTCCATGTCTGCGTGGGTTTCCTCTGGGTGCTCCGGTTTCCTTATACAGCCCACATATATGCAGGTTGGGTAGATTGGCCATGCTAAATTTTTCCTTAATGTCCAATAAATGAATAGGTTAGATGGATTAGCCATGGTAAGTGCACTGTGTTACAGCAGTAGGGTGGTGAGGAAGGCCGAGATGGAATGCTCTTTCAAAGGGTCAGTGCAGGCTTTTTGGACTGAATGTCCTCTTTCTGCACAGTAGGGATTCTATGATTCAATGCCTGCCAAGTGGTCTACACACAGAAAAGGCACTTAGGTGGCAGCATTCGTATCAAGAGTATTTGTATCATTCAACCAGACAGAAGCTCATCAGAAAGGAACCCCACCATAATGTAAGCCCCTCTGGACTTTGTTCTCTGGAACTCATGTGAAATAATATTCATTTTTTTGTGGTCTTTATCTTGTAAAATCCTTTTCTCTATTGCTAAGGCATTATGGACTATCATGGACTCTAAGAACCTTGGTTGAATGCCCAAATGAATTGGAGGTAGTTTACATGCAATATTTTTTGCATTAGGCATATGTATTTTTATTCTTTCATGGAATGTGGGCCAAGACCAGCATTTATTACCTACCTGTAGTTTTCCTCAAGAGGGTGCTGGTGAGCCATTTTCTTATACAACTGCAGTCCATGTGATATAGGTACACCCAAAGTGTCGTTTAGATGGGAGTTCCATGATTTTGACCCAGTGACAGTGAAGGAATGGAAATATATTTCCAAATGAGGATGGTGCGTAGCTTGGAGCAGAACCTGCAGATAGTGATGTTCCTGTGCTTCCGCTGCCCTTGTCCTGCTCGGTGGTAAAGCCTGCGGGTTTGGAAGGTGCTGGCTAAGGAAGTGGGTGAGTTGATGCAGGGCATCTTGTAGATTGAACACATTGCTGCTCTGTGGGTCAATGATGGAGGGAGTGAATGTTGAAGATGGTTAATGGGGTGTCAATCAAATGCACTGCTCTGCACTGGATAGTGGCAATTTTCCTGACTGTTGGAGCTGTATTCACCTAGGTAAATGAGCAGTATTCCATTACACTCCTGACTTATGCCATGTAGATGGTGGACAGGCCTTAGGGAGTTAACAGGTGAGTTGCTCTCTGCAGAATTCCCAGCCTTTGACATGTTCTCGTAGCCACAGTATTTATACGGCTGGTCTAGTTCAGTTTTTGGTTAATGGTAACTCCCAGTATATTATATACAGTTTTATATATACAATCAGTTTGAGAGTCTTTTAGGTGGATATCGGTTCCGTTTCGGCTGAATATGTCTTTCAAGAAGCTTTGCTTTCATGATCTTGATAGTCTGTTCACACTTGGCTCAGGCACGTTATCTGATAAAGTTATTTGTTCTTCAGCTTCTGCAGATGTTGCTGGTTCAACCGATGTAGAATCTGCACTTGACTCAATTATAATGATCATAGGTTCAGGCATTTCCAAATCTTGAGAGTCAGATTTTAGCCTTTCAGATGCTGACTCTGCAAATTCTCTTCTAGAAGTGCAGATTTGATTGTGTGTCTCCTCCAGAGTCTCTTGTCATCAGTTTGCACCGTGTAAAAAATAGGTCCCATCTTGGAGAGTATTTTAGCAGGTACCCACTTCTCACATGAAGAATAGTTTCTTACTCCAACTCTTTTTCCTTCATCAGAACTTTTTGGTTTCAATGTCTGTTCACGATGAGTAACTTTGTTTTGTTTTTGTTGAACTGTGAGGTGGTAAGAGGAAATCAAATTTGGTTCTCAACTTCTGCTTAACAAAATTGCTAGCATGTTTTGGATTGTCGCATGGGCTGTGCTTCTGTAGGATGTGAAAAAGTTGCTTATTCTTTGGGCTAATGATCCTTCATTCTTTGATGTTTCAATGTCATTCTTCAATAACTGCACCTACCTTTCCACCAACCCATTAGTGGAAGGATGATAAGGCACAGTTCTGATATGCTGAATTCCATGACTCCTAAGGTAGTCCACAAATTCTCTTGATGTGAACTAAGTTCCATTATCGCTAACACTTACTCTGGTTTAACAAATCGTGCAATTACTTTGTTTAATCATTTGACTGTATTTTCAGCAGTTGCCAACTTCATCATCATGATTTCAGGCCATCTGGAATGTGCGTCCACTAGGACGAGAAACATATATCCCTCAACTGGTCCCTCAAAGTGAAGATGAACTTTTTTCCTCCTATGTTCATCCAGTGGTATTCCTTTTAGGATCATGTCTATAATCTTCCCCATCACTGAATCTGTCCTGGTGCATCTTTGCACTTGAAAGACTGTAATAGGTATACTATCAACCTGAGAAAAGTACAAGGTGTTCAAAGAGTGCTCCTGTGATTCAATATTTCCTGAATTTGTAGACGGGATAGAGCATGTATGTTCACGTGTTGCTCAGATCTTCTGTATTTACCATGAATTTCAGTGATGTGTTTGTTTGATTTTGTTTACCATATTCTTCTGAAAAGTGCAGGAAAATTCCTTTCACAACATGCAAAGGCAATTATTCAGGTTGACCATTTGTTTCAACTTGGACAATGATATAACCTTTCACCGGAACCACCTCTTCCATGTATGTTCTCAGGGTTATATTTAATGGTATGTTCTTAAGGTTTTGTTGATACAAATTTTCAGATTTAAGAGATAAAGTGGTTCTTGTATTTACTTCCTTTTTAATTTTGTTCCATTCAGTATTGGATGGACCAAAAATCTCTGTGTATCGCCTTACATTGATAATACGCCGAGTTTGAATTCCTCAAAAGCACCTAAAAATCTGATGAGGGAGAAACTGAGAGAGTGCTTGCTAATGCCATGCTAATGTATTAAAATCTTTCTGCAGTCTTGCGACATGTTTCACGCCACTTCACTGGCGAGGGGCTGTGATGATTGGAACTTGGAAACTTGCCAGTGCAAATCACACTTTCCATATTTTGCGTGCATGCCACGATTCCTGCAGATAGAGAATGCATGCTCAAAATCTCCTCCCCTGCTCTGAGTTTTGCAAGCAAGCACGGGCTGGTTGAGTATGGTCAATAATTTGCTCGTTGCAAACAATCAAAAGGACATGCTAATTTGATACAATCTACCAGTCATTTGAACATCATGTCCACATAACTGGCATCACACCAACACTGAAATTCATATACCACATTCCTCATTTGTGTGAGAGACTGAATGTTTTCTTTTAGTTTGACGTCAGCATCCTGTAACTGAAGAATACCATTTGTGTTGTTACTGCATAGTAGCAGCATGAATCAGCCAGCATCATCCATTGCTCAAATTGTTAAGACACCTTAAATTTCCAGGGTAATTTTTGGTAGACTGGGTGCATTTCAGAATTGAAAGTAGTGTCCACCATCCACTTGTGAGTTTGCACAATATACAGTGAGCAATGGTGTAGCCATTTTGTACAGTTTTGATGTGCCCTATTTAGGCATCAAGCTTACATGGTGAGTGAATGGTTCAAGCCTTATTTACAAGGTTGCCCAGAAGGCCAATCTTACGGCGTATGGAACTGTAGGAATCCCAAAGTGTATATTGACCAGACAATCTGGACAGTTGTAGTGAACAATCCCAATTGTGCTAAGAATCTCACTGATAAACAATTTATCATTATCAGTCAGGTTTGCATTTTGGTTCACTTACATATCTGCACACATTAGACCCTGTCTCTTGCAAACAAAAAAAAAATCCAATCATTGCACTTTTTGCGGCTAAACAAAAGCCTAGGGAACAGCTATTCACTAGTTCATTCTCCATGGCAAAGATTTGACCAATCAGAGTCGACTTGCCAATCGAGCATCACCCTGTTCTCATGCAGTATAAATTGTTGTTCCCTTTGCAACAATCCTGATGAGTGCAGAATGAAAAGCTTCAACGGCAAGTCTTTTTCAGTGATTTAGTTTTGGTTATGTATAGCAATTGGGTGTGAGTATTTTTTTTAATCTCACATAAAGTTCATTGAATGCCAAACTTTTCATAGCTGTACTACACATGTGATTAAATAGTAGTGAAAAAAAAATGTATTTTTCTTGCTCCTTATCATGTCAACTCAGCTTTCCATTGTACTTCGATTAATTTCCAAAATTCAGTTACTATTGAGATGTTAGAAATATTTCAAGTGTTCTATGTCCACCAAAGACCCAGAATCAAAAATGAGACTAATGACAGTTAATCTAATTTGGGGTGTTAATTCAGGAAAGAATGCCCATCAGCAGCTCATAAGAACCTTATTCTTTAAACAGGGATTCTTACATCACCTGAACTACAGGAGAGCTGGAGCTGTAATTGTCACTTAATATTTAGAATGGCACCTCCAGCAATCAAATAGCTTACAATCTATGCTCACGCATAAAGAATAACCATTTAGATATAGATCTAAATTCTCTGACCATACAAGACCTGCTACTGCTGCCAGCGAGAATAGAGAATTTGATGCTCAGCCAAATCTCCATCCATAGAAGCAAGATTGGAGAATCCCAACTGCGGATGAGGTCAGAGAATCTGACCAATAGTCTCAGTGTCTTCTTGTGGAATGTATCCAGCAAGAAGTTGAATCAATAGTCAGAAAAAAGAGGAAAAACATTTTTTTATTGTTATCTTGAGAAAACAAATCTGATATGCATATTTTGTCTAGACAACATAGTTTTTTATTTTATCCCACTTACAAATCTCACACATGACTTCAAAAGATGTGAATTAAAAAATGATGCATTTCTGAAGATGGAGAGAATATTTTAGCCTTATTCAAATTCTTGATTTTGTGAAACAGAAATGTCAAAACTTATGCCATGGTGGCATAATGGTTAGCACTGCTGCTTCACAACGCTGAGGATCAGGGTTCAATTCCGACCATTGGTTACTATCTGTGTGGAGTTTGCACATTCTCCCCATGTCTGCGTGGGTTTCCTCCAGGTGCTCTGGTTTCCTCGCACACTCCAAAGATGTGCAGGTTAGGTTGATTGGCAATGCTAAATTGCCCCTTAGTGTCAGGAAGATTAACAGGGTAATTGTGAGGGGTTGTGGGGTTAGGGCCTGGGGAGGGGGGGATTGTTGTCAGTGCGGGCTTGATGGGCTGAATGGCCTCCTTCTGCACTGTAGGGATTCTGTTAGCCTTGTAACAGAAAAAAAAGACTTCAGGGCAATTCATTAATTTCCTTTGCATGAGTTAAAATTGATTACATTTGTTACAAGAACATAAATAAAGCTTACATCAGAAGAGGAGAATTTTGGATCTGTCTTGGCAGTCACTGTTCCAGCATTTTTAGTTCACATAATTGATTCATAAGCATATTTTGAATTCCCTTTTCCTTTTAACTTTAGTGTTTCATTTACCAATCTGTTTTCAATAAATTAATCTCAGCCAGGTGTGAAGTTGGGTGTGGAGGCTGCCCTCAGTGGTCCAAGCCACGGAAAGGAGGAAACCAAGCCACTATTCTCACTTCCAGTTGATATCTATTGAATTTGACTGAAAAGGGAACAGGAGTAGCCCATTTAACTCCTCAAGCCTGTTCTGCCATTCAGTGAGATTATGTTTGATCTATGACCTAACCCACCTTTGCTCCATATTCTTTACTATCTTTAGTTAACAAATTTCTATCAATCTCAAATTCAAAATTAACAAATAACCTAGCATCAGATGCATTTTGGGGAAGAGAAATGTAAACTTCTGCCATGATTCTAATTTTTAAATTATATTCTATTCTGAGATTCCTCAACAAGTGGAAATAGTTTATCTTTATCAATCCTTGGGGGGCAATTCTGAGCCCATTCTCTCGGTCTGAGGGAATGATGGCCGCTCTCAAAATCTGGAAAGCGATTTGCACCGGCGGGTTTCTGAGTTCCGATATTCCCACCCCCTTGCCAGTGGAATGACATGAAACATTCCCAGGGATCTCAGAAAGCTCATTTTAATACATTATCACATCATTAGTGAGCACTCTCTCCAACACTTTCCACCTCACCAGATAGTCAGCAGGCCATGGTGTGACATCACGCCAGTGCCATTTATAACATCTCAACATAAGCATGAACATGGTGCCCTAAATCGAGGGATTTTTTTGGAGATGAGTGGTCAGGCAGCCAGAGCCTACAGTGGGGTACTGGAGAGGAGTCAGGGGACACATATAAGTTCAAGTTGGGGTCAGGGTAAGTGGGGTGGTCCAAGAGTCGCCATTTCTGGAAGAGGGGTCAGGAGGAGTCATTTGTAGGCCTTACCTTCCCTTCATATCAGGGTGTTTCTTGCTTTAAAGGTATTGTGAAAGCTGATATGCAGGCAGAGCTTCCCGTGTTTTCCGTTCTGAGTTCCTGTCCAGATCACAGCTGAGTGATGCCCTTCCTTAGTGGGGCTGGCAAGAGCGTGGCAGGGAGGGGCTTGAAACTGAGGCTTAGCATTGGGGTGCTAAGTGAATTAGCTGGCTGGAGTCCTATGACAGGCCAGGCTGTAAGGACAGAGTGGAAGATTCAGGAATGGACTACGCAGCCCATTCATGCAGCCTAAAGGGCCTCGCACTCGGGAGAGAATAACTGCAATGCCATCAGAACCCACAGTCAGCCAATGCTGTGAGGACAAAGGGGAGGAGCAGCCTGGCAGTCCAAAACCAATTGTCAGCAGTTCTTGCGTGTGACAGTAGATCTCAATGGGTCATGGAAGGCTGCTTAATCTGTACTTCCTTTATGTCACAGAGAGTGTTCCGACAATGATAATCATGCTGCAACTGGTAACAACATGGATAAAACCACTAATGTCCCAAAACAACATTTCTGCTGCCTGGACTGCTTTGCAAGGGTCCTCCAGTACTCCCTGGAGATATCTCCAGATTCATGATGGTCTCCTTTGTCTTCTAGATCCTGGCAATTGTGAGGGCATAACCCTTGCCGCCAGGGCTTCAATCACCTAAAGAGGAGGAAGAAAATGAGGTGAAGAGAAGAGGAAGTGAAAAAAGTGACAGGGAATTTGGGACATCAATCTAGGTGTTTCATCAAACTCTGGTTTGATTAATCCCCATTTCCCACTTTACCATCCTTCTGTGACAGGCTACTACAACATCCATTCAAAGGAAACAAGTGCTAGCAACTTTACCCAACAACATTTGCAAAAATACATACAATATTCAACTAATCACCCTTGTTCCTGTCCTTAGTGCCTGTCTTGCTGGTAAACATAGGAACATAAGAATTAGGAGAAATCATCCTTGACAAATCTGTTGGAATTCTTTGGATATGTAACTAGTAGAGTTGACAAGGAGGAGCCAGTTGATGTGGTATATTTGGATTTTCAGAAAGCGTTTGACAAAGTCCCGCATAAAATATTATCGTGAAAGATTAAAGAACATAGGATTGGGGGAAGTGTATTGAGATGGATGGAAAACTGGTTGGCAGAGAGGAAACAAAGAGTAAAAATGAATGGGCCCTTTACAAATTGGTAGTTGGCATAAATGGGTCTTTTTCTGGCTGGCAGTAAGTGACTAATGGGGTTCCGCACGGATCTGTGCTAGGACCAACTGTTCAATTATATATTAATGATCTGGAAGAGGGAACTGAATGTATTATCTCCAGATCTGCAGATAATACAAGGATGGGTGGGAGGGTGAGCTGTGAGGAGGATGCAGAGATGCTTCAGTGTGTTTTGGAAGGCTGAGTGTAAGGGCATATTCCTGGCAGATGCAGTATAATGTGGATAAATGTGAGGTTATCCACTTTGGTAGCAATGATAGGAAGACAGATTATCACTTGAATGGGTGTAAACTGAGAGGTGGATACTCCAACGAGACCTTGGAGTCCTTGTGCATCAATTGCTGAAAGTAAGCATGCAGGTACAGTAGGCAGTAAAGAAGGTAAATTGTATGTTGGCCGTCATAGTGAGAGGATTTGAGTACAGGGATGTTTAGGGCACTGGTGAGGCCACAACTGGAGTATTGTGTGCAGTTTTGGTGTCCTTATCTGAGGAAAGATATCCTTCCTAACGAGGGAGTACAGCGAAGGTTTACCAGGCTGATTCCTGGGATGGCAGGTCTGTCATATGAGGCGAGACTAAGTTGGTTAGGATTATATTCACTGGAGTTTAGACGAGTGAGAGGGGATCTAACAGAAACTTATAAAATTCTAACAGGTTTAGATGGGATAGATTCAGAAAGAACGTTCCCAATGATCAGGGATCATAGTTTGAGGATAAAGGGTAAACCTTTTAGAACTGAGGTGAGGAGAAATTTCTTCACGCAGAGGGTGGTGAGTTTGTGGAATTCACTACCACAGAATTTAGTTGAGGCCAAAACATTGTGTAAATTCAAGATGAAATTTGATATATCTGTAGCTTGTACATCATACCGAATGGTGGGACACAGGTGAAGTGGAATTTTAGAAGATCCACGGGTAAGAAGTACACCAGCATCCTAGATTACTTCTGTATCACCAATTGCAACAGCCTTAGTAATGGCTGGACCAAAAAGATCTAGCACCATTTGCGCAAAGAGATTAAGGATATGAAGCCATGGCTGAGTAACTGGAAATATGTGAAAGCTGCAAGCTGTTGGTGTGAGACTTGTAGTAGTGGTAGGTGTGCAACAATGAGGTGGAACATATGAAAATTATGCATGACTCCTGGTTGCTGGAGGTATTTTATTCGTGGTGAAGGATAGAGTGTAATTCATTGAGCAGTGTGTATGCTTTATGGAGTGGTTAGTCGGATTTGGTACTTGATGAAGCATTCATTGACCTTGACCACTATGAGGTCATTGAACTATTTTCCAGCACAGTATCCTGGTCCTTGGCAACAGACTTCCGGCAATGACTTCTGTGGGCATCTGCTCTCACTGCTGTTTCAGTGTATACCTGGATGACCTTCTGTGAAAAGATTACTTTCCACTTTTCCTAGTCCTGCACTAAAGTGCTGCATCTGAGAATCGAGGAGCCCTCTTTCTTGCTTGTAGTTTCATCGCTATAATTTATTTCTGGTCAAGCGGTTAACAGTTAAGTTGAATGTCATAGGTTACAGGAAGATATAGATGGGTTGGTCAGATGGATAGAGCAGTGGCAGATGGTATTTAAAGTTTATTTATTAGTGTCAGCAGTAGGCTTACATGAACATTGCAATGAAATTACTGTGAAAGTCCCCTAGTCACCACACCTGTTCAGGTATACTGAGGGAGAATTTAGCATGGCCAATTCACCTAACCAGCATGTTTTTCAGAGGAAGCTCATGCAGACATGGGGAGAACGTGCAGACTCTGCACAGTGACCCAAGCCGGGAATCGAACCTGGGTCCCTGGCACTGTGAGACATCAGTGCTAACTACTGTGCCATCTGATAAGTGTGAAGTGATGCACTTTGTAAGAATTAACAAAATGAGGGACTATTTAATAAATGGCAGGACACTAGAAAGCTCACAAAAGCAGATGGATCTTGGGATACTTATTCACAGATCTGAGGGCAGCAGAGCAGGTGAATAGGTTGAGAAGGTATAAGGGACACTTGCTTTTATCAGTCATGCCACAGAGCATAAGAGCAAGAAGGTAATGTTGGAACTGTACAGAATGATGGTTAGACCTTAGCTGGAGTGCTATATTTAGTTCTGGTCACTTCGCTATAGGTGTGATTACACTGGATGGGGCACAGATGAGGTTCACCAGGATGTTGCCTGGGATGGAGCATTTGAGCAATAAGGAAAGACTGGGTAGATTTGGTTTGTCTTGTTTCAAGCAGAGAAGGCTGAGGGGGGACATGATTGAGGTGTATAGGATTATGAGGGGTATGGACAGCGTGAATAGGAAGCAGTCGTTCGCCTTGTTTGAAGGGTCAATTGCGAGGGGACACAGTTTTAGGATAAGGGGTAGGGGATTCAGGGGGGATTTCGGAAAAAAAATTAAGAGGATGGCAGGAATCCAGGATGCACTGCCTGATTGGGTAGTGGAGCTGGAAACTTTACAACCTTTAAAAAATATTTGGATGAACATTTGAAACATTATAACATTCAAGGATATGGGACAAGTGCTGGAAAATAGGACTAGTGTGACTTTAATGTTAGATATTGTCAGTGCAAACTTGATGGGCCAAAGGGCCTTTTCTGTGCTATACAACTCTATCACATTGAATTTTGGACACTCTGCTGATTTTTTTTAGGCTACAATTTCACTTTGGTCTGTGAGAAAGCTGCCTTTTCCAAAAAATCACGTACCTTCAAGTAGATGACCAGTGAGACATCTGGTGAGAGAAGAGTTCTTCTCCTTACTTGGGTTTGAAGTAAAAAAAAACTGTTGTTGCCATGTTGTTGACTCCTGCTAATTGGCTGAAAATACCTGGCCTGGAAGAAATTCTTTCTGAACATTTTATTTTGAACTCAGTGTGTTTGTGTGTGAGGCTTGAGAGTACCCTGTGAATGAAGATTGCTTCTCTCACCCTCTCTCTCCCCCCCATGTATTATCTTCAGCCAGAAACTTCTTTCTTCAATATAACTCATCTGTATTTTGAAAGCCTGCAAATCTGCAACACGAGTTAACAAAGATAACGTTTCACTAAAGAACCATCCGAAAAGACTTCCAGATAACTAATGCAACCAGTGCTCTGACAGATCGACAGTATCAATACCTTTTTAAACCTTATCCTTTTTATTGTGTTCCCTTATGCCAACCTCTGCAGAGACTTTATTTGTCTTGTGTTTTGTTTTTGTGTGTGTGCATGAGTGTTGGGATTTCAAAAAAGGGGGTAAATCTTTACACTTTTGCGTTAAAAATTGTTTAACCAGTTTTGCAATTGGTGTTAAAATAAATTTTGTTTCATAATAAATCAATTATTTTGAGTTTATTGAAAAAAGCCTTGTTAAAGTCATTTTTATTGGGTCAAACAGTAGTGAAGGTAAACAATTGGCTATTTTAGTGAATACGTTAAACATTTACACTATTGCTGCAACTTGTGGAGTGGTGCGGCTAGAAAATCTGCTCAATCCTCCCAACCTACTTGTAACATAGATTGGGGGTACTTGCAGAATTTTGAAATGGGGGCAACAGGTGCTTGGATATGGATTGATACTAATTGACAAAAAAAACCAGGTTTCTTATACAATAATAAACTAAAATGGTCTTGGAAGATACTAAGATGTTTCTGGGAATGACGGATGTGATAATATACTCACAAGCTTTCGGGGTTAGCCCCTTCGACTCTCCATTCACCTGACGAAGGGGCTAACCCCGAAAGCTTGTGAGTATATTATCAAATAAATAGGTTGGACTAAAACCTGGTGTCGTCAGACTTTTCACTGTGTTTACGCCAGTCCAGCGCCGGCATACCCACATAATGACGGATGTAACAGTAGATCATGTGAAATCCTTGACTAAATCTAAACTGAGAATGTTAGTCAATAAATTGAAGGGAGGAATATAAGTCGTAAGGATTATATCATTAAATTAATTATCCAGCATTCTGATTTAAAGAAGGAGAAACCTGAAATTGTCATCTTGCAGTCAGATTTAACCAAGGTTCGGTTGTAAAGGAAAAGACTTAAATTGGAACTGGTAGAAAAAGAAATGAAAAAAATAAATTAGAAAGAAAGGAGAAAGGAGAGAGAAAAGTAATGAAAATTAATTTTAAAAAAATGAACAGGAAGAAACAGAAGTAGAAAGTGATTTAAGTGCATTTAAGCAGCCAGAACTGGAATTTCTGAAGAGTGAAAGAACGAGAAAGGAAATCCAGATTAAAAGGCTGGAATTTTTTAAAAAAAGGCCTTGAATGCTGGGGATAATTTTCATAACAGAGAAATTATCCCCAACCCAGAGCTCAGTGGGGAGATATTTAAATTTGTACAAGCCTTTCCAAAGTTTGCGGAAAAGGATATAGAGGCACTTGTCATTTTTGTTTGAGAAAGTAGCTATGTAAATGAAGTGGACAAAGAAATCTGGACACTGCTCCTGAAAAGTAGGTTAGTGGGCAGAGCTCACAAAGTTTAAACATCACTTTTGGGAGAGTTGCCAGTAGATGAAGTTAAAAAAAGGCTATTTATAGTGCATATGAATTGGTCCCCGAGACATACAGACAGAAGTTTTGAAACATAAGGAAACAGTTTGGCAGAATTGAGAGATTAAAGCAAAGTAATTCAAAATGATTTTGACCACTGGATAAGGGCATTAAAGGGAGATATCATGAATGAAGCTCGTGGGACATAATTCACTGAGAAGAATTTAAAAATTCACTTCCTGCATTTACTTCCCATATTGAAGACTGGAGGGTTACAACAGCTGTACAGGCAACTGAGATGGCTGATGATTATGAGCTGATATAGACATTCAAACCCTTTTTTTGTCACCCTCACAAATCCAGGAAGGATAGAAAGTCAGAAGGTGAAAGGCTTCTACCCTTCCCTGCAAATCTGGAAATACAAGGCTCAGTCTTGTTCTGAGACAATGGTTCATTGACAATTCTGCTGTAGGGACTCCTGTTGTTACATGAGGAGTGGTCCTATAACCCAGAGGAATCAGGAACCTCCTGACTGCTTCTTTAGACTAGAATTAAAGGTTTGGATGGCTCGTTCAGCTAGTCTGTTGGATGCTGCGTGTAAGGCAATGTTTCTGCAAACTGAACTGACTGGATAATGCCCAGATTTTTAACTGAGTATCCATGTAGCCATGTTTTCTTGTAAGGCTGATGGTATTGGTCTTACCCTCAAAAGTCAAATGGTCGTCTCTGGATTCAAATAGATCTTCACCTGCAGGCCCTTTATTTTGCCTAACTTGACATCGAAGATGTTCTCATATTTCTTCATAGTCTTTCCTGTACTTGAAAAATCGCAGTCCTCTTTAGCTTGATTTTTTTAAGCCAATTGTGATCCAGAAGTTTTTGCCCTTCGCTTGACACTATTGTTACTGGAAGCCGGGCGGACAGTTGTCCATAATTTACAGGTACTGTTGTGTGACCTTTGTTTTTATGGTCTCCCCTGTGTAAGTTGTTAACTTGTTGCAATACTCTTTTAAGTTCAATGCTTAGATGCTTCTCTCACCTAGATGGTTGACAGCAATTCTTGGATATGAATGCATAAGTAGAAAAGGGGAGGGTTGAGATAAGAGAAAGGGAGGCTGTGAATGCAAAGTAAGAGATCCATTTGTTACACTATTTGCAGCTTGTACATCATTCCGGATGGTGGGATAGAGGGGAAGTAGAGGGGATAGGAGATCCATGAGTAATGAAACACCCTCTTGCTGGCCCCACTCTCCCCATTGGTTGGTTGGATTTGGTACTTGATGAAGCATTCATTGTCCTTGGCCACTTGTGAGGTCATTGAACTATTTTATGGCAATAGTATCCTGGTCTTTGGGAACAGACTTCCAGCAATGACTTCTGTGGGTATCTGCTCCGACTGACATTTCAATGAATACCTGGATGACCTCCTGTGAAAAGATTACTACCCTATTGCAGGGCCTGCTTGCCCCATCGTTCACCTTCTTGCAGACCCCACTCTCTCCATCACACCCTCTCGCAAGCCCTGCTCACCCCATTGTTCACCTTCCCCAGGCCTTACTCTCCCCATCATTCATCCTCTCGCAGGTCCCACTCTCCCCATCATTCATCCTCTCGCAGGTCCCACTCTCCCCGTCATTCACCCTCTCGCAGGACCCACTCTACCCATCATTCAGCCTCTTGCAGGCCCCACTCTCCCCATTGTTCATCCTCTCACAAGCCCCACCCAACCCATCAAAGAACAACAAAGAACAGTACAGCACAGGAACAGGCCCTTCAGCTTTCCAAGCCCGCGTTGATCACGTTGTCCTATGTAGACCAACTGCTGTATCCCTTGGCCCACCTGTTCATGTGTTTATCCAGATAAATCTTAAATGTGGCTAACGTTTTTGCCTCAACCATCTCACTTGGTAGTGTATTCCAGGCCCCCACCTCTGCATAAAAAAACTTCCGCCACACATCTCCACTGAACTGTTCCCCTCTTAACTTGAACTTGTGCCCCCTTGTAATTGTCATTTCTGCGCTGGGAAAAAGCTTCCAACTGTTCAACTTATCCATACCCCTCATAATTTTATAAACATCTATTATGTAGCCCCTCAGCCTCCATCTTTCCAGGGAGAACAATCCCAGTTTATTCAATCTTTCTCCATAGCTAATACTGTATATACTAAGCAACACCCCTTTTTGTACTCTCTCCAAAGCCTCCACATCCTTCTGTGACCAGAATTGGACTCAGTATTCCAAATGTGGCCTAAGCAATGTTTTGTATAACCGTAACATAATTTGCCAACTTTTATATTTGATGCCCCGGCTGATGAGGGTAAGCATGCCATATGTTTTCTTCACCACCTTTCCACCTGTGCTGCCACCTTTAAGGATCTGTGGACCTGTACTCCCAGATCTCTCAGTGTGTCTATGCTCCTGATGATTATGTCATTTATTTTATAGCTCCCACTTGAATTGGATCTACCAAAATATATCACCTCGCATTTGTCCAGATTAAATTCTATCTGCCATCTCTCCGCCCAATTTTCCAGCCTATCTACATCCTGCTGTATTCTCTGACAATCTTCATCACTATCTGCAGAGGTCTGCCAATCTTGGTATCATCTGCAAATTTGCTAATCAGAGCAGCTACATTTTCTTCCACGTCATTTATATATAACAGCAGAGGTGCCAACACTGAACCTTGCGGAACACCACTAGTTACAGACATCCATTCAGAAAAACACTGTTCCATCTCTACCCTCTGTCTTCTATAGCCAAGTCAGTTCTGAATCCATCTAGCTAGTTCACCCCTGATCCCATGGGATTTAATCTTTTGCACCAGCCTACCAAGAGTGACCTTGTCAAATGCCTTACTAAAGTCTGTGTAGACAACATCCACAGCCCTTCCCTCGTCAATCATTTTTGTCACAGCCTCAAAAAACTCAATTAAGTTAGTGAGACAAGACCTCCCTCATACAAGACCATGCTGTCTATCGCTAACAAGACCGTTCAGTTCCAAATGAACATAGATCTTATCTCTAAAAACCTTCTCCAACAATTTCACTATCACTGACGCCAAGCTGACTGGCCTATAATTACCTGGGTTATTTTTGCTATCCTTCTTAAATAATGGGACAACGTTGGCTATCCTCCAGTCCTCTGGGACCTCACCAGTGGCCAATGAGGAAACAAAGGTTTCTGTTGGAGGCCCAGAAATTTCATCTCTTGTCTCCCTCAGTTACCTACAAAAGATGCCATCTGGCCCTGAGGATTTGTCTACTTTAATGCTTTTTAATTCACCTAACACTTCCTTCTTCATTATCATGCACCCTTTCGCAAGCCCAGCTCACCCCATCACTCACCCTCTTATGGGCCTCGCTTGCCCATCACTCGCCCTCTTACAGGCCTCGCTTTCCCCATTACTCATCCTCTGCATGCCCATGTCTTCCAATCACTCACCCTCTCACAGCTCTGCTCGCCCAATTGTTCACCCTCTCACTGCTCCATTCTCCCCATTGCTCACCCTCTCAGCAGTTCCGCTCTCCCCATTCGCACACCCTCTCACAGCCCCACTTCCAATCGCTCATCCTCTCACAGGCCTCATTGTCCCCAACACTCATCCTCTCACAGGCCTCGCTTTCACTATTGCTCCTTCCCTATGTTCACATTGACCATTACAATTTAAGCTTTGTGTTGCTTCCAGAATGTCCAATCTGAGGCTGGATTCTGGAGAAGCCAACCTCTGATTGGATGGGCTGGAAAAAACACAAATCTCAAAATAGGTCGATCAGCATGGCCTGATGTGGAACCTCTGAGAGGCTCTGGCAGAACTCAAGAGTTCCACGGAACCCAGTTTTGGAACCCCTGCGTGAGTAATGACAGTCAAGCTAAAAATTACCCCAGCCACTTTCCAAAGACTAATGAATCAAGTTATAACCAGTGTTTCCAATTGTGTGGTTTACCTGGTCAATATACTGATTTACAGCAACACTTGGAAAGATCACTTAACACACCTGGAAACTCTATTTAAACAAATCCAGTCAGCAGAACTCATACTAACCCTTGCTCAGAGTGTGTTCATGAAAGTGCAAGTATCTTGGCTGGGGTAGGGCAAGGACAGGAGTTGTCAATAACAATGAAAGTACGGGTTTTGGTGGACTTTTCTGCCCCTAGAACTAAATGAAAAATTGTGAGATTTTTGGGGATCGGCAGCTTCTGTCCTAAGTTTGTGCCAGAATGTTAGCACCATAGCCACTCCATCAATGAAATTATTGCAAAAGAAGGCCAAGGTATATTGGTCACGAGAGTGAGAGTTTTCAAAAGCTGAAAGCAATTCTAACGAAGGACATGTGTTCGCTGTCCCAAACTTCACTAATCCCTGCAAGGCACTGGATGATTTGGGAGAGGGCAAGATTTTGTGCAAAATGAATAGGGCATAGAGAAATCTGTTGCGTACTTTTCTAAAAAAAACAAATCGGCATCAGAGGAAACCCTGGATTTGTTACTGGGTCTTAAACATTTTGAGGTCTATAGAGTCATAGAGGTTTACAGCGTGGAAACAGGCCCTTCGGCTCAACTTATCCATGCTGCCTTTTTTAAACTCCTAAGTTAGTCCCAGTTGCCCTCATTTGGCCCATATCCCTCTATACTCATCTTACCCATGTAACTGTTAAATGCTTTTTAAAAGACAAAATTGTACCTGCCTCTACTACTACTCCTGGCAATTTGTTCCAGACGCTCACCACCCTTTGTGTGAAAAAAATTGTCCATCTGGACACTTTTGTACCTCTCCCTTCTCACCTTAAACCTTAGTTTTAGACTTCCCTACCTTTGGGAAAAAATATTGATTGTCTAGCTGATCTGTGCCCCTCATTATTTTATAGACCTCTGTAAGATCACCTCTCAGCCTCCTATGCTCCAGAGAAAAAAGTCCCAGTCTATCCACCCCTTCTTTATAACTCAAACCACCAAGTTCCAGTCGCACCTTAGCAAATCTTTTCTGCACTCTTTCTCGTTTAATAATATCCTTTCTATAATATTTTGATCAGAACTGTACACAGTATTCCAAGTGTAGCCTTATCAATGTCTTGTACAACTTCAACAAGGTGTCCCAACTCCTGTGTTCAATGTTCTGACCAATGAAACCAAGCATGCTGAATACCTTCTTCACCACTCTGTCCACCTATGACTCCACTTTCAAGGAGATATGAACCTAAACCCTAAGTTCTCTTTGTTCTGTAACTCTCCTCAATGCCCTACCATTAACTGAGTAAGTCCTGCCCTGGTTCAATCTACCAAAATGCATCACCTCGCATTTATCTAAATTAAACTCCATCTGCCATTCGTCAGCCCACTGGCCTAATTGATCAAGATCCTGTTGCAATCGAAGATAAGAACATAAGAAATAGGAGCAGGAGTAGGCCATCTGGCCCTTCGAGCCTGCCCCGCCATTCAATAAGATCATGGCTGATCTGTCGTGGCTCAGTTCCACTTTCCCGCCCTCTCCCCATAACCCTTAATCCCCTCTCTTATCAAAAACAACTTCACTGTCCACTATGCCATTGAGTCATCTGCAAACTTGGTAACCATGCCTCCTATATTCTCATCCAAATCATTAATATAAATGATAAATAACAGTGGATCCAGCACTGATCCCTGAGGCACACCACTGGTCACAGGCCTCCAGTTTGAAAAACAATCCTCTACAACCATCCTCTGGCTTCTGTTAAGAAGCCAATTTGTATCCATTTAGATACCTCACCCTGGATCCTATGAGGTTTAACCTTATGCAACAACCTACCATGTGGTACCTTGTCAAAGGACTTGCTAAAATAGAAAACACCAACTGCACTGCCCTCATCTATCTTCTTGGTTACCCCTTCAAAAAACTCAATCAAATTTGTGATTTTTCACTCACAAAGCCGTGCTGACTGTCCCTAATCAGTCCTTGCATCTCTAAATACCTATCTCTCAAAATACATTCCAACAACTTATTCACCACAGATGTGAGGCTCACTGGCCTGTAGTTCCCAGGCTTTTCTCTGCAGCTCATTTTAAACAAAGGCACAACATTTGCCACCCTCTAATCTTCAGGCACCTCACCCGTGACTATCGGTGATTCAAATATCTCTGCTAGGGAACCCGCAATTTCCTCCCTGGCCTCCCACAATGTCCTGGGATATACTTCGTCGGGTCCCGGGGATTTATCAACCTTGATGTGCTTTAAGACTTCCAGCACCTCTTTCTCTGTAATATGTACACTCTAGACATCACTATTTATTTCCCCAAGTGCCTTAACATCCATGCTTTTCTCAACAGTAAATACTGATGAGAAATATTCATTTCGGATCTCACCCATCTCCTGTGGATCCGCACAGAGATGACCCTGTTAATCCTTAAGAGGCTCAACTCTCTCCCTTGTTATTCTTTTGCCCTTTATGTGTTTGTAGCTGTTTGGATTCTCCTTTGCCTTATCGGCCAAAACAATCTTGTGTTCCTTTTGCCCTCCTGATTTCTTTCTTGACACTACTCCTAGACCCCCTTTACTCTTCAAGTGATACGCTTGATTCCAGCTGCCTATGCATGACATGTGCCTCCTTCTTCTTTTGACCAGGGGCTCAACATCCCGAGTCATCCAGGGCTCCCTACTTTTGTCAGCCTTACCCTTCACGCCAAAAGGAATGTGCTCACCCTGAACCCTGGTTAATACACGTTTGAAAGCCTCCCACTCACCAGACATGCCTTTGCCTTGTTCATGATGGCTTTATAGAAACACTTCATGTTGAGTCTGCTTAGCCAATCACAGGCTGTTTTTTCCATGCATTGGCTGCTGATTGTTAGTCAATGATGAGCCTATCAAGTCAATACAAGGTGAAACCAGCCTCTGACAGGATGAGCAAATGTCATCAGTTGCCACGTAAGTTTTTAATTTTTACGGCAGGGAGCTTGAGTGGAAATCAAATTCAATGGGAATGGGTAGATCGGGAATGGGGGGGACAGATGGGTAGGCTAGGAGGGTATGGGGAGCTAGGGGGTGGCCTAATTAATTCTGGAGGACCACCTTGGCCTCAGGCAATGGCAGAGCAAACAAATTTACTTTCAACAGTGGGGGCGGGGAGCAACTAACAAGCTGGGATACAAACCAGGTGCTGGTTTGTTGGGTTGAGGTGTGATGCTTGCTATAAGAACTGACTGCTGGTGTGTATGTATGGGAGAGAGTGTGAATGAAAGTTTGTGGGTGAAAAAAAAAATGAGTTGATGGTACTGCTGAGTGCTCAGAACTGATGGCTGCCCAAACCTTGGATGACCTCAATTTTCTTCCTCAAATGAAGAACAAAGTCATGTCTGGCCTGGTGATGTTTATGTGTGTGTGTGTGTGGAGGTGAGTGTAACTCAGTGTGTGACTGAATGGAGGGGAGTGTATAACACTGGGTATGTGGTGGTTAGTGAAAGGCACTGAATGAGTGTGGGGAGTGAATGACCATAAGACAGAGTGAGTGTGTATATATACAATTAAAAACTCTGATAACAACAGGTTAAAGTCCAACAAGTTTATTTGGTAGCATGAACTTTGTGTGTGTGTGTCTCACTTTTCATTTGCTCTCCCCAACATGCACCTATCACACACTCTCACATGCTGTTGAATTTTATTTTTTAAACTTCTTATTGCTGTACTTTTGTTCAACAAATTTCCTTCTGTAAGCCAAACTCTTTTTGAAATTGAGCTTATTGCTGTGCAAAAACTCATTCTTCTGAAAATTACTCATTGGCCCCATGAATGAAACAATATTCAAATATGCCCTCCCCACTTGGGCAAAATGGTTGGATTGGCTGCTTGGTGTCATCCTTGTTTTGAGTTTGTGTTTTTATATGCTCTGTGAACAGAACTCCCACTCTTCTGATGAAGGAGAAGTGCTCTGAAAGCTAGTGGCTTTTGCTAACAAATGAACTTGTTGGACTTTAACCTGGTGTTGTGAGACTTCTTACTGGTGTCATTCTCTACAGAGGCCACATTAGTCTTGTTGGTTTGTTTGTCTGTATGTGTTGGGATTTTAAAAAGAGGGCCAATCTTTACATTTCTGGATGAAAAATCATATGCTAACCAGTTTTACAATGTGCTTTAAAATAAATTTGAACAATAAATCAATTATTCTAACTTTTAACTGAAAGTTAAAGTCTCTTTTATTCTGAATATAACAGTAGTGAAGGTAAGTAATCAGCTATTTTAGTGACTGAATTAAACATTTACATATTGCTGTGTTTGCTGAAGCAGAGAGAGAGAGCTAAGATTTTACCTGTTAAAAACCTGTTGAAAATAAGTTTAAAGCACTTTACTCTTTGTAGAACTGTTTAAAGCATTTATTTATTGTATTTACTGCTTTAAGAATTCTGAAGGAGTGGTTAAAAGGCATTTGTGGACCAGCCTGCTTTAAATCAGCGCCAGGTTTAAAAGGAGGCCTGGTGTAGACAGCGGGCAGTGTCTGAGTGGGCAGCGGAGTGAGTGGGAAGCAGAGTGAGTTAATAGGGCTTAATATCAAAAAGGGCTTGGAGGAAAAAAGGCCAGGTGAGTTTGTTTGAAAAAACAAGGAAAAAAATTTTTTTTCAAAACTACTACAGCAGGAAACAAGGAAAAAAATTTTTTTCCCCATAAAAAATTACAGTGAATAATGGAGGGGCATGTGATGTGTGGTTTCTGTATGATGTGGGAACTGGTGGACCCCAGGGTCCTTCCCAGTGACCATGTCTGTAGTAAGTGCAGGTTGCTGGAGGAGCTCCAGCTCAAGGTGGATGAGCTGGCCTCTGAGCTACAGACACTGAGGCTCATCAGGGGGAGAGAGGGTGCCATTGTCAATGGGGTGCAAGTGACATCCACCCCTGCTAGACTGGCTAAATCTAAGGGTCAGGGACAAAAGGGGGCTGCTGGGAGGAGGAAGGGGGGTGAGGAGCGGAGGCCTCAGCCTCTTAATCTGCATAACAGGTTTGAGGTTCTTGCTTCCAGTCTGGAAGAGGACGAGGCAGGTGAGGTTGGTGAGCAAACTGCACACGGTACAGTGATGCAGCAGGACATAGGCAAAGAGAAGGGGAAAAGGAACGTAGTAGTGATTGGGGATAGTGGGGTGAAGGGTATTGACACTGTCCTTTGTCACAATGACAAAGTGCACAGAAGGGTGTGTTGTCTGCCTGGTGCTCGGGTACAGGATGTCGCAGCTGGGCTGCAGAGGAATCTGGAGTGGGAGGGTGAGAACCCGGTCGTTGTAGTACATGTGGGTGCCGGCGACATAGGCAAAGTGCGGACTGAGGATCTGGGGAGGGAGTATGAAAAGCTGGGAATGGAATTAAAAAGTAGAACCGACAAGGTGGTCGTCTCTGGGCTACTGCCTGAACTGAGTGCAGACGGGCGTAGGGTTGACAGGATAAAGGAAGTGAATGGGTGGCTCAGGGATTGGTGTGGGAGGAATGGGTTCGAATTTATGGGGCATTGGCACCAGTACTGGGGTAGGTGGGACTTGTTCGGGTGGGATGGGGTGGGTCTGAACCGTGCTGGGACCAGAGTGTTGGCGAATCGAGTAAAGAGGACTGTAGACAGGGCTTTAAACTAATTAGGGGGGGGGAGGGTGCGAGGGTAGGTGACGCTACGAGGTCTAAAGTTAAGGATAGGGTACAGGTAAGGGAAGAGGCCGAGGATGTCCCAATTGGTGGCGTTACGGCAAATAGGGTCCAGGTGAAGGCTGGGATGAAAGCGCTTTATCTGAATGCACGAAGCATTCGGAATAAAGTGGATGAGCTGGTGGCGCAGATCGACACAAATGGATACGATCTGGTGGCCATTACAGAGACGTGGCTGCAAGGTGACAGGGACTGGGAGATGAATGTACAGGGCTATCAAGTGTTTAGGAAGGATAGGCAGGAGGAAAGAGGGGGTGGCGTAGCTCTGCTGATTAAGGATAGTATCAAGGTGGTAGCAAGGGATGATATCGGAGCCAAAGAGCAGAAAGTGGAATCGTTGTGGGTGGAGATTAGGAACAGCAAAGGGAGGAAGACGCTGGTGGGTGTCGTCTATAGGCCCCCAAATAATGATCTGGAGGTGGGGCGGGCTGTTAACGCGCAAATAAGTGCGACGTGCAGGAATGGGACGGCAGTAGTTATGGGAGATTTCAATCTGCATATTGATTGGTCGACCCATGTTGGACGAGGTGGGCTCGAGGAGGAGTTCTTGGAATGCTGCCGGGATAATTTCCTTGAACAGTGTGTGTTGGAGCCGACGAGGGAGCGAGCTATCTTGGATCTGGTGCTATGTAATGAGGCGGGTAGAATTAGGGACCTTGCGGTGAAGGATCCTCTTGGAGAGAGTGATCATTGCATGGTGGAGTTTCTGTTGCAGATGGAGGAGGAGAAAGTGGGTTCCCGGACACGCGTCCTTTGTTTGAATAGAGGGGAGTATGGTAGGATGAGAGAAGAATTGGCGAATGTGGACTGGGGGAGCGCGTTGGAAGGTAGGTCTGCTGAGGAGCAGTGGAGGATCTTTAAGGAGATCTTTCTTGGTGCTCAGCAGAAATTTATTCCGATGGTCAAAAAGGACAGTAGGAGGAGAGGTAATAAGCCGTGGATAACAAAGGAGGTGAAGGAAAGTGTTAAATTAAAAGCGGAGGAATTTAGAGTAGCTAAGAGTAGTGGGCGAGAAGAGGATTGGGAAAGGTTTAAATGTCAACAAAGATTGACAAAGAAGTTGATAAAGGAGGGTAGGAGAAGCTATGAAGCTGGGCTAGCGCTTAATATAAAAAAGGATAGCAAGAGTTTTTATAAATATATAAAAAGGAAGAGGCTGGCTAGGGTGAACGTTGGTCCTTTAGAGGATGAGAAAGGGGAGCTAGTGGTAGGGGATGGGGATATGGCTAAGGTATTGAATAACTTTTTTGTTTCTGTCTTCACGGAGGAGGACGTGAATAATTTGCCGGGTGTTAGCGATGGAAAGGTGGTAGGACTGGAGGGTCTTAATGACATTACTGTTACTAGAGAGGTGGTGCTCGACAGACTGGAGGGGCTGATTGTGGACAAGTCCCCAGGACCGGATGGAATGCATCCGAGGGTTCTGAAAGAAATGGCGGAGGTTATAGTGGATGCCTTGGTGGTTATTTTCCAGACGTCGCTGGATTCCGGGGAAGTGCCGGAAGATTGGAAAACGGCTAATGTTACGCCGTTGTTTAAGAAGGGTGCCAGGCAAAAGGCGGGGAATTATAGGCCGGTTAGTTTAACGTCTGTGGTAGGTAAAATGTTGGAATCCGTCATTAAGGAGGAAATTGCGAGGCATCTTGAAGGGAATTGCTTGATAGGGCAGACGCAACACGGTTTCATTAAAGGGAAGTCGTGTCTGACAAATTTACTGGAGTTCTATGAGGATGTGTCTAGGGCAGTGGATAGAGGAGAGCCGGTGGATGTGGTCTTTCTGGATTTTCAGAAGGCGTTTGACAAGGTACCTCACAAGAGGTTATTGCAGAAGGTCAGGGGACATGGAGTTGGGGGTAGGGTGTTAGCGTGGATAGAGGATTGGTTGTCAAATAGGAGGCAGAGAGTGGGGGTCAATGGGTGCTATTCGGATTGGCGGTTGGTGACTAGTGGGGTGCCCCAGGGGTCGGTGCTGGGGCCTCAGCTATTTACCATTTATATAGATGATCTGGAGGAGGGAACCGAGTGCAGGGTGTCGAAATTTGCTGATGACACCAAGATTGGGGAAAGGCAAATTGTGCGGAGGGTGTGGAGAGTCTGCAGAAGGATCTAGATAGGCTGGGCGAATGGGCCAGGAAATGGCAAATGGAATTTAATGTTGGCAAGTGTGAGGTGGTCCACTTTGGTAGGAAGAATGGTAGGAAGGACTATTACTTACGTGGCGAAAAACTGCAGCAGGCGACGGTGCAGAGGGACCTCGGGGTCCTTGTGCATGAGTCGCAAAAACCCAGCTTGCAGGTGCAGCAGGTGGTCAGGAAGGCGAATGGGATGCTGGCCTTCATAGCGAGGGGGATTGAATATAAAAGTAGGGAGGTCTTGCTGCAGCTGTATAGGGCATTGGTGAGGCCGCAGCTGGAGTACTGTGTGCAGTTTTGGGCGCCGCACCTGCGCAAGGATATTTTGGCCCTGGAGGGAGTGCAGAGGAGGTTTACTAGGCTGATACCGGAGTTGAGGGGATTGAGCTATGAGGAGAGGCTGAATAAACTAGGCTTGTACTCGTTAGAGTTTAGAAGAATGAGGGGAGATCTCATTGAGACGTATAAGATGATGAATGGGATGGATAGGATAGAGGTGGAGAGACTCTTCCCGCTCAAAAAAGACAGTAGGACTAGGGGGCACAGCCTCAAGATAAAGGGGAGGCGGTTTAGAACGGAGTTGAGGAGGAACTTCTTCACTCAAAGGGTGGTGAATCTCTGGAATTCTCTGCCCGTTGAAGTGGTGGAGGCTGCCTCGCTAAATATTTTTAAGAAGCAGGTTGATGGGTTCTTGATAAGAGAGGGGATTAAGGGTTATGGGGAGAGGGCGGGAAAGTGGAACTGAGCCACGACAGATCAGCCATGATCTTATTGAATGGCGGGGCAGGCTCGAAGGGCTAGATGGCCTACTCCTGCTCCTATTTCTTATGTTCTTATGACTTGCATTGTGAAGTTAGAGAATCTGCATTCTCTTCCTATCCAGGCTGTAAAATTCTGAAGATCAAATGTGAAATGAGGTTAAGGAGTTTTGACTTAAATAACAGTAGACACCTAGCCACAATTAGGCACAAATTGGTCATCCTATTCAGAAAAGCTAGAACCATGGGTGAAATGAGAATTTTTACAATGTTATAGGGAAGGTTGATTAATAGGAGCAACAGTTTTACTTTAACTGTTACATATTTGTAAATCTCTGGTAACTTGATACATGATCAAGTGGATTGATAAGTCAATGTGAATCAGTATTGTAGTTGTCATTATTCACTCCAGATTTCATTTTGCTTGGGTTGAGAGCTGTAACAGAACTCTTATAAAAAGACAGCTCATGAATTATAGTGATCTTTAATGTTTTAATTTTTCTCATTTTCTTTTGACCAATACTTTGAAATATTTTGTTTAAAGAGCAATTTTATTTAAAGTTATTGAGATAATAATAAGTTCTCTGTGGTAGGTTATTTTGGTGAATTCTAGTCCAGAATTAGAGGCAGCACAGTGGGTAGCACTACTGTCTCACAGCACTCGGAATCCAGGTTCAATTCTTGGCTTGGGTCACTTTCTGTGGAGTCTGCACGTTCTTCCCAGTTTCCTCCCACAATCCAAAAGATGTATTGGTTGGGTATGTCATGCTAAATTCTCAAGTGTACCCAAACAGGTACCAGAACGCAATGACTAGGGGATTTTAACAGTAACTCATTGCTGTGATACTAACAAACTTTAAATAAATAACACCACACAAATATTTAATTGTGAGTTACGAAAACCCCTTTCCCAGTTACTGGTGAGAATGTGCAACTTGCTTTTATACAATTTTAGAAATTACAATCTTGCACTCTACAGGGTCAAAAAAAAGTTGGAAAGTAGACCTATCAAACGCCTACTTATAAGAACTGGGCTAGAATGGGTAGGGAGGGAGGTTTAGTACTTTGAGAGGTCTAGGTAGGGGGCAGAGGACTGATGTCACACACAATGAGGATGCAAGATTATTGATCCAGGGAGGAAAAGTAAGTGTGACAGTGAATTAAATAAATGAGGGAAATGGAATCATGCAGGACATTCTGCTTGCCCTTTCAGTGACTATTTTTATTTTCCAATTTGGTGACTTTTTTTAAAGTAGAAAACACAAAAGAAGCTTGTAAATATTTGTGTGAGTGTGAAGGATTGATAAATGAAGGAAGTCAACCACACGTCTACTTCACCATAAATAGGCAGTGCCTCATATAATCCCTACAGTACAGGAGGCTGTTCAGAGTGCACTGACAAAAATCCCACCCAGGCCCCATCGCCCAAGTGTTTACTCTGTTAACCCCCACAATTTAGCATAACCAATCCACTTAACCCATGCATCTTTGGCATTCAAGAGGAAACCAGAGTACTTGGAAGAAACCTGCACAGTCGCCCAAAGGCTAAAATTGAACCTGGGTCTCTGGCGCTGTGAGGTAGTAGTGCTAAACATTGTACGACCTCTCATCTAACAGGCCATCTAAGCGCCGGCCACTCAAATACTTCAAAGTAAAAAATCATGTGGGAGCAACACAGTGGTTGGCACAGCTACATCACAGCGCCAGGGTCGCGGGTTCAATTCCCGGCTTGGGTCACTGTGAAGTCTGCAGTTCTCCCCATATCTGCGTGGGTTTCCTCCCACAGTCCGAAATACATGCTGGTTAAGTGCACTGCTTATGTTAAATTCTCCCTCAGTCTACCTGAACAACTAGGGAATTTTCACAGTAACTTCATCGCAATATTAACGCAAGCCGACTTAGAAATATGCGCTAACTCGGAAAGCAGTGTAGCGATGACCGTTTATTTTTCAAAAACCCCGCCGGCTCTACGACCACCAGCAGTCCACTGCCGCCATCTTGGGGCGGATCGATATTAGCCCGGCGACTCCATTTTATAGTCAATCCTTCAACCACCCGACCTCAGAGTGTGTGTGGCGGGAGAGAGGGGAAAAAAATAAAGTATCTCCAATGGACCCCTCTCCTTACTTTTCTTATGTACTTACAGCTGTCCCGGAATCTGCCATTACTAAAAAGAGAAATTGAAGCGGTTAGCCATCGCTTCCGTCACTTCACTATTTCCCCTCCCCCTCCTTACAGAATGGGACTCTTTTTCTTCTTCCTCTGCGCATGTGTACAGCTGGTTGGAGGCCGGCCTCAGCACTCACTCCAATGGCGACCGAAAATCTTCATTAGAGAGAAGCGGAGGCGGCCGGGCCTGGGGCTCTCACATACACATACAGCGGCGGGGACAACACTTTGTTATTTTTAAATAACACGAGCACACACACACACGAAAAAAAGAGCTTTTATTCAAAAAAAACCACCACACCTTTCCAAATTGCAAACCAGAAAATCATGTATTTAAAAACCCATCACTGTAGTATGTAATTAAAAGAAAAAAAGGGAAAAATGGCCGAGACAGCCGCTACCTCTCCCAAAGTCTCTCCATTAGAATCAGGTAAGAGCGACACTGGAGACCTCGACCGTTTTAATTTTACCAACCAAAACAAACAAAAAAGAGAGACGACTTCTTTTATTGGGAGAGAAATTATCTTTTTTTTCTCCCCTCTTTTCTCCAGAACTCTACTTCCTCATCGCTCGCTTTCTCTCGGCGGGTCCCTGCCAAAAGTCCGCGGAGGTGAGTGAATTTTTTCCTCCTCCCCTCACACGCTAAATTTTTTTCTAAACAAAAGGGTAAAATAATATGTCGAAGAATAATATTATCTTTCTCTCTCTCGCAGATGCTGGTGAAGGAGCTGGAAGAGAATGAGGTGCGTACCGGCGGGCGGACAGCAGCAGCAGCGGCCGCTCAGCTTGTCCTCTCTCTGTCCTTTACTCCGTTTGCTGCTCCTATTCGGCCTCTTATGTCACTCTAATGCTATCTGATTTGACGGTTCTTTTTTTTCCCCTCTCCCCCCTCTCTCTCTCCGCATTAATAAAAAAACTCACCTGAGATAGAAGAAATTTAAAGACTTAACACATTTTGTTACCCTCTATATAATATTTTCCTTTCCCTCGCCCTCCCCCCCCACTTTATTTTTTTGCAGCTACTCCCGAAGCGTCTAGACTGGGAAGGTAACGAGTACCACAGGAGCTATGTAAACTTTGTAAGTAATTTTTTTTATTAATATGGTGATAATTGATGGTTGGAAGAAATTTTTTATTTCAAAATTTTTTTTGGGAGGTGAAATTTATGTTTACCCTAAAAAAATTGAACAATTGCCCTCTTCCCTCAATTCCCGTGATTTTTTTTATTTTGAGGGTTATTTTGGGGTAAAAGGTGTTAAAAGTGATAAATTGAGTTTTTCCCCCTCAAGTGGGCGTGGCTTGGAGTCATCGTGATTGCGTAAACAATTTGCATAACTAGCCCTTACCCAATCAGAATGCCGCTTTCATTGGCCAGGGGCGAACTCGAGAGCCTGTCGTTGATTGGTCGGGAAGGAAAAACTAGTTTCCTATACTGCGCATGCTCATAACTTTATTGGTTACTTTCTCAGCCAAGTGTTTGTCAGATGGGTTAGTTTTCTTTTTAGTTTCTGAGTGTCACAAGTAGGCTTACGTTAACAACACTGAAGTTACTGTGAAAATCCCCTGGTCGCCATGTTCTGGTGCCTGTTTGGGTACATTGGGAGGAAAGCAGAGCACCTGGAGGAAGTCCACGCAGACACAGAGAAAACATACAGACTCTGCACAGACAGTGACCCAAGCCAGGAATCAAACCCAGGTCCCTGCTACAATAGTGCTAACCATTGTGTCACCCAAATGGTGTTGTCACTAATTGTCCCACTCACCTGACGAAGGAGCAGCAAGCGGTCTGAACCTCTTGGACTTTCATCTGGTGTTGTGAGACTTCTTACTTTTGTTTACCCCAGTCCAACACTGGTATCTCCACATCATGACTAATCCAGAGACTTAGGGCAAGGTGCAGGGACCTGGGTTCAGTCCTGTCATCGCAGATTGTGAAATTTGAAATAAAAAAATCTGGTAAATTCTTTCATAGAAGATGTAGAATCCCTACACTACTGAAGGAGGTCACTTGGCACTATCCTCCCAGGCCCCATCCCCATAACCCTATATATTCACCCTGCAAATCCCCTGACAATGGGCAATCTTTGGAGTGCGGGAGGAAACCAGAGGAAGTCATGCCAATGCTGGCAGAATGCGCAAACTCCACATGCTGACCCAAGGCCTGAATTGAACGCTTGTGCCAGGCGCTGAGAGATACTGTGCCATCATCCTGCCCAATTTTTTGGGGAAAAAAATAAACTCCCAAATGTTGGAAATTTAAAATAAAATCATTAATATGTTAGAAATGTATGCCAGGCTATTGCAACAATTTTGGGAAGAGGATAGATTAAAGCTTTGGAATGACATTTGTAATGGAAAACACTCTCCTAAGCTGCCAGCTAGCTTTTCGCCAGCCTGATGCATTTCAGCATATTGTAAGTTTCATTTAGCAAATATCTTGAGATGAAATGACAAAATATTAACAAAAATGCTATATTCTGTGCTCTATCCTTTCCTCATGTTTTGAACGTATAGCATGCAAGAAACAATACTTTTCACTGCATCTCAATACATGTGACAATAATAAATCAAATCAAGTAGAGATGATCACCATTAGCCTAGTTTTCAATCTGAAATTTCACCTGTGATGCAAAAATACTTTTTAAAGTTTATCCTTTCCATTTCACAGGATTGCTGTTATCTAAATATGTGATCATTTGTTGTAGAAACCCTCAAACATGCCTTTGTTACCACTAGATTTGACTCTTCCAATGCACCTCAGAGTAATGTCTCACATCTCTGCCCCTCTGTAACTGAGATCATCACTGCCCCTGTCTTTGACTTGCACTAAGTCTTGTTTACCTGTCGCTCTTTGGTTGTCTGCCTGAAAATTTCCTTATGTGGCTTGAGATAATCTTTGTATTATCATGCACCTGTGAAGCACCTTGTTTCATTTTATTATGTTAAAGATGCTTGTAGTTGTTAACAAATCAGATCTCGATCTTCTAATTTAAGATGCTCTGGCCTGTGATTCAAGTTTTGCTACATTTTTAAATTATGCTTGGCATCTCTTTGAAATTGAGTTAATCATGTCAGAATTTAAATATGAAAAGTGTTACCCCTCTCAAGGTAGAAAAAGTGAAACATTATTTAGTTTTTCTGCATTTTCTAGTTCTCTTCCCTTTGCTTTACCACTGTTGTCTTAGATTGCCGGTTAATGGTTCACTGTTGTTCACGTTATGATGACGATTAGCCTTGCCATGTTTGAGGTTTGTCTCTTGCTGCTTATTCTTCATAATTATCCCAATCTAGGTATGATTATTCTGTGATCAGTTGATGTGTGTCTTTCTACAGATTAATTCAAGAGGAATTAAATGTTGACATTTTTAACTGACAATTCATATTTTTAAAGATTGCTGATCTCTTTTCTGTGCCACACATCCTGAAATGCTAGCTCAGCAGGCAGGTGATCAGCCATCTCTCCAGATCATCTTGACCCAAATGTGTTGTCTTTGCTTCATTTCTGTTGTGTCTCTGATAATCCTGAAAACAGCCCAGTTGGACAGTGCTAAATTCTGAATGATAAATGAAACCGCTTTGTTCAATTTGGGTCTACTGCACCCCAGTGCATTGCATCATCTTCCTAGTTAATGAAACTGTAACTCGTTATTTTGTGGTATCCTAGGTTTTATCAAATCAGCATGTGCCCCCTGATTATCTGCTGCGGATATGCCAGCGAATTGGCACACTACTGGATAAAGAGGTTCCTTCAAGTGTATCTGGAGTACAGTCCCTACTTGGTGCAGGCCGGCAATCCCTACTTCGAACTGCAAAAGGTATAGATTTTGATTAACTTCGATGATGTACAGAATACGATGTTTGGATTGTATTGCTTAGAAATGGGAATACTATTGATTGACTGCAGCCAGACAGCCACTCATAGTAATTTTGATAGCAATTGTACTGCTTAGCAAGATTGTATGGAGTCTGAAATTGTGTGCAGCTACATGTTCAGCCAGTAAGGTATCACTTACTCTTTGTGTTAAGCTCAGCACCAGAATGTTCATGGGCTCTGTAACATGCCCAAGTAGCCAGTATTTCTGAGAATTTTGGCAGCCTGTTTGACTGGCTGAGATCACACACAATTTAATAACAGTTGCCGGATAACTGATTGGGAGAAGAAATCTTGGACAAAATTCTTAAGTAATAACCTAATAAATTCTGCATTCACTTGTGGTAACTATATTGATGTTGTGCTTAGATCAGTAAGCCTGAGACCAGAGATTGAACCTGGAACTTAATGGCTCAGTTGAACATCACAATAGCTCTTTAATAAAATAGAGATGTTGGTTTTTTTTCCCTTGAATGTGAATGACCAATACTGATTGTTTCTCTCCTCTTCAGTGCAAGTGACTAATAAAGATTGTTCTTCACTTAACTGTACAATTTTCCTTCTTTTTCATCAATTCTCACAGATTTCTACAGCCATTATTACCAATGCTTAATTTAGCAGATTATTTTGTCTGTGACATTGGTCAGTATTGGCATACTGCTTTGGTCAGTAATCATGTTATTGGTTTGGCTGTGCTCTGTTGCCAAATTCGTGCTTTTGTCTCTGTAATTGAGTGAAACATAGTGAAGTTCATCAGTGACTATCAGATACAAGTAAATACTAGTTAAACGTGCACCTTTCTGAATCCCAGTGAAGAGTGAATTGATTGAAGTATGCAAAATCCTGAATGGTGTTGACAAGGTAGACATGGAAAGGATGTTTCCACTTGTGGGGAAATCTAGAACTAGGGGCCATTATTTAAAAGTAGAGATTGTGCATTTAAGACGGAGACTAGGAGAAATTTTTCTGAGGGGCTTGTGACATTGTAACTCCTCTGCCTCAGAAGGTGGTGGAAATAAGGTCATTGAATATTTTTAAGGCAGTGGGAGGTTCTTGTCAGACAAGGAAATCAAAGGTTATTAAGGTAGATTGGACTGTGGAGCTCACAACACAAACTGATCAGTCATGATGTTATTGAATGGCTGACATGCTTGAGGAGTCATATAGCCTACATCTGCTATTTCCTAAGTTCATATGGAAGGAGACCAATACTGTACACAGTACTCCAGATGTGGTACGCTAATGCCCAGTATAATTGAAGCATAACCTCTTTACTTTTGTACTAACATTTCAAGACTGTGATTTTTCAAAGTCTTGATTTAACTTGATTGCACAGATTTTTAGTTTGTACAAGCTGTATGTTAGTAGTGCCTTTTTATTGAATTGGGCCTAATTGTTCTGGATTTGAATGGTATTGTCCAATGCCACTAAATATCACGGACAAAATAACCTGCTAAATTAAGCATTGGTAATAATGGCTGTAGAAATCTGTGAAGCAGACTTTGTTGCAAAGTAATTTTGTGGCTTTTTTTCTATGCTTCAATTTGGTGGAAGGTCAAATGACACTAGTGACAGTTGTTTATCACCCTAGGGTTTATTGGTAGCCCCCGGGGGTCTTTGTAATGCTCTTATGAAGTACCGCAGGATATTTTATTATGTTAATAATAGTTGTTTAATAGTATCCCCCAGGGATTGGCGTTGTAACCACCAATTTTTGACATATGTCAATGATCTGGACATAAGTTTGAAGATGACACGAAACCTGGAAATGGTAGACAACAGTAAGGAGGGGAGAGAGACAGAGTGCTGAAAAAGGCAGATTAAAATTTTATTTTGATTAATTTTGGTAAGCAATGCAATTTCAATTAAATATAAACAGAAAAATGTAGGTTAGGGAGAAAGAGCAGGGGAGTAGGACATTGTATAGCTCTTTCAAGAGTCAGTATAGACATGATTGGCTGAATGATCTCTCTTTGCGCTGTGACAGTCTATAATTGTATACAAGTTAGAAATAATCAGTTGCAGTGGACTATGGATGCGCACTAAAATTGACTGGGATGTCTAGTTCTGTGCTGTATTATGTACCACGAGTCATCAAGGAAACTGATAAACCACTTAAATTTCATTGGATTGGTACTTATGTTTCTGGCAAAGGTTGCGAGGTCAAAAGTACTGTATGGTGTGAAGAGCATCAATTGTATTCCTGTTTTGGATGATCCAAGTGACTACGTTGTCTCCATACAATTCTTATAATTAATTTATTCTAAATGGTACATTTGATCCAACATGAGGGACGTACTGGTCCTCTGGGACTCTGACTTTTCTCTCTCATGGTACTGCTTTTGCAAGTGATGTTTACTGGTAGGTCAAGTTGTTGATTGCTTAATGCAGTGTTCCACTCATATAGAAGTTAAAGGAGGCATACAATATTTATAGCTGCATATTATTCCTCTGAGAAATTAACAATGTATGATTTACATACTGTGCTCCTTTTCTAACTTCATTATCAACAATCTGCCTACTTGTTGCTCCTCTTCCAAAATGGTAGGTTATTTTGTCTGCTTGTTGCTGTTAGATATCCATAGTCCCTTTAAATTCTGAATAAATTGTTGTTTATTTTCTTATTTTCATCATGATTATTGCCAAGCAATTTTAAGTGAACATTCAGCATACCATGCTTCTCTTATTTCCATCTTTGGTTTAAGGTATATTCTACTGTGTGATTTATCCCAGTGATTGAAAATCTGTATCATGCAATAATGTTTTAAAATCTAAATCAACAAAATGAGCTATATAATAAGAGAATCAGTGCTCTGGTAATTGAGGTGAATATTTTGGCAAATGACTTGAGTATGGCATTGAGTCATGTAGTCTAGTGAAAGTTCCTATCCCTTGTCTCTGCTGAAAGAGAATGCTATGACATGCCAAGTGTTATCCAGGTACTTTTTAAAGGACATGAGGAAACTCGTCTCTATCACCTCCCAGCGCAGCACATTCCAGACTATTGGCCAAGTGCTGGTAAATAAGTGCTAGGAATTGCTATAGCTCTAGCTCGTTAGAGGGGTCAGTTTTTGTTCAAAGTGTGCAGGAAGGTTTCTTGACTCAGTATGTTGATAGGCCAACTAGAGGTGAGGCTATATTGGATTTGGTGCTGGGTAATGAGCCAGACCAGGTGCTAGACTTGGAAGTTGGTGTGCATTTTGGTGATAGTGACCACAATTCGGTTACGTTCACCTTAGTGATGGATAGGGATAGGCATGAACCTCGGGTCAGTAGTTTTAGCTGGGGGAAGGGTAATTATGAGGCTATTAGGAGAGAATTAGGAAGCATAAGTTGGACTATGAGATTACAGGGACTGGGAACGTCCGAAATGTGGAATTTTTTCAAGGAACAGCTACTGCGGGTCTGCAATAGGTATGTCCCTGTCAGGCAAGGAGGATTTGGTAGGGCTAGGGAACCGTGGTGTACTAAAAAAGTTGATTCGTTGGTTAGGAAGAAAAAGGAGGCTTATGTTCGGATGAGGCTTGAGGGCTCAGGTAGTGCATTAGAAAGCTTTAGATTGGCTAGGAGGGAGTTGAAGAGGGAGTTAAGAAGGGCTAAAAGAGGACATGAGATGACTTTGGCTGATAGGATTAAGGAGAATCCTAAGGCGTTCTATAGGTATGTCAAGAACAGAAGGTTGGTTAGCGCAAGATTAGGGCCAGTTATAGACAATAGAGGGAAGTTGTGTGTGGAACCGGAAGAGATTGGAGAGGCATTGAACCAATATTTCTCTTCGGTGTTCACGCAGGGGGACATGAATGTAGCTGTGGAGGACACTGGGGTGCAGGGGCGTAAAATAGAAAGTATTGCAGTTGAAACCGGGGATGTGCTGGATATTCTAGAGGGCTTGAAAATAGATAAGTCCCCTGGTCCGGATGGGATTTACCCTAGGATTCTCTGGGAGGCTAGAGAGGTGATTGCAGAGCCTCTGGCTCTGATCTTCAGGTCATCGTTGGTCTCTGGTATAGTACCGGAAGATTGGAGGACAGCGAATGTTGTCCCATTGTTTAAGAAGGGGAACAGAGACTTCCCCGGGAATTATAGACCGGTGAGTCTTACTTCTGTTGTGGGCAAGGTTTTAGAAAGAATTATTAGGGATAGGATTTATAGTTATCTGGAGAGTAATGAATTGATTAGAGACAGTCAGCATGGTTTTGTAGCAGGTAGGTCGTGCCTTACTAACCTTATTGAGTTCTTTGAGAAAGTGACCAAAGAGGTGGATAGGGGTAAGGCAGTTGACGTGGTATATATGGATGTTAGTAAGGCGTTTGATAAGGTTCACCATGGTGGGCTTCTGCAGAAAATGCAAATGTACGGGATTGGGGGTAATCTAGGTAATTGGATCAGGAATTGGCTGGCAGATAGGAGACAGAGGGTGGTGGTTGATGGTGAATATTCGTCATGGAGTTCGGTTACGAGTGGTGTGCCTCAGGGATCTGTTTTGGGGCCACTGCTGTTTGTAATTTTTATTAATGATCTGGATGAGGGTATAGTTGGGTGGATTAGTAAGTTTGCTGATGACACCAAAGTCGGTGGTGTGGTAGATTGTGAGGAAGGGTGTCATAGTTTGCAGGGTGACTTAGACAGGTTGCAGAGCTGGGCCGCGAGGTGGCGGATGGAGTTTAATGTGGAGAAGTGTGAGGTAATTCATTTCGGTAGGAGTAACAGATGTATTCAGTATAGGGCTAACGGGAGGACTTTGAATAGTGTGGAGGAGCAGAGGGATCTAGGTGTATGTGTACATAGATCCCTGAAGGTTGGGAATCAAGTAGATAAGGTAGTTAAGAAGGCATACGGTGTCTTGGCGTTTATTGGTAGGGGGATTGAATTTAGGAGTCGCAGCGTCATGTTGCAACTGTACACAACTCTGGTGCGGCCGCACTTGGAGTACTGTGTGCAGTTCTGGTCCCCACATTACAGGAAGGACGTTGAGGCTTTGGAGAGGGTGCAGAGGAGGTTTACCAGGATGTTGCCTGGTATGGAGGGGAGGTCATATGAGGAGAGACTGAGGGATTTGGGGTTGTTTTCGCTGGAAAGAAGGAGGCTAAGAGGGGATCTTATTGAAACATATAAGATGATTAGAGGTTTAGATAGGGTGGATAGTGATAGCCTTTTTCCTCGGATGGAGAATGCTAGCACGAGGGGGCATGGCTTTAAATTAAGGGGTGGTAGTTATAGGACGGATGTCAGGGGTAGGTTCTTTACCCAGAGGGTGGTGAGGGATTGGAATGCCCTGCCTGCTGCGGTTGTAAATGCGCCTAGTTTGGGGGCGTTTAAGAGATCTATGGATAGGTTTATGGACGAAAAGGGATTGGTTTAGATTAGTGGGTCAGTGTTTTTTTTTAAAAACTGGTCGGCGCAACATCGTGGGCCGAAGGGCCTGTTCTGCGCTGTAATGTTCTATGTTCTAATAGGATTAGGTTGGAAGTCAGGTGTTTCTCGCATGTTGGCATGGACTTGAGGGCTGCAGGGCCTTTTCTGTATTGTACGATTCTGATTTACAATGTATGATAAACTTCAGTATTTCCATTTTAATACTTGTAAGAACATAAGAAATAGGAGCAGGAGTAGGCCATCTAGCCCTTCGAGCCTGCCCCGCCATTGAATAAGATCATGGCTGATCTGTCGTGGCTCAGTTCCACATTCCCGCCCTCTCCCCATAACCCTTAATCCCCCCTCTTATCAAAAACCCATCAACCCGCGTCTTAAAAATATTTAGCGAGTTCTATGAGGATGTGTCTAGGGCGGTGGATAGAGGAGAGCCGGTGGATGTGGTCTTTCTGGATTTTCGGAAGGCGTTTGATAAGGTACCTCACAAGAGGTTATTGCAGAAGGTCAGGGGACATGGAGTTGGGGGTAGGGTGTTAGTGTGGATAGAGGATTGGTTGTCAAATAGGAGGCAGAGAGTGGGGGTCAATGGGTGCTATTCGGATTGGCGGATGGTGACTAGTGGAGTGCCTCAGGGGTCGGTGCTGGGGCCTCAGCTATTTACCATTTATACAGATGATCTGGAGGAGGGAACCGAGTGTATGGTGTCGAAATTTGCTGATGACACCAAGATTGGTGGAATGGCAAATTGTGCGGAGGGTGTGGAGAGTCTACAGAAGGATCTAGATAGGCTGGGCGAATGGGCCAGGAACTGGCAAATGGAATTTAATGTTGGCAAGTGCGAGGTGGTCCACTTTGGTAGGAAGAATGGAGGAAGGATTATTACTTACGTGGAGAAAAACTGCAGCAGGCGATGGTGCAGAGGGACTTCGGGGTCCTTGTGCATGAGTCGCAAAAACCCAGCTTGCAGGTGCAGCAGGTGGTCAGGAAGGCAAATGGGATGCTGGCCTTCATAGCGAGGGGGATTGAATATAAAAGTAGGGAGATCTTGCTGCGGCTGTATAGGGCATTGGTGAGGCCGCAGCTGGAGTACTGTGTGCAGTTTTGGGCGCCGTACTTACGCAAGGATATTTTGGCCTTGGAAGGAGTGCAGAGGAGGTTTACTAGGCTGATGCCGGAGTTGAGGGGGTTGAGCTATGAGGAGAGGCTGAATAAACTTGGCTTGTACTCGTTAGAGTTTAGAAGAATGAGGGGAGATCTCATTGAGACGTATAAGATGATGAATGGGATGGATAGGATAGAGGTGGAGAGACTCTTCCCGCTCAGAAAGGATAGTAGGACTAGGGGGCACAGCCTCAAGATAAAGGGGCGGTTTAGAACGGAGTTGAGGAGGAACTTCTTCACTCAAAGGGTGGTGAATCTCTGGAATTCTCTGCCTGTTGAAGTGGTGGAGGCTAATACTTCAATGTACTTTGAACAAATGAAAAGCCGTATTCACAAATTTCCTTGTATCTTGTCTTAAGTGCTTTTGATTTATTAATACTGAAGCCTCTTTTCTTAATTTAAGATTGCAAGCAGGTCGTATGGAGAGGCTCAGCTTTTGCAGCCCTTCATAGAGGTAGACCACCAGAAGTGCCCATTACCTATGGGAGCCCACCTAGTGTTGGTAAGTGTGAGATCAATGCAGTTCTATTGTGATAATGCTGTATATTTGACTGAAGCTTTCTCAGAAAATGCAACCTTATGCAAAATTGTTATTGCAGTGGAGATTGTCTGTGGCAGACGGTTGACAGGAAGTGGACGTTTTAGTTCCATTTTTCCAGCCAGTACATATCAGCACATAAAGATGCACCGTAGGATTCTTGGACATCTGTCTTCTGTGTACTGTGTTGCTTTTGATCGCACAGGGCACAGGATTTTTACTGTGAGTACCAATTTTCTATGAAGACATACTTACTTTGTGTTCTGCTTTGAATTTTGTTCACTTGATAATTGAAGATGCTGATTGCATATCAAATAGTGTGGCATGTAAAAGAGTTTCAGAACTGGAAGATTTACAGTTGACATTATCTCCTCAGTCTGACAACTGCAGGAGAAATTTGTCCATTTGAGGCATTTGACCATGTAAGCAGAGTGATCCATTTGACTGAAATTTGGCTTGCTAAAATTGTTTAATATGATCTATTCTTTTCACACTTAATTGGTAAGGTCGGCTATGACTGTGCAACTTTGGAACCCTTTGAGATCTGCAGTGGGATCAAACATTGTTGTGTTCTGGTACTGACACTCTTTGATATGTTCTTTGTTGCTAGAAATTGCCTTCAGGTATTTTATGGAGACTATTTGCTGATGCATTAGAACATACAGAAAGCCGTTCAGTCTTGCTTGACTGAGGTCCAAGTCAAAGATAAGACACATCCTTATTCAAGAGTTCTCTCTTCCAATGGACCAGCATACCATTTTGAGGGACCCCTTCAGTTGCAAATGGATAGATTCTCTCATGCCGGTAAAGAGTTTGGTTTGATCGTCAGTATCAGAAAGTTAAATGTTGTGGTCTAGGAAATTGCCATGCACCATCAATTAGCATTGACAATGTGACGCTGGAGAGTGTTGACAGCGTTACATATTTAGCTCTAATAAGACCAGCCAAAATGAATGCATCACAAAAACTGCAGCTGATATGCTCAAGCTGAGTAAGAGAATGTGAAACAAAGCAAAACAGCCAATCCTGTGTGCTCTTCTCCAAAGGTGAGATCTGGACAACATATGCTGGGCATGTGGGAAGGCTGATCAGTTTCCACCTTTGCTGTCTCAAGCACTTCTTTGGCAAACCTTGGAAGGGCAAGGTTACTCACTTGGAGGTCCTGGAGCATGCTTACTGTGTCAACATGCACTCATTTGCCTGAAACACAAAAACGTTGTGCAAGTGTATTAGACACTGGGTCACAATGTCCTGGGCTCTATAACTCCACTAAATGAACACCTGCAAATTGGTGCTGAAGGTGCTGGCATTGACATTGATAACTGCGAGACCATCAGTAATGACATCACCTTGGGGGCTGGCTGGTGGGGTGTTGGAATAGGCAAAAAGAAACAGCCGTAAAGAGGGTGGAGAAACGGGCTGGCAAAGATTGGCATGTCAGAGTAGGCCTCCTGAGCCACGCAGTGATGTTTAATACTAATTGACCACCAAGATACAAACCTTCATAAACAATGGAAGGCTGAAAATAAGCATGTCATATTGGCTAAGTTTAAATTTGATAGGTGGGATAGGGACCAGACAGCGATTGGTCCATTTGGAATGAAACTGGAGAAAGCCTTCAGGGCTATGAAGAACATGGTTTAGTTCTGTCCAACACACAGTTTAAGCATAATCAAAAATGATTGTATACCTGGACCTCATGAAATGGACAAACTAAGCATCAAATTGATTAAATTGCAGTAGCAAAATGATGAATTGTAAGATGTAACGAAGAGCAGATTGTGGCACTGATCATCATTTACTGGTGGCTATATTGAATGTCTGAGTGGGCAAAAGGACAAAACAGGTTTAAATGACATGGAGAAAGTTAGATAAATATAGGGTAAGGCAGGGAGTATACAGTGAAAATCATCAACAAATTTAAAGCTCTACAGACGGTGATGGATGAGCTTTGACAAATAAGAAAGTACTGTTCTGGATGTAGCAAAGTAAGTGGTGGAATTTGGGTAGTCATGGAGAATCTGATGAGATTCTTTTCTCTGATTGAAGCAAAGAGAACAGATGTGAATTGTAACGGATTTGCGAACAGAAATTAGAAGAAAGTAATGAGCAGATAAAGAGAAACAGAATTGCAATATAATGAATTTGAACTGGAGAAAGGCAATATGTGGAAACTTTTCCAAATGGTTTGTTCAAAAACACAAGTTTCTAACTCGCCTGCACTACTTCCGTCACCTTCTCCCAAGAATAAAATGGCAGCAAAGAAAAATTGCTACTTGATAGCATGAATGCCAAGAGTATCATTAGAAAGATGACAGAATTTAAAATTTGAATGCGAGTCTCCTCCACTTTGAGTTGAAGTGTAGCAAACCAATATATCAAACAGCCAGCTGTAAGACCATGGTTCTGGACTATATACTGGCAGAATTCCTTAAAATGGGAGGAGAATCAGTAGTGGTCTCTACTTTCATCTGAAGAAAGGTGACGTGAAACAGTGCTCAAAGAAAAGGACAAATGATTTGATCTCCCACACTGGCAAAATCTTGCTCAAGATCATCCAAGAACAGATTTGGAAGAAGACAGTGAGAAACAGGTAATATACGACATAATACCTAGAAAACATACAGGATGGGCATGGATGGGTAATATCAGAATGTGGATTGACTTTTCTATGGGACAGGCAGTGACGGAAGTGGAGAATAGAAACCAATGGAGAAAGATTGGCCAGCCCTTGGAATGAGGACAGATGAAAGACAGAATATTTGTGCCACACTAGTGCCAGTATAACTCGACAAACGACCTTCAGCACTTTTCAAACGTGACAGGTCCCTCACCCAGAAGAACAAAGGCAGCATGTGCATGGGAACACCACCAGCTCATGTTCCCCTCCAAGCTTCATGCTGTCTTTGAATGATATAATCATTCCTTCTCTTCGTGGAACTCGCTCCCTAATTGCATTGTGGTGTAGCTACAGCACATACTGCACTGGTCAAGGGATGGATGACAAGTACTGGCCTTGCTTGCGTACTGTGAACGGAGTTGAAAAACATGAAAATGATGTAGTAGTTATGGACTGAAATAAATAAGTATACATTTCAAAGAAATTTTTTTGGTGTTATTGTAAATTTCTAAAATGAGAAGGATGACCATTGTTGCTTAAAATTATTGAAATATCAATTCATCTAAATTTAGCATTACAGAATCACAGTATTGCAGTATCACAGCGCAGAGGGAAGCCACTCGGCCTATTTTATCTGTATCACCTGTGAGCATTTTACATTGTATCATTCTTGTCTTCTCCCCATCACTCTGCAGATTGTTTCATTTCAAATAATCATCTAATTCCCTTTTGAATACCTTGATTGAACCTACCTCTACCACAATTCCAGGCAGTGCATTTCAGACCTAGCCACTCAGTATGGGAGGGAAAAAATGTTCTCATATTACTTTTACTCCTTTCGTCAATTTTTAAAAATCTGTGCCCTCTTAATCCTTCCGTGAATTGAACAGTCCCCTCCCTCTGCCCGGTCTAGCCTGCGCAGGCCCCTTATGATTTTCAGTGCTATCAAATCTTCTCTCAGCTGCCTTTCTCCAAAGAACAACACAGCATGGGAAACAGGCCCAATGAGCCCACGCTGCCATCTTAACAATGTGCTTTTCCTCCTCCACCCTTGACCTATGTCTATGCTTATGGTACCCCTATTAGAAACCAGATTAAGGGGAGAATAATTTAGGGACAATTTGTTACACCAGTCAGCCTAAGAGCACATCTTTGGGGTGTGGGAGGAAACCCACGCAACCACAGAGAGAATGTGCAAACTCCCACAGACACTGGCCCAAATCCATGTATCTGCAGAGCAAACAGTGATAGTCACTGAGCTGTTGTGGTGCCCATCTGCTGGTCCAGTTTTAAGCGTACACAAATGAAGCAACGTACTAAGCTACTGAAACATCCAAGAGCAGCCCACGCACGACCCACCGTGTGTATGCCCCTCGTTAGACAACAAGGTGGACTGACGCTCCTGTGGAGTAAAAGAGAAAAACATCAACACATGTAACAGTTGATTTCCAGGAATGTCCCGAGGCTCTGATCCTTATTTAAAGCAGTCTGCTATAACCCTCCATCTCTATTTCGCTCATGTGTCTATCTAAGTAAACCTTAAACAAGTCCAGTGTGCCTGCCTCCACCACCTTACTTGGCAGTGCATTCCATACCCCCACGACCCTCTGTGAAAAACCTCCCTCTAGCATCCAAATTATACCTCTTCCCCCTCACCTTAAGCCCATGGCCCCTCGTGATATTTGTCTCCAATCTAGGAAAAAGCCTGCCACTGTTTACTCTATCTATACCCTTCATTATCTTATACACCTCTATTAGATCCTCCCTCAATCTCTGTCTTTCTAAGGAAAACAGCCCCAATTTACCCAATCTTTCCTCATAACCCAGTTCTTCCATTCCAGGCAGCATCCTGGTAAACCTCCTCTGCACTCTCTCCAGGGTCTCCACGTCCTTCCGGTAGTAAGGTGACCAGAACTGGACACAGTACTCCAAATGTGGTCTAACCGATGTTCTGTACAACTGCAGCATTAAGACGCCAGCTCTTGTACTCTATACCCCTTCCTATAAAGGCTAGCATACCATAAGCTTTCTTCGCAACCTTCTCCACCTGTGCCACCTTCAAAGACTTGTGCACTTGCACTCCCAGGTCCCTCTGCATTTCTATACTCTTAATAGGTCTACCCTTTATCGTGTAACTCCCCTCTACATTATTCCTTCCAAAATGCATCACCTCGCATTTATCAGGATTAAATTCCATCTGCTATTTATCTGCCCAATATACCAGCCTATCTATATCTTGCTGTGTTGCCTGACACTCCTCACTGTCTGCCAACCCTGCCATTTTTGTGTAATCTGCAAACTTGCTGATCACACCACGTACGCCCTCTTCCAAGTCATTTATATATATTACGAATAGAAGAGGTCCCAGTACTGAGCCCTGCGGCACACCACTGGTGACAGACCTCCAGCTAGAAAAGGACCCTTCCACTACTACTCTCTGTCTCCTGTTACCTAGCCAGTTTTCAATCCACCTAGGTACCTGTCCCTGTATCCCATGAGCCTTGACCTTTTCAACCAACCTACCATGAGGGACTTTGTCAAACGCCTTCCTGAAATCCATATATTCGACATCAACCGCTTGTCCTTCGTCGACCGTTTTTGTCACCTCCTCAAAAAATTCTACCAGATTCGTAAGGCAAGACCTCCCCTTAACAAAGCTATGCTGCGTATCCTTAATCAGATCGCAATGCTCCAAATGCGTATACATCCTATCCCTAAGAACTTTTTCCAACAACTTCCCTACCACTGACATCAAACTCACCGGCCTATAATTACCAGGGTTATCCCTACTACCCTTTTTAAACACCGGTACCACATTCGCTATCCTCCAGTCCTCTGGGACCTCACCTGTGTCCAAAGAAGAGACAAAGATTTGCGTCAGAGTCCCAGCAATTTCATCTCTCATCTCCCTAAGTAGCCTGGGGTAAATGCCATCAGGCCCTGGAGCTTTATCAGTTTTTATGCTACCCAAAAACCCTAACACTTCCTCCCTCGTAATGATATTTCTTTCAACTGGTCTACAGCTCCCTCCAAGACAGTACAAGACACCAAGCCCCCCTCTTTCGTGAATACTGACGCAAAGTATTAATTCAGGATCTTCCCCCATTCCCTCAGACTCTTAGGGACAGAGGAGGGGAACTGTGCTTAAGAGGACTGATTTTCCCTCTAACCACCCTTTTGTTCCTAATATAAGAGTAAAGTGCCTTTGGATTTTCCTTAATCCTATCCGCCAAAGCCATTTCATGCCCCCTTTTTGCCCTTCCAACTCCCCTTCTGAGCTCCCTCCTACTCTCTATATTCCTCCAGTGCTCTCTCTGTTCCCAGTTGCTTAGACCTAACATATGCCTCCCTCTTCTTCCTGACCAAGTCCTCAATATCCCCTGTGATCCACAGCTCTCTAAACCTACCTTTCCCATCCTTTCTCTTAACCGGCACATGTCTTTCCTGTAAGCTTTTCAGTTTTCCCTTGAAAGCCTCCCACTTGCCGAACGTGGACTTACTCGCAAACAACCTCTCCCAATCAGTATCCATCAGCTCGTGCATAATCCGGCTGTAACTTGCCTTCCCCCAGTTTAGCACCCTCCCCTTCGGACAGCACACATCTTTTTCCATTATTATCCTAAAGTAGACAGACTTGTGGTCACTGTTAGCCAAATGTTCACCCACTGCAACCTCAACCACCTGACCCGGCTCACTACCCAAAACTAAATCCAGTATAGCCCCCTCCCTAGTCGGGCTAGTTACGTACTGCTCCAAGGACCCTTCCAGCACACGTTTTACAAATTCCTCCCCATCCGAACCCCCAGCTCTAGGCACCTTCCAATCCACTCCAGGAAGATTAAAATCTCCCACTACAACAACCCTATTCTTTCTGCACCTATCCAAAATGTCTTTACATATGCCTTCTTCCACTGCCTGTGGGCTGTTGGGTGGCCTATAGTACACCCCCAGCATAGTAATTGCTCCCTTCCTATTCCTCAACTCCACCCACAGTGACTCAATCCCTAACTCCTTTATATTATCCTCCCTCTACACTGCTGTGATGTGCTCTTAACTAACAACGCCACCCCACCACCTCAAAAGAGTCCCAGCTTTTCAAATCTACCTTCTGAAATGAAGTTTCTCATACCTGGAACAGTTCTCGTAAACTTCTTTTGTCTCTCTCCAATGCTTTCACATACCTCACAAAATGCGATGCCCAGAATTGTAAAAAAATTCTCCAGGCAAGGTTTAATGTCTTATGCAAGTTGAACATAACTCCTTGCTCTTGCACTTTGTGCCCCAATTAATAAAGCCTTGGATTGTGCATGCTGCTCTCAACCTGTCCTGCCACCCTTAATGACTTGTGCACCAACACAGCTACACAGCCACATCCCTCTGCTCCTGCACTCACTAATGAGTAGTGTCCTTTATTTTATACTGTCACTCCATGTTCTTCGTCCCAAAATGTACCACCAAGTTTTTCCACATTTAATTTCATCTGCCACCTATCCTCCCATTCCACTAACTTGCCTGTTTCCTATTGTAACTTCTGTACTGTCCATCGTGCAGTACACAGTACTTCCAAATTTTGCTTCATCTGCAAACTTTGAAATCGTTCCTTGTGATCATGAATACGTAACAAGAAAAGCAAGGGTCCTAATACCGACCCCTGGGGAACTCCACTGCAAATCTTCCTCCAGTCATTAACCAATACTCTTTGTTTCCTGTCATTTATCCAAATTTGTATCCAAGTTATTACTGTCACTTTTATCCTATGAGCTAAACTTTTCTCAAGTCTGTTGAGTGGCACTGTATCAGTCAGTGTCTTTTGTAAGTTCACATACATGACTGCATTGCTCTCATCAACCCTCTGTTACCTCTTCAAAAAAATTTACAAGTTAATTAAACATCTCCCACAAAAATTAGCATGCAGGTAGTGTAAGTAGTTAGGAAAGGAAATTTTGTTACAACTGTACAGGACATTGGTGAGACTACATTTAAAGCTTCTGCGTACAGTTTATCTCCTTATTTAAGGAGGGAATGTATTATGTTGGAGCTAATTCCGAGACTGTACACTAGGTGGATTCCTGGGTTGAAGGGATTGTCTTTGGAGAAAAAGTTGAGCCTATACTCAATAGAATTCAGAAGAATGAAAAATGATATTGAAACATGTCAGACTAGGGTAGAGCTGAGAGGTGGAGGGGTTCATGGGGATTGGGTGTGCAACTCTTGAACTAGGGAGCATTGCTTAAAAATAAGGGGTGTCTTATTTAAGGTTGAGATGAGGAGGAATTTCTTCTGAGGGTTCTCAGCAGTGAAGGCTAGATCATTAAAGATACGTAACGAATTCAACTGATTGATCCAAGAGAATTGAGGGTTGTTGCAGGCTATAAAGGGAAGTTGAGGCCATAAATTAGCTATGATCTTGATGTTTGAAACAGGATTGGGGGGCCCAATGGCCTATTTCTGTTTTCTTATGAAAATACTTGCAGGACCGTGGGAAAGTGGGACCAGCTAAATAGCTTTTACAGAAAGCTAGCATGGACACAAGGGACTGAATGACTGCCTTCTATACGGTAACCATTCTGAGATTCTAATTCAACAATTGCAATCTACGTTGAAATTTGAATATTTGTCCTGAACCTTGGGTCAGTTTTGTTTTCAGTAGTTGTAATTGTGGAAATCCTAAATTAACTTCTGATCTCTGCCTGGTTTTGGTTGTGGCTGTGGTTTTGGAGAGTATCTAGAGGAATATTCACAATATCTAATGACAAGAAGGTCTAACACTTGAAATAGACATACAAGCCCAGTATGAATTCTACTCAATTCTATTTTATTTTGATTTGATTTGTTATTGTCACATTAGTATACAGTGAAAAGTATTGTTTCTTGTGTGCTATACAAAGTATACCAGACATAGGGAATCAGAGATGAGCACATTCTTTTTAAATTCTTGCAATTGCTGTTTGCCTTAACTGAAATCTAAAGGCATCCTTTCATGTTTTCTTGCAAACTTGTTTTCTGGGTGTCAAGGAAAATTATAATTTAGTCTTTATAGCATTCGTCCTAGCTGGAACACCTAACTAAGGTTTGATTTGAGCTCCAAACAGATAAAAATGAATCCTTCAAAATTAATTTTACATTTATAACATTTTTCATTTGCTGCTATCCTGGGTTTTTTTTACTGTGCAAAGTTCTGTTTATAAATGTTGCAATACTTTTTTTTTTGTTTTTATTCCAATTCAGTCCAATCAAGTCCAATTCAGAGTCTCAACAAGTTGAGACATTCCCGATCCAAGCTGACAAGACAGGGCTCTCGCCTCCTGCCTTGGGCTTGATCTACATGATCCAAGCTGATTGGAGTAGGTATAGCTCCTCCTCCAAGGCTCGACTTCATTTGCATCTTAGCCAGAAGGCCTAAGTGCCGCTTTTAAAAATTGCTTCAAATGAAGCTAAAATGTCATCTAATGACCGCAACCAAGCGCAGCATGTCGATATTAGACTTGATCTTAGTCAGAAGGCCGAGATGTTAGATTACTGTAGTAGTTTAAATTATCCAAAGCATACACTTTCAATTGGGTGGAAAATTGAGTGATATAATAAATGGGAGGGTTTGAAAGTCTGTACAATATAGAGGTTATTAAGCGCCATGTTAAAAGATTGATTATGTTCCAGGGCTCTGATGACTGTCTGGTGAAGATCTGGGCCACACACACTGGTCGATTACTCTCCACCCTACGTGGCCACTCTACAGAGATTTCTGACATGGCTGTGAATTATGAGAACACTATGCTGGCTGCTGGCAGCTGTGATAAACTAATTCGAATTTGGTGCTTAAGAACGTGTGCTCCAGTAGCTGTGCTTCAAGGACACACGGGATCCATTACCTCTCTACAGGTAATTTTAAAATTATCTATAAAACTTTGCTTAAACCTATAACCTGCGGTCGTTTGTGCCTTCAGAGGTTTCAAAGACTTTAACTTTTTCCTTAATTCTGCCGTTACGCTTTTGATGTCTTATTTTCATTGTTGAAGTGTTGTTTCATTGGCCTTATCTCAGCAAGTAATGACTATTTTGACATCTGCACGTTCAATGCTTCTGATGCAAAGTATTCATTTACTTGTGTTTAAACTTTGGACAACTTATTGTGAATCAATTCTGAGAATACATTGATAGTAAAGGAACTTCTGCGTACGCATGCACAGTTTTTTTCAGCTGCTGAACTTGAAATGAAAACAAATGCTGTTTGCATTTAAACTTCTGTATTTAAATGTTATTAAATGCAGTTACCTTAAAAGTATATCGTTGGAAATATAGTTGAGCTGTTTTGTTTGAGACTTATGGACAAAGAGAGGCAAGCTTATTTGCATGAATTTCATTTTGTTAAAATAGTCATAATGGGAGGAAGTTTATTTTTGCTTGTATAATCAAGTTAAAATGTGGATTTTTAAATGTGAATGAAAACTGATGTTTGTGATACCTTGCCTCTTTCTGCATTTATTCCAGTTTAGTCCTATGGGCAAAGGTTCTGTGCGTTACATGGCGTCTACAGGATCTGATGGAAGTGTTTGCTTTTGGCAGTGGGATCCAAGTACTCTGAAGTTCAAGTGAGTTTTAAAGTGCTCAAATCATTGAGAAATATTTATTAATTGAAGGTAAACATAGTTGCTTTTTGCAAATCCTTTTAAGTACGGAAATAAAATTGTAAAGAGCTGGCTTTAGAATTCAGGTGCTCTGTTCACAGTACTGAAACAAGTTTGTGGTAATTGCTTTAACTTGGTTTTGCTGCACTTTTAATTTCTTAAAATTCCAGTTTTACCAGATGAGGAAACTTTGGAACAGGAGTAGACCATTCAATTCATTGAGCCTGCTCAGCCATTCAATGTGAACAATGTTGATCTGTGAGCTAGATACCTGGCTTTATCCCATACCCCTTATTGGTTTACTTAACAAAAAATTAGCCTTCTCAGATTTGAAGGTAACAACTGATCTAGCATCAACTATGCCACTTTTGCAACACCAAGCTAAAGTCCAATAGGTTTATTTGGTAGCACAAGCTTTTGGAGTGCTGCTCCTTCAGGTGAGTGCAGGATTTGTTTCACAGATAAGGCACATGTAGACATAAACTCAATTACAAGATAATGGTTGGAATACGGGTCTTTACAGATAATCAAGTCTTAAAGGTATAGACAATGTGAATGGAAAGAGGGTTAAAGAGATGTGAATTATCTCCAGCCAGGATAGTGAGATTTTGCAAGCCCAGGCAAATCGTGGGGAGCTACACAGTGTGACATGAGCCCAAGATCCCAGTTGAGGCCGTCCTCATGTGCGGAACTTGGCTATCAATTTCTGCTCAGCGATTCTGCGTTATCGTGAAGGCCGCTTTGGAGAACACTTCCCCGAAGATCAGATGCTGAATGCCCTTGACTGCTGAAGTGTTCCCCGACAGAAAGGGAACACTCCTGTTTGGTGATTTTTGCACGGTGTCCGTTCATCCGCTGTCGGAGCACCTGCGTGATCTCGCCAGTGTACCATGCCTTGGAACATCCTTTCCTGCAGCGTATGGAGTAAGCAACGTTGGCCGAATCACAAGAGTATGTACTGTGTACCTGGTGGATGGTGTTCTCACATGAGATGATGGCATCCGTGTTGATGATCTGGCACTCTATACCAGCATCCCTCACAACCACAGCATTGTTGCAATTGCCTCAGTGCTCAACGCCGACAACTGCCAATCTCCAGACATGATTCTGCAACTCATTTGCTTCATCCTGGACTACAATGTCTTCACCTTCAACAACCAATTCTTCATCTAAATACATGGAACAGTCATGGGGACCAGATGCACACCTCAATATGCCAACATCTTCATGCATAGGTTCGAACAAGACTTATTCACCATACAGGCCCTTCAACCAACATTATACACTAGATATATTGATGACATTTTCTTCCTTTGGACTCATGATGAACACTCACTGAAACAATTACATGACATCAATAAGTTCTGTCCACCATTGGACTACTCACCATGGACTACTCTCCAGAATTGCGTTCTTGGACACGCACATCTCCATTAAGGATGATCGCCTCAGTACTTCACTATACCGTAAGCCCATGGATAACCTCACGATGCTCCACTTCTCCAGCTTCCACCGTAAACCCATTATAAAGAAGCCATCCCCTACGGACAAGCTCCCCATAGACGCAGGATCTGCTCAGATGAGGGGGATTGCAGCAGACACCTCCAGATGCTGAAAGACCACCTCGTAAACACAGATATGATGCTCAAATCATTGATTGACACTTCTGACACGCCACAGTGAAAAACCGCACTCACCTCCCAAGAAGACAAACTCGGAACACTGCAGACAGGGTACTCTTTGTCGTCCGGTACTTCCCCAGAGCAGTGAAGCTACGACATCTTCTCCAGAGCCTTCAATGTGTCATTGATGAAGACGAACATCTCGCCAAGGCCATCCCCACCTCTCCACTACTTGCCTTCAAACAACCGTGCAACCTCAAATAGACCATTGTACACAGCAAACTACTCAGCCTTTAGAAGAAGAGTGACCATTACACCACATAACTCTGCCACAGCAACCTCTAAGACGTGCCGGATCATTGTCACGGATGCCGTTGTTTCACGTGAGAGCACCATTCACCAAGTATGCGGTACATACTTCTGTCACTCGGGCAACCTTGCCTACCTGATATGTTGCAGGAAAGGATGTCCCAGAACATGTTACATTGGCAAGACCAGGCAGATGCTATGACAACGGATGAATGGACACCGCTTGACATTCATCAGGCAGGAGTGTTCTCTTCCTGTCAGGGAACACTTCAGCAGTCAGGGGCATTCAGCATCTGATCTTTGGGGGAGCGTTCTCCAAAGCAGCCTTCACGGCACACGACAATGCACAATCGCTGAGCAGAAACTGATAGCCAAGTCCTGCACACATGAGGACGGCCTCAACTGGGATCTTGGGTTCACGTCACACTATCTGTAACCCTCACGACTTGCCTGGGCTTGCAAAATCTCACTAACTATCCTGGCTAGAGACAATTCATACCTCTTTAACTTGTGCTTAACCCTCTCTCCACTCACATTGTCTGTACCTTTTGAGACTTGATTACCTGTAAAGACCATTCCAAACATTATCTTGTGATTGAGTTTGTGTCTACATGTGTCCTGTTTGTGAAACAAATCCTGCACTCACCTGATGAAGGAGCAGCACTCCGAAAGCTCGTGATGTCAAATAAACCTGTTGGACTTTAACCTGATGTTGTGAGACTACTTACTATGCCATTTTTGGAAGAGTGTTTCAAATCTGCACCAATGTTTGTGTGTAGAAGTGTTCCTAACACACTCCTCAACTTGTGTCCGTCTCTAAATTTTAGACTATGGCCCTTAGTTCTAGAATCTCCAACTAGTGGAAATAAGGTAGATAAAGATAAACTATCTTTAAACTTTTTTTAAACTTTATTTTCTGTTTAATTGCCTCAGTGTTGTAAGTTGTTTTGCAGTGATGATTTTAAATATTGGTTTTTTTAAAAAAGATATTGATATTTTCCATTCACCTTCATTGCTGTGATATAATATGACATTTCTGAATTGTCATGGTAGTGGTGCAAATTTGAATATGGAAGTAAAGCATTTAATTATCATCATAATTGGGTCTCATTTGGCTAGAAGGAATGAGGAGGTGATGAAGAATCTAATACATTTTCTATTTTGCAAATAATTATTCCCATGTTTGCTGACAGTTTCTGTTCCCACTGGTATTTATGCAAGGTGCTGTTTTCTTTTGTTCCAAATAATAATGGTTAAACTATTTCAGTGCCATTATATTATGTTATCTATCAAAGCACAGTAGAAGATCTTCAAAATGGGGGTTGAAATGATATCAGCTAGACATGGGGACATTTATTCGCTGTTAGTGGATATATTTTTCTAATTGATTCCAGTACGTTTTCTCTGCTTGAAAATGAGAGAGATTAGGTCTTTGTCAGATTTCCTCGCAGACTTAATTGGCAATTCAAAAAATGAGCCCACAGATAATTGAAATTGCAGCACATTAGTGTGAATCAAACCAGATAATTGAGTCCCTTGTAGGCTAGACAAAGTAAAGATGGCAGATTTCCTTCCCTACAGGATATTACTGAAACAGATGAGTTTTTAATACAATCCACAATGGTCTAATAGTCATCATTAGACTTTTAATTCCAGATGTTTTTATTAAATTTAAATGCTGCCATCTGCCATTGTGGGTTTCAAATCTGGGCCCCCAGGTCTCTTCATTACCAGCCCAGTGGCTTTACCACTGACCCACCACCTCCCCTCAATATTACAGAATGCTGGAGATGTGAAATCTTATTATGGTCATGTGTATGGTTTTTCCCTGCATTATTTTGTTTGACTGTACTCTGCGGCTTTTGGTGAGATCTGTTAGGAACCCATAATGTTTTGTTTAAAGTAGACAAAATTTGAGATCCAAGACGCTAAATGAATTAAATCTCAAGTTTGCATGAGTTTTGAACAAACAAAAATAAACTTTACAAGGTTAGAAAGGTAAAACAATTTCCAATATCTATCTTGTGCTCTAACATTCAGGGAAAGTGTGAGGTGTATTGCAAAATATCAATCCAATTCCAGTTGAATACACTGCACTACACAATAAATGGTGATGTGACCGAGGCTGAGAACATGGACTTCTTAACAACTCCTACTACATTGAGTTAACCAATTTCACTGAAACTCTGCCTCCCTTGCAAAAGATTGCAGTCTTCATCTTTGAAGATCTTATCATGGAATTCTGCCCAAAACTTGGATGACTGTGTTGGTCCACCTTGCAGGGTGGGTTTTAATCTCATCTCCCGAGATTTTGTTCCTCTGGATTTCTGAGTGTATGCTCAAACCACTACTCACGTACAACTTCAGCTCTTCGGTTGTGCCAAACAGAATGTTCCTGCTCCAAAGTGGTACCTTTCGCCTCAACAGCCCGCAGCCTGGAGCCTTTCAGGTGCAGCCGTGGATCTTCAGGGCTTCTTCTGAGCCCTCGTTGATTACCATCTCTGAGCCCACTTCATATTGAAATCTGCTATCCACAGTCTTTCTCTAGCTGGAGCCTTTTCTGTGCTTTTTTCTCCCCCTTTAACTTGGATCTTTCAATCTCATTACGAGGCCTAAAGTTAAGGAGAGGGTACAGGTAAGGGTGGAGGCCGAGGATGTCCCAATAATAAAGGGAGTAGGGGGTGTGAGTATGAATAAGGTCCAGGGGAAGGCTGGGATGAAGGCGCTTTATCTGAATGCACGAAGCATTCGGAATAAAGTGGATGAGCTGGTGGCGCAGATCAGCACAAATGGATATGATCTGGTGGCCATTACAGAGACGTGGCTGCAAGGTGACAGGGACTGGGAGCTGAATGTCCAGGGATATCAAGTGTTTAGGAAGGATAGGCGGGAGGGAAAAGCGGGGAGTGTAGCTCTGCTGATTAAGGATAGCATCAGGGTGGTAGCAAGGGATGATATTGGAGCCAAGGAGCAGAAAGTGGAATCGTTGTGGGTAGAGATTAGGAACAGCAAAGGGAGGAAGACGCTGGTGGGTGTCGTCTATAGGCCCCCGAATAATGATCTGGAGGTGGGGCGGGCTGTTAACGCGCAAATAAGTGCGGCGTGCAGGAATGGGACGGCCGTAGTTATGGGGGATTTCAATCTGCATATTGATTGGTTGACCCATGTTGGACGCGGTGGGCTCGAGGGGGAGTTCTTGGAATGCTGCCGGGATAGTTTCCTTGAACAGTGTGTGTTGGAGCCGACGAGGGAGCGAGCTATCTTGGATCTGGTGTTATGTAATGAGGCGGGTAGAATCAGGGACCTTGCGGTGAAGGATCCTCTTGGGGAGAGTGATCATTGTATGGTGGAGTTTCTGGTGCAGATGGAGGAGGACAAAGTGGGTTCCCGGACACGTGTCCTTTGTTTGAACAGAGGGGAGTACAGTAGGATGAGAGAGGAATTGGCGAATGTGGACTGGGGGAGCGCATTGGAAGGTAGGTCTGCTGAGGAGCAGTGGAGGATTTTTAAGGAGATCTTTCTTGGTGCTCAGCAGAAATTTATTCCGATGGTTAAAAAGGACCGTAGGAGGAGAGGTAATAAGCCGTGGATAACGAAGGAGGTGAAGGAAAGTGTTAAATTAAAAGCGGAGGCGTTTAGAGTAGCTAAGAGTAGTGGGCGAGAAGAGGATTGGGAGAGGTTTAAATGTCAACAAAGATTGACAAAGAAATTGATAAAGAAGGGTAGGAGAAACTATGAAGCTGGGCTAGCGCTTAATATAAAAAAGGATAGCAAGAGTTTTTATAAGTATATGAAAAGGAAGAGGCTGGCTAGGGTGAACGTTGGACCCTTAGAGGATGAGAAGGGGGACTTAGTGGTAGGGGATGGGGATATGGCTGAGGTCTTGAATAACTTTTTTGTTTCGGTCTTCACGGAGGAGGACGTGAATAATTTGCCGGGTGTTAGCGATGGAAAGGTGGTAGGACTGGAGGGTCTCAATGACATTACTGTTACTAGAGAGGCGGTGCTCGACAGACTGGAGGGGCTGATTGTGGACAAGTCCCCAGGACCGGATGGAATGCATCCGAGGGTTCTGAAAGAAATGGCGGAGGTGATAGTGGATGCCTTGGTGGTTATTTTCCAAACGTCGCTGGATTCCGGGGAAGTGCCGGAAGATTGGAAAACGGCTAATGTTACGCCGTTGTTTAAGAAGGGTGCCAGGCAAAATGCGGGGAATTATAGGCCGGTTAGTTTAACGCCTGTTGTAGGTAAAATGTTAGAATCCGTCATCAAGGAGGAAATAGCGAGGCATCTTGAGGGGAATTGCTTGATAGAGCAGACGCAGCACGGTTTCGTTAAGGGGAAGTTGTGTCTGACAAATTTACTGGAGTTGTATGAGGATGTGTCTAGGGCGGTGGATAGAGGAGAGCTGGTGGATGTGGTCTTTCTTGATTTTCAGAAGGCGTTTGACAAGGTACCTCACAAGAGGTTATTGCAGAAGGTAAGGGGACATGGAGTTGGGGTAGGGTGTTAGCGTGGATAGAGGACTGGTTGTCAAATAGGAGGCAGAGAGTGGGGGTCAATGGGTGCTATTTGGATTGGCGGTTGGTGACTAGTGGAGTGCCTCAGGGGTCGGTGCTGGGGCCTCAGCTATTTAGCATTTATATAGATGATCTGGAGGAGGGAACTGAGTGTATGGTGTCGAAATTTGTTGATGACACCAAGATTGGTGGAATGGCAAATTGCGCGGAGGGTGTGGAGAGTCTGCAGAAGGATCTAGATAGGCTGGGCAAATGGGCTAGGAACTGGCAAATGGAATTTAATGTTGGCAAGTGCGAGGTGGTCCACTTTGGTAGGAAGGATTATTACTTACGTGGAGAAAAACTGCAGCAGGCGACGGTGCAGAGGGACCTCGGGGTCCTTGTGCACGAGTCGCAAAAACCCAGCTTGCAGGTGCAGCAGGTGGTCAGGAAGGCAAATGGGATGCTGGCCTTCATAGCAAGGGGGATTGAATATAAAAGTAGGGAGGTCTTGCTGCGGCTGTATAGGGCATTGGTGAGGCCGCAGCTGGAGTACTGTGTGCAGTTTTGGGCGCCGTACTTACGCAAGGATATTTTGGCCTTGGAGGGAGTGCAGAGGAGGTTTACTAGGCTGATGCCGGAGTTGAGGGGGTTGAGCTATGAGGAGAGGCTGAATAAACTAGGCTTGTACTTGTTAGAGTTTAGAAGTATGAGGGGAGATCTCATTGAGACGTATAAGATGATGAATGGGATGGATAGGATAGAGGTGGAGAGACTCTTCCCGCTCAAAGGACAGTAGGACTAGAGGGCACAGCCTCAAGATAAAGGGGGGACGGTTTAGAACGGAGTTGAGGAGGAACTTCTTCACTCAAAGGGTGGTGAATCTCTGGAATTTTCTGCCCGTTGAAGTGGTGGAGGCTACCTCGCTAAATATTTTTAAGACGCGGGTTGATGGGTTTTTGATAAGAGAGGGGATTAAGGGTTATGGGGAGAGGGCGGGAATGTGGAACTGAATGGCGGGGCAGGCTCGAAGGGCCAGATGGCCTACTCCTGCTCCTATTTCTTATGTTCTTATTATCTGTCTCTGTCTCTTATTTGGGGGCAGCTATGTGTACCATCTACATGATGCAGCGCAGCAACGCACCAAGGCTTCTTCGACAGCGTCCTCCCAAACCCACAACATCTAACATGCAGAAGGACAAGGATAGCAGATGCAAGGGAAACACCTCTTGCAATTTCCCCTCTAAACCACATGCCATCCTGACTTCAAACTATATTGCCATTTCTTCACTTGTCACTGGGTCAGAACCCTGGAACTCCCTCCCATACTGTGTGTGTACCTACAGCACTTAGATTGCAGAGGCTCAAGAACATAGTTCACTACCTTCTCAAGGGCAATTAGTGATGGACTATAAAAATTGTTATGGAGAAATTGACACATTCCATAAATGTTTAATTAGCTTTTCAGGCTGAGTAAGGCTGTTCAGCAGTAATGAATTTTGTCTGCTGTTAAAAATCCAGTTACATTTCATTCAACAAGGTTTGACTTTTTCCAACGTTTTTTATCGTAAGATTGAGAATGTAAGAGTGTAAGTTCTCTCCAGTGCAATGATTTCTAATTAATTACAGCCTGGAGGTAATTCAGTAGCATGCTGTGGAGAAGCATACATGCACTACAGCAACTTGTGTTTTCATGTTATTCTGTTCTTGTGCAGATTCCCAAAGTCAATATGAGTGGAGTAACGAGCACTGTAAATTCTATCCACTTACACTTTAAGATATGTTTATTAAATATGATTGGTAACTATTGATGTGCTAAGCTTGGATTGTTTGCAAAGTTTACATTTTGTAAATCATCAGTCTTATAAACAGTTCAACAAAAAGAATTAGTGGAATTTAGTCAGTGCATAGTTTTGTTCTGTTGAAAACGATTTGTTTTCTGAATGCACTGACCAATATCTTCTTTGAATAAGTAATCAGCCATTGAAGTTTACGGAGCGGTCCAGACCAGGTTCTCCAATGATATGTTCCTCGTTCAGTGTTGGTAAGTGACAGAAATAGCTGTTGCTTTTTGATTTAAATTAAGTTCAAAAATCCCGAAGACACTTAAATGATCTGCTGAGTTTGATTGGACATGGCTTTGAAGCGATTTTCTTATGGTAGAAGGGTAAATGAATTGGTATATCTGAACCTGAGAGAGGGAAGAAGTGGCAGAAATTCTAAGTTATAGCATGCTGTACTAGGAAAGTTGTCTGTCAGTGTGCAACTATACATGCAAATATTCTGATAGCAATTCGACAACTTTTTAAGTGGAAGCTTGAGGGCTCCTGGTACAAAGTTATCAATTAGGCCAAGTGGTAGGAAGGATAAGAGGGCAAGAACACTGCTTTGTCTCAGTATTTGCAATTTCCTTAATATATTTTTGACTGTGTAAAAAAGATGACTAAATCTCCTTCCGCAATCAAATTATCTCTGAATGGCTTGAGTTTCTTTTTCTCTGCTGAGAAAGTTTAAAGTGGACTGGGGATAGGGTGGCTGAGACCCCTGGTGATTCATATCCAAAAACAGAAAATATTTGACTGCCAAAGGAAAACATTCACGTTACATTTTATTCACTTTTTAAAAAATCCCATTGGTTAAATGGCTTGTTCTCATTTTTCATCATCCCCTTTTCAAAAATTTCACTTCTGTCTTTACAAACTATTGTTTCATCTACAACCTGCCTTTCTCTGCACCATATTTGAATGTGTTCTCTTCTAAATTCATGCCCATTTTTCCTGCAACTCCACTTGAATATTTCCAATCAGATCTCTGTCCTATCCAGAGCATCAAAACAAACCCCAAGCAAAATCACGAACAATGTTTTCTGTGACTATGACCTGGTGAATTTTCTGTACCTGTTCTTTTCTGCATCTTTGTAGCCTTTGATATAGTTGATTACTATTTTCTTCCAGTGCCTCTGTTCTGTTATGTAACTTGTTGTAAGTGAACTAACTTTATTGCACTCAAATCTATTCCATCTGAAGCATCAGTGTTTTTTCTTGAGCAAAATCTTATGTTTGCCGGAAATCTGAAACAAAAACAGAAAATGTTGCAAATACTCAGCAGGTCTGGCAGCAACTGTGGAAAGAAAACTGAGTTGACTTTTCAGGTTGTGACCTTTCGTCAGAATTGAGATTTTTCTATCTGCTATCATTCTGTGGACTCTGAAGACCCTCAAGAGTTGAGTGTTAATTCTATATTGTGTTTAATTGTATACAGGTGGTGGGTATTGAATGGTGATTCATTACTACTATATGAAGGAGCTGATTTAAACTATGGTGGTTGGGTTTTGGAGATGCATGTTTGAAAAACGAAGGAGCAGATGGAAATTCTGGTGGCTGGGTTGAGGAAATGCATGTTTGGAAAGTATATCTTTGTGAATAAATACTTGTGTAAAGATTGCACTCCAGTTTTATTATTCATCCTCTGGTTTTCTGGAATAGAACACTTATTAGTGGTCATCTCCACGCTGCTCTTAATGACATCATCTACAGATATTGAATCAGTTTCCATATATTTAGTGACAGCATTTAGTTGTACGCCCTCTTTCGACTGCACCATTATCTTTTGTTGTTAAACTGCCTGTCAAGGATCAGCTAAACATTTGTTAGACTGACACCATTGTCTTCAGTTTTGACCACAGACTCCATATTCCTGCCAGTGACTCCATAACTAGCTGTCCTTGGCTGAACCTGACTGCTCTGAACTTTGGCACCCTATTTGACTCTGAGATGAGCTCCTAACTTACCTGTCGCAAAGACTACATATTTCCACCTCCATAATATTTTTCAATTTTGCTTTCACCTCAGCCCATCTGAAATCCTCACGTTTAGACTGGAATGCTCAAATGATTTATTGATCAGCCTTTCTTCCTTAGCTTTTCATAAACATTAACTCATCCAAACCGCTGCCTCCCATATCCTGCACAAAATGTGCTTTTCCATCATTTCTGTATTTAATGACTCAGAACCTCTCAATTGTAAATTTTTGTGTTTTAATTCCTTCATGAATTTATTTCCTCGCCTTTAGGAAGGGTTGCTTATTGTTTCGTGTGTATAGGATGTGATGCCGTGCAGCAAATCAATTAGGCAACTTGCACATTTTCTACAGATAAATATTTTTTGCTTTTCCCCATCTTTTGCTCATTCGTTGCATCATTCAGGTGCTTAAGCATGTAGTTCTCACTAAATTCTCTGACAGGGTCTTCACTGTTAAAGCTCTGAACTGGGATTTTCAAAGGGCTGCAGGGTCGAGACCCAGTGCAGTCTTGATGTGTCACCTGGTTCACTCCTGCTCTTATTTCTTCTTGTATTTTGCAGTCAGGAATGTGATTTTATTTCAGTGAATCTGAGCACTCTGCACCAGTGCCCAGTTCATTACAAAGATATTTTTATTTGTTAAATGTGGAAGCATGATGGACCAGCCAGTGCTAGTGCAGTGTTGTATGTTGAATTTGTTTGGCCACTTTTACAGCTCTCGGTCTTCTGATGAAATTCTTGCTTTAATCAGTAAAGCCTTCATATTGGCTGCCATCTACCTTTGCAGCTGGTGCCAGGTGGGTTGCTCCCGCTTGCTAGAAGTGTTCAGAGCCTTTAATTGGGCTCCGAGTTTGCCTCGGGGCCAATTATAAAATTTAAACAGAAAAGTAGCTTAAGCGCGAGGTTGGCACCTAGAATTTGTCAGGGTGCCGAATCCTGGACCTTTTGTTGCAAACCTGGCCCCTGACATCCTTTTCTGCTGTTGATTATTTGGAAATAACACCAAGTGAATGGTTCATTTTGTTCTAATTTTCAATTCATTCTGCAAATAATTAAGTTTATTAGATATTTTCTGTGATGCATAAACTTTTGTTGTCTTGGAACATGTAGTTTTTATGCTACTACATTTGGTCAAAACCTGCAGTTGGAATACTGCTACTTTTATCATCCTTCTAGATGGAGTAATTGCAATTGCAAACATGTCTTGCTATATTTCAGTAGTTCAAATTATTTGTGGTTCCTGACTTAAATTTTGGTCTGAAGAATTTTTTTATCTTGAACAGGTGGCATGTTCCTTGCAGCTGGAAGCAGTGATCATGTGATCAGAATATATTACCTTGGATCTGGAACCCCTGAGAAGATTTCTGAATTAGAGTCTCATCTGGTAAAAATATTATTAAGGTTTTGAAATAGACTTAAATATACTATTTACAGATGTTAGATTCCATTTTAAAAACAATTATTCACATAAGAACATAAGAACATAAGAAATAGGAGCAGGAGTAGGCCATCTGGCCCTTCGAGCCTGCCCCGCCATTCAATAAGATCATGGCTGATCTGTCGTGGCTCAGTTCCACTTTCCCGCCCTCTCCCCATAACCCTTAATCCCCTCTCTTATCAAAAACCCATCAACCCGCTTCTTAAAAATATTTAGCGAGGCAGCCTCCACCACTTCAACGGGCAGAGAATTCCAGAGATTCACCACCCTTTGAGTGAAGAAGTTCCTCCTCAACTCCGTTCTGAACCGCCCCCCCTTTATCTTGAGGCTGTGCCCCCTAGTCCTACTGTCTTTTTTGAGCGGGAAGAGTCTTTCCACCTCTATCCTATCCATCCCATTCATCATCTTATACGTCTCAATGAGATCTCCCCTCATTCTTCTAAACTCTAACGAGTACAAGCCTAGTTTATTCAGCCTCTCCTCATAGCTCAACCCCCTCAACTCCGGTATCAGCCTAGTAAACCTCCTCTGCACTCCCTCCAAGGCCAAAATATCCTTGCGCAGGTGCGGCGCCCAAAACTGCACACAGTACTCCAGCTGCGGCCTCACCAATGCCCTATACAGCTGCAGCAAGACCTCCCTACTTTTATATTCAATCCCCCTCGCTATGAAGGCCAGCATCCCATTCGCCTTCCTGACCACCTGCTGCACCTGCAGGCTGGGTTTTTGCGACTCATGCACAAGGACCCCGAGGTCCCTCTGCACCGTCGCCTGCTGCAGTTTTTCGCCCCGTAAGTAATAGTCCTTCCTACCATTCTTCCTACCAAAGTGGACCACCTCACACTTGCCAACATTAAATTCCATTTGCCATTTCCTGGCCCATTCGCCCAGCCTATCTAGATCCTTCTGCAGACTCTCCACACCCTCCGCACAATTTGCCTTTCCCCCAATCTTGGTGTCATCAGCAAATTTCGACACCCTACACTCGGTTCCCTCCTCCAGATCATCTATATAAATGGTAAATAGCTGAGGCCCCAGCACCGACCCCTGGGGCACCCCACTAGTCACCAACCGCCAATCCGAATAGCACCCATTGACCCCCACTCTCTGCCTCCTATTTGACAACCAATCCTCTATCCACGCTAACACCCTACCCCCAACTCCATGTCCTCTGACCTTCTGCAGTAACCTCTTGTGAGGTACCTTATCAAACGCCTTCTGAAAATCCAGAAAGACCACATCCACCGGCTCTCCTCTATCCACTCTATCCTCTATTCACAAGCAATTCCCATCATTATTTTCAGGCACATGGTATTATAAGTGTTAGCTTTAATATTATATAAAGCACTTTACCTCCATTGCTTAAACTAGATTGTATTCTAACCCTCTTCTTACCAAGTTTGCTATTGTTTGTGATATCATAGTTAACTTTTAACCTTTCACCTCATTATCTGTTCTGTCCAGTAGAATAGTTTTCAATGAAAGGAGAGAAAAAGAACTTGAATAGTTAAAACTGAAGATGCAATTTCACCAGGTGAACCTGGTTTTGATGGGGAAAGCCATTACTGTAGTTTTCTTCATTTAAAATAATTTGCATTGTTTAATGTAAATCCAAGGTACCTTTTTATTCTGTTCAAGGATGTGATAGCTAATAGTGGCAATATTAATTTAATGAGTTGTTCAAGAGGCCCAGTGTTGTTGTCTTCCTTACATTTAACACAGTAATGGAATAGGAGCAGGCCTATGTTCTGTCTTCCTGCTTCTCTTCCATTTCTGGGTGGCACAGGCAACAACTCATTTCTTCCATAGTTTTTAGAAACAGTTGATCATGATGTGGGTTGTTTCTATGACAAAGACCCCATATGTGTGGACAGGTTAATAGCCTGACCAGGAGTGACTAGCATGTAGGCTGGAGGTCAAATCTCCATTTCCAACAGATGTTGTATCTGCTGGATGTGAACCAGAGACTGTAACTGTTTTCTCTGCTCACCAGGGATGCTTGGAGTATGTGTCGAACCTGTAAAATTCTGACTTGGGTCTGAATGCGATCTCTGAGCTGTGGCTGATTTAATCAGTGTTGTATGCTGGAAGTAAAAAGGAAATTAACTAATGCTGGAAAGGAAAGCAGCTGAACAGATTTGTTTGGTTACATATTGAAAAACTCACATTTCTAGTATGCCTTTGTTTTTACTTTTTAGTTGTCTTTCATTTTTTAATCCTTATTGACTTGTTTGGGTGTTCCTTGGTATGGTGATGATATACAGCAGTGAAGTTCTGCTTTTATTTTAGTGAATGTTCTGCACTGAGTAAGAGGAGAATTATTTGCATACTGCAATTAATTTCATACTTATTTTCACCCTTTCAGGACAAAGTAGACAGTATTCAGTTCTCCAACAATGGTGATAGGTAAATATTTTACTTACAGTTATCGTTAAGAATTTACATTTATTTCACAACTTTGTATAATTCTTCTAGGGGAATGCCAGTATATGCATATTAATGATTTATTGATTGTTCATAAGTGGACATTGTCATTGCGTTAATGTTTCAGTAATAAACATCTGTCAACTTCTAAGTATTGACAATTGTGTTAAATACTGGCTGAAACCATTCATCATAGATGGGTCTTCAGACCTGTATAGGTGAGAGAAAATGCTGCATAAAGGGAAAGTTAAATTTGTCAGTTGCGGTAAACAATTTTTATCCTATGAGTGAATCTTTCATTCATGCGTTTTGTGGTCAAGTTCTGCTGCAGTTTAAAAGCACGCATCAGAGCTGCCATCTGTGTATGAATGTCCAAATTAATACTTCCTTTTAAGAAAATGGTACTATTAAAAGTACCTAAAGTAAATTAAAATTGAAGACCGGTTTAATCTTGAAATCGCGCTGGCTAAACTTGAAGTAGTATCACCATGTCATTGCAAAGGTCTTAACATTTGATTAGAAATATCCCAATTTGAATATATGTATAAAATTCCTTTCTTCACAAGCTTATCATTCAGAGGGGACTTTGCCACTCTCCATTTCAAATACTAGATTTAAAATAAGCTACTCTGCTTTAGGTTAAGTAGTAGTTAATTTGATAGTGAAATTATAATGTATAATTGTGTATGAGTTTTATTTCAAAATATAATTTGTAGCTGATTATTTTAGTTTGAAGTGGTTAGTTGCCCCATTAAACTAATATTGGGCAGTAATGCCACCTGTTGTCTCCTTCAGTCCCTAATTTCACTGCCATGAATATTTTTAGTTCCTGTGATTCTTTTGTATTCTATGAGCATTTTGTGCACTTTTCTCATTTTGGAGTTGTTTAATTTTTCTTTGGAATAGACTAGTAGCCCAGGATTTCAATCCCTAAACTTTATAAGATACATTATCAAAGAATGACCTTAAATCCAAACTATACAACAGAGTAATCCTATAGATATTGATGTTAGTATTTTTATATTAAATAGATTGGTCAGTGGGAGTAGAGATGGAACAGCACGGATTTGGCAATACCAGTATCAGGAGTGGAAAAGTATCTTGCTGGACATGGGTGCTCAATTGCCAGGGTACGTTTTGGAGTTTCTCAGTTCACAGTTGTTATTTCTTAATTTGCGTGCAAGTGGTTGTGAAATACTTAGCCAAAGACGTCCAGAATTTTAGAGTTGTATGTTGCGCACAATTTAACTGTGCTGTGAAGTTCAGTTTTGATGTATTGGTGTTCTTGATGAAACTTTGAAGATATTTTGCAAGTGACTATGAAGAACAAAAGGAAAGTAGCAGAAAACAGAAGAACACAGGCAAATTGTCTTTCTGATATCTGTAACGATCTCAAACTTGAACAAACTGTTCACTTGATGTAACAGATTTGATTGGATCCTTGATGACGTCTGGAAATATAGATACTATGATAAGTAGTTTGTTACATATATTGTACAGATCATGAAATTATGGAAAAACAAAGTTTATTAACATCAGATAGGTATTTCAGAATTTAATATTTCGACTTAACTTCCCAACACCTGTCTTTGTGTGTTGGTGTTCCACAATGTTTTATTTTTTACTTATTGTGCAACTGGAGGTCATTATCTTTATTTTTAGAACCAACTCCTGTCCAGGGGATGATAAGGTCACAAAACTTAAAGTGACAATGGTTGCATGGGACCGTCATGACAACAATGTCATCACTGCTGTGAATAACCATACTTTAAAGGTGTGGAATTCATACACTGGGCGGTTGCTGCACATTCTAATGGTAAGTAGTCAACTGACAGAGGCATGGTTATGATATAACATTGCATCATAGAATGGAATGATTTAATGTTGTGATGCATTTTGTGAGGCTTTGAAATTAATGTCCTGTTTTGTTTCCTTAGCTTTTGTGAATTTCAGCTTTGACTTAGTTTAATATCCAAGACTGATTTGATTTATTATTGTCAAATATTAGTATACAGTGAAAAGTGTTGCTTCTTGCACACTAGACAGACAAAGCATACTGTACATAAGGAAAGGAGAGAGTGCAGAATGTAGTGTCACAGTTATAGCTAGGGTGTAGAGAAAGATCGACTTATACCAGGTAGGTCCATTCGAAAGCCTGATGATGGATGAATTGGTTGGTATGTACCCTCAGATTTTTGTATATTTTTCCCAATGGAAGAAGGTGGAAGAGAGTATATCTGGGGTCCTTGATTTTGTTGGTTTCTTTTCTGAGACAGCGGGAAGTGTAGACCGAGTCAGTGGATGGTTGGCGGGTTTGCCTAATGAACTAGGCTTTGTTCATGACCCTTTGTAGTTTTCTGCAGTCTTGGACAGGAACAGGAGCCATACCAAACTGAGATACAGCCAGAAAGAATGCTCTTGCTTGCTAAGATGAACGCAAAATAGTGTGGATGCTGGAATGAAGGGTCATCTAGCCTCAACATTGGCTTTATTAATTCTCCACAGATGCTGTCAGATTTGCTGAGATTTCCCAGCATTTTCTGTTTTTTTTTCTTGCTAGTGCAGGTAATAATAGATGGAATGTTAGCATGCACGTAGGTCACAATCTTGGCTGTGCTTTTAGGTGGTTGGTGTATGGAAGTCGGCTTTCTTCTTCCATGGAGAGGGAGAATTGGATTTGGTCATTTTCTTGTGGCTGGTTCAGGCTCATTAGCCAAGAATAGGAATGTGCCATGATTCAATTTATGATATTGACAAAAAAACAGAACCTGTGTTCAATGACTGAAGAGCAGAAGTGTTACGTAACATGGGTGTGTTTGAAGTTGTCTTATCTGTGCGAACTTGAATATTGTCACAATAAATGGTGTAAGTATCTTTACTCGAATCTCCATTGTGGAAAGCTACTTGAGCGTTGTGATAATCCTACGCGAATAGAATTAATCATTTACATTAAAGTGAAATACAAAAAAAAACTCTATGCTGTTTTTCTTTTCCTGTCCCGTTCTTTTCTACATTTTTCTCCCTCCTTTTGCTTTGTTTCTAATCTAACATATTCATTCTGTATCTTTTTTCCCTCTGTTTCTTCAAAATTTAAGTTTATTCATTTTGGTGGTGGGCACAGAAAAGGATTTTAGTTTGTTTTCCAGTTGATAGTTAGAACTCTTATCATTGATTTGCTGGGTTGATCTTTCACTTTCAAGCATGAATTACTTGAGCATGAATTACTGAGTGTACACTACCTAGTTACTCCTGATTATAGTTGCAGAAAGTAACTCATTTGCCACAGTCTGTGTATAATGGGATATAATGTAAAATTTAAACAAAATTGTAGCTGCTCCCCTCCGCCTCCAAAAAAAAGCAGTTTGTGACCAGTTCACTGTACAGACGGCTTTTGGGTAATATGCTCATCGTCCATCTGATACTGCAGATGCAGGTGTGGCAGCAAGAGTACGCAGATGGAATTAACATGCTCCAGGATTTCTTGAGTTGATGATCTAGTCCTACTAAGAAATGTCGAAGATACATCTGATTCAGCAAAAGTGGAAGCTGTTCACCCTTTTCTCGCGTGTTGTATATGTTGTCCAAGTCTCAATATTAAAGATGAGTGTGTTGAGGACGTAGGCTTGGCAGACTTGTGGTTTGGTGCACTTGGTCGGGTTTTTAGTTTTCCACACACTCTTGTACTCAACTGTTGTGTGTGTTAATTTCAGAATCAGGTAACAGATTGTTGGTGATTGTGGGGCTTAGATAGTCAAAACTATAATAGCCTCCAGTGTCATATTATGAATGCTGTTTAAATGACAATATGGCAATGTTGTGGACCATGTCATTGCTTTGACCATCAGCATTAAGAAGACATTGCTTTACTGGTGTGAGTGTCTGTCCATTTGCCACTCCAGATATCCCTCGCTATGGAATGCTGCTGTGGCATTGTTAGCATACAGCAACTCACTGATGGCAACTTGGTGCACCTTTGTCTTGGACCCGTGAGCAGTGTTGAGCAGCTTTCTGTCAGTGCTGTTATAAGTGCAAGTAGACATTTTTATAGATGACCTGAAGGCAAATGACAGCATTGAAGAGAAGAATATGTCAGAGAGTATTGGTACCACAGCACAGCCATGCTTCACTCCGCTCATCTGAAAGGGTTCTGATGTCAGAACATAGGAGTAGGCCATCTGGCCCGTGTAGCCTGGTCCATTAGTCAATTAAATCATGGCTGACCTCCCTTAACTCCATCCCATGTTGTCACGTATCTCTTGATATTTAGAAATCTATTGATCACTGCTTTGAACAGACTAAATCAATGTGCCACCACAATTGTTGGATAGAGAATTCTGAAAAATTACCACCATCTGAAGAAATTTCTCATCTTGTCCTAAATGACATACCTTCTCTGTGGTTAAAGATTCCACCAGCTGACATGATGGGCTATATGCCCATATTCCCAGGATATTGGTCTGGATGCCTGGATTGCTATCATAGTGACATTTCACTGACTGCCCAATGTTGTCCTATCATAGCTGATGATACCCATCATGTTCTTGTGAAAGAAGCAGATCACATTTCAGCAGCTTTGGCAGGCAGCAGCTTAAATAGACTGCCTCTGTTCATATGTTTGTGTACCTTGGTGAGACTGATGAAGGCAATATATAGTGATTTCCTTTGTACAAGCATTTCTCTTTCATCTGCAACAATTGCTAAGATCACCTTAATTGTAGATCTTCCAGTTCTGAAACTACCCTGGAATTTTTGAGTAGATGTGTTCAGCTGGGAGCAGCAGTCTGTCAGAAACAACACTGGCAAATCTATTTCCACAATGTTTAGCAAGACGCTACATCAATGGTTACTGCAATCACTGTGGTGCCCTTGTTCCTTGTAGGGCCACAATTTTTGCATCAAACGTATTCTGGAGCCCTGCCCCTCCCTCCAGTAAAGATAGAAGTTTGCGCAGATGCTGTAGGACTGCTGGTTTGCCCTGCTTGAGAGTTCAGGCAGGAGAGCATCGGCACTTGGAACTTCGCTCGTGGCGAATGAGTCAATAGCTTTGATAAGCACCTCCACTGTGGTTCAATATCTGAGTTTCTATGGTGTCTAGAACTTCCTCAGCAAGGGTTCTCCTAAGGATACAACTCCTGTTAGTATTCCACATATCTCCTCTATTTATTGCAGTTGAGATGACTTCCCCTACCTTTGTCAATGGTGCTGTTTTCTTTGCTAATGGACCTGTTGCCTTTTTGATTCCTTCATATATTCTGAAGATTTGGCAAAGTTGTAATCAGTGATCATTGGGGCACTGCCTAGCAGTCTGTTGGACTTTACTCCATTGGTGCACTGTTCTTAGTGCATTCAGAGTATTATAATTGAAGCAGATCGGTTGGCATAAAAATGACAGGTTCCATCACAGTGGGGTTAGCCTGGAGCCTGTCAGCATTTTTCTGCTCTTGCTTCCCATATGCTGACCATGTGACATCATAAGTGGTGCCGTGGGGTATGTTCCATTTTGCTTTTGCGCTGTATATGGGAACGATGGAGAGCTCCTGTTCAGTCAGACTGCGGGAATTATTTTTTTATCTGGGTGGGTAGAATGTCTGACATTCGTAAAAGAATGACATTTCTGTTTTGAAAGAAAGGTTTCAAAGGTTCCATCATAACCTTGATGCACACCAGGGAGTGGGTCAATATTGTGGTATCTGCATGTGATGGGATTGCTGTTTAAAGAATTAAATCTGGTGGTGATCCAGTCCATTTGGTGTGAGTATCCTGATCTTGGATGACTCCAGGATATCTTACGGCATGACTTGTTCTGAAAGAAGGTTTTAGTTATACACAACTTGTAGCACCAGCAAAGCTCCATCTGTTTGTTTTAATTTCTTTCCCAGGCTGATGTCAGAGGCAGGAGGGCCATGCCTTGTGATCCAGGTGCACTCCTGTGTTGAAAGTCTCTAGTAGCTAAAGAGGTTCTGACTTGGGGATTTTGTTAGCCATATTAAGTGCTTCATAAGACTAAACTTTCAAGTCTGTAATGGAGCATAGATATTCATAACGTTAACTGGGCCCATTTGAGTTGAAAAATAGTGGAGAGACATTCTGAACCATTTGTAGCCACTTCTATTATTGAAAATACTGAGTTCCTTATAACAAAACTTTCATACTTTCATGGTTCTTCTGAACTCTTCCCCTGCTAGGTGAAAGCATGATTTTTTTTGCAGTGAGCTTTTCTTCTTGTAGAAAAATTGTGTCACTTTCTTGCGTGCATCATTTACTAACTGCACGTCGTCTCTCAAGCCTGTGTATGTGGTCATCATCCCGTTAGCCACCACTCACATTCACTGTGTTGTGAGACTTCTTACTGTGTTTACCTCAGTCCAACGCTGGCATCTCTACATCATTCACTTCCTGCACCACCAATGCACAGTGGCAACAGTGTGACATCTATAAGATGTACTGCAGCAACTCGTCCAGCTTTCTTCAACAGCACCTTGCAAATCTCTGACCTCTACCATTGAGAATGGCAAGGGTAGTGAATGCACAGGAACACAAACACCTGCCAAATTCTCCTTCAAGCCACACAACATATTGTCTTGGAACTAAATCACTGCAGCTTTACTGTTGCTAGGTCAAAATCCTGAAACTTCTCAACAGCACTATGGGGTGTCCCTGCACTAGGTGGATTTCAGTAATTCAGGAAGGTAGCTCACTGTCAGCTTCTCAAGAGCAGTTAGGGATATGCAAACTAACTGCCAAATTTCTTGCTTTATGACAGTGATCAAGTTTCAAAGGTACTTGTGTGTCCTGCGATTGCAAAAGATGCTACTCAGGTGCAAGTCTTTATTTTTTTTTGTCTTTGCATCCTGCATTTTCTTTAACCCAATCAGACATGAACAAAGAATACAGAAAGTAGTATGAAAAGAGAGCTTGTATTTACTGTGGGGATCACCAAGGAAGGTTTTTAGCAGAGGCAGTTACAGGGATCAGTTTGTAGTTAATCCTGAGGAAACCCAATTAAATGGAAACTGCGGTTTAAAAGCTTAGTGTCTTCTCTCCCCAATAAAAGTTCTGTTACTTGCATTATAAACCAGATTCTTCTTTACTTTTCCATTGAGTTAAAATCTGAATTTACATAATTTCTCCTTTAAATACTGCAACATAAGATTTAAAAAGATGTATAATTAATTCAGGTGTAAATGTTTTGGGCGTATTTATGAAAGATGTATAAAAATGTTGAGACAACTCAAATAAAATGATGCTGTAATTGGAGTGGCATCGTATAACCTCTACATACATTTTAAAAAGCTGCTTTTACATTGCAAATCATTGCCTGATTTTAGAAAGGCAATGCCATACTGACCACTTGGTGAAATTCTTCTCCATTTTGCTATTTTGAAGCATCAAGCAGCAAGAATTTATGCATGTATGCATTTTGACATTCCTTTTTCTTCCGCTTACCCTGTGCAAGTGGATCTGCTTCTAAGGGATGATGGGTGTATTGTGACATTATGCGTAGCATTTTATAATAGTTAGAATGAGTTCTAAACCTTGCTTACTGAATTGGAGTCAGCAAAATTGAATATTAGTTATGCAATAAATATTTCATACCTTGGGTTAAACTTAAACTTGTGGCTACATGAAGGCCATTTTTAATGCAGGGAAAATCAACTTGTGAACAGTCTGTAGTCTAATCCAGTTGTAAACATGAATGCAATTCATTCAACAACTGCAAGTTGTTAAAGTATAATCAAAAGATTATACCTGTGACTCTACCACCTGGAAGGACGAAGTAGCAGATGCATGGGGGCGCCACCACCTGCAACTCCCCCCGCCACCCCCCACCCACCCTCCAAAGTCTCGCACCACCCTGACATGGAACTATGTTGCTGTTCCTTCACTGATACTGCATCAAAATCCTGGAATGTCTGCCTAACAGCATTGTGGAGAGTCATGCAATACATGGACTGCATGATATGGATGTCCAGAACCAGGGGTCACAGTCTGAGGATATAGGATGTGTTGGTTGACTGATGGCTGGAGTGAGGGCAAGTCACGGTGATGAATCCTATAGTAATGCATTTAATCACAGTTGGCAACCTCCCTTTTTCAAATGTATTGATGGTGTGAAAACCTGTCAGTTAAATTGTATAATTTCATTTTAAATAGTGTTATAATCTGATAAATCTTTATTAAAATTTTAGGGTCATGAAGATGAAGTGTTTGTTTTGGAGCCACATCCATTTGACTCAAGAATTATTTTATCTGCTGGCCATGATGGCAATATCTTTATTTGGGATATTACTAAAGGCACAAAATCTCACCATTACTTTAACATGGTAAGTGTACGAAGCAAATATAGGGACTTGTTCAGCATCTCTTTCATTTGGAAAACATTGAACCTTTCCATATAATTAGAATTCTTGTATCTACCAGGTAGAATCCTTGGGGGTGATTCTCCCAGAAGTGCTGAATTGGCAGGAAAACTGTTCTAAATCCTGGCCGTTCTGACAGTTCAGCTTCTTACCTGAATCTGTGCACTGAAGTGGTCCCAGTCATGAATATCATTAAAAACCCAGGGGGTGGGGTGTGGGAGGGGTCCTGTTCACATTAGAGTTTGATAGATCTGGAGCTCTGTGCATGCGCAGTGGCCCAAAACTGTCAAACTCCCCTTTGCTGGCCAGCCCGGGACCCCCACAGTGCTGCCTCTCCAGCCCCCCATGGCCGATCGCGGCCTCCACAACAATTCCTGGGCCAGTTCTCACCCCCCACCTCGGTCCTGGAGTGCCCCGATGTTCAGGCTCCAACCCTCTTGGGGTCAGACTTCCCCTCCCCCTGTGATGCATGAGAGCACCACCACCTGTAAGCCCTCCTCAAAGTCCCACATCATCGTTCCTTCACTGAAGCTGGATCAAAATCTTGAAACCTCTGCCTGATAGCATTGTGGAAGTTCATGCAACACATGGACTGCATGGTGGGGATGTCCAGATCCAGAGGTCACAGTCTGAGGATGCAGGGTGGACCATTTAGGATGGAGATGTGGAAAGATTTCTTCACCCAAAGAATGGTCTGCCTGTGGAATTCATTACCACAGGAAATAATTGATGCCAAAATATTGAATGTATTCAAGAGGTGGCTAGATATAACACTTGAAGTGAACGGGATCAAAGGTATGGGGAGAAAGCAGGATTAGGCTATTGCGTTGAACGATCAACTGTGATTGTGATGAATGAAGGAGCAGGCTTGAAGGGCCAAATGGCTGCCTCCTGTTCCTATCTTCTATGTTTCTATGCAGCAGTTCAAGAAGGCAGCATACCACCATCTTCTCGAGGGCACCTGGGGATGGGCAATAAATGATGGCCTCGCCAGCAACTCCCTTGTCCTATCAATGAATACTTTGCTTGAAAAAAATATTCTTCACTAGTAATAGTTATAGATGATCCTGGCATGATGACCGCTTATGTTTGTATAGGGCCTTAAATGTAGACAATTGTCCCGTGATCTTTCATAGGAATATAAAGGAATGGACACTATGGCATGATGTAGTAGGTAAGAAAAGCTTGATATTGAAACAAAATAAAAATGGGAAAGATAAATTGGGAGGAGTTGAATGTTGCTGTATTATCCTTTTTGCAAGCACCTCTAACTTCCTGATTTTAAACTATGCCCTATGTTAACACTACTGTTTCTTAGCTCCATTCAAACTGATTCTATATTTAGATCTCTGATCTACTAACCCCTCTCAATAACGTACTGACCCCATCCTTTATTAAATGAGATCCCTACTGCCTTTCACTTTTTACCCATGCTTTCTAAATGCAGAATGCTGTTGAACTTTCAGATCCCAGCCTTGGCCACCCTGTGGCTACATCTCTGTATTGGCAACTTAGTTCATACATGTTCTATTTGTGTGGTCAGTTCATCTACCTTGTTGTAAATGCTGCATGCATTCAGCAAGAGTGCCTTTAATTCTGTCTTTTTTTGTACGCTGTAGCTTTAATTGTCGGTGCAAGAATGTTTATGCACTCAGTCTGACAACTAGTTTATTGCTTTCTTGTTTTTTTTTACCTTTTCCTCTCTCTCTTATTCACTACATCTTCCCTCAATCCCAATATTTAGTTTAAAGCTTTCTCCACTGTCCTAGTTACAGACTCGCCAGAACACAGATCCCAGCACAGTTGAGGTGAAGACTGTCCCAACAATGCAACTCCCACTTTCCCCAATATTGATGCCTCAGAAATCACAATGCATTTCTCCCAACCCAGTCTTTAAGCCATGCATTTGACTGTCTAATTTTTTTTAACTCCGTGCCAATTTGCTCATGGCTTTTGACATTCTCCTTTTCAATTTACCCTCTAGCTACTCATACTCTAAAGCAGAATGCATCACTCCATCTTTCGATTGAGCACTTTATAGGCTTTCGGGCTTAATTTTTGAATCCGATGACTTGTTCTTAACTTTGCTCCCATTTTTCAGTGTTTTATTTTGAATTGTGATATGTCTCATCTTTTATGCCTGTGGATGATACAATACTCTGGTTTCTGTAAATTTTACTGTATAGATAGACCAACAATGAAGTGAGTTGAGATTATGATTGTTCAGTTATTGGGTTTGTAAAATGGATCTTGCTTGACAACCCATGTCAAATTGTTTAACTTCTCCCTCAAACAGGAGACATGCCAAGGGCGGGGAGGAAGGGGACTCTGCTGGTTGTGGTGGTGCGGACATCTTTCCTCCTCTGTCTCCACAACCAGGCTCAATCTTTGAGTCACCCTCTTGGTTCCTTATCCGTCCTGCCTTCTGCTGCTATCAGTTAGCCAATGCACTTTCAGTGAAATTGTGTGCCTGGAGACTACATGTACCACTTTGAAAATTGCTCCTAATCAGCACTCAAGTGCTAAATGTGCAGGTCTAAATTTAAACATCTACAGGCACAGTTAAATCACAGCAATAAGCATGTCATCCCAAAATTTTAGGCCTTTAAACTTACATGTCCTAATTAATATAGCATTTACTTAGTGCCTATTTTTCACCCTTCCCCAAAATAACTTTCATTTATATGCTTGGGGGAGTGGTTAACAATTTATCAAAAATTACATCAAATCTTTATTGAACTACATTTTATTTACTCCAGGATTATAACTTGGCAACCTTGCTTTTCTCCAACTGCAGCATGTTCTCAATTGTACTTGTCACTTTATTCACTGCAGTTCATTAGACAGACAAATAATCTTTTAATTTGGTGTTCTTAATTTGTCTATGTTTGGAAAAAAATTGCTTGGGATACAAAATGCATAGCTATTGCATTGGACCAAATCTGTTCCATAAGTTTGTGTTTTAAAGTAGAAACTCCAGAAATTCTAAATAAAATTGTTGCTAAATTAATTTCTGATTGTCTATTTTTCCAAATTTAAAAATGTGTTTGTTGGTGTGATGCAAGTTTACAATCAATTATCTCGGATCCCTTCACAGATTGAAGGCCAAGGTCATGGTGCTGTATTTGATTGTAAGTTTTCACCAGATGGCCAGCACTTTGCTTGCACAGACTCGCATGGACATTTGCTTATATTTGGATTTGGATGCAGTAAAATATATGAAAAGGTACCAGTATTCCTTTGCTTTGTTTTGTAATCTTTGAATTATTTGTATACTTTTAATTTGCAAAGTCTGCAGTTTCTCAATGTCAGATGCAGCAATAATGATTTTGTACTTAATACAATCCTAATTCTAACATTCGAATCATTTTGACCTTGAATGCTGAAACGCAGTTCTAGTATTATTTCACTTCTCAATTTTGCATGTGCATAAAAATTGTATAATATCCATTAAGTTGCTAATGTAATTAACAGGATGTTGTAAATATATCTTTCAATATTAATTCCTCACTTGCCAGTGTCGTCTTTTGCACTTTGGCCTGAGAAAGTCATTCTGAAGATGTGAATATCTGATGAATGGAGCATCCCACCATATGTTTTTTAAATTGCAGTTTGATTCTTTATTTCCTGAAAGCAACTTTGAGGCTAGGGTTTGTCAGGATAATAATTTCCATAGATGCAGCACCTAATTGTCATAGACCTTACTAATCAGAGTGTTGCTGGATTTTTGAATCCTGTGTGAGGGCAGTCTAAAAGGTATGGTGAGGAGATGCTGGTGTTGGACTGGGGTGGGCACAGTAAGAAGTCTCACAACACCAGGTTAAAGTCATGAACTTTTGGAGCAATGCTCCTTCATCAGATGAGAAGGACCTGATGAAGGAGCAGCACTCGAAAGCTGGAAAGGATTGCAGGGGCCGAAGTAGTTTATAGTTCCGAACACATGAAAATATCAGGAGTCTGTGGTTGAAATGTATGGTGTGACAAGACAGTGGATTTATAAAGAAATCTTTATTTTAATGAAAGAAAGGTCTGGACAGAATTGATGAGTGAATGGGACTTTAAGATGTAGTTGGCAGGGTTTTGGGCAGTGTGAAATTTGTATTTAAATAAATGACATCTTGGCAATGTACTTGTTAGATTATTTTTCATCACTAGTTGTCAAGAAAGGAGACAAAACTTTGCAAATCTCAAATTTGTAGTTCATGTGAAAATGACTTTAAGTAAATTGCAGTAAGAATTGTGACTTTTAAAAGTGTGGAGTTAACAGGTTGTCCAGATCAAATTACTTTTTGTGACACCTCACTTGGGGATTGTCACATATTTAAATATTCTCACCTCTGTGCATGCTAATAAAATCATCAGAGAATATAAAGCTGGACAGTCAAAATGAAAATCATCTTTAAAGTATTTGCATTACTTAGAAGAGTAGATTTGTTTGCCAAAACATATCATGATGCAATTTGAAAAGCAGACACTTTGCTGTTCGGAAACAGATGTATAAAACTCTGCCTTCTTTACAGATTCCAGAACAAATGTTTTTCCATACCGACTATCGTCCGCTAATTCGTGATGGGAACAATTTTGTCTTAGATGAGCAAACTCAACAAGCTCCCCATCTCATGCCGCCACCGTTCCTGGTGGATGTGGATGGAAATCCCCATCGAACAGAATACCAGCGATTGGTGCCAGGCCGTGAGAACTGTCTGGATGAGCAGCTCATACCACAACTAGGATATGTGGCAACAAGTAAGTGGCTTAGTTTTGTAGTAAATCATAGATAGACCTTCAAAAAATGAATTTTGGTTCTTTTATAATCATTAAGAACATAACATTACTTTGTTTATATATTGTTAGATTGGACAGAGATGGTGGAATAACTTTTTCTCCATTGCTGCTCACTTCTCAATTTCTGCAACAGGATGTGAAATTTTGAGCGTATGTTTTAAAGACATTTGAAAGTTGAGCTTTTAGTAAAAGATGTAGGTGGGCTTTCTGATGAGTTAAATCTGAATGTGGGCGTTTAGTCTCAGAACGCCCAAAATGTAATTGTGATGAAAACACTCGGTTCCTCTTGATCTCCAAGATGCCTTGTTTATGGCCTGTTCTTGGAGTTAATAAGATTTGTTATTTGAAGTCCATTTTGATCATAACCACATTATCAATACTTCTGAGGGCAGCATTGTAGAATAGTGCTGACACTGCTGATTCATAGTACCAGGGACTGAGGTTCAATTCCGGTTTTGGGTGACTGTCTATGTGGAGTTTGCACATTCTCCCAGCGTCTGTGTGGATTTCCTCTGAGTGCTGCGGTTTCTTCCCACAGTCTAAAGATGTGAGGATTAGGTGGTTTGGCTCTGCTAAGTTGTCCCTTAGTGTCAGGGGGATTACAGGGCTTGCGTTTGAATGGGATTGTTGCTGGTGCAGGCTTGATGGGTTGAATGGCCGCCTTCTGCACTGTAGGGATTCTATGATTGCTGTCACAAATGATTTGAAATTAGAAGACATTACTACACAATGGGGGCTGAATGGTGGCTGTTCACACTTGCTTGTGATAACTGGTTTCACTCCATCTTTCTTTAAATTTTGAGTTTGCAGAAAGAGTCTGGGGGAAAACGATTAAATTTGGTTTTGGTAAATATCCTGAAAATAGTTCTAAGGGTTTTAGTTTTGAATATCTTTTCAAGAAAGCTTCTTCTATCATGGATGTTTGCATTTTAATATCGTTCCAGAAACATGTTCAGAAAAACATGTTCAGACATGTATTAATCTGTCTAAGAAGGTCACTTGACTTATGGCAGCCATTTGCAGTAAATTGAAGTTGACTCTTTAAAAACGTGGACATAGAGTTCACATTGAATGAAGTGCACCTCTTGAAAGTTAGAAATATGATATTTTTACTGGACGTGACAATTTGTATTCCTTAACTTAAATAAAAATAAATCACTACACGTGCTAGAATCTGAAATGAAAACAGAAAATGCTGTAAAATTTCAACAGATCTGACAGCATCTGTGGCAAGAGAATGGAGCCAGTGTTTTGAGTCAGGATGACTCTTCATCAGATCTGAAATTAATTGTTATTTTTGGTTTTTTGTTAAATGTGCAAACTTAAAATTAAAAAAAAAGTTCACTTTGAGACAAGGGTCAAATAGTACATGGCATGCAGTATCCTATCCACACAATTGTATATTCCTAATATCATTGTGGTATTTCTGGTCTTACCTTATCCTGAGTATGGTAGTAGCAACCACTGGCGTAAGAAGCTTGAGCATCTTATTGCATTAAAGGCACTTTATAAATATGTGTTGTTGAAACCACACTTGCATTATTCTGTTCTGTTCTGGTATATCCTTACCTAAGGAAGGATACACTTTCCTCAGATGGGTGCAGCTGAAGATTCTCTCAAGTGATCCCGAGGTTGAGAGGATTGTTATATGAGAACAGGTAGAGTAGAATGGATCAATGTGCTCTGTAGTTTAGAATAGTACGAGGTGATCTCATTGAAGAATGTAAGATTCTTAGGAACCATAACTGGTTAGATGCTGAGAGACTATTTTGCCTGGCTAGGGAGACTAGAACTCAGGCTCATCAGGTTACAGGGTAGCCATTTTAATGGATAAATGTCTTCACTTGGCATATATGAACCTTTGAAATTCTGCACTCCAAAAGGCTGTGGATGCTCATTTGTTGAGTTTATTCAAGATCGATTGATAGATTTTTGGAGACTGAGGGAATCGAGATAAAGTACTAGTGGAGTAGAGATAGATAAGCAAAATCTTAATGAAAAGCAAAATATGCTGTAAGGGCTATAAGGCTTCGCTTCTCTTATCCTGTTTTCTTATAGAATCCCTCTGACCATCTCTTGCTCCCCAATAGCTTTCATTAGCTGGCTCCCCCTTCCCACTCACTACCTCAGCCTTAAGAAGAACCAATATTCTTTTAACTATCTGCCTAATGTTGGTGTATTAATAGGTGATGGTAGTGTTGTGGAACAAGTGATTGGGCAGCAAACAAGTGACCAAGATGAGCAGAACATGGAACTTAGTGTTCTGGATGGCATTATCCGAAATTTACAACTGGAGCAAGACCAGCGGATAGGAGCCGAGCAGCATGGGACAAATAATCCACCCAACAGGATCAGCACACCTGCAAGAGGTACAGCTTACGCTTTGAATAATTGTTGCTAGAACATCTATTTTTTGCAAATAACAAACTGAAGTGTTAAACACACTTAAATTTTGGAATTTATGTGCTTTATTTACTCAAAGTAGCCCATAGTAAGCAATTTAACTTTGCACAACTGAGTAGCATTGTGCTATTTAATTCTGAGATTTTAAAATGGTGCACTTTATATTAACTCCACTTGCTTTGATATCTTGTATGTATATATGTAAAAGGTGCAGACACACATTATATGTACTTTAAAATATATTTAAAATGTAATTTAGAAAACTTGACTGGCTTTGATATGGCTTTGCACTTTGGTACAAAAAAGACTTGAAGTTGTGTGAAATTATCTTTAATCAAAACTAATTAAAGTGTTATACTTTCATTAAATGCTTAAATGTACAAAACAATTTGGGGGATGGAAAAACTGACTGACTAAAAACAAATGCCTTTATTTAAAATTGTTGCTTTAGTTTTCCTATGTTAATGCAGGAATGAAGCTACTTCTGTCAGTAGCTTTATTTAGCATGTTTTATTTTCGTTTTAATACAAAACAAAACGCCAGCCCAAAGAATACTCAATACAAACTACCTAGAAATTCATTTAAAATGAAAGCAAGTTACTGCGAATGCTGGAATCTGAAACAAAAACACAAAATGCTGGAAAATCTCAGTCGATCTGTCATCGCCTGTGGAGAGAATAGAGCTAATGTTTTGAGTCAGGATGGCCCTTCATCAGAACTGAAATTAGTTGTTGCTTTTGGTTTCTTGTAAAGTGTGCAAACTTATATTTTTAAAAATTGGTTCACTTTGAGGCAAGGGTCAAGTTGTACACTATGCAGTATTCCACCCATGCAGTTGTGTATTGCTAATATCATTGTGATGTTTTGACATTGCCTTAATCATTATCCTGAGTACAGTAATAGCAGCCACTCTCATAAATAGTCTGAAAATCTTATAATGGTGTGTGCAAGCTGTCCAATATCAAACTGAATGATGAGCTGGGGTGTAATAATTGTATTAGCTTGTGATTTTAAATCATCTTTTGCATATGTATGTCAATCTCTTTGCAGGATGACAAATAAAACACTTAGTGGGATAAGGACTGGTACAGATAAGCAGGTTGCTTTATTTCACAGCAAGTCAATATGCTGAGCATCAGGCATGATCAGGTTCATTTACCCCAGAGCATAACTTGCCTTCACATAATGCTACAAAATAATGATCAAATTACAGCATCAAATGTATTCTTACACCACCCTGATTTGGAAGTGTATCTCAATTCCTTACTGGGTCAAAATCCTGGAACTCTCTCCTTAACAGCACATTGAATGCAGCAGTTTAAGAAGACAACTCTCACCACCACCTTTTCAAGGGCAGGACGGGATGGGCAGTAAATGCTGGCCTAGCCAGGGATGCCCAGATCCCATGAATAAAAATCTTAAATTTAAATGAGGTAGCTCCCAACAGAACTCCTTCATTCTCTTTCTCACCATGTTAAAAGCTTGCGCAAACCACTTTCTATTTTAATCAAAGATGCTATTGTTTTTACTGCCTTAATTATTGTGGATTTTTTGTCTTTTTTGAATGTACTCTGTTTATAGCTGGAAAAAAATGTTTGCTGTGATACCTGCCAAATGCTGGGAACCAGAGAGTTCCAAGTGTACTTAATGTGCAATGTTTAACGATTATTAAGACTAGATAACTAATTGCTTCAATCCTGATAACATGTTATTGACCTGAAACCTTAACTTTTCCTTCGAGATCACAGATGGTACCTGACCTGCTGAGTGTTTCTAGTATTTTCTATTTATATTCCTGGCGTAGTGTTTAGAGTGATTGAAATGCGTTTCATTGGCAAATTAATTGTGAAAAAGCACTTTTCCTTTAAAAAATCCACCTTTAAATGTAACTCTTTTCTCAATCCTTTCCATTCAAAATTTCTTTTCCCTAAAATATGGAAGTGATAGTAATACGTTATTAGTCAAATGTCAAACTTGCATCTTAAAATATGTACTCCAGTCTTAGTGAATATTCTGTGAAAATGCTGTTGCAATCGATAGTTAAATCTCTTAAAACAATTGTAGAAAATTAATTACTTGAAAGGAAACCAATATCAGGGTGTATTATTGGACCTTTAGCTGGCTAATTATGGATTCTACTTTGTTATCGAGTGCATATTCGGCCAACTGAATTGTGAAGCGCAGATATTGAAATGTTACCTGTGTAAGTCGCGTTGCAACATAATTATGATGCTAAGATGTTTTTATTCTTGTTAATTTAATGTTTTGCTCTCTTTCTAGTTATGAGGAACCCAAGCTCCGATGTTCTATCACCACCAAATGTGGGACTTCGTCGTAGTGGGCAGATTGAAGGTGTTCGTCAGATGCATCACAATGCTCCCCGTAGTCAGATAGCCACGGAAAGAGATATCATGGCTTGGAAAAGAAGGGTAGTAGTTCCAGATATACCACCTAGTGTGAACAGGTATAAAGCTGTTACAGCAAATGTCTGAAATTGGTTGTTGGATATGATGTGCCTCATTTCCTAGTCAAATGTAATGGAGTGAGCTTTTTTCCTCCCTTCTGTTCTGCAGCAAACATTAAATGCAGTTAAGTCCAACTGAAAGACATTTCTGTTAAACTACTACGATATTTTCCTATTTCTTTTCTACCATGATTTTTATAGTCATATTATTTCCTGGTGAGTGTTAATTGTACTTAGTATAAGGATAATTTTAAGGCCATAGACAGTCACTGACTAAGTACTGAATCTACTGGAATTTCAGTTAGGGCTGTTCAGAGGTACTGAAAAATAGGTTTCAGTCCATTTGTGAAGCATAGGTTTCAGTCCATCTGTGGAGTAGATTTAAGGTTAGATGCCCAAAGTAAGAATAATGTTCTATATTATCCAGTGCTTGACTTGGAGTACAGAAGTTAATAGTGCATCTCTGGTGTTAGGTGTGGATATGAGCGAGTGTTGTGAATTAACCCTCGGAGAAGTTGCTTTAACTTGACCGTGGGAAAATAACATAAATTAAGCTTCACATCATACTTATGTTGAGGAAGCCCCCTGGATCTTCTGGATATTTTATTAGCTTAAGAGCTTATTTTAAAACAATTGTGACCAATCTGTCACTTGATGCTGAAATCAACATGGACATTGCTAAGCTAACAACGTCTAACTGACTCAGCCATCATCATTGGCCTCTTTTGATGATTCTTCTGCCCTTTGGTCAAGCTATGATTAATATCCAAGAATTCTTTGATGCATCTCTTTGACTCCTGTGTAGCTTGCAGAACAAAACAATCTCTCTTTCCTGAGCCCGTAGAGCTCCTGCTGTCTCTGTCAAATGCATTGAGTTGTAGATAAACCTGGTCTCAAAATGGCTATGATGCTGTCTTCCAGGTGGACATGCTGTGAGATTGTGCACTCAAACTTTTGGAGTAGGTCCCATGGCACTATTTTGAGGTAGAGCAGGGTAAATTTCTAATCAATAATTGTTCTTCAATCAAATCACTGTTTTAAAAAAAAATCTAGTGCTTAACACTAATTGGGAGCTTGCCAAATTGTCTGCTGTATTTCCTACATTACAACAGAAGCTGCACTTCAGAAGTACTTTATTATAACATGCTTTGGGCATCCTGTAATTGTGAAAGGTGTCATTAAAGTGCAAGCCTTTTTCTTATTTCCTCTCTCCCTTCAGCCCCACCTACTCCTAAATAATTATGGAGTTTTCCTTTGATCCTTTTGACTGATGGAGATCATGTATTTGTTTTTTATAGAATGCAGGAAGATTTTAGGTTTGCCAAAAGTGAAGAAGAAATTGCCTTGTATGCAAGAGAGAAGAAAAGACGTCCAATTCATTCTACACAAAGGGTGGGTAGTTTAATTGGAATATTACTGGATATAAAGTGAAGAACTGTGGCAGTGTTTCTATAATTTGTCCTCTGAGCATGGGATCCATCATCTGATTCCTTGACCTTACTCCTATTGAACTGCTACCCACTCAGCTTCTCCTCTTGGCCCTCAAGAGTGATGATTGCAAATTTAAAGTTGTGGAGTCACAGCGTCTGAAGGAGTGAAAGCAATTAATAACTTCATTACACAATCTACTGTTTCTTGTAACCGAAAGAGAAAATGTTGGAAAATCTCAGCAGGTCTGGCAGCATCTCTGAGGAGAGAAAAGAGCTGACGTTTAGAGTCCAGATGATCCTTTGTCAAAGCTAAAAGGCATAGAAAGTGGGAGATATTTATACTGCAAGGTGAGGGAATGAAAGATGAGTCATAGCCACAGAAACCAGGGGAAAAACTGCTAATGGCAGTTATTAGCGAGAATAATGCATCTGAATGGCCAAACAACAGAGAAGCTAAAATCAGGAGTAAGCTGTTACAAATGAAGCTGTGGGGGAGGGGGGGAATGAATGGAAGAGAGGTAAAATTGAGAAAAAAGGCAAAGGGGGAATAAAGGGTGGGTGGTGGGGGAAAAATGAAAGAAGACAATAAAGAAATAAAAGGTAGAGAACAGCAGAAAAAAAATTAAAAAATAAAATGAAAACAGAGGTTGAGATGGGATAGAGCTCATCACCTGAAGTTGTTGAATTTGATGTTGAGACCGGAAGGCTATAAAGTGCCTAGCCAGAAGATGAGATGCTGTTCCTCCAATTTGTGTTGAGCTTCACTGGGACATTGCAGTAGGCCAAGGACAGACATGTGGGCTTGGGAGCAGGATTGTCTGTTCAAATGGCAAGCAACCGGAAGATCAGAATTGCACACAGACCAAAAGTGCTCAGGAAAGCGATCGCCCAGTCTATGCTTCCTCTCTCTGATATAGAGGAAACTACATTGGAAGTAGCGAATGCAATACACCAAATTGAAAGAGGTGCAAGTGAAAGGCTGCTTAATGTGGAATGTGTGTTTTGGATGTTGGATGGTAAGCATGGAAGAGGTAAAGGGGCAGGCGTTGCACCTTCTGCAATTGCATGGGAAGATGCCTTGAGTGATGGGAGAGGTGTTGGGTATAATGGAGAAGTGGACTAGGTTATCTGTTTCTTGTATCCGAGTGCGTTCTGAAGACTTTGATGTGGATTGAAAGCATTACATGTATGATGAAAAGCTAAAATCCATGTTGCTGGAAAATATCATTTAGGTTCTGCTAATTAGGATACGTCCTCTTTATTGCTTATTTCTGATTTGCTTTCAATATTAAAATATGATTATCAGATTTAATTTGGTTTATATTCAATTTTTCAAATAGCCCATTTTTGTCTATTTACGTAAAGTTGATCATTCAGGGTTTATTCTGTTGTCATTTTTTTAAGTTACTAGCCTCTCAATCTATTTTATAGTTAAATATTAAACTGTGACTAAGTAATAGAACATTTTACTTCTGTTCCCCTGGACGACACAGGGGCATAGTGGTTAGCACTGCTGCCTCTCAGTGCCAGAGAACTGTGTTTGAAACCAACCTTGGCTAACTGTCTGTGTGGAGTTTGCTCATTCTCCCCATGTTCGCGTTGATTTCTTGCTGGAGCCTGCAGATATGCAGTTTAGCTAAATTACTCCTTCGTGTCCAAAGTTGTGCAGGTTAGGTGGCTGGATGACCCTTTGCACTATAGGGATTTTATGGTTCAGTCATTGCTTTCTGTTTATGTAATATGTTGTCCTGAATTTTTTTTTCCAGTTGTTTGTGTTAGTTGTTCGTTGCTGCTTTAAGTTCCCTTGCCTGACACCCCTCATGGTGCTCTGCTCCCATTGCCAGTCCAGTACAGCATGCTTTCTGCGAAATACTTCTACCATACTTCTTGTGTGCGATGTTCTACTCCTGAGATCGTGTATCCTCCATAAGGGAGTTTTATGGTTTGGTTTCCTTTTTTCTCGTATCTTCATCTTAGAATGACTTCTTGGACTCTTCTGAACACACGAAAAGAAAAATGAGGGCACAGCGTCGTGAGCAGCATAAATATCGAACGCGTGCTGCTGTTGAAGAATTAGCTCAATTTTTCCATGAAGAAGCAGAAGAGGTTAGCTCTGAAGAGGTTAGTGACATGAGTCATGTTTTTCATTCTAGATCCAGCTATTGCATTTAATGTGTTTTTGACAGCATAATGACACAGTTTAGTTATGAAGACAGTTGCAAAATTTGATTCATGCTAAATTTGTATGACAATTTCTGTAATTTTAAAATGTTTGTATCGTATATTTATTAGTTCTTGTACTCAATGCCTCCATAAAGCCAAAACTCCCTTCTGCTTCGCTAACCACACCAAATTTCCTGCCACCTTCGAAAGATCGATGCATATGCACCGTCCCCACCCATGTACCTCTGTTCCTACATACGTTTTTAGAACTGTGCCATCAAATGTATATTGGTTCTCCCCCTTTTTCCAAAATGTATTGCAGCACATTTCTCTTTAAATTCCACATGTCACTTGTCTGCCCAGCCTGCTAGTTTATTGATGTTTATTACAGGCAATTTTGTATCTTCCTCACCTTTTATCATTTTTCCAAGCTTGGTATCATCAGCAAATTTTGACATTTTACTCCGTATTCTTAACATCCAAGACAAAAAGGAGTGTTCCTGTTCTCCCAAGTCCAAAAAACAACCATCTATCATCGATGGACTGACCCACCTATGCCACAAACCTCAAATTTGTTAAACTAGCTTTTTACCTTGTCAGTTTTTTTTAAAAACAACATCCACTGCATTTCCTTCATTAATCTCCTCTTCAAAAAAAAAATCGATTTGTGAATTTCTTGCATTAAGTTTCAGAAGAAGATCAAGTCAGTTGAGGAGGTGAGGTAGTGAAGGTGTTTAATGGTGAAAGGCAACTTGACATCCTTTTCCTTTTCCAATAATGCGTTTTGGCCACAAAGTGTGGGACAATGCAATAGGAATGCTCAAGTCTCAGCCAGTTGCATCCCTAACTACTTTATACAAACTCACCAATCATCCACACAGATCGGAAAATGGGAAGTAAGTTTGATTTGTTGCAGGATAGCTCAGCAAACATTTCTATTCTAGGGATTCAGCAACCACTATTAGTAATGCAACAGCAGTAACCATCACACCACTATCTGATCACATGCTGTTTTACATCCTCGTTCCTCTGGTACATGTATAGCATGCGTATATCCTCTTAAAACAAGTTTTGTGTAAAGTCTGTGATCCTCACATCCAAGTTCATGCAACTGGTTGTATCCCATTGGATTCGTTTAGGATAACAGATTTTCCAAGGTCTGGTGAGGATGAAGGCATAGCGGACATTAAATAAGCTAGTGGGACTGCTTCTGATGTTTGCAGGTAGCAGACAAGAGAAAGCTGTATCTGTTATAACTTGACACTTCATTTGGAGATGTGAGATTATGAAGGGAAGAAAATAAGTAATGTATTTCAATTCAAATTTATAGGGAAATAATGAAGAATATATATTTAAATGTGTCTCTTATATATAGGAAAGTAATTCAGCAGAGGGCAGTGGAGGTTCTTCAGAGGAATGGCAGAGTGAATCTAACAGCTCAAGGTAATATGGCAAACAATTCACTATATATTTTCATTCTTAGGTGTTTAAGTTGTCAAGTACAGACTTCGTTTTAAGTTGCATTTTCCTTTCTCTGTGTAGAAATAGATGGTGTTGATAAAATGATGAGCACTCTTCAAATATTGCCCCAAAGCTTTCAGGATTGGCACTCAGAATCATGAGTGCCCTGCAAAATTGCCAGCAAGGAAAAATATATTGTGAAATTTCTTTATCTGGGTTACTTGCATAGATGTACTGCTTTTGTGGGTATTTGGTGCAGCCACAATAATTTGTGTTGGATCTTCAATGTAATAAAACTTCTTAATAGAAACATAGAAAAGTACAGCACAGTACAGGCCCCTTTGGCCCTCGATGTTGTGCCGAGCTATGTTCAAACCCAAGATCAAGCTATCCTACTCCCTATCATTCTGGTGTGCTCCATGTGCCTGTCCAATAACTGCTTGAAAGTTCCCAAAGTGTCCGACTCCACTATCACAGCAGGCAGTGCATTCCACACCCCAACCACTCTGAGTAAAGAATCTACCTCAGATATCCCTCCTATGTCTCTCACCATGAACCTTAAAGTTATGTCCCCTAGTAACAGCTACCTCCACCCGAGGAAATAGTCTCTGCCAATGTGCTTCAATTGGAGTATTAGCAACAAAACTTCCACTAAGCCACATACAGAGCTGTTGAGACATGGCCAAATGTTTAGTCTGAGATATCTTCCAAGGATTGACCTAAAGGAAGATGAGAACTGGAGAGGATTAGGGAAGGAGTTCCAGAGCTTAGGATCTAGGCAACTAAAGGCGCAGTGTCCGATGAAGGTTGGGGTTGCACAAGAGCATAGGATTAGTGTAGTGCTGAAATATTGAAGGATTGTAGTGCTGGATAAGGTTAGTGAAGGGCAAGGCCATGGAGAGATTTGAAAACAATGGTGAGAATTTAAAATTGAAGTGCTGCCAAGATGGGGGACAGTGTACATTACTGAGCACGTGATGGATTCGGTGCAAATTAGGACATCAGCGGCAGTGTTTTGGTTGAACTAAAGTTGATGGAGGGAGCATAGTGAGGGGGGAGGATGAGAGGACATCGGAACAAGATATATAAAATTTTAAAAGGAATCGATAAGAGTAAATGTAGATAAAGTGTTTGCTCTTATGGGGCAATCTAGAGTAAGAGGTCACAGCTGTTGGTTGAGAGGCAGTAGATTTAAAACTGAGATGAGGAAGAACTACTTCTTGCAGAGGGTGGTGAATTTATTTGCCCCATAGCGCAGTAGAATATGAATCGTTGAATGGTTTCAATAAGAAGATAGATATATTTTTCAAAAAAATAGATAAAAGGATATGGGGAACAGGTGGCAGATGGTTTTGAGACCAGGGAGAGATCAGCCATGACCTGACTGAATGGCGGAGCAGGCTCGAAGGCCTAAATTTGCCTGCTTCTGCTCCTATTTCTTGTGTTCCTATGAGAATGGCACTGTAACTTTGGATTTGTTGCATATGAAAATATTGCTTTGTCTTGAGTTCTGCTGTGATGACCATGGTAATAAGCTGTCCTGGTAAGTCAAACTAACAAATATTTCAGTATATTGTGTCCAAGAGAAAATAAATTAAAAATTACATTTTTTTTGTTTAAAAACATTGAAAAACCCAACCTCCACTCTGGACATAAATAGAAATTAAATTGGCTTTTGTTTTGTCTTTAGTGATTCTTCGAGTGAGTATTCAGATTGGACAGCAAATGCAGGAATTAATCTTCAGCCACCCAAAAGACCAACCAGACGGCGAGCCCCACGCATAATGAGCAGCTCAGAGGATGAACAAGATGATAAAGTTAAAGATTTGTGGAATCAAAAGCTAAAGAAACCCAAAGGAAGACCACGAAAGGTAGTTATAACTTTTAAATGAGTTTTTCAAAACAAAACTTGCCAGATAGTTTTGTGAATTAATGTACATCCTACTTTTGTACTGAGCCGTGCAAACCAGGGTAGGGTTCTGATTTTTGATTGGAATATTTCCTGCAGTCAAATAGCCACCTGACACTTGCTAAGATATTGCATGACAAATAAACCGAACATGGGTTAAAGTTTCTAAGTGCATCTGTGCCCACAGTATTTCCTTTGTGAAATTAAAAATGTTGAGTTAGTTCATTTTCTTGTGAATGCAATATTGCTATACAAGTACAGCAGATGCTGGAAATCTGAAATTAAAACAGTGTTGAAAATACTCAGTCCTGCTACATCTGTGGAGAGAGAAATAGCATTGTGGTTTCAGATCAGTGACTCTTCTGGGTGAGGCAAAAGCTGCTGCTGAAGGGCCATTAACCTGAAAAATCAATTTCCTTTTGTGAAATTAAAAATGTTGAGTTAGTTCATCTTCCCATGAATACGATATTGCTATACAGATGCTGGAAATCTGAAATAAAAACAATGCTGAAAATACTCAGGCCTGCTACATTCTACTATTGCTGGCAAGCCTATCACATGTTTCCACTCTTCTGTTTTCATTATGGTTTTTCTATTCCTGATAAAATTTGCTCGGATTATTTTACACCCTCATTTGAATGAGACTGTTCGGATGGAGTGCGACAAACAGGATTGTTTCCTGCATTAAAGAGCTAAAATACAGATGGCTAACACTAATGAAGTCTTATAAATTGGATCATTTATTTTGCTCATATAATATCCTGAGGGGTCTTGACAGGATTGATGTGAAGAGGTTGTTGTCTCTTAGGAAAGAACCTGGTGCTAGGAGCCAGTGCTTAAAGATAAGGGGTTGCACATTTAGGACGGAGATTAGGAGAATTTTTTTTCTGCAGCTTGTTACTCTTTTCAACTCTTCTTCAGAAAATGGTGGAAGCAGAATGTTTGAATATTCTTAAGGCAGAGATGGATCCTTGGTAAGCAAGGGGTAGAAGGTTATTGGGATAAGCAGGAGAGTGTAGTTGAGGTTACAATCAGATCAGCCATCATCTCATTGAATGGCAGAGCAGGTTCAAAGAGCTGAGTGGCCTACTCCTCTAAAAAGCTGTTTGTATGTTCATCTAAATCCTGTATCCATTAATGACAATGCAAATTCCCAATGTGCAATGTCGCACCAGCATATAATGTTATAGCTGGTGCTAAGAAACTATCGTTTTCAACAAATAAACAGTTTAAAGTTGGGGAGAGAATAGTCATGTGCACAATGGTGTGTCTCTGCAATTACATAGTTCTGTTTTCCTCCTTGCATTGCAGAGACCAAATCCTGTGCCAACTGGGGAAGGTACAATTTTAGAGGAATGGCATCCACCAAAATGGATCACAGATACAGTACCGCGCAGGTCACCTTATGTTCCACAGATGGGTGATGAGGTAAGAAAACAATGACATGAGATTACTATGTTTATACGTGAGGAAATGATCTCAGGTGTAAATAAGAGAATTTTGTGGAGATTGTTTGTTTACACAAAATAATTAAATTGTGTGTGTGCCCCCTGCCATTTATCTTAAGTGTTTTTTATTTATTTGATCTCCTCTAATGTCATGTCTACTAGGTATCCCAATTTTTCACATTTATACCTGTGGAATGATTCAGTATCTATTTGTGTATTCCAATAATTTTGTTAATTGTGATATTCTTTTCATCAGTGTTTTCAAAATTTGTGACCTTATTTGTAATTAATAATGTCAATTATGATCACACCCCCTGCTAAGAAAATAAATCTTTCCTACCCACCCTATTGTAATTTTGTGCGCCTCACTTTAATCTCTTTGCTTTCTCTGTTCCACAGAAAGCTACCACACCATTTCAAGTCTTTCCTCATACTAAGTTTCTGGCAGCATTTCTTGTAAATTTCTGCTGCATCCTCTCTAATGTGATTATATGCTTTCTATAATGGAGTGAGCAGAACTATACCTGGTATTCTTGCTGTGGCTTAATTAGTGTTTTGTACAGTTATGGCATGTATCCTATGCTTCAGCTAATACTGTAAAGTATGATGAAAACCAATGGTGATGTTCATTATTCACCCACAGAAGGACAATATGTTCAGTTTTAAAATATAAAAATTTGTTTGACAGAACATACTGTAGCATGACCTAGTATATTTATCGTTCAGTAACATTTAAAAATCATGCACTTTGGGCCATTTCAAACATTCCTGAGAATAATTTGTTTCAACAGGTTGTCTACTTTCGTCAAGGCCATGAGGCTTATGTTGAAGCTGTCAAAAAAGCAAAAATATACACCATTAGTTTACGAAAGCAGCCATGGCATAAACTGGAACTTAGGGTAAGAAGAAAGAATGAATTTATAGAATTAAAATTTGACATGAAGAATGCATTAAGAATTGTCACAATTTCTATGTTTCTGTTTTCTGCCCACGATCAGTATGTTTGTATGAAAGAGGAGTGTGTTTTCGTACCCTCTTGAGTGTCCCAATTAAATTTTAACAGCAAGCTTAAAATAAAGGAGGTTATTTATTATCTCTTGTTTACTCCAAATTTCGTGCAACGTTTCACTTGCTCATCTGGCACATACTTTTACATACTATAAGATTCAGGTGAAAATAATGGACTGTTATAGCTTATCTTAGTCTCTTTCGTGACAGACCTCTAATTTCTTGGATGAAGATGATGCTTTAGTTGAAATGAAGGCCTGGTATAAAGCAAAGGATTCTCATAAGCTGTGAAGTTTCTTGTTGTCTCATTTCCAGGAAGTTGGATCTCATGTGAACTTCATGTGCAGCTGGTTGAAGAGTCCTCTCTTTTTAGGATCTTTCACTTTCAAGGCTTATTACCTTTATTGCTTGGATGACTTGCAGCTTAGATGGATTTTGGTGGAACGTTGAGCTTGTAAAATGTCTCACAATAAGATAGCCATATTTATTGTCTGTTTTTAAACCAGCTAAATGCTGCTTGCATACAAATTTTCCAAATAAGGTTACTAATAATTATGTTGATTTATATATACGTCTTGTGTTATGCCTTTCAGACCTTGAGTTTGAGACAACCAATGTCTTTGTTTTGTCTATTCAATTTTGTTCCCCCTTTAGACAGGGGAGTAGTTTCAATCCACAGAGTCAGGTGACCCATTGGGCAGCCACTTTTGCAGTCGTTTGACATGTTTTAAAATAAAAATTGAAATTCACAACACATTGTATATAATGGCAAAATTTTACTAGTTAATGCTAAATAATGTATTATGCATGTGTAGCTTTATAGTATCTAGATGCTCAAAGATATTAAATATATCAGCTTTTTAAAAATTAAACTTTTTTGAATGTGGATATTTCATTACCACTGCCAAGTCAGGAATAATATTTTAAGGACAGCAGTTATCTGTATTTTTTTTTCTTGAAATTTGTGGTACACGTGTTTTTGTTAGAATTCTCACAACTGAAGATGCCAACTGGGGTGCACTTCTGGCAATCATTCTATACATATAACCATTGTGTGAGCATTAACCAATATCAATATGCTTGCATTTCAGTACCTGACATTGTATCACTCAATATATAATAGCTTTCATCATTGCTGGCTACTGATCATTTAGCCTACGATGCTGAAATTAGAAATGAAATAGAAAATGGAAATTACATCAACAGAAGGGTCAGATTTTATGGTGTTTCTACTCATTAGGTCATAAAGGCGAGTCATAATTTGTAATTGACAAATGTTTTCCTCCATTTGTTCATTGTTTTTAAATCTGATGGATCATTTTACGAGTTATGTTTTTACTAATGGGAGAAGTATCAATAAAATGTTATTAGACTATTAACCAGCTAAGTAGCATTTTGTATATCAAGTGTTGGCTGAGATTTGAATATGTTGAATCTATAACTTTCTACTATCAGGAATTAATTTACTTATCAAACCTGGGGGAATTTTGAACTTCTTTATGTTTTATAAACAGGATCAAGAATTTTTAAAAATTGTTGGACTAAAATATGAAGTTGGCCCTCCTACCCTATGCTGCCTAAAACTTGCCTTCATAGACCAGGATACAGGCAAAATTGTGGATAAGTCATTTTCTCTGAAGTATGTTCACTGTGTCTTAATATTTTTGGTTAACTGTTTTAATTTAACAAAATTGTACATATGAACATGATCTTAATAAGTTGTTGCTGCAATTAAGAACATGACCACAAATCCATTTTTGAGAACTGATATTCAGGAGCTTGTGAAATTATCCTTTGTTTTGAAGCTGATATTGATTTATCAGCCTTCCTTAATTCTTCTTCAGTGAGAACCATCGATGCATTGAAGTTAGCCAGTGCAACCACTGACAATGAGAAGCACAGCATTTATCTCTTTGCAAATTTAAAATCTACACGTGTGAAAAATAGAAACTAAGAAATGGGAGTAGACCAACTTAGCCATTGAGCCTATTCTGCCATTCAGTCATGGATAAGCTGTGACCTTGTTCCATATACAAGCTTTGTCCACCGTTCCCTATAGACTTTTGAAACTTGAAGCAGCTACAGAAAGCACCAAAAACGTGTAAAGTTTTAACAGCCAGAATAAATTAAACAGCAACTAACCTGCAAGTAGTGATAATTCATTTAAATATGCTGTTTGTGAGTGGGACAGTGAATGGGGTGACATTCTTTGTGTAGCTTAATCTTCTGTAGCTGCACATTCATTCAGAGATGGTGTCATTTGGTGTGTGAAGTTCCAAAATGGCAGCATTGGCATAAAATTAACATTCTACATAATCTCAGCTGCTTCCACATCTGGCAGTTGCAAGTGTACGTCCATTAATTCCTTTACCAAAGTGGCATTTGGCATTCTGGTAAAGGAATTGATGGGTGTACATTAATGGCATTAGGCACTCTGAGTCACAAGCGCGCACCATTCTGAAACTGCTTGTAGTACCCCAAAAAATGGGAGTTAGTCTTTGAGTCCATACCAGCAAATGTAAGTTAGACTATTTAATTCCGCGCTTAACCATGTAGAGGAAACAAAGTAAGGGAAAGTGAGATCTGTTTTACAGAGAATAAAGTAGCTTTTTAAAAACCTCCAATAATTAAAGTACTTAAAGTTTATTTATTAGCCACAAGTAAGGCTTACATTAACACTGCAATGAAGTTGCTGTGAAATTCCTCTAATTGTTACACTCCGGCACCTGTTTGGGCCAATGCACCTAACCAGCATGTCTTTCAAAATGTGGGAAGAAACCACAGCGCCCAGACGCAACTCACTCGGACATGGGGAGAGTGTGCAAATTCCACACAGATAGTCATCCTGGAATCAAACCCAGGTTCTTGGCACTGAGGCAGCAGTGCTAACTATTGTGCTGCCCCTAGATTTGAATGGAGAAGGTTTAACTTTTGCTGGAGTATTTGCAAGCTAGTGATTCAGCAATGATCAGTGATCTACCAATGTAGCAAAGTTTGTGGAGAAGCAGGGGAAATCAGACAGCTTGATTTCCTTATTTAACTGAACTGATGTGGACCCTGAAAACTGACATCTGATTTGTTCCACGGCATCAGAGAGTGTTGATAACCTCACCAATTTCAATGTTCTAGATTTAATATTTCATTAATACATTATCTGTAAAGTCCACTTCTATTTCAGTGATCTTCTCTGTATGCACTTCTGCTGGAATTAATGAATTTATTGTTATTTTTAACTTGGCTGTCTGTTTTAATTTTTCTTTGTTTTTGTTGTATTTCAAATCAGATAAGATGCAGAGCATAGGTTTTCACTGTGCTCCAGTTAATCCCAATCTTAGTTTAAGTACCACTCCCACCAACCCTCAAGTGCATAATTAGGGACAGTTATCTATTATCAACCTGATTGTTTTTTTTAAGGAAAAGTAGAATGATGTTGTTCTGTTTCAGGTATCATGACATGCCTGATGTGATTGATTTCCTTGTATTACGTCAGTTTTATGATGAAGCAAGGGAGAGGAATTGGAAAGCCAGTAAGTTTTAATTCTGTTTCCTTGTTTAAATCTGCTAAATGAATGTGATCTTGTAAATCTAACATAAATATATTTAGTAATGTTAAAGTCTGGAATTTTATTTCTGTTGTTGTGAGGTTACCTCGCACAGGATATTTGTCATTTGTCTGGAAGTTCAGCTCAAGATCTGCTCCACAACTTTCACATATGATATGATATAATCAACTTCCAGAAGGCCTTCCAATGACGACCTCTCAGCTTGGTTCTTCTGCACAACATCACAGTTGTGGCCATATTCAATTAATTCAGTCAGTCCACAATGCACTCATCTTTCATGAATGCTATTAAACATTACTTTTGTGATTTTTAACCTTGAAATTTATTGCGGTACATGTATGGATAAGGCTGGAAATGGTTAATTGTATACACAGTACAGTTCTTGAGAAATACCCTTTAAAAGTTTTTGCTTGGGTTCAGTATTTGTATCTTAAGATGATTAACCTGAAGGCGGTTTTGGAAAATAATTAATGTGCTCTTTGATGCATACATCTCCCCTAACAATAGCTAAAATTTCAGCCAGCGCTCCTCTTCAGGTTGAAGGGGTGTGCCTGATCTTTTGTTGGAACTGTCTCCTACAGGAATGTAATGGTCACATTTTTACAGGTTGTCACTTCCTACATTGGAAGCCTATAGTTGCATTTATTATAAATTGTTGAATATTTTAAGCTTGATATCATTCTGACCATAGATAATTATCACGTCATCAAAATAATTAATTTATCGTTTGTATTCCTTTTGTTGCTACAGGTGACAAATTTCGATCTATAATAGATGATGTTTGGTGGTTTGGCACTGCATTAAGTCAGGAACCATTCCAGTCAGCATACCCTGATAGTCATTTCCAGTGTTACACTGTTCGGTAAGTTGGGAGGGAATGTGGCTGGGTTGGGATTCTCCTGGCCCACTGCGCTGCTCGAGTGGTGCAGCTGGCTAGGAGACAGCAGTGAGGTTCACCGGTCGCATGCATCCCAGGCACTTTTTGTTAGTGCAATCAGCTCTGTGCTGGAAATTGGCACAGAACTGGTTATCATATGGAAATTTGACTTGCTAATGATAATCATGTTATTAATATTGAAATCAACTTTGCCCCCAAGCTGATTTCACCAGCAAAATGGGGCCAGCAGTAACAATGGGTGAGGCAAGAAACAGTTGAGAGGCAATCTCATTTAAACATAGAAGATACTTGGAGGGCTTGACAGAATAGAAGCTGAGGCTGGAGAGTCTAGAACTGGCCTTTATAGGCTGGAATTTTACTACCCTGCCCACTATGGGAGTTCAATCGGGCAAGGGATGGACAATGGAAAGCTCAGTTGACCTTGAGCAGGATTTTATAGTTCTGGGATGAGTGAGGCCATAAAATCCCACTCATAGACCCAAAATGGTAAAATAGGGCCCTAAGTGCTCTGCAGACTTGAAACTGGTTTCATATCCGACTTTTAGACCCGTTCTCAGGCGCCCCTACACGCACTCTGCCTAAAAAAAAATCAGCGATTCTGAGTCGTACTGCGGGGCTTAACATGCCTGAAACCCTGCAGCTCCGATCAGTGCCTCCAACTGCACATGTGCAGAAAAAAAAGATAGAATGCTGCCCCTTCACCACATTGCTCCTGGGCCAGATAATGCCTCCTCCGGCCCCCAAAGTCATTGCCTCACCTCAGTAACATTTCAGACCCCCATCCACCCATCCCGCTGCCACCCAGACCAATCATGGGCTCCTCCTCTCCCTTCCCCTCCACTGATCTCAGGCAGAGTGGCAGCGGACCCCCTTCCCCTCCATTGATCTCACGTAAAGTGGCAGCAGACCCCCCTTCTGCTCCACTGATCTCAGGCAAAGTGGCAGTGGACCCCCCACTGATCTTGGGCAAAGTGGCAGTGGATTCCTCATCCCAACTGATCTCAAGCAGAGAGCTGTCAGATACTTGGCACTTAACTCCTCACTAACTGGAGCGCATGAATTTGACTTGTATGGAGCATGTCTGTTTCGTGCTGATTCTGGATGGGTGAACGTGGTGATAAAGGGAGAAGTCCTGGTATAGTTGGATGTAGAGCCCATTAAGTCAATTTAAATACATGCAAATGCATTTAAATAGTTGTTTCCAGTGCGGTCCCAATCAAGGCCATTTTTGGAACTTGGTAAAGGGGAACCGGCGGGGAGGCAGGCACAGATCGTGCTACTCGCCTCACTCCCAACTTTACCAAGTTTTTTTTCTTGTGTTTTTATATTCAGTCTTGGAAACATTGACAATTTGCAGGGTGCATTTTTATTGCCACTTGAAGATTCATATTAGTAGTGACCAGTTATGATTTGTAGAAGGTTGATGTGATCCCATTTAAAACAGGGCTTAGGTTGCCTGAACTTGTACAACTTGTAAGCTAGTAGAGGAATAACTTTCCCAATCTATCAATAACAGCTTGCATTTATATTGTGCATTTTAACTTGGATGAAGTGCCATTGGACATTGTGCTATCTCAGTTGAGTTGGATTCAACTTCTGGAACAAAACACTGATACTTTGTCTCTTTAGCCACTCTTGTAGGAACTTGCTACTTTCATTGCATTTGTGTGATGAGTATTTCTAGGCTCCTTGAAGAAGACCCCTCAAGTCTGTTACGAATTGCTCAGAAGTTGCATGCAAACAGAAATATTTGGCATTCAATTAAACCAACGTTTTTATTCTGGTTTAACTTTTTTGAATTGTAACCTGAACTTCACTTTATTATATTTCTTCCCTATTTTCCTTTTTTTCTGGATTTGCCAGGCTAAATATTCCCTGATATGAGTGTGTCAACTGCCTACACTAAGGCTTTAGCCAGCAATCTACAAAGGGGAGGGTGAGCTGATGCAGTGCAAGTTCCTTTGCCTTTTTGGAGTAGGTCGAGATCAGTAAATCATCTTTGAGTAGTTATGGGTATAACACTATTACTCTGACATAATACATTGAAACTCTGTTATTGTAATAAGATTGTGAAAGAAATACTTAACCTTGGAGCAGCTACCATATGCTAGAGCACTTCACAGCAAATGCATTATTTTTGTGTAGTCACTTATGTAGGCAACATAATAGCCAATTTGTACCCACTAAGGTCCCAAAGACATTGAGGCAATAAATAACCAGTTAACTTGTTTTGTTCATTTAGGTTGATGGAGGAATGTTGACCAGACTATTAGGAGAGCTTCCTGCTATTTGAAAGGTCTTAGTAAATGCATGAAGTTGCTACCTTTTGGACAAAACAATATAGCTCTTCTCCAGATGTCACTCTGAAAAGCAAACATATATGCATCAAGCCTTGGAGTCAAGACTTGAACATACAACCTCCTTAGTATATATTTAATGGGAGTGAATATGTACTATCTATGATGAATAACTTGTGTGTCTCTTTTATTTTGTCTCCACAGCTGGGAGAATAATGAAATTGAAAGGCTCAGTCCTTGGGATATGGAACCTATTTCTGAAAATGGTAAACCAGCTGAAATCCTTTGTTTATGTTTAGCACACAGGCTCCACAAAATTATCAATGAGAAACAGTTCCACTACAAGGGGAGTAGAAAAAACAATAACTTATATTTATATTAATGTTATAAGACATCCTAAGTTGCTTCACCAAAGTGGAATTCTTCAAGGATGTAACTTGTAGAGTTGATAAAGGGAAGCTGCACGGATCAGTGCTAGGACTCCAACTATTCACAATGTACATTAATGATATAGATGAGGGAACTAAATGTAACATCTTCAAATTTGCAGATGACACAAAACTAGGTGGGAGATTGACTTGGGAGAATGACGAGATGCTTCAGTGTGGTTTTGACAAATTGAGTAAATGGGCAAATGTATGGCAGATGCAGTATAATGTGTGTAAGTGTGAGGCTATCCACTTTGGCAGCAAAAACAGGAAGTCAGATTATTTTCTAAATAGCTACAGATTGAGAGGGGGGGAATCTGCAATGAGACCTGGATGTTCTGTACACCAGCCACTGAAAGTTATCATCCAGGTGGTGAAGAAGGCAAATGGTATATTTGCCTTCCTAGAGAGGGGATTTGAGTACAGGAGCAGGAATGTTTTGCTGCAGTTATACAGGGCCTTGGTGGGACCACACCTGGAATATTGTGCATAGTTTTAGTCGCCTTTTCTGAGGAAGGATGCTCTTGCTATGGAGGGACTGCAGTGAAGGTTTAACAGACTGATTCCTGAGATGATGGGACAGTGCATGTGGACGGATTGAGTCAATTATGATATCCACTGGAATTCAAATCAACATAAGTATAACATTTTTTGATGTTGCCATACATGAAATCCCAAGCTTTTCAATTTCCTCAACTGTTCCACATCTCATTAAAAACAAACATTTCTATTTTGGATCCCACATCAAAGATCTTTACTAGCATCTTTAAAATGTCAAACTGAATTCTGACATAATGAAGCCTTTGAAAGGCAAGCAGTCAAATTGACATAATAACTCTTGAGAAATACGAACGTAGAACTTCATGGACAGAATTTTTTTTCTAACCTGCACCTATAAGTCAATGAAAGTACTCCAGCAGACTTGTTTTAACTCTCATTGACAGCTTAAAGCCTGTTTTTTTTTATTTTAAGGAGTAGGGAGTTTAAAAAACATTGCCATGAAACTGATTTTATCTGCCCTTCAAGAGCATTTATATCAATAGTTGAAACCCCCATAGTGTGGGTTAAGGCACTTGGAAATGTTTGAACTTAGCACTCTGTTCAAATGGCCTGACCGAGTCTTGGTTTTCTTCTGCTTATTAGCAGTGTAGATAGGCATCATGAATGACTTCCAGTATAAAATATCTCTGAACGGGTTGCTTGTTCATTTTGGTTCACACCAAACTATTGACTTCATCAACAAGATTGTATGTTTTGAATCTAATGAATTTTGCTTGAAGTTTGCCTTGCTGTGCTCACATGTAGAGTATTGGTAGGAGGCATATAGTGAATGTCCAAATCATAACTGCATGCTCAAAAACAGTCAGCTCCTCTCAAAGTTGCTTTAGTTGACCCTATAAATTTCTGATAACTGTCCATTGTATTGGCTTGATTATCTTTTATACTACTGTTCAAATTGTAGCTGAATATCCTGATGATCCTAGTGCCGGTGTTCCTGTGACCGTGGAAGAGTTAGAATCCCTGCTCTACAAACCTCAAGAGGGAGAGTGGGGAGAAAGATCACGAGATGAAGAATGTGAACGTATTATAAGGGGCATTGATGACCTTCTAACACTTGGTGGGTTCACTAATAGCATTTATTTTCTGGACTAGCTCTTTGATACTTGGAGTGGCTTATGCCAGTGTAATACCACTATTCAGTACTACTGGAAGTAACAGAAATGGATGTGCTATTTTATTAACAGAAATAGCAACCCCCTTTAATGCTCCTGTGGATCTTCGGACATATCCTGTCTATTGTATGGTGGTTTCCTATCTTACAGACCTCAGCACCATCAGAATGAGGCTGGTCAATAGGTTTTACAGGTATGTGTGTTTTCTCCACATAGAGATATAAAAGTGCTCACTACTATAAATAAATGTTTTTTAACAATGTTTGAATATTCAAAGTTTGCGTAACTAATTTTAAGGTTATGTTAATTGTAAGTAGAAGATGTTTCAAGAATCCGGTGATTCGGTCGGCCTTGTTGCTCAACAAGGGGCTTACACGCGGTGGGTCGTGCGAGGGCTGCTCTTGGATGTTGTTTCGAGAGTTGCCTAGTGCTTCACATTGTTAGTGTATGCTTAAACTGGACCTTCTGATGGGCAACATGACAGCTCAGTGACTATCGCTGTTTGCTATGCAGATACGTGGATTTGGGCCAGTGTCTACGGGAGTTTGCACGTTCTCCCCGTGATTGCTGGGTTTTCTCTGGGTGCTCCGGTTTCCTCCCACACCCCAAAAACGTGCTCTTAGGCTGATTGGTGTAACAAATTGTCCCTAAATTAGTCTTTTCTCAATCTTCCAATAGGCGCAGACAAAGGTCATAGGTATAGGAGGGCACTCACAATGTTAAAACGGTGGCGCGGGCTCATTGGGCTGAAGGGCCTGTTTCCTGTGCTGTGTTGTTCTTTGTTCTAGGAAGGTTTAAAGAATGGAAGTTTAAATATGGACATGTATTAAAGTAGAAATTATATACGTTTTTGTAACCTATCAGTTCTTAAAAATCCTTACACTGAGTTTGTTGACGTTCCTTGTTCAAAAATAAAGTATGTATGTTCTTATTAGTTGCAAAAATCATCTAATAGTTTAAAACAAAACTACAAACATTGTTAATGAATATTGCCGCCTTTTTTGATAGTGAATAAAAGATCATTAAACAAAACCTATGAGTAACAGTCATTAATATGTCATGTGAAGGTCTACTGCAGTAACATCAGAGACCAGTTTGCCAGACTTGCAATGGCCAGGAGCCAGCAATGTTGATTCTAGTGGCTATTATTGGCTACGAGTTTTGAAATATCTGGTATTGCTTGCTGCTTTGGCATGGTATAAACATGGCTACAGTTTTTTTTCTAATATGGCTTGAAGGGAAATAGCAATTTTATACCCATTCGTTATCTGAAATGTTCGTATTTCATGTATAACAAATGCTGTTTTTAAAGTTTTAAAGTTTATTTATTAGTGTCACAATTAAGCTTACAAAAAACACTGCAATGAAGTTACTGTGAAAATCCCCTAGTCGTCACACTCCAGTGTCAGTTTGGCACACTGAGGGAGAATTTAGCATGGCCAGTGCACCTTACCAGCACATCTTTCGGACCGTGGGAGGAAACTGGAGCACCTGGAGGTAACCCATTTAGACTCCATATGGACAGTGACTCAAGCCGGGAATCGAACCCGGATCCCTGGTGCTGTGAGCTAGCAGTGCTAACCACTGTGCCACCATGCTCAGTTAGATAATATGTATGAAAATTTACAGCCCAAAAATACTCCAGCATCCTTCTCTAGCCTGTGGAGTTAACTAATTGTCAGCTAGATTGTTATGGAGAAACAACAATGTGCCTGTGTGTTTGGCCTACAAGAGAAAATTCCTCAGGTTTCTGTGTCTGATTTGTATCTAGTGTGGATACCAAGTAAGGCCATAATTTGGTTCTTCAGTAATTTTGTGCCCAAGCATGAAAATACTGATGCTCACCTGAGCAATGATCATTTGGGTAAAGTATTGGCTCATGTGCATTTGAGCTGAATTATAGCTTTCAGGAAATGAGAAGAGAATATAACAGTGGAGAAGAATTGAATTCTATGTATATATTGCATTTTCTTTGGTGGGGGTTGGTGATCATGGAAGAAGAGGGACAAAGCTAAGATAAATAAAATTGTTGTCAAGGCCGCAAATGTTTGAGTACATCTAAACTTTTTGTTAACCTAGCAACTAAACAATTAACTGAAAAATGGAAATTAGAAGAATTAAATTGGAATCTGAATCTTGATTTGACATTTGTTGTTTGTCTTTCCAAGTAAATAAATATTGTCAGTCTTAGCCAGGTTGTTTGAGGGAAGAAGAGAAAAGGTAACTGTGCTGATTACATATTGCAGTGATTCAAAAATTCTTCCCAGCAGCTTTGCTGATGACTTGTTTTAATTACTTGGAGTTTGCTGTTAGCTGGACTAACTTTGGAGACTGATTTTTGCCATTTTTGTCCATTTGTTATCTGACCATAGTTTATAATTGACAAAACACTCAGCTATGAATTCCCCCAATTATAGTTACAGTTATGATTTTACTTACCATATTTAGATATGAGAATAGGAGAAAAGTTTTGTGCTCCATGCAATTTTTTTAGTCAAGAACAAACTGAGATGTTCTGTGATAAAATAATTAATGGCTACTATCAGTGGAAAATCTCCATTTCACATGAGCGAAATATTCAATGACTGCTGATTGTAGTTCTGTATTGGATTTACGTGTATTTAGAAATTACTTGAGAGGCTGACATTTTTGTAATCAATCTTTGTATCCTGCAAATAAATTGTGTTGCAGTACTGTTATACTGAGATTTTGAAATAGTAGTTTGTATGTCTTGTGCTATAACTTGCAGGAGGATCAGTGCACTTGTGTGGGAGGTGAGGTACATAGAGCATAATGCAAGAACTTTCAACGAACCAGACAGTCCTATTGTTACATCGGCTAGAAAAATCACTGACCTGCTTCTTAAGTTCATTGAGTGAGTAATCTCATTTTTATTCCCAAAAGGTTAAAGTTCAAGTTCTATCATAGCAAGTATGAAACTGAATTCAATAATGGAATAGTTCGCAAACTAGCCCAGATAATAATTCTGGAAGCAGCTAGATTGTTTGGGAAAGAGGATCAAAGGATGACTTCTTCCATTCTGATATGGAGTGATAGTTGATACGCCCAGTGCGCGAGCTGCAAGGCATATGTGTGCACACTAGCACAATCTATATACTACAGATCAATGACCAAGGTTGAAGTGATTTTGGTTTAGGATTGAACTGGCATAGAATGAGCAGTTTCCTGACTTCTGTAAATCATCCCCACACCTGTGGGAAGGTTGCTGGAGGTGAGGTGCAATGCAGGATTGCAGTGAGGAAGCTGAAGAAGAGGGTTGGTTCTTTTGCACAGTATTTTTTTGACCTCAGTTTCACTGAAATAGAGTCCATAGTCGCTCTGTTGGTGAGGATTGTGGCTTGCATGTCTTCAAGGAGTGGGCAGAGGATAGTGACAAATTTCCAAGGCAGCCAAATATAAGGTACTCCATAAGCCTGGTTGACAGCCAAGGGTTTTTGTGAGCTCTGATAGGATCATGTCATAGAATCATACAGCGCAGCAGAGGCCCTTCAAGTCTGTACCGACATATTAGAAACATCTGAACTCCTGCCTAATCCCATCTGCCAGCACTTGGCCCATAGCCATGAAGGTTATGATGTGCCAGTCGTCCAGATACTTTCTAATGGATGTGAGGCAACTCACCTCTACCACTCTCCCAGGCAGCATATTCCTGCCCGTCATCAACCTTTGGGTAAAAAAGTTTTTCCTCACATCCCTGAAACCTCCTGTTCCTCACCTTGAACCTCTGTCCCTCGTGATTTACCCTTCAAATAAGGGGAGCAGCTGCTCCTTATCCACCCTGCCCAAGCCCCTCATAACTTTAGACACGTTGATCAGGTCACGTACAGCAATTGGTGCTGCTCTTTACATTTTTCTTGGATTTTTCCCTGTAGGGAAGGAAATCTGCCACCCCACGTGACCTAGCCTACATGGGACTCCAGATGCCCTCTAATGGTCTAGCCATTCAGTTCCGGTTCAAAGACAGTTGGGATAAATACTGGCCCAGCTAATGACACTCTGATCCCATGAATCGGTTTTTTTTAGAATTGCCACACATTGAAGATCAAGTCTGTGGTGGTGCTTATGGGCAAAAATGCACTGGAAAGTGCTCATCAGTCCGTGGGAGGAGACAGTTGAGGATGATCCTTGCAATGATCTTTCCCTGTGGCAGACAAACAGGGAAGCTCTTTTGTTATTTTAGTTGGACGTCTCCCCTTTGAACATGTTCACTCCATCCTTGAGAACCGCTGGCATGCAGCCCCCTCCGGTTGAGGGAAATCTGGTTTTGTAGCAGTGCCAGAGGTGCATCCTTGAAATGTTTCATAATTTCAGCAGGGAATCCATCTGATCGACTGGCTTTGTTGTTTCATTTTAGCAAGCATTATTATCTCCACTATTGGGTGCCATGTCTTCAATTGCACAGGCCTCAAGCGCTAGAATTCTCTCCCTACACCTAGACACATTTGAAGTTTATTTATTAGTCACAAGTAAGGCTTACATTAACACTGCAATGAAGTTACTGTGAAATTCCCTTGTTGCCACATTCCGGCACCTAGCCAGCACATCTCCCAGACTGTGGGAGAAACCGGAGCACCCAGAAGAAACCCATTGATACGGGAGAACGTGCAAACTCTGCACGAACAGGGACCGAAGCTGGAACCGAACTTGGACCCCTGGTGCTATGAGACAGCAGTGCTAATCACTGCTGCCCCTATAAGTCAAACTTGGTATGAGTGTGAAGGTTTCCCTCCCTGAATCGCATTAGCAAACCAATAAATTTTTATGACAATCATTGGCATCTGCTTGACTGCATCTACATCATCCATACACGCAAGAGACCAAGGAAATGTCCACTTTACCTAAGCCATGACAGACACTGACTGCTGGCCTTATCTAACTAACTATCTCCATCAGCCTGACCCCCAAGCAATGGAGGCAACAGAAGCAATTACACAAGAAAATTAACACTGAAGACGTCAAAGATTCCACCAAGGCAGCTGTTCTCAGCATCTGCTAACCTCTGGCCCCCAGGATCTACAGTGTGTCTGTAGTGCCTGGTCAAGCTTAAAATCCATCTTCAAGGAGATCCAGTTGTAAAGGAGTTGGTGTCTTCCCATCTGCCACTCATCGTTTTACGTCCGTCATCATCAGTGGTTGACTATGCTAATTAACCACCCCTTATACGACAACTGATTGTGGAGTTGAGGAATAAAAAGGGAGAGATCACATTGCTAGGGGTGTACTATAGGCCACCCAACAGCCCGAGGTCGGTGGAGGAAGGCATTTGCAGGGGCATTTTGGACAGGTGCAGGAAGAATAGAGTGGTTGTAGTGGGTGACTTTAATCTTCCAGGAGTGAATTGGAGGGGGCCTAGAGCTGGGGGTACGGAGGGAGAGGAGTTTGTGAGATGTGTTTTGGAAGGGTCGCTAGAGCAGTATGTAACTAGCCCGACTAGGGGAGGGGCTATACTTGATTTAGTGTTGGGTAATGAGCCGGGGCAGGTGGGTGAGGTAGAGGTAGGCGAACATGTGGCTAACAGTGACTACAAGTCCGTCTACTTCAGGTTAAAAATGGAAAGGGACGAGTGCCGGCCGAACGGGAGTGTGCTGAACTGGGGAAAGGCGAGCTATAGCAGGATTAGGAGGGAGCTGCAGGACACTGATTGGGAGGGACTGTTAGCTGGAAAGTCCACGGTTGGCAAGTGGGAGGCTTTTAAGGGCAAAATGAAATGGTTGCAGGGGAGGTATGTTCCGGTTAAGCAGAAGGATGGGAAAGGTAGGATTAGAGAGCCATGGATTACAGGGGGTATTGAAGACTTGGTCAGGAAGAAGAGGGAGGCGTATGTTAGGTCGAAACGACTGGGTACAGAGAGTGCGCTGGAGGAATATAGAGAGAGTAGGAGGGAGCTAAAAAGGGGAATTAGAAGGGCAAAGAGAGGGCATGAAATGGCTTTGGCTGGTAGGATTAAGGAAAATCCAAAGGTATTTTATTCCTATATTAGAGGCAAGAGAGTAGTTAGAGGGAAAATTGGTCCTCTTAGGGACAAGAGTGGAGAGTTATGTATTGAGTCGGAGGGAATGGGGGAGCTCCTGAATGAATACTTTGCGTCGATATTCACGAAGGAGAGGGGTTCGGAATCATGCGGTCTCTTGAAGGGAGCTGAGGATCAGTTGCATGAGATATCTATTACGAGGGAGGAAGTGCTAGGGCTTTTAGGTAGCGTAAGGACGGATAAAGCTCCGGGGCCTGATGGTATTTATCCCAGGCTGCTTAGGGAGGTGAAAGATGAAATTGCTGGGCCTCTGGCGCAAATCTTTGTCTCTTCTTTGGACACAGGTGAGGTCCCAGAGGATTGGAGGGTAGCAAATGTGGTACCGCTGTTCAAAAAAGGTAGTAGGGACAACCCTGGAAATTATAGACCGGTGAGTTTGACATCGGTGGTAGGGAAATTAATGGAAAAAATACTTAGGGGTAGGATGTATGAGCATTTGGAGCGTTGCGATCTGATTAGGGATACGCAACATGGCTTTGTTAGAGGGAGGTCTTGCCTTACGAATCTGGTGGAATTCTTTGAGGAGGTGACAAAAACGGTTGACGATGGGAGAGCCGTTGATGTCATCTATATGGATTTCAGTAAGGCGTTTGACAAAGTCCCTCATGGTAGGCTGGTAGAAAAGGTTAAGGCGCATGGGATACGAGGCCAGGTAGCTAGGTGGATTGAGAACTGGCTGGGTAATAGGAGACATAGGGTAGTTGTGGAGGGGACCTTGTCGGGCTGGAGGCCAGTGACCAGTGGTGTGCCACAGGGCTCAGTACTGGGACCTCTCCTCTTTGTAGTATACATAAATGACTTGGAAGAGAGCGTAGGTGGTGTGATCAGCAAGTTTGCTGATGACACCAAGATGGCAGGGTTGGCGGGTACTGAACTGGATTGTCAGGTGATACAACAGGATATAGGTAGGTTGGTGCGTTGGGCAGATAGGTGGCAGATGGAATTTAATCCTGACAAATGTGAGGTGATGCATTTTGGAAGGAATAATGCAGAGAGGAGCTATGTGATAAAAGGTAGACAGATTAGGAGTATAGACATACAGAGGGACCTGGGAGTGCAGGTTCACAAATCCATGAAGGTTGCGTCACAAGTGGAGAAGGTTGTTAGGAAGGCTTATGGAATGTTAGCCTTTATAGGAAGGGGTATAGAGTATAAAAGCTGCCGTCTAATGCTTCAGTTGTACAGTACGTTGGTTAGACTGCATTTGGAGTACTGCGTCCAGTTCTGGTCACCTTACTACCGGAAGGATGTGGAGTCTCTGGAAAGGGTGCAGAGGAGGTTTACCAGGATGTTGCCTGGCATGGAGGGGCTGGGTTACGAGGAAAGGTTGGAGAAACTGGGACTATTCTCCTTGGAAAGACGGAGATTGAGGGGGGACATGATAGAGGTATATAAGATACTGAAGGGAATAGATAGAGTTAATAGTGAGAGACTGCTCCCTAGACTGGGTACAAACACGAGAGGTCATGATTTAAGGGTGAGGGGGGAGAGGTATAATTTGGAAGCGAGAGGAAGGTTCTTTACGCAGAGAGTTGTGGGGGTATGGAACGCGCTACCGAGTAGGGTGGTGGAGGCAGGAACGTTGGACTCGTTTAAGGTTCAGTTAGATAGACACATGAGTGAAACGAGGATGGAGGGTTATGGTAGGGGCTATTAAATAAGGTTAGAACCTCGGGAGACACCAGAAAAGCAGGCTTGTAAGATTAACGTTTTTGTCTTTTTATTCCGCAGGTGGAGGTCCACCTCGTGTCAAACGAGGGGCATGCACACGGTGGGTCGTGCGTGGGCTGCTCTTGGAAGTTCCGGGAGTGGCCTAGCACTTCGTGTCGGTGTGTGTGCTTGATCCTGGACCGGTAGACGGGCGCCGCAACAGCTCAGTGACTAGCACTGCTAGCTGTGCAGATACATGGATTTGGGCCTGTGTCTGTGGGAGTTTGCACATTCTCCCTGTGGTTGCGTGGGTTTCCTCCGGGCGCTCCGGTTTCCTCCCACACCCCAAAGATGTGCTCTTAGGCTGATTGGTTTTACCAAATTGACACTATTCTCCCCTGAATCTGGCTAAGTTAGGGGTTCCATTCGTAGATATGCAGGGTAGAATAGGTGTAGGGTGATGCGGCGGCGCGGGCTCATTGGGCCGAAGGGCCTGTTTCCCGTGCTGGGTTGTTCTTTGTTCTTTGACATGTAGTCAAGGTTCATTGGAGTCAGTACTGTTCCTTTTTTAAAACATGGGCGAAAACATATTTTTCTAGTGGCAGCGCATCTGCGAACCTTACCACACCTCAAAGTGAGAGTCCTTCAGTTGTCCAAAAACCCATGACATGCAAATGCATGTCAGATGACTAAGACTTAGAATCATAGAATCCCTACAGTGCAGAAGAGGCCATCTGGCCCATCGAGTCTGCACCGACCACAATTCCACCCAGGCCCTACCCCCAAATCCCTACACATTTACCCACTAATCCCTTTAACCTAAGCATCTGAGGACACTAAGGGCAATTTTAGCATGGCCAATCAATCTAATCCACATGTCTTTGGACTGTGGGAGGAAACTGGAGCACCCGTAGGAAGCCCACGCAGACATGAGGAGAATGTGCAAACTCCACACAGACAGTGACCCAAGCCTGGAATCAACTTGTTCCAAGCCTTCAAAATGGTGGTAGAGCCAGCACGGGAAATCCGACAACCTGTGCAAACTAATGACATGCGCGACTTCCAGCACTGTCAACGTAATCTGTGACTCAAGCACTCAAGGGCCTAAGCCACTGAGTACCATGCATGGAGGGGAGTTCAGTGTCAAGGATGTGGTCAGTGATCACTGGAAAGAACATCTCGAAGAGCTCCTCAACCGCGCCTTTAAAGGGAATTTTCCTATGATGTCCGCCACGGGAATCGTAGCAGATGGGGGTGGGTGCGGGCCAGTGATCAAGGTCCGTTCACCTCAGGTGGGATTTTCTGGTTTTGGGATGAGTGTAGCTGGAAAGTCCCACCTTTTGTCTTCGACTTGAACTCCCTCAACTCCTGATTCATCAATAGAAATGAAAACAGAAAATACTGGGAAAATTGCGTAGCATCTGGCAGCATCTATTTTTTTTGGGCAGGAGGAAGGTTTGAGGTGGTGTTCCCCAGGGGGTTGGTATTTTGACCCTGGCTTTTCCTGTTGCAATATAAACGCAAGTTTGTTTTTAATGTATCTTTAATGTAGTAAGTTGATCAATGATGAAACAAAGAAAATTGGGTGTCCGAATTGGAGGAGCATAGATATATCTGTGGGTTGTGGCTATGGAATAACTGTGTATGTTATCAACACAACACATGGTGGCAAGCTTTCCTCAATGTTCGACTAAGCCAAGTTTGCACAACAAATTCTGTACTGTACACTTCTGCTTCTCAGCGTAGTACACTATTGATCAGAAAGAGAGGTTATTGATAATTTAAAGATTAACATGTTACTTTTCAAAGGTACAGCATTTTTGTATGTAGAAATAAATTGTATTTATTTCCAGGAATAAAGACTGTGTTGACATTCTTGAGATTTGGAATACCATGGAGAACTGTTTACTGGACTCTCAAGAAGAGGATGAGGTACTAAGCAAAAGGCTTACCATTAAATGGTGATAGTATTAGCTGAACTGATTTGGTTTATTCTGTAAACATGGAATTTTACAATTGTGTTTCTTTGAATAAATTACTGTACTTCAACTCAAATGTCGTCTGATTTTAGGAAGATGATGAGGCAGTGAATGCTGTTGCTGGAACATCTACTGCTAGAAGAGTGAGTAATATAAATGTACCATTAGCAAAAATATTGTTTGGTTATTGGTCTAGCTCTAGTTTTGGTTCACAGGGCTTCCACAATGGGTACTCATTCATATTCCCACTTCAACATTTTGCAGTCTTTCCCCTGTGGAACTTGCTGCCTTTTGTGTAGGAAAGGAATTCTGGAGCTTGAGGCCCAGGCATGTGAAGCACTGCCACCTGTGATGAAATTAGAAAAATTGGGGGATGTGAACTAGAGGGTCACAAATATCTGAGGGTTGTAGACAAGGAATAACTGTGTATATTATAAACTCAGCAACAGAGCTTTCTACAATACTCAACTAAGGCAAGTTGGCACAGTGCTCTGAAATAACATTATTCTATTTTATTTTTGGACACAATCAGGAGAATGCAATGGTTGATGGTTGGCTTTGCATATAACCCATATTGCTAAATGTCAAAAGTTAACTATGAGCGAAATGGGAAAAAGGGAAGTGCAGCTTGCAACAAAAAATGTGCATTTTATATCAGTCCTAATTTTTTTTTAGCAGTTCTCTTGACTCTTTTAAACTTAAGGAAGACAATTCTCATGCTCCCAGTATTTATGATATTGAAGTGACTTTGCCAGTTGTTAAATAAAACAGACAGGTGACTAATTTGTGGTTCAATAACTAAAGTCCTTGATTCCTGAGCCCTAATGAGCTCCCATAAATGAAGGATTTTTATTTCCTAAACTTCTGAAATGTTTTGCTGTTTCCAAGCGATAAAAATTGAATGTTTTGGTAATGACTCTATTGAGATTGTTGAATGATCTAACAAGGTCATAGCTTTCTTTATAAATGCTGTCAGTTCTGTATTCATTTAATATATTATATTCCTTAAGTTATGGTCTGAACATTTGTGTTTAAACATGGAATTCTGGTACAACACATTGCCATATTGATTATTTGTGTATTTGGTATTGCTATTAGTGACTTGTAATGCTTGTTTTTGCAATACAAGCCTATTGATTATTTTGTTCTATTCTACTTTCTTCCTGTGAAGAACCATGTAAGGCACCAATTGGGACGGAACCCAAGCTTTGATGTCAGCCTATGGAAAACTCAGTGTAGAGAACTGTTGGAGATCCTGTTTCAGTGTGAAGATTCTGAACCTTTCAGGCAGCCTGTGGACCTTACTGAATACCCAGTAAGTTACTTAAGACTATTTTCTTTCTTGAGATAAATTGAGTCAAGAAAACATTGTTTTAGTGTATATTCAGGTATCGCCAGTGGTTAGCACTGATGCCTCGCAGCGCCAGGGGCCAGGTTCAATTCCTGCCTTGGGTGACCGTCTATGTGGAGTTTGCACATTCTTCCCCTGCCTGCATGGGTTTCCTCTGGGTGCTTAGGTTTCCTCCCACAGTCCAAAGATGTGCAGGTTAGAAGAATTAATGGGGTCAGTGCGTGGGTTTAAGGGGATCGGGTGGGGTGTGGGCATGGTTAAGATACTCTTTTGGAGGGTCAGTGCGGACGCGATGGGACAAATGACTTCTTTCTGCAGTGTAGGGATTCTATGATCTAGCAATAAGAAAATAGCACAAATGGTAAGAGTAACCACCACACAGTCCTTGTGGAGACAAAGTCCTGCATTTACGTTGAGAATAACCTCCATCATATTGTGTGGCACTATCACCGTGCTAAATGGAATAGTCTTCGAACTGATCTAGCAACTCAAGCCTGGGCACCCATGGGGCGCTGTAGGCCATCAGTAGCAGTGGAATTGTACTCCACAATCTGCAACCTCATGGCCTGGCATATCCCCACTCAATCATTACCATCAAACTAAGGGATCAACCCTGGTTCAATAGAGCATGATGTGGGTATGCCGGCGTTGGACTGGCGTAAACACAGTAAAAAGTCTGAACACCAGGTTTTAGTCCAACCGATTTATTTGATAATAGACTCACAAGCTTTCGGGGTTAGCCCCTTCGTCAGGTGAATGGAGAGTTCTGGCCTCAGACAGAGCATATAAAGCACAGACAGTTTAGAGATTACTGATTAGAATGCGAATCCTTACACCTAACCTAACCTTACTTCAGGTCTTGAACAGCAGGTTAGGTGTAAGGATTCGCATTCTAATCAGTAATCTCTAAACTGTTGGTGCTTTATATGCTCTGTCTGAGGCCAGAACTCTCCATTCACCTGACGAAGGGGCTAACCCCGAAAGCTTGAGTCTATTATCAAATAAATCGGTTGGACTAAAACCTGGTGTTGTCAAGACTTTTTTCAATAGAGCATGTCAGGAGCAGCATTAGACATACCTAAAAAAATGAGGTGTCAACCTGCTGAAGTTACTAAACAGACTACCTGAAAGAAATGGCGGAGGTGATAGTGGATGCCTTGGTGGTTATTTTCCAGACGTCGCTGGATTCCGGGGAAGTGCCGGATGATTGGAAAACGGCTAATGTTACGCCGTTGTTTAAGAAGGGTGGCAGGCAAAAGGCAGGGAATTATAGGCCAGTTAGTTTAACGTCTGTGGTAGGTAAAATGTTAGAATCTGTCATTAAGGAGGAAATTGCGAGGCATCTTGAAGGGAATTGCTTGATAGAGCAGACGCAGCACGGTTTCATTAAAGGGAAGTCGTGTCTGACAAATTTACTGGAGTTCTATGAGGATGTGTCTAGGGCGGTGGATAGAGGAGAGCCGGTGGATGTGGTCTTTCTAGATTTTCAGAAGGCGTTTGACAAAGTACCTCACAAGAGGTTATTGCAGAAGGTCGAGGGACATGGAGTTGGGGGTAGGGTGTTAGCGTGGATAGAGGATTGGTTGTCAAATAGGAGGCAGAGTGTGGGGGTCAATGGGTGCTATTCGGATTGGCGGATGGTGACTAGTGGAGTGCCCCAGGGGTCGGTGCTGGGGCCTCAGCTTTTTACCATTTATATACATGATCTGGAGGAGGGAACCGAGTGTAGAGTGTCGAAATTTGCTGATGACACCAAGATTGGTGGAACGGCAAATTGTGCGGAGGGTGTGGAGAGTCTGCAGAAGGATCTAGATAGGCTGGGCGAATGGGCTAGGAAATGGCAAATGGAATTTAATGTTGGCAAGTGTGAGGTGGTCCACTTTGGTAGGAAGGACTATTACTTACGGGGCGAAAAACTGCAGCAGGCGACGGTGCAGAGGGACCTCGGGGTCCTTGTGCATGAGTCGCAAAAACCCAGCTTGCAGGTGCAGCAGGTGGTCAGGAAGGCGAATGGGATGCTGGCCTTCATAGTGAGGGGGATTGAATATAAAAGTAGGGAGGTCTTGCTGCAGCTGTATAGGGCATTGGTGAGGCTGCAGCTGGAGTACTGTGTGCAGTTTTGGGCGCCGCACCTGTGCAAAGATATTTTGGCCTTGGAGGGAGTGCAGAGGAGGTTTACTAGGCTGATACCGGAGTTGAGGGGGTTGAGCTATGAGGAGAGGCTGAATAAACTGGGCTTGTACTCGTTAGAGTTTAGAAGAATGAGGGGAGATCTCATTGAGACGTATAAGATGATGAATGGGATGGATAGGATAGAGGTGGAGAGACTCTTCCTGCTCAAAAAAGACAGTAGGACTAGGGGGCACAGCCTCAAGATAAAAGGGGGGCGGTTTAGAACGGAGTTGAGGAGGAACTTCTTCACTCAAAGGGTGGTGAATCTCTGGAATTCTCTGCCCGTTGAAGTGGTGGAGGCTGCCTCGCTAAATATTTTTAAGAAGCGGGTTGATGGGTTTTTGATAAAAGAGGGGATTAAGGGTTATGGGGAGAGGGCGGGAATGTGGAACTGAGCCACGACAGATCAGCCATGATCTTATTGAATGGCGGGGCAGGCTCGAAGGGCTAGATGGCCTACTCCTGCTCCTATTTCTTGTGTTCTTATGTTCAAATGGCAAAAACAGCCATTTTGATCCCTAAAACAGTAATCCCACAACCAACGATCAGATCTAAGCTCTGCAGTCCTTCCACATCCTATCGAGAATGGTGGTGGACAATTAAACACTGGGGGAGGAGGCTCCACAAATATCCTCATCCTCAATGTGGAAGAACCCAGCACATCAGTGCAAAAAGTAAGGCTGAAGTATTCGCAGCAACCTTCAGCTAGAAGTGCTGAGTGGATGATCCATTTCGGCCTCTTCCAGTGGTCCCCAGCATCTCAGAATCTAGTCTCCAGTCAATTTGATTCACTCCATGTGATATCAAAAAATGGTTGGAGGCACTGGATACTGCAAAGGCAATGGGCCCTGATAACATTCCGGCAATAGTACTGAAGCCTTTACTTGAGAACTTGCTGCTCCCCTAGCCAAGCTCTTCCAGAACAGTTACAACTCTGGCATCTACCCAACAATGTGGAAAATTGCTCAGGTATGCCCTGTACACAAAAAACAGGAGAAATCTAACCTGGCCAGTTACCGCTCAATCAGTGTACACTTGATTATCAGTAAAATGATGGAAGGGTCATCGACAGTGCTATCAAGCAGCACCTGCTCAGTGACACTCTGTTTGGGTTTTGCCAGGGTCACTCAGCTCTTGACCTCATTACAGCCTTGGTTCAAACATGGATAAAAGAGCTGAATTCCAGAGGTGAGGTGGGAGTGACAGCCCTTGACATCAAGGCCGCATTAGACCAAGTGTGGCATGAAGGAGCCCTGACAAAACTGGAATCAATGCGTAACAGGGGGCAAACTCTCTGCTGGTTGGAGTCATATCTAATACATAGGAAGATGGTTGTGGTTGTGAAGGGTTAGTCATCTCAGTTCCATAACATGTCTGTAGGATTCCCTCAGGGTAGTGTCCTAGGCCCAACAATCTTCAGCTGCTTCATCGATGACCTTCCCACTGTCATAAGGTCAGAAGTGGGGATGTTCATTGTGCAATGTTCAGCATCATTCGCAATTCCTCAGATACTGAAACAGTCCATGTTCAAATGCAACAAGGTCTGGACAATATCCAGGTTTGGGCTGACAAGTGGCAAATAACATTGCCTGGCATTTGTGTGGCACAATGTCCACCACTGATAAGAGACACTGACCCACCGCTCCATAACATTCAATGATGTAGCCATCACTGAATTCCCCACTACCAAATTCCTTGGGGTTGTTATTTGACCAGAAACTCAAGTGGACTCACCACGTAAACACAGTGGCTACAAGAACATGTCAGAGGCTCGGAATATTGCGGTGAGTAACTCACTCAACTCCCCAGACCCTGTCTGCTATGTACAAGATGTTAGTCATGAGTGTGATGGAATGCTCCCCACTTGCCTGGATGGGTGCAGCTCCAACAACACTCCAGAAGCTTGACACCATCCAGGACAAAGCAGCCTGCTTGATTGGCACCACATCTACAAACATTCAATCCCTCCACCACTGATGCTCAGTAACGGCAGTGTGTACTATCAACAAGATGCACTGCAGCAATTCACTAAAGATCCTTAGACAGCACCTTCCAAACACAACCACTTCCATTTGGAAGGACAAGGGCAGCTGATAAATGGGAACATCACCACCTGCAAGTTCCCCTCCAAGCCACTCACCATCCTGACTTGATGAATTGCCATCCCGAATTCACCATCCTGAATTGCCAGCATTGGACTGGGGTAGGCACAATAAGTAGTCTCACAACACCAGATTAATGTCCAACAAGGTTTACTTGGTAGCACAAGCTTCCAGAGCGCTGCTCCATCAGGTGAGGACAAGGGAGCGGCACTCCGAAAGATGAATATGCAGTATATTATTACCTTTCCTAATGAGGGTAACAAAGGTAAAATAAAAGGAAAGAAAAAAACTGATTTTTAAGAAAAAGGAAATGTGGTAGTGTTCCTCACCTGAAAGATTTTTTAAAAGCAATAAATATGCATTTTCTCTTGAGAATTTTTTTTTACTTGAAGTTCACACTTTAAAGTATTTCTAAATAAAACTTATTTTGCATTTAACTTTCATTCAGTAAGGTTTGATTTGAAAAGTTTTAATATATTTTAAGCATCGATTTTAGGAGCACTACAATTTAGATTTTTTTTGCTGCGCATTGCTACTGCATTGATATGCTAAGAATTTTGCAGATCAGCCAGACATGTTATTGCACAATACATTAAATTACTGAAGCACAGTTCTGTAAACAGCATATATTTTTGTTTTTAATTTTTTTGAAGAATTAGAATTTTTAAGTAAAGTTTTCATCAGGATTCTTGCTGGTCGTAGTAAATCTGGGAATAATGTCATGGAATTTTATAAAGATTAGGGTGAGACTTTTCTGGCTTTGTGGGGAGGGGTGGATTTCCAATGTTTTTAGACGTCGACTTCCCCCTCTAATCGTTTGCATTGGAAATCCAAAATTTAGTGCATGAGGTAAATAGAATTGTGACCCAATAAGCACCTTTCATGAACACAGATATTCTACAAAACAAGATAAAAGTTTAAAGCTTATTTATTGGTCACAAGTAGGCATAACACTGCACTGAATTTACTGTGAGAATCCCCTAGTCACCACACTCTGGCATCTATTCGGGTACATTGAGGGAGAATTTAGCATGGCCAGCGCACCTAACCAGCATGTCTTTCGGAGTGTGGGAGGAAACCGGGACACCCTGAAGAAACTCACGCAGATACTGGGATAACGTGCAAAGTTTGCACAGACAGTGACCCAAGCCAGGAATCTCACCTGTGTCCCTGGCACCGAGGCAGCAGTGCTAACCATTGTGCCACCATGCTGCCCAAAATAGTCAATTTGAAGTTATTGGATAACTGGCATACAATGCAACGTTCCAATGCTCATGTAAAGCTGTAAATAGCAGAATTCATAATGCATTTGAAAGAAAAAAAAATGGGCATAAATATTTCACTGTGGTTATGCAAAAATCTCCTAAAGGGACAAGAACTCTGTTTCATGGAAAGAGTGCATATTAGGTTTTCAGCAAAGTGAATTTTTTTGAGCATTTCATGCTGGTTTCATCACTTACTTTTGATAATGTTTTGTCATATCTAGGATTACAGGAATATTATACACACTCCAATGGACTTGGCAACTATAAAAGAAGCATTAGAAATGGAAAATTATGAAAGCCCTATAGAACTTTGTAAAGATGTACGATTAATCTTCAGCAATGCTAAAGCTTATTCCCCAAATAAAAAGTCAAAGGTAATCTAAATATTGCACTTTGCGAGTGTAATCATTTATGTGGAAAAATTTTCATTCTTTTTCGGATGCATATGTTTTTTGAAGTCAGTGGAAATAAAAATAGGGACCTGTAGAATGGGCTGCAAGTTCATCACTATATTATTCCATAACACAGTCAACAAGATTTCTCTCAGTATTGCCATAGCATCGCTGCTACTTTACTCCTTGATGTTAAATGTCATAGAGCATATGTGCTGCCAAAGTAACCTTGGTGAGTTGCTACTGAACAATCAAAAAAAACACACAATCAGGAAGTTCCCAGCATATTTCTGACATAAGGCTTATAGATGAAGCACTGTGTGCACCACTCTTTTTTGCTGTTGCTTCTCCAGCCATCCCTTTTCTCTCCTTGGCTCCCTGTCCCTCACATTAATCCTCACTGCTGATCCCTTTTGTCACTGTCTATCTTGTTGTCTGTTTGCCCTCCGCACACACACACACTGATACCTTTTTCTCTCTTTGTTAGCACCCCATCTGTCTTTTCCCCCCACCATCTCTTTTATCCTGCTCCTTCCAAGATTTGTGCTGATGGTTCATTAAGTTGTGGCCTGCAAAATTGTGCTTGTCTTGATGCTGGCCTCAACAGTGATGTCCATCCCACCCGTTTCAAGGTCCCTATTCCACCTTTCCAAATATGTTCCCGATACTCAATGTCAAGGCTCACAGATCAAGAACAGTTACTTGGGTGAGGCTCTTAATTATGAAATCAGATTGTTATTAATTAGCACTCTCTCTCCCTCCCTCTCTCTCTCTCTCTCTCTCTCGAGAGAATTATAAACTGAAACCATTTAATGCTAATTTTGAAAGGATTGGGTAGCGACCTGTAATAGATATTTGAATACAATATTGCCCTCTTATGACTTGTATTAGAATATATTTAACAGCCATCTTTTTTCTTAAAAAATATAGATATACAGTATGACTCTGAGGTTGTCTGCATTTTTTGAGGACCAAATTCGAACCATTGTTTCCGATTACAAAACAGCTCTAAATTACAGTAAAAGGAGTCAGCACAAGCAGAGATACAAGAAACGCCTACATAGTTCTGAAGCTTCCAGGTCTAGTAGCAGAGCTTCCAGGTATGTTATTTGTGTAGTGGCATTTTCTTTAAATGGATCACAATTAAAATAAAGGCCATGATCATTTATTTTTTAAGCCACTCAGTTAAATTGATAGGCCTTAGTTATGTAGCTGGATGATTGTCAAATTCGTATAAGAACTAGAGTAAACCGAAATGAATCTCCCACACTCTGTGCATTTCAGAGTGCACTTGCGTGAATCTCACGAAAAATCCGCAGATGAGGCCTATTCCTGCTAGAGAGGCTGGCAGCGCAGCACTGAGCGGGCCACTGCGCATGCATCGATCTGTCATAGCGGAGATCAGCGCATGTGCAGTAGCCCCACACTGCTGGTCTCTTGATAGCTGGCCAGCCCCACAAATCCTGCATTGCTGTCACACAGACCCCCACATCCCATTCGTTGCTCACTGGATGTGTGTGGGCGTTCCCTGATCGCTGGCTTCCCTACCACTGTTACAGCTGACTGTGGAGTGGCAGTGGGAGGCAATAACCCCACCCCCTTGACACTGTCCAGTGGGCAGTGCCAAGGTGTCCCCTTCAGCAGTGTCAGAGGGTCAGGCTGGCAATGTCCAGTGGACACTCTCCCCGTAGTTTCGACCTCCTGGGGGCCTCAGTGGCTCTCCCCTTAACTCCAGTGGGGCTGAGTGTGGGGGGGGGGGCTAAAGATTTAGTTTCTAATTTGAATAAATTATACAGCTCTGCCAATCTCTAGCAGCACTGGAGACTCGCAGTAGCCATGATGCTCAGCGGGTGCCTACCAAACGGTCTCTGCTCAAGTCTCCTTTTGCAGTGCCGGGAGAATCCCCCCTGCCAGATTGTGGACGGGGAGTTAATTGAGCTGGCTCCAAATGATCAGAAAATCTGTGCACACAACACTTCTGAAACTCATTTTTGGAGAATTGTACACAATGATGACATAATATTGTGTTATATCAGCTTGTGGTGTACCATGTCAAATCTACACCTCTTGTCTATTTAAATTTAAAGTAAATTTTGGAAAAAAATAACACTACTATTTCTTTTGGTGGGGACAGTGGAAGATTAATTTGAAAGGTGATGTTCAAAAAGTACTTGCTGGTGATAAGAGAGCTTAATGTTTAAAGTAGTAAAATGGAATGATCAAATAACAGATGCATCCTGTCAGGCATGTCAGTGTTAGATGTTTCCATTATAATTGATATATATTTGTCGCAATTGCATCTTCAGACTGCCACACAAGTTGAACATAAAGTCTAATCATTAGGAATATTATGGCTGTTCTTTTGCTAGCTATGAGGCAAATGTCAATTATGCTATGTCATGGCAGGCATTTATTACCTAATAATTAGGAGCAGTTTGAATTTGGTTCAAAATAGAGGTGCCCCAGCCTCTGGGGAAAGAGAACCAAGTGTGGTTGTGTAAATAAAGTTATACACAGGAGATAAGAATTTTGTGATTTTAAAATGCAAAAATCTTAAAACGAATGGTTTCTTGATGCGTTCTAAGCAAGTTGCATGTGAGAGACTTGGCAACATGGAACAAATTCTGTGTGACGTTTAGAAGGGGAATTTTACAGTGGTCTCGAGCATTATGGATAGAGAGATACAGTTCTGGTCTGGAGAATGTAACTTGCATGGATTTAAAACTTCAGGAAGTAAAGGAGATTTAAAACTTCATGTATATGTCGATGTGTCTAAATCCATAAGATCTGCATTCTTTAAAGCATTACTGTTTGTTCCTGATTTATAATTTCAAGAATATAGCCAACAAGTATCTTGAGCTGTGTACTTGTTTTTATACAATCTTTAGTCCAGAACGAAAACGGAAACCATTGAAGCCTCCGGCAAAAATGGAACACCTTTCCAAAAGATCTACCTCGTTACATTCATCTCAGAACAACACAAGTACTGGAGATAGTACCTGCAGCGATGCTTCTGAGCATTTTTCTACATCACCCAGAGTAAGGAACATGAGGGCCAAGACAACTGTCCAAATCATAAAGAAAGAAAGAAGAAAAGACTTGCCTAATGGGTCAGTTGGATCAACAACTGGTGAGCAAACAAACTGAATTCAGCTTAATTCTTAAGTGGAACATTTTAGTTTGTTCAAAATGCTATACAAATGCAAGCCGCTATGCAATGTAGTTCTGTAACTGCTTCTACAGTTTTCATTTATCATATTTTATCGGTATTTGGAAACACTTTTGAAGCCTTCATGAATTATTGATATGCAAGTTTTGACATAGTGGAAGTTGCATGGATGCTCGCCAATGCTGTTGATGAAAGCCTTGAGACATCTAATGATCTCTGTAGTGAAAACTTTAAAGGCAAGAGGTTTGTGTCCCCTGATTCTGGATGTGGGGTCTGTTTTGAGGTATGACTGCACATGTTAGATCAAAGTGGGCGAGGCAAAAATTTGTTGACTCACCTTGTCTAGCATGTTTTCAGTATCATTGCTTTTGGCTCAGTCTGGTGTTCGCTCTGTGACTCTACTGGTGAGCTTTGCACACAGAAGGGAGTACCAGCAGATTTGTTTGCTGATCATGTGGTACAAGCAAGCTACTATTTCTTCAAATCAGCTTGATGGCCTACATCCTAGAGATCTAAAAGAGAGCTGCAGGGATAGTAGGTTATGATTTTCTAAAATGCCTTAAATTCCAGAACAGTCTCAACAAATTGGAAATTAGCAAATGTAACACTGCAATTCAAGAAAGGAGGGAGAGAGAAAATAGGGAACTCGAGACCAATAGCCTTACATTACTTGCTGGGAAATGCTGCAATCTGTTATTATAGCAGTCTTAATGCACTTAGAAAATCATCGTATGATCAAACAGAGCCAACATAGTTTTATGAAAGGAAAATTGTCTTTGATATTATTTGTTAAGGATTTTTTGAGGTTGTAACAAGTAAATGAATGCAAACCAGTTGATGTTGTACATTTGCATTTCCAAAAAGCATTTGAAAAAGCTCTCAGAAGATTAATTTGCGTGGTAAGGGCTCGTGGAGTTGGGGTAATATATTTGACATAGATGGAAGATTGGCTAATTTACGTAGGCATGAGTTACAGAGTTGGGATAAATGAGACATTTCAAGTTGACCAGCTGCATATAGTGGAGGGCTGCAAGGATCCGGTCTGGGCTCTGTTATTTGCAATCCATTGTATTGACTGAAGCAAGTGAAATTTATTCAGATTGGCCAGTGATACAAGCAAGGTGTGAATGTCAGCTCTGAAGAAAATACAAATTGGCTCCAAAGAGAAAAGGGCAGATTAAGTGAGTGGACACGGTAGTGGCAGATGGAATATAATGTGGGAATTGAGTGAGTTTATTCATTTTGATAGTAAGAACAAAACGTGTGAAAATGGTGATGTTTGGACAAAATTGAATTTACATGTCCAAGGAGCATAGAGCTTGGTTTGATTTGATTTATTATTGTCACATGTATCAGTATACAGTGAAAAGTATTGTTTCTTGCGCGCTACACAGACAAAGCATACCATACTTAGAGATCAGTAAGAAGTCTCACAATACCAGGTTAAAGTCTAACAGGTTTATTTGGAATCATGAGCTTTCGGAGTGCTGCTCCTTCATCAGGTAAGTGGAGGTAGGTTCACAAACATGGCATATACAGGGTTAGGATTGCAAGATAATTACAGATTGGATGTGAAGAATGGTTGGAATGTGAGTTTTTCCAGGTATGGCAGTTTGTGTGTGTGGAGAGAGGGATATTCACAGGTTAAAGCAATGTGAATTGTCTCAAGCCAGGACAGTTAGTAAGATTTTGCAAATCTAGGCAGTGGGGGTTGCAAGTTGTATGACGTGAACCCAAGATCCCGGTTGAGGCTGTCCTCATGCGTGCAGAACTTAGCTATCGGTTTCTGCTCAGTGATTCTGCGTTGTCTTGTGTCTTGAAGGCCGCCTTGGAGAATGCTTACCCAAAGATTGGAGGCTGAATGCCCTTGACTGCTGAACTACTCCCTGACTAGAAGGAAACACTCTGACTAAGTGATTGTTGTGCAGTGTCTGTTCATCTGTTGTTGTAGCGCCTTCATGGTCTTGCTGATGTACCATGCCTCGGGAGATCCTTTCTTGCAGCGTATAGATAACATTGGCCAAGTCGCATGAGTATGCACTGTGTACCTGGTGGGTGGTGTTCTCGGGTCTGATGGTGGTATCCATGTTGATGGTCTGGCACATCTTGAAGAGGTTGCCGTGGCAGGATTGTGTGGTGTCATGGTTGCTGTTCTCCTGAAGTCTGAGTAGTTTGCTGCGATGTGGGTATGCCGGCGTTGGACTGGCGTAAACACAGTAAAAAGTCTGACAACACCAGGTTTTAGTCCAACCTATTTATTTGATAATATACTCACAAGCTTTCGGGGTTAGTCCCTTCACCTGACGAAGGGACTAACCCCGAAAGCTTGTGAGTATATTATCAAATAAATAGGTTGGACTAAAACCTGGTGTTGTCAGACTTTTTACTAGTTTGCTGCGAACAGTGATCTATTTGAGGTTGGGCAGTTGTTTGAAAGCAAGTAGTGTGGGTGTGACGATGGCCTTGGTGAGATGTTCACCTTCATCGGTGATGCTTCAAAGAAGGCTTCGAAGAATATGTCGTAGTATCTCTGTTCCAGGGAAGTACTGCACATAGAGAAGGAAAGGAGAGTGTGTAGAATGTAGTGTTAGGTTGTAGAGAAAGATCAACTTAATATGAGAGAGGTCCATTTGAAAGTCAGAAAGTAACAGGGAAGAGGCTGTTCTTGTGTGAAATCTGTAAGAGATTGAACTAAAATATTGTTAGAGAGTTTGAAATAGTTATAATAAAGTTTTAGAAGCACAGAATGAGAGCAAAAGATAGAATTAGAGGGTATGCTAAGCACAGCTTGCAAGAAGTTGCCGTACTTTGGCACTATCTTGGAAATTCTTTACAGAGAACTTCAGCCTGCAGAGTGGCAAATGTGACATAATTATTCATGAAAGAGTGTAAGAAGTACTTTGGACCATTTTGGTCACCCTCCTTACTTAAGGAGAGACATACTTGTTCAGAGAAGGTTCATTTGGCTGATTTCTGGGATGAGGGTTTTGTCTCACGCGAAGAGGTTGAGCTGCTTGGACCTATACTGATTGGAATTTAAAGGAAGGAGAAGTGATCTTATTGAAACATACAAGATTCTGAGGGGACTTAATGGAGTAGATGCTTAGGAGATGTTTCTTCTCATGGAATAATCTTAAACTTGGGCTACAGTTTCAAAATTTAAGGCGGATGAAATATTACTTCTCTCTTGTGTTTGAAATTCTTTGCCCAGTAAAGGGTGGAAGCAGGGTCATTGTCTAACTTGGTCTGGGAAGCATTTAGTTTTAAAGAGTCAAGAGTTCTTGGGACAAACAGGAAAGTGGAGTTAAGGCCACAATCAGATCAGGCTGAATGGAGAGGCCTCCTCTGACTTATTAAGTTCTTATGTTACTCTGAACAACTACAGGCTATTTAATTTGACATAAGTTGTGGGTGAGGTTTTGGTAACAAAAATCTGAGGAAAAAGTAAATAAACATTTGAGAGGTCTGAGTAATTAAGAATGATCACAGATTTGTAAGAGGCAGATCATGCTTGACTAATCTTCTGAATTTTTTGGTGGTGACAGTGAAGATTGATTGGAATGCAGTGGATGTTGCCTTTGTGGATTTTATGAAAACCTTTGGAAGAGTACCATAAGACTACCAAAACTGGTTAACAAAATTGAGGGTCGTAGAAGGTCAGTATCAAATTGAATTTTAAAAATTGCCATAAGGATATAAAACAAAAAGTATCTAAATAAAATATACATAAATGACTTTTGATATTGGAATACAGAACAAAATTACAAAAATTGTTGATGTCAACAAACTTGGAGGAGTGGCAGATCGTGAGGACGATACTGGTTGACTGCAACAGGACATAGACTGGCAGAATGGACAGACAAGTAGCAGATGGAATTTGATACAGAGAAGTGCAAGGTCATTTTGGAAGAGGCAATATTCATTCTTCGGCAATGTTTTAAAAGATGTGCAGGAATAAAGGGACCTGGAGGTGCTTGTGCATAGATCTTTGAAGATGGTAGGACTGCATAAAACACTAATTGGTTCACAGCTAGAAAACTGCATTCAGTTCTCATCACTGCTGTAAAGATGTGATCATACAAAAGAGCATACAGAGGAGGATTAGGAGGATGTTGCCTGGCGTGGAGAATTTGAGTTGGGAGGAAAGTATGGATGAGCTGAGATTATCTTTTTGGAAACAAGTAAGACTGAGGGGAGAACTAATTGAAGTGTGTAAAATTCAAAGGTCTTGATAATGCACAGGAGTGACCTATTGCCGTAGATGTAGACTGAAATTCTCTGAGATCGCCCACAGCTGGCATTCTCCATTCTGTTTGTAGTGGGGCATGCAAGACCAAGAATTCTGGCTGTAGGTAGGAAGTTTAGAGAGAATTCAAGGAGAAATTCTATGAACTTAAGGTGATCAGGATCTGGCTCACTGAGCGTGTAGTAGAGGCAGGAACCTTGATTGCTTAGGAACATAGTGGAACCCTTCATAATGTTCCAGAAATGCATGTGAACTTAAAAAGAAATCATGGGTTGTGTCATTGCTGGCAAGGCCAGCATTTGTTGCCTAACTTGGCCTTAAACTGAGTAGCTTGCTTAGCCATTTTGAAGGCATGTATGAAGGTGCATCTAGGCCAGAATAGATAAGGATTGCAAATTTCCTTTGAGAAAAGAACATTAATTAATCAAATGGGTTTTTACGATAATCACCATCACTGAGACTAGCTTTCTTCTCCAGATTTGTTTAATTTAAATTCCACCAGCCGTTGTGGTGGGATTTGAATGCATGTCGTCAAAGCATTAGTCTGTTGTTTCTATGCAGTTAGTTTCTATGGCGTAAAGAGAGAGTGGTTAGGAAAGCAAATGAAATGTTGGACTTCATGAATGGGTGCACCGAGTATAAAGGCAGGAGGGTTCAGCTCAACCTTAAAGCGCTCATTACACCACAAGTAGAGTCTTGCATTTAGTCCTAGTTACCACACTTGGGAAGGGTGTGAGTTTTAGTCTCTATCAGCTTGTCAGACTGTATTCCAGGTCCCTATTTTGGGTGAAAAATTGTTTCCTTATCTCTCTAATCCTTTTACCAATTACTTCATATCTGTACCTCTGGATTTTGACCCGGGGTCATCCCAGTTTATTATCTAGGCTCCTCATAATTGTATACCTCAAGTAAGTCATCTCTCACCCTCCTCTATTCCAAGGTAAACAACCACAGTCTATCCAATCTTCCCTCGTAGTGAAAATTTTCCATTCCTGGCAGCATCCTTGCATTAAAAACTTCAGAAAATTTATGAGAAATCATCATACTGATGTACTTTTTTTATGTTTACAATCAGACTTGCCGTCTGTAAATTTGTGCTATTAGCATTCTTTCCATTTACCAGTCAGCACAAGCCGAGGATTCTGGGCAATTGCATAGTTCCTTACTGTCTCTGGGTTGGTTTCTTTGAATTGAGCAGGTTTTTTTGTATACAAAACACAGGTTTCAGTGATAAGTGCTTGTTACTGGAAGTTGAGATTGATTTTTGTTCAGAAAGTTAGAGAAATGATGTTGAAGGTATTTGGATAGCCTTGTTAAAATTAAAATGAGCAGTAACACCTTTGTGTAAAGTTTGCTAGTGACCAATGTTTTGAGTGAAAATATAGTGTTTGGATTCAGAACAAATATCTTGATGTTCGTAGAGAACGGCTCAATTGCATAACCTATGATGGAAGTAAGAGCTTTTTATGATGTTGTGTTTTTAGCATCGGAACATGAAGACTCCAGTGAAAGTTCTGCTGAAGAGAATGAAAGTACTATGAGGTCTACAGCCTCTTCTCTGAATGGTGCTTGGACAGAGTCTGTGCCTGGCAGCAGTAAGACAGTAAGAAAGCATGTATCGCCTAAACAAAAACCAGGTGAGCATACTGAGCCTTTTTATATGTGATTGAATTACATGGATCTGTTGATTTAAATACACATCTGAAAAGTATCACCAGTTTTTACTTTCACTTGCACAACATTTCACTTGCATACTAGTTCAGTAGAGGCCAGCAACCCAGAACATCTGATATAATTGTTTGAATACCACAGATTGCTATTTCTCGGCTCTGCCTGTCACTGAAGTTTAGTTATATTTTTCCGAGGGAGAGTTGAATGATCGTTTCTGTATTAATTCTCCTGTTTTGTTGAGGTATTGGTTTCTATCTTGTCAGTGTGTTGGTATGATTTCATTTGTCATGTACTCTACTGAACTAGAATATTGATGGTTCAAGGCACACATTAAAATTCGCATGTGTATTTGCTGATATTTCGGTCCAAAATTGAGAGAGGCTACATGATGATATGCTATTCTTTTGCTGAGCTTTTTAAACTGTAGCCCTTTGTTATTCCAATGGTTCATTTGGATATAGCAAGATCTTATGGACTTATTTTGATTGAAAGCAGGAACTGTCTTGGTGCAGTGGCCAAAATTTCTTCTCATTCAGCATTATCAGAAAGAGATTAACAGCACAAGGTGGAAATTGTCCATTTTTTTTTGTATGAAATGCTTCTGAGACACATTGTTATTTTTTTTCTTTGTCATCATTCACTACCATTCTGACCCTCTGAAAGGGTTAAGTTTAATGATATGGTTACTAAAAGTACTAATTCAGCTCATTCTTATTTTGAGTTTGTTTAAACCCTCTTCTAACTGAAGGTGTTTAAAGGTAAAAATAATGTTTTTTTTTAGTTTCAGAAACAGAAACAAGTGGTACTCAGGTAAATGGAGAAAACCGAAAATTGGTCCGTCAGACAATGGCAGCTAAGAAACGCAAGATCTTGAGTGATTCTGAGGAAGATGATTCCCATTCAGAGAAGGAACAGGAAATGTTAAGTGCAGTTAAGAGAAGAAAGTATGCCTGTGTTTTGGAAGAAGATGACTCACTGTCTGAGAGCCAGCAGCAGGATGGAGACAGCCAAAAGCCTAGTTCGCGTAGCAGTACCAGTTCTGGGACTGAAAGCAGCTCAAGCTGCAGTTCTGATTCAAAATCCCAGTCAGACTCTGAACTGCGATCCGTTTCTGATTTGGACAGCGATTACGATGTGAAAGCAAAGACTAAAGTGAAATCAAAGATAAAAGTGAAAGCAAAGACAAAATTGAAGCGAGGGAGACCTAAAAAAGTTAAAGGGAGAGGTAAAAGCAGAATAGCTGTTTCCAAAAAAGTCACCAGCAGGTTTGAAAATAAGAAGCAGCAAAACATCTTGGACAGCGATGATGAAGAAGGGGATGATGATGATGATTCTGATTATGTAAAACGAGATTGTGTTTGTAGACCATCTGCAATAAGGACCAGAAATCAAGGCAGAAGAACTGTAAGATATGATGATTATGATTCAGATACAGATAGTGTTTTACAAAATGAGATTGCTAACCATGGAGTGTCCAGGTCTGGACGGGTACGGCGAATACCCATGAGAGTGAGAGACTGAGATGCAGCCATTTATTGGCACTCTACCACTGTGAATTCGTTTTCTCTAAAATTTCAGGGATTATATTTATATTTTTCTGGGTTTATTTTCTGGGGAAGAAGGGGCAGCTGGCTGTGCTCGGACACAAAATCACGACCGATATTGCAACCATTAAGGAACATGTAGTAACAGCACAAGAAACTGCAGTAGTACATAAGGCAATTCTAGCAATGTCCGTGGATCATGCTAGAAAAATATGTAATTTAGTTTTTTTCTACTATTAAGCACTACAGCTGAAGTTATTTATTTTTTGCTTCCTTGCATGTATTTTAAGCCAACTGAACAGCATATATTTGTCTCACCAGTGGTCATCTTTCACATTTAGACACTGGATAATGGCAGCAGGAAGAAACACGAGTTTTATATCCATTTTCTTTTCCTAATTTGTAATGATATCTCTGCGTTAATTGAATTTATGTTTAATACAAATATTTTTGCCTAAAGTTAGTGTGTAGAGCAGAGATTTGTTTTGGAGGTGCAGGGTAGAAGAAATGGAAATCATTCTTCTTCAGTAAGGATAGGAAAAACAGATTTTCTTTTCAAGTAGATGTACAATATTATTCAAAAGCCTGTAACTTTCTTTGTCCTATCCCTAGCTTGCTTACATTAACGAGCAATAGTTTAATTTTGTAGTAAATTGGATAATTCTAATCCTTTAAATTTCTGTCGCATTGGCAGCTATTGTCTGTGCCTAATCAATTTGCTGTTTCCTGTGTTTGAGCAAAGAACAAGAACAATGTCATACTAATGGCTTTCCTGATCGGAGCCTTTTTCCGAATATATTAAAAGGTGGAGAGGAAAATCAGTATTTACAGTATCGACCTGATTGTGATCTAATTGCTGGTGCAGAAACAGTGTGGATTTATTTGGAATGTGAGGAATGGCTTGGCACAAAGTTGAGTAAAAGCTTAAGAAGTTATATGCAGGACAAAATACTTAATTGACAGTCTGGTTTAAAATCAAATTTACCCCCATTTTAATTTACTTTCCAGTTTACTGTCTTTTGTTTTAAGTGGATCATATTTGGCTTATTAAATTACTTTTTGTTAATATCTCAACACCTATCCAAATGTTTTAATGCTGGCCATCAAATTTAGAAGAGGGGAGAGTTTTTAAAAAAAAAACTCATTAAAGACAATTTTAAAATACTTATTTAAGAGGGAGCTAATCTGAATGAATTCAGGAAGCATGGATTAACTATGAAGTCCTCTTTTGCTATGATAAATCTTGTGTGAATGTTCCAAAATAATATGTCAAAGTTGAAAGCATCTTCCTAAACTGTGGATCATCAGTGTGCTGGTGTACAGTACATTATTAGTATTTTCAATCTTTATTTTTACACTGAAGTTACATCCTTTTACAGACTTCATTAGATTTGTGTAGAAGAACTTTCTTCTTGTCCTCCACTTCTGAAGGAAGTGATTTCCACTGAAATGTGATTCCATCGACCATTTGATACCTTGTCTGAATATCCATAATGTGTCTATTTAATGAGCATTCACAGGCTTATTCAATCAAAATGTTGAGGGAATATTAGCTGATCTTGGAACATGATCTTGACTCCACACCCCACATGCACATATCTTTCAACATTAGTCTGAAATTAACGTAGGAACAATGGCTGTTTTTCTTCTGCAGTCTAACTAAAGAGCCTGCTCAAATTGATATGAGCCAACATAAATTAACAGGTATCAGACTTGGAACTTTGCTGCCTTGCATTCAGTATCAAAATGCTACTCTAATGATTCATGGGAGAAATTCCTGTGCAAATCTTTAATTCCAAACTGCTTCCCAATTTGCACAAAAGACAGAGCGTAAATGTTTTGGCTTGACCCACAACAATCACCACTGTTCAAAAGTTGCTAAACAAGATCATCCCTTGATAAATAAATATTTAACTCTGTTACGGTTTGCAGATCACAAACTAAGATACCACAAGAAAAGTAATTCCATATTGTTTGCGTTGAAAACAATGCAACGCATCTAAGTAAATTTCCAAGTTACTAACAGGCATGGCACCTGATTTAACTTTTCTGCCCATTTATCGAATACTGTCTAAATTTATATCTCCCTGCTCTAAAATTGGCTGTTGTTTACTGAAGCCATCTATGCACTACTAACTGTTCCAAGAAGTATATATGCTTTAATTTACTGTTTTCAGGTTCATACAAAACTATGGTGTTTTGTTTCAGTCTTGTTATTTTATAATATGTGTAAGTATCATTTAGCTACTTGTCATCAAGCCTTTTTATTTTGAATCTGTACTGAAACCAGTTTTTGGTCAGATTAATTATTGTTTTTCCTACCAATTGTATCAGACCAACCCATCCTTTCATTTATTTAGTTTTCATCTTTATAAAAATCTATGATGACAGTGAAATTAAACATCCTAACCTTGAACATTAGGCTTTAAAAGGCACACAGCAAACCGGTGAATCTATAAAATTGCCAATATTTTGGGCACAGCAGACCATTGACCACCAGTCTTTAGAGACATGATCCAGTTATACCTGGGATAGCTTGTCTACGTTTTTTCCCATTTTACCGCATACATATATTTGTATGAGGTAGAGACTGAACAAGTCACCTTAAAATTATTTTTTATGAAGTTCTGTCTTTTAAAAAATATATTTTAAATTGCAGCCAAGCTTTGCGTTTGTCATGTGCAAAATGTTTTGGGGATGCCAGATGATCACTTCTGAAGAAGAGATGGTTAAAATATCTATAAACTCACTTGAATGAGAGAATGTAACTTCTGACATGCAACGTAATTTATGATAGCAGACAGTTTTGTTCAGTCTAATTTTTTTTTAAACCTGTAATGGCAAGTGACCTTTTAGCTCATCCACAGTTTATTAGTGTGGAATTATGTTATAAAAAGAAATTGGTGCCTTCAGTTTTGTCTGTGCCTACAGTGATAAAAGATGATGTTTCTATCTTTATGTGGTGGTTGTCCTCAGGTGCACATTAAACCAAATGTTTTACCCCAGCCACCACGTCCCCCAACCCCACCCTTAACACCACAATTCGAATATTGCTGAATATTTGGACATATTGTCCACTTTAAATTGGAGGGATAATTTTGATGTGGTTGTATGCAAAATTTGAGGCTAATTTTAACCTAACTCCCCAGACAGAAAGCTCATGGGATCAGGTGAAGCTCTGGTTTTATCCAAGGCCCAATATTACCCTTCCTTCAATAGTAAAATCACTAGTGTGGCATCGAATTCCAGGTGGGCAAGTTATATTAAAAATTGTCCATACGTTTATCTAATGTTTTTATTTGATTGTGTTAACTTAGAATCTAAACATGTGAATTGTCTTCCAGTTAGAAATGTTGTTGTGGGTTAAATCTCCCGCAATATTGAACATTGTTTAGATCTGTGGAAAATTGATGCTAATTCTGCATCAGTTGATGGATTTAGAAAATGTCACAATAGTGTAATCATGAAAGTCCAATAATTTACAGCAAAACTAATAGATTGACTTCCCCCAAAGCTGTGTAAAGTAGTTTATGCCAAATGTGAGCTCTACCTGTAGAAAAATCGTGTTAACATCCAGTTATTGTTAACTGACTATAAACACTTTTGATCCACTTTAATTGAACAATAAACACATCAGTAGAGAAGCAGGAAGCTCTCTGTCTTATTCCCAACTATATTCCAATGAATGTAAAGATGATTGAAAGAAAAATGGTAAAGCCTGAGTTCCCAAATTAGTCTTCACATATCGTAGCTATCAACCAGCGCTCAACTTGCATATTTCCACTAGTAAATCCTTGGATAGTGAAGCCTGAAGTTTTCTTTTGATTTAGTATAGTTAGCTGAGCAGCAGAATACTTCCATCTAATGTTTTGCAAATCTGTGCATAACCTGCACCTTAACTGAAATTTAATCTTGTTAGTTTTGAAATTCCTTTGTGACTCTTTCCTAACCTGGTCGATTGTAAGAACATCATTTTCCCTTTAGAGCATGGGACAGTATTTCTAACAGTGTATTGATAGATGACGTAGTCTACGACACTCTCATACCAAGGAGCTGCACAAGAACATCTTTGGCTAATATTTGCCTTCCAACACTTCATAACCCTACCATTCCATAATCCATAATCAGACTAGTGTGCTGTGACTGACCTACCATTTCTAATTCTGTACTGCATGAAACCAGTCATATATACCAGTGGATTTGTTCTAACACTGCTACTGCCAGTTAAAATACACAGTTTGTAGAGGCCAGATCTTACTACATTACATTCTTTAGGTTATGTATATTTACTTGAGAAAAAAAACAAAAATAGTGCCTGACTCCCCCCAAAGCTGTGCAGTTTATGCCAAACGTCAGCTACCATCTGTAGAAAAATCATGTTAACATCCAAGTAATAAGATGCTGGCTTTTGCAAGGTACAATTTCATTGCTTCTTGGGCACCCTCACTAATTGTTAGCCTTAATATTGAGTGTCAGCAGGCTTATTTGACTGTGGGTTGAGTAGAGCCAAGAATGATCCTGAATGCTCACTTTGTAATAACATTCCCATTGATTGCAATGAGCTGTTCACATGTACCTAGACAGTTAGTGTCAGAAACCTAGCTAAATGGCAGCACTATGGTTCTTCCTGAACCGTGTGTTCACAGACAATTTGGGAAAAGACGGATTGCCATTTGGAATAGGAACTCTGACCTTTGCCCAGGAAACCTGTGAGCAGTTGTATTGACATAGTCCTTTACTCTGCCTCATTGGCTAACAGCACAAGAATTGAATTTTTAATTTGTAATAAACACATTGGGACAATTAGGTACCATTCTGTACAGCTAAAACTCTTCTTTTGATAATTCAAAGACAATTGTTGCACTTGCTGCCTATTTTCTGTTTAGTAAGGGGAAAAATTCAAGGTAACTTATAGTGACAATATTAGAACTGTTTTTCTGACTATGAATTATCGTCATTCTCTTTCCAGTATTCTTTTATGGATACAATATAATAAAAATGCACTCGCCCAGAAAATGTAATTTTAAGCTACTGTACCAAGCATTTGCACTTGTCAGTCAATGAAATAATAGTTGCAGTGAATTAATTTTCAGGATGTATTGCTTGAATTGAGTTTTTTGTATGCTGAAGCATGATGGAGTAAAGGGTAATAGCAATAACAGTGATTCCCACTTACAGTTTGCATTATATAAATTATGCACAGTTGATTTGGAGATCCTACCTCTTTTATAAAGAGGTTTATTTTTTGAGGCGAGACGGGCTTTCCAAAGACTGCCACCCAAATCATCAACCTTTCTTTATACTGCAGACCTATTGTATATTTGCAGCATTTCTTTAACCATTTCAAAATGCATTCACATCCAACATCATTGACACAGGAGCATTATGGCAAGCATTTCATCTGACTGCAAGACAAGCTATAAAATGATAGCTGTTTAGGAATGAATTTAACTTTAATTTTAAAAGTAATTCCCCCAAATATCTTATATCCAGCTGAATTGTAATATTATTTAGTTGAAGCTCAGATTTCTTTCGGATAACAATTTAAAGGAAAACTGAGAAAACAGAAGAAAAATTGAATACAGCAAAATTTTGTTTACTTACTTGACATCATCTACGAAATCTTTTTTGTTAGCTTGATCAGCAACTTCGTAATGCTTTGGAACCTTTAAATGACTATGCATTCGGGATTCTGATTACAAGTACAATATTGGAAAAAAGAAACAGAATTTTGTAACACTTTATGAAAAACAAAGTACGATCTAAAAATTAAACCATCAGTTGATTTTGAGTTAATATGAACTGGTAAATAAAGCTATTGGTTTTGGATGATGTGCCATGCTTTATTGTGTTGAGCCCTCTGCAACATAGTGGGTGATATGTCCACAGGATTCCAGTCCTGGAGGTTGTTAACTTATGCATGTGTATTACAGCAGCAATGTTCCAGAGAATGTGATTTTGGCGTTGAGTTTTATTTGGGGAGGAAAGCAGCAATCTTACAAGTTCAGAAATATGGTGCTGCATTGCCAAGTTGGAGTGCCTGAGGCCTGATCCGTCTCTAAATTCTCTTTGTAGGCAAATTTATGAATAAGTTATTGGTTGAGCTTCTAAGTGGAACATTTAATCTTGGAGAGAAGCATAAAAGAAAAACAACAGGACATTATTATTATACTGCAGAAGACCAGCAGCTATTCTATACCAATCCAAGGATCAGACCACTCCTCATTTGTGACTGAAGGCAAAACTGCACAAGTTGGGGATGGGGTAATGAGGAATAACTGGGTTAAGATTAATGAATAATTTTGTTAGTGCAGATTTCTTGTAAAGTTCTGAATAATTTTACACTCCCCGATTTAAAAATTGAGAATGTGTTTATTCCTTTTCCTAGGACATTGCTTTTGCCAAAATGTTTCTATTTTGATCTCAGGACGGTTTATATGTAAAAACTGAAGAATCAAAACTATTCAGGGAGAGGTGTTTGTCAAAATGGCAAACTTCAGTTTTCTTTGATATGCAAGGAAAAACATTGGCAGTTTATTTTTGTCATTTTTCTGGCAGTTTATTGTAAATTGTACATATGTAAAAGTTTGGAAAACCTGCAATTTTTGCATTAGCAGCATAGCATATTGTACAAATGAATAGTGTATGTGGTTGTGATTATGCTATTTTCCAAGTTTTATGTGGAAAACTGATTGCCCCTGTACAAAAAAAAGACACAGATTTCCTTCTTTAAAAATAAAAGGCATTTCAAAAGTTTTCTGCTTGTGTTTTTTGCTTCAAATATTTTGTGACTATATTGAGTACCATTGTCACGTGTCATTTCTGAATCAGGAATGGTGTGTAAACTAATGGAGAGATTGTCAACAGAAGGAAATTAATGGAATAATGAATATATGCGAGGGGTTATTTTGGCCAAAGGTGTACACAGTTGCTGGGTGCTATACTAATAAACTTGAAAGTACAGAATTAGGATGGGAGTTTGTGTCTAATTGATGATATCTATCATGATTTGAACATACTTTGATTTGATTTATTATTGTCACGTGTATTAACAAAGTGAAAAGTATTGTTTCTTGCACACTATACAGACAAAGCATGCTGTTCATAGAAAAGGAAATGAGAGAGTGCAGAATGTCATGTTACAGCAATAGCTAGAGTGTAGAGAAAGATTAACTTCAATGCAAAATAGGTCCATTTGAAAGTCTGATGGCAGAAGAAAGAAGCTTTTCTTGAATAGGTGGTACATGACCTCAGACTTCTGTATCTTTTTCCCGGCGGAAGGTGGTGGAAGAGAGAATGTCCGGGATGTGTGGGGTCCTTTATTATGTTGGCTGCTTTGCCAAGGCAATGGGAGATGTAGACAGAATCAATAGATGGGAGGCTGGGTTGAGTGATGAACTGGGCTACATTTACAACCTTTTGTAGTTTCTTGTGGTTTTGGGCAGAGCAGTAGCCATACCAATCTGTGATACTACCAGAAAGAATGCTTTCAATGGTGCATCTTAAAAACTGGTGAGAGTCATAGCTGATGTGTCAAATTTCCTTAGTCTTCTGACAAAGTAGAGGCATTGGTGAGCTTTCCTAACTATAGTGTCTGCATGGAGGGACCAGGACAGGTTGTTGGTGATCTGAACACCTAAAAACTTGAAGCTTTTGACCATTAATGTAGACAGGCATGTTCTCCCCAGATGATAATCTCCAGCATTTTGTTGACATTGAAGGAGAGCTGTTGCCTCACCAGATTCTCTCTCTGATTCCTATACTCCGTGTCTCGTCATTGTTTGAGATCCGACCCACTATGGTGGTGTTGTCAGCAAACTTAATTCGAGTCGGAGAGGGATTTGGTTACAAGTAATTGGTTTTTAGAAGTACACTAGATGGCTGAGAACACAGCTTTGTGGGGCACTGGTGTTGAGGATGATCATGGAGGAGGTGTTGTTGCCTGTCATTACTGATTGTGGTCTGTGGGTTAGGAAGTTCAGGATTCAGTTGCAGAGGGAGAAGTCAAGGCCCAGGCAACAGAATTAGGAGATGGGTTTCATAGGAATAATGATGTTGAAGACTGAGCTGTCACAGGGAGAACAGGCAAACTCAACACAGACAGTGACCCAAGCTGGGAATTGAACCTAGGTGTCAAGAAGGTGGGTAGTGTAGTGGTTAGAACTGTTGCCTCACAGCGCCAGGGACCCAGGTTCGATTCTCAGCTTGGAGTTTGCCTGTTCTTCCTGTTTCTGCGTAGGTTTCCTCCCACAGTCTGAAAGACGTGTTGGTTGACCCGAACAGGCGCTGGACTGTGGCGACTAGGGGAATTTCACTAACTTTATTGCAGTGTTAATGTAAGCCTTGTGACTAATAAAATTTAAGAAGTCAAAGAAACAATAGACATTTCAAAATGCTTGTTAGAAATAATACAAAGGTATTTAAGTTGTCTACATAGATAAGGTCGCATTCTGAGATGCTTTTATACAATCGTGATACATGTAATATTCACTGTGTACATTCAATGCGAGTCAAATAGCACAAGGGTGTTCTATACAATTCCCCTCCCCTCTTTTTACTATGGCTAAAAGGCCTTGAGCAGTAACATTCCCCATTATGGCACATAGTCCTGGGCTTTGGAATATGCCAACATGCAACACTCGATTGGGAACAACTATTTGGATGGGAGGCCAACAGGTTTTGTTGATGAGATTTATATTTTTAAAATTGTATTCCTTTCTTAAAGTTATAAAGGCAATATGCTGTGCACACAGTAGAAACCAGACCAAGATGTGTGTGTGGTGTCAAAATATTGGTGGATATGGTGGTCTGATGTCATTTTCACAGTGAGGTGAACTGGAGATGTAACGTATTTAAAACAGCTCACAAGTTAACTTTTCAATCACCTGACTGGGCTTGTTTACCAGGGTAAAAAGTCTGACAACACCAGGTTTCAGTCCAACTGATTTATTTGATAGTAAATTCACCAGCTTTTGGGTTAGCCCCTTCATCAGGCACCAGAACCAGGTCTAAGATAGCCCCTGCCCAGGTTGCACTTTCTACCCTCAAAGTACTCTTGGAAACACTGAACAAACTCTGACCTGTCCAAGCCCCTGGCACTAAAATTGAATCCAATTCATAGTCCCTAAAAGAGAGACATACAAAATCCAAGCTGACAAGAAAAGACATGGCTCCCCATCTTGGGCTTGATCTGACTCTTAGCCAAAAGGCCCAGAACCACACTTGCCAGCTGACTATAGTCTCACCCTACCAGTTGAGCCTGTGAAATCCAAACTGGATCACAGATAGAAAAATACTTGCTGACCCTTGCTGCCACTATTGGCCAATTTGGCAGATTGCTTTGTTCTTTTCTTTTAAGAAACAATGAAATTTAATGAATAAATGGCACTTATCAGTATGTCTGCCCATTTGACCAATCTGTGTTCTGACTGCTTAAACCATATTTTCCTTCTATGTGTCATCTATGAAGTTTGAAATGAAGTCCTACATACCCAAATCCAGGTCATTAATACACTTTAAGAACAGTGCTCTTAATGTGGGGAGACCTGTTTATTCCTGCTTAGAAACCAATTCACTATTATTTGCTGTTTCGTGCATCGCGGTCAGTTTTTGTCAGTAAGACATTTGGAGTCGGTCTTGTGGTAGTGCACTTGTCCTCTGCCACTTTTGGGTGGCACAGTGGTTAGCACCACTGCCTCACAGCATCAAGGACCAGATTCAATTCTTAGCTTAGGTCACTGTCTGTGCAGAGTATGCACATACTCCCCATGTCTGTATGGATTTCCTCCCACAGTCTTAAAGATGTGATGGTTAGGTGAATTGGCCATGCTAAATTCTTGATCACTGTACCCGAACAGGCACTGGACTGTAGTGACTAGGAGATTTTCACAGTAACTTCATTGCAGTGTTAATGTAAGACTACTTATAACTGAGTAGGCATTAAAGTTCATTTATTATTGAGTTCAGCTCACTTAATATAATAGTTATATATCTCCGTCCGTAACAGTTATAACTCTGTTTATAGTTTATACCTTTGTAATGGTTATGAATCTCTATACGTTTTCTAGATGCACCTATAGGATTGCACCTTTCAAAAACACCGTTGGTGTAGACCGCGGTGTTTCGCGGCGGACAGCAGCGCCCTCTGGCGGCAAAGACGAGACGGTGCAGGCGGCTGGGAGCGCCCTCTGGCGGGAAAAGATGAGTTGCTGCAGTGTGTCGCAGCGCCCTCTAGCGGCTGGGATGAGTCGGTGCAATGGGTTGGAGTACCCTCTGGCGGCTGGGATGAGTCGGTGCAGTGGGTTGGAGTACCCTCTGGCGGCGTGGAGGAGTCAGTACAGCGGCTGGACGGGCCTGGGAAATGGCCACGTTTTTCGGGGAGGTTGTGCCGGTTTTTTCCCGGGCGGTGGAGGATGATGAGGAGGAAGATGCGGAAATCCAGGCTGAGGAGTTGGGCCACCGGTGAGGCCGGAGTCTCCGGGATTGATCCGCGTGCTGGGATCAATCCCGGAGTCTGAGTGAATAATCCCGGACCAATTATATTGACGACTGGGTGGGATAGTTTGGTGCGGGCTGGATGGGCTGAGTGGCCTGTGTGTGGATTCTCTGAGTCCTGGCTAATCCCCGGCTATGAAGTGAGCAGAGGGGCAATGCCCTGGGATTGTGTTTGGAAAGTGGGGTTGAGGGCAGAGTGGGGGCACCGCTGTGGGCATCGATGGTGAGCCCGAGCCGGATCAGCGGGACAGACCCGGGAGGGGGAGCCGGGCTTGAATGCCCCACACCACTCCTGGTGGAATTTGAATTCAATAAAAAAACATCTGGAACTAAAGAGAAAATGCTGGAAAACCCCAGCAGGCCTGGCAGCATCTGTAAGGAGAGAAAAGTTTTTTTTGTCTATATTCAATCCAATCAAAGTTCAGTTTAACGAATGAAACATTCCCGATCCAAGCTGATGAGACAGTCTGGCCGCTTCCTCGATGTGATCCCAGCCGATTGGAGCAGACATTGCATCCCCTGCAGAGCTCGATCCCATTTCCACCTTAGACAAAAGGCCCAGGTGCTGCTTTCAAAAAATTGCTTCAAATGTAACCTCATTGACTTGTGTTGAGTGCAAGACAACAAAACTGCACTTGATCTTACTCCAAAGGCCGAGAGGAGAGAGCTGATATTTCAAGTCTAGATGACCCTACGTCAAAGCTAAAAGGCAGAGAAAGTGGCAGATATTTATACTGCAGGGTGAGGGAATGAGAGATGAGTCATCGCCACAAAACCAAGGGGAAAGGCTGCTAATGGCAGCCCATAGAGGGAATAAAAGGTGTGAATTGCTAAACGGCATTTAAAAAAAAATCTGGAATTGATGACCGCAAAACCATTGTCGATTGTCGCAAAAACCCATCTCGTTCACTAATGTTCTTTAGGGAAGGAAATCTGGCGTCCTTACCTGGTCTGGTCTATATGTGACTCCAGAGCCACAGTAACGTGGTTGACTCTCAACTGCCCTTGGAGGGCAACCAAGGATGGGCAATAAATGCTGGCCAGCCAGCAATGCCCATGACCTGTGAACAAATAATAAAACAATTTTTGCTGCCTTCTGGTCAGCCCTGCTGGGGTCAGAATTTCCTGACCAGGTTGGACAAGATTTGAAAAGTTAACCTGTGTTTATACTTCATTTTCCTGTGCCATCATTGAGCTTTTCTGATTCATTCTGCAAATAGCTCGAAGTTTAACCATTTATTCAGTGTTATGTGGTCTCTCTTCTGGTTGAATATTAACTGTCTTCATATCTTCCCCATTAGAGAGATTACAATCCAATGGAGCACACACAGCAAAACATCAACAGAAAGTTCTGAAACGCCGAGTTTTACCTGTTCAACATTTCTCATTGCTGTTGGACAGAATGCTGTAGGTGAGTAAAGTAAGAGGGGGCCGAAGGGTCTCCAGATAAGAATTGCTGTTGGATGTGCCTGTCCTTCAGTCGTGTGTCTGTTTGCCAGATCAATGCACTATTGTTGCCCAGTCACTGTGTTGCAGCCTTTGCTGCGCTGTACGTCTAGTCTTGATACAAACCTGGCTACACTGAAGACAATTCTCATCATCGCATCATTTCATAATTCAATTTTTTTCCAGGATTGTGGAAACCAATTCTGCCTAGTTCCCCTCAGGTTCTGTTTGGTGCCCCTCGGCCCCCGCCGGGATCCCCTCGGCCCCCGCCTGGATCCCCTCGGCCCCCGCCTGGATCCCCTCGGCCCCTGCCTGGATCCCCTCGGCCCCCGCCTGGATCCCCTCGGCCCCCGCCTGGATCCCCTCGGCCCCCGCCTGGATCCCCTCGGCCCCCGCCGGGATCCCCTCGGCCCCCGCCGGGATCCCCTCGGCCCCCGCCTCGTGCCCCTCGGCCCCCGCCTCGTGCCCCTCGGTCTCTGTCTCGTGCCTCTTGGCCCCCGCCTCGTGCCCCTCGGCCCCCGCCTCGTGCCCCTCGGTCTCTGCCTCGTGCCCCTCGGCCCCCGCCTCGTGCCCCTCGGCCCCCGCCTCGTGCCCCTCGGGCCTCTGCCTCGTGCCCCTCGGGCCATTTTCTATCTCTTTGGTTTTTTCTTTAAATGCAGCCAGCTGATCACTGCTTTCAGCACTGCTTCCGATTTCCTTTGTTTCGACTCCTCGTTATACAGCCGTGGTTGAATTATTATTATTTTATTATTGACCACACATTTTCTGCTATTTGTTCTGGTAGGGTTTCTGAATTCCTTTGTTCAGTGCTGTGGGAACTGGGAGGTTATTGGAGCTGTTACATTCTGGAATGAGAGAGTAAAGGGTACAGATACTGTCAATCGACAGTTCCCAGTAGATTCATCATGTCTTCTCTATCGACTGACGTCCAATCCAACGGTCAGTTTTATGATTGAATGAGTGTGTCTGAATATGTGACAGTTTACAAAGAGCTGCCCAATCCACTGTATATAAATCTCATTCCTGCTCAAGTGCATCACATTTATCCTTCACAATATCAGTCTGACCTGATGGGTATTGTATTTGCAGAGTGTACTGACTCTGAGTGGGGATGACAGACTAGCTATACAAGTCTGTAGGGTGGTGGTGTAGTGATATTGTCACTGGACTAGTAATCCTGAGACCAAGGGTAATGCGCTGGGGACCTGGGTTCGAATTCCATCACATCAGATGGTGACATTTGAATTCAATAAAAATCTGGAATTGAAAGTCTACTAATGACCATGAAACAATTGCCAATTATTGTAAAAACCCATCTGGTTCACTAATGTCCTTTAGGGAAGGAAATCTGCCATCCTTACCTGGTCTGGACTATATGTGACTCTGAAGATACAGCAATGAGGTGGACTCTTAAATATCCTCAGGGATGGGCAATAACGTTGGCCCAGCCAGCAACAGCCACATCGAGCAAGAAAAACGCCCAGCAAATATTCCCTCCCGCAACCTGTCTTTGCTGAAAATAAGTCAGGTTACTTGGGCAGTTATAAATGACCCGGACCTGTAAGTGATTTGATTGTGGAATGATCGCAGCCAGATCTGATCTGACCCTTGGTTGGTATCCCAAAGTGTGAACTTTGTGACAAGCGAGGGGCAGTGGGGTGGGGGCTGACTTTTTTTGTTTCTCAGACTGTCCACCACAGATTGGCTGAAGAGTGATGACTGAGCTGAAGCTGGGTTCAAAGTCAATGTCCCTCTCACTAAGCTGAGTGAGGTTGACTGACAATGCGGAGCAAGATCCCGAATAACCCTCCGGTGGTTAACTTACCCTTTCGAGGTTGAGTTAGAAGCTGTTGTTAGTAGATGCGGCTGAATCCCAAAGTTTTTTTTTACTGGTCAGATTTACATTAACACTAAAATGAAGTTACTGTGAAAATCCCCTATTTGCCACACTCCAGTGCCTGTTCAGATGCACTGAGGGACAATTTAGCACGGCCAACGCACCCAACTTGCACAACTTTGGTCTGTGGGAGGAAACCGGAGCACCCGTAGCAAACCCATGCAGACACGGGGAGAATGTACAAACTTCACACAGACAGTGACCCAAGCCAGGGATCGAATCCGGATCCCTGGCGCTGTGAGGCAGCAGTGTTAACCACCATGCTGCAAATTCATTCAATAACATGATAAAACGGTTAATGCTGTGAATGAATTAGTATCTGCATTAGCATCAATTCCATTTATGTGTGTGCATGTTGCTGTTTTTCATATTGATGTCTCACTAGCCTGTAATGACCCAGCTGAGAGACTTTCTCACCATGCCAGTGTGTGAAACTTGTAGTCAGAACAGTATTTGAAAAGTACTTCAGTGATGGCAAAGCGTCGTGATACAGCCTGAAGTCATGGAAGATGTGAGAGAAATGCAAGTCCTTCTCTTGAGAGTGTTATTTTACTGTTGTCATGTATTATCTTTCTGTCACTAGATTCTGAGCTGCCATTGCAGTTGCTACGTTGCGGAAGGTCAGCTCTTTCAGTGGACTGAAAAGGTATGTTTTTGTAGCTGTGTTTTCTCGTGAACTCGCGGATGTATAGGTGGAATAGGCGTGCTTTATATCTTCAGTTGTAGCTCTGCGTTAGGGAACTGGGTGCTGGCTTTCAGTCCTGGCTGGACAGTGTATTCAGCAACAGGACTGATGACCCACGGAGCTTGTGTTCATCTCCAGCCACCACACATTTAAGTTCAGTTTAAAATAAATTGTAAAGCGATTATGAAATGGTCAGACTGCCATTAAATCCCAGCTAGTTCCTGATGTCCTTTTGGGAGGGAAAGCTGCCATCCTTACCCCGTCTGGGCCTGCATGTGACTCCAGATCCAAATCATGGTGCTGCCCTCCTATCTGTGCTCCACCTTGTTCTTCTGCAGAGTAACACCCAGCAGCAGGTTTTCCATTGATAACCAAACCTCTTCCATTGATAAAAGAAAGCTGACGGGCACTTCTCAACCCCCACCCCCCACACACACATTCCCTCTCATGCCCTCGCTCTCTCACGCTAACCTTTTGTTTATTATCCCCTCTCTTTCTCTCTTATCCCCCTCTCTTTCTTACTCACACTCTACCTCTCATGCTCTCTCTAACTTTTTCTCTCTCATTCTCTCTCATCCTGTCTCTCCCTTTCTCTCTCTGTCACCCTCTCTCTAACCCTTTCTTTCTCTCTCGCCCACCCTCTCGTTCTCTCTCTAATTCTTTCTCTCTCTAACCCTTTCTCTCTCTCTTTCTCTAACTCTCTCTCTGTCTCTCTCTCCAACCCCCTCTCCAACCCCCTCTCTCCCTCCAACCCTCTCTTTCTCTCTCTAACCCTCTCTTTCTCTCTCTAACCCTCTCTTTCTCTCTCTAACCCTCTCTTTCTCTTTCTCTAACCCTCTCTTTCTCTCTCTAACCCTCTGTCTAACCCTCTCTTTCTCTCTAACCCTCTCCCTCTCTCTAACCCTCTCTCTTTAACCCCCTGTCTCTCTCTAACCCTCTCTTTCTTTCTAACCCTCTCTTTCTAACCCGCTCTCTCTTTCTAACCCACTCTCTCTTTCTAACCCACTCTCTCTTGCCAACCCGCTCTCTCTAACCCTCTTTCTAACCCTCTTGCTAACCCTCTTGCACTTGCTAACCCTCTCTAACCCTCTCTTTCTCTCTCTCTCTGTCTTACCCTCTTCTCTCTCTGACCCTCTCTCCAACTCTTTCTCTTTAACCCCTCTCTTTCTAACCCCTTCTCTCTCTCTAACTCTTTCTCTTTGTCTAACCCCTTCTCTCTCTCTAACCCTCACTCTCTGTAACCCTCACTCTCTCTAACTGTCTCTCTCTCTTTCTAACCCTCTCTTTTTCTAACCCTCTCTCTCTTTAACCCTCTCCCTCTCTACTGTTCTTACTCTCTCTAATCCCCTCTGACTCTCACTTTTTCTCATCCTTACCCTCTCTCAGCCTCTCTTCCTCTCTCTCATTCTTTCACTCTCTCTTTCTCACCCTCTCTCTCACCCTCTCTCTCGCTCTCACACACACCCTCGCTCCTTGTTCCTATTAAGGCCCTTCACTGACCACATGATGACACTTAAGGACCTTTTCCTGCCCAGCCTCAATTTCTGAGGAAAATTTGAAGTTAAAAATGTTTAAAAACTGAAGAAGTTCTCACCCTTGATCTTGGATGGGAAGGGGTGGGGGATGGGGGGCTTTTTATGTTTCCAAAGTCCTGTGTCGTACGAAAGTAGACAATCTGTCACATGAGAATGCTAGATTTTTGATGCAGCTGTGAGTTGGGATATGATAATAATGTCCACAGTGAGAGTAACCATTTCAGAATGAGCCATGTAGTTTTATCCTGTGGTATTTTTATGTGTCTGGCAACTCAATGGAGGAAATGTTTGGAATCATTACAGGTCTTTGGAAGTATCCAGAAAAGGAATCTAGAAGTGATTGTATTATCGAGCTGCTCTGTGACCGAATATAAATCTTCCAGCTCCACTTCCAGCATCACTGTGCCTTTCCTCCGAGCTTTGAAAACTAGCATGTTCCGGGAGATGCCTTGTTGTCCATTACTCGAGCAACCAAATGTCATATCAGGTCTCCCCGCAGCAGGTATGGGCTGTGATGAATTCCACAAGAATGGGAGACTAAGTTGATATCAAAATCTTCATCAGTGATTGCAGTTGTTGGATTTTAATCTGTGGTGATGCTTTTGAGCAAAACCAAATGGGATTGATATAGAATTTCTATTTGGGAAGCCCAAATTCCCCATTATTGAGTCATGTTTTCAGTTGGGATAAATCATTTTCATTCTTCTTTCCTTTCACACATGGGCAGTAACTTTTTTCTTCCAGTTTCACTTAGAAAAGAAAAGAGACGGCACAGCGGTTAGTGCTGCTGCCTCACAGCGCCAGGGACCCAGGTTCGATTCCAGGCTCAGGTCACTGCCTGTGGGGAGTTTGCACATTCTCCCCATATCTGTGTGGGTTTCCTGTGGGTGCTCCGGTTTCCTCCCTCAGTCCAAAGACGTGCTGGCTAGGTGAATTGGCCATGCTAAGTTCTCCCTCATTGTACCATAACAGGTGCCAGAGTGTGGTGACTAGGGCATTTTCACAGTAAATAAAACTCAATAGCCTAATCCTGCTTTCTCCCCATAACCTTTGATCCCGTTTGCCCCAAATGCTATTTCGCAAGGGGTACTGAACCCAATTGTGGTACACACACCCCCTCCCCCCAGTATCAAATCTGCCAACTCAGTTCAGTCCAGGGTGGAGTGTAGAAATGCTGTGGGGAGGTGGTGGTGCAGTGGTAATGTCACTGGTCCAGTAATCCAGAGGCTCCAGACTAATGCTGTATGGACGTGATTTCAAATCGCACCATGGCAGCTGGCAAAATTTAAATTCAATTTAACCTTGTTGGGTTAAACACAAGTTTGATTAAAGATCTGGGTGGGTATAAGAAATGTTACGAAGATGGAGAGGTGGCAGAGTTAAGGGAGAGAATTTCAGAGTGTGCAACCCAGGCAACTCGAGGCACAGCCACCAGTGATGGAGCAAATGTGGTGTGTGTGTGTGTGTGTGTGTGTGTGTGTGTGTGTGTGTGTGTGTGTGTGTGTGTGTGTGTGTGTGTGTGTGTGATGGCACAGTGGTTAGCACTGCTACCTCACAGTGCCAGGGACCGAGGTTCAATTCCGGCCTCGGGTCACTGTCTGTGTGGAGTTTGCACATTCTCTCCATGGGTTTCCTCTGGGTGTTCCAGTTTCCTCCCGCATTCCAAAGATGTGCGGGTTAGGTGAATTGGCCATGCGAAATTGTCCCTTAGTGTCGGAGACTAGCTAGGATAAATGCATGGGATTATGGGGATAGGACCTGGGTGGGATTGTGGTTGGTGAAGGCTCGATGGGCCAAATGGCCTCCTGCTGCACTGTAGGGTTCTATTGTTCTAACAAACCTGGAGTTATAACATAGTCTCATTAATGACAACTATCATTGACTTTTTTCATTGATCTGGTTCAGGGGAAAACTGCCATCCTTACCCAGTCTGGCCTATATATGACTCCAGAGCCACAACAATGTGATTGACTCTTAACTGCCTTCTGAAATGGCCAAGAAAGCCACTCAGTTCAAGGGTAATTAGGGATGAGCGATACCCACATCCATGAAGGAATAGGAAAAAAACTTTGGTTTGCGTGGGTGAGTAGGGAACTTGAATTTAGTCTTGTGGAGAGTTGGGGGTGGCCTGGGTGGGATGCTTCAGGAACTAGGCCCACTTGTTGCTTTGATCACTGAGTTTTCCTGTGATTTCCTCTCCAGTTCTGAGCTATTGTCAAGTTCGGCAGATACCTGCTGTGCTCTATCATTGCTACAGTGACGTCACAACTATAGATTCTCTGACGATAGAAGCTTTCCGGCCACTCCTTACCTGCAAGAGTCTGATTTCCTTTGTAAAAGTAAGGACTATTTATGTTTTACTTGTGTTGTAAAGGGGCTGTATCTTTGCACAATGCAGAATTGTGTATGGAAAATATATTGCGTATATATCTTGAAACACATACAAGCCGTTTAAACATTTACATGTATAGCAGTGGTCTGTTTGGTGATGCATTCTTAAATAATATTTAATTAAATCCTCTTTATTACTTAACTTCACAACCAGAACTAGATTCCATTTTTTCCCTTTGATTAATCCTCCAGTCCAGATGGTGTTAGTTGGTAGAGGCAGAGACCTAAACTCTTCTGAAAAGTACCTTAGTCTGCACTTCAAGCGCTGTAAGCTACAGGGCAGTGGGCAAGGTGCAGGAAGGTAGGATTAAAAAGGATACCTTGGTTCTTAGGTTGGCATGAACAAGATGGGTTGAATGGCTTCCTTCAGTGCTGTAACTTTTCTGTGGTTCTAAAATAGATCAGGGACGGTAAGTGGGTTGACGGTTAGTGGGTTACTAGTCTAATCAGCAGCCCTCCAATAGTTTACCAGCTCTCCGCTCGGTGTGTGTGAGTTTATACAAAGTGTTCCTGAAGTCTATTCAACAGAGCGAAGCAGGGTGCATTATTGCCAAGATTAATCCTGTCCTCGTGGTTGCTGAAAGTTACCCGGCTGTTCATCCAAGGAGTTCTTCTTCCTCAGTGAGACTGGAGAATTAATTTTGGCAGGATACTTAACCTTGGAAGGATCATATTTGAGTCTCCCCTGGCTTATATAACATCTGGCATACCTGGAGCATAAACACCTGCATGGAGCTAATGGGCTGAATGGCCTATTTCTGCACCACAGTTTCTGTGTAACAACTTGCATTTCCAATATTAAGAACCCTTCCAAGGAGCTGCATAGAGGTCTAAGTGAGAAAGGAGGCCAGCCAGGTTTTGGGAGGAGCGATCACAAGTTCGGTTAAAGATATGAGTGGGTATTAGAAATGTTGCAAAGCTGGAGAGGTGGCAGAGTTAAAGGAGAGAATTTCAGACTGTGCAACTGGGGCGACTGGAGGCACAGCCTCCACTGATGGGGCAAATGAAGGGCTAGAATCAGTGGAACAGAGAAATGTGGGGGGAGGGGTAGTATGATAGGTTGTATCGTTGAAGGTGGTTACACAGAAAGGAGCAGAGCCATCAGAGAATTAAATCATGGGACGAGACTTGTAAATTTGGGCTGTTTGGGGCAGTGTTAATCAGCGAGGTCAAAAATGTTAGACAATTGGGGCTTGGTGTGGAATGGATTGCAGTGCAGTCTTTCAGCAAGCATCAGTGGATAGGAGTGGGAATGTTGGTTGATTTCCCTTCCCCCTTCCCTCTGCTCCGTACAATCATCCCTAGCCCTGGGGTCCTTTGAGACTAAAATGCATTGGCATTTGAAGCATTTGTGAATGGTTCCTTTGTTTCCTTCCAGGATACCTCCCGAAGTGCAGAAATACTGAAACAACTTGTGGATATGAGCACAATCCAAAGCAACCTGTACACATGAGACAGTAACAATTCCTCAACAGTTACTGAGTTAACTACTGAGAGATTTTCCAAAGTACTTGGCTGCCTGGATTTAGTAATGTTTTATAATCCTTAAAAAATATTAAACTCTTAAACAGTTTTGTTTCATAGTGTTTTGAATTGAATACTTTGTTTGAATTCGATATGTATTATTAATATCTTACGTTCACGATATTGCTTTCTTGATTTTATTTTGTTTATTTATTTCCAGTCTGGAATTAACTCCATTAGCCCCAGAAATCTGGTTCTGTTCACATTGCTGCCATTATCCTGTAGGCATTAAAATCTAAATTGAGCAGATGTATTCCTTTGTTGAAGTCATTTACCCGATATTTACAAAGGTGGAGGGTCCAGCTCAGAGTTTACTTCCATGTACACAAGTTTTAAAAGCACCGACATTTACAATTCCATATTTGTCCTTGTTCTCACTCTTCCTCAGAAACAGGCCTCCTGCTGGTCATCGATTGAGTGTATGCCAGTACCCACGCCTGCTGTTTGATGGTCAAAGATAAAACTGCTGAATATTAGAAATAAAACTCAGTAAGGAGCGGAGGTGTTTCTGACAACAGATTGTTTATCAGAATAAGTTGCTTATCTAGCAGTGAGGATACTCCAGTGGCAAGCAATAAAAGAACTAACTTAAAGTAAATCAAAGAAACTTCATTACACCACCACGCCACGAAAGCTCCCCACAGTCCTGACCTGCTTTCTATGTATATCGGGTCAACTGACTACCACATCATTTTGCCATTGGTTACATTGTCTATTGGGTCAGCCCCACAGCATGTTATCATTGGTTATATTATAATGTGTTTAGGATGAACTCCTCAGACCTGACATCCAGGAACACTGGGAAGGTGAATCTATGAGCACTTTCTAAGCCCATGACTGCTACCATCTAAAAGGACAAGGGCAGCAGACACCTGGGAACACCACCGCCTGGAAGTTTCCCTCCAAGTAACGCATCATCCTGACTTGGAACTATATAGTTATTCCTTCTCAGTCGCTGGGTTAGAATCCTAGAACTCCCTCCCTAACAGCAGTGTGGGTGTACCTACACTTCAGGGACTGCAGTGGTTCAAGAAGTTGGCTCATCAATCACTACCTTTTCAAGGACAGTTAAGGATGTGCAATAAATGCTGACCCAGCCAGCGGTGCCCACAGCCTAGAAATTAATATTAAAAATTTGCTGTCTGAACAGTTAAATGCTTAACAGGCCCATCTGGATTCTCTAAAATTATTGCATTTCGACAGCATGCTAATAGATATCGACATTTCCAATATTGAGGAAGTCTTTCCATTGATGTGTTTGAGAGGAAATACTTTGTGTTGGGTTGATTTCCTCAGAGCACATCTCCTTTTAACTATGAGATGCTATATTGGCATTTCCTTCTACTGCCTCTGTCAGAACTTTCAAATCAGGAAACTGATTCCAAAAATACTCTGGTGTTGGGGGTGGGATGGGGGAGGAGGAATTGCGTCAATGTTTCAATGATTGAGGAGTGTAGTGAAGATTCAGAAATGGAGTAAGTTCACAAGCAAATTTACACACATGTAATAACTGTGTTGCCAGAACCCAGAAATAATTATTTATTTTCAGGTTAAATAGATAAAAAAAACCTCAATCAAAAAGCAGTGAGTGGAATTCTGACATTTTGAGGCCAAGTCCTATGGTGGGTCAGAAATGTGGAGTGTTTCCCACTGCAGCAGCTGACAGGAAAACGGCAAATCTAACCTGGCCTTGCTAATGATACACCCGGGTATTTTAGATCATATTCAGTGATGGGCCAGACCTGGATGTCATGTTGTCCACGGTCCCATATTGAAAAGGTGCCCAACAGCACCGGCCCACCATTGAAGAAAGAAGGTGGACTCCAGGAACATTCTGTGGCTGGAAGACGGGCTCTCTCTCGAAGAGCTAATGTGGAAAATTTACCTGTAGATGTTCTCCCCCATCTACTGCTGGCCTGTGTCCTCCATCCTGAAGCCCGGAGGCAGCCCCCCCTCCCCCGCCCCCATCGTTCTAGTGAGTCTTGACACCTGCATGCCGTATTTCGGGCACGTTTAACTCCAGTGTATTTTCCTGCTGACATTGTGGAAAATCGCGTTGGGGATGTTGAGCACACATCTGCATCCTATTAATGGGATACAAATGAGGTTCGTGCCAGCCTGTGGTGAGTTTTTTGACCTGCCATGGTGGGCAATAGCGGATGGTCCCACTGTAAATAAATGCTGGCGTGAAGCGATTTCTAAGCCTCCCACCATATTCTCCCCTTGTGCGCCATCCATTGACCATGCTGATGGGGCTGGGGAGAATTCCACCTGGGAAGTTAATAGAGTGATTGTATAATTAGTCAATTCTGGCCTCATAATGCAGAGTACGAGAGTTCAGAATCATGGAAGTGTGAGTATTTGAATTCAGGTTCTAGAATTTAGCATGACTGATCCACCTAACCTGCAAATCTTTAGACTATGGGAGGAAACCGGAATACCCGGAGGAAACACGTGCAGACATGGGGAAAATTTGCAGACTCCACACAGATTGTCACCCAAGGCTGGAATTGAACTTGGGTCCCTGGCACTGTGAGGCAGCAGTGCTAATCACTGAGCCACCATGCCATTTATCTCATGCCTCTATTTGGGACCTTGCTGTGTGCAAATTCTGTGTTTGTCAGTGAGTAAGATTTCAAAGTAGTTCATTGGCTGTGATGTAAGGTCATGAAAGAATCTATCTAACTTTTCTTTCCATTCCATGATCTCACGTAAATGTGCAAAATAAAGACAGGTGTTTCACCACAGAAGAAGAGGGAGGTGAAAGATAAAGTCATCCGAGGCCAAACGGGCACACTACTGAATGATAAATGTGAGAAAGCATCACTCAAACTCCTGGAGTAGGCTGACTAGAATTTTGCCTGGGGTACTTTGCATTGTGCAGACATCACAACAGGAGTTTATTGTGCTAATAAAATACTTCAAATCATTTAATTTACTGATTATTACTGAGTAGGGTAGTTGAATAGAACCCATGCAGTGGAATGCTGTGGTGACAATCATGCAAGATGGTGTGTTGTTACATCAGTAAATAATAGTGTTAAAGCCCTGAACTGATATTCAACCCGTGATTATTTGAATGTATATATATGGTGGCAGAGGGAGAATGCCAGTCAGACTAAATTCTCAAAATCTATGTGTTAAGTCTTTTTCTGTTCTCCCATTTTCTCTCAAGAGAATGCTTCTGCAGAAAATGCAGATGTATGGGATTGGGGGTGATCTAGGGAATTGGATCAGGAATTGGCTAGCGGATAGGAGACAGAGGGTGGTGGTTGATGGTAAATATTCATCATGGAGTTCGGTTACGAGTGGTGTGCCTCAGGGATCTGTTTTGGGGCCACTGCTGTTTGTAATTTTTATAAATGATCTGAATGAGGGTATAGTTGGGTGGATTAGTAAATTTGCTGATGACACCAAAGTCGGAGGTGTGGTAGATAGTGAGGAAGGGTGTCATAGTTTGCAGGAAGACTTAGACAGGTTGCAGAGCTGGGCCGAGAGGTGGCAGATGGAGTTTAATGGGGAGAAGTGTGAGGTAATTCACTTTGGTAGGAATAACAGATGTGTCGAGTATAGGGCTAATGGGAGGACTTTGAATAGTGTGGATGAGCAGAGGTATCTAGGTGTATGTGTACATCGATCCCTGAAAGTTGGGAATCAAGTAGATAAGGTTGTTAAGAAGGCATACAGTGTCTTGGCGTTTATTGGTAGGGGGATTGAATTTAGGAGTCGCAGCGTTATGTTGCAACTGTACACAACTCTGGTGCGGCTGCACTTGGAGTACTGTGTGCAGTTCTGGTCCCCACATTACAGGAAGGATGTGGAGGCTTTGGAGAGGGTGCAGAGGAGGTTTACCAGGATGTTGCCTGGTATGGAGGGGAGGTCCTATGAGGAGAGGCTGAGGGATTTGGGGTTGTTTTCGCTGGAAAGAAGGCGGCTAAGAGGGGATCTTATTGAAACATATAAGATGATTAGAGGTTTAGATAGGGTGGATAGTGATAGCCTTTTTCCTCTGATGGAGAAATCTAGCACGAGGGGGCATGGCTTTAAATTAAGGGGGGGTAGTTGTAGGACGGATGTCAGGGGTAGGTTCTTTACCCAGAGGGTGATGAGGGATTGGAATGCCCTGCCTGCTGCAGTTGTAAATGCGCCTAGTTTGGGGGCGTTTAAGAGATCCGTGGATAGGTTTATGGACGAAAAGGGATTGGTTTAGGTTAGTGGGTCATTGTTTTGTAACTGGTTGGCGCAACATCGTGGGCCGAAGGGCCTGTTCTGCGCTGTAATGTTCTATGTTCTATGTTCTAATGCTGGGATACAATTCCATAGATGTTACCCTCTCTGGTGTGCAGAGTCCATTTGTCTAGCAAGTGTGAAGATGTCTTTTGTACAACAATGACCAGGTCAAGAAGAAACAAGCTTATGATTTTATTACATCTCATACAGAGACCAGATCCCCCACAACCAGGAGGTTGAACACAATTTTGTCCTTAACTGTTCTGAATTATTTTTGTTATTGGTAATTACCTGAATCTTGGGGCACAGAATTTCAAAATTTACCAGTGACACCAAACTTGGAGGAAAGGGAAACAGTGAGGATGATACAAATTGCCTGCAAAATGACATCGATAGGTTAGTAAAATGGGCAAGCACATGGCAGATAGAATTTAATGTAGAAAAGAGTGAGATGATGCATTTTGGCAGAAAGATTATGGAGAGGCAATGTAGACTTAGTGACACTTCTTCTGGGTGTGCAGGAAGAGAGGAACCTGAAGGTCATTAGGATCCCCATACAAGTAACCGAAAACATATTTCCCAGTGACCAATGGAAAGAACCAAAGGATAAAACTTAATGTTTCATGAGTTTTATTGTAACAAAAAACTAAAATACACATAGATCAAACATTAATTAGCAGACAACTAATGCATCAAATCAACAACAAAAAAAAGGTTTTGCAAGAACTAATGAAAAATATGTCACAAAATCCTTCCACCGAACCACATACTTTGGAAATATATGTATATGTCCTCGATCATCAGCAGCCTACCACACCAGATTGAAACTTCTAGAAAAGTCCACAGCAAGGCACACCTTGGCAACTCTGTTTCTTAAATCTTCAAAAGCTTTGTCTGTTCTATTCTCTTCCTTCAGAACAGAAGCCAAAGTCTCACCATTATCCTGGTTTGTCGGGAATACAACGCAATTGCCTTTTTGTCCTCGTGCGTCTCAAACAGCAGCTGTTCTTCTCCTGTGAGCCACTGAGCAAAGTGTTAAAATGGACAGCCAACACTTTAACAAGTTTCGCTTTGGATTTCTCTCCCCACAGCAAAAAGGTCACATGGCCATGACTCTGAGCAGAGGTGATTATCTGAAGTTCTCTGTATTACTTTGAGTTAAAGGTACGTTTCAAAACATAGCCATGTTGTAAAGTTCAGCAGTCATGACAAGCACACGTGCATTGCTTTTTGAAGACAATTTGATTTATTATTGTCACATGTATTAGTTTACAGTGAAAAGTATTGTTTCTTGCACATTATACAGACAAAGCATACCACACATAGAGAAGGAAAGGAGAGGGTGCAGAATGTAGTGTTACAGTCACAACTAGAGTGTAGAGGACTATCAGCTTAATATAAGGTCCACCCATTCAAATGATGGCAGCAGGGAAGAAGCTGTTCTCGAATTGGTTGGTATGTGACCTCAGACTTTTGTATCTTTTCCCGTTGGAAGAAGGTGGAAGGGAGTGTGTCGGGGTACATACACATCCCAGACATATTATGCTGGCTGTGTTTCCAAAGCAGTGAGAAGTGTAGACAGAGTCAATGGATGGGAGGCTGGTTTGCATGATGGACTGGGCTGCGATCATAATCCTTTGTAGATGCAAGACATATTGCAAGGATAGTTAATAAAACAGATGGGATAGTGGGCTTCATAAGTAGACTATTGAATATGAATGCAGGGAAGTTATGCTGAACTTCCATCAAAATGTGGTTAGGTCCCAACTGGAGAATTGTGTCCACTTCTGGTCACCACACGTTCGGAAGGATGTGAGGTTCCTTGAGAGGTTACAGAAGGGATTTATCAGGAGAATTCCATGGATAGGGGATTCTAGTTACAGAGATAGGTTGGAGAAGCTGAGTTATTCATCTTGGGACAAAGGAGATTAAGGGGAAATTTGATAATTATGAAAAGTTTGAATAAGGTAGACAGGAAGAAAACTATTCCCAGTAACTGATTAAGTTTATCCATTAGTGTCAAAAGTAGGCTTACATTAGCACTGCAATGAAGTTACTGTGAAAATCCTCTAGTCATCACACTTTGGCGCCTGTTCAGGTAAACTGAGGGAGAATTTAGCATGACCAAAGCACCTAACTACGATGTCTTTCGGACCGTGGGAGGAAACTGGAGCCCCTGGAGGAAAGACGTGTAGACACGGGGAGAATATGCAAACTCCACACAGATAGTGACCCAAGCCAGGAATTGAACTTGGGCCACTGGTGCTGCGAGGCAGCAGTGCTAACCACATTGCCACCATGCTACCCTCAATGACTAGGAGATATAAGTTTAAGATTTTGGTGAAAGGGTGCAGGGGTGCAGGGAGGAACTTTTCTTCATGTGGCAATGATAGTGGCCTGGAACTCGCTGCGAGTGGAAGCAGAAATAATTAATGATTAATGATTCCAAAGGGAAATTGCTGAAGGTTTGTGTGACAAGAAGTGTACATTCCTGTAAGGACAATCGGGAGTAGGAATCTTGGTTCATTTAATTGTTAAACTGGGTTAACTGTGAACCAAGAGAAGAATGGAGGGCTGGGGTGGGGGGCAGTGGGTGTGGGGAAACAAGTTTGTAAATTAAGTTGTGTCCGGGGGCAGGGGGGGTGGTGGAATTTTTGAAAAAGCACAATTTATTTGTGTTTTCATTCAGTTTTCAGACTAAAGACAAGTTGGCAAACTGAATAATCAATCAAAACCTTGAAGGAAGGCAAAGGCAATTCATGCAGACTGGATTTAGATTGTCGTGAAATATTACTGAGCTTAAAAGTCCTGCTTCAGTTCGAAAGGAAATACAGCAGACAATTTATTTGAAGGCGGGTGGGAGCTCTGGGAAGCAGAGGTGAATAGAAGAAGTGTGTGTGTCTGGTGCATGTGTGGGCCAGATGGGGGCAAGACTAATCTTCACTTGAAACAGCTTGCAGGAAAATGCATAATTTGCTGTTTTACTGAAACATTTTGGGATTTTTTTTTCTATTTAATGAAAGGCCAGCGACTGGGATTGGGTTGTTGGTGGCTTCCTGAGAGAAGTACCCAGCCATCCTACCAAACCTTGTTGCTGGGTCACCTCTATATAAAGGGAAAGTTAAAAACTAAAATGCAACCCCCCGTTCCCCCGAGCCTTTACCCCACAGCCAACAAAAATCATGAGCAAAACTTGTATTGAATTTTTTCAAATGCGTCTTTTTCCATTGTTGAACAATTCTGTGATTGCACAAAACCTTACAGCACAGAAAGAGGCCATTCGGCCCATCGTATCTGCACCAATCACAATCCCACCCTGGCCCTATCTTCACATATTTGCCCACTAATCCTCTGACCTATGCATCTCAGGACACTAAGGTCAATTTTAGCATGGCTAATCAACTTGACATCTTTGGACTGTGGGAGGAAACCAGAACACCTGGAGGAAACCCACGCAGACACAAGGAGAATGTGCAAATTCCACACAGACAGTGACCCAAGCCAGGAATCGAGCTCAGGTCCCTGGAGCTGTGAAGCAGCAGTGCTAACCACTGTGCTACCGTGCTGCCTCTGAGGTTATGATTAGGAATACATCTGAGGGAAAAATAGAAAATGCTGGAAAATCTCAGCAAGTCTGACAGCATCTGTGGAGAGAGAATAGAGTCAACGTTTCCAGTCTAGATGACCATTCATTTGCCTCACACCCCCAGCAATTTAAAAAGTCAGCAGTGAGTGGGTCACCACTGTGCCAGGAAGCCCTGAGCTGGTTCTAGGGGTGTTCAGACATTAAATGGCTTGGTGCAAGACTCCTGCCCCCATCTGCGAGGAATGTCCAATGGGATGGGTGGCAGCTTTTTTGTACCAGCAGCACCCAGGGGAGTGCTGGCCACTGGTGGGACTGAAGGCAGACAAGACTATGGAGGGTCCATGGAGGCTAATGGGTTTGGCATCTCACTGGGCTGGCAGGCCCCAACAAGGAGGGTGAAAAAACAGCAGGGGGAGAGTGGGGGCGGTAGGTGGGGGGTGTGGTGGTTGGGGAGGGGGTTAGTTGGGAGTTCTGGGGTGGGGGAAGATGGGGGGAAGGTCTCTATTGGATAAAGAGTTCCCAAAGAGGAAGGACCTTCCAGCTTACAAAGATGCCCCTGTGTTTTAGCTGGACCTCAGTGAATCCAAGGGCTCATGGGCCATTTGATACTTGCCCTGCTGCTGGCAAAATGCCAAAGCATCTGATTTTATGCCCTTCCACATTTTGCTCTGGGGTTGAGGTGGGTGGATAGAATTCCTCCCTATGCTGAACTTCCAATAGGGGCACTGTGATTGGCCTCAGCACCTGGTCATAGAAGGGGACAATCACCAGGGTCTCTGCTTCTAATTCCAGCTGGCCAGACCCACAGGAGAATTGGTGAGTACGAGTCAGGAAAATGACGATACTCATAGCCTGGGATTTATAGGTTTGGAGAAAGACCTTTCAGAACCCTAGGGAAAGCTGCTGGGACAACGAGTAACTTTAAGGAGGAATTGGACAGATTTTTAATTGGTAATGGGTTGAAGGGTTACAGGGAGAAGGCAGGAAAATGGGAATGGGGAGCATATCAGCCATGATTAAATGGCAGAACGAACTCAGTGGGCTGAATGGCCTAATTCTGCTCCTATATTTTATGAAGTTACGAGCCTTCTGGGGAGGAGGAAAACCGGCTCCCCAGAAGTACAAATTAGAAATAAATACCCAAGTGCTTGACACATGGGGAACATTCCAAGGTGCGCTCTGTAACCAGTCACTAGGTGGAGCTGTGGATTTGTTTTACTGCTTTGGACTGCAGTGTTGCTTTAGCAGATTTATTAAACAACACTTTGCCATCCAGGATACAACTCCTCTCTTAATACTGAGGCGGGGCAATCCCTACACTGCTCAGTAGCTTGTGAAATGCATTTTCAGAAGCTGTGCCTGTGTCTCCATTGTTACCACATTCAATGAAACAGGATAAAAGGAGTTTGCATCAACTGCACTCTGACAATCTGCCTTACAATTTGAACTGGAATTGATAAGCCTCGATTATAGTTTTAAGCTCCAAACTTCCACCAGGAAATGATTTTTATTATTGCAGTAGGTTCAACTTGGATTAATACACATCAGGGTTCATCCATTAAACAGTGAAGAGCAAGAAAACAATGCAAGACATGTGTCATAGAATCTCTGTGGTACAGAAGCAGGCCATTTGGCCCATCAAGACTGCACCGACAACAATCCCACCCAAAGCCTATCCCTGTAACCCCTCATATTCATCGTGCTAGTCCCTGCTAGCTCTACGACACTCAGCATCCCATTCCACAACACAAGCCATACTGATCCAACTCATTCTCAAGCGTGCTGGCTGATTCTCAATCAATTATTATCTCTGGGTAGAAGTAGAAACCTCAATCTTTTCTTGTCAGCTACAAATGCTCTGTCTTTTAAAAAAATTCTCAATTTATTTTATTGAGAAAGAATGGGGCATCTTTTCTGGCTAGTAGGATCAGTCACACAGCAGAGGACAGGAAATTGTGGGGAACAGGATTGGGCAAAATAGTACAAATAATAAAAAGAGTACACAGGACAGGAGTGTCTTGAACGACAACAGCTCAGATTCACCTTTGTAATCAAGACAAGAGGAAGACTTTCACCAATTTGCTCTCTTCATCTCCTGAAGGGACAGGCCTTGGTTGGGATTAGGTTCCATGGATGGAAAGCCCCATTCGAAAGTTCACTCAGGTGATTACTGTAGATGTGAGCCTGAACAATTAGGAGCATCGTGACATTTGACCAGGAAAGATATCACATCCTAACAATCTCTCTCTCTCTCTCATTCAATACCAACATGTGCGCACTTTCCAGCTGCAGTCACTAACATCATGGTCACATACCTATTGTATGGGTACTGTCGTGTAGCTGAGATTAGCTTACTCAGTACAAAGCAAGCATCAAACCACAGCATTGTCTGGGGACCTTTCTGACATGCATTGCTCAGTACAATGGGATGGAGGTGTGGGAGTAGGATTGGAGGGTTTAAATAAAGCACTGAACTTGCAATGGGTAAAAAGGATTTATGCTATTTTTACTTCTTACGTTACCTGCTTGGAGACTGTACAATATATTGTACAGATGGTGACCATGTGTAGTCTGGCTGTATAAAGGTACAATACATAACCTAACCACAAAAGTGGTTGCTTAACTTGTAACCAAGGTTCTTTATTTAAATGGAGTAAATGCTTCCACTGCATTAATTTAAAGGGAATGTGTGGTATTTATACTTTGACAATGGGTGGTCTTTTAAACAATTACTAAACTGTGTTATTTATTAAAACTGATAGCTGCAATATTTATGTCCGGGTCAGAGGTGAACCAAGGTTTAGTTCACCAAAGATTTACATTGTTCCATTCCCACTTGTTAACATCTCACATCCTGTGGCCTGAAACTGGATCCCCTAGCCCCCTCCCCTTAACTGCACACAATACTTTTGGCCATATTTCCTGTAGCCACTGACCTTTAACCCCTGAGGTTTTATACACTGACTGGTATAAATGTTTTCTTTTGCCTTTGGCTCTCTTAGTGTGATGAACAGTGAGAGAAAAAAAATCAGTGCCAACAAAATGGGATCCAGATCGGGTCTTGCAAAGCGGTCAGGCGGAATTTAATTTTAACCCTATCAGCTCCAGATACCTGCAGTGTTTTTGCAAAGCCAATACCAACAAATCGTTAGTGATGAACTATTATTTTCATGTTGCAGGAAAGCCAGGGCCATTGGGTGAGGAGGGACAGGGAAAAATACCTGCTTGTTATACAATGATGAGAATGTAGCTGAAAAAAAGACACACCGCTGAAGCTTTTCAACTTGCACACATCAGGCCAAATACAAGAATTCCAAATTTCATTCTGCCTGAGAAAAAAGTGTTGATCGTTTGGCAAGTTGACTCTGATCGGTCAAGACATTGCCGCAATTGTGAACACACTTATGTTTGCTACAGGCTATATATATTATGTGTGGGTTAGATGGGTTGGCTATGCTAAATTTTCCCTCAGTGTCCATAGATGGGTAGATTAGATTGATTGTCCATGATAAATGTGTTGTGTTACATTGGCAGTGGAGACAGCTTGGATAAGGTGAGTCAGAGAGTCGGTGAAGACTCGATGGGCCGGATGGTCTCTACTGCACTGTAGGGAGTCCATAATGATATTCATACCCAGAAAGCTGCCCTCTGAAGCTGAAGGAACATGAGGGCATTGCACAATTTTTGAATTGAGCAAAAGCATCGGACACACTATCTCCCTAGTGCATTTCCAGGGCAATGCCCTGACCAGAGTTGACCCGCCAGCCAAATAGCACCGTTTTCTCATGCCGCATTAACTGTTGCTTCTTTTGAAATTTGGCATTCGTGTGTCTGTCCTGAGGAGTGCAAGGCCAAAAGCTTTAATAGGCTGTGACTTTTTTTCAGCAACGCTCAAGTTCTGTACCACAAAGCAACTAGAACTATATTAGTTCACTTTGTCCTGAATTTTTTTTGTCCTTTCAGAAGGAAAAAGTTAGTATATGTACCACTGATAAGATGGCCACTGGATGATAAATGAGAGTGTTGCAGAAATAGCTGCTATGTCTCAGTCCTCATGCTTTGTCTTTGTGCCATACCACACCATAAGCTCAGCTGCAATCAGTGCTCATTGTGCACAGCTACCACAGCCACAAACCTATTTCCTACCACTGGATGGCAAGAAAGGGTTAGTATTTATCATATAAAATTCTGTTGGTGCAGCTAAGCTAACTGCATTATTCAATAGTTTAATTAGGGTTATAAAATATCCAGAGGGAATAAACTCTTACTCATTTTATTTTTTGGTTTTTCTTTTATTCTTGCATTTTTATTTAAGGAGCCTGATGTACGAGGTGACAAGGACATAAAAACAGAAGGACTAAGAGCAGGAGCAGAATATGCATTACAGCCCCGACACTTCCTCTGTCATTCAGTATGATCATGACTAAACCTTTATCATAGAATCATAGAATCCCTGCAGTGCAAAAGGAGGCCATTTGGCCCATCGAGCCTGCACCAGCCATATCCCATCCAGGCCCTATCCACAAAACCCTATGCATTTACCCTAGCTAGTCCCTCTGACACTAAGGGGAAATTTAGCATGGCCAGTTCACCTAACCCGCACATCTTTGGAGTGTGGGAGAAAACATTACCTCGCCTTTCCCTCTGTATCCACATATCCCTTCATTCCCTTAGCCCCCAAAAATCTACCAACTGCAGTCTTGAATATACTCAACCACTGAGATTCCACACTCATCTGGGTTTCAGAATTCTGAAGATTCACAGCCTTGTCAGTGAGGAAGTTTCTCTGCACTCAGTCCTGAATAGCTGACCCCATATTTTGGGACTGAAAATCCTAAACTCTTCAGCCAGTGGAAACAGTCTCACAGCCCTCTAAGAATATGTTACAAGAAGATCACCTGTCGTTCTTCTGAATTCTAGGGAATATGTATGTAGGACAGGATTTTCCAGCGTGCTTCCTGGTAGCGGGTTCTTTGCTCTAGCCGAACTTTACAGGATTTTGCCTCGTTCACCAGGTCTACCGTGGGAAATTCCACCACGGATTGGCGAGGCACTGCTTACACCAGGAGCAAAATATCCTGCTGATGGGGAGGACTGGAGAATCCCACCGACAGCGTACGCTCCCCTTAAAGGACAACGGGAATCTATCTAGTGACCCTTTCTTGCACTCTTTCTAAGGCATATATATATATCCTTCCTGAGGTGATAGTCTACTTGTCACTTTCTGTCTCCAGTTGCAAGCCTTGCAGTGATATTCAAATAGTGCTAACATTGTCACATTTAATGGCTGGATTCAATACCTTTTATTGCACAGAAGGTTGATTCTGAAGTCGATTGTATCCACTAATTAATAGCAGGCCTACCTTGGGCAGATGTTGGAAGCCTGTTGGCAGTGGGCATGTGGTTTTCATTTAGCCTGACTTGTGGGACTGAACCCTTCAGGTCTCATTGGCAGCTAATAGTGCAGAGTTCAGCTCGGCTGTAACCTGTGTAATTACTGTGGCTCCCAGCTATAAGATCATTGTCGTTGAAACATACAGCATCGAAATCTGAATGAAAACCAGACACAGAACAAATAAACAACGTTGACTCAAAAGTTACAAAGGGAGTATCAGGGACGTTTTCCATTTGTCAGCCATGTTTTGTCAAATAATGTACCTACCCCAAAATGAACCAAAGGGGGGATTTTCCCTATCCCCTGTGGAGGGTTTCTCGATGGAGGGGGGCAGCCCACTGTTGACCAGCTGTGGGGGGTCTTCTCATCCCGCCGCTGTCCATAGGATTTCCCATTGAATTCCCCCCCACCGCGCCCCCTCTGTTGGGTAACCCATGGCGGGAGTTCAGAGCGGTTACCATGATGAAATCCTAACATGTTAGTTTCTTCTCATGATCTTCCATTTACTGAGTTCACAATATCAGTCATGATGCTGTGAGGTCAGGCCCTCTGCCGTAGGTTGTGAGGGAACATTGAAGGGAAAATCAGTCTGGGGTCATTCTCATGTGTCCCTGCCCAGTCAAAGTCAGGCGCCAGTTGAATGGTGTTTGTATGTTCAACAATAGGCTCACCGCCCTAATTCTTTCAACGATAGATCAGAGATCATAGAATCCAGACAGTGCAGAAGGAGGCCATTCAACCCACCGAGACTGCATCAACCACAACTCATCTGTCCCCATAACCCCATGCATTTACCCTAGCTTATCCCCCTGACACCAAGCTCATTGTTCTCTGGAGCAGTGTACTGGTGGCTGGTGAGTGTAAACTGCGAGTGTACTGTGTTTTTTTTAAATTGCATTGCTGGGTTGTGGGGATTTTTTTCCCTTTGTGCTTTCCATAGAGGGTCCTAGGTGCAAGGGCTGTTGGGAAGGGAGTGAGGGAGTATAAAAACAAGGCCACAGTAGATAGTGGGCAGTGTTGGGAGTGGGCAGCAGAGTGAGGTGGGTGGGTGCTGAGTGAGTACTGCAAGGGCTTTGGCGAGGCAGGGTTAGGCAAGGTGAGTTACTGGTCAAATTTTTCAAAGTGTATCCATAGGTCTGAGGGTAGTCAAATAAATGGCAGGGACCATGGGGAGACGTGTCAGCTGTGTAAGGTGCAATATGTGGGAGTTCCTGGAGACACAGCATCTCCAGAGAGTCCACATCTGCACCAAATGTCTGGAGTTGCAGCGTTTGAGGGCTCGGGTTAGGCAACTGGAGTTGAGGCTGGAGGATTTATTTTTAGTGAGGGAGAATGAGGCATTAATGAATAGGAACCAGATTCAAGAGGGGATCTCAGAGTCAAGGAGGGGGGAATGGGTGGGTTACAGTTAGGAAGGGGAAAAAGAAGAGGAGTAATGTTCCAAAGGCTACCCCAGGGGTAGTCTCTCAAGATAGCAGGGGTAAGGCACCAACTGAGGTGGAAAGGGCACGAGGGGAAGAGGAAAATGCCTCAGAGGGAAGGAAGGGGGCTGGATGTGAGATAGTGGTGGGGGACGGGAGGGTTAGAGGAATTGATAGGCGGTTCTGTGGGCAAAAGCGGGACTCCAGGATGGTGGTCTGCCTCCCTGGAGCTGGGGTACAGGATGTGTCGGAGAGGGTAGAGGGAATCTTGAAGGGCCAAGGGACCCAGGCGGATGTAATTATAAATGTAGGAGAGAGGGACATAGGAAGGAAGAGTAGGGGGCAAATACGTACGCAGTTCAGGGAGTTGGGAGCCAGGCTGAAGTGTAGGGCCTCCAGGGTGGCGATCTCTGGGCTGCTGCCAGTGCCCAGCAATAGCAGGGATAAGAATAATGAGATCCTGCAGCTGAATGCATGGCTGAGGGATTGGTGCAGGACAGAGGGTTTTAGTTTTGTTGACCATTGGGAAGTCTTTGCAAAGGAAGGGCACTTCTATAAGAGGGATAGGGAACACTTAAATGGGAAGGGGGCACATATTTTAGCTGGGAGGTTGGCTGGAGTGTTTAGGCAGGGTTTAAACTAGTATGGAGGGGGGGGTGGGGAGGAGAGAGACAGCTCAGGCACTGAGAGTGAGTTGGAGGTCAGGGTAAGTCTAGTTGATAGGGAAATCCCCCAGGAGAAGGAGGATCCGAGAGGGACTGAGGGTCTTAGCTGCATCTATTTTAATGAGAGGAGTGTGACAGGAAAGTTGGATGAACTTAGGGCCTTGATGTTCGCGAGGAATTTAGATGTGGTGGCAGTGACAGAGACGTGGTTAAAGGAGGGGCAGGACTGGCAGCTAAATATTCCAGGGTATAAGTGTTTTAGGTGTGATAGGGGAGGGTTGAAAAGAGGAGGGGGAGTGGCGCTCTTAGTTAGGGAGCAGATCACAGTGGTGCAAAGGGAGGATAACATGGAGGGGTTGGAAATTGAGTCTGTGTGGGTGGAGTTGAGGAATAGGAAGGGGGCCATTACTATGCTAGGAGTGTCCTATAGGCTGCCCGATAGCCCACGGGCAGTGGAAGAGGGTATATGTAGGGACATTTTGGATAAGTGTAGGAAGAATAGGGTTGTTGTAGTGGGAGATTTTAATCTCCCTGGGGTGGATTGGAAGGTGCCTAGAGCTGGGGGATTTGATGGGGAGGAATTCGTAAGATGTGTATTGGAAGGATCCTTGCAACAGTATGTAGATAGCCCGACTAGAGAGGGGGCGATACTGGATTTAGTTCTGGGAAATGAGCCGGGTCAGGTGGTTGAGGTTGCAGTAGGCGAGCATGTGGCTAATAGTGACCACAAGTCCGTCTACTCTAGGATACGAATGGAAAAAGATGAGTGCTGTCCTAAGGGGAGGGTGCTAAATTGGGGGAAGGCTAGATACAGCCGGATTAGGCAGGAGCTTAGGGATACAGACTGGGATAGGTTGTTGGAAGACAAGACTACGTTAGGCATGTGGGAGTCTTTCAAGGGAAAACTGCAATGGGTGCAGGAAAGGCATGTGCCGGTTAGGAGAAAGGATGGGAAAGGTAGGATTAGGGGACCGTGGATTACTAGAGATATAGAAGACCTGGTTAGGAAGAAACGAGAGGCGTACGTCAGGTCTAAGCAGCTGGGAACAGAGAGAGCGTTGGAGGAATACAGAGAGTAGGAGGGATCTCAAACGGGGAGTTAGGAGAGCAAAGAGGGGGCATGAGATGGCTTTGGCAGGTAGGGTTAAGGAGAATCCAAAGGCGTTTTACTCCTATCTTAAGAACAAAAGGGTGGCTAGGGGTAAAATCGGTCCTCTCAGGGACAGACGTGGGGAATTCTGCTTAGAGGCAGAGGGGATGGGGGAGATCCTGAATGAATACTTTGCGTCGGTATTCACAAAGGAGAGGGGCTTGATGTCTAGTACGGTCATTGAAGGAGCGGTAGACCAATTGAAAGATCTATTGATTACGAGGGAAGAAGTGTTAGGGCTTTTAGATGGCACTAAAACCGATAAATCTCCGGGGCCTGATTGCATTTATCCTAGGCTGCTTAGAGAGGCGAGGGATGAGATTGCTGGGCCTCTGACGCGAATCTTTGTCTCTTCTTTGGACACAGGTGAGGTCCCAGAGGACTGGAGGATAGTGAATGTGGTACCGTTGTTTAAAAAGGGTAGGAGGGATAGCCCGGGTAACTATAGGCTGGTGAGCTTAACGTCAGTGTTAGGTAAGTTGATGGAGAGGATTCTTAGGGATAGGATGTATGCGCACTTGGAGCGTTGCGATCTGATTAAGGATACGCAGCATGGCTTTGTCAAGGGGAAGTCTTGCCTTACGAGTCTGGAGAATTCTTTGAGGAGGTGACAAACAGTCGACGAAGGACGAGCCGTTGATGTCGTCTATATGGATTTCAGTAAGGCGTTTGACAAAGTCCCTCATGGTAGGTTGGTGCAGAAGATTAAAGATCATGGGATGTGTGGTCAGGTATCTAGATGGGTAGAGAACTGGCTTGCAAAGAGGGGACAGAGTAGTAGTGGAGGGGTCCTTTTCTAGCTGGAGGTCTGTCACTAGTGGTGTGCCGCAGGGCTCAGTACTGGGACCTCTTCTCTTTGTAGTGTATATAAATGATTTGGAAGAGGGAGTAGGTGGTGTGATCAGCAAATTTGCTGATGACACCAAGATGGCTGGATTGGCGGGCAGTGAGGAGCAGTGTCTGGCAATACAGCGGGATATTGATAGGCTGGTTGATTGGGCAGATACGTGGCAAATGGAGTTTAATCTGGATGAATGTGAGGTGATGCATTTTGGCCGGAATAATGTAGGGGGGAGTTATATGATAAAGGGTAAGCCCGTAAGGAGTATAGAATCGCAGCAAGACTTGGGGGTGCAAGTGCACAAGTCTTTGAAAGTGGCAGTGCAAGTGGAGTGTGGTGAAGAAAGCCTATGGTATGTTAGCCTTTATAGGAAGGGGTATAGAGTATAGGAGCTGGAGTCTAATGTTGCAGTTGTACAGAACGTTGGTTAGGCTGCATTTGGAGTACTGCGTCCGGTTCTGGTCGCCTTACTACCGGAAGGACGTGGAGACTCTGGAGAGAGTGCAGAGGAGGTTTACCAGGATGTTGCCTGGTATGGAAGGACTGGGGTATGAGGAAAGATTGAAGAAATTGGGGCTCTTTTCCCTTGAAAGACGCTGACTGAGGGGGGATCTAATAGAGGTATATAAGATTATGAAGGGTATAGATAGAGTAAACAGAGGTAAGCTATTTCTTATAATAGAGTCATGTAAGACAAGGGGCCATGGACTTAAGGTGAGGGGGGAGAGGTACAACACAGATATTAGAGGGAGGTTTTTTACAGAGGGTAGTGGGGGTATGGAATGCTCTGCCAAGTAAGGTGGTGGAGGCAAACACACGAGTCCTTTGAGAGTAACTTAGACAGGCACATGACTGGGTTGGAGATGGGTGGATACAGGAGATTGTTTTAAATAAGGGCCATTAGCATTGGGGCGTCCCTGGTAATGTAAATGGGTATGGTATGATAATAATGTTTTTCTCTTTTTATTCACAGGTTTTAAGTCAGTCCACCTCGTGTCCGATGAGGGGCATACACGCGATGGGTCGTACTGGGGCTGCTCTTCGTTGTTCAGGATTGGCTAGTGCTTCATGTCATTAGTGTGTGCCTAAACTGGACCAGATACTGGGCAAGACGACAGCTCAGTGACTAATGCTGATTGCTGTGCAGACACATGGATTTGGGCTGGTGCCTGTGGGAGTTTGCGCATTCTCCCCGTGCTTGCGTGGGTTTTCTCCAGGTGCTCCGGTTTCCTCCCACACCCCAAAGATGTGCTGTTAGGCTGATTGGCAGGAATAAATTGTCCCTAAATCAGTTTCCCTCAATCTGGATGGCCATAAAACATTAGACAGGGGTCGTGGGTAGAGAGGGGGACTGGTGGTGTTGAGATGGTGGCGCGGGCTCGTTGGGCCAAAGGGCCTGTTTCCCAGGCTGATTTTTGTTCTTTGTTCTTTGTAATTTAGCATGGCCAATTCACCTAACCAGCACATCTTTGGACTGTGGGAGAAAACTGGAGCACCTGAAGGAAACCCACGCAGACAAGGGGAGAATGTGCAAACTCCACACATACAGTGACCCAAGCCGAGAATCAAATCTGGGTCCTGGTGTGGTGAGGCAGCAGTGCTATTCACTACCACTCTGTCACTCTTATTATTAAGATAACTCAGGTTATGGTCAGCATGGCTTTGTCAAGGGGAAGTCACATCTGACAAGTTCTTAGAGGAGGTAACAAGAAAGTTAGATAAAAGAGAACCAGTGGACATGATTTATTTAGATTTCCAGAAGGCCTTTGACAAGGTGCCGCATAGGAGACTGTGAAAAGAATTACGAGCCCATGGTGTTAAGGGTAAGATCCTGGCATGGATAGAGGATTGGCTGACTGGCAGAAGGCAGAGAGTGGGGATAAAGGGGCCTTCCTCAGGAATGGCAGCTAGTGACTAGTGGTGTGAATGGTGACTAGTGATGTGCCTCAGGGGTCAGTGCTGGGACCACAACTTTTTACAATATACATTAGCAATTTGGAGGAAGGAATTGAAGGCATTGTTGCTAAGTTTGCAGTTGATATAAAGATATGAAGAGGGACATGGGGGTTGCAGAAGGACTTGGACAGGTTAGGATAGTGGGTAAAAAAAGTGGCAGATGGAATATAATGTGGAAAAGTGAGGTTATGCACTTTGGAAAGAGGAATGGAGGTATAGACTATTTTCTAACGGGAAAATGCTTAAGAAATCAGAAATACAAAGGGACTTGGGATCATTGTTCAAGATTCTCAAGGTTAACGTGTAGGTTCAGTCGGCAGTTAGGAAGGCAAATGCAATGTTAGAATTCATGTTGAGAGGGCTGGAATACAAGAGCAGGGGTGTACATCTGAGGCTGTCTAAGGCTCTGGTCAGATCCCATTTGGAGTATTGTGAGCAGTTTTGGACTCCATATCTAAGGGAGGATGTGCTGGTCTTGGAAAGGGTCCAGAAGAGGTTCACAAGACTGATTCCTGGAATGAAGGGCTTGTCATTTGAAGAATGGTTGAGGATACTGGGTCTGTACTCATTGGAGTTTAGAAGGATGAGGGGGGATCTTATTGAAACTTACAGGGTACTGCGAGGCCTGGACAGAGTGGATGTGGAGCAGATGTTTCCATTAGTCGGAAAGACTAGAACCAGAAGACACAGCCTCAGGTTAAAGGGACAATCCTTTAAAACAGAGATGAGGAGGAATTTCTTCAGCCAGAGAGTGGTAAATCTGTGGAACCCTTTGCCATAGAAGGCTGTGGACGACAGGTCATTGAGAGTCTTTAAGACAGAGATAGCTAGCTTCTTGATTAATAAGGGGATCGGGGGTCATAGGGAAAAGGCAGGAGAATGGGGATGAGAAAAGTATCAGCCATGATTGAATGGCGGAGCAGACTCGATGGGCCAAGTGCCCAATTCTACTCTGATGTCTTATAGTCTTATGGTCTTATTTTGTATTTATTAGGCCTGAATTTCTGAGCAGTCAGAGAGGCTCTCCATCTGCATGTAATTTCCAGCAGAGGATTAAAATTGGAATTCCTACCCCTAGACCTGGCCTTTCCCATTTTACCCAAGGGAGGAGGGATCTGTGTAATGGGGCAGCTGTTAAATTGCATATTTGTGGGTCCTGGAGGCAGCTCCCCCATATAAATTAGCTGTTGTTTCCACTCTTGTGGTGTCTGAAATCTGAAGTGTGTAGACTAGACACCATAGGAGCCCAGTATGGACCTTGTGGCCTTGTTTGGATAGCCAAGATGTCTCTTTTGGAGAGACAAGATGCATCTTGGGTATAGACACAAACACCTTTGGAGGAGGTCAGGTGCTCTTTGTTGGAGTTGAGGTAACCTTTGGGAGAGCTTAGATGGCCTTTGGGATTTGCCCTTTGGATGGTCAGGTGTCCTTTGCAGTTGTTAAGTGAGCCATGAACGTGTGTAAAAATTGCATAAGCACATTGAAACTGTCAAAGCAGTAAAAGGAGTGCAAAATAACTGCCAAGCTGTCAGAGTTGTCAAGGTGTCAAAGAACTGACAAAAACCATTAGAACTGTCAGAGCTGTCAAAAAATTTAACTCTGATGGGCTTCACATTTTATAAAAATATGTGGAAATTTAAAAAAATATAGTGCTAGCTATTTATTTCTGTCTGTTGACTTAACATTGAAGGTTATCACTAAAGGATTTGTGCTGTCTGATTTCACAACTAATGTTATTACAGTGGGTGCTCATTAAGTGAGCAGTTTGATTGATAGCTCCAAATGGCCATAGAATAAAAATATTTGTTCTCATGAGGGATTAAGTACTTAAGTGAAATTAAATCTAAAATTATATGTATCCACACTTTATTCATTTTGTTTTGTTTACTCGACTTTCTGTTGAATTAAAGAAGATGGCCTTCTCCACGTCAACAATTCGACCAATTGGAATTAAACTGCCAACCAGTTAGCACCCTTTTCTTTTGTAGCATAGATTGTTGCACTTGTTTGAAATTTGGCGTTCTTATATTTGTCCTGATGAGTGCAAGATGAAAAGCTCTGGCAACATGTCTCTCTTCTCAGCAATATTTAAGTTATATCCAGAAACAAGCATATTTAACAAGCTTGTTTCTGGATATGTAACAGTGTTTAATTGAAAACCTACTAGCTTCTATATTAAACATACTTTTGTTTATTCATTCAGACAATGAGTGCAAGATGAAAAACTTTGGCAATATGGGTGTTGCTAACTAGGCCAGCAATTATTACCCTGAGAAGATGGAATACAACTAAATGGCTACTTGGCCATTATAGTCATCCATGTTTTCATGGATCTAGAGAGACATGTATATTGAGTAAAGATGGCAGATTTCCTTCACATTAGTGAACCGGTTGGGTTTTTAATGATAGAGGCAGGTGATGGCCCAGTAGCATTATTGCTAGACTATTAATCCAGAGACCCGGGTTCGAATCCCACTTGTAGAATTTGAATTCAATGTGGTTGACTCTCAACTCCCTTGGGCAATCAGGAAAGGGTGATAAATGCTAGCCAGCCAACGATGCCCATTCCCATGAACGAATAAAAAAAATTCTAGATTTAAAATAAATAATTAAATTTAAATTTGGGAGTGAAGGGGCAAAGAATTCTTAGGCCTAATTGGCATGGCAACCTTAGTGTTGGGCCTTGAGTAATGACTGTGCTCTGCTGGCAGGAGACTAAAAGTCTATAAAGATAATGGGATAAAAGGTGTGGCAGTCACTGTTCAGTTTAGCACAATACAAAATGATTAATCACACAGAGAACAAAATAATAACTGATTACATGTGTTTTTGTGTCTGTATGATTTGGCAACTATTAATTATAGATATATAATCGTGGGTGATATGATTTTTGAAATATGAAGTAAGTGGAATTGACTAATGGTTCTGTCAATACAAAATACAATACTTGACCTTATCCGACTCCTTTATTAGGTTTTCATTGGCTATAGTATGTGTGTAGTCCATTACTGTGACCCATCACAGTCTCAGGTCAATCACTGCTCCCAGTCTCCTTTTGTTGCTCATACAACACTCTCTATGACTTACTTCTTCATTCTACACATTATTATTACAAGGTACAAGGATTTCTCTGATAGTACTTGGTGAGGAGGAGTCAAATGGCTCACCCATTTGCCCTCTCCTCACTTGATCACAATAGATTTTTCTGAATAGAGTGTACTTGTTAATACAATGAGTATTTAACTATTTACTGGCTGTTTTCATAAAAGAATAGATAGGGCAGGTTTTCTTGTTAAACTGATCCATGTAAAATAATAAAATGTTCCAACTTCAACACACACACACACACACACACACACACACACACAAACAAAATTCATACACAAATACAGATTACTAAGTGGGGAAGGATAGATTGGCTAAGTTAAAGTCCATATATAGAATTCCTACAGTGCAGAAGGAGACCATTGGCCCACCGAGCCTGCACTGACAACAATCCCATCCTCGTACTATCTCATAACCCATGTTTACTGACACTAAGGGACAATTTAGTATGGTCAATGAACCTAACCTGAACATCTTTTGATTGTGGGAAGAAACCAGAGCACCTGGAGGAAACCCATACAGACACGGTGAGAATGTGCAGACTCTGCACCGATAGTGACCCGAACCTGGATTCCTTGCACTGAGGCAGCGGTGCTATATACACCACTATGCGATATACAGGCCTGACTGGCTTCAGGCTGGATTCAATGATCGTGATGCTTGTCCTCAGTTCTAAAACATACAAAATGTTAGTTTGTTACATGACCTTCATTCTTCAACTGCCAGGAGGATTGAAAAGGATTGGCGAGAGGTAAATCCCTATTGGGGGGAGAAATGATTGAATGAGGAAGCCTGCTACAGGGCAGAATGGTGGCAGAGTGGTTAGCACTGCTGCCCTACAGTGCCAGGGACTAGGGTTTGATTCCCAGCTTGGGTCACTGTCTGTGTGGATCTGCACGTTCTCCCCATATCTCTGCGGGCTTCCTCTGGGTGCTCCACATTCCTTCCTCTGAAAGATGTGCTGGTTAGGTGCATTGGCCATGCTCAATTCTCCCTCAACATACCCAAACAGGTGCTGGAGTGTGGCAACTAGGGGATTTTCACAGTAACTTCATTGCTGTATTAACGTAAGCAGACTCGTGACACTAATAAATAAATTTTAAAGTTACTGATAATTAAATGCATGGTAATGTGGTTCCTGAATTTCACGGCAGAAACCCCATGGCAGGGGTGGGGAACAATGGGAAATCCCACGTGTGTAAAAGCCATTTGGGGACCCGCGGTGGCTTCTCTGCACTCAATGACTTTTCCCCAACGTTGAAAATGGCGGTGGAGAATCCCCGCCATAGGAATACAAACTGGAGTTAGCTGTATTGGGCTGTGAGTTCAATCACTTCAGCCTCTGTATTTTTAAAAAGTCTTTTTTAAAGTTCACTTCAGGTTTCAATGGATCAAAAAGCCTGCTGTATCCTGTGTGTACCTTGGTGTGGGACTATAAATTTATGACAAAAGCTGTTGCAATGAAGAATGTGTCATCACTGATTACTGAGGCGGTTAGTCTGATGTATTATCACAAGTTTGCGTGGATCAAAAACTGAAAGGGGAACTGACATAATAAGGCAGTAAGTACTCATGTCTAACACAACTTTGTCAACTTAGAATCATTGAATCATTCGGTGCAGAAGGAGGCCATTTGACCCATCGAGTTTGCGCTGACCACAATCCCATCCAGGCCCTTTCCCCATAACCCCATGTATTTATTATAGTAGTGCTCCTGACATTAAGGGGCAATTTAGCAAGGCCAATCCATTTAACCTGCACATCCTTGGACTATAGGAGGAAAAGGGAGCACTCGGAGGAAACCCTCGCAGACACGAGGAGAATGTGCAAACTCCACACAGACAGTGACCCAAGCTGGGAATCGAACATGAGTCCCTGGCTCAGGGAGACAGCAGTGGCTGTGCCACCGTGACACCCCATTTCAAGTTATGAATTGTGTCATGAAGCTTAAAGGGTTAATCATTATTTGACATAAAGCTTGTCTTCATGACAAATGCAGGGATTGTAATCTTTTCATTGCATGTTCTAAAGTTCCTTCCTCATGGAAGGAATATGGAAATGTGCTCTTGGCAATGCTTGACATCCCTTCGGTCTTGGTCATTTATTGCAGAACCGTTCCCCTAGTCTGCCACTGCACCTGGAAAGATTTTGTGTCAATTGACAATGACTGGTGGAGCAGCCTACAGGCCATCAAAACCGAAACTTGCCTTATCTCCCTCTTGACCTACTTGACTCTCATTGACACAGTCAAGCTATTGTCATCAGGAAACAGGGTTTTAGCTGGGCAAGGGGAAGAAGAACTAAAATATAATTTAATCACAAGAATAACTTTTCAGAATTGGCAACAGTGGAATTCTTTAAAGCTTCATTTATGGAAAGTGGGCATTGCTGGTCAGGCTGCATTTGTTGTCCATCCCTAGATGCCCTTGAGAAGGTGTTGGTGAACTGCCTTTTTGAACCATCAATGTGGTGTAGATATATTCACAATGCTGTTAGGGAAGGCATTCCAGGATTTTGATCCAGTGGCAGTAAAGGAACGGTGATATATTTCCAAGTCAGGATGGTGAGTGGTTTGTAGGGGAACTCCAAGCGGTGATGTTCCATGTACCTGCTGCTCTTGTCCTTCTAGATGGTAGCAGTCAGGGGTTTGGAAGGTCATGACGAGGAAGTTACTCCTCCTGTATTCCTAAAATCCTGATGTGCTAATTAAGGATTTCTGCTTAAGTTCAGCAATGGTTCAGTGTGTTTATTGGGTGAGTCACTGAGTTTGCTAACCAGCAAGGAAATAAAGAACTTGTGTTTACAAAGCACCTTTCATATCTTCAGCATACTTGAAAGGGCTTGGCAGCCAATAAATTATTCCTGAAATGTGGTTATATGCCACATGGCCATACATGAAAGATAATTGTTCACAGCAAGAATCCACAAATAATATAAAAACGAATGATGATATATTTGTGGAATGCTGGTATTGGACTGGGGTGAGCACAGTACAAAGTCTCAGAACATCAGGTTAAACCAACTCACCTGAGGAAAGAGCATCGCTCCGAAAGCTTGTAAAACCAAATAAATCTGTTGGACTTTAACCTGGTGTTGTGATATATTTGCGGTGGTGTTGGAGGAATGTTGGTCATGCGATCAGGATAATTTCCTTCTTTTCTCTTTATTGCACAGCTTTCTTCTAATTAGATGTCCTTAATCTAGGTCCAGCGGAAAGGTGGAAGCTTCGTAATACATCTTTCCATTGTCTTTGACATGAATCTTCTGTCTTTTGAATCTGAAAGAAAAAGCTTGACAAATATACGTGAATGGCACAGTGGTTAGCACTGCTGCCTCACAGTGCCAGGAACCCAGGTTCAATTCTCAGCTTGGGTCGCTGTCTGTGTGGAGTCTGCATGTTCTTCCCGTGTCAGCGTGGGTTTCCTGCAGGTGCTCCGGTTTCCTCCCACAGTCCAAAGATGTGCAGGTTAGGTAGATTGGCTATGCTAAATTGCTCCTTAGTGTCCCAAGATGCCTAGGTTAGGGGGATTAGCAGGCGTTATGAGAATAGGGTATGGGGTATGCATGGGTAAAATACTCTTTCAGAGAGTTGGTGCATTGTCCATGCTAAATTCTCCCTCAGTGTACCCACTGAAGTGTGGCGACTAGGGGGATTTTCACAGTCACTTCATTGCAGTGTTAATGTAAGTCTACTTGTGATACTGATAAATAACAATAAACTTTAGAAATGCAGTATGTAAATATTGCAGCTTTAAGAACAAACAAAGAACAACACAGCACGGGAAACAGGCCCTTCGGCCCAACGAGCCCGTGCCGCCATCTTAACAATGTATTTTTCCTACATCTCCCTTGACCTGTGTCTATGCTTATGGTACCCCCATTGGAAACCAGATTAAGGGGAGAATAGTTTAGGGACAATTTGTTACACCAATCAGCCTAAGAACACATCTTTGGGGTGTGGGAGGAAACCGGAATATCTGGAGGAAACTCACGCAACCACAGGGAGAATGCGCAAACTCCCACAGATACTGCCCAAATCCATGTATCTGCACAGCTAGTAGTGATAGTCACTGAGCTGTTGTGGTGCCCATCTGCTGGTCCAGTTTTAAGCACACACAACGACACGAAGTACTAGGCCACTCTCGAAACATCCAAGAGCAGCCCACGCAGGACCCACCGTGTGCATGCCCCTTGTTAGACAACAAGGTGGACCGACACACCTGCGGAGTAAAAGAGACAAAACATCAACACATGTAGCATTAGATTTCTGGGAATATCCCGAGGCTGACCCTTATTTAAAACTGTCTCCTATAACCCTCCATCCCTGTTTCACTCATGTGCCTAAGTAAACCTTAAACAAGCCCAGCGTGCCTGCCTCCACCACCTTGCTTGGTAGTGCATTCCATACCCCCATGACCCTCTGTGTGAAAAACCTCCCTCTAGTATCCAAATTATACTTCTCCCCCCTCACCCTAAGCTCGTGGCCCCTCGTGATATTTGTCTCCAATCTAGGAAAAAGCCTGCCACTGTTTACTCTATCGATACCCTTTATTATTTAATACACCTCTATCAGATCCCCCCTTAATCTCCATCTTTCTAAGGAAAAGAGCCCCAGTTTACCCAATCTTTCCTCATAACCCAGTCCTTCCATACCAGGCAGCATCCTGGTAAACCTCCTCTGCACTCTTTCCAGGGTCTCCACGTCCTTCCGGTAGTAAGGTGACCAGAACTGGACGCAGTACTCCAAATGCGGTCTAACCAACGTTCTGTACAACTGTAGCATTAGATGCCAGCTCTTATACTCTATACCCCTTCCTATAAAGGCTAGCATACCGTAAGCTTTCTTCGCAACCTTCTCCACCTGAGTTGCCACCTTCAGAGACTTGTGCACTTGCACTCCCAGGTCCCTCTGCATTTCTATACTCTTAATAGGTCTACCCATTTTCATGTAACTCCTCCCTACATTATTCCTTCCAAAATGCATCACCTCGCATTTATCAGGATTAAATTCCATCTGCCATCTATCTGCCCAATATACCAGCCTATCTATATTCTGCTGTGTTGCCTGACACTCCTCCTCACTGTCTGCCAATCCTGCCATCTTGGTGTCATCTGCAAACTTGCTGATCACATCACGTACACCCTCTTCCAAGTCATTTATATATATTACGAATAGAAGAGGTCCCAGTACTGAGCCCTGCAGCACACCACTGGTGACAGACCTCCAGCTAGAAAAGGACCCTTCCACTACTACTCTCTGTCTCCTGTTGCCTAGCCAGTTTTCAATCCATCTAGATACCTGTCCCTGTATCCCGTGAGCCTTAAGCTTTTCTACCAGCCTACCGTGGGGGACTTTGTCAAACGCCTTACTGAAATCCATATAGACAACATCAATGGCTTGTCCTTCATCAACCGTTTTTGTCACCTTCTCAAAAAATTCTACCCGATTCGTAAGGCAAGACCTCCCCTGATTCCCTAGTAGGGATTTATTCCCTACTGTGCGTATACAATGCAGAGCTGAATGGGAAGAGGCCGGAGAACTCGTATTAATATTAGAACATCAGTCAATGCACTTAATTTCAAAAAACAGAAGATTCCACCCTCAGAGCGTGACTACATTGTAATCATGGTCAAACTCATTAAGTGCCAAACTCATTAAGTTCCCATTGAAATGGGAAAGTGATGTAATTTATCTAAAAAGATGTGCAAAATGAAATATTTGTACAACAGCTGAACTGTTGCCAGCCATGTAGAGTATTGGAACAGAGATGTATATCCAAACTGTTGCTTACTTAGGGCAGGACCTTTGGCTCTGACACGTGGGGGACTGGAGGTGGATGGATGTGTAATCTTATGCCTCCATACTGGCACGATTGTTTGTTGACACCGTTGTGCCCTGAGGCGTTTTACTGGAGGTTGGCTTGGAGGTGCAGCAGTTTACAGCACTCCTGCAAGCGATAGGTAGAGTATTAAGAGGCTAATTAACCTCACTGAATGGAATTTTCCGGTTTTCCCTGAGTGTTGGGAATATTGAAGCTGCCGCTTGGCAGCAGAACAGGTATGGCTGTAACATGATGCAGCACTCCCAGGCCCTCGCCCTGTACTGTCTACCGGGGCCCAGGGATAATGGAAGTCAATTAATTTTTAAGTGAGCCTAATTGGCACCGTGCTGCTGGTGGTCAGGAATCCCATGTCAACCCCTTCCACTTTCTGACATAATTGGGAGAAGGTTTCTCTGCCACTGGGAGACTGGCACATGGGGGGGTCTCCCCCTGTGAATAATTGAGTCCAGCCACCATGTTTCATTCTGGGATGGACTACATTAAATCCAACCCATTAATTCTTGTTTCTCTGCCCTGAGGTATTGTGAACTGTTTAGGGGAAGCAGTGGCATAGTGGTATTGTTACTGGACTAGTAATCCAGAGACTCAGAGTAATGCTCTCAGGGCCTGTGTTTGAATCCCACCACGGCATGTAGTGAGATTTGAATTCCATAAAAATTTGGAATTAAATGATGACAATCAAATCATTGTCAATTGTCACTAATGCTCTTTAGCAGAAGAACATCTGCTGTCCTTACCTGGTCTGGCCTATATGTGACTCCAGAGCCACAGCAATGTGGTTGACTCTGGAATACCTAGAAATCCCCTCAGATCAAGGGCAATTAAAGATGGGCAATAAATATTGACCATTGATGGTCAGATCCCATGAATGAATAAACAAAAAATATTTCCTGCATTTTGTTTTCATTGCAGACATTCAGATTTTATTTTTGTAAAGATGGAATTTGCATTTTTATAGTGCCTTTTGCCATCCCCGGGCATCCTAAAAGCTATTCCAGTGCGCAAGTATTTAGCGCCATGTACGAACAAAGTGAGGTTGTTTGCTGGTTGCTACACAACGTTCAGTACCATTCTCAACTCCTCAGATACTGAAACAGTCCATGTCCAAATGCAGCAAGACCTGGACAATATCCAGGTTTGCGCTGACAAGTGGTGAGTAATATTCACGCTACACAAATGCCAGGCAATGACCATCTCCAGCAAGACAGGATCTAACCATCACCCCTTAATATTCAGTGGCATTACCATCACTGAATCCCCCAGTATCAACATGCTGGAGGTTACTATTGACCAGAAACTGAACTGGACTAACCACATAAATACTGCGGCTATAAGAACAGGTCAGAGTCTGGAAATTCTGTGGCAAATAACTCACCTCCTGAATGCCCAAAGTTTATCCACCATCTGCAGGAGTGTGATGGAACACTCTCCACTGGCCTGGATGTATGCAGCTTCAGCAACACACATGAAGCTCGATGCCATTCAGGACAAAACGTCCCACTTGGTTGGAACCCCTACCACAAACATTCAATCCCTCCATCACCAATGAATAGTGGCAGCAGTGTGTACCATATTCAAGACTAACTACAGGAACTTGTCAAGGTTCCTTGGAAGTTAGCACCTTCCAAACCCACAGCACTACCACTGAGAAGGAAAAGGGCGCAAGGGAACACCACCACTTGGAGGTTTCCCTCTAAGTCACTCATCATCCTGACTTGGAAATATATTGCTGTTCCTTCACTGTTGTTGGATCAAGGTTTATTCCCTAATGGCACAGTCGGTGTGCCTACCACTGCAGCGGTTTTGGAAGGCAGCTCACCATCACCTTCTCAAGGGCAATTAAGGATGGGCAATAAAAGCCGGCTTAGCCAGCAATGCCCATTTCCTGTAAATGAATAAGAAAATTGTGAAGGCCTTTTGAAGTGTAGCCATTAATGAAATATAGGAAACCTGGCAAGCAACTTGTACACAACAAACTCTCACAATTAAAAAATAAAGAGTTAATGACCGGATAATCTGTCTCTGTGATGTTGGTTGAGGTATAAATAATGATCATGACAGCTGGGAGAATTCCAGCTTGTATAGCTTTAACAAAGTGTGTACTGTTTACCAGCCTCCAACACACAATGACACCTTTTATTGGATAAATCATTATTGAGAATATAGAATGGTTCAATGGTAGCAGGTGATAACAACATTCAGTGCAAAATGATACTCGCAAGCCAAAAGGATCTCTCTTAAATCGGTCAAACTGAGTCTCCAGAATCTGAACTGAAAGTTGTAATTAGTTCAGGTTTCAAAACCAAATCTCGCCCCAGATGATTTCCAAATACTGACCTGTTATTTTGAACAGATCATTTACAGTTATTGTACACTGCTGAAAGAATGAAAAGACCCAAAAGACAATGCTTTTCTTCAGTTTTCAAAAACAGCAAAAAGCATGTGTGAACCAGCTATGAATTAAGGAAAGACTTTAAAGCTTAAAGCCTAGATTTTCTGCCCTGGTTCAGTTGAATCTTTTGGTGGAGAATTGCGAGATGACCTCTGTCAGGTGCCGGCCTATTTATCAGTAGGGGATAATGGCTGACTTACAATATGCCCATCTGTTATGGGTGGGTACATTATAAGCAGGTGCAAACTTAAAGTTTATTTATTAGTCACAAGTAGTCTTACAGTAACAATGCAATGAAGTCACTGTAAAAATCCCCTAGTCGCAATATTCGGGCATCTGTTCGGGTACACTGAGGGAGAATTTAGCGTGGCCAATCCATCTAACCAGCATGTCTTTTGGACTGTGGGAGGAAACTGGAGCATGCAGAGGAAACCCACACAGACATGGGGAGAATGTGCAAAATTCCACACAGACAGCGACCTAAGGTGGGAATCGAACCAGGGTCCCTTGTGCTTTGAGGCAACAGTGCTAACCATTATACTACCATGCATCATCTGACATTGCTTGTGGAGACAGGAGAAAGAGAGTTCAGGTTTCAAAACAAAAATAACTCCTTTTCTTCAGAAGAATTAACTCTTCTGCTCTCTCCACAGATGCTGCCAAACTTGCTGAGTATTTCCAGCAATTACTAGTTGTACTTCAGTTTTCCGTCATCCACTGTATTTTGGTCACATAACGTGGTCATTTGCACCATAACCATAAGTTGTGGGAGCAGAATTAGGCCATTCTGACCATTGAACAGTGCTGCGTTTGGGCAACTTTTACAAAAAAATTACAGAGTTCTTAAGCTAGCAGCAGAGAGGCTTTTCTGCTAGAGCTAAAGCATGGTAGGCCTGGGAGATCCACTCATGGCCATCTCAAACATCTTGGGAAGGTGACTAAAATTATTTCAGTTAAAAAATATCCTTGTGGTGGATAAAAATGCCAGACTGTTACAATCCTTCCTGTGTGATAGTTGAATGAAAAACAATTAAGAATCCTGTTGATGTTGCCTGTGAGTGTCTCAAAACCCCCAAAAAGATAACTTGAAACTCCAGTCCTTGCAGATTTATACTTGTTTGGAATAATGTGAGGAACAATGTACATTCCAGTAGGAACCAGTCCAATCATAGAATCCTACAGTGCAGAAGGATGCCATTTGGCCCATCAATTCTGCACTGACCACCAAGGCCCTATCCCCATAACCCCATGCATTTGCCCTAGCTAATTCCTCTGACACTGAGGGGCAATTTAGCATGGCCAATCCACTTAATCCGCACATCTTTGGACTGAGAGAGGAAACCGGAGCACCTGGAGGAAACCCATGCAGACAAGGGGAGAATGTGCAAACTCCACATAGACAGTGACCTAAGCTGGGATTTGAACCCAGGTCCCTGACGCTGTGAGGCAGTAGTGCTAATTGCTGTGCCACTGTACTGCCCACAAATCGTGTAAACAATTAATAGAATATTTATTAAAGTAAAAGAAAAACACATGACCAGAAGGACTAATATACACTCTGACACTTGAATATATTAATAACTATTTTTCTGAAATTATTTTTTGAGCCCTATATTACCATTTTGATTCTAAGTGCAGGGCACACTTGAAACTGGGAGTGTTTCAGATCTAACTTTTAGATCCATTCTCCATCACCCCCATACGCACTCTGCCTGAAAAATACATCAGCAATTCTGAATTGCGCTGCAGAAGCCTGTGGCTGAGTCTTAACATGCCCGAAATGCTGCAGCTCTGATCAGTGCCTCCAACTGCACATGCACAGAAAAATATATGATAGAATGTAGCTCCCTGCCACATTGGGCCGGATAATGCTTCCTCCTGGCCCCAGAGACATTGCCCCACCCCCACAACATTACTGACCGCTTATCCCCCCACTACCCAGAATGGTTACAGGCCTCTCTTCCCCTTCCCCCTCACTGATCACAGGCAGCGTGACAGCAGACTCCCCTCCTTTCCCCACCCCCACTGATCTGAAACAGAGTGTCTTTGGACCTACCTACCCACCCCCCACCTCTTTACGTTCTCAAGTAGGGATTCCCATTATCCAATTTGCTTGTTACACCCCTGAAGAACTCTAGCAAATTAGTCAAACATGAGTTGCCATTCATAAAACTATTGTGACTCTGATGGGTAGTGTTTTGACTTTCCAATTGTCCTGATATTGCTTCCTTGATAATTGATTTTAACACTTTCCCAACTACAGATGTTAAGCTAACTGATCTGTAATTTCCCACTTTCTGCCTCCGTCCCTTTTTGAATAAGGAATGAACATTTTTCCAATCCACTGGAACCTTTTCTGTGTCCAGGGAATTTTGGAATATTATAACAAATGGATCCACTATCTCCGCCGCCACTTCCTTTAATACCCTAGGAATGCAGGCCATCAGGCCTGGGGGATTTATCTACCCTCAATCTAATAGTTTGCTGAGTACCTTTTCCCTATCAATGTTGTTTGTTCTAAGTTCTACCCTTTCTATTACCTCTGACTTGCCTGCTCCTAAAGGAATGGTACTGGTGTCCTCCACCGTGAAAACCGAGGCAAAGTATTGATTTAGCATCTCTGCCATTTCAGTGTTCCCCCTTATTAACTGTCTGGTTTCACCTTCCAAGGGACCAGCCTTATCTCAGTGACTCTCTTCCCTTTTATGTTTCTATCGAAGCTTTCACTATCCTTCTTGATATTTTGCGCTAGTTTTCTTTCGTCATTTACCTTAGCTCTTTTTAATACTTTTTTACTATCCCTTTGTTCATGTTTGAAAGTTTCTCAATCTTCCAGTCTGCCACAGGCCATTACAATATGAAATATCGGTTCCACAACATACTGTTCTAAGAAACAATCTCTAATACATCAGGTAGAGAAGGTAGTCAAGAAGACATATGGCATGCTTGCCTTCATCGTCTGGGGCACTGAGCTTAAAAATTGGCAAGTCATGTTGTGGCTTTATAGAACCTCAGATAAGCCGCACTTGGAATAGTGTTCAATTCGAGTCATCATACCACCAGAAGAATGTCGAGGCTTTGGGGAGGGTACAACAAAAATTTACCAGGATGTTGCCTGACGTGGAGGGCATTAACTATGAGGAGAGGTTGGAGAAACATAGTTTGTTCTCATTGAAACGACGGGAATCGAGGGGAGATCTGGTAGAAGTCTACAAGATTATGAGGGGCATGGGCAAAGTGGATAGTCAGAAGTTTTTTCCCCAGGTTGGAAGAGTCAATTACTAGGGGACTAGGTTTAAGGTACGAGGGGCAAGGTTTAAAGAGATTTATGGGCAATTTTTTTTACTTAGGTGATGGGTGCCTGGAATTCACTACCGGGGGAGATAGTGGAAGCAGATACAATAGTGAGTTTTAAGGGAGTTAAGGGGCATCTTGATAAATACATGAATAGGATGGGAATAGAAGGATATGGTCTCAGGAAGAGTAGGGGGTTTTAGTTCAGTTGGGCAGCATGGTTGGTGTAGGCTCAGAGGGCCAAAGGGCCTATTCTTGTGCTGTAATTTTCTTTGTCCTTTGTTCATTCAATAAACCCTATCTCCAGGCTACCTTTGCCAATTTGATTCATGAAGTCTATGTGCACATCAATATCACCCATGATTATTGCCATACCCTTTTTAAAAATTCTACTGTTTGGGATATATAGATTACTCCTACCAAGTACTTCTTTCCTTTGCTGTTTCTTATTTCTACCCAGACTACTTCCACAGCTTGATCTCCCATGCTGAAGTCATTTCTCATTGCAGCACTGACAGCAAAGCTACACCACCTCCTTTTCCTTTCAGTCTATCTTTCCGAAGTGATGAGTACCCTTGGATCTTCAATTCCCAGATCCTGTCCCCTTGTAACCATGTCCCAGTAATCATAAGTTTCATCACAAGTTCACTGTCAATCCTGTTAACTTCCAAATTCCTAACAAATACAAAGGCCATGATGCACACTCATTGCTATAATAGGCTCTCCTTTCCAAGCAAGGTCCCACTGCAATATCTGGGGCGGCACAGTGGTTAGCACTGTTACCTCACAGCATCAGGGACCCGGGTTGAATTCCCAGCTTGGGTCACTATCTGTGTGGAGTTTGCACATTCCCCCCATGTCCGGATGCTCCAGTTTCCTCCCACAGTCCAAAGATATGCGGGTTAGGTGGACTGGCTATGCTAAATTGCCCCTTAGTGTCAGAGGGATTAGCTAAGGTAAATGCATGGGTTATGGGGATAGGGCCTGGATGGGATTGCAATTGATGCAGACTCAATGGGCCAAATGGCCTCCTTTTGCACTGTAGGATTCTAGGAGTCTATCACATCAATTGATGTAAGCAGCAGGTTATACTGGCCATTCTGAAAGACCATTCCAGCAAAATTTACATAAGTCTGCCATTAATAAATTGCTTATAAGAAAGTAGGAACATGGGACTTAGGTACAAGAGTGGGCCACAGGGTCAATATAAAGTAAAATCGTGGCATTATTCCAGTCTTGTTATATGGGATTGATCTACTGCTGACTGGTTTTGTGCTGAGAACTGTTTCATCAAGGGCTTAGCTACAAGTCTCAAGACTGCTACTGTTTTCGGGAGTTTCCCTAAAGTCTGGCGTAACCAAGGAACAGAATAGCGATTGACTGATAATCTGAGATGAATTAATGGATTCATTGACAGATCTGGGGGGGAAATTTCAATTCATTGTTTTTGGAATTTGTTGCCAAATCCTTCATGTTGAAATGATGAATAAGCCACCCTCTGATTTTCCAGCATGTAATTTAAGCATTAGCCATCAACCTAAATAAAACTGTAAACAGGAAGCATGTTTCGCACATCTGCATGTGTTGAGAGTGCTAGGACCCTGAGCAGCTCTAGTTCCTAGCTGTGCCTCTAGAGGGTGTAGTTAGGAAAGCCAAGGTAATTTGGGTTTTACAAACTTAAGGGTTTAATCAAAAAGGGTTTGTTAATGCGAAGGAGCAATTATTATGGATAGAGGTAATGAGCTGGCCATTACTCTGCATCATTTTCATACAAATACTTAACACATTCCTATTACATTCCTCACCCCACAACACCTCCTTCAGGATAAGCCATTAAACTCAGGCCCTCTCTGATCTTGAAAGAATTGCCACTGTTCAAAGTGGGTTTTCCACTTCCTGGACCAATATTTATCCCTCACCAATCATCGAAAAATAGTCATCAACACATTGATGTTTGTGGAGGTTTGCTGTAGGTAAAGTGATAGCCACATTTGTCTGCATTACAAAAGTAACTACACAGCAGATTTCTAAAAATTCATTCATGGGACATGGGCATCGTTGGCTGGCCAGCATTTATTACCCATCCCTAATTGCCAGAGGGCAAACGAAAGTCAACTACATTGCTGTGGCTCTGGAGTCACATGTAGGCCAGACCAAGTAAGGATGGTGGATTTCCTTCCCTAAAGGACATTAGTGAGCCAAGTGGATTTTTCCAGCAATGATTTCATGATCATCAGATTCTTAATTCCAGAAATTTTAATTTTTATTAAATTCAAATTCCACCATCTGCCATGGCGGGATTCAAACCCAGGTCTCCAGAATATGAGCTGAGTTTCTAGATTAGTAGCCTAGTGATAATAGCACTAGGCCACCACCTATCTGAAGCTCTATAACATCTTATATTCATGAGAACTGTTGTATAAATGCAATTTTGTGTTTTATTATTTGAATAGAAGTGTTAACCTTTCAAAATAACAAATGGAAGAACTGGCAATCAAAGTGTAGAGCACTGGTAGGAAAGTGACTGATCTAAGGTTACAGACATTTAATAGGGATGGAAGGTGACGTTTAGGGCATCCTTTAATAGTCAGGTTATCTCTGCTCTGTTTGTTTATTTGTATTGTCTCCATTGGTAACCTCTCCAAAACAATTTCCACAATGATGGGGGAATTTATTTGAAATCCATTGGATGGAATAAAACCAGACAATGATAAAACTAATCAGAATGCTGTGTCACAAGTGTTCAGAGAGTACTGGAATTACAAAAGAATTTATTCCTGTACCATACAAAAGTACCAAATTAAAGAAAGACAATGAGGCAGGATTTTCCAGCAACGTGTACCCCCAAAATCAGACCTTTAAATGTTCCTCCCAATTTTCTGTCCCGCCTGTGATGATTCCAGTGGTGGTGGGCAGGATGGAAAAATTCCACCCATTAGTTCACCTGTTATATCAAACCATACAGAATCGTAGATGCCAAATGGGCCATTTAGCTACATGAGTAGAAGCAATGGGATCATTTGTCACAAAAGCCTCCTCCAACCTTTCCTTCATTTCATTCAATCAACATATCCTTCATTCCTTTCTCAATAGCTTCTCCTTCTGTGATAGCCTTCCATCTCGTGACATAATGGCTTGCACCATGTTGGTTAACTCTGTATTAAATGTCACCTGATGTGGCTCAGAAGCCCACTCTGGCATGGCAGCCTCTGGTTCATTTGCTGCAATTGAAGACAGAGGTTGAGAAGGTACAAGATTCAAAGGTCTCTGTTGACTCTTCTTGTTGAGCTGGGCTTTTTGTTTTTTTTGTCTCTTCCATCATTGCTCCGACCTGCCAGTCTCCAGAGATCCATGTCTGCCAGCTTCATATCTTGCTTGCAGATTTCCTAGTGGCAGAGGTATGGGTGTTCAGCAGGTGGTCACCCAGTGTCGAGTTCACCGTACAACTTTCCTGTAAGTTCATTACATTTGACCTTGTTTCTTTTGGCCAAGTTTAAAAGTGTTGGATTGTTTCAATGTCAGCTGGCTGAGAAATCCTAAACTGGGAATACTGTGGATATCTTGAAAGTGGATCTTTCTGATAAGATGATGTGGCAGAAACCTAGCTGTGCATAAAGAAAACAAGGGTGGGGAAGAGAGATTTGAAGTCATTTCTGGCCTTGAGAGATTGTAGATAATTGCTAAAATAATTCAGCATTGCAGGGGATGTTGATGCACCTCTGGTTGTCCCTCCTGGAGATTGTGGTTTTGATATGGGCTCTGACCCAGAAATGCTCCTCATACATCAAGCCATCACCTGACTCTCTCCTCAGTTTATGATCAATGAACATGGTGTAACGTCAGTAAGGCAAAACTGGTCAGCAAAAGGGGTAATAAGTGAATCTTCCTTCTGTTACTGTCCCTGTTTATATTTTCATTGGTTCCTGAAGTCAATGAAGGAGAATAGTACATCCCACCACTCTCCACCACCCCTAGCCAAAGACGAGCTACTCCTTAATGATCACATACTGAGGAGAGAGTCAGATGATGGCTTGATGTATGAGTGACGTATGTATTTCTGAGTCTGTGCTGGATGGAATTTAGAAGACCAAGGGGGCATCTTGCTGAAACTTACAGAATACTGAAAGGCCTGGGTAAAGCTAACATGGAGAAGATGTTTCCATTAGTAGGAGAGGCTAAGATCTGAGGCACAGCCTCAGAAAAAAAAACAGGTGACCTAGGCTGCTCGACGCCTAGAGGGGCCTAGGGTTCTTCAATAATTTCTCCTGATGATCATTGGTCAAATAAAGTTACAGCTTTAAACTGAGACACTGGCATCGTGAATCTTGTATTGTCTGAAATTTCTGATGGTACCCGGCCACCTTGAAAATCCCAGCAACATCCTCCAAGACAACTCACCCAACCCAATGTGGGTTGCAGTTTCTTCACGGTGTCTGGGTCAAAATTCATGAACATCCTACCCAAAAGCCTTTAGTGCCTTCACCATATGGATTGTTGTCATTCAAGAAGGTTCACCCACACCAAACTTCTCAAGGAAAACTAGAGATCAACTTTGTTAGTACCATATATACCCTGACAATAAAAGGAAAATTGGACAGGGCTCCACATAACAGCTTCTCAAGATGGTAAATGGAGACCTCGAAATATACATGAACTGCATGAAAGACTTCATTCGTAGAATCATGGTGTAGAAGGAGGCCATTCGGCCCATCGAGTCTGCACTGACCACAATCCCATGCAGAGCCTATTCCCGTAAGCCCACATATTTACCCTGCTAAACCCCCTGACACTGGGGTCAAATTAACATGGCTAATCAACCTAACCCACACATCTTTGGACTGTGGGAGGAAACCAGGGTACCCAGAGGAAACCCACACAGACATGGGGAGAATGTGCAAACTCCACACAGACAGTGACCCGAGGCCAGAATTGAACCCAGGTCCCTGGCACCGTGAGGCAACAGTGCTCATCACTGTGCCACCGTGGTCATCATTTTCAATAACAAAAACTGAAAATGCTAGTGAAGATGTTCAGGCAGCATTTACAGAGAGATAAACAGAGTTAACATCTCAGGCCTATGGCAAATCACCAATTAAGCAATGCCTGGGCTTTCACAAGTTATTCGTTTAATATTGGATATGCAATGCAAACTATGTAATTAGCCCATTACATTACAATCAAGTCCTTTGGAAAAAAAAATTGACAAACTCAAAATCCAATCCAAAGTTAAATAAAACTGGTTAAGATAGAAAAATGCTGCAATTGTACTGTAACATAAACAGTCCTTTAGCACCAACAATAGTCGAGACCTTGAATTGAAGCAAAAGATAATGATCAGGGAGCAATGACATTGTCTGATTCCAGCCAATTGGCAGCCATTCAGGTGGCTTGGAGTCTGACAAATTGGAGACAGCATTGTAAAAGTATTTGTACTTGAAGGATAATAATTAAATGGAGGTTATGCAAAGAGTGACCTGTGTACTGGAAATATTCTTGGAGTGATTCAAGCACATGTCATAACATTGCACAGAAATAGGTTTGTTCTACAGGATTGAATATTCTGATTTCAATGGCTTATTCATTGTACCAGACAAAACATATGTGTATGTACCCAGGACAATGGTATGAAAACCAACCCACACTCATTGAACTAGAACAAAAAAAAACATTTATGTCTCAAATTATCACTGAGACCCACAAAAATTCATTAGACCAACGCACCCAAACTAATAAAAACAAACCCATACACAGCAGCCAACACAAAACCTGACCCAAACCTGTTTAAATAGACCAAAAATAAACTTCTGTACTCCACCAGCATGACAACCAAACCCATACCCTCTAAACCACAATCTTCCAACATTATGGCATGTCACAGCCTGCTAGGCCTCTCCACTGCCTTGTTGGGTCTCTGCACCTGGCCTCCCAAATCAGCCTCTCTTCCCAGTCTGCTGGACTTCACTACCCAGCCTCTCTACCTGGCTTGCTAGGCCTCACCACCCAGCCTCTCTCACCAGCTTGCTGGGCCTTTCCATGCAGTCTCTCCACCCAGCCTTTCTAGCCTACCTGCTGGACCTCTCCACCCAGCCTGCAGAGAACATGCTCAAAATGCCAGTAAATGAGGACAAAGATTCTGCAAGGAGCTGCTCCTCCAATCATAGACTGTTTCTCCCCTGCAATCACTAGTGAGCCTATCAGAAGCAAAGATGGGAGAGAACCAGTCTCTGATTGGAGGAGCAGCCTTGTTCAGCCTGAGGCCTGCTAAAACAGTATGAGGACAATGGTGAGTGTGCTGGGGAGGGAGGAGAGATCTCAGGGAGTGAGAGAAGAGTCAGAGTGATTGCCAAGTAAGGGGGAGAGTGATGACTGAGCAGCGGGGGAAGTGGGGGAGTGAGCATGAGTGTGTAAGTGTGTGCGCGCGACTGAGACTGTGTGTATGAGAGTGAGAATGTGAGTGTGAGTAAGAATAAGTTCGGTTCAGTTCCAGCCTCACAGTTCAAACTCACCCTCACCCCCACACACCAACTCACAAAGTGGGTGAGGATGAGTGAGTACCTTGAGATTGGGAGTGAGGCAGAGACACTCTCACTCTCACCCTCTAATGCTGATCTTTATTAATTACTCATAGTTGTAAATTATCAATTTTGTTGCTTTGACATTGCTCAGAGCAACGTCAAGGTTTCATCTCTTTGTGCCTCAACATTTTATTGAAATCCAGGTTTAATGTTGCACCAAATCTGAAATTTACTCATTGGCCACTTGAGGGAGAAAAAAGTTGAAATGTGGCCTCTTGCATGAAAAGGTTGGATATGCCTGCTCTAAGCCAACATCAAAACCAGATACTCAAACAGACAGCAGAGAAAGCAAGCCCGTTACAACAAGAAAACCAGAATGACAAAAAGAACAAGGATTTACACTTATATAATGTGATTCATGACCTTAGGACATCCCAGAATGTTTTACAGCCAGTGAAATGTTCCTGAAGCTTGATCACTGTCTTCAGAGAGAAAACTGTGGCAGCCAGTTTACACGCAGCAAGATCCCATAAGCAACACTGAGATAATGACAAGTTATCCATTTTAATGATAGAATGAGGGATAAATATTGTCCAGGACAACTAGGAGACCAAGATGAGGCTCAGACCCCATGTAACCTGCCCAAATTTCAAATCCTGGTTGCAAATCTTTTTCGTGTCATCAATGCACTTGCCAACAATCACATTTTTGGGCACTTTAATACAGGGAGGTGATGGCCTAGTGTTATTATTGCTAGACTATTAATCCAGAAACTCAGCTCATGTTCTGGAGACTCGGGTTCAAATCCCACCACAACAGATGATGGAATTTGAATTCAATCGTGAAAATATATCTGGAATTAAGAATCTACCGATGACCATGAAACCGTTGTCGATTGTCGGAAAAACCTGAGTTTCTGGTTCAATAGTCTAGCGATAATGTCACAAAGCCATCACCTCTCGCTATTGTAAAAAACCCAACTGATTCACTAATATCCTTTAGCGAAGGAAATCTGCCTCCTTACCTGGTCTGGCCTACACTTGACTCCAGAGCCACAGCAATGTGGTTGACTCTTAACTGCCCTCCAAGGCCAACTAAGGATGGACAATAAATGCTGGCTAGGCAGCGATGCCATGTCCCACGAATGAATTTAAAAAAAAATGAAAGTGTTACCATGACAAAAATTACACATCAGATCAGAATTGTAAAGCATTCACTGTGGCACAGACCCAGGGGCAAAACTTGAGAGGGAGTTTCCTCCCTGTCCAAGGCAAGAGTCTAAGTTAAAGAGACAGCAGTGCCAATTTTCATTCTGCTTTTGGACCTGTAAGAGGTGGCTATGACGAAGTTATCACTTGCCTTAGGATTTGATCATTCTGTTAGTTATTGTTGTTACTCTGATCTCTAAGCAACTTATGTTCGTCTACACTAAGGATACGCCAGTAGCAAGCAATTTAAATAAAACAACTTCACAAGTAAAGGTTTAATAAAGAAACTTCATTACACCACCACACTCTGGGCCACAAAAGCTCCCCACAATCCCTATCTGCTTTCTATTTATACTGGGTCAGCCAGTCAGCTGACCACCACAGAATGTTACCAATGGTTACATTGTAAGTGTTTACAGATTAGCCTCAGTTCCATCATTTCCTGGAGTGAATAACAGTGGGTTCCAGGAGTGAATAACACCTCTGATTGGGACTTAACTGGCTGGAGAGTGGGGCAGCACAGTGGTTACCACTGGCTGCCTCACAGCTCCAGGGGCCTGGGTTCAATTCTGGCCTCAGGTCACTATCTGTGATGCGTTTCATGTTCTCCCTGTGTCTGCGTGGGTTTCCTCCAGGTGCTCTGGTTTCCTTCAACAGTCCAAAGATGAGCGAGTTAGGTTGATAGGCCATGTTAAATTGACTTACTGTCAGGGGGATTAATAAGGTAAATATATGGGGTTACGGGGAGAGGGCCAATATGGGATTATTGTTGGTACAGGCTTGATGGGCTGAATAGCCTCCTTCTGCACTGTAGGGTTTCTATGATTCTTTTGATGAAAGTATATGCTATGTACAGCATAAAATCAGAGTTTAGCGGCAGAATATAATTCATGGGATTTATTCAAACAAGTTATCCCCATCTAATTGCGACTGTGAGATGTGCGTGTGTGTGCTATCTCGGCGATATGGGTCACAATATGATGTATGGTGCAATCTCCTGATCATTTGAACTCTGAACTCATCTCTATTTTTAAGAGGATTGAGGCTCAGCAGGAAGAGACAGGCCTGATTTTGAGAAGAGTCTCCAGTTGATGGTGATGAAGTTAGATTCCTTGCAGCTCAAGGCTCTCTTTTTTACTCTACTCGTTAACGGAGTGCCATCAAATCACGCACGCCGTACTTGAGGTACGATTTTTGAATGAATAGGGACATAGAATCCCTAAAGTGCAGAAAGAAGCTGTTTGGCCCATTGAACTGACTCTGATAGACTATTTTACCCAGGCCTTCTCCCTCAACTTATCCCCATAACCCCGCACATTTGCAATGGCTAATCCCCTTAACCTGCATCTCTTGGGACACTAAAGAGAAATTTAGCATAGCCAATCCAGCTAACCTACACATCTCGGGACACCAAAGGGCAATTTAACATGGTCAATCCACCTAACTATCACATTTCAGGACATTAAGGGGCAATTTAGCATAGCCAATCCGCCTAATGTGCATATCCTTGGACAGTGGGAGGAAACTGTAACAACCGAAGGAAACCCACACAGACATGGGGAGTTTGTGCAGATTCTGCACAAAACAGAAACCCAATCCTGGAATGGAGCCTGGGTCCCTGGAGCTGTGAGGCAGCAGTGCTAACCATCGTGCCACTGAGGAGATGTTCAAATATCACAAATGTATTGTGATTCACAGAGAAAACCCCAGCGTATAAATAGAAATTGTGTCAGCTGAAACTTGTTATGCCAAATCCCTTGACGCAATCTGAGGCAGGTTGGTATCAAATTAAGCTACTGACAAAAAGAAATTCAGAGATTTCCAAAGGTTGGTTTGACCAAAAACAAATGCTTCATTTGAATTGCTGATAGGTTGTCATTGCCTGTATCTTTGCAACCTGCTCTGTAATGATTTGGATTGAATTTAATTAATATTGTCACATGTATTAGTATGCAGTGAAAAGTATTGTTTCTTGCACACTATACAGGCAAAGCATACCGTTCATAGAGAAGGAGAGGAGAGGGTGCAGAATGTAGTGTTGCAGTCATTGCTAGGGTGTAGAGAGTCAGTGTGAGGTAGGTCCATTCAAAAGTTTGATGGCAGCAGGGAAGAAGCTGTTCTTGCGTTAGTTGGCACGTGACCTCAGACTTTTGTATCTATTTCCCGATGGAAGAAGGTGGATGAGAGAATGTCTGAGGTACGTGGGGTCCTTAATGCTGCAGGTAGTTATATTCAATACTGAGTGGAAATAGCCTGACCTTGCTGACTATGAGGAGATCCTTCAGGAATAGTATACCCTCACAATGCTGGTTCCCTCGCCCAGTTTACACCATCAGCTGTGGCTTTGCTGGAGCAGAAAGAAATTAAAGGGAGAAGTCAAAACTGTCTTTTTAATGCACTGACATCACCAGAAGTGATGAAGTGAGGTTTTGTGACACAATGGTTTATGCTCGGGGGATTTACAACATTGCCTCATGTTTTTGAAAAATTCAAGATTTTCTAGATCTTTTCTAAGTCTTTCAAAATACTTTTTTTAAAACTTGGAGAGAAGCCAGATAAGATTGAGATCTACAAGGTAGAATAGCAGAATCTAGCCCGAAGTATGGGCTGCAGGTATTGCAACCTACACAAAGGAAATAAACTCAGAATTCATCATTCAAAACCAACAGTCAGCTCCTGTCAATGACAAAGAGGAAGCAGTGTGGCCCGAAGGAGAGTTACGTTGGATTTGAAAAGTTAACTGAGCAAGATTTTCCAGCCTCGCCTGTTGTTGGGATTGTCCAGTCCCGCTGGAAGTCAATAGGCTTCTGGCCTGGCTACTGAATCACCCATGGTGGGTCCCACCATGATAGGGCTGTCAAATCCTCACCTCTGTTTCTTTCACCACAGATGCTGCCTGACCTGCTGATGCTTTCCTGCACTTTCCGTAGTTATTATTGAAGGAGTGTGGTGCGGATTTATCTGGAGAAAGCACAGGATGTGTTCAAGTTGCAATGCACTCTATGGGCCTGATTTCAGGCGTGAAAACTTGGTAAGGTTGGGCGTGAGGTGAGTAGTGCGATCCACACCCACCACCGCGGCAGTTCCCCTTTTACCAAGGCCCGAAAATGGCTGTGATCAGGACAATGTCCAAAACAGGCATGATGGCCATTTAAACGTATTTGCCTGCATTACAATAGACTTAATGGACTACACACCCAACCTTCCTGGCATATTCCCCTTTCACAAATCTGGAATTGGCATGAAACAGACATGTTCCATAAAAGTCCGATTCGGGCATTCCATCAGTGACGGTTAGTGAGGAGGTAAGTCCTGAGCATATGACAGCTCTCTCTGCTTACAGGGGTCCTTTTGTTACAGCCGTTTTGTTTCTCGAGTCGGGGAGGGTGCTCCGTGTGTGTGTGAAGGGTGGGGGGCTGTTGCTTAGCAGGATGTCTGCTATCCGATTTGCAGCATAGGCCCAAGTCTCAGCACTGACCTCGGGTCTTGTGGATGTTGCTGGGTCCTAGTGCACTCAGCACTCTTCCAGCTGAAGGATGTGCACAAAGCCCTTGCAAATTGCACTGCTGCAGCCTCTTAACTTTTCTTAAGAATTGAGGGTGCAGGAGGCCCAGGCTTTACCATTTGTGGGGGTAGATGGAGACAAACACCAGAGGCAGGAGGAGGCCGCCGTTTGCCTGGGGCGGTGGGGGGGAGATGGGGAATAGTCAGGAGCGCAGGAGAAGGAGGGAGCGGAGATCCTGGCAGTTCTGTGCACATGTCATTTGAACAGATCTCTGACACTGTATGTCACCGGCAGCTCCGCCTCTGAAAGGAGACAGTGCAACACCTGTGCCACCTATTGTAGGACCTGGCACCTTGGGACAGGAAGGGGGCATCCACTCTCAGTGGCTCAGAGGAGATGCATGTGGCATTTCCCAGTCAGCCGTGCACACCTGTGTTAAGCAGGTCACGGAAGCCCTGTATGCCCGGGCTGGGCAGTACATCAAATTTAACCTGGACCAGGCCCAGCAGGAAGCCCGGGCTGCAGAGTTCACAGCCATTGCAGAAATGCCTAATGTACAAGGGCCATCGACTGCACACACATCGCCCTCAAGGCCCCGCTGCAGAATCCATGAAGATACATCAACAGAAAAGGGTTCCACTCCCTGAATGTGCAACTGGTGTGTGGCCACAATATGATGCACATCTGTGCAAGACACCCTGGCAGCGTACAAGACAGCTTCATTGTCAGGAGCTCTGACATCCCGGAGGTATTTGAGGAGGAGCTCAAGCTGCAGGGGGGGCTCCCGGGTGATGTGGGTTACCCACTTTAGACATGGCTGATGATGCCTGTGCGAAGGCCTGTGTCTGAGGCAGAGACCCACTATAATGAGGCCCATGTAGCCACCTGCACAATAGTAGAGAGGTACATTGGGCCCCTCAAAATGCGATTCCGGTGCCTGGACCGCTCTGGTGGGGCCCTCCAATAAAACCCCCTGATCTGTTCCCGTATAGTGGTCGTGTGCTGTGCCCTGCACACTGTGGCACAGCGGAGAGGTGACCTATTGGAGGGGGAGGAGGAGGAGGAGGAGGAGGCCGGCATTGCTGGGGAGGAGGCCACCCAGCAGGAGGAGGAAGAGGAAGAGCACATCAAGCAACACCACCTCGAGTTGGTGGCTCGAATGAGGCATGTGAGGGCAGCGAGGGAGGCCCTGATCACCAGGTGGTTCAGTCGCCAGTAGCCTGTGTCTGTGGGTTCCATTCCTCCCCTCCTCAAATATCCTTCTGTGACTTCATCACACCAGAGTGGTGGGCCTGGGTACTCTGTGTTAGCAAGTTTTTTGGCAGGCAGGAGGGTGATGATGACTCGCTAAGCACCATTATAATGATGTCTTATGAGGGAACTGAAACCCCCATACAGGGCCTGGGGTGGGTGGGGTAGGGAGGAGAGGGAATCACTCGTGGGGCCTGTGGAAACAATGGCTTTATTTTCTTAGTGACACAGCATTGAGGGGCTTCCCCAACTGACATCAACATGAAGCATCCCTCCTGCGATCATAAGTGGAAGACAATTCCTGTTCGAGACAAATCTGAGACAAATTATGCGCAGGTGAGTGGTGAAAGGTACATAATGATTACAATGAAGGCGTTTAAGTAATAAGTTCTAACATAAAAATGTGTGAGTGGAAAACATTAGGTAACATCTAACTTAACCCGTGCCATCTCAGTCAACTATAACATCCTAACCTTACGTGGCCACCACTACACTTCAGTGTCTCCCCAGAATGTACATCAGAGATGGAGGGATCCAGCTGCCTACCTTGTCTCATTGCCTGCGATGCGCATGGCGGATATCTTGTGGAGCCCTGGACCTTGAGGGCTCTGGCTGGCTTCCAGGTCTGGGATGTTTCCATGACACCCTCCTCATCCTGCTGCCCCTGAGATGCCCCGGTGTCAGGAAGGTGGGGGGGAGTCAGAAGGTGTAGCTACAGCCACACTCTCTTGGCTGGAAGGCCAAAGTATGGCCTCAAGCCCTTCCTCCTCCTTTGGGATTCCTGTGGGTCCCTGGGTCACTCCATGGGATGATGCTGCTTCTGCAGTGAACTCCAGAAGCCATATCGTGACCTGGCCTTGTCAGTCCTGATGAAGGAGCAGGGTTTACTTCTCCCCTTGATGCCACCTGACAGGTATTTTAATATTCTTCCTGAGCAGGCGTCAAGGGCAGCCACCTAAACTGGTAGGGTCCTTTTCACACGTTCATGTTGGGTCTAAATGACCAGTCATTGAGGTTTGACTTGAATTTTGACTCCCGGGGGCTGGGGTCCTGAGTGAGAATTGGAAGTGTGTTTCCTGCTGGCCTAACCAGTGGTGAATTGAACTGGGGCCAAAAAGTCATATGATTTGTTTCTTTGATTTCTTTGTTGGGTAAAGAAGAGCATTAGTGCAATCTTCCCCACAACTCCCAATCATAGAGATCTCCATGGGTGGGCCAGAGAACATTGTTACTCTGTCCTACTTAAGGGGAGTTGCTGCTGTGTCTATTCCACACAATTTTCTCCCACTTCCTGGTGGTTTCTTACTTGGAATGAGGTGGTAGGTCAACTGGTGGGACATTTCAGAGAGAACTGGAAGTTTAAGCATCCCAAAGCTACTTTTTGTTGCCTTGGCTGAGTTTGAATTGACACTCTGGTGTAGGTTTAGCTCAGTTGGATGGGCAGCTGGTTTGTGATGCAGACTGATGCCAACAGTGCAGGTTCAATTCCCGTACTGGCTGTGGTTATTCGTGAAGGCCTTCTCACCCTTGTTCCTTGCCTGAGGTGTGGTGATTCTCAGGTTAAATCACCACCAGTCAGCTCTCCCCCTCAAAGGCGAGCGGAGCCTATGGTCACCCGGTACTATGGTGACCTTACCTGTAATTCTCAGGAAAGATTTACTAAGGTGCTACTGGGACTTGATGGTTTGAGTTATAAGGAGAGGCAGGACAGACTGGGACTTCTTTCCCTGGAGCATAGGAGGCTTTTGTCAATTAGATTGGTTCTCCAGCCCATCTAGGCACAGCGCTGCAGTAGCCAGAAACAGTACTGCAAGTGCTGTGCCTCAGGACCGCACTTCAAGTAAGCACTGGGGATCTTGGGGTGAGAAAGTAAGGGATTCCCTGAGGGTTTGAGAGAGGGGAGTGATCTCAATGTTAGGGGGTTGGCTCGGGTGGGCTCAGAGCTCCCAAGTCTCAGAATAGCCAATGTTGTTCCTTTGTTTACGAAGGGTAGCAAGAATAATCCAGGTAATTATAGGCTGGTGAGTCTTATGTCATTGGTAGGGAAATTGTTGGAGAGGATTCTTCGAGACAAGATTTACTCCCACTTGGAAATAAATGGATTTGTTACGAGAGGCAACATGGTTTTGTGAAGGGGAGGTCATGTCTCACTAACTTGATTGAGTTTTTTGAGGAGGTGATGAAGATGATTGAAGAGGGTAGGGCAGTGGATGTTGTCTACATGGACTTCAGTGAGGCCTTTGACAAGTTCTCTCATGCAGACTGGTGCAGGAAGTGAAGTCGCATGGGATCAAAGGTGAGCTGGCAATGTGGATACAGAACTGGCTTGGTCAAAGAAAGACAGAGGGTAGCAGTGGAAGGGTGCATTTTTGAATGGGGAGATGTGACAAGTGGCATTCTTCAGGGATTAGTGCTAGGACCTTTGCTGGTTGTCATATATATAAATGATTTGGAGGAAAATGTAACGGTTTGATTAGTAAGTTTGAGGATGACACAAAGATCGGTGTATTTGTGGATAAGAACATAAGAACATAAGAATAGGAGCAGGGGTAGGCCACCTGCCCCTCGAGCCTGCTCCGCCATTCAATAAGATCATGGCTGATCTGATAGTGGTTCAGTTCCACTTACCCGCCTGCTCCCCATAACCCTTAATTCTCTTATTGGTCAGAAATCTATTTACCTGTGAATTAAACACATTTAACGAGGTAGCCTCCACTGCTTCAATGGGCAGAGAATTCCAAAGATTCACTACCCTTTGGGAGAAGAAGTTCCTCCTCAACTCTGTTCTAAATTGACTCCTTTGTATTTTGAGGATGTGCCCCCTAGTTCTTGTTTCCATTCTAAGCGGAAATAACCTCGCTGCTTTTACCCTGTTTAGCCCCTTCATTATCTTATACGTCTCTATAAGATCTCCCCTCAAACTTCTATTCTCCAATGAGGGCAGACCCAGTCTACTTAATCTCTCCTCATAAGCTAACCCCCTCATCTCTGGAATCAACCTGGAGAACCTTCTCTGTATCCCTCCAAAGCTAATATATCCTTTCTTAAATAAGGGGACTAAAATTGCACACAGTACTGTAGTTGCAGCCTCACCAGTACCTTGTACAATTGCAGCAAGACCTCCCTGCTTTTATATTCCATCCCTTTCACCATAAAGGCCAACATTCCACTTGCCTTCTTGATCACCTGCTGCACCTGCAAACTGAGTTTTTGTGATTCGTGCACAAGGACCCCCAGGTCCCTCTACACAGTAGCATGTTGTAATTTATCACCATTTAAATAATAGTCCATTTTACTATTATTCCTTCCAAAGTGGACAACCTCACACTTACCAACGTTATACTCCATCTGCCAGATCCTCGCCCACTCACTCAGCCTATCCAAATCTCTCCACAGACTTTCTGTGTCCTTCACGCAATTTGCTTTCCCACTCATCTCATCATCATAGAGATGAGGACCATCAGAGATACAGCAAGATATAGATTGGTTGGAGACTTGGGCAGAGGAATAGCAGATGGAGTTTAATCCAGGCAAATGTGAAGTAATGCATTTTGGAAGATCTAATACAGATAGGAAATGTACAGTAAATGACAGAACCCTTAAGAGTATTGATAGGCAGAGAAATCGGGGTGTACAGGTATACAGGTCACTGAAAGTGGCAATGCAGGTGGAGAAGGTAGTCAAGAAGGCATACGGCATGCTTGCCTTCATCGGTTGGGGCATTGAGTTTAAAAATTGGCAAGTCATGTTGCAGCTTTATAGAACCTTAGTTAGGCTGCACTTGAAATATAGTTTTTAATTCTGGTTGCCACATTACCAGAAGGATGTCGAGGCTTTGGAGTGGGTGCAGCAAAAGATTTACCAGGATGCTGCCCGGCATGGAGGGTGTTAGCTATGAGCATAGGTTGGAGAAACTTGGTTTGTTCTCACTGGAATGACATAGGTTGTGGGGCGACCTGATAGAAGTCTACAAGATTGAGGGACATGGGCAGAATGGATAGTCAGAAGCCTTTTCCCAGAGTGGAAGAGTCAATTATTTGAGGGCATAGATTTAAGGAGTGAGGGATAAGGTTTAAAGGAGATGTACGGGGCAAGTTTTTTTACACAGAGGGTGGTGGATGCCTGGAACTCACTGCCAGGGGAGGTAGTGGAAGCAGATACGATAGTGATTTTTAAGGGATATCTTGACAAATACATGAATAGGATGGGAATAGAAGGATATGGTCCCCGGAAGGTTAGGGGGTTTTAGTTAAGTATGGCAGCATGGTTGGTATAGGGTTGGAGGGCCAAAGGGCCTGTTTCTGCCCTGTAATATTTTTTGCTTTTTGTTCTTTGTCTCGGAAGGAAGGGTGCCCAAACCTGAAGGTGTCTTTGGGGTATGTTTCTTTAAAAATGCAAATTCTCCAACTAACCTCATCACTTCTCCTGCACTGAAATTCCTGGATCTCAATCTTTCAGCGGGTGACTTCTGGGGCAGGAGTCTGCGCTCGCCCAAAAGCTGGAAAAGCTTTTTGGCGAGCGCAGGTCAACAGATCTTCGTATGGTCCATGTCCCACCCACTAAGATTCCCATGAAGGACAGGATGGGAAAATTCCACTCCCGGTCATAGAGTCAGAGGTTTAAAGCACGGAAACAGGCCCTTCGGCCCAACTTGTCCATGCCACCCTTTTTTTTAAACAGTAAACTGGTCCCAATTGCTCACGTTTGACCCATATTCCTCCTTCCCAATTTACCCATGTAACTGTCTAAATGCTTTTTAAGACTCAAAACTGTCCCCACCTCTACTACTACCTCTGGCAGCTTTTCCAGACACTCACCACCCCCTGTATGAAAAAATTGCCCCTCTCACCCCTCTCATCTTAAACCTAAGCCCTCCAGTTTTAGACTCCCCTACCTTTGGGAAAAGATGTTGACTATCTAGCTGATCTATGCTCCTCATTATTTTATAGACCTCTATAAAGATCACCCCTGAAATGTGCTGAAATGTGTTCATCAAAATTAAAGTTGACTTCACCCAAGGGGAATCCCAGTGTGGAGATGACGCAAAAATGAAATGATCTTGGCCGTATAGCCTTATCCAATATAATGAAGGCAGGACTTTGTTCCAACAGTGGGCAAAACTGCCATCTGTTGCCAATCAATGTTCAGTTGCGTGTGAAATGATAGCTGATGTGTTGGGGTTGGTGCTGATGTGTTACGTGCTAACTCTCAGGATATCTTGAAAATTCAAGCCCTTGAGTAAGATTCTGAACCAATGTATCACGCCATTGTGCCTCATCATGATGTTTCCAAGCTTGTGGTTGTTGCAGTGAATCCTGTCGTGCATGACCTTATTTCACTTTGTTGGAGGGGCAGCTGAAGAAACTGCTGAAATGTGCTAATCAAAATTAAAGATGACTTCATCCAAGGGGAATCCCAGTGCAAAGATGATGCAAGAATGAAATGATCTTGGCCATATAGCCTTATCCAATATTATGAAATGTTCAAACTAGTGCATTGTTTTAAGTTTTGTGTTGTACTGTTTATGTGCTCTGTTTGAATATAAAAAGATTGGGAAGTAGAAAGATTGGACTATTTCTTTAAGTGTTGGAAAAATCATTTCCAAACAGTACATGGCTTGTGTTAACAACAGAGCAAGATGGATCATCAGTGATAAAACAGATAAATTCCATGGGAATGCAATTGGAAGATATTAGTCATGCAAAAACATATTAGACTCATTCATCCTTCCAGTCTAGACTTGCCACTTGACATGACTTATTGTGGGTATTTACCCATACAATTATACAGGTGTTTAAACAAAATAAAGGCAAATTCCTGGTTGAGGCTTTTTTTCAATAAGTGTTAATTAGGTTGTTGTATTGAAGCTGGCAAGCCCTGGTTCTAACATTCATTCACATAGCAGCCAGCTTACTGTTGACATACCCTGTCCTGTAGTGTCCTATCAGAGCCCCTGCCCAGTCGCCTGGCCTATCTATAACCGTGGCGGAATACAGGATGGGAAACAGTGGATTGCCCAATTTATTTAATGAGTTAAAAAGTCACAGGGTAGCCAACGCATTTCTCATCAGTTGATTAAACTGGTTAATGAATTGTTTATGTGTTCTTGTTATGTATGGCAGGCCATGACTTGTGCTTCTTTGTATGTTGCCAAATTTTTAATCCATGAGCGCACTGAGCAAAGATCCTATTGCTTCCAGATTAAAGCGTAATTTGACTCAGACCCTTCACAATGGAGATGTCAAGTGACCACAGGAGGGAGAAAGGAAGATAAGGTTATGCTGATTGGGTTAGAAGATGGAGTGGGAGGTAGCTAATGTGGTGCATAGATGGCAACATCGTTCAACTGGGTGGAATGACCTGTCTCTGAGTTTATTTGCTAGTGTCACAAATAGGCTTACATTAACACTGCAATGAAGTTCCTGTCAGAATCCCACACTCTGGCACTTGTTCAGGTACACTGAGGGAGAATTTACCATGGCCAATGCACCTAACCAGCAGGTCTTTCGGACTATGAGGGGAAACTGGAGACACCGGGAGGGAACCCATGCAGACACTGGGAGAATGTGCAAACTCCACACAGAGAGTGACCCAAGCTGGAAATCGAACCCAGGTTCCTGACGCTGTGAGGCAGCAGTGCTGATCACTGCACCACCATGCCAGTAGTTGAAAATGGCAAATTTACAGCATCCATCAGGGATGTGCTTTGACTGAAACTTTACTATGTCACATCGCGCAAGACCTCGTGATTATCGCATTGTTGTTTGCGGGAGGTTGTTGTGGACAAAATGGCTGCTTTGTTTCTCCCATCACAATGCTGATTGCAGGCTGGATTTTCCATTCTGGAGACTGGGGAAGTCGACATGATTCTCACTGAGCAGTGGGAAAATTTTCAAGCCAGATATTCGTCTTTTCCATCATCAGTTATTCATTAATGAAGAGCTTGAAGAATCTTGTGGCAGGGCAAGCATTGATTCATCCACCCTGCCATTACCTCATGAGGTCGGAGATCCTGGCACCATATTGAAATGGTAGCTACACACACATTCACTCACTGTAGGCCAGTGTGTTGTGTACTTCAGGTTCTCAATGGCACCGAAAAGAAGCAAACCCTCTGCTCCACGCTCCAGTGAGCCTTCCTTGGGGGGTTCTCCTCCAGGCCCTACAGAAAAGACAGGAGGTCTTATTTCCAAGGTCTGGGAGTAGGAGGTCCACCCACCTGACTACGACAGCTTGGAGGGAGGTCACCAGGGAGGTCAGTGCCAATGCCCACCAATTAAGGACTGCCCTGCAGTGTGGAAATGTATGAAGAACTGATGCATCTGGCCAGAGTAAGTGAACCTTTTCCTCACTGCGAACTCTCGCTCTCATAAACACCGAGAATCAGAGAGACATTGGTGTGCATGTACACTGGCTCCTTATGGTAGCAGGACAGGTGGACAAAGTGACTAAGAAAGCATATGGGATACTTGTTTTTATTAGCCAAGATATAGAGTTTCAGGACAGGGAGGTTATGCTGGAACTGTATAAAATGTGGGTTAGACCACAGCTAGAGTACTATGTGCAGAACTGAAATGTAATTCTAGTGTCTTGTTCTTTTAACGAGCATCTATTCTCACCAATTTTTACAGACGCACCATAGAAAGCATTCTTTGTGGTAGCATCACAGCTTGATATGGCTCCAGCTCTGTCCAAGACCGCAAGAATCTACAAAAGGACGCGAATGTAGCCCAATCCATCATGCAAACCAGCTTCCCGGCCATTGACTCTGTCTACACTTCCCACTGTCTCAGCAAAGCAGCCAGCATAATTAAGGACCCCACACATTCCGGACTTTCTCTCTTGTTGTTGTAAATGTTGTTCCTGACGTAGATCAGGCAGAAACATAACCTGCCTTTAAATTGCCACTGAAGTCAGGAGAACAAAATTCCAAACTATTCTCTAATTGGCAGGATTTTATGGTTTTTGGACGAGCAAAGCTGTAAAATCCTGCCCCAAATGTTCTGTCCCCATCCGCCATGATTCCACCTCTGGCCAGAGAGATATTTCTGCTGCACTTCAAAAGTACTTCATTAGTTGTAAAGAGTTTTGGGTGGTTGTGAGATCATGGAAGACATTATGTGCAAGTCTTCTATCATTCATAAGAACATAAGAACATAAGAACATAAGAAATAGGAGCAGGAGTAGGCCATCTAGCCCTTCGAGCCTGCCCCGCCATTCAATAAGATCATGGCTGATCTGTCGTGGCTCAGTTCCACATTCCCGCCCTCTCCCCATAACCCTTAATCCGCTCGCTTATCAAAAACCCATCAACCCGCGTCTTAAAAATATTTAGCGAGGCAACCTCCACCACTTCAACGGGCAGAGAATTCCAGAGATTCACCACCCTTTGAGTGAAGAAATTCCTCCTCAACTCTGTTCTAAACCGCCCCCCCTTTATCTTGAGGCTGTGCCCCCTAGTCCTACTGTCCTTTCTGAGCGGGAAGAGTCTCTCCACCTCTATCCTATCCATCCCATTCATCATCTTATACGTCTCAATGAGATCTCCCCTCATTCTTCTAAACTCTAACAAGTACAAGCCTAGTTTATTCAGCCTCTCCTCATAGCTCAACCCCCTCAACTCCGGTATCAGCCTAGTAAACCTCCTCTGCACTCCTTCCAAGGCCAAAATATTGTGAAAGGCACTGGATTAAAGCAAGTCTTTTCCACTTTAGTACTTGGCCATTCCTTCAAAATGACCTTGTAAAATCACACTGTTGTGGGAACTGTCCTCAGTGAAGTGAGTGAATGACCACCCAAGAAGATCAAACTGAAATTTCTCCTTGATTCCTCAAAGACGATTAGGGAATCTGGAAAGTTGGCCTGATGTTGCAACCTGGATTATTAAGGAATGAGTTTTTGCATTCTGGCCCAAAGGCAGAACAGAGGTTAGGTCACAGATCAGGGCCAAGACTATAGCATGAGAAAAGGAAAAAGAAAACTTCAACTCTTCTGTTTAACAAGGACTTTTTCCTTCACTTAAAGTATTACATAATTACAAGTTGTTGTTGGCATGAGGACACATTTATCTAACGTCAGTTTCTTCCCCTCTGTTTCAGGGTTTTCTAACACCTATCAAATTGCCAGCTTTCCCTGTAACTGCTGCACATTAAGATGGAGTGTCATTTATCTTAGGAATAATTCACTGTCAACCATTGAATTACATTTTCAGACCCTGGTGTTGTGAACAAGGTATAATTTTAAGTTGCGTGTTAAGGAAGGTTAAAATGATTTCTGTTTCACTTAGGCTTTGCTAATGAACCTTGGTGCATGAGAGTCAGAAATGTGGCTGAAAGATTTCAGGTCTTTCTTGGGGATATGCACTTTAATGAGGTTTTACAGCCCTGAAGTTAAAGAGGTTGCTTAAAAGGTGTTGGAAGTGATTTTGTGGAAAAAGGTCAAGGTAGAAAAACTTTACTGCAATCCAGCGACAGTGATCCAGATTGGAGAGGCAATGGCATAGTGGTATTATTATTAGACTACTAATCCAGAAACTCAGCTAATGTTCTGGGGATCCAGATTCAATTCTCGCCATGGCAAATGGTGGAATTTGAATTCAATGAAAATATCTGGAATTAAGAATTGACTGGTGACCATAAAACCATTATCGATGTCCTTTAGGGCAGGAAATCTGCCACCCTCACCTGGTCTGGCCTATACGTGACTCCAGAGCCACAGCAATGTGGTTGACTCTCAACTGCCCTCCAAGGGCAACTAGGGATGGGCAATAAATATTGGCCAGCCAGTGACGTCCATGTCCCATGAATGAATTAAAAAAAGATACAGAAAAGGACAGGGGCTGCAAGAGAGAGAAAAAGTTCCCAAAAGAGAAAATGCTGGAAAATACCAGCAGGTCTGGCAGCATCTGTAGGGGGTAAAAAGAGCTGAGATTTTGGATTCTTCTTGACCTGAAATGTCAACCCTTTTCTCTCCTTACAGATGCTGACAGACCTGCTGAGATTTTCCAGCAGTTTCTCTTTTGGTTTCAGGTTCTACAATAATTTATGAGAGAAAAAGTTCAGTGTGTGTCAAAGAGAGAAGTCGGATATTTTGAGCTCTCGGGGAGGAGAAAAACTGCAGACTGTTGGGATGGTAGTTCAATGAATAGTCAGTTATAAGATTCAGTAAACTGATCAGTTTAGTTGAGGTGCTACTGGAAGAGTTTAGGGAAATGATTTGATTGCCGTACAGTTGAGTCTCCAGTGCAGTTTTTGTGTGATTTGGGGAAAGATACAACTTGGGTGAGAAGTATCAAATGAATGCTCAGGAAATCACTGGAAGAAAACTGTTTGCCACTGTGCTGGTCCCAAATGAGGAGCTTTTGCGTCAAGCCAGTGGTAACTCTTCACTGGTTTATGTGTCTGTAAGGATATTACTGAGGTAAAGAAATAGTGGGAATTTGAATTATCTTCTTGTATTTGTATTGAAATCTTTCCAACTTTTTTGTCTGGTGTACTATAGTCCATTTTCCTTGTTTTAATAGATATTTTTTCTTTGTGTTTAAAGTTCATCAACAGACTCCTGTGAATTTGTTCAGTAACTTTCCACCACAGTTTCTAATAAAAAAGATTAAAATCTATCAAGTCAGTTTTCACTCAGATCTGACTTGCCCAGTATTAACGTCAGCTGGGATTTTAACACTGGTCAGTTTTCTTGTAAACCACATCAAGCTGAATGAAGAAAAATCTGCTGAAAATGTGATAAAGTGGAGATAAATTCTTGACCATCGGACATTTGGATGGTTGACATTTTGTGGGGTCACATCCTAGAATCATGGTTACTACACAGAAGGAGACCATTCTATCTGTCGTATATGTGCTAGCTCTCTGATAGAGAAATTCACCTCATGTTACTCACTTGTATTTTCCCCATAGCCCAGCAAACTTATACTTTTCAGATAGTATCCAATTATCTACCGAAAGCCCCAATTAAATCTGCCTCCATTACAGTCTTGGTGGCACAGTGGCACAATAGTTAGCACTGCTGCCTTACAGCGTGAGGGTATGGGTTCGATTCCCAGCTTAGGTCAGCGTTTGCGTGGAGTTTGCACGTTCTCCCCATGTATGCATGGGTTTCCTCTGGGTGTTCCAGTTTTCTCCCACAGTCCAAAAGATGTGCTGGTTAGATGCATTGTCCATGCTAAATTCTCCATCAGCGTACCCAAAAAGGCACCAGAGTGTGGCGACTAGGGGATTTTCACAGTAGCTTCATTGCAATGTTAATGTAAGCCTAGTTGTGACTAATAAATAATAAACTTTAAATAAACTCTCAGTTGATGCATTACAGATCCTAGTGACCCGGTGAGTGTAATAGCTTTTCCCCATGTCACCTTTGCTTCTTTTGCCAATTTTACTTTGCTCTCTAGTTCTCAGCCCATCCACCCATGGGAGGAGTTTCTCCAAATCCCTCATGATTTTGAATGCCTCTACCAAATCTCCTCTTGATCTTATCCTCTCCAAGGAAAACAAACCCAGTTTCTCAAAGTTTTTGAAGTAGCTGAAATTCTTCATCCCTGAAACCATTCTCATGAATCTTTTCTGCATTCTTCCTAAAGCGTGGTGGCCAGAACTGGGCACAATTCTCCAGTTGAGGCTGAACCAATGCTTTATACAGGCTTAACATAAATTTATTGCGTTTGTACCCCATGCCACTACTTATCAAGCCCAGGATCCTGTATGTATTATTATGGGGAGTCAGTTAGCTTGGATGGCTGGTTCTTGATGTGAAATGATGCCAACATTATGGGTTCAATTCCCATACCGGCTGAGGTAATTCATGAAGGTCCCATCTTGTCCCTTGCCTAAGATGTGAGATCCTCAGGTTAAAATGACCACCAGCCTATGGTCAATTGGGATGTTTCTCTATCTTTTTTATGCATTATTAACCATGCTCTCAACCTTTCCAGCCTCCTTCAATGATTTATGCATTTAAGCACCAGGACCCTCTGCTCCAGGACCTTCTTTAGAATTATATATTTTATTTTGTATTATCTCTGCATTTTTCCTACCAAAACAAAGCACCACAGACTTCTCTGCATTAAATTTCACCTGCCACTTGTTTGCCCATTCCATCAGCCTGTCAATGTCCTTAGAGGTTCTAAAATATCCTCCTCTTAGTTCCCAATACCTCCAAGTTTTGCATCATCCTCACATTTTCAAATCGTGGCCATAGTAGATCATTAATATATGTCAGGAAAATCATTGACTATTGGGGAATTCTTCTATAAACCTCCCTCCAGTCTGAAAAACAACTGTTTATTACTACTCTCTGCCTCTGGTCACTCAGCCAATTTCACATCCATTCTGCTGCTGTTCCTTTCATCCCATAACTTTCCTGACAAATCTGTTGTGTGGAACTTCATCAAGTGCCTTTTGGAAGCCCATGTAGATCACAGCATTACCCTCATCAATCTTCTCTGTTACCTCATCATGAAACTTCAGCAATTTAGTTAAACAACCCTGAACAAATCCATGCTATCTTTCCTTATGTGACTCGCATTTGCCCATGTGACTACTAATTTTGTCCCAAATTGCCATCTCAAAAATTGTCCACCCCGAGGCTAAACTGGCCTGTCTGCGGTTGCTGGAATTGTTTCTTCACCTTTATCTTTTTTGAACAAAGATGTAATATTTGCACTTCTCCAGTGTTCTGGCTCTACCCTTGAGTCCAAGGAAGATTGGAAAATTTCCACTCTCACTTCCTATAGTATCCTTCGTAGCATCTCACCTGGTTCTGGTGACTTAGTGGCTGGAACTCTAACTCCTCGCCTGCCGCGGAATCAGAATGTGCGAGGATCCATCAACAGAAATCTCTGTTGACTTTGGGCAGGAATTTCTGGTTTCCCTGAGCCATTTTAAATCTCAGCACACACAGAATAACTGTAAATGAAGTTGTTGAATCTTGCTGGAGTATGGTTCCAGCAGTCACTTAATACCTTGTTCCAGAAACCGTTCCTTCTAATTGAACACAAATAGTGAGCGTGGAATTTTCTTCTCCCACCTGCCAGGGGAATTATAGTTGGTGGGACAGGACTATTCATAGATCCATTGACCTGAGGCAGGATCTTCAGGTCTTGGGGTGAGCACGACCATAAAATTCCACCCTGAGTGTCAGCAGAGACAACTGAGGCATTCATAGCTGGGTACATTCAATGTCCACACTTCAACTGTATCTGTGGAATAACAATAACAGGTGGGAATCCTAGCTGTTAGCTCTCGGTCCCGAGGCCTGCTGGTTTCAACAACAACATCAGCTTGCGCTCATATAGCATCTTTAACATGTCAAAATGCCTCAAGGCACTTGGTAGGAGCACAGTGCAACAAATTTTGACACCTCAAGCGGGTGTTTACGGCCTCGCCCATCCTGAAACCCCATAAAATCCTGCCCAAGGTCAACGGATATTTCCATTTTCCGCCCCTCAGCTGCTCTACTTCCTGTGGTGGGCAGGCGGTAAAATTCTGGCCCTCATCTCATAAATCTGGTCAAAGAAGTAGGCCCTAAGGAGTACCTTAATGGAAAAGAGGGATAGATTAGGGATGGAATTCTTAACATCTTGACTTCAGAAGACATGGCTGCCAATGGTGCAGTGATTAAAATTGAAAATACACAAGAGACCACAATTATAAAACAGCAGAAATTTCAGAAGGTTGTGAGGCTGGAGGAAATCACAGAGAAAGAGAGTGATGAGGTCATGAACAGATTTGAAAAGAAGGATAAGAACTTTAAAATTCAACCTTTTTTGGACCAGGAACCAGTGTACATCAGTGGGTACAGGGAATGATGGATGAATGAGAGTTGGTGTATTTTAGGATTTGGGCAGCAGAGCTTTCGATGAGCTCAAATGGACTGAACTTGCAACACACATCACACCGCAGTATGTCGTAAGAACGTCACTAGAAATACTTTTGCATCTCATATTGCCAGACAAAATAAGCTGGGTGTGAACAAATAAGTGTGAAAGACGGGAAATCCTAATAAGATTGTAAACTTGATGAATTGCTGAATTAAAGGATGTGGGTTTACACTCGAGATATGACATAGCACCTATTGCCGTAACAACGACCACTGAAAAGGAAAGAGCGGCAATATCATAGGAACATTCTCGTTATTTATCACGCACCATTCTCCTTTCAAGCCACATTGCATGCTTCCTTCATTATCGCTGGCTCAAAAGCCTGCAAATTTCCCTAATCACTCAGCACAAGATCTTCAGCTGTTCAGGAAGGAAATCATTACATAAAATTTCATTGAATCCCTAAAGTGCAGAAGGGGCCATTCAGACCATCGGGTCTGCACGACAACAAAGCACAAGTCAGGAGTGTGATGGAATACTTCACACTTGCCTGGATGGGTGCAGCTCCAACAACACTCAAAAAGCTCAACACCATCCAGGACAAAGCAGCCCGCTTGATTGGCATCACATCTCCCTCCACCTCCGATGCTCAGTCGCAGTAGTGTGTACTATCTACAAGATGCACTGCAGCAATTCACCAAAGATCTTTAGACAGTACCTTACAAATCCATGACCACTTCCATCCAGAAGGACAAGGGCAGCAAATACATGGGAACACCACCACCTGCAAGTTCCCCTCCAAGCTACTCACCATCCTAACTTGGAAATATATTGCCGTTTCTTCACAGTCGCTGGATCAAATTCCTGGAATTCCCTCCCTGATGGCATTGTGGGTCAACCCACAGCATGTGAACTGCAGCGATTCAAGAAGGCAGCTCACCCCCACCTTCTCAAGGGATGGGCAATAAATGCTGGCCAGCCAGTGATGCACATGTGCCACGGATGAATAAAAACAAAATCCCACATAAGCCCCATCCCCATAACCCCACGTATTTACCCTGTTAATCCCTCTGACGCAAAGGAGCAATTTAGCACGGTCAATCCATCCAACCTGCACACCTTAGGATTGTGGGAGGAAAGCGAAGCACTTGGAGGAAACCCACGCAGGCACAGGGAGAATGTGCAAACTCCACACAGTCACCTGAGACTCTAATCAAACCCTGGTCTCTGGCGCTATGAGGCAGCAGTGCTAACCACGGTGCCACCTTGCCACACCAAATCACCATCTTTTCAAGGAAGGTAGGAACGGGAAATAAATGTGGTGCTGTCGATCACACGCATCCCAAGAGAATACACTGAGATTGATTTTCTTTCCTTCTTCAGAGACACTGGCATTGCAGTCAACAAACTCAGTGTGGGCAGAGTATTGAAATGGAGACCTTCCTGCTTTAACCCACTGACCTGTTACAGGAACACTTGAATTTTGTTTTAAAAATGCATATGGTGGAAAAGAAAACAAAGAGCCATTTTAATATAGCCAGGTACATTACCAGTGGTGTTAGTATCACACATGATTCTGACTCAACAGCCCCTTTTGTATGCTAAATGGCTCACAACCTTTTCACAAGGAGTGTTTCCATTGTTCATTAGCCAAATATTTGAAGTCAAACCCTGGTGTTGTTTGAATTATATTACATCACTCGAAACTTCACAGTCAATCATTGTACAAAGTGCATTCTAGAAAATATAGGTGAAGTTGTGATGCACTGAGACACTGCGCAAGTGTTCAGACAGACTGATATGGGGGGTTGAGTGTCTGGGTCATTAGAAACTATGAAATGACATTGCAATTTATTACTGTTATCTATTTATAAATGTTCCAATCACCTTTCGTTAAATGTTTTATCTGGTCAGGAGATGTGGGCGTTGTTGGCGAGGCAAGCATTTATTGCCCAACACCCAATTGCTCCTGTGAAGGTGGTGGTGAGCTACCTCTTTGAACTGCTGCAGTTCATATGGAGAAGGTATTTCCACAGGAAGGAACCTCCAAGTTTTTGATCCAGTAACGATAAAGGAATGATGTTATAGTTTACTTATTAGTGTCACAAGTAGGCTTACATTAACACTGCAATGAAGTTACTGTGAAAATCCCCTAGTGGTGCCTATTCGGGTACACTGAGGGAGAATTTAGCATGGCCAATGCACCTAAGCAGCAGGTCTTTCTAACTGTGGGAGGAAACTGGAACTTCTGGAGGAACCTCACACTAACACGAGGAGAACGTGTAGACTCTGCATAGGCAGTAACCCAAGATGGGAATCAAACCAAGGTCCCTGGTGCTATGAGGCAGCAAAGTAACCACAGTGCTACCGTGCCACTAACTTCAAGTCAGGAGAGTATGTCACCTGGAGAGGAACTTGAAGATTGTGATGATGATATTCCTACATGTCTGCTGCCTTTACCCTTCTTGGTGGTAAAAGTCAGGAGATTGAGAGGCACTGTTGCTTTAGTAAGTTTCTGCCTTATGTGGATAAGCCAGACCTGAGCAATCTTCTGTGCTTTTGTGTAGATACTAATGTCTACTGGAGCTGTTTGGTTAGAAGTGTGGAAGTTTTGGACACAGGTGTTTAGTACTACAGCCAAGATATTGTTTGGGCCATAACCTTTGCCATTACCAGTGAGGCCACTGTTTTTTGATATCACATGCAGTGAACAGAATTAGCTGAAGATTGGCATATGTGATGCAGAAGATCTTAGGAGGAGACCAAAATGGACTTTCAACTTTGCATTTTTGGCTGAAAAAGCTTATGAATGCTTCAGTCTTGTATACTGTATTCACATGCTGGGTTGTTATTAGAACATAGAACATAGAACACTACAGCACAAACAGGCCCTTCGGCCCACAAGTTGTGCGGATCCTATACCTACCAAGTCATAGAACTATCTGTAACTCCCAATCCCATTAGATCCCATATACTCATCTAGAAGTCTTTTAAAAGACCCCAGCGAGTTTGCCTCTACCACAACCAACGGCAGCCGATTTCACTCATTCACCACCCTCTGAGTGGATAACTTACCCCTAACATCTCCTCTGTACTTGCTTCCCAGCACCTTAAACCTGTGTCCTCTCGTAGCGACCATTTCAGCCCTGGGAAATAGCGTCTGGGAATCCACCCTATCTATTCCTCTCAACATTTTATAAACCTCTATCAGGTCACCTCTCAACCTTCGTCTCTCCAGGGAGAAGAACCCTAGCTCTCTCAACCTATCTTCATAAGGCATGCCTCCCAATCCAGGCAACATCCTTGTAAATCTCCTCTGCAACCCTCTCAATAGCTTCCACATCCTTCCTGTAGTGAGGCGACCAGAACTGCGCACAGTACTCCAAGTGGGGGTTGGGGGTGCTCATGGATCTGCCTCTTCCTATTAGATATATAATTGTTCACCAACATCCACAACTAGATTTGACATGACTGCAGGCCTTTGTTGATCCTTTGGTTGTAGTATTGCTTTATTTTTATTTGTTCATGAGACATGGCATCACTGGCTGGTCAGCATTTATTGCCCATCCCTAATTGCCTGAGGGCAGTTGAGAGTCAACCACCTTGCTGTGGGTATGGATTCACATGTAGGCCAGACCAAGTAAGGATGGCAGATTTCTTTCCCTAAAGGACATAAGTGAACATAAAGTTAAAGTTTATTTATTATCAGTCACAAGTAGGGTTGCCTTAACACTGCAATGAAGTTATTGTGAAAATCCCCTAGTCGCCACACTCTGGTGCCTGTTTGGGTACACTGAGGGAGAATTTAGCACGGCCAATTATCCTAACCAACCCGTCATTCCGATTGTGGGAGAAAACCGAGGCACCTGGAGGAAACCCACGTAGACATGGGGAGAACATGCAGGCTCCATACAGACAGTTAAATAACATAATTACTGCACTATCACATCTGGGGCAGAGGCTGGCAAAGAGTAACATGGATGGATGATCATAGGATTCCCTAAGTGCAGAAAGAGGCCACTCAGCCCATTGAGCCTGCACTGACAACAAGCTCCTATCCCCGTAACCCCGCGTATTTAACCTACTAATCCCTCTATATATCCCTCTACTAATCCCTCTATGCATGGCCAATCATCCTAACCTGCACACCTTTGGACTGTGGGAGGAAACCAGAGCACCCAGAGGAAACCCACGCAGATATGGAGAGAATGTGCAAACTTCACACAGATAGTGATCTAAGGCCGGAATTGAACATGAAATTGATCTGGTAGTCAGAGAATGTGGTGTTCTATTGTAGAATCAAGATGAATCAGAGGCTTCTATTTGACTGGGATGTAGGTAGATGAAGTCCTGCTTGCTAACACAAAACATGTATATCTAGGGAAGCCAGATCACAGTTCATTTAAAACATCAGTGATGTACAAGCCATTCAGCAACCTGATTTTGAAATATTTTTTGATTTAATTTGATTTGATTTATTCTTGTCACATATGGTAGTTTGTAGTGAAAAGTATTGTTTCCTGCGTGCTGTACAAGCAAAGCGTACTGTTCATAGAGAAGGAAAGGAGAGGGTGCAGAACGTAGTGTTACAATCATAGCTAAGGTGTAGAAGAAGGTCAACTTAATGTGAGATATGCATTCAAAAGTCTGATGGCAGCAGGGCAGAAGTTGTTCTTGAGACAGTTGGTACGTGACTGGAGACTTTTGTATTTTTCTCAATGGAAGAAGGTGGAAGAGAGTATGTTTGGGGTGCGTGGAGTCCTTGATTATGGGATATATCACCATTCCTTTATTGTCACTGGGTCAAAATCCTGTACACCCTCCCTAACAGCATTTTGGGTGTGTCTATACCTCACAGACTGCAGTGGTTCAAGAAGGCATTTCACCACTGCCTTCTCAAGGGCACTAAGAGATGGATAATGAAAGCTGGCCTAACCACATACTGTGCATAAATAAAAGAAACTGTGTCGCCTGCCAAATCAGCATTGCGATCTGCTTATATGCACTGGCCCACACATGTGTGGAAATCTAGTGGTGTCACACTGCCGTTCCCAGCCTGCTGGGATCACTCTGTGCATGCGCCAGTGATGTCGCCATGTGTCACGGGATATCCATAGGGAATCTCGGGTCGTATTTGCAGGATCCCCCCTGCTTTTCCTCACCCACTTCCCTGTTCAATAGACACAGTGTAAAGGAAAAGAACTAAAGGTTCTTATAGAATCCCTACAGTTCAGAAGGAGGCCATTCGGTGCAGTGGGTCTGCACCGACCCAATCCCATCCAGACCCTATCTCCATAACCGTTGCATTTACCAAACCCCTCGGCACTAAGAGGCAATTTAGCATGGCCAATCCACACAACGTGCACATCTGTGGACTGAGGGAAAAAAACCAGAGCACCTGGAGGAAACCCGTGCAGGCATGGGGAGAATATGCAAACTCCACATAGATAGTGACCAAGCCAGGATTCAAACTCAGGACCCTGGTGCTGTGAGTCAGAAGTCTAACCACTTTGTCACCGTCCCCAGACAGGGACAAAGAAACTGATAAATAAATTGTAAACAGGGATAGGAACCCTGGGGAGTGAGTCTACAGTTTCATCGTTTCCTAGGGCAGTGCATTGAGACTGAAATAAACAGGGGCACAGTGGATTACATAACATATTCAGCTTGTTAAACTTAGTGACTTTCCCCACGTTGTGCACTTCAAGCTGTTGCGTTATCTATCACAGTTGGAGAGAGTTCTCTTCCAAAATCAAATTGTGACAGCAGGTGAGGGGAGGGGGAGAGTTGGAAAACAAGAGGGAGAATGAGATTTCAGCAGTGGAAGAATAGAAATAAGAATATAAAGTAAGAAAATGGATGAAAAAGATGAACGGAAGAAACAAAATAAAATAAATGGAAATAGGGTGAAGATGGAGGAGGGAGCATGGAATACCGTCTTGTCATCGTCAGCAGATATTGAGTTGTGCCAGCTTTTGCATAGACATGTAGGATGTGTGAAATGACAATAACAATTAGCTACCCTCTGAAACTTCAGTGGCCGCTTTTTGCTGCAGTGCTAACTATGAAGATGTTAACATGGAGTGACAGAAAGAGCCACCCTCCTCACATCTACCTCATGCATCATCACCTTAACTTCAGTAGTTACTGTACAGGACGTTGGGTGTACCTACGCCTCCATCACTAGTCTGCAGCCTAATGCTGCAATGCCTGGGGTATTGGGCAATACGGTGGCACAGTGGTTAGCACTGCTACCTCACAGTGCCAGGGACCTGGGTTTGACTCCCGGCTGCTTGTGTGGTGTTCTCCCTGTGTCTGTGTGGGTTTCCTCCAGGTGCTCCAGTTTCCTCCCACAATCCAAAAGACGTGCTGGTTAGATGCATTGGCCATGCTCAATTCTCCCTCAGTGTACCCGAACAGGCACCAGAATGTGGCAACTGGAGGGTTTTCACAATAACTCATTGCAGTTCTAATGTAAGCCAACTTGTGACACTAGTAAATAAACTTTCCCTTTCTCATTCAATTCATTTTCTTTCCACTTATATATGAGCAAAGATTAAGTCAACTCTGCACTTTGGGGATTCTTAAACATGGTGATAGCTTTCTCAGTGAGGTAGATATTTGACTGACCAAAAAACAAACTTGAAGCCATTTGGGATCACAGGTGTTGCATGTGATTTGTTGATCATTTCTATGTCCCTGATAAAGAGAAATGAAAAAAATAAGCCAGAGGACAAAATGGGCAATTGTAAGTTTTATTTGGCATGGTGTAATAGCAGTGTTTTTCATTTACGATAGAGGTTTGTTATGATGCCGGTTTTCAAGGTAATGGGTGTGGTCATTGTTAAGTTGTCTTTCAACACTCCTGTCAACGCAGAGTTACTCAACTCTCAGCCAATCCCATGTTCTTAATAAGCTGTCCTGACCAGAAGCAGTCACGTGATTTTTTGGAAAACGATTTCAAAAAAAGAGGCCAGTGACGTCAGCAACACTGCTAATCTCCATGCTTCAAGTCAGCCAACAACATTCCGGGAACAGTCTTTTTAACATTTGGTATGTGGCCAATAGCACTGGGCAGTGCACATACATGCACACAAAACAAGCTGATGGCAGTGTGCCAAGAGCATTCTATGTTTCCCAGACTTGTTGAAACAGATGTGCCAGTGCATTACGAAAATATTGATCAGATTTTTAAAAAATCCTTTGATTATCGAGAAGAGAATTAAGTTGACCATTGGTAGCATACATATTTTTGCTGGAGCATCTATTCCTCAGAATCAAAGACATACAACTAAATCTTGTCAGGTATTTTAACAGAATTTTTCAAGTTTTTTTTTCTCTCTGAGACTCTGCCTCTTCCTGGGATAAGTTCCCCAATTGCCAGCAGCCCTCTGCAGTCTCAACCCAGGATACCATTCCCCCTATCTATGACCGAACATCAACAGACTACTCACAGAGGGATTGTCTCACCTGATATCTACTCGGGGGCAGCACAATAGAACAGTGGTTAGCACTGCTGCTTCACAGCACCAGGGACCCGAGTTCGATTCCCAGCTTGGGTCACCACCTGTGCAGAGTCTGCATGCTCTCCCGATGGGTTTCCTCTGGGCACTCTAGTTTTCCCGCACAGTCTGAAAGATGTGCTGTATAGGTGCATTAGCTGTGTATTTAAATAGGTGTTGGAGTGTGGTGACTGGGGATTTTCACAGTAACTTCATTGTGGTGCTAATGTAAGCCTACTAATAAATAAATAGGTGTACATTGCAAATGGGTTACTTTGATTAGGGTTAGGCAACCATGTTTAATTTTTCTGTTACGTATCCCTGGACACTGGGATCTCAATTCCCTCCGTGTTGCAGTTGATAAACTCAGCAAAAACTAATAGTTGACTCTAGGCCCTGCTGCCTTGATTGATTTTGCAATACACCCACATGGTACCACCACCCCAATGGAGAATGTTTCATTGAAACCTTGAAGCTCTTTGTACACTGCGTAATGATTTTGATTGCAAAGTAGCACATTCAAAATGCTTTCAAATCCAATCCAGACCACAAAATGAAAACTTCCAAATGGGTAGTGGAACTTCCTCAAACTTGTTGGTTCACTTAAAGCAGCATCAGGAATTTGATGGACAGATCCTTGGAAATGCTAAAAGTATCATGGTCGTAAAACCTAACCTCAGTTCCTCTTTTCCCTTTCATTGCCCACGTTAGTATGCAGTAGAATGCCAATAGTTGTTTTTTTTTGATGTTACCAGGCTTACGTTTGTGATTGCCCATGAAGTAATTCTCTAACCCCAGCCATGTGTTTGCAGCAAGGCGGGGAGGGAATCATAGAAGGCAGGCCAGTGGGAAATGCAGAAAAAAATTGGGAGGAGAAGTTACCCTCAAGCTCTCAGCTTGGAACTCATTCCAGTGTTTGACTTAAGAATGTGATGGCCTTTTATTAGGGAGTGGGGGGATGATGAATCACTGGATGTGGAGTGGCAAAAATGACAAAATAATTAATGGAAGTATTGGAAAAATATTCTACATAGGGTGGTTCCAATCCTAGTTACATACTCCACCTTTTACTTCATTTCTACATTATTAGATAGGCTGTAAAGAATTAATCACTGCATTGTTAGGACTAGGATCAAAGGCTTGAGTTTCAGGCCATTAATTTCAGTATAAAAGTATAAATACAAGAACAATTTGTGCGATAGAGGTAGAAGGTGACAATGGAGAGTTTTGCATGTTTATACACATGAAGCACATGAAGACTACCACCAGCTTAGTAATTTAGTCCATTCAAACCTTGTGATCCACAATTGACCCTTGCTCGCTGCTTTCGATGCAGGCAGCATGCAAACATCATGATGTCTGCTTATTTCTAGTGTGAAACATGCCACCAAAGGGCTAGACATCTCAACAAGGGACCTAAAGTTGTGAGAGACTTGCACTCCTTAAAGCTGGGCTTAACCTCCTAAAGGGGGAAATGCCTGCTGCCTAATGCAGGTGCAGGATCTGATTGCAGAAAAGAGTGTGAGCGAGAAGAACATTGAAGTATAGAGCAACATAACTGACGGCAATGTCCAAGGTTTTACGAAGCTGCACTGGAGGCCTTGTGAGGTGAAAGGGGGGGAAGATGTCATGCATCTGAAGCATCTGAATCGTAGAATAACTTTTAGACTCATAGAATTCCTACAGTGAAGAAGGAGGCCATTTGGCCCATTGAGACTGCACTGGCTCTCCGACAGAGCCAGACTCTATAACCCCTATAACCCTGTGCATTTACTATGACTAATCCCCCCCTAACCTACACATCTTAGGACACTAAGGGGTAATTTACCATGGCCAATCTACCTAAGTTGCGCATCTTTGACTGTTGGAGGAAACCGGAGCACCTGGAGGAAACCCACACAGACAAGGGAGAGCGTGAAAACTTCACAAAGGCAGTCACATAAGGCAGGAATTGAACCTGGGTCCCTAGTGCAGTGAACAGTGTTAACCACTGTGCCATCATGCTGCCCCTCTGCGGGGGGATCACAGATATACTCTTAAAAGACAATGAGAGCAGTAAGTTATGGTGATCAAAGAATCTGAATGCAGTGGAGCTTGAAGCTCAGTGATCTCACACGTTCAGCAAATGCATCTCCAAAAGTCATATCCCAGCAAGTACAACACCAGCTTCTCAAAGTGCTCAATGCACCACACACCTAACAAAACTCCCTATGATTCATGGCTCATATCTAACATTCAACTCAGGTATTCAACCATGACACTCACATCACTCAAATGGCATCATACTTACTGCTGGAAGAGTGTCTCTGGGAGAGTAAGATGGTAAATAAACAGAGGCAGCAGGAACTAATCAATGGGGGACAGGAATGACTCCATGTCCTTACTCCACAGTGCTCACCATCAGAGGAGTAGACATGACTGACACTATGGCCAGTGAATGGGCTGAAATGATTGAAGTTGATGGTATGCTCATACCCTATCCTTCCTCTTACAAACCAATTCCCCCTTATCTTATAATCTCCCTCATTTACTAAGTGCAGAGCACGCACCTCTTGCATATCCATGCACCTGGAACCTCACCACAATCATGCACATACATCTTTCTCCTTTCAGATGTTGGAGCAGTACAACATTGCCTGGCAATGACATAATAGCAGGAGGTAGAAGTCAGTAGTGCAGCACTAAATCTCACACTCTCAACTGGCAGCCTAGTTGCTAATACTTTAGTGGGCACCCATCGGCACGGGTGAAATAACAGGCATGAGTTGCCTTCAACCATTGCGTCTGTAAAATTGGGGCTGTTTTACATGCCGGGTTAGCTTGTATGCTGTGACGTATGCTATTTGGTGCATTTCCAACATTTTACTTTGAGAGATGCATAAGAACACATTTTTCCATTACACCATGTGAACAAGACAGAAACCCCTACTAATTACTTTCTATTTACAATGGATGAACTGCTTTTCATGCTGCTTATGGGTTTTTTAACAAGGGAATTGCACGCATCTTATTTTGTTTATTTGCCTTGAGCAACATTAGGGATTGGGAAAGATTTTTTTCTTACGTGACAGTCAACATGTGGACTGGAGCCTCCGAGCATGAAACTGACTTGGGGATAATTTTGACGTTTAGAAGGGAGTTGGATTATTATTTATTGAGAACAAGAGATTGAAGGAAAAATGATGTTGAGGATTGTCCAGCTGTTTAGCTAATGTTGCTAGGCTTTGGTTTGGGGAGTTTGGGAATTGAAATGAGTGCTGCCAAAGGAAAAGGGTGTTAACAGTTGATGCGAGTGGAATGGGTTTGGTGATTGACAGGCTGGATTTTCTCAGGTACTTACTTTTGGACCATGGGGCTTCCTTTGCTACACAATAAAAAATAGAGTTCAAGGTAGATTATACAGAAATGAATGTTCTTCTGACATACAGTTTATAGTGTTAAGATGTTGTATGATATTAACAATGATTTATAAATGCATGTTGTTGTGGTTTGAGTTTGCATTCACCTCTTGTATTTTATATACCAATGGTGTGAAATTGCTCCAATCACATGTGATATCGAATTGGAATCATAGAATCCTGACAGTGCAGAAGGAGGCCATTCAGCCCATTGAGCCTGCACCGACAACAATCCCACCCAGACCCTATCTCCATAACCGCACATATTTATCTTGCTAATACCCATGACTGTCTGTGTGGAGTTTACACGTTCTCCAGTTTCTGCGTGGGTTTCCTCCAGATGCTTCAGTTTCTTCCCACAGCCCAAAGATGCTCAGCTTTCATGGATTGGCCATGCTAAATTTCCCCTTAGTGTCCCAAGATGTGCAGGGGCAATTTAGGATGGCAAATCAACATAACTCACACATCTTTGGTTTGAAAGCAAATTACCACTGGGTAGGCTAGTTGCATGAGGCAGATTTCCTTTATTTTTGACCAATGTGAGTATACCTTTATCCATTTAGTTGTAGTTGTTGTGCATTACTGTTCCTGAAGGCATTGCAATCTATCATGAACAATTAAACTGAAGCCATTAGCAATTTATTTGGTAACTGTGGTGAATACACCTGCCAGAATATCAATGTTTTTAACCAGATCAGCCCTGATCTTATCAAATGGCAGAACAGGCTTGAAGGGTTAATTGGTCGGCTCCTAAATCCTCTGTAATTCCATCAAAGCTTGAAAAGTACTGATGCCCTGACTATGAATAACAGTCAAAAATACAACTACTGCCACTGATCTCAGATCTTGAAAGCACCACAGAAGTTTAAGTTTATTTAATTAGTGTCACAAATAGGCTTACATTAACACTGCAAGGGAGTTACTGTGAAAATCCCCTAGTCGCCACACTCCGGCGCCTATTCGGGTACACTGAAGAAGAATTTAGTGTGGCCAATGCACTTAACCAGCATGTCTTTCGGACTGTGGGAGGAAACTGGAGCACCCAGGGGAAACCCATGCAGACCCAGGGAGAGCGTGCAGACTCTGCACAGACAGTGACCCAAGCCAGGAATTGAACCCGGATCCCTGTGAAGCAGAAGTGTTAATCACTTTTTTGAAAAGTGGTCTCAGCCTGATAATATGAAGACTGTAATAGAAGCAGACAGCAATATACACCTTTCTTGTGATGTTTGTTATCAAGCAACACTCATCTATCTCAGTTGCTGATTGCAACATGATTATGAAGATGGTTGCCTGGAATTTGCAGTTCAAATGTTGGGAGATCAGTCTGTACTTGCTGTCGTTATTGTATAAAACTGATAGCAAATTCTATTGACTCCTTATATACAATTATATGAGGAAATATGGGCTGCACTGTGGCACAGCGGTTAGCACTATTGTCTCATAGCACCAGGGTTGGATTCCTGGCTTGGGCCACTGTCTGTGCAAGTCTGCACATTCTCCCCGTGTCTGCATGGGTTTCCTCCAGGTGGTCTGGTTTCCATCCACAGTCTGAAAGACGTGCTGCTTAGGTGCATTGGCCATTCTAAATTCTCCCTCAGTGTACCTGAACAGGTGCCACAGTGTGGCAACTAGGGGATTTTCACAGTAACTTCATTGTAGTGTTAATGTAAACTATGACACTAATAACTAATAAACGTTAAATCTGACAGTTGCTGTTAGTGGTATCCTGCTCTTCTGCAGGGTATACTGTTGTAAACTGCAGGGAATCAGTAATTTATGATGAACTTAAAGCTGCTAATACAAAATTCTCATTATAAAATTCATTGAAAAAAATTAAACCTTGTTGAATGATGTGTAACTGAGTTTTTAATGGCGTAATTATTGCTGAACAAACTCTTTGGACCTGAAAATCTAACTTTAGAAGTCTGGTGTATAATTCCCTCCATTCCATGTTAAAAATTCCATGTTTCTGTAAAACAATAATCAGTAAAACAATTTAATTTTTTGGAAGTTTATTTATGATAGTTAAGCTTCTACCTTAATCCTATGTTTTTGTCACAATTGTTCTCTCACTCTTTTAAAATGATTAAGAAGTGAAGAATAATCAGTTTGTTGTCTGTGAGAATTCTTCAATCTGATTGGTTGCTTTGTTCCAGGATGCTAAATATCCCCTATAAATGGCACGAGCATGAAGCTAATGTTGTAATGGAGAGATTAAAACCTTAACTAAACATTGAGAGCTATTCACAGAACCATAGAATCCTTACAGTATAGTTTTGGCCTAAACTCTCTGAAATTTAGAAGAATGAGAGGAGATCAAATTGAGCTATACAAGACGTTTCACGTCCAGATGATCTCTGTCAAAGCTTATGCTTCCTCAAAGCATGAGCTTTGATAAGAGGATGCTTCCTCTTGTGGGGTATTCTAGGACGAGAGGTCATGGCCTTGGGATAAGGGATAGCAAATTTAAAACACAGGTGAGGAGAAACTATTTCCCCCAAAGAGTTGCGAATCTGTAGAATTTGCTACCCCAAAGTGTGGTGGATGCTGGGACAGTGAATAAATTTAAGGAGTTGGACAGATTTATAATTGGTAATGGGTTGAAAGGTTATGGGGAGAAGGCAGGAAAAGGGGGATGAGGAGCATATCAGCCATGATCGAAAGGCCTGATTCAGCTCCAATATCTTATGAACTTATGAAGTTGACTATTCAGCTCATTGAGTCTGCACCCACTCTCTCCCCCCCGAATGAAAACTCTACCCTAGACCACTCTTCCGCCCTATCATCGTAAACCCATGCATTGGTCATGGCCAATCCACCTAACCTACACATTTTTGGGCACAAAGGTGTTATTTAACATGACCAATCCACCTAATCTGCACATCTTTTGACTGTGGCAGGAAACTGGAGCATCCGGAGGAAACCCATGCAGACACAGAGAGAATGTGCAAACTCTACACAGTCACCATGGCCTGAATCAAACCTGGGTTCCTGACACTCTGAGGCCGCAGTGCTAACCACCGTGCCACTGTGCCATCACTGACTACAATATCCAGGCCATTTTATAGTTGGTGGCAGCCAGTTGCTTGTTCTTTACTGTGAAAATCCCCAGTCGCCGCACTCAGGCCATCCAGCGAGACTCGCCATTTAAAGGTGACCTTTTTCCATATAGTTCAGATTTTTGGTTTAATGCATTTGGAATGTGGTTCTCAGTGATCATAACAAACACATTAATACCTTATTAAAATTCAGGTAATCAGATATTAGCACTGGATACAGAATATTTGAGCAATTGAGGTGAGAAAGCTCTGTTTTCTGTGATTCTCATACTATTTCACTGGGAAAGGAGGTGGAGTTACTGTTACCCTTAATGAATTAGCCAGAAAAAAGTCTTAAGATGAATCATCTGTCTGTAATTTGAATTTGTACTTGTTTCTGCCTGTCAGTTCAACCTTCAAACATCGATTTGAACCATCTCCATGCTTGACAAGCATCGCATGTACAATGAGTTTTTATCTTAGCTGCTGGCCGTACTGCTCCCAATCCATTCCTCTGACTGTTGCACCTTTGCCTAATGCTTTTACTACCAGACTGTGGGGTGACTTTACCACTGAAGGACTCAATCCGGTTTATCGCGTTCGCCATCAACATCGCATTGTAATAACCAACAGCCAGCTCTCTCCCAGACTGGTCACAGGACAGATCTACATAAAAAGACATGAAAGAGGACAGGCAGAATGTGCTTATAAAATAAAAACACACCCTGTTCACACAAAATTGATGTGCATTCAATTCAGGTCAAATCTTGATGATACAATAACTGGCAATTAAGTATAATTATATGTTGAGTTGATTTACTGACACTGCTGTTGATAGCAATAGAAAAATATTCAATTACAAAGGCCTAATATTATAAAGGTTTTCAATTCATGCAAACACTTAATAATTTTCAAGTTCCTTTCCAGGGGCGGCACAGTCTCACAGTGGTTAGCACTGCTGCCTCACAGCGCCAGGGACCCAGGGTCGATTCCTGGCTTAGGTCACTGTCTGTGCAGATTCTGCATGTTCTCCCTGTGTCTGCGTAGGATTCCTCTAGGTGCCCCGGTTCCTTCCCACAGTCTGAAAGATGTGCTGGGTTAGGTGCATTGACTCGGACAAGTGCTGGAGTGTGGCAACTAGGGGAATTACACAGTAACTTCATTGCACTGTTAATGTAAGCGTTACTTGTGACTAATAAATAAACTTTTTAATTTTTAAACTGATTAACATCTGTGAATTCTTCCGGGTCTGCTAGGCTTCTATCTTATGTTTATGTTTATTTGTTGGTGTCACAGGTAGGTTTACATTAACACGGTGATTACGTTATTGTGAAAATCCCCTAGCCACCTCACTCTGGTGCCTGTTTGGGTACATTGATGTTTTATCTGGATTTCTTCTGAAAATTGTTATACTGTGCAGTGAGTGAGACCATGGTGATGGAGGTTCTCAAATTGGCTTTCAAGGAATGTTAGAGGGGCATCCTACTGCAGGGACAGCATTTCAAGTGGGTGGCATGGTGTCACAGTGGTTAGCACTGCTGCCTCACAGTGCTAGGGACCGAGGTTCAATTCTCAACTTGGATCACTATCTGTGTGAAGTCTGCACCTTCTCCCTGTGTCTGCATGGGTTTCCTCCAGGTGCTCCAGTATTCTCCCACAACCTGAAAGACGTCTGGTTAGGTGCATTGGCCATGCTGAATTCTCCCTCAGTATACCTGAACAGGCACCGGAGTGTGACGACTGGGGATTTTCACAGTAATTATTTAAAGGGCGAAAAGCTGCAGCATGCTACGGTGCAGAGGGACCTGGGGGTCCTTGTGCATGAGTCGCAAAAACCCAGTCTGCAGGTGCAGCAGGTGATCAAGAAGGCGAATGGGATACTGGCCTTTATAGCGAGGGGGATAGAATATAAAAGCAGGGCGGTCTTGCTGCAACTGTACAGGGCATTGGTGAGGCTGCAGCTGGAGTACTGAGTGCAATTTTGGTCGCTGCACTTGCGCAAGGATATTTTGGCCTTGGAGGGAGTGCAGAGGAGGTTCACTAGGCTAATACTGGAGATGAGAGGGTTGGACTATGAAGAGAGACTAAATAGACTGGGTCTGTACTTGTTGGAGTTTAGAAGGATGAGGGGGGATCTTATAGAGACGTATAAGATAATGAAGGGGATGGATAGGGTAGAGGTAGAGAGATTCTTCCCGCTCAGAAAGGACAACAGGACTAGAGGACACAGCCTCAAGATAAGGGGGGTGCAGTTTAGAACGGAGTTGAGGAGGAACTTCTTCACTCAAAGGGTGGTGAATCTCTGGAATTCTCTGCCCGTTGAAGTGGTGGAGGCTACCCCGCTAAATATATTTAAGACACCGGTAGATAGGTTTCTGATAGACAGGGGAATTAAGGGTTATGGGGAGAGGGCGGGAAAGTGGAACTGAGCCACTTCAGATCAGCCATGATCTTATTGAATGGCGGGGCAGGCTTGAAGGGCTAGATGGCCTACTCCTGCTCCTACTTCTTATGTTCTTATGTTCTTATTAATTTCATTGCCACATTAACATAAACCTATTTGTGACCCCTAATGAATAAACTTTAAGTGCTGACAAATAGGGATTAGAAAACTGGAAGTAGAGAAGAGAATCAGACTGATTTTAGATGTAAAGGCTGTTGATGAGTGCTCCAAAGATGTTTGCAGCTATTGGATGCTCTGCATTACTAAATTCACATGCATTCTATAGGTTTTATTCTACAAAACTTTCTAAAATTTTACCAATTTAGTTCATACTTAACAGCCTGGAAGAGAATGGAATATAACTTAGATATATTCAGAAATTAATTTCCAAATTATTAATGGGTAAGATTTTAAGGACGGTGAGTGATTAGTATTGATTGACAGTGAGCTGGACTTGGAAAGAAGGCCCACTTGTGAGAGCTGATGGTCAATCTGATTGGCTGATGGGTCTTCAGTCCAGCCAGGCACAGCGCTGCAGTGGCCAGAAGTGGTACTGCAGTAATCTGCCTGGAACTAAATCCTGATAAGTCCAGGAGATGCCAGGAACTAGATGTTAGAGGCTACTTGGGTGGAAGTTGGGAAGAGAGTAATTGTGGCATCAGGGGTTAAGCCAGATGGGGAGAGGGTCCTGGAGATGCAACTTCCTGGAAGGGAGTTTGCCCCAAGTCTGAGGGGGCTTCAGAGTGAGGTGTTCTCCTTCCTTTCTGCCTGAGATGGGGGAAAAGATTTAATGTCACTTTCTGCACGCACTCCAGCCAGCCTAAAAATTGAGGCTAAGCGAGATGAATGAGTGAGTTTCCAGTCCATCCATGTGTAATACTGCGTCTGGGTTTGGGTGAGTGGGTTCCTGGGGGGATTCCTGTCCTTTGAATTTTATCTATCCCCACCGCAGAACCTGCCTGGGTGAGCATAAATTCTGCCCAATAAATATTTCTTTAAATCAAATTTAACAGATTAGAATGGTTAAAGGAGATGGAATTTTCAGCTGCAGAACAAGACCATAATCAGATTGGATAGTGCAAGGATCCAAACTAACCATTTTTACTTGACTGGACTGACAAGAACGCCACTCGTGTTTTGTGAGGGTTTAACAAATAGAATTGCCCCAAGTGTGACAGTGGAGATGGGAGGGATGATAGGGAGTTGGCTGGGTGACCTGTGTATTAAATGTTTTTAATAGTGTCACAAGTAGACTTATATTCACACTGCAATTAAGTTACTGTGAAAAATCCCTAGTCCGCCACCTGTTCAGTTACTCTGAGGGAGAATTTATCATGGCCAATTCACCTAACCTGCACGTCTATGGACTGTGGGAAGAAACTGGAGTACTTGGAAGAAACCCACACAGACATGCGAGAATTTACAAACTCCACACATACAGTGACCAAAGCGGGGAATCGAACCCAGTTCCCTGGTGCTGTGAGACAGCAGTGCTAACCCATGTGCTATGACTTCTTCACCACTGAAAAATACCAGGAACAAATCCTGGTGCCAATTATTGATTTCTTCATGTCTGAACTGTCTAGATTCTAGATCCACCCAGTTGGTTTGAAATTTTGGGCTCCATATATAAAAATTAAGTGGAATCTTTATCAATTTGCGCATTTGGATGGATATTTAAATGTATGCTCCACCTCTAGTACTGCATAGAGTTCATTTACCTGTTTTATTTAAATACAGCTACCTGATGCCTTGCTGCTTGAGTCTTAGTTTAATAATATACATGTTCAATTCCCTTTCAAAATGAGATGACTCAAGAGTTGCGACATGACACACTCCAGCAGCCAATGTTCAGAGTAAGAATTCTTTGTGATCCTTACTCTCAATACTGGGCAGGTCAATGCATGCTCCAGGTAGTAGGAATGGGTTTTACTTATAATTGGCATTGTTGTAAAGCCTGAGAAAATATTTAATGCAAAAACTTTATGGCATACAAGCCCAATGTCATCATTTTGCTGCTGACCCCAACGTGCAATGGAGTCACTGGTGGCAGATGCGTATCATATTTAATGTCACTGACTTTCAATTCCATGCTGCATTTTGACTGTGAAAGCCTGTTATATTTGTATGCAGAGACTGCAATTGAAGGAATAAGTTTCATTTTATTTATTTATTTATTAGTCACAATAGGCTTACAGTAATACTGCAATGGAGTTATTCTGAAAATCCCCTAGTCGCCACACTCTGGCGCCTGCTCGGGTCAACGCACGTAACCAGCACATCTTCCAGACAGGTTCCTACAAAGGCTTTGTATGGATGAGCACCAAAGTGGAAAGGTGGATATGGTACATTTTGTGCAGTCCCTTTGTAACTGGTAAATGGTCTTGTTGGTTAGTCTGACCTTACCAGGAGATTTAAAGTGAGCTGACTTTTCCTAAAATCTATTTGTGTATCTGACTGGCATCATAGTCACTGTTATTGATTTGATTTGTTATTGCCACCTGTATTAGTATATGGTGAAAAGTATTGTTTCTTGCACACTATACAGACAAAGCATACTGTTCACAGAGTACATAGGGGAGAAGGAAAGGAAAGAGTGCAGAATATAGTGTTACAATCGTAGCTAGGGTGTAGAGAAAGATCAGCTTAAATATGGTGGGAGGAATTTTCTGGCCATGTTCACCCAAACTGGAAAATCCAAAGTCAATGGACTTTTGCATGGTCTGTGTCCCACCTGGTATGATTCCTGTTGCGGGTAGGATAAGTGAATTCCACCCAGTAGGTCCATTCATAAGTCTGATGGCAGCAGGGAAGAGATTTAAATAGAATATTATTAGAGAGTTTAACAGACTTAGAGTTTTAAAAGCATAGAACAAAGTAAAAGATGGAATTAGAGGGTATTCTGGGGACAGCTCGCAAGAAGTTGTTACACTCCGGCACAATCTTGAATTGTCACCCTTGCCAGGTATAGCAAGTAACAAATAGGGCAAGCCTCCTTGTTTGCGTCTCAGAATGGAATGTTCAATTTGCCAATTATGAAATGGGAGATTAGCAACAGAATTACATGTCTATTTACCAGCTCGCTCGATTGTGTGCCTTACCTTGTGCTATCTGCCCTGCTGTCAGTGGCTATCATTTCTTCCCCCCATACAACAATCTGCAAAGACTACAAGCTGCCGAGAAAAATCTATGACTTTTTATCCACCTATTCGTTATTTAAATTGAAGTGACTGAGCCCCTTTAATCTTCAGCAGCAGTTCTTTTTGGGCTACTTCCTTCAGCATCAACTGAACATCACTCATTGCAGATGTAAGGAAAATGGAACAGGGAACACAGAATAGGGAGGCCAACTTTCTATTACAGGTCTGTGAGTGAGTGAAGCAAGTTTCTCTGGAAAAAAGCAAATTACTGTGGATGCTGGAACCTGAAACTGGAAGAAAAAATGCTGGAAAATCTCAGCAGGTCTGGCAGCATCTGTAAGGAGAGAAAAGAGCTAACATTTTGAGACCAGATGACTCTTTGCCAAAGCTTTGAGCTTTGACAAAGGATCATCTGGACTCGAAACGCCAACTCTTTTCCCTCCTTGTAGATGCTGCCAGATCTGAGATTTTCCATCATTTTCTCTCTTGGAGATCCTGGATTGCTGTCAGGAATTGCAGAGGCAGATTCACATGATCACACAAAAGATTTGAGCCAAACTCAAGTGGTTTATAACTATTAATGGATAGTTTCCACGAAGTCATAATTTTGTTTTCATATTGCATGTTACGGAATTGTGGTTAGGGAGTACATTTAAAAATGCTATTCCTGTGGTTCAGTCACAGAACACATACCAGCAGCATTCCTTGATCAGATTCTCCCAGTTGCAAGAAACAACTTTGGAAATCACAGGACTCTCTCCCAGCTTCTGCTTTTGAATGCTGAATCTTTGAATCACCTTTTATCTTCTTGCATACAGTTTGCGATCTGTAACATACATGCTAATTATAGTATTGTGAGAGTGTTGGGGTTGTACTTGACTCTGGGAACCAAAACCAGATGGTAGTAATAATACGACTGGCCTGTTTGCTTCACTCTGATGCAGTATCAGCTTGTTTTAATTGGGCCACCAGAGCTTTGGGTTATTTTGTGAGCTGGAGTGAAGCATGCTTCTCTTGGCACCTTGTCAGAACTGCTGTTAACATGTGAGGCAGCTACTTGCAGTAATGAGGACTAGAGGGGGCAGTTTTATCATAAGAATCATGGAATTTTATAGCAAAGGTGGAGACCATTTGGTCCATCATACCTGTGCCAGCTCTTTGAAAGTGCTAATTAGTCCCACTCCATCTCATTTCCTCTATACTTCTACAAGTGGTTCCTTCTCAAATGTATAATGTTCAAGAGATAATGCTAAACTGGTAAAATCATTGGTTCGACCACAATTAGATTACTTAATAGTTGGAATATTGCATGCGAGAGAGAGAGGTAGGTTGAAATTCCCAATTTCCCACCCTGCTGTTTGTAATCAGCAGAGTTTAATTTTGATAAGGCTGATTCATCATGTGATCAACGTTCCCTCTTATTTTGAAACCCTTCTATTCAAAAAGTGAGAGAAAGATGAAGCAGTTTCATAGAATCAACATTACAGAAGGAGGCCATTTGTCTCATAGATTCTGCACTGACAACAACCCAGCCAGGTCCTAACACCGTAACCCTACACATTTACCCTGCCAATCCACCTGAGGCTAAGGGGCAATTTTGCATGTCCAATCAACCAAACCAGCACATCTTTGGAGTGTGGGAAGAAACCAGAGCACCCAGAGGAACCCCATATAGACACGGGGAGAACGTACAAACCTCACACAGTCACCCGAGGCCAGAATTGAACCCAGATCCCTGGTGCTATGAGGCAGCAGTACTAACTGCTGTGCCAAAGTGCCGCTATTAGTTAGCAGATCAGCAACAACAATATGACACCTGCTATAAAAAGATTGCCATGTTGTCTTTTCAAGACCTGTGAATTGCCTTTTTAAATTGGTTCCCAAACTCCCCTCCCTGCCCCACCATTAATGTGCAGTGAATTTAAAACCAATCAGCGGCAGACCTTCATGAATTTACATGAAGAGTATTACTGATTCACACATTTATCTGAGAAAGATCTATTATCACATCAATCACACTACATACACACCCAAGAAAGATACAATTAAAGACACTAGCGCATTCTACAAAGAGTTCGTGTACTTTGGAGAGTCCGGTGAAGGATGGAAATGAAGTTAGGTAAGTTCAGAAGGCTGGGGTCAAACTCAGATTAATTACAGAGTTCCTTCAAATTAAAGAATGTTCAGTAGGTTGTATGGGCAGGCCCTGATGACTGTGTAACATGATTTCTTGCAGGTCTGTTTTTAACAAGCTGGAGGAGGCTTTTTAAAGACTATAAGTCTCACATGTCTCGAAAAGATAATATAGCAGTCTTTCTATGGTAATTGCAATGTTGTTTTTGTTCTGCAAACTGCCCGGTCTTGGTTTTTGGTTAAATGAATCTTAAAATCAGAGGGCACTTTTAATCACGTGATGAATGCACCAATAGCAGCAAAATGATGGTCTTTCGTAGAGAAGGAGTTTTAGTCACATTTTGATTTTGATTTGATTTATTATTGTCACATGCATTAGCATACAGTGAAAAGTATTGTTTCTTGTGCGTTATACAAAGCGTACCATTCATAAAGAAGGAAACAAGAGAGTGCAGAATGTAGTGTTACAGTCATAGCTAGGGTGTAGAGAAAGATCAACTTAATGCAAGGTAGGTCCATTCAAAAGCCTGATGACTTCAGAGAAGAGGCTGCTCTTGAGTCGGTTGGTACGTGACCTCAGACTTTTGTATCTTTTTCCTGACGGAAGAAGGTGGAAGAGAGAATGTCCAGGGTGCGTGGAGTCCTTAATTATGCTGGCTGCTTTGCCAAGGCAGCAGGAAGTGTAGACAGAGTCAATGAATGGGAGGCTGGTTTGCGTGATGGATTGGACTACATTCACACCATTTTGTAGTTCCTTGCGATCTTGGGCAGAGCAGGAGCCATACTAGGCTGTGATACAACCAGAAAGAATGCTTTCTAAGGTGCATCTGTAAAAGTTGGTGAGAGACACAGTGGACATGGCAAATTCAAATATGTTCAAAAGTCAATGATAAACACTAGAAGATACATGGTGTTCCTGATCATGTCATTAGCCCTCAATATCCCTTCATTGTTAGATGGCAGACTCACAGTCAGGAATTTTGGGAGTTTTTTGTCTTGGGTTTTGGAGTAAGCCTTTGCAATAGTAGGTGTGAAATTCCACGGAAGAGTATTGTCAGCATGTCCATTTCAGGGAGACCTCTGTCCATTATAATCCAATTTGGAACTTTCCAGAAATCTTGCTAGGATGCTAAAATTGCAAATATCAGGTGGTCCCTCAGCAGCCATCTTACAGTTAATTAGGGACCATTTTAAAAGAAAACCATTTTAAAAAATTTGTTATATTTTCATGCCTGCATTTGTATGGCAATTGTATATTAAAACTTCAAACTGTTACAATACTCCAGTTAAAAAAAAATCATTGGCAATTCTTATGACTATGGAAAAAGCCATTTTCGGCATGCCTGCAGTACAAGATACAAGTCGGCAGCAAAATGCAATTTTGAAAGAAGTAGTGATATATAAGTTGCAAACTTGTTAGAGATTATTAAAGTACAGTGGCAATTTTGGACTGAAATGTAATCAAGCATAAATATGATAAAGTGTCAGGTCTAATTATGGTACAAACATCTGGCTGGAATGGGGACGGGTTCCCAAACTCCCATCTGTGTTCTATTTTTTTCAGTTTAGTATTATTACTTTTCTTTTGTGCTCAGTATCAATATTTATAAACCCAGGGACCCCATAAACATTTCTCTTCAAAAAAAACCTTCATTAGCATACATCCCCATTTCTGAAGGTTTGCCTCTTCAAACCCCTCCATCTCTCAGACCCTCCACTAGCTTTATAGTTTTGACATTTAGTGGCATTTCCCCATATGATCCGCCACATTCTAATTCTTTACTACTGTTTCAAAGGAACCATTTGACCACTCTTCCCCCTAACCCAGCATGCATTATCTATTAGCCATTCTATACACTCGGACCACATTATGAAAGTTCTTTTGTAGTTGTAGGGGTCTCACTTTAGACAATGGCTGGGATTGTAGGAGTGTGCTTGAATTATTCCAAGCTGCAGTTGTTAGAATAGACCAAAATGGAGGCTAACACTGTTGGCCATTGAGGAGCAACAGTAACAATGAAGACCCATGCTGAAGTTTCAAATCAAATCAAATCAAAAAATGTTTACTCTGTCATCGAACACTGCTCCCACCACTCCCCTCTTCTGCTGAATTTGGATTTTGCATGTTTACTTGTAAGCTGTGTCTATTGGAAGAAGAAGGGACATGGATGTGGGACGTGGGCTTTGCTGGCTGGTCAGCATTTATTGCCCATCCTTAGTTGCCCGAGGGCAGTTGAGAGTCAACCACATTGCTGTGGCTCTGGAGTTACATGTAGGCCAGACCAGGTAAGGGTGGCAAATTTCCTTCCCTAAAGGATATTAGTGAACTTGATGGGTTTTTACAACAATTGACAATGATTTCAAGGCTATCAGCAGATTCTTAATTCCAGATATTATTTATTAAATTTGAATTCCACTATCTGCTCTGGGGGGTTCGAACCCAGGTCCTCAGAATATTAGTTGTATTTCTGGATTAATAATCTAGCAATAGCACCATTAGGCCATCACCTTCCCTGTATGATTCGTACTGTTTGACTGCTTCCATAACATACTATTGTAGTAGTGAGGGGCAGTAAATTCATAGTTCTATTGACAGCCCCAAGGATTATACAGGCATCATCTGTGGTTGATGTTTGTTTTATGGGGATTAAATACTTGAAGGAAATGTTTAAAAGGGAATAAATACTTAAAGTGGGTTTAAATATAGTATATGGGTTTTTCTCAATGTGAGTGGTTTTAATATACTTGAAGTCAGCGATAGATGTTTAGAACTTTATTTTATTTCAGCTCGCCAAATCTCCTGAGCTCTGCTCATAGTGGATACTGGGTGAGGTGAAATTGAGGATAGAAAGTGGTAGGTGATCATGGGGTGAATTCAGTTGGTACTCAGTTGGCATAGGGATAGTATGAGGGGCGATGGTGCTGGACAGAGGGGCATATATTGGCATGGAAGATATATGGGGACATGAGGGGTAGGTACAGGTGCATAGGTTGGCATTGACATTATAAGTGGCTATGGAGGTAGGTGGAGGTGGATGGAGGGGATGAGGGTTGACATGAGTTGGCATGGATAAAGCAAGGTGAGTGTGTGGGGGTACTGGGGTGAGGGAACGTGAAATGTCATGGTTAAAGGGCTTTTTTTATTGTTTTATTACAATTTTGACGAAGTCTCAGACCATCACAACAAGTCTTTTAAACATCCCACTCAGCACCGGGCAGCCCCTGTTGCTGTCTCTGAACTGTTTCCAGGAGTGGTGGGCACAACAAGTGAACAGCCACCCCACTCAGAATAAAATTTGACCATACAGGACCCTTTCTCCCAAGATGGGTTTGTGGAGTTGCGCTCCAGGTTTGGGAGTGAAGTTTTGGCCCAATTCCCGGAAGTACAAATATAAGGTGCCACTTGTGGGTATCGGGGATCTTTGCATTAGCCCAGAGATGTGTTTTGCATTAGCCCAGCCTTGTGTTTAAAGTCCTGCATGGGCTCACTACCTCGCTTTCATTGTAATCTCCACCAGCCTCACTATAATGGATCTCTCCCAAACTCCCTGCTCCTCTGATTCTGGAATCTTCTGTGTACCTCAACCTGCCCCCTCACCTCTGGCTAAGCCTTCAACCGCTGAGTGAGATGTTTCACAATACCGGGTTAAAGTCTAATAGGTTTATTTGGAATCACAGGCTTTCTGAGCGCTTCTCCTTCATCAGTTGAGTGGAGATGTAGGTTTCACAAACACGTCATTTATAGGCAAAGACACAATTGCAAGATAATGGTTGAAATGTGAGTCTTACCTGTAGTTCTTTTGGGATCTTGTCTGCTTTACTGCATCTTTGTAGAAATTTGATGCCTGTGTTGATATACTTTATGTGGAAATGCTATATCATGGCTACTTCAACAGCTGAGGCACCATTCTGGATTTTCTTCAAAATCTTCTCTCTTGCTCTTCCCCTTTAGGGAGTCTTTAAAAGTCATATCTTTAAACAAAATTTTAATCACCTCTCTTAATACATCCGCCTTTGCTTCAGTACTCAATCTTTATGCTATGCATCTATGAAGCAACTTGTGCCCTTTATTACCAAATGAATAGTGTTATGTAAATGCAAGTTATTGCTGTTGTTTTTGTCGAGTAGCAGTGGCAACCCAGTAGTCCATCTACTTGTGAGTCAAATTCTCCCTTGCAACAAGACAGATGAGAATGCATCTTTAAAATATCTAAATCTAGTTACCAAAAAACTTACGAGTCATTGAGTTTAACAGCTCAGAGCTCGTAATGTAAGGCTGCACCTGATATCAACTTCTCAGAGTCTGGGAATGTTGTGGTGAAAATACGGCTACCAATTTCATCATCAAGTTAGTGTGCAGCTGCTTCAGGTTTTTTGGTTGCAATGATAGCAAGTACAATACAGACCCATGGTCAGACCTGTGCGTTAAGAAAGACCTGCACCCATGCTACTGAAGATTGACAGTAGAAATGTCTTTTGTGCTTCTCATGCTAAACCGCGGTCAGCAACATTGTCAGTTGGCTGATTAATATGGATTAGAAGTAGTGAAAACTCTCAGTGGTTCATGTGAGGGACGGTTCCACAAGTAGCTCCTGTCTTCCACTCTTTCACTGTTTGAGTGAGGGTGAATGTAACTAGTGAATAATGGCAGGTGGATGGCGCAGTGGCACAGTGATTAGCACTGCTGCCTCACAGCACCAAGGACCCATGTTCAATTCCCAGCTTGGGTCACTGTATGTGAGGAGTCTGCGTGTTCTTCACATGTCTGCGTGTGTTTCCTCTGGGTGCTCTGATTTCGTCCCACAGTCTGAAAGATGTGCTGGTTAGGTGCATTGGCTGTGCTAAATTTTTCCTCAGTGTACCCAAACATGCGCTGGAGCGTGGCGACCAGGGGATTTTCACAGTAACTTCATTGCAGTAAGCCGGCTTGTGACACTAATAATTAAATTTTAACTTAAACTTAGATCCTTCACCATGGGGAACAGCTTAGCCAAACCAAATTCCTGCCTCCAACTATCGTTGCATATCTAGACATTCCAGCAGGCATTCCTGGCTGGAAATGAGGAGAGAGTTCCAGATTGAATCCTGCCATCTGAGCTAGTGAATACAGAACAAAGAAAAGTGCAGCATAGTAACAGGCCCTTCAGCTCTCCAAGCATGTGCCGATCATAATACCCTAACTAAATTAAAAGAGAAATGTTCTGCCCTTACTCGATCCATTTCCCATTATTCTCTCTCTATTCCTGTACCCATCAGATGTCTCTTCAATGTTGCCAGTGTGTCTGCTTCCACCATCTCCTCTGGCAGCACGTTCCAGGCACCCACCACTTTCTGTGTGAAAAGCTTACCCTGCACATCTCTCTTAAACTTGCCCCCTCTCACCTTGAATCTGTGCCCCCCTTGTATTTAACAATTCCACCCTGAGAAGAAACCACTGACTTTCCACCCTGTCTAAGCCTGTCATTATTTTGTAGGCCTCTATCAGGTCTCCCTCAGCCTCCGTCTTTCCAGTGTAAACAATCCTAGTTCATTCAACCTCTCCTCATAGCTAATGCCCTCGAGACCCAGCAACATCCTGCAACATCCTTGTACTCCCTACAAAGCTTCCATGTCCTTTGGTAGTATGAAGCAAATATTTTAGCAGAGTGCAAATTTTACTGAACTAGTAATCTAGAGGCCCAGACTGTTAATCCCGAGACATGAGTTCAAGTCTCGTTTTAGCAACTTAAATTCAGTTAGTTAAGTGCGGAATTGAAAAATGGTGTTAGTAATGGTAAACATAAAAACCCTTAAGGGAAGGAAATCTACCATCCCCATCTGGTCCAGCCTACATGTGACCTAAACCCATAGCAATAATGTTAATCAGGAGTGTGATGGAATATTCCCCACTTGCCTGGATGAGTGCAGCACTAACAACACTCAAGAAGCTTGACATCATCTAGGATAAAGTAGCCCACTTGATTGGCACCACATTCACAAACATCCACTCCCTTCATCACCGAAGCTCTGTAGCAGCAGTGTGTACTATCTACAAGTTGTACTATAACCATTCACCAAAGATCCTTAGACAGCATCTTCCAAACCCACAACCACTTCCATCTAGAAGGACAAGGGCAGCAGATACATGGGAACACCACCACCTGCAAAGTTCCCCTCCAAGCCACTCACCATCCTGTCTTGGAAATATCTCGCTGTTAATTCGCAGTTGCTGGGTCAAAATCCTGGAATTCCCTCCCTAAATGCTAGCCAGCCAGCACTGCCCAAAGCCCACAATTGAATTTTAAAAGAATAACTATCCTGTGAAGTGGCTGAGTAAGCAGCACAGTTGTTCAAGATGGGCAATAAATGCTCGTCTTGTCAGTGACACCCATGTACTGTAAATAAATGAAATAAAGGCTAATTACATTAATCCTGACAGTACCCTGGCTGAAAACATCCACCTATACAGCAGATGCTGTACAGAATGAGTGAATCACTCAAATAAAAAGTGAATCATTGAGATCTTTACCTTTCATCTGCAGGAATATCATTAATATATTACTATATTGTTAATATTTAAAAATTTTACAGTACTGGCAAAACAGGTGTGTTGACAAACAGTCAAGTTTCTGTCTGTTCTGATTTTTGGGTGGATCTACTCCAGAAGGCTGAAGCTGCCATTGAAAAAGTAAAATAAAAGTTAGAGTTTAACGTTTATTTATTAGTCACAAGTAGACTTAACACTATAATGAAGTTACTGTGAAAATCCCCTAGGTGCCACACTCTGGTGGCTGTTCGGGTACACTGAGGGGGAGTTTAGCATGGCCAATGCACCTAACCAGCGCGTCTTTCTGACTGTGGGAGGGAACCGGAGCACTGGGAGGAAACCTACGCAGACATGGGGAGAATGTGTAAGCTCCACACAAACAGTGACTCAAGCTGGGAATCAAATCTGGGTCTCTGGAACTGTGATGCAGGAGGGTTGGGCAACATATCCAGGACTTCCCAATATCATGTTCATCCTTCCCCTTCTGAGTTTCTGGGTGGTACGAATCATGATCTGGCCACTGTTAAAGGGTGACTAATTTGCAGTCAGAGAAAGCTGAGTGCCTGTTTGACATGCATTTTTATGACAGTTGTTGGGTTTCCAATCTTAAAGGCTTCCACATTAATGATTTTGCTGATGTGGATTCTACAAAACTGTTGTCTGCTGTTTTAAAGTGGTGCTTCCATTTGTTCCTGAACTTTACAGTGCTACTTTACAAAGATGTTCTGCTCCTGAACTTTACGGTGATCCAAAAATTTGCGGGTTAGGTTGATTGGCCATGCTAAATTGACCCTAGTTCAGGGGGATTGGCAGGGTAAATATGTGGGGTTACAGGAATAGGGCCTGGGTGGAATTGTGGTCAGTACAGACTCGATGGGACGAATAGCCTCCTTCTACACTGTAGGGATTCGATGATTCTATGCTATAGATACTTTGGTTGCCAGACCTAATTTCCTGTCACCAGATTGATTAACTACATGTGGAGAGCATGATGGTAGCTTGCTGACTACATTATAATGAAGATTATATCATTCCTTGCAGATTCCTCCAGCCCCACCTACTCTCTGGCTTCACACAAACTTTTGCCTCTCTCAGACTATCATTTCAAATCCAATTCAGAGTAAGTTTTGTTTAAAGGAGATGAACCAAAGGTTTATAGTGCTTTCGTTTTGAACTCTTGATAAGCTTCCTCGTTGCCAGAACATCAGAGATCCCAATTATTTCTTTGATAGGATTTCTCTGCTTTCCTCTTTCTGTTAAACAGCCTCCAAACAATCCAGGTATAGATTCCACATGGAAATCTAATTTCTTATTTCTTTCATCATTTGGACCAACCAAGGCAGCAGACGCAAGGGAACACCACCACCTGGAAGTTCCCCTCTAAGTCACTCACCAGCCTGACTTAGAAATCTATTGCTGTTTTTTCACTGTCGCTGGGTTAAGGGGAAGTCGTGTCTGACGAATTTATTGGAACTCTATGAGCATGTGTCTAGTGCGGTGGATAGAGGGGAACTGGTGGATGTGGTGTTTCTCGATTTTCAGAAGGCGTTTGATAAGATGCCGCACAAGAGGTTATTACAGAAGGTTAAGGGGCATGGATTTTGGCCCTGGAGGGAGTGCAGAGGAGGTTTACTAGGCTGATACCGGAGTTGAGGGGATTGAGCTATGAGGAGAGGCTGAATAAACTAGGCTTGTACTCGTTAGAGTTTAGAAGAATGAGGGGAGATCTCATTGAGACGTATAAGATGATGAATGGGATGGATAGGATAGAGGTGGAGAGACTCTTCCCGCTCAAAAAAGACAGTAGGACTAGGGGGCACAGCCTCAAGATAAAGGGGAGGCGGTTTAGAACGGAGTTGAGGAGGAACTTCTTCACTCAAAGGGTGGTGAATCTCTGGAATTCTCTGCCCGTTGAAGTGGTGGAGGCTGCCTCGCTAAATATTTTTAAGAAGCGAGTTGATGGGTTTTTGATAAGAGAAGGGATTAAGGGTTATGGGGAGAGGGCGGGAAAGTGGAACTGAGCCACGACAGATCAGCCATGATCTTATTGAATGGCGGGGCAGGCTCGAAGGGCTAGATGGCCTACTCCTGCTCCTATTTCTTATGTTCTTATGTTCTTATGTTCTTATTTGGGGGTAGGGTGTTAGCGTGGATAGAGGATTGGCTGTCAAATAGGAGGCAGAGAGTAGGTGTCAATGGGTGCTATTGGGATTGGCGGTTGGTGACTAGTGGAGTGCCCCAGGGATCGGTGCTGGGTCCTCAGCTATTTACCATTTATATAGATGATCTGGAGGAGGGAACCGAGTGTAAGGTATCGAAATTTACTGATGACACAAAGATTGGTGGAATGGCAAATTGTGCGGAGGGCGTGGAAAGTCTGCCGAGGGATCTAGATAGGCTGAGCGAGTGGGCGAGGACCTGGCAGATGGAATACAATGTTGGCAAGTGTGAGGTTATCCACTTTGGTAGGAATAATAGTAGGAAGGACTATTACATGGCGAAAAGCTGCAGCACGCTACGGTGCAGAGGGACCTGGGGGTCCTTGTGCATGAGTTGCAAAAACCCAGCCTGCAGGTGCAGCAGGTGGTCAGGAAGGCGAATGGGATGCTGGCCTTCATAGCGAGGGGGATTGAATATAAAAGTAAGGAGGTCTTGCTGCAACTGTACAGGGCACTGGTGAGGCCGCAGCTGGAGTGCTGTGTGCAGTTTTGGTCACCACACTTGTGTAAGGATATTTTGGCCTTGGAGGGAGTGCAGAGGAGGTTCACTAGGCTGATACCGGAATTGAGGGGGTTGAGCTATGAGGAGAGGCTGAATAGACTGGGCTTGTACTCGTTAGAGTTTAGAAGGATGAGGGGAGATCTCATTGAGATGTACAAGATGATGAAAGGGATGGATAGGGTAAAGGTGGAGAGGTTCTTCCCGCTCAGAAAGGACAGCAGAACTAGAGGGCACAGCCTCAAGATAAGGGGGGTGCAGTTTAGAACGGAGTTGAGGAGGAATTTCTTTACTCAAAGGGTGGTGAATCTCTGGAATTCTCTGCCCGTTGAAGTGGTGGAGGCTACCTCGCTAAATATATTTAAGACGCGGGTAGATAGGTTTCTGATAGACAGGGGAATTAAGGGTTATGGGGAGAAAGCGTGAAAGTGGAACTGAGCCACTTCAGATCAGCCATGATCTTATTGAATGACGGGGCAGGCTCGAAGGGCTAGATGGCCTACTCCTGCTCCTATTTCTTATGTTCTTATGGGTCAAAAATCCTGGAATTCCCTCTCTAAAAGCAGTGTGGTGTATATGGACCGCATGGACTGCAGCAGTTCAAGATTGTAGGGACATAAAATCAGGAGCAGGCCACTGAACTCCTTGAGTCCACTCTGCCATTCAATAAAATCATGGCTGGTCTATGGCCTAACTCCATGTAGGCCCATATCCCTTGATATCCCAAATCAATAAAAAATTGTCTGTCTCAGACTTAAACCTCATAATTGAAACAGCATTCCACTGCCGTTTAAGGAAGAGAGTTTCAAACCTCCACCACTCTGCTTATAGAAGTGTTTTCTAACATCTCTCCTGAATGGCTTGGCCCTAATTTTTAGATTATGGCCTCTGGTTGTAGAGCCTTCAAGTAGTGGAAAAAGCTTATCCTTATCCATCCTGTCCTTCCCTGTAAATATTTTGTAACTTCTATCAGATCACCTCTCAACCTTCCGAATTTGAGGAAATAAAGGTCTAATTTGTCCTATCTCTCCTCATAACTTACCAACACCTTCTCAAGGGCTACTAGGGATGGGCAATAAATGCTGGCCCAGCCAGAGATCCCATGTCCCACGAATTAATTTCTGAAAATGACCAAACTCAAGATGCAAAACACGACCTGTGCCCTGATGATCATGTTGGGGAGGATTTCTCAGTTTTCCAGCAGTCATTTGTCATCTGCAGGAATATACAGAACACCATTCCGTAAAGGAGGATAAATATGAGGTAATGCATTTTGGAAGGTCCAATCCAAATAGGAAATATATAGTAAATGGCAGAACACTTAAGAATATCGGTAGGCAAAGGGACCTGGGCGTACAGGCACACAGGTCACTAAAAGTGGTAATGCAGGTGGAGAAGGTGGTCAAGAAGGCATATGGCATGCTTGCCTTCATCTTCCAGGACATTGAGTTTAAAAATTGGCAAGTCATGTTGCAGCTTTATAGAACCTTAGTTAGGCCACACTTGGGATATAGTGTTCAATTGTGGTCACCACATTACCAGAAGAATGTGGAAGCTTTGGAGAGGGTACAGAAAAGATTTACCAGGATGTTGCCTGGTATGGAGGGCATCAGCTATGAGGAGATGTTAGAGAAATTTGGTTTGTTCTCACTGGAATGATGGAGGTTGAGGGGTGACCTGATAGAAGTCTGCAAGACTATGAGAGGCATGAATAAAGTGGATAGTCAGAAGCTTTTTCCCAGGGTGGAAGAGTCAATTACTAAGGGGGCATAGGTTTAAAGTGCGAGAGGCAAGGTTTAAAGGAGATGTATGAAGCAGGTTTTTTACACAAAGGGTGGTGGGTGCTTGGAACCCATTGCCTGGGGAAATAGTGGAAGAAGACGCGATAGTGACTTTTAAGGGGCATCTTGACAAATACACAAACAGGATGAAATAGAGGGATATGGTCCCTGGAAGGGTAGGGGGTTTTAGTTAAGTTGGGTAGCATGACTGGTGCAAGCTTGGAGGGCCGAAAGGCCTATTCCTGTGCGGTAATTTTCTTTGTTCTTTGTTCATTCCAACAGCAATAACAACCATTTGCATATATATAGCACCTTCAACTTAGTAAAAACTTTCAAGATGCTTCATGGGAGCACTGTCAAACAAATTTTGCCAACAGAGTCACATTGGGCAATATTAGGACAAGTCTCTTTGGGATCAGTGTAGGTTTATGAACACAATGGGTGGCATGGTGGGTGGGCAGCACGGTGGCACAGTGGTTAGCACTGCTGCCTCACAGTGCTAGGAACCTGGGTTTGATTCCTGACTTGGGTCACCATATGTGTGGAGTTTGCACGTTCTTCCTGTGTCTGTGTGGGCTTCCTCTGGGTGCTCCGGTTTCCTCTCACAGTCTGAAAGACATGCTGGTTAGGTACGTTGACCCGAACAGGTGCTGGGAATTTTGCGACTAGGGAAATTTCACTGTAATTTCATTGCAGTGTTAACGTAAGCCTTACTTGTGACTAATATATAAACTTTTAATTTTAACTTTATGGTGGAAATGATGAATGGGAGTTGGTGCAAGTTATGATATGAGCAGTGGCATTTTTGTGACTTTAAGTTTATGGGAGTTAAAATAACTATTAAAAAGTGTTGAAATTAAAGTTTAGTTATTAGTCACAAGTTAGGCTTACATTAACATGACAATGAAGTTACTGTGAATTCCCTCTAGTCATCACACTCCAGGACCTGTTGAAGTGTAGTAACATTTCTGATCTTTCATTTTGAACCAATAAGTTTAAAATTTGGATACAAAGCAAAGTTCCAGCAGCAAAGTGTGTTTCAATATTTAACTTTATGACAGCTAGGGCTGTCAAAGAGATAGAAATTTCCTCCATCCCCATTCTCCTTTCCAGATCAAAAAGCCTCCAGGCTCACAGCATTCATCTACTTATTAAATTGTCTTTTTTTTGCCTCCATGATACTCTTCTGCAAGTGTTTATCATCTTTTATGTGAATTATTTCTAATCATCAATCCTAAATTTGCATTATGAAAGAAAATGAATTGATATAGCACCTTTCATGACTTCATGACATCTGAAAGTGCTTTGCAAGTACTTCTGAAGTGTAGGCCCTGATGTAATGTGGAAAATACGACTGCCAATTTGTGCACAATAAGGCAATTTTGGTGAATTGTCCTTTGATATTCAGGAAATATATGTGAGATAAAGAGATAATTATTTGGTGTTTTGGAAGCCCCCTCTGTGTCAGTGGTGTTAGGGGAAGTAATGTTACTTATAGACCGAGAAGCTTTCAATTTGTAACAGGAATACTCTTTAACCCAATTAGCATGAGTAGCAGTCGTAGAGTAATTACCTCTTCAAAAGTATTCTACCCATGTTCCACTGTGTTCCTGTGGTGAAATTAAGCCCACCACAAAATTTATTGCAGCAACAGTGAAGATGACAATGAAATAGATGGAGTTTGCCTACAGTGAAGTTTTTTATAAAGTCTGTGAAGAGAAGTAAAATAGGTTTACATAAAATAAACTCTAAAAATCTTACATTAGATTGGACATGATGCATAGATTACCTGATTGCTTTGCCATCATATTTGAGTAATTATTTTTCCATTCATTTAGTTTGTAACTTGTTTTCTCTATCTTTGGGCAGAATTCTTCATTGAGACTGAGGTCGTAGGTGGTTCTAGCGGCTCCTTTCCTGCTGGATAGAATGATAGGATTCTGCACTGGATTCTGCACTAAGAACCTCATTAGTTATTCACAAGCGAGTTCCCCTCTGAATCACCTGGTAGATTGGCAGTTGATTTGTCTGGCTGCCATCAGCTAGTGGGTTCAAAGGTTCGGGCGCCATATTGAAACATCAGTCCAGCACACTCATATCACCATCTCCAACTCACCTGTCCTCATGAGACCATGCGGCGTGTCCAGCAAAAGGCTAGCAACCTCAAGTAGAGGTCTGTATCTCAATTCAGCAACCCTTCCCCAAAGCTCATCACCTGCAAAGTGCCCGTGCCCCACTTGGACCTTTACCTATCCCACCTGGAGTCTTGGCCTATCCCCTTCCAATGGATGATATGGTATCCCTTGATCCCCTTATTTGTGAATGTTCATGCAGGCTTGTCGGGTCCCACTTGCGTCCCCTTGGTTTTCTCTTTGCCTTCCATTGTTCATCACTGTCATCCACCTCCTTGCACCTCTGCCTGACACCATGCCATCTCACCCTTCCGTACTCCACATTTGTACAGCCCTATTTCCAGGTTGTAATCCCCTCCCCCCTCAGCCGTCTTCACCAGTCCACTGCCTCACCTTGCAACTCCAACCATCTTTGGGCTGTTGTACTGGAAGATCCATGAAGACCAGCGCTGCATGGAAGTGGAGGACATGAATTGGTCTGTCCCAGAGTGACATTCAGTGCAACAAGAGTGGTGCAGCACTATGGTAGGTTGGCTATGTATATTGAACTCACCTCAAAGTCTCAAACGATCTGAAGTCTGCCTTTTCCAAATGGATTTGATGCTGACAAGATTTCATGCTGGTGTGACAGAAAATTGGAAGAACTAATAGTATTTCATTGAGCATCTGTTTTAACGAGCATTCATCCAATTAGAAATTAATGCAAATAGTGTTCATGCCCATGGGCAGTGGGAGAAATGACCCACCATTAACCCGCCACTGGGAGAATTGCAAACTGTTATCACACTGGCAGGTTCCTGACTTCTTGGGTCTTGCTGGATTCTCTGCTTTTTCCTGCCACCAAACCTGCTGTGGTGGAATGGGAGAATTCCACGGTCTATCTGTCCCTATACTTTAACTATATGCAAATAGCAAAGATGGATCAATGTGTTCTCAAGTCAATGCTGCTATTTAAATACTCTCTGAGAGTGATCTGAGACCAGATGTGGTAGGTTCATTCTTTGCACATTAACCAACTATCTGCAAGAATTTAACATCATGACGCAGCACGGAATGAGAACAGGTCACTTGGGCCATCAGGTCTGCTTCTTTCACAGGCCATGGACTTTAACTCCATCTATTTAATTTCCTGACTAGGTCAAATTGATTCTCAAATGATTCTCAAAAGTAAAACTGTAAATGCTCTTTCACTTCTGTATCAATTCATTAGACTTCTGTTTGGAAAGGAAACTTCTTCATCTGGGGAAGTTAAAGAAGAATGATCCTTACCAAGGAGTGATAATGGCTTTGTGGTGTTATTGCTGGACTATTTATTCAGAAACACAGCTAATGTTCTGGGGACCAGGTTTCAAATCCCTGATGATGGAATTTAAAATCAATAAAAATATTTCGAATTTGGAATCTATTGATGACAACGAAACCATTGTCAAACGTTGGAAAAATCCCATCTGGTTCATTAATCTCCTTTAGGGAAATCTGCCATCCTTACCTGGTCTGGTCTACATGTGACTCCAGAGACACAGCAAATGTGGTTGACTCTCAACTGCCCTCTGAAATGGCCGAGCAAGCTCAAATCAAGGATAACTTGGAATGGGCAATAAATGCTGGCCAGCCAGTGATGGCCACGTCCCAAAAATGAATTTAAAAAAGCTACTGTATTCTGCCACCTCAGAAACCTCCTTATGCATCCATGGATTTGGAGAGTCTTTAAAAAAACTGTAGGAGAGCTGGCACGGTGGCGTAGTAGTTAGCATTGCTGCCTCACAATACCAGGGACCCAGGTTCGATTCCCAGTTTGGGTCAATCTCTGTGCAGAGTCTGCATGTTCTCCTCATGTCTATGTGAGTTTGCTCCGGTTTCCACCCACAGTCTGAAAGATGTGCTTGTTCGGTGCATTGGCCATGCTAAGTTCTCCCTCAGTGTACCTGAACAGTGTGGTGACTAGGGGATTTTCACAGTAACTTCATTGCAGCGTTAATGTAAGGGTACATGTGACATTAATAAATAAACTTTAAAGAGTTGTGACCTTGCTTGGAGATGTTGTTGCAATTTACAAGACATATAGATCATAATTCGAAATTATAGCTGACGTGGTTTGAAAGTTGGCTGGGAGCTGCAGACTGGGAAGCAGTTTTACAGTTAACCAGGTTATACTGACAGGAGCTTCAGACATGGAATAGTTAATGAGATTACACCAATTGATTACGTCAGACAGTCCAGCTCTAATCGTGAAACTGAGTCCAACAATAGGCTCAGCAATCTCTAAAAACGCAAACACAGCCATGGGAGGCCAGGCAAGAACTCCGTAACCCTCGGCAACAGAAGGAACAGGATGATTAGATTGGGGCTGTTTCTGCTGATGGTAGTTGCAGATTGGATTACTTGAGATACAATCAGAAGATAGTCTCTGCTGATAACACATTCTGCCAATAACACGCTCTGCCTTCTCCCTTCCTGTAGATGATAACCCAATAATGTAATTATAGAACTGGCTCAATCTTGAATGTTCACAACGGGCTGTAACGATATTAAATACATATAACTTGCTAGTAAATTAGAACTCATTCTGGTGAAAGGCTGTGTGGGTTCTCCCAACATTGGTATACTGAAGACTGATTGAGCACTTCTTCTGAGACTCTTCAAAGTTATTGAGAACTCCCACAGCGCAATAATGTGTACAGGTTTAATTGGTTTCCTGAACTAGGGAAATAGAGGGCATGCTTTCAAGGCTCAACAGGCTGATCTCAGAGATGGCAGGATTGTTCTATACAGAGAGATTGAAGAGACTATGTTCTCTCGTGTTAGAAGAATGAGAGGTGATCTCATTGACTTGACGGGGTAGATGCAGGGAGGGTTCCCTGTCTGGGGCAGTCCAGAACCAGGGGACACAGTCTCAGAATAAGGGGAAAGCCATTAAAGACTTGATGAGAGGCCATATGACACCAGGTTATAGTTCAACAGGTTTACTTGAAATCACAAGCTTATGGAGCACTGCTCCAAAGGAGCCAAAACGTCACCAAAGGAGCAGTGCTCCGAAAGCTTGTGATTTCACATAAACTTGTTGGTCTACTAACTGGTGTTGTGTAACCTCTCATTTTGTCTATCCGAGTCCAACACCGGCATCTCCACATCACGGTCATTAAGGATTCAGGTGAGGAGGAACTTCTTTATTTAGAGTGGGGGATCTTTGGAATTCACTGCCCTTCCTGGGTCCATCATTCTAAAAGAGATGTTGGTTTTTCTTGACAGGTGAAGCCGTCGTGACAGTTAAGACTACAGCTCATGGGTTAGTACAAACCGGTCAAACATGTTCCATCCAGTTATACTTCAACTTTGCAAAAAGGTTCCGACAACAGTGCTGGACTTGAGGCAGGACCTCAACTTGTGCAGTTAAGCAAGAACCTGACCAAAATGGGCAGGCCCTTGTGAACATTAGAATCATAAATCCCCACAGTACAAAAGGAAGCTATTCAGCCCATCAGGTCTGCACCAATTCTCTGACAGAGTGCCCTGCTCAAGCCCTCTACCCCACTTTATCTCCATAACCCCACATATTTACCATGGCAAATATCTCTAACCTCCATATCTTGATACATTAAGGAACAATTTTAGCATGGCCAATCCATCTAACCTGCACATCTTTGGACTGTGGGAGAAAACCAGAGCACCCAGAGGAAACCCACACATACACAGGGAGAACGTGCAAAGTCCACACTGTCACTCAAGACAAGAATTGAACTCTGGTCCGTGGCACTGTGAGGTAGCAATGCTAACCACTCTGTCACCGTGCTGCCCACATTATATTAGAGCAACCTTTGGACATCCAAGGGGTTGCTCAACTAATTCTGGGTGTCCACATTCCAGTTTGTAACATAGCAATACAATGGTTAAACATGTGCCACATGGTAGATTGTTACATGAAGTTAAATCTTTCGGGATCCAGGGTGAGGTATCTAAATGGATACAAAATTAGCTTCTTGACAGAAGCCAAAGGGTGGTTGTAGAGAGTTGTTTTTCAAACTGGAGGCCTGTGACCAGCGGTGTGCCTCAGCAATCAGTGCGGGGCCTACTGTTATTTGTCATTTATATTAATGATTTGGATGAGAATACAGGGGGCATGGGTAGTAAGTTTGCAGACCAAGATTGGTGGCATAGTGGACAGTGAAGAAAGTTATCTCCAATTGCAATGGGATCTTGATTAATTGGGCCAGTGGACTGACAAATGGCAAATGGAGTTTAATTTAGACAAATGCGAGGTGATGCATTTTGGTAGATTGAACCAGGGCAGGACTTAATCAGTTAATGGTAGGGCATTGGAGAGAGTTATAGAGCAAAGAGATCTAGGGGTACATGTTCATAGCTCCTTGAAAGTGGAGTCACAGGTGGACAGAGTGGTGAAGAAGGTATTCGGCATGTTTGGTTTCATTGGTCAGGACATTGAATAGAGGAGTTGGAACGTCTTGTTAAAGTTGTACAAGACATTGGTAAGGCCACACTTGGAATACTATGTGCAATTTGGTCACCCTAAGGATATTATTAAACTAGAAAGAGTGCAGAAAAGATTTTCTCGGATGCTACCAGGACTTGATGGATTAAGGTATAAGGAGAGGCTGAATAGAATGAGACATTTTCTCTGGCGTGCAGGAGGCTGAGGGGTGACCTGATCAAGGTATATAAAATAATGAAGGACATAGATCAGTTAGATATTCAATATCTTTTTCCAAAGGTAGGGGAGTCTAAAACCAGAGGGCATAGATTTAAGGTGAGAGGGAGAGATACAAAAGTGTTCAGAGGGGCAATTTTTTCACACAGAGGGTGGTGAGTGTCTGGAACAAATTGCCAGAGGTAGTAGTAGAGATGGGTACAATTTTATCTTTTAAAAAGCATTAGTTATATGGGTACGATGGGTGTAGAGGGATAAGGGCCAAAAGCAGGCAACTGGAATTGCCTCAGGGGTTTAAAAAAAGGTGGCATTGACAAGTTGGGCTGAAGGGCCTGTTTCCATGCTGTAAACCTTAATGACTCTATGTCCTCTTGCCCTTCCCCCCACATGATGCGAGGATGACCGAGCAGGCTCTTGCTATTTAATTAGGTCAAGAGATTGTGGAACTCATTCACATGCCAAACACCAACATTTCTAGAGAGGAAATGACTGTTAGTATTTACATGACCATTGACAAATCATGGAAGCTATTCATTAAGCTTGTAGTCGGACCATCTGGTTCTGTGTGTACGGCAGATGTATGGAAATTCCAGCTTCATTATTAATCGGCATTTTTTAGGTTGACCATCATGGTGTTAGTCAACTAAACACTGGGCAAAACATCAGGAGTGTAACAATTGCTGAGAGATGGTTTGTACCGTTTTGGCAACTGATTCAAACCACGTAACAGCAGAATCAGCTTTACTGTTAAATAAGGAACTTATATTTGGACGCTCTGGAGGTCACTCCCAGAGGCAGAGTTGACCTATAATTGGCTGCATAATTGTCAAATGAATTAGCTCACATCTGCAAGTAATCATACTAATCTTAGCATGCAAATAATATATTTGTCTGTTGCCAATTTAAAAAGGGGTACCCTGCAGTGATAATGACAGATAAAATGAAGAGGAAGAATTTGTTGGGATCTTGATTTTATGGGAATATCTCACTGCCTCGACTCCAATTAAAAAGTCAAAGAACTCCTTTTAACCGCAACTATTACTCCAGGGTGAGAATGTATTTTTCCATAGTGTAATAATGATTATCCCCGTTACTCATGCGGGAGGCTAAGATTGAATTTCTTGACAGTGAGACAGTTCCAGCCTGGCTCCATAGACCTCCTTCCCACCTGTGGGTCAGAAGGATGTGGGTTCAAACCCTATTTTGAATTTGGGAATCATGGCCGTTTCAGTACAGCACTGAGGGGGCAGGATTTTCAGAGGATTTTCAATGAGAAGCCCATCTGCCTGGATGTAAAAGGCAGTAGGCTGGACTTTTCTTGCCACGCCCGCCCCAAGACTGGAAATTCCCGCCTGAGGTCAATGGACCTTTGCACGGTCCTGCCCCTTGGCAGAAAAATTCTGCGCACTGTCACCATGTTTTGAAGAAGAGCAGGGGAGATCTTCTGTTATCCTGGTCAATACTTGCCCCTTAGCTGGCACCAACAGGAGCGACATGGTGGCACAGTGGTTATCACTGCTGCCTCATAGCGCCAGGGGCTCAGGTTCGATTCCTGGCTTGGATCACTGTCTATGCAGAATCTGCACATTCTCCCCATGTCTGCATAGGGCTTCTTCCCACAGTCTGAAAGGCATGCTGGTTAGATGCATTGACTGTGCTAAATTCTCCCTCAGTGTACCGAACAGGCACCAGGATGTGGCAACTGGGTCATTTTCACAATAACTTCATTGCAGTGGTAATTTAAGTCTACTTGTGACACTAATAATTAAACTTTAAACAAAAGCAGCTTATAGTCAACATCTCATGGTTGTTTGTGGGATCTTGCTGTGTGCAAATTGGGTTTTGCATTTCCTACGTAACAGTAGAGATTATACTTCAAACTATTCAAAAGTCACAACTTGAGGGCATGGAAAAATGGAACTTTTTCTTTACTCTCCCTACAGTCTCTCTTACTAAAAAGTTCACAAAGTAGCCCTTTTCCATCTCAGAAATTTGTGGAAGTTAATAAGTAGTTTCATGGGGTGGCATTTTCCCATACCCCACAAGATCAATGGCGAACCATAGGACCTTACAGTGCAGAAAGAGGCCCTTTGGCCCATCGAGTCTGCACCAACCACAATCCCACCCAGGGCTTACCCCCACATCCCCACACATTTTACCTGCTAATCCCTCTAACCTACACATCTCAGGACACTAAAGGCCAATCAACCTAACCCGCACATCTTTCGACTGTGGGAGGAAACCAGAGCACCCGGAGGAAACCCACACAAACATGGAGACAAAGTGCAAATTCCACATAGACAATGACCAGAGGCCAGAATTGAACCTGGGTCCCTGGTGCTGTGAGGTAGCAGTGCTAACCACTGTGCCACCCATGCTGCCCCTAGGAGCCCCAGAAATCAGTTTCATGCCAGCATGAATTTCCAGTGGGATCTTCTGCTGATGCCCAGCATGGCGGATTGGAAATCCCACCGGAGGGCAGGGTGAAGCAGATTTGCATCCTGCTAATGGGAACTGAAGGCCTGACAGCCTTCTCCTCCACATCCAATTCTCTGTTATGCCAGGTTGAAACAGGCCAACCCAGAACATGTTTGGGCCAGCATGGCGTGCAAAAGTCAGGCCTTAACTTTAAGACCTCGCTCAGATAGCAGACATCCAATGAGAAGAAGATGCTGGATGTTTACAGCTGCCTGACTATGGAGGAACTCATAAATCACCAAGTGGCTGGATCCACATGCACATTGGCCCACTGTGAGGCAGTCCTGGAAGATGGGAGGTGTCCACACAGCAGCTGCTTCACTGATTCCTTGAGTCTTCATGGAAACTAAGGGGCTGGGCTAGTATGATGCAGCAAAAGGGGTAGGGATGGGGGGGGAGAGGAAGGCTTTGATGTGAGTTGGACAGTAACACCTGAGGGAGGGAGAATGTGAAGTTGGGAGGAGGTGATGAAAGCATCGTGGGGGTGAAGCTGGAGAGGGTATGAAGCTTAGGAGGGAGTGATGGAGGAGAAATTCGTGCTGGCTGGGGGTGGAGGGGAGGACAAAGGTGTCAGGGGCGTGAAGCTGGTGGGGAGGAGTGGGGGCAGAGACAGAAGTATTGGGGAGAAGTTGCTCCAGGAGAGAAGGGAGTTTCAACCTATTATTCCAGGAGGGAGGAGGGTGTTTAGCAGGAGTGGGGTGGGGGTGGGAGGGAGAGTTTGGAGAGGATTGGTGTCTAGAACATGAGGAATTTAGAAACATAGAAACATGGAGAATAGGTGCAGGAGTAGGCTATTTGGCCCTTCAAGCCTGCATCACCATTCAATATAACCTTGGTTGATCATACACTTTCAGTATCCCTCTCCTACTTTTTCTCAATGCCCTTTGATCCCTTTAGTCACAAGGGCCAAGTCCAGCTCCCTTTTGAACATATCTGAAAAACTGGTCCCAATAGCTTTTTGTGGTAGAGAATTCCACTGGTTCACAACTTGCTAAGTGAAGAAATTCTTCCTCATTTCAGTCCTGAACGGCTCACCCCTTACTCTTAGACTGCGACTCCTGGTTCTGCACTTTCCCAACATCGGGAACATTCTTCCCACATCTAGCTTGTCCAGTCTCATCAGCATTTTATATGTTTCAATGAGGTCCCCACTCATTCTTCTAAATCCCAATGAATACAAGCCCAGTCGATCCAGCCTGTCTTCATATGTAAGTCCTGCCATTCCAGGAATCAGTCTGGTGAACCTTCACCGAACTCCCTCAATGGCAAGAATGTCCATCCTCAGTCTAGGAGATCAAAACTGTACACAATACTCAAGGTATTGGCCAAGGCCCTGCATAACTGCAGTAAGACATCCTTACTTCTATACTCAAACCCTCTTACTATGAAGGCCAGCATGTCATTAGCTTTCCTCAATGCCTGCTGGACCTTCATGCCAACCTTCAGCGACTGTTCCACCATGACACTCAGATCACGTTGCACTTCCCCCTTTCCTAAACTGCCACTATTCAGATAATAATTTTCCTTTCTGTTCTTTTGCCACCAAAGATGGTAACCTCACATTTATCCACATTGCATTATATTTTCCAAATATTTGCCCACTCAGCCAGCCTGTTCAAGTTACCCTGAAGCCTCTTGGCATTCTCCTCACAGCATACACTGCCACCCAGCTTAATGTCGTCTGCAAATTTGGAGATATTGCATTCAATTCCTTTGCCCAAATCGTTAACATATATTGTGAATAGCTGGGTCCCAGCACTGAACCCTGAGGTACCCCACTAGCCACTGCCTGCCACTCTGAAAAGAACCCATTTATTCCCACCCTCTGCTTCCTGTCTGCCAACCAGTTCTCTGTTCGTGTCAATATATTACTCCCAATACCATGAGTTTTAGTTTTGCTCAGTAGTCTCTTGTGTGAAGCCTTGTCAAAAGCCTTATGTGCAACACCCACTGGTTCAGCCTTGTCCAGTCTACTGGTCACATCCTCAAAAAATTCCGGAGGATTTGTCAAGCGCAATTTCCCTTTAGTGAATCTATGCCGACTTGAACCAATTCCTGTCACTGCTTTCCAAAGGTTCAGTTATTACATCTTTAATAACTGACTCCAGCATTTTCCCCACTATCGATGTCAGGCTAACTGGTCTATAATTCCCCGTTTTCTCTCTCCTTCCTTTTTGAAAAAGTAGGGTTACATCATCTACCCTCCAATCCACTGGAACTCTTCCAGAGTCTATAGAATGCTGGAAAATGATCACCAATGTGTCCACTATTTCTGGGGCAACTGCCTTGAGTATCTGGGATGTAGAGCATCAGGCCCTGGAGATTTATTGGGTTTTAATCCCAGCAATTTCCCCAATACGGAAATTAGGACTTCCTTCAGTTCCTCCTTCACACTAGACTCTCTGCTCCCTAGTATTTCTGGAAGGTTATTTGAACTTCGAGAGGGTATAAACGCAGGTGTAGAAGGGAGTTTGGAGGGAAGGGATGTATCTGGAAGGTGGAGAGTTTGGAGGGCGTAGGGAACTGGGAGGAGGCAGGATTGGAGGTGAGAAGGTGTAACAGGGACAGAGGTACAAATGGAGATGAAGGTGTAAGGAGGGGGATGGAATGTCCAGGCGAACATGTCACTCTCATTGCCACTGCACTTTCTTGGAACATGCCATTAAAAAACTTTAAGTTCCTTTGAAATGCCTCCGGAGTTCTCATCCTGAGGCGGAACACCTACACTACCATTTCCCCATGTTAGCACTACACCACCATCCCCCTGTTACCACTATACCACCATTTCCCCCTGCTCCCACTACATCACCATCTACCCCTGTTACCACTACACCACCAGCTCGCTGTTACCCTCTCCACCACCATCTCCCCCTGTTACCACTACACCACAATCTACTCCTGTTACCACTACACCACAATCTCCCTCTGATCCTACTACACCACCATTTCCCCCTGCTCCCACTACATCACCAACTCCCCCTGTTACCACTACACCACAATATCCACTTTCCCACTACACCACCATCTCCCCCTGCCCCCCTACACCACCATCTCCTCCTGTTACTGCTACACCACCATCTCCCCTGCTCCCAATACTCCACCATCTCCTCCTGCTCCCACTATTTCACCAACTTCCATTGTGAACGAATTAAGAAATTGTCTCTTCCATATGCCACAGAAATATTTTTTTCTTGTTTCTAATTACTTGCTGTTTAAAATTTTACCATGGTCATTTTCTCCAGTTTAGTGAGATGGTTTGTTGGTGGATGTACTGTTGCCAGATGCTTTCACCAAAGGCTTCATTTCTGGGCAAATACCTCAGGCTGAAAAGAAATCTAATGCCTGAAATGAAACATGTACTTTTGGAGTTGAAGAAAATAACTCTCTATTCATTCATGCCAATGTACTAACAATTGTGGTGTGAGGTAACTAACTGAATGAGACACTCATTGCCAGTTGTGACAGTTCTGTGCTCACCAGCCAGTCAATTGCATTTCCCGCAGTCTTACACAATTCTCTGTACCACTGACTCACAATTTTCACACTCTCAGCTTGCCCAAGCCCTCATCACGCTGCAGCAGAGTTTTTTTTTCTGGCATTTATGGTTGACAGGTTTCTGCTTTCTGCCTTCAGATGCTGGCATCCCAAATTAATTGGGCATTTTTACCTTGTATTGGAGAGCAGCTGATAGGAGATGGGTGAAGTGCCCTCTGTCGACTGCACTACAAAGGGAGGAGAATTTTGTAGCACATTTCAAAAGCTTAATATATCCCAAATGCCAAGGAAATATCTTTACTGTCTAAGTACTTTGGTAAGAAATGTGGCAATTAACTTGCATACATTATTTTCCCACAGATATGATTCTTTTGTTTCACTTGTCAGGGATTCTGGCAAAATGTGAAGTGCCTTAGGGCGATGAATCAGTCTATTCTTCTTAATTGGTGTTATTTGACTGATGAATTTTGACTTGGATCCGTGAGAGTCAGAGGATCTATGACAGATGTTTGAGAGGTCAGATAGCGTCTCTGTTTAGCCTTTCAGGCAAGAAGCAACACCTCCAACAGGGCAGTGCTCCCTCAGCACTGTTAACCTAGTCTCTTGGGGATTCCATGAATCCCTTCCGACGCTGATCAATAATGCTACCACTGAACCATGGCTGGCACTTCCTATTATTTCCAGAGCACTGGAGAACTGGTTCCCATGGGGGGATTTACTGCCCTGGTTTCGGGTGGGGTTGGGTGTGGGAATGGTGGATGGGGCAGAGAATTGAGTGGGATATCCACAATGGTTTTACGCCATTGGGTACCTGGTGAATACAACCCCTTGGAGGTGCACAGGTGAGTACGCCTCCCAGGGAGGAAAGAGGACCATGCCCCGGCGGCACTTGACACAGCCCTGGTACCTCCCTGGTATTGCCTCCGGTACTGCTGGGGGGACAGTGCCAAGAGACAGTGCAGGGGTGGGAGGTGTGGGATTCCGTAGGGTGATGTCAGGGATTCCATTTCCATGTCTGTGTGGGGGACTTTGTATCTGGGGTGGAGATGTGTTCCAGGGCTGGTTCCAAGAGGAAGATGCTGGTGTTTCAATGTCTATGGCAAGGTTGGGGGAAGGACATTCTGTGGCTGTTATGGTGTTATGGTTGAGGGGGGGAGTGTGGTGGGGGAGGAGGGGGAGTTCTGTGCTGGGGGCTGTTTCATTTTTTGGGATGTTCTGTTTCTGTGGGGTCCTTGTTTTTTTTCTATTTTAATTTCCCATTCATTGGGGCTTTTGAGATATTTTGAGAACCAAACTTGCTAGCAGGGCTGGCTAATTCATGGGACCTTCTCCCAGGTTTTTCATTAGGTGTTGAAAAGTACAGCGGGAAAAACCTGCAGTGCAGTCAAGGGCTACACCCAATTTTCCCATAGCCAAAAAAAAATAAAATTTTGGCCCCACATTTCCCGTTATTCAATGGTTGAGTCTATTCATTCTGCACTGGAGTCTAGACCAACCAATACTTGACTTAAAAGTAAAAGATGAGATCAATATACTTAGGTAGAATGAAAAGAACTGATCTATTAAAATCTCCTTAGAATTTTCTCAAAGGAAGTTTGGCCCTGATTTTAATTTCCTCCCTTATTCCCTGCTCTCCTGAAGATGCTGGATACTTTTTTTTGAAGTTAAATTTTATTTATTACTCACAAGTAGGCTTGCATTAACACTGTAATGAAGTTATTGTGAAATTCCCTTGGTCGACACACTCCAGCACCTGTTCGGGTCAATGCACCTAGCATTGCACCAGCACATTTTTCAGACTCTGGGGGGAAACTGGAGCACCTGGAGGAAACCCAAGCAGACATGGGAGAGAATGTGCGAGATAGCGACCCAAACCTGGAATAGAACCCAGATTTCTAGCAGTGTGAGGCAGCAGTGCTAACCACTGTGCCACCATGCTGTCCTTGATCAGATGAAATTACACTTCTGTCAATCTTTCTTTCCCACAAAGGCATAGGCCGGGGTTTTTTGCCCCCACGAGTGGTGGGAATCATGGTGGGTGGGGCACGAAGTTTGGTGTGTTGGGAAAAGTCAGTTCCAGCCAGTGGGATGTTTGTGCCATCTTGGCCAATGGGAATCACGCTGACTTTCTCGCCTGCCACCATCCTTCTCCAGAACGGAAAATTCTGCTCCTATCTTATTCACAAAATGTGTAAAAGTACATTCCAAAACATTTCAAATTGAATGTTACAGAAAGTGCAAGAGAACTCAACTTTTCCCATTCGGCAGGTTCCACAGATGCCTCTTCAATACTCTTGATCTTTACAGTATATCAGACACACATCCAGAGGGCTTAGCACAGATTCTAGCCTCAAGCTAATACCACTTTTGTTCCAAAATATTCTTCATTTGTACAATTTGATGAAAGGACATTTCAATCTCCTTTTGCTCCCCAAGTGACCAATCAACAATGTAAACCAGGAAATCAAGCAACTACAGGCTATTGATCAGAGGAGCACATCAGAGCCCTGGTCTCAACAAGATGCTTTCCGTATGTCTCAGGGACATTGAGGCTCAGTGGATTCCTTCACTAACACTCTGACTGAGATCAACCAACTGAAATGTTGTGGTTTTGTACTTTCAATGCCACATGGGTGAAATGTAACGTTTAGTGCTCGGATTTAAGGCGATTGGATTGACTAGACTTTTCTATGAAACAAACTAAACTGCAGAGTAGAATATTAGAAAAAAAAGCAGAAGGGATAAGGCTTATTACATTTGGTGAAGAGAACTGGGGATTTTCATAGCTGCTGGGTTTAGTTGATTGGAGTTCCCCTTTCCCGGTCTCCTAGAGGTGAAGCCAATCAGAGCAGCATCACAGTTCATAGAATCATACAGTACAGAAGGAGACCATTTGGCCCATCAAGTCTGCACCAACCCCAATCCCACCTAGGCCCTATGCCTGTAACCCCACATATTTACCCTACTAATTCCTGACACTAGGGTCAATTTAGCATGGCCAATCAACCTAACATGCACATTTTTGGACTGTGGGGGAAAACCAGAGGAAACCTATGCAGAAATGGGGAGGATGTGCAAACTCCACACAGTGACCCAAGCCAGGAATCGAACCCAGGTCCCTGGGACTGTGAGGCAGCAGTGTGAACCACTGTGCCACCGTGCCACCCAACTTAGAGATGAACTGAGAAATAAAGGATGACATAGCATTTCACAGGCACATCCCCCAAGGCTCATACGATCCTGCCCGAGGCAACCGGAGAATGATGTTCTTGGAGGCGGGCGTGCCAGTAAAATTCTGGCTAATGTCACTGTCTCCATGGAGAAAAGCAGTGTACTTGTTACTCTTTTTCACAGGATGTGGGCTTCGCCAGCTAGACCATTAGTTGTTACCAATCCCTAACTGCCCTTGAGGTGGTGGTGAGCCATCACTTTGTACGCTGTAGTCCATGTGGTTATGTTACAGGAGAGTTCCAAGATTTTGATTCAGTGTCAGTGAACGAATGGCAATATATTTCCAAGTAAAAAGTCTGTCAACACCAGGTTTAAGCCCAACCGATTTATTCGGTTGGACTTAAACCTGGTGTTGTCAGACTTTTTACTGTGTTTACCCCAGTCCAACGCCGGCACATCCACATCATGACAAGATATTTCCAAGTCAGGATCGTACCTGGCTTGGTGGTGAACTTGCAGATGGTGCTGTTTCCATTCTTCTGTGTCCTTCTTTGTGGTAGAGATCACAGGTTTGAAATGTGCTGTACAAGGATTGAGTGTTGGTGAGTTGCTACAGCTGTGCATCTTGTAGATAGTACACACTGTGGCCACTGTTTGTCTGCAGTGGAGGGAATGGATGTTGAAGGTGGTGGATGGGGTGTCAATCATTTGGGCAGCTTTGTCCTGAATGGTGTTGACTTCCGAGAATGTGTTTGGAGCTGCATTCAACCAGGCAAGTGGAGAATACCACAAAACATTAGAGTCCTTATAGTACAGAAGAAGGCCATTTGGCCTATCTGGAAGAGCCCATTACCCAGGCCAACTCTCCTGCCCTATCACTGTAACCCCTTGCATATATTATGGCTTATCCACAACCTACTCATCTTCATGCACTAAGGGGAAATTTAGCATGGCCAATCTACCTGGACTGCAGGAGGAAATGGGAGCACCTGGTAGAAACCCATGCAGACATGGGGAGAACATACAAACTCCTCAGTGACCCGAGGCTGGAACCGAACCTGGATCCCTGGAGCTGTGCGGCATCCATGCTATGCATTCCATTACTCTCCTTCCTGGGTCTTTAAGACTGTGGACAGGCTTTGGGGAGTCAGGAGGTGAGTTACTCACTGCAGGATTCCTAGCTTCTAACCTGCCCTTGTAGCCACAGTATTTATATGGTTGATCCAGTTCAGTTCAGGATGTGCACATTGTTGGTTAGGCCAATACCCATTGCCCATCCCTAATTGCTCTTGAGAAGGTAGTGGTGAGCTGCCTTCTTTCTTTTAGTTTGTATAATTTATTATGAAGTAATTTACAGTAAAAAAGACCAAGATGAGATTATAAGATATTAACATACATTACCTGATAGACAGTGGTGGGAATTATAACAGTTATCCAACATGATCAACTCAGACTTCTTGCAGTCCATGTGGTGTAGGTACACCACATGGAGGGACTTACAAGATTTTAACCCAGCGCCAGTGAAGGGACAGGTAATATAGTTCCAAGTGAGGATGGTGTGTGGCTTGGAGGGGAATTTGCAGGTGGGTGGTGTTCCCTTGTCCGTCTAGGTGCTATCGATGGAGTCTTGATGATTGTGGATTTGGGGGAGGAAATGACAGGAGCGAAATTACACGTTAAACAATATGAATTGGAATGTACTTTCACATTTCCCATTATAATCGCAACATGTAAACAACTGTTTAATGTCATTGGAAAGTTGAATAAAATTGTAAGATGTTCCATTCAAAACAGGAATTGCCTAATGTTGCACCACACCTCTGTGCAAACATTTTCACTCATATTAGAGTTATGTAACCCAGAAAGGAACCACCCACTGTCCTCTCGCAAGTGTTCAGAACTGAACACTCCAGTTAGTCAGTCAGTTTTTAGTCAGTAAATGAGTCAAAGAGCATGAATGTACTTTGCAGTTACTCAGTGTATTTTATGATGTTACAAAAAAAAATTTCTCAGGGTTTATTCACAGATATTCTGTTTGCTTTGGCTCAGCTGTGCTCTGTCTCTAAGGACAGCTATTTGCAAGAGTCAGATACTTTCGGGTCATGTCAAAGCCCACATCAATGATTAAGTGCAACAGTAAAAAAAAATTCTCTTTTAATCTTCTTCAACCCATTTCTCCTTCTCCTTCCTATTCTGAGGTCTGGTTTCCTCTGATATCTTGCTGAGAGTCAGCAGGAATTGCATCCATATCTCACATCTGCCTGAATTCGATCCTTTCCCACTCCGATATCCACGTTCACGAGCATCTCAGCAGGAGCTAAAGGCATTTTACTGAATTATGATTTCCTCCCTCCTGTCATGATGTGAGAATATGCATTGGTGAGTTCTGTGATTTTGATTACGGTACGCACTTAAGTGTGCAATGAAGATCTAGATGAGGAGGGAAGAGGCCACCGGTGTCTACTAGCTACAATGTAGATGGTATCCATGATCACAACCTGCTCATACCTGTTTGCTGCTTTACTCTCTGTGTAGCTGGATTTCTTGCTGACAGCTGGAATCTAGGGGTGGAATTTTGCACCAACCCCAGTGGCAGGTTGGGTGGCTGGGGTTATTTAATCAGGCAGGAGTGTGGAGACCCCACCACCTTCCCACTACACCCCTGATGATGGTCTGTGGATGTCCTTCTCCACCACTCCCCAACCACAAATTAAGTCCCTTAAGTGGCTGAGTAATGTCTACTTAAGTGCTTAAACTCTGCTGTGTGCCACACAGGTGGCATGACAAACAAACCCATGTGGCATTGCTTATGGATTCCTGGGAAGTGGGGATTTATTTTTATTAATTCATGGGACATAGGCATCACTGGTTGGCCAGCATTTATTGCCCAATCCTAGCCACCCAAGGGCAGTTGAGAGTCAACCACATTGCAGTGGGTCTGGAGTCACATGTCAGCCAGACCAGGTAAGGGTGGCAGATTTCCTTCCATAAAGGACATTCATCAATCAGATGGGTTTTCTCAACAATCAACAATGGTCATCAGTAGATCTTAGTTCCAGATTCTTTTGAAAACGAATTCCACTATCTGCCGTGACGGGCTTCAAACCCCATTCCCCAGAACATTAGCTGAATTTCTGAGTCATAGTCTAGCGATAATACCACTAGGCCATCCCCTCCCACATGGGTCCCTCTTTTAAAAGCATTCAATGCCTTACTGAGGAGGAGGGGCGTGTGTGAGTGTTGCCCGAGAACATCCCACTGAGAACTACCCACTGCCTTTTGCTGCCATAGCCCCCACCTCTCCCTGCAAAGCCTCCAACCCATGAACCCTTCAGCTTCTCACTTAGCAGTGCCCGTGTCCCTCGTTGATCCAAAGCCTCAGGTGGGTGCCTCCCTGATGGCACCACTGAATGCAGAGGAGCTGCTGCCTCTCACTGGCTAGTGTTTCACTCCTCGCCCACAATCCCAGGGCTGTACCCGCCGCTGGCCTCTTTACTGCCTGATTGGCATTTAACTTGGTGGGCTTTCCCAAAAAGAGGGCCACTCTGGCTCTCTGAGCTTTGGCTGAGACCTCCCCCAGCCCCCTCCACCCATCTGCCATTGCCTCCATGACATCCACCCTCACAGTTTGAAATTGCATCAAAAGTTATTAAAGTTTGACAAGTGAACATGGTGCCTCTTTCCACAGTACACATTATACAACTCAGCCTATCCCTGCAGTTTATGCCTGAGACAAACCCATGCCAAGAACAAGCTTTCCACGTTTTACACAGCATGGACTGTGGTGGTTAAATTGTGAGCTGCAGACGGATGTAAAAGATCGCTAGGCAGTAAATTGAAGAGGAGCAGGCAGACTCCTGACACCTGAACAAATATTTTCCTCAACCAACGCTGCAAGAAAATATTAAGATAAAAGAAAAATAACGTGGATGTTGGAATCTGAAACAAAAACAGAAAATGCTGGAAAATCTCAGCAGCTCTGATAGCATCTGTGGAGAGAGAACGGAGCAAATGTTTTGCGTCTGGCTGATCCTTTGTCAGAGTGGGCGGCACGGTGGCACAGTCGTTAGCACTGCTGCCTCACAGCTCTAGGGAACAGGCTTGATTCCCAGCTTAGGTCTCTGTCTGTGTGAAGTTTACACATTCTCTCCGTGTCTGTGTGGGTTTCTCCAGGTGCTCCAGTTTCCTCCCACAGTCCAAAGATGTGCGGGCTAGGTTGATTGGTCATGCTAAATTGCCCCTTAGTTTCCCAGGATGTGTAGGTGAGGTTACGGAGTTAGCACCTGGTTGGGATTGATGCAGACTCCATGAGTTGAATGGCCTCCTTCTGCACTGTAGGATTCTATGATTCCAGCTCTATTCTCTCTCCACAGATGCCATCAGACTGGCGGAAATTTTCCAGCATTTTCTGTTTTTGCTGCTGGGAAATACATTAGCTCGTCATTCCTCTTGTTTGTGGCTTGTTCATTTAGCAATAGCAAATACATATCAGACATTGAAAGTGAACTATTTTGGGATTCCAAGATAATGATAATCTGGCTTTACATGTGCAAGTTATTTTTTTAAATCAGTGTTGAGTGGAGTTTAAATTTATTTGAAAGAAAGAGATAGAACTGTTTACTGAGTGCAGCAGGGGTATAACCTGTAGCTTAATGACAAAATCTGATTGAAACTTGGGTTTGAATCTTGAGTCAACAACATAAATGTGGCTGACTCATACCTCCCCGCTGAAGTGGCCTGGCAGGTCATTCAGCCGTATCGACAGGCCAGACAGAGACCTCACACGCTGCCGCAGTTGAAAATGTGGAGCTACTGTCATCTCCTTAAGGGAATGAACAATAATCGCTGGCCTGTCAGCGGGCCCACCTCCTGAGGATAAATATAAAAAACAAACTATTCGCCTTTATTGCAATGCCCAGGAGACCAAAAGCAGAAACCATTGTAAAATTTGATTTCCCTACAAGCAAGCTGAGTAAGTGGTGTTCTTCGAGAGATGCTTGTGTGTAGCTGCACTTGTGACTGTTTACCATAAAATAGGGAATTGCAGTAACACAATGAGCCACATTGTGTGAACACTAGTCTTAGTGAGGCCCCACCCCATGAGTCACTCAGTTAGTGACGTCCGTTTTTCTGCCTCGGGTGTTTAAATTAAGGCATGATGACTTGCAGATGTTGGAGGCTGTAATCTGCGGCTGATTTTTCTGTTACTGCAGGGGCCACTGTCGCCCGAAGCCTTCACTCCTTGGGAGTGGGAGATTGTTACAACTCACAAGAACGCCGGCTCTGATGAGTTGCTGCACTTCTGCACATAATCTCGGGCTGTTAATCATATGGTGACAGCAAGAACATTTCTTCTCCTGTGGCCCTGGGCCAAACAAGATCACCCAACCAAGCCCTGTAACATCTCGGCCAACCTGTGGACAGGCCTGCCTGGAAAATTCCACAGGAATAGAGCCAACATCAAAGCTCTGCATTTTAAATAAATGCCTGAAGGGGATACTAGGATGCAGCAAATATTAAAAAAAAACACGGGTGGAGAGAAGACAGTTTATCTGATTTTCTTTCCATTCATTTTAATTTAGTGGTTGGAAGGTCATGTAGGCTCCTGCCTGACAGTCTTCCCTGTGCTGTCTGACCTTCCAGCTTTTGCAATGTCCAGGAATTGGCTCAGAATAATCTAGCCTGTGGCATTCAGTTAGTTCAATGCCCCACAACTGGTTACCAAGGGGATTTTTGATAAATTTTTATCAGCAGTAAACTCTCCGAATCCAGGCCATAATCCTTGCCTGGCTTTTGATTTGATAAATGGTGGAATTTGCACAGGTAAACTTCTGTTTGGCACTTGTTGAAAGCTGAATGAGATCTAACGACAAATGTTGTACTGGGGATTGGAATTCCTTTTGATTCGGATGGATTGAGAAAATAGAATTCCAGAGAGATTGTTTTTTATTATTTGTTATACAATCTTTCAGAAGCGTGCCGATATTCAAGTTGTAACATGGGGAAGCGAAAGCCTTTCTTTGTTCTCTGGCCCTCCATGGCCTTCTGGTCAAAATGCCGAAGAATATGTCAAAATTGCTGGCCTGCCTCCGGGTCTTTGTGAATCCTCACGCAAGTGGCCGGGCAGTGATGTGAGCACTGTATTCGTTGACCCTATCCTTACCCTACACCATCCTCTACACAAGCTACAATCTTGTAAAGAGGGCCCTATAGTCATTGGCTCACCCCGCAAGCTTGACACAGAAGTAGGTCTGGCCAGAATTTTATGACCACACCAGCCCCGGGTATCGGAGGGGGTGAGACATGGAACAATCCGTTAACCTTGGGTGGGATTTTACAGTTTCGGAACAAGCCAGGCTGTAAAATCCAGGTCTGAGAGAGTCAGTGCAGACTTAATGGGCCTAATGGCCTTCTTCTGCATTCTAGAGTGCATCAAATCTATCCTGTGGGGCGATGGCTATCCTGATCAGATGATTGTTTGCTGTTTATTGCACTTCTCAACATAAACATTTCTGGCCTGCCTCAAGTTACCCTGGAAAGATAAAGCATGCCAAAACTTTGAACAACAGGTTAAGCAAGTCAGTTCACACTGCTGCTGTGCAGTGGCAATGTGAGTAATGCTTTCTACTAAGAGGATGCTTCCTTCAGTCTACCTCTGATACGACTGAGAAATATTGTGTATAAATCTCAGTGCCACTGTGATGCCCCCAGGTATGTCCCCATGATTGGCTGATTGACTCAATCAGCATATTCTTTCAATTGTTCATAACCAACAGAGTACAGAACGTACAAGAATAAAAGCAAAATACTGCGGATGCTGGAAATCTGAAATGAAAACAGAAAATGCTGGATAAATACAGCAGTTTTGACAGCATCTGTGCAGAGAGAAAGATACTTAACATTTTGAGCCTGTATGATTCCTCTACAGAACTGAAAAGATGTAAAAATATAATTAATTATATAGTTGGAAAGGTGGGTGGAGCAGGTGGGGCAAAATAGAAGGACAGGGATAAGTTAGAGCAAAGCTGTTATGGGCAGAAGGCAAAGGGTGGGAGGTTGGGAGGAGGGTGGGATGGAGCGTGGCTTAATGGTGCCATTAAGGACTGAAGAGTACTCACAGTGGCAAAAAAAATGACAGCGGAATGTGTTAATAGAAGGACAAATGCTGTGCTCAGTGGAGCAAAATTGCAAAGCAATTGATAGGTGTTCCGATGGATGACGAGTGGGGTTGTGTTGGGGCAAGTCAAGGGAACCAAAAAAAACACAAGGGGGAGAAGATGAAGATGCAGGGAAAAGATCACAGCCTAAAGTTGTTGAACTCAGTGTCGAGTTCAGAAGGTTGTCGGAAGATGCGGTGCCATTGGGCATCACTAGAGCATCACAGCAGGCCAAGGATAGACATATGGGCACGAGAGCAAGATGCTGAGTTGAAGTGGCAAGCGACCAGAATGTTGGGGTATTGCTTGCATTCCGCAAAGCAGTCACTCAGTCTGCATCTGGTCTCTGAAATGTAGAGGAGGCCACATTGGGAGCAGTGAATAAGTAGAGCAGCAGTTCCAAAGCTTTTCTTTAATGTGAACCATAGATCATCAAAAGCTTTTGCTGACCACAATGTAGTGTAAATTGTTATTATTGTTTGAACTTTGGCATTCTTGCATTTATCCTGATAAGTGCAAGATGACAAGTTTCAGCAATATGTCTCTCCTTTTAGCAATGTCTTAAAAGCTACTCTAGCAGAGACTAGCCTGTCTGGCCTAGCCTGGGAATTGAGTCTGGGCCTCATGCTAAGCCTCTGGTTTAGCATGTGACAAAGTGTTTTTTTTATCATTTATTTTCTCGTGTCACAAGTAGGCTTACGTTAACACTGCAATGAAGTTACTGTGAAAATCCCCTAGTTAAAAGTTTACCTGTACAGGAACACTGAGGGAGAATTTATCATCACTAATACACCTAATCAGCACATCTTTAAACAGATCGTACTCATCTAGTCCTCACCTGCAAAACCCAAAAGAATATTTCTATTCTTAGATGTGACCCTCTAATTGGGTATACTTGCTGAACAATCTTAAGGGTGATAATAACTATATTAACAATTAAATGAAGATAGTTAAGCTTGTAACATGGTTCATTTATGCCTGTTAGAAGCAGCATACATTTGTATATAGGCACCTGTTTTCTGCAAACAAAAGCAATATGTTCATGCCTTACATCATTTTCTAAATTAGACAGAAACTTTGGGAGCCTGTAATTCCTCATCGCTTTCTCACCATGGCCAATCAGAGCCAACTAAATAGCATCCTTTTCTCCTGTAATATAAATTGTCATTATTGTTTGATTTTTGGCATTCTTGCATCTGTCCTGATGAGTACAAGATGATAAGTTTCAGCAATATGTCTCACTTTTTAGCAATGCTTCAAAAGCTACTCTAGCAGAGACCAGTCTGTTTAGTCGAGATTGGGAATTGAGTCTGGGCCTCATGCTAAGCCTCTGGTTTAGCATGTGACAATGTGTTTTTTTTACGTTTACTTATTAATGTCACAAGTAGGCTTACATTAACACTGCAATGAAGTTACTGTAAAAATCCCCTTGTCAGAAGTGCATCTGTTCAGGTGTACTGAAGGAGAATTTATTCTGGCCAATGGATCTAACCAGCATGTCTTTAGGAGGAAACTGGAGCACCTGGGAGGAAACCCACGCAGACTCTGTGCAGACAGTGACCCAAGCCGGGAATCAAACCTGGGTTGCTGATGCTGTGAGGCAGCAGTGCTAACCATTGTGCCACTGTGCCACCCTTTACAGTGTGCATGTAAACTTAATAAATCATGCATTTACTTGCTGGGCTATCTGAGTAACCAGGATTCCTAATTCCAATGTGACTGCACTGCCAATACTGAGTTAATTTCAATACGTTTCATGTATGCAGGCACTTTGCAATTATAATGTATAAAACATTATAAAACAAATGGGGTGGCATGGTGGCACAGTGGTTAGCATTGCTGTCTCACAGGGACCCGGGTTCGATCCTGGCTTGGGTCACTGTTTGTGTGGAGTCTGCACATTCTCCCTGTGTCTGGGTGGGTTTCCTCCAGGTGCTCTGGTTTCCTCCCTCAATCTGAAAGACGTGCCGGTGAGGTGCATTGACTTGAAGAGACGCCGGAGTATGACAACTAGGGGAATTTCACAGTAACTTCATTGTTAATGTAAGCCTCACTTGTGACTAATAAATAAACTTTTAACTTTAACATTTGATGCAATAAAATCTGGGCTCAAATTGTTAAAGTTTTAATTATTGAAATTGTGGATATTACTAATTGTTAACTAAACTGATCAACAATTATAATTTAAAGGCAGCATTCCTCCTGGATATCTCAAGCAATGCAATCAAACTACAGATGCCTATCTGCGATGGAATGGAAATCATTCTTTGTTTGAAGAGCCCATCTTTTCCTCCACTAGTTTTAAGGGGCACTGATTGCAAATAAAAATAGCAATTTGTATTTTCCCTTTGTGCAGGGAGAAAAGCAAGGGCCAGGTGGCATTTTCCTCACTTCTTTTCCTCTTCCTTGAAGGCAAAGCACCTTAGGTACCAGGGACTGTCAGCTACCTTCACCAAGTGACTGTCTTCACATAAAGTGTCTGTCAGGTGTCTGTTCAGCTGTGAATATCTCAACATGCCAATGCGATAAACACACGTGCACATTTCAGCAAAAAGGTAGCACTGGACAAGAAATAACAAGCTTGTATTTATAGAGAGCATTCCAGGACTACAAGACATCCAAAGCCAAGCTTTTCATGTGTACTCACTGCTGTAACGTGGGCAAATATTACAATCAATTTTCACATAGCAAACATCCAAAAGCACTGAGGTAAAGGACTGAACATTCTGTTTGGGCAGAACTTTACGCTCCCTGAAAAGTGAGTTCTGAGACGGTGGGGGAGAGGAACTTTAAATTGAATGAATGAGATTCTCCCAGGGACCTGCCTACCTAAACCCAGACACAAATTCACACTTAGGACCTCAGGTGGGAAAATAACACTTTCACCTATTAAGATCCTTAATTAGCTACTTAATGGCTACTATAAGGCCTTATCTCACCTAGCCTCAATTTTTAGGCTGGCGGGAGTAGTGCAAGTAGGGTGAGAAAGTGACATCTACACTTTGCTCAATCTTGGTCAAGGAATGGGGTGGGGGTAGGGATGAGGGGGGGGGTCTCATTCTGATACCCCCTCAGATGGGGTGCCTTCTTCCTACCAGCTCATTGGTGCTTTGAGACCTCCTATCCAACATTACAATTACTCCCTCTCAACCCTGACCCCATTCCCCCCGGCCCCGATCCCCTGCTCCCTCCATCCCATGTCTCCTACCTTCCAACCCCCTCCAGAACCCTTGTGACTTACATTTTCAAAGGTCCCGGATTTAGTTCCAGGCACAGTGCTGGCTGCTCCTCCTTCCCAGGGCAGCTGGAGGTCCCCACCTACTGCCAATCAATGCTCAAATAACTGTTAAATGCCAGTGTGAGTTAGGGAGTGGGTGGTTGTGCATTTTGTCTTAACAATTTTCTCAGAGACATTTTCCCTCGGTCCATACCATTCTCATCCACCTAAATTTCCATTTCTCCATTTTGAGGCACCCCTGAGCTCGTCTCACTGCCTCATCCCTGGAGGCTGCTCAGGCTTCAGAGCTGTGAGCCCTCTGATTGGGAACCAACATCAGGAACCTGCTGCCTCTCCTCATCTTCCAGCAAGATGTTGGGGTCCTGAAGCCCTTCACAAGATTCAGTCCAAAGTGTCTGATAATATCAGGAATATGAATTCCTTGTTCATAAACTTAGTGGCTGCTGCATTTTTCTGAGGTGCAATCACCGGCATGCACTACAGTCTCAAAACAGATCAAGATAGAAATATCTTATCAGCTTCCTGAAGGGTGGCACGGTGGCACACTTGTTAGCACTGCTACCTCTCAGCGCCAGGAACCTGGGATTGGTTCCTGGCTTGGGTCACTGTTCGTGTGGAGTTTGCACGTTCTCCCTGTGTCTGCGTGGGTTTCCTTCGGGCACTCTGGTTTCCTCTCACATTCTGAAAGACCTGTTGGTTAAGTGCATTGACCCAAACAGGCATCAGGCTGTGGTGAATAGGGGAATTTCATAGTAACTTCATTGTAGTGTTAATGTAAGCCTTGCTTGTGACTAATAAAAAAGCTTCACTTCAAAATACCTCAGCATTTTTCATACAAAATGACAAACATCTTGTCTAATTATTATTAGTCACAAGTAGACTTACATGGCAATGAAGTTATTCTGAAAATCCCCTAGTCACCACACTCTGGCACCTGTTCGGGTACACTGAGGGAGAATTTTAGTATGGCCAATGCACCTAACTGGCACATCTTTTGATAAAGGCAAAATTCTATGGATGCTGGAATCTGAAACAAAAACAGAAAAATCTCAGCAGGCCTGACAGCATCAGTGGAGAGAGAACAGAGCCAATGTTTCAACTCTAGATGACCCTTCATCAGAGATCATCATTGGAGGAAACCGGAGCAAACTCACGCAGACATACTCAAGCAGGAATTGAACCGGGTTCCTGAAGCTGTGAGGCAGCAGCACTATCCACTGAGCCACCGTGCTCCTCTTAATATATGGATTAAGATTGGAATCCCGAATCATGTTGAGCAGAGAGCGATTGTATCAAAAAATAACCCATTGCAATTGTATTCAGGTTGATGTGCTTTATATAAAGCTTAAAGTGGAAAGATAAAGTTAAAACAATATTCCGAATGTGTGTCACATTTCAATTTGTACAGAAAATCACTCAACAGGAAGAGAAGTAATTATCACCTAGTCAGAGTGTGTATCAAATGAATACAAAGCAACAAGAGATGTTTGAGGAATAGATTATCAGGGTTAACACACTGCCCTTTGACCTCTGAGACCTCCGCTGGGCATGCCTGATGCTAAAGTAAAATAATCAATTTCTCAGCTTGAAAACCTGCTGCTGTGATAAGCACAAGAAATAAACTTGAAAAATAGTTCAAGGAATGAATTTATAATTAAATAAGTTGTCATTGCAACACTTAAGGCACAAATTTATTGGCCCATTTCATCGAATCCCTACAGTACAGAAGGAGACCATTTGGCCCATTGAGTCTGCACCAACCACAATGCCACCCAAGCCCTATTCCAGTAACTCCACACATTTACTCTGTCAATCCTCCTAACATTAGGGTCAATTTAGCATTGTCAACCTAGTCCGCGCATCTTTGGAGTGTGGGAGGAAACCAGGTCACCTGGAAGAAACCCATGCAGGCACGGGGAGAATGTGCAAACTCCACACAGATGGTGACCCAAGTCAGAATTGAACCAGGGTCTTTGGCACTGTGAGGCAGCAGTGCTAACTACTGTGCCACTGTATGGTATTAAACACAGTAACATAGAAGATAGGAGCAGGAGGAGGCCATTTGGCCCTTTGAGCCTGATCTGTCATTCATCACAATCATGGCTGATCATCCAACTCAGTAGCCTAATCCTGCTTTCTCCCCATAACCTTTGAACTCATTTGCCCCAAGTGCTATATCTAGTCACCTCTTGAATACATTCAATGTTTTGGCATCAACTACTTCCTATAGTAATGAATTCCACATGCTCACCATTCTTAGGGTGAAGAAATGTCTCTTTATTTCTGAGCTAAATGGCCTACCCCAATCCTTAGACTGTGACCCCTAGTTCTGGACTCCCCCACCACTGGCAACATCCTCCCTGCATCTACCCTGTCTTGGCCTGTTAGAATTTTATAAGTCTCTATGCGATCCCCCCTCATTTGTTTGAACTCCAGAAGAAACAATCCTAACCTAATCTCTCCTCATACATCCAACAAAGAACAAAGAACAACACAGCACGGGAACAGGCCCTTCGGTCCAATGAGCCCGCGCCGCCATTTTAACATTATGAGTGCCCTCCTCTACCTATGACCTTTGCCTACGCCTATTGGGGAAGATTGAGGGAAGACTAATTTAGGGATAATTTGTCCATCCAGCCATCCTAGAAATCAGCCTGGTAAACCTTCGCTGCACTTCCTTGAGAGCCAGAACATCCTTCCTCAGAAAAGGCGACCAACACTGCACACAATGCTTGAGGTGTGGCCTCACCAAGGCTCTGTAATTTTAGTCAGTTGTGTGAATGATGAACCTTAATTCTTGACGTCAGATGATCTAACCTAACTCTGTCATTGTAGACAAACCTAAGCCATCAATGGAGGCTAATTTTTTGAACAACTGTGGGTGCTTGTTACACTCTAGATTTACCACATCTCCACCTTCTGCTATGCCTGGCTCTCTTCTAGCTATATGTACTTTTTTCACTTAAAACAGAATCAACTGAATTATATTGCAATTAATTGTACTTAGTCATTATTCTGACTTTAACTGTGGTTCAGTAGCACTCTCACCTCTGAGTCAGAAGATACAATTCCCACCCTACTTGAGGAAATTTTCCAGGCAGGCACTCTGGTGCAATACGGAGGTAAAGGAAGTAAAGTCACTATAGTCCCAGATGACTATAAGCTGATTGGTAGTGATTTAATCAGGACCACCATACCTCAGGCGAGGGCAAGGTTACAAAGGTTCATGATCAACTCAGCTGGTACGGGAACTGAACACACGCTGTTAGTGTCGCTCTGCATCATGCACCTGCCATCCTTTTAGATGAAGATTTGGAGGCCCCTTCTGTTTTTCTAAGGTGAACACCAGGTCTGATGGTGGCACTGTGGTTAGCACTGCTGCCTCATAGTTCCTGGGACTTGGGTTCAATCCGGGTCTAGGGTGATTGTTTGTGTGGAGTTTGCACATTCTCCCTGTGTCTGTGTGGGTTTCCTCCGGGTGCTCCGTTTTAAGTTTATTTATTTGTGTCACAAGTAGGCTTACGTTAACACTGCAATGAAGTTACTGTGAAAATCCCCTAGTTGCCACACTCTGGCACCTGTTTGGGTACACAGAGGGAGAATTTATCATAGTTTCCTCCCACAGTCCAAAGATGTATGGATTAGGTTGATTGGCCATGCTAAATTGTTCCTTAGTGTCAGGAATTCACAGGATAAATACATGGGATTATGGGTTAAGAACCTGGGTGAGATTGTTGTCGGTGCAGCCCCAATGGGCCAAATGGCTTCCTTCTACACTGCAGTGATCCTATGATTCTATGGCACTGTTGCAGAAGAGCTGGTCATTGTCCCAGTGTTTTGTTCAATATTCACCCTCAACAAACTTCTAAAATAGTTTATTAAGTCTTTTAATTGTTATATATAAGACTTCCTAACTGCAAAAATGCTGTCGAGTTTTCTACATTACCACAATGTCTAAACTTAACAAAATAATTCATTGGCTAGAAAACATCTTGGAGGAAGAATGTAGATGTTATAAAATTAGACCTTGAAGAATTTCAAGGCACAATATAAATGCAAACTTTCTTCACAGATTCAGAATGTTTTTGCCATTGTAATGGGATTTTTCGCTGCACTGTGGAGCAATGAGTGTGAGGGGGATAAGGTGTAAGGGCTGGAAGGAGGTTTCAGGTGTTGATTTTTACTCTTAAAAGTTGAATACAATGCTGGAGCCCGGAGGCGAGACCTTCTTCCCAGCTCCTTGTGTCCGGCACCTTCCTCTTTCGCAAGTCCACTACAACTCTCATCCACCAACATTTACAGATGTACCATAGAAAGCATTCTGTCTGATTGTATCACAGCTTGGTATGGCTCCTACTCTGCCCAAGACCGCAAAAATTACAAATGAAGCCCTGTCCATCACACAAACCAACCTCCCATCCATTGACTCTGTCTACACTTCCCACTGCCTCGAAAAGCATCCAGTATAATTAAAGACCCCACGCACTCCGGATGTTCTCTCTTCCACCTTCTCCTCTTGGGAAAAAGATACAAAAGTCTGAGGTCATGTACCAACTGACTCAAGGACAGCTTCTTCCCTGCTGTCATCAGACTTTTGAATGGACCTAACTCACAGTAAGTTGATCTTTCTCTACACCCTAGCTATGACTGTAAATCCTAGAACTTCTTTCCTAACAGCACTGTGGGGGTACCAGCATCATATGGGCTGTAGTAGTTCAAGAAGAGAGGCTCACCACCACCTTCTCAAGGGCATTAGGGATGGATAACAAATGCTGCCCTAGCTATTTTGATCCAAGATGGCATCAGAGAGCAGTGACTTCTTGCAAGCTGTGCCCAGCATACCTTCTAATTCTATCTTTTACTTTAATTCGATGCTTCTCTATGGCTGCAACACCCCATTTTGCACTCTCTTCTTTCCTTCTCTATGAACCGTATGCTTTGTCTGTATAGCACTTAAGAAACAATACTTTTCACATGTGCACTAATACATGTAACAATAATAAATAAATCAGCTCAAATTTCCTCAGTTTTTCTGAGGTGGCCCACTCTACCTCCTGATCCTGATCACTCCAACAGATGGAAAATCCAGCTTCCGATCAGCAATTCTTAAACATTGAGTTTATGGAGCTGGGAATTCTCCCAGTTCTGTCCAACCAATCCCAGGTGCAATAACCTAGATCTTAATGTCAAATGTAGATCGCGTGAATCTCAACATGCCTTTCAAAACAGGGCTGGCACTATTCATTGTGCAAAAGTTCAGCAGTTGTTTCATAAGAACATAAGAACATAAGAAATAGGAGCAGGAGTAGGCCATCTAGCCCTTCGAGCCTGCCCCGCCATTCAATAAGATCATGGCTGATCTGTCGTGGCTCAGTTCCACATTCCCGCCCTCTCCCCATAACCCTTAATCCCCTCTCCTATCAAAAACCTATCAACCCGCGTCTTAAAAATATTTAGCGAGGCAGCCTCCACCACCTCAACGGGCAGAGAATTCCAGAGATTCACCACCCTTTGAGTGAAGAAGTTCCTCCTCAACTCCGTTCTAAACCGCCCCCCCTCTATCTTGAGGCTGTGCCCCCTAGTCCTACTGTCCTTTCTGAGCGGGAAGAGTCTCTCCACCTCTATCCTATCCATCCCATTCATCATCTTATATGTCTCAATGAGATCTCCCCTCATTCTTCTAAACTCTAACGAGTACAAGCCTAGTTTATTCAGCCTCTCCTCATAGCTCAACCCCCTCAACTCCGGCATCAGCCTAGTAAACCTCCTCTGCACTTCCTCCAAGGCCAAAATATCCTTGCATAAGTACAGCGCCCAAAACTGCACACAGTACTCCAGCTGCGGCCTCACCAGCGCCCTATACAGCCACAGCAAGACCTCCCTACTTTTATATTCAATCCCCCTCGCTATGAAGGCCAGCATCCCATTCGCCTTCCTGACCACCTGCTGCACCTGCAGGCTGGGTTTTTGCGACTCATGCACAAGGACTCCGAGGTCCCTCTGAACCGTAGCCTGCTGCAGTTTTTCGCCACGTAGGTAATAGTCCTTCCTACCATTATTCCTACCAAAGTGGACCACCTTGCACTTGCCAACATTAAGCAAAATATTGCAACGGTGTGAAATCTTAGTGACAACAGTATGTTGTATTTGCCAATAGAGTGTGCTAAATTTCAAGACCATTACCATAAGACAATAAGCTTTAGGAGCAGAATTAGTCCATTCAGCCCACCGAATCTTCTCTGCTATTCAATCATGGTTGATATAATTCTCATTCACGTTCTCCTGCCTTCTCCCTGTAACCCTTTATCTGCTTATTAATCAAGAACCTATCTCTCTCTGTCTTAAAGACACTCAATGACCTGGCCTCCACAGCCCTTTGTGGCAATGACTTCACAATAATATCTTGACCCAGAGTCTCATGAACTGACCAATCAGCAAGTGAAATCTCATGATAAACCCTTTCTTCTAATCATCAACAGATCCAGAGATTAACATTAGCAGCTCCGAATACATTCACATGAAATTATTTTATGCACTTTTATTTTAAGTGGCATAATTCCTCAGTTAAAATAAAATAAATATACACATAATGTACTATTTGACAGCTGAGATGTTTTTACTTCTGATTTTGCTTAAAGGTTGTATAGTCCTCCAGTGAACAGCATCTGCCAAAGTTATTGTTTGCATATCGGAAATGTCTGCTTGCAAACACCCCAGTGTTAAGATAGGTTGACAGCATAGAAACAGGCCCTTCGGTCCAACTTGCCCATGCTATCCTTTTTTTTGAAACCTCTAAGCTAATCCCAATTGCCCGCATTTGGCCCATATCCATTTATACCCCTCGTACCCAGGTAACTATCTAAATGCTTTTTAAAAGACAAAATTGTACCTGCCTCTACTAAAATCCCTGGCAGCTTGTTCCAGGCACTCACCACCCTCTATGTGAAAAGATTTCCCCTCTGGATACTTTTGTATCTCTCGCCTCTCACCTTAAACCTATGCCCTCTGGTTTTAGACTCCCCTACCTTTGGGAAAAGATAATGACTATCTATCTGATCTATGCCCTTCATTATTTTATAGGCCTCTATGAGATCACCTCTTAGCCTCCTATGCTCCAGAGAAAAAGTCTCAGTCTATCCAACCTCTCTTTTTAACTCAATCCCTCAAGTCCTGGTAGCATCCTAATAAATCTTTTTGGCACTCTTTCTAGTTTAGTAATATCCTGTCTATAATAGGCTGACCAAAATTGCACACAGTATTCCAAATGTGGCCTTACCAATGTTTTGTACAACTTCAACAAGACATTCCAACTCCTGTATTCAATGTTCTGACCGATGAAACCAAGCATGCTGAATGCCTTCTTCACCACTCTATCCACCTGTGACTCCACTTTCAAGGAGCTATGAACATGTACCCCTAGATCTCTCCTCAAAGCCCTACCATTAACTAAGTGAGTCCTGACCGAGTTCAATCTACCAAAATGCATCACCTCATATGTATCTAAATTAAACTCCATCTGCCGATTGTCAGCTGACTGGCCCAATTGATCAAGTTCCCATTGCAATTGGAGATAACTTTCTTCACTGTTCACTAGGCCACCAATCTTAGTGTCATCTGCAAACTTACTAACCATGCCTCATATAGTCTCATCCAAATCATTAATATAAATGACAAATAACAGTGGACCCGGCACTGATGGCCCCCACAAGATGGGGCTAGGAATGTCAGACTGATGTAACCTTCTGGTGAGTCACATAGAGGTTACTGGCTTGGAATGTTTCCAAGATGGCTTTGTCACAATTGCATTCTTCTTCCATTTAACTGCCGTCACATTTATGTTAATTATAAGACAATGCCGCTGTTGAGGTGAAGGAATCCAGGTTGGGTTTGGTTCTGTCAGTTCTGAGAAAACCCAGGATGTTTGGGTGTTTACCTTGTAGCCATTGTCTCCTGTCCCATTTTTCATGGATGTCAAAGCCATTAATGCCTCGAAGCAAAATCAGACTGATTCAAAGTGCCCACAATAGGTGAATAACCAGCTCATCATGGCCTAAATTGTGTTTAGCTCCTCAAAAGTAAAGCCTTTTCACGATGAATTATGCTGGCACCACACTTGGAGAGATGTCGTGCTTTGCACCATCTCATTCACGGCCATGTTCTTGTTTCTCTGCACCCTCCTCCATAGAGGAGGTGGCACGGTGGCACAGTGGTTAGCACTGCTGCTGCACAGTGGCTAGCATTGCTGTCTCACAGTGCCAGGCACCCGGAGTTGCTTCCTGGCTTGGGGCACTGGGACACTGTCTGTGTCAAGTCTGCACGTTCTCCCAGTGTCTGCGTGAGCTTCCTCTGTGTGCTCCGCTTTCCTCCCACGGTCCAAAAGATGTACAGGTTAGCTAAATTGGCCATGCTAAATTCTCCCTCAGTGTACCCGAACAGGTACCGGAGTGTACCTGAACAGGCACAGTAACTTCATTGCAGCGTTAATGTCAGCCAACTTGTGACAATAAATAAATATACTTTAAAACAGAGGAGTGATTTTAATCTTCTACAGTTTTTATTTGGTAAGGATGCATTTGAGGTTTCAAAATGATAGTTGCCACCAACAATGCTCGACAGTACTGGTTAGCTTCTAAAGGACAATGTCCCTGACTCCATCAAAGGATCCTGTATCAATTGTGTTTCTCATAAACTGAAGCTGAACCCCTCCGAGGAGTGGGGGTGGGGTTGGGGGGGTGCGTGGGGGCATGGTGGGGGCTCATTCACACTTGCAGCTGGATTAAAAATTGGCCAAACTTGTTTCACTCTAAACCCAGACAGATTGCAGTTAATTGTGATTTTTAGTACCTTTACCCACAGTTTGAAATGTTATGTGATTGAGAAACATTAGGTGAAGGGTCAATGGCCAAATCACACAGTACGACTAGGGGGCAAGTCAAGATTAATCGAGAAGTTTGTGGTTAACTGTTGGTAAGAGTAGGCCTTTGCATGTCTGCAGGCCATAGGATGGGGAAATTTGAAGGAGGTAAATTCTTCATTTTTGAGGACCAGGAATGGAAGTAGTATCATGTTGAAGTATTGGGTTCTCACCTGCTGTTTGGACAGCTGGTGAGTGACCTGTGTCACCTCCCTTTGAGAAGGCCCACCAAACTACAAGCCAATCAGACAGTGGTGAGTCAAGCTTTCCCCTGAAATCACGACCTTGGAGGCGAAAGTCTCTTGCTTACTGAGACCTCTCTGTCTCTAACTGTGCTTAGTATACTGTCACTGCTTCTACCACAAGAACAAGCACCAGGGTCCCAGGATTGGGGAGTGATCCAGGCCACACAGAGTGGGGATGGTTTTGTGTGAAGATGGTCTATGGGAGAGGGGTGCAGGAGGGTGAGCAACGGGGTGGCCCCCTTCCTGATGTCCAGCCTTCAACCAGGCCTAACCAGTCTCCATCCACCACTACCCTGTACCGCCTAGCTGAACCTGTTCTCTGATTTACCAGTTCCTCTTTCAGTGCATCTCACTTTTTCCAAATAAAAGGTGTTGCTATGGTACCCATTGCTGGAATGCCAATTTTCCACCTTTTTCATTATCAGCTATGTTGTTTCTTGGTTCACATATCTAGCCTGCATCCAAGAGTGAATGGCGTAAAGTGTTCTGGCAGTCGCAGGGAATTTCTAGATTTCTCCATCTGCCAGTGGTGTGCTGCAGGGATTAGGGTATATGTTATTGTAAGGAACTGCCTTTTCTGTCAACTATTCCTATAGCTGTAACCTCACAATGGAAGCTGTCTCTGTAAATTTAGTAGTATTTTGTTAAAAGAGTAACCCCAGACATTGTAGGAGCACAGCTGGTTGGGAGGTTTGGTTTTTAAACATTTTCTGTGTGTGTTTTTTGTCACAGTTGACAGAAAGAAAATAACTAGATGACAACATGACAGGCACCCCTTATTCCTCGTGGTGTTTTGCTAACCTTGTGAAAAGTTTGGTTCAGTGAAGCATCATATCTCCAACAGTGGCACAGTGGTTAGCACTGCTGCCTCACAATGCAAAGGATCCGTGTTTGATTCCTGGCTCGGGTCACTGTGTGGAGTTTGCACGTTCTCCCTGTGTCTGCGTGGGTTTCCTCCAGGTGCTCCGGTTTCCTCCCACAGTTTGAAAGATGTGCTGGTTAGTTGCATTGGCCATGCAAAATTCTCCCTCAGTGTACCAGAACGGGTTCCAGAATGTGATGACTAGGGGATTTCACAGTAACTTAATTGCAATGTCAGCATAAGCCTATTTGTGATGCTAATAAATAAATAATAAATGGCCTCAGGAACAGTGCACGTTCCTGCTTTGCTTTTGTCCCGCTTATTATGAGAACCCGGATTGTTTGGTCAGTATGGGCAAATAATATCGATAGACTCTTTTGCTTCCTGACTAAACAACCTTCCTGGTGACACTGTACTTTGCCCTATTATTGTGGATACACAAAAGAGGTGAAATACTGAGAGCTGTTAATAAACTGTTTGGTTACAACCCAGGTACCACGCGATGATCCCAGGTGTCTAGTGCATGAGATTGCAGCAGGTCCATTATATTTACCCTTGTATTTTTCACTCATTGAGATAGAATTACAAATAAATTACAGCAACAGGCCATTTGGCCCAATCTGACTTTGTTGGTCCTCATGCTTCACAGGACTGTCCTCACCCCTTACTTCAGCCAACACTATCCCCCTATTCCTTGTGTAGTCATCCATTTTTCCTTAAATATCTTCCAATTCTTCGAGGTTTGCGCACTTGAAATTTTGGAACAGGCTGTTCTTAGTTAAAACACCAGTGAGGGTGAAAATTGGGCAGTAGGTAAGCGATTGATTGTGGTAGGTTATTGGTAAATGTTGAAGTGGAATTTTGGCTCCCCTTTACACTTAATGTGATTTAATAGTGTGATGATTATGATGCTGCAAAAAGCTTGTGTTTTCCTTTGTGCAATGTCCCTTTACAAACAAAATGAGCTGGGGAGCATTCTAAGAAAGGGTTGATTGGTTTCCTTGTGACATCATTAGGTTCCAAGAAATAGCCTTATGACTTGAGGTTCCCATGAGGGTAAACAGCTAAGAAGCAAAGGGTAAATAAAAAGCTAATTGCAACGGAATCGGCTCTATTTGGTCAGCTTGAGATTTCTGTTTGGCAATTCCAAAGACATTGACAATTTTTGTAAAGTAGAACCAAACAAGATTCTATTCAAATTGAACAATTGTCCGCTTGACAACATTCAAACAGATCCTGAAGTTGAAGCAACTCATTGACAATAGATCAGAGATTGTGTCACTACCCTGCTGAAAAGAGCAGACAGCTGAAAGCAGGGAGGTCAACAGATTACACATTGGGAAAGACCGACTGCTGCTGTTTCAGTGTTGCCAGAGCCCACCAGACAATCAAGAGATCAGTGAGGGGAATCTCTATGCTACTGAGGATTGTTATAACCTGATTGAGAGGAGTTTTGTAGCTATGTGTCTTGACAGTATAAGCATGTCCGGAGCCTTTGATGGAATTCAAAGGCTAAAATGACTGAGTGGGAAGTGAGAGATCCTGCATTGTGGAGGTCACGTTGAAAAGACCAAGACATTGCACGTGATGACACATTGGTGCTTTGATTTTGATTTGATTTATTATTGTCACATATATTGGTATACAGTGAAAAGTTTCTATTTTCTGCGCGCTATACAGACAAAGCACACCATTCATAGGAAAGGAGAGAGTGCAGAATGTAGTGTTACAGTCATAGCTTGGGTATAGAGAAAGATCAATTTAATGTGAGTTAGCTTCATTCAAAAGTCAGATGACAGCAGGGAAGAAGTTGTTCATGAGTCAACTGGTACATGTCCTTTGAACTTTGTATCTTTTTCCTGACGGAAGAAGGTGAAAAAGAATGTCTGGGGTGTGTGGGGTCCTTGGTTATACTGGCTACTTGCTGAGGCAACCGGAAGTGCAGACAGAGTCAATGGGTGGGAGGCTGGTTTGAGTGATGGATTGGGCTTCGTTCATGACCCTTTGTAGTTTTTTGCTTTCTTGGATAGAGCGGGAGCCATACCAAGCTGTGGTACAACCAGAAAGAATGTTTTTCATGGGGCATCTGTAAAAGTTGGTGATAGTCGTAGCTGAGGTACCAAAGTTTCTTAGTCTCCTGAGAAAGCAGAGGCATTGGTCGGCTTTTTCAATTATGGCCAGGACAGGATGTTGGTGATCTGGACACTTAACTTGAAACTCAAGACTAAAAACTTAAAACTAAAAGCCTTTGGGATGTAATACAAGTGCTCATAACTTTGTAAGGATTGTTTAAAAAGTTTAAAGTTTATTTATTAGCCACAAGTAAGGCTTACTTTAACATTGCAATGAAGTTACTATGAAATTCCCCTAGTCGCCACAGTCTGCTGCCTGTTCGGGCCAATGCACGTCTTTCAGAATGTGGGAGGAAACCAGAGCACCTGGAGGAAACACACGCAGACATGGACAGAATGTGCAAACTGCACACAGGCAGTAACCCAAGCTGGGAATCAAACCCGAGTCCCTGGCACTGTGAGGCAGCAGTGCTGACCACTGTGCTACCATGTCACTTGTGTTTGTTGTATCAACTATTTAAGATGAAATTTACCTCTTTGGTTGAAATTTCCAACTTCTGTTAATTAATGTTTCAATGATGTTGATCATGGCTCTCTTGTTACAGCAAAAACCTTAAGGAGCAAACTTTACCGTCCCACCCACCACGGGAATTTTAGCAGGTGAGGGTGGACCATGAAAAGGTCCATTCACCTCAGGCGGAATTTTCCGATTCTGGGGCAAGCAAGGTTGGAAAATTCCATAGTTTTCACACTGGTGGTTTTGCGCGGACTCTCTGATAGGTTATGGGTCTCTATGCGGTCATGACTATATTATTCTCCGAAACAGTCCATGAAGACTGAAATTGTGGCCACTCCTCCTTCAAAGTTCAAAAAGAAGAGTTTGCATTTAATATCATGCTTTCGATTACCTGTTTATTCCAAACTACTGTCCAACCTATGAAGTTGTTTTAAAATGTTTTAACTATTGTAACAATTTAACTATTGTAGGAAAACAGGCAACTAGCTTCTATACATGCAAGGTCCAACAAGCAACGATGAAATAAATAACCAGTTGAATTATCTTATTAATGTTAAAAGTTGTTTGAAGATTTGCTACTTCAGAACTGGTCACTTGCTTGTACAAAACTTGAGTATTGCTGAGAAAAAGAGACATGTTATCAAAACATGCACTCATCAGGACAATATCACAATGCCTCTACCAATCAGAATCCACTTGTTGACCAATCAGCACTATCTTGTCATGCAACATAAATTGCTGTTCCCTTTACAATTGACATTCTTGGCATTCTCTACTGATGAGTGCAAAACAAAAAAGCTTTGACAGCATGCTTCTTTCCTGCAGCAATACTTTATAAGCGGCATGGTGGCACAATGATTAGCACTGCTGCCTCACAGCGCCATGGACCCGGGTTTGATTCCTGGCTTGGGTCGCTTTCTGTGTGGAGTTTCTACATTCTCCTTGTATCTGCGTGATTTTTTTTCCAGGTTTTCCAGTTTCCTCCCATTGTCCGAAGATGTGCTGATTAGGTGAATTGGCCATGGTACATTCTCCCTCAGTGTACCCGAACGGGTGCCGGAACGGCGACTTGGGTATTTTCACAGTAACTTCATTGCAGTGCGAATGTAAGTCTACTTGTGACTAATAAATAAACTTTAATGTTGTTGTGCCACTAGTAGTGGCTAGCATACTAAAATAGCGCCTCCCCCTCATCTTTGGTTTAAAAGGTATCTTCTAGATCCATCTGAGAGGACAATTGGGCTTGAGTTTGACATGTTATTCAAAGAATGGTACCTCTGACAGTGCAGTACTCCTTCAGTATTGCACTGCCTAGATGATATGAAAATTTTCGGATAAGGGTCACTCAATGTAAGTGTGAATCCAGTTGAATATCCTATGTGCCCATAGACCATGCATGTTGAACAGGCATTAGCAGTAGCAATTGAAAATTGATTTTTTTTTAAGATTTTAAGTTTACTTTATTAGTGTCACAAGTAAGCTTACATTAACGCTACAATGAAGTTACTGTGAAAATTTCCTAGCTGCCACACTCTGGCACTTGTTCAGGTGCACTGAGGGAGAATTTTGCATGGCCAGTGCACTTAACCAACATGTCTTTCAGACTGTGGTAGGAAATTGGAGCACTAGGAGGAAACCCACAAAGATACGGGGAGGATGTGCAGACTCCGCTTATAAATTTTATTTATTATTGTCACATGTATTAATACACAGTGAAAAGTATTGTTTCGTGCATGCTATACAGACAAAGCATACTGTTCATAGAGAAGGAAAGGAGACAGTGCAGAATGTAGTGTTACAATCATGGCTTGGGCGTGGAAAAAGATCAACATAATGCAAGATAGGTGCATTCAAAAATCTGACAGCAGGGGGGAAGAAGCTGCTCTTGAGTTGAGTGGTTAGTGACTTCAGACTTCTGTATCGTTTTTCTGATGGAAGAAGGGATGTCTGGGGTATGTGGGGTCCTTGATTATGCTGGCTGCTTTGTCAAGGCACTGCAAAGTGTAGACAGACCCCAGCTGGAATCGAATCTGGGTCCCTGACGCTGCAAGGCAGCAGTGCGATCCACTGTGCCACCATGCCGCCCCATTTCTTATCCGAACAGAATGTTTCCTATGGTACTACTTGACTTCAGGTTGCAAACATTATTACCATGGCTGCCAACACAAAGGCAGGTTAAACCCGCCAATACTGATTGCACCCTCTCAAAATGAGCTTTTATCTGATATGAACTGGAAATGACAAGGAGAGCTGTTGAATGTAAAGTCTGCGATAGGCTTTCTTTATTTGCGCTGTAAATTTGATATTTGCCGCTTGTCACTTCAAAGATGAAACAACTGAAAAACGATTACATAGGAGCCGGGAAGCAAATATCACCAGGATGAAACACAAACAGTTCTTTGCAGCAGGAATCTAAATCATAGTCAAAAATAATATACTATGAACGTTATAATTGCAACCAGCTTAAACAGCAGGTTCTTATATAACAAGGAACAGCAGGGGGTCACCGGGCAGAAATATATGTATAAACACACACACACACACACACACACACACACACACACACACACACACACACACACACACACACACACACACACACCCCCCTACCCATATGTACATACTGATACACAATATATAAACATACTAACACACAAAAACCTAAGGAATTCATGGGTTGAGGATGGGGTGACTCAGCAGGATTCCCAAGTATTTTGAATGACTCTTATCAGAAGGTTGCATGTGTGAGAACGCGATTAATCTAGCTGATGACGCCACTCATGGTCAAGTTTCCAGTTGATAAGCATTGTCCAGACTTTACACTTCTCCCTTACGTTGCCTTCAAAAAGTTGTAGGTTCAAGCCTCATTGCAGAGACTTGAACAGAGAATCTGGGTTTACATTTCAATGCAGGGCTGAGTGAAGACTGCGCCATTGGCAGTACCACTTCTTAGGTGATATGTTAAAGTGAGATTCTATTGATATACAAATATTCAGGTACAAATGCAGTGATCATCCACTCAGAGGCTTTTCCCCAGGACGGAGGTGTCAATTACAATGGGTCACAGGTTCAAGATGAGAGGGAGAAAGCTTAAGGGAGATGTGCAGGGGAAGTTTTTCACACAGAGAATGATGGGTTTCTGGAATGTGTTGCCAGAGTAGATGATGGAAGCAGGTATATTAGCAACATTAAAGGCATCTGGATGAACAGGGAGGGAATAGAGGAATATAGGCTGAGTTAGGGCAGTTTTCTTTTAGTTTAGTTAATACATCATGATCGGCACAGGCTTGAAGGGCCATAGGATGCGTTCCTGTTCCGTACGTTTCTTTGTTCTTTACGGAGGAACTTTGACTTCATGTCAGGAATTCGGCCACTGCCAATAATAGAACATGCTATGGGATTGTTATCAATTGTGTCAATGCTGAATACAAGTAGTCCATACTGGCAAAAGCTGGAGATAGGAAGGCAAGCTGAGATGGTGGAAAAGTGCACAGAAAACCCACTGGAAGAAATGATAACTAATACACATGTCTGGGAGTGGCAAAGACATGTATGATAGTAAACTCTGGTGATACAGTTAGCCATGATATTGCAAAGTCATTTTTCTCCTAATGTGTAAGGGCATAATACAAGATTTTTTATTTGATTTATTATTGTCACATGTATTAGTATAAAATGAAAAGTATTCTTTCTTGTGCACTATACAGACAAAGCATACTGTTCATAGAGAAGGAAAGGGGAGCTAAGATGTAATGAAAGATCAACTTAATGCAAGGTAGGTCAATTCAAAAGTCATTAAATAGTTTGCAAGAAGTCGCCGCACTCTGGTGCCATCTTGGATCAAAATGGCTAGGGCAGCATTTGTCATCCATCCTTAATTGCCCTTGAAAAAGAATGCTTTCTATATTGCATCATAGAAAGTTGTAGAGAGTTGGAGAGAGTTGTAACTGATGTGCCAAATTTCCTTAACCTCCTGAGAAAGTAGAGGCATTGGTGGTCTTTCTTAACTATAGTGTCAGCATAGGGGGACCAGAACAGGTTGTTGTTGATCTGTCACCTAAAAGCTTGAAGTTTTTGACCATTTCTACTTTGTCCCCATTGAAGCAGACAGGGGCATGTTCCCCACTATGCTTCCTGAAGTTGCTGACAATCTCCTTAGTTTTGTTGGCATTGAGGGAGTGATTATTGTCGCTGCATCAGTTCACCAGATTCTCTATCTCATTCTTATACTGTGTCTTGTCATTGTTTGAGATCCGACCCACTGCGGTGGTGTCATCAGCAAACTTGAAATTCGAATTGGAGGGGAATTTGGCCACACAGTCATAGATGTACAAGGAGTATAGTCAGGGGCTGAGAACTCAGCCTTATGGGCGCCGGTGTTGAGGATGATCATGGAGGAGGTGTTGTTGCCTATCCTTACTGATTGCGGTCTGTGGGTTAGGAAGTTCAGGATCCAGTCGCAGAGGAAGGAGCCAAGACCCAGGTCACGGAGTTTGGAGATTAATTTCGTAGGAAAATGGTGTTGAAGGCTGAGCAGTAGTCCATATATATGAGTCTGATATCTGTGTCTTTGTTATCTGGTTTTCCAGGGTTGAGTGCAGGGCCAAGGGGATGGTGTCTGCTGTGGACATGTTGTAGTGGTAGGCGAACTGTAGTGAATCCAAGCAGCTTGGGAGTCTGGAATGGATTCGTGCCATGACTAGCCTTTCGAAGCACTTCATAAAAATGGATGTAAAGCCAAGCAACAGCTTGCGATAATCAAATATCTGCGCTTGTCCAAACCACAAACAAAACTTTGTCCTATAGCGCTTTCTTAATGTTCCTTCCTATGCTCTAGAAATAATAATACTCAAAATCAGAGTGGAAAATTTACTTACAGTCAGCTTCTTTCAGGCTCAAGTGACAAGGAAGCTGTGAGAGGAGGCGCCACATGTTATAAACTGTGTATAAACCATTATTAATGCACAAATCACCAATAAATACACTTTCTTGTCATTTTGATACTAAAGTCCATTCTAGCCGTGAATAAGGTTTGGAATTCCAAATGAAATTTGCATTTCCTCTGGTGGAGACTACCAGCAGGCATTTTGAGAAATATGTTACGGATTACATTCTGCTGACTGTAAAGTGGCTCTCACTAATGGCAGGAATTCGTAAACAAAGTCTAAAGCATGGCTTTACTGACTGGGAAAAATAATATTTACCATATTTAGCCAATGATTTGAATGAAGAAGAACTAGTTCCTCTTACATAAACATCAGTACTAATCCAAAGTAAACTAACTGAATGGTCAAATGTGAATATATAACGGAGACCTAGTTATATTGCCTCTGTATGTTACAATTTGGTGCCCCTTTGCCCCATCCAACTTAGGCTGTCACATTCTGAAAGTCATATACATAGATGCAAATACCTGTGCCATACGTGCACTTGATTTGTTGAAATGTCGTCATCATAAAATTGTAACAAGGCATATCTGAAGAGTCCAGACATGTGCCATGGAGAAAGTTGAGGTAAGCAATATTCAAAACCCACGTAATAAAATTGGATTGATGACAAATGGTGGCAAATGGCATAGAAAACTGTTTAATTGGAAATCAACAGTCTTGTGTCTTCCAACTCATTGCAGCAATAATACGACTGAAAATCCATGACGTAGGCAGGGCCCAGCTTGCTGTGGAAGGCCCAAATCGTAGAATCCTAGAATCCCTACAGTGCAGAAGGAGGCCATTTGAGTCTGCACCAACCACAATCCCACCCAGGCCCTATTCCTGTAACCCCACATATTTATCCCACTAATCCCCCTGACATCAGGGTCAATCTAGCATGACCAATCAATGTAACCCACAGATCTTTGGCCTGTGGGAGGAAACTGGAGCATCCAGAGGAAACCCAGGCAGACACGGGGAGAATGTGCAAACACCACACAGACAGTGACCCAAGGCTGGAATTGAAGCCTGGTCCCTGGCGCTGTGAGGCAGCAGTGTTAACCAATGTGCCTGTATAAGAGTAGTGGGCAGCATTGGCCAGTTGAAAATTCCTTCAGCTGCTATCTTGCCTTTTTCCCTGTGGTGAAGACTCAGTATTGGAAACAAGGAGTCCAATGATTCAGATAAAAGTGCTGGGCACTACTGTTGAGATCATATCCAGCAATGACCCTGACTGGTGTAGGTAGGAATTCCAATCATTTCTTCATGGAAAAAAACAATTCCACTGTGTTGTGTATTGGCTTAACAAAGAAGCATTGACCTTAAGTGAGGCTTAGGTCATGGGGGGACAAAGGTCTTTCTTTCTCTCTACATAACTGAACACAGTTTAAAAGTGATTTGGGCCTTCCATGGCAAGCTGGGCCCTGCCTACATTGTGGTCTTTCAGGCTTATTATTGTTGCAATGGGTTGGAAGATACAAGACTGTCCCAATATTTTTAAAGCAGCAAACAGAATTTCTTTGAACAAAATGATTAAACTTACTATTGTAGTTTCCTTTCAAATATTTGAAATATACTGAACCATTTTTCAGCTGTAAGTTTGTTCCTTAGAAAAGTATGTGGATGGATTTCACTGAGTTGCCCAGCGTTACCATCCTGACAGTGCATTGAAGATATTGATCCATTTCTCATTTGTCCATACTGCTTTGGAACTGGGTAGACATATTACACTGATACACCAAGGCAGGAAATATCACAATATTAGGTTTGTTTCACAAGTTACATTGTGGCTACTGGTTGAGGTTTGCTACCGCACGAAGGAGATTTCCCTGACAGGCTGGGACTCAGAATAAATTGAATGGCCCTGAGTCTGGAAACTTCTGGAAGTGAGAAATATTTTTGTGGCAGGGAGAAATACCAAACTGCCACACTGCTGGATGCACCATGGCTTGGAAGAGATCCGGGGTGGCACGGTGGCATAGCGGTTAGGATTGCTGTCTCACAGCACCAGGGATCCGGGTTCACTTCCGGCCTTGAGTTAGTACATTCCGTTATGTGTGGAGTTATTACATTCTCCCTGTGTCAGTGTGGGTTTCCTCCGGGTGCTCCAGTTTCCTCCCACAATCCAAAGAAGTGCAGGTTAGGTGGAATGGCTAAGCTAAGTAGCCCCTTAGCATCCCAAAATGTATAGGTTAGAGGGATTAGCAGTGGTCAATGTGCAGGGGTTATGGGGAAGGGTGGGGAGAGGGCCTGGGTAACACACTCTGTCAGAGAGTAGGTGCAGACTTGATGGGCCGAATGGTTTCCTTCTGCACTGTACGGATTCTATGATCCTATGACAAGCTTTATGGATATTAAAACTCCCAGACTGCCACAGTGTAACGTGTGTGTAAGACGTCTGAGGAGAAAACTCCCAGTTTTCCTCTATCGGGAATTCCCGCACCATATATTGGAATGAAAGCTTCCTCCTGAATCAATTAATTAAAGTATGATTTGGAGCCATTGATACATTACAGGGTTTTTCATCTTGTACGTTGCATTCCGTTGCTGTTGTGGCATCTATCTGACCTGAATTTGCATAAAAATATGCAAATATACACATTGAGCATATATCCTAACGTCATCATATCCTCACACAATGTCACAGTTGGCTGGCATGCATGGAAACATGAAGCATACTTGCTCACAATTAAATGGCAATTAAGCCCTTTAAAAGATCAATTGTACAGAATTTTACACTACCTGTGCAATCTTGTTGTTGTCATTACAAGCAATGTAGGCAGGTAGCCATTCCTTTTTGATGGATTTCTCAGGGGTTGGATGTATTGCACACTAGGCAGGCCTAAACTGGCCAGCCAGCTGAAATTGCATTTTGAACGCAATGTCGCCCAGGAGAAAAATCCAATTTGATACCCAGCCTTGGCCTACAAGGGTTTCAGTGCCAGTTTGGCACACATATTCTTAAATCCCTGAGTGCCACTAGAAACGGCCACCCTTCAACACATATCCTCACCGTACCATGCCAACTCGGTTCTCATCCTTGGTGAGTGCAGATCACTAAACATATTGTGGCATAAGATCCATAAGTTGTGTACATCATTCTCACTGGCCTGAACTGTCATCTCTGACCTAGCCTTCTTGATGAGATGCCATGGCCCACTCTTCCCATCCCACAGCATTAAAATATCTTGTCTGGCACCTACTGCCTCCAGCAGAATGCCAAGGCACTCATCAAAGAAGCAGTTAAGAGTGCACATTGGCCTTGCCCTGCGACCTGGCATGCCATGACTCCCGTGAACTGAGAGAAAATCTATTCTGGACAGCTTTCCCAAATCCTGACAGCCTTCAGGAAGTTGTCCTTGTTCTATTTAAATCCCATGCCAAGTTCTCATTGGACCTAGTACCCGACAAACTCCCACCCCACCGCTAGGTCCACCTGACCAACCAAAGGATACGGTCCCCGCTGGGCAGGCCTTGACTGTCCAAGCAGCCTGAAATCACATTCCTAATTCAATGTCGGCCAGGGTCATGTTTCACATCCACTTGTAGGCCCGCCAAATGCATGCACCCGACAAGCGTGAAATCCAGGTCAGTATGTGTGTACCCTGAGTTACTGTTTGCAGCTGTTATTAAATCTGTGATGACTAACATCCAAACAAGGTAAAGTCTGAGTGTTGGAGTTTTCCCTGATGTAGCTGACACAGAAATAACACTCAATCTATATCTGAGTCTAGGGCCAGGATTTTACAGCCCTGCCTGTCTGGGGCGATTTTACTGTCCCGCCGAAGTAAAAGGCAATTTAAAGGGCCCACTGCATCTGCTGGGTGGGAGACACAATCCTGACCTGCATCTCTATCTATATCCGTGCAATGTAGCTAGGTTTATTTATTAAATTGTGATCTGAGGGGAAACAGTTTTAGTTCCTTCTGATTCTGCAGCGTATGGAAATTACAATTCATCATCTAGAAACCAGATGAAGAACTTATTCCCGCTCAAACTCTCCCCTCTGTCCTATCTTTTTTACCCTCTATATTTACCATGGCTAACCCTGCTAACCTATGTACTTTGGGACACTAAGGGGCAATTTAGCATGGATAACCCATCTAACCTGCACATCTTTGGAGTGCGGGAGGAAACCAGAGCACCCAAATGAAACTTGCACAGACATGGGGAGAACAAACAAACTCTACATAGTCACCCAAGGCTGGAATTGAATCTGGGTCCCTGGCACTGTGAGGCAGCATTGCTAACTACTGTGCCGCTATCCACTGACTCTGTCTACATTAGGTGAATTGTAGTGGGCCCAGGCAATCTGGGAGACTGGAGTTGATCTGTGTCATGACTAACCTTTCAAAGCATTTCATAATGATGGATGTCAGTCACTGGGCAATAGTCATTACAACTTATTGCCTAGCTTTCCTTTGGCACAGGGATGGTGGTCATCTTCTTGACACAGGTAGAAACTTCAGATCGGTGCAAAGAGAGGGTAAAGGTGTCTGCAAATATACCCTCCAGCTGGTCCCCGCAAGATTTGAGTGTTCGTCTGGATATCACATCTGGGCTTTTCATGGGTTAACTTTCAAGAAGGCCAATTGATGTCTGCGATGGTGATCTTGGCTACTGACTCGACCGAGGCTTCCAGGGCGTATGACAACCCATTGCTGACCTCTTTCTCAAAACGAGAAATGAATGCTTTGAACTCATCAGGGAAGGGTGCATTGTTGCCAGGGGTTTCTACTCATCTTCACTTTGTAGCTTTTAATGTTCTGCAGACCTTGCCATAACCAATGGATGCTTGTGTGGCTAGCCTGGGGCTCTAGCTTGGTCCAGTATTGTCTCTTGGCATCTTTGATGGTTCTCTGTAGATCTTTTCTGGATTTCTCGTATAGGTCAGGGTCACCCAACTTAAATGCCTCAGAATTATAGAATCATAAAATCATAGAATCCCTGCAGTGCAGAAGGAGGCCATTCAACCCATTAAGCCTGCACTGACAACCGCAGATGGTGAAACTTGAAATAAATTAAAAAAGTATCTGGAATTAAGAATCTACTGATGACCATGAAACTATTGTCGATTGTAGGAAAACCTACTTGGTCCACTAATGCCTTTTAGGGAAGGAAATCTACAGTCCTTATCTGGTCTGACCTACATGTGACTTCAGAGCTACAGCAGTGTCGCTGACTCTCAACTGTCCTCCCAAGAGCAACTAAGGATGGGTAATAAATGCTGGCCAGCAGCGATGTCCGTGTCCCACGAATGAATAAAAAAAACCCTCCCACTTCAGTAAGCAGAGGATGTTCATATTCATCCATGGTTTCCATTTGGGGAACACTTGGATTAACTTTGTTGGCACACAGTTTTCTACACACTTACTAATGAAATCTGCTTCTGTAGTGGTGCACTTATTGAGATAGGTCACTGAGTTCTTGAATATTGACCCATAGGATATCATCTGTTTCAAGCCAACATTGCATGACTGTTTTTTTATCAGATTCTCCCAATTCAAATACACAGGAGCCAGAGACAATTGCAAAGGAAGGAGGTATGGCTCCTAGATACCTAATCAACACAGGAAGGAAGTAGAAAGCAATGAAGGTGATCAAGGCAGAAGAGACAAGTGGAAATCCCGCATATCTAGTACAATCTGACTCACTATGAACAATGCCCTAGGACATCTGACTGTCAAATATAGAAAGGCTTGGATCAGATAAATTCTAACCACTAAACTCAAATATAATGGTCCAGTAGGACCAAGGGAAAGTAAATTTCAATTGGAAAAAAAAATTAATTTCAAGCAGTAAGTGATAATTGTCTCGGTCAGGTAGTAAATTGTAAGGGTCCTCAAGCTTGCTGTGTGGCAAGAGTTACTTAAGGCATAGGCTTCAATGATGATGTTTCCTCAACCTTGACTTTCCTGATGATTGTATTTTCATAAATTGCAGTGATTGCAGACTTGACATTGATTGATAGGAAACTGAGTGTAAACTAGAACAGGCACATGTTGGAATGTCTTGTGTTAACGACACCTTTGATATTTTTTGCGCTTTAAAAATAATTATAATTATCCAATAATTTGAAGTAATGTAAGAAAAACAAAGTGGGAATTCAGTGCCGAGAGAATTGAATTATCAGATGATATGAATTAAGTGCCTTCAAATTAAGAGTAGTGATAGGTAGTCCTGCAGATGAGGTTTAAACATTAAAAAAACTTTGAATCTTTAAACTTTAAAAGAACTTTTAAACTTTAAAGATGGTATGATGGCACAGTGGTTAGCACTGTTGCCTCTCAGGGATCCATGTTCTATTCCCAGCTTGGGTCACTGTCTGTGCAGAGTCTGCACTTTCTCCCCATGTCTGCGTGGGTTTCCTCCAGGAGCTCCAGTTTCCACCCGAAAGACAAGCTGGTTAGGTGCATTGACCATGCTAAATTCTCCCTCAGTGTGCCTGAAAAGCTGCCGGAGTGTTGCGAGTAGGGGATTTTCACTGTAACTTCATTGCTATGTTAATGTAAGCCTACTTGTGACACTAATAAATAAAACTTTAGAAGGCTGCTGTATTTTAATAACTCAACTGTAGATGTTCCCTCCATTTGACTGCCTTACCTTTTCAAGGAACAGCCAGGAAAATCTACCTTATCTCTATCAATATCCAATACCACTCAACAATGAAGATATAAATGTTCTGGCAAGTGGTCCTGCAATTAACTCATGAATCATAGGACCCCTACAGTAGAGATGGAAACCACTCAGCCCATCAAGCCTGCATCGACAACAATCCCACCTGTGCCCTATTCATATATCTCCACGTATTTACCCTGGTGGCATAGTGGCACAGTGGTTAGCACTACTGCCTCACAGCACTGGGGACCTGGGTCCCATTCCCAGCATGGGTCACAGTCTGTGTAGATTTTGTACGTTCTCCCTGTGTCTGCTGTGGATTCCTCTGGGTGCTTTGGTTTCCTCCCACAGTCTAATGATGCGCTGGTTAGGTGCACTGACCATGCTAAATTCTCCTCAGTGTATCCAAACAGATACCGAAATGGCGACTAGGGGGTTTTCACAGTAATTACATTGCAGTGTGTACGTAAGCCTACTTGTGACTAATAAATAAACTTTGCTAATCCCCCTGATGCTATGGGGCAATTTGGCATGGCCAATCAACCTAACCCACACATCTTTGGACTGTGGGAGGAAATCCACGCAGACTCCACAGACAGTGGTCCGAGACAGGAGTTGAACCGGGGTCCCTGGTGCTGTGAGGTGGCAGTGCTAACCACTGCACCATCATGCTGCCCATAATGTACTTCGATTTAACTCCACACCAACTTGTGTAAGTGCTTTCGGAAAGCAAAACAATGAGGGAAAAAAGGGAAATAGGTCAATTTGCTAGAATCCCAGATTGTGCAACAGCTTTGCTTCGACGTTGGCACAGATTCATTGGAATGATGGAAATCCGAGAAAAATGCAAAAGTGGAAGTGAGTAAGAATGAGTGATCCTCAATAAAGAAAGAGAATGGAAAACAGATGAAAAGTGAGACAAACGTGAGAGAGAGTTAAAGAAGAAGCAGGGGAGAAAGAAATAAAAAACATGAGATTGATAGATGCAGGAAATTTGATCAACATTGAACTCTACAGCATTCTGGAATTAATATTTTCAAAGACCTTTGAGTTTTTATTCTACTTCCTCTGTCCTAGACATGTTCGCTTTTTCTATTTGGTTAGTCCTTCGAAGCAAAGATGATCATGTTGGCCATTTTGGTAGCTTTGTGATGGCTATGTAGGTCACTGCTCTGATCTGCTTCTGGAACACTCTGCTGCAACTAGGATATGATATCACAGGTGATTGAGTTTTGGATAATTTGCTGGTTTTGTACTTCCTCTCCTTGTGTTTACTCTCTTCCCCTTGCTTTCGAAGGAGGCTGTATTTTTATTTGTTTGGTTATGCCAAGGGCGGTGACTCTAGGCGAGCTTTTCCTGGATAGAATCATAGAATCCTACAGTGCAGGAAGGGTAGATCTATATTTCTTTTAAATTCATTCGTGGGACATGGGCATCACTGATTAACAGCAGCACGGTGGTGCAGTGGTTCGTACTGCTGCCTCACAGCACTAGGGACCCGGGTTCGATCCCCTGCTTGGGTCACTGTCTGTGTGGAGTTTGCACATTCTCCCCATGTCTGCGCAAAGTCTTTATGAATATAATGTGATTGGGGCCTGATCTGCTATTATGGATCTGAGCCCTGAATAGGGAGAGCAGTGTTGGCTCCTCCACCAGACCAGAATTGCCAGAAGTTAGATTAAGGTCCTGAAAAGATCCAGTAAAATGAGCTTTTAATTTTGTTTTGTGTGGCCCTGTAGTTCAGCAGGTGCAGGATTACTCCTCCTCACCCCTTAAGGAAACCTGGATCCTCCCATGGTTGCCCTGGCCCTTCTACTTCAACCCAATTATAATCATGTCCAAAGTCACATGTCCCCAACAGTAGCACTGCCCCCCGCCCCCTGCCATTTCTCTGATTGCTGTCATCCATTCCAACGGATCATTTCTGTGGGTTTTTATTTATTCTGGATTACCAGTCTATGTCACTGCCTCCTTTTATGCTGCCCATGTTCACATTCCCACCAGATGGTCAGACTATGAACAGTGCTGGGCTTGAGCAGGAATTCAATGAGGTCTGAGGCTCAAAGCCTCTATGTTTTCCATGATGTGAGCGTTTTGTATGGCCAGGCCCTCAGAAAGTGTCGACTTCATCTCTACTTAAAGTCAAGGTTGTTTTCTATATAAGCATCTTGGTGAAGAGGTTATGAATGGTTAAAGTTAAAATTTAATTATTAGTCCCAAGTAAGACTTTCATTAACACTGCAATTAAGTTATTGTGAAATTCCCTTAGTCGCTACACCCCGGCACCTGTTTGGGTCAATGCACCTAACTAGCACATCTTTCAGACTGTGGGAGGAAACTGGGGCACCCAGAGGAAACTGTTGTGCCTGCTGCACAATCTGTTTTAACCCTTATATGGTGGACAAATAACTGCAAGTAGACGTCTTATTAGTACAACCAATATTTAATTAAGACACATAATCAATAATCACCCACCCTACAACAATAAGTTATTTTACAGAAAATACTAGAATTCAAGTCCAATATAAGACCGTGACTTTCTTTGAGTGACTGGCAAATATCAGAGCAGATATTGGCCTTTATCTGTGCACTGGTCTCGCTCATCCTCTGCATAATCTGGTCCTTTGGTCTGGTCTGGCACTCTGTCTCTGGTCTTCCTTCCTTCTTGGATGTGGTGGCTCTCCTCGTGCTGGTCATCGCTGGCGATGGTCACCGTTGTTGTAGCTTGTTCGTGGGGTCAGAGAGAGAGAGATTCCTGGTTGTGCAGCACCCTTTATACACCATTGGGCTTCGCACCTCTTTTGGCCATTGCCAATCAATTGATCAGGACTTGATCACCCTGATTGATCAAGTCCAATGGGGTGCTGCCACACCAATCTCTGGGTGTGTCCCAACAGCCATGCCTGCAGGTGGTGGGGGTGCGTAGGGTTCATGCCTCCCTCCCAAATAAGAGGTTACAGCGCCCCTATGTCTGGTAAACAACCCAGTTTGACCAGAAAGTCTCTTTTGTCCTGGAGATAATCCATATCCTGTGTATTCACTCATTTGGGTTGCAGCCTGTTTATCTCTGTCCTTTAGGCTGCAGCCTGTTGTTTTAGTTCTTGCCAAATTGTCCCAGAGTGCTTTACAAATTGGCATTTTAGATGGCCTGTTTGGGCACAAAACTGACACAGACACGAGGAGAATGTGCAAACTCCACACAGACAGTACCCAAACAGTACCTGGTACTGTGAGGCAGCTGTGCTAACTACTGTGTTACCGTGCTTTCCATAATATGGCAAATTACATTGCTTGGCTGTAAGCATTGCAACAAAATATTTTGTTTTCCAGTTTTTCACCCCCCTCATCTTCCTTTATTTTAATGGTTGCAATCACATTTTCAATTTATGGACAAAGAACAAAGGACAAAGAACAACACAGCATGGAAAACAGGCCTTTCGGCCCAATGAGCCCGCGTCGCCATTTTAACATTGTGAGTTCCCTCTTCCACCCGTGACCCTTGTCTACACTTATGGCACTCCACATTGGAAACCAGATGGAGGGGAGACTAATTTAGGGACAAAATGTCAATCATCCCCAATACTTTGCTCAAATCAATAATTTTCATGCGTAATCTGAGATCATGAGTTCTGTTGGATATGGAAGCGTCATAGCCAAAATTGATCTTGTCTGCGTCCTCCCAGGTATAATTGGATCACAGTCAGGAGTGGGAATCCTGATTGATTTTTCCTCGCTAATGCCATTGAGGCTGATCGTAGTGCACCTACCACTGTCCCCTATGTAGATCAGCTACTTGGTACACACCCGGGGCTGGCTTCTCAAATCACCTTTGAGGGCAGGCGCAGATATGAGGGCAGATCACAGGTTTCATTGTGGAAGGTGTCTCTAGATCTTGACAACCTCACAGGGCCAGGGACCTGCATTTGATTCCCGGCTTGGGTCATTGTCTGTGTGGAGTTTGCAAGTTCTCCCTGTGTCTGCGTGGGTTTCCTCTGGGTGCTCCGGTTTCCTCCCACAGTCTGAAAGATGTGCTAGTTAGGCGCACTGATTTGAACAGGTGCTGGAAAGTGGCGACTAAGGGAATTTCACAGTAACTTCATTGCAGTGTTAATGTATGCCTTACTTGCAACTAATAAATAAACTTTTACAAACTAAATTTTCAAAGTGGGAGCAGGAAAGAGATCAGGAACCCTTCAACTAATGGCCATATTACATGCTGTCAGCAGTAAAGAATTTGGTGGAGATACCACATAAATGAATGAACTAAAGTCACATGCATTACACTGAGCACAGGCACGAATATGGAGGGGAGGACCGCTAGAGAATTCTCATAAAATTCCTTGAGGATGGAACTGGGGGAGACAAACTGCAATTTTCACTCTGTAAATTGGTGAGCTCAGTCTGGTGCACAGTAGTGCACAACTGAGAGGTTCAGTTTGGGCAGAAGTTGAAGTTTATTGTTATATGTATTGCAAAAAAGGTCAGGACCTAGGTGATCTTTTGCTAGGCCATGTTTACTACCTTTTATTTCACTCTTAGGCCACTTCTGTGTTGGATGAAACTACTGATCCTCCAAGGTGCTGCTGGCTCCACTCCTCTACAAGAAGCAACAGGCCCCATCATGGCTCCCATCTGACATTGCCACTCATGCTCCGCAGACAGCTCCCACCTCCTGCTAATCCTCTGATCCAATTTGGGCATTTACTTATGAACTTTATGTCACATGAATGTTGCAGATACTGTGCAGGGTTGGTACTGGAACATTATCTGGGCCTTGGGTTCCAGATGCCACACTGGAAATCAATCTCGTGGGATCAAATCTGCTGCACTCTGGTCTATATGAGTTAGCTACAAATTGTATTGCATTCTGTCTTTGGTCATTAGGGGAGCTTGCCATTGAAGTTAAAAATATATAATAGTTCCAGTTGTAAACTGAAAACAGATGGAATCCATCTGACTATGAATATTACATGCTGTCAGCAGTAAAGAATTTGGTGGAAATACCACATAAATGAATGAACTAAAGTCACATGCATTACACTGAGCACAGGCACGAGTATGGAGGGGAGGACCGCTAAAGAATTCCCATAAAATTAGCAGGAAACAATACTAAATAGAATAAATTACACTGGCAAAAGCAAGATTATTCTTATTTGCTTTTGACACTAAAGGAGAAAGGATTTCCTGAAGGTTAATTTTGTCAATGTACTGCTTCTGTAAGAAGATAGCTAGAACACAGTGAAGACCCAAGTTCAATTCCTGGGCTTTCCTTTGAGAGTTCAGCACCCCAAGGACATCAGCACAAATCCACTGGACTTGGAAGGAGAAAGCAATTAGTCAGGGCTGCCAATTTGAATAGTTATTCAGTGAACCCTGACTGAAAGAGCTTACATGTGCTTGGCAGATGAGGACAGGATCTGGTACTGTAGCTGTAGAGTCTAAATTCACATGTGAAAGATTGCCTGTGGAATATGAATGATGCCCTGGAGCAGTGCTCCAATGCTAATTATATTGCCAATATGGTTTGTGAGATCACAAGATAATTCTAGATGAGAAAGAGATAATTCTGGCTGTTTGAGAAAGTCAATACGCTCCATCTTAATATACTCAAAGATTCTCCAGCACCACTTCTATTTCAGTTGTGGCTGAGTCACAGTGCTCGGGACCCAGGTTCAATTCCAGCCTCGGGTTGCTGTCTGTGTGGAGTTTGCACATTCTCTCTGTGTCTATGCAGATTTCCTCTGGGTGCTCCAGTTTCCTCCCCCAATCCAAAGATGTGCGGGTTAGATTGACTGACCATGCTAAATTGCTCTTTAGTGTCAAGGGATTAGCAGGGTAAATGTGTGGGGTTATGGGAACAGGGCCTGGGTGGGTTTGTGGTCGGTGCAGACTTAATGGGCCAAATGGCCTCCTTCTGGACTTTAGGGATTCTATGATTCTAGAATTGCTGCCTCCTCCAGTCTTCCTGCAGGTTCATTCCATTCATTGATCAGTCTTTAAAGAATTTCATTTATGACTTAGAACATAGAACATACAGCGCAGGAACAGGCCCTTCAGCCCATGTTATTGTGTCAAACATGATGCTGAATTAAACTTTGACATGTACTGATATACACTGAAAAGTATTATTTCTTGTACGCTATACACACAAAGCATACCGTTCATAGAGTACATAGGACAGGGTGCAGGATAAATAAATCCCTTCTGCCTGCCCTTTGTCCATGTCCCTCAATTTCTTGCATATCCATGTGCTTATCTAAAAGCCCCTTAAATGCCCCTATTGTATCTGCCTCTACCACCCCTGGCAGTGCGTTCCAGACATCTACCATTCTGTGTAAAAAAACTTGCCCTTCACTTTCCTCCTCACACTTTAAGTGCATGTCCCCTAGTATTAAACATTGTGAACCGTACCTTCCCTGATGCATGGCTGGATTAAGAGGGCATCCAGCCTGTGACCAATAGACCACTGGTGGAAGCTGTTTGTATCTGCTGCCTGCAAAGACCAGCAGTCGGAATACCAGGTTAAAAACCGTCTCTGAGGGAGATTTAGTGCCTCCCGTAACATTACTTTGTTTGCAGGGTTGCAGTTGGTAGCTATGTGGCCCTGCAAGGCTGATGGTACAAGATTTGCATGGAGCCTACCGCAGTTATGGTTACCTTGCAAATAGATAATTTGCATACATATAAATCATTGAACTTACATGTAGAAGCTTGTGGAAGCTTGGCTACCGCTGATTTAGAAGCTCCTGGCTCGAGTCCAATGACAGGACTTGTTGATCACAGAAAAAGAGTTCAAGGGGCTGATAATCAGCTTGGGAATCCTTCCACACTTGCCCCACTATTCCCCAAAGAGTAAAAAAAAAGCAGTATGGGTGCGAAGGTATGCTAAAGATTATTTATCAGTGTCACAAATAGGCTTAATTGCAATTGCAATAAAATCACTGTGAAAATCCCCTAGTTATCACACTCCGGCACCTGTCCGGGTACACTGAGGGAGAATTTGGCACGGCCAATGCACCGAACCTGCACATTTTTCAGAGCATGCGAGGAAACCCACACAGACACAGGGAGAATGTGCAGAGTCCACGCAGTGACCCAAATGGGGAATCGAACCTGGGTCCCTGGCTCTGAGAGGCACCAGTGCTAACCACTGTGCCAGTGTGCTGCCAAACAACATTGACTGTACATACCCCACAAATAAAAGCAAAATTTGCCACCAACCAAATAAGGTGATATTTGTTCATAAACTTGGTCAAAGAGATAGATTTTAAAGAATGTCTTGAAGGGAGAAAGATAGTTAAGACATGGGCCAGAATTTTACCACCCTGCCCACCACAAAAATTGGAGCAGGTGAGGGGCAGAATGGGAACGTCCATTGACCATGGGTGGGATTTTACTGTTTTGGGATGAGTATGACCCATGGAGAAGTTTAGTGAGAGAATTTAGCTATTGGGACTTTGGCAACTGAAGGCACAACCAGTAATAGTAACAAGTGGCAAGAATTAGAGATTACGCATATCTGGCAGAGTCGCAAGGCTAGAGGAGATAGCAGACATAGGAACGGCCAGGGCCATGGTGTGTTTTGGAAACAAGGCCGACGATTTTAAAACTGAGGTGATACTTAATTGGGAGCCAAAGTAGATGAATGAGAACAGGGACAATGAATGGATGGGTCCTGATGTGAATATGGGCACGAGCAGCACGGTTTGGGATTGCCTCAAATTTATGGAAGAGAGAATACTGGAGGCCAGCCAGTAATGCATTGGAATAATCAGGCTTAGAGGTAAATGAAAGGCATGGATGAGTAGCAAATAAGTTGAGGTAAGGGCAGAGCTAGGCAATGTTAGCAAGATGGCAATGTGGTCTTAGAATGGATGGTGGTTAGAAGTTCATTTCAGGATAAATTCAGGGTGGCACGGTAGCACAGTGGTTAGCACTGCTGCTTCTCAGCTCCAGGGACCTGGGTTCGATTCCTGGCTTGGGTCACTATCTGTGTGGAGTTTGCACGTTCTCCTCGTGTCTACATGGGTTTCCTCTGGGTGCTCCGGTTTCCTCCCACAGTCCAAAGATGTGTGGGTTAGGTTGATTGGCCATGCTAAAAAGTTGCCCTTAGTGTCCTGGGATGTGTAGGTTAGAGGGATTAGTGGATAAATATGTAGAGATATGGGGGTAGGGCCTGGGTGGGATTGTGGTCTATGCAGACTCGATGGGCCAAATGGCCTCTCTCTGTACTGTAGGATTTCTATAAATTATGATCTCAGGTTGCAAACAGAGTGTTACAGTATCAGGCAGTTGCCAGGGGAGGAATGAAGTCAGTGATTAGTGAGCAGAAATTGTGACAGGCCCCATAGACAGTAACACCAATTTTCCAAATGCGTACTTGGAGGACATTTCTGCTCATCGGATAGTTCTTTTTATTCATTCACGGGATGTGGGTGTCAGCGGTTAGGCCTGTATTTATTGCACATCCCCAATTTCCCTCAAGAAGGTAGGTGGCGGTGAGCTTTGTGTGCGATTGTGGATGTCAGACAAGCAGTCTGCTGAATTACTGGCACTGGGGTGGTGAAAGACATGGTGGTAAGGTTGGGTGTCGTCAGAGTACATGTGAAAACTGACACAGGTCTTTCGGATTGTATCACCAAGAAACTATATATAGATGAAAATATAGAACTTAATTCAAAAATATAGAAAAAAAACTGGAAAATGGAGAAGATGCATTTTGCCTAAAATTGACTTCCAAAAGTGAGTCAGAAGGTTCCATTCTAACGTTTGTTAAGTGTTATTGGAACAATCACACATCATGCCCTAACATGTATAAAATAGAAGAAGGTTCAAATTATTGGCAATGCTGACTGAGTAAAAAATATTTCAAATGAGGTAATTGCGGTTACTGTTATGAAGAGAAATGATCTGAGTTAACCAATTGTCAAATTTGGACTGGGTAATATACTATTGGATATTTTCTAAAATCTCCAATTTGAGAAACAGAAGTCAATTTTTTCTGCTTGACTCCATTAAACATGCCTTTAAGTAATCACGACATCCACAGGGCAACCATATTAATATAGATACAAGAGCAGGTCAGAGGCTGGCAATTCTGCAGCGAGTAATTCACCTCCTGATGCAGAGTTCTGAGCCTAGCCAGAACTTTGGTTTTACAAACTGAGTGAGATGTGCTGTGATTGACTAGGTAAGTACACAATGGGGAGCCATTGTACACTGATGTGTGTGCCAATGTGTATGCGCATGTGTATGTGTGTGTGTGTGTGTGTGTGGGTATGGTTGTGTGTGTGTGTGTGTGTGTGTGTGTGTGTGTGTGGGTATGGTTGTGTGTGTATGTGTGTGTGTGTGTGTGGTATGGCTATGTTTGTGGATATGGGTATGTGTGTGTACATGTGTGGGTGGGTATGGGCGTGTGTGTGTGTGTGTGTGTGTGTGTGTGTGGGTATGGTTGTGTGTGTGTGTGTGTGTGTGTGTGGGTATGGTTGTGTGTGTGTGTGTGTGTGTGTGTGTGTGTGCGTGTGTGTGTGCGTGTGTGTGGTATGGCTATGTTTGTGGATATGGGTATGTGTGTGTACACGTGTGGGTGGGTATGGGCGTGTGTGTGTTTATTGGGGGGGTATATGTGTGTGTGCGTGTGTGTGTGTGTGTGGGTGGAGTGGGGGGGGATTGTGGAATGGTGCATGTACCCAAATGAAGGCCTATTGCCTACCATCAGATTCTTATTATTTATCTAGTGTTTACTGGTTAATAAATTTGCTTCTTTTTTACTCTAAAAAAGCTTGTTTAATTGGCTCATTATTGCTCACTGCTTAAATAGTTAAATACATTCTGATTTGGAAAAGACCTATCCTTGTGAAAAAGACACTTAAACTGTGACTAGCTGACCAGGTTGAAGAGAGAGGAGCCACTTTTCTCACCTGGTTGTGTGAGTGTTAGCTGTTCAGATGGGGATGTGAGGATGTGCATGGACAGAGAGGAATGGGTAGAGCTGCAAGATGGGTTGCCTGAGGAGTGCTGTGCAGGAAAATATTGGGAAAGTCAGTGTGCAGCTTAACAGACTTGACAACGTTATGCCACACATCTTTCCCACTCTCTTGACATACACCTGCCTCCAGGTTGACGCGCCCACACTCCTGCTGTTGACTTGCTTGGCCACTTCCATCCATGCCTGCTTGAGGCTTTTCCTTTCACCTACTCCTTGGGGAACATCACTGCAGCTCTTCAGCTCCAGTAAGATTCTCGTCCAGCTAAGATTCCGAGTTGGGACCACAGTGGGGTGAGTTCAGCCTTCCTAGGTCTCTTTCCTTCTGTGGTTGCTGAACGCTCACGGATCAAAGGATAGTTTGGCCACTCTGACCCCGTAGGGATCTCTTTGATTGGAAGTTCTTCCTTTGACAGATTCAACACATCTGTCTTCTCTGATTGGTGACAGCCCCAGAAGCAGAATGTTAATGTTGTGGCTGGGTTAAAGAGCCAGAGCTAAGCCTTCTCCTCAGATTCCAGCTGGTTCCTGATTATAGCTGCAGGCCCTGTCATTCCAGCTTGGACTATTCTGTGAAAATTCTGTGATAGGTTAATGACCATTCATCAGAACTATTACTATTTGCCCATCCAAGATAGCGCTGCAGCACAGCGATTTCTTGTGAGCTGAGCGCAGCAAAACCTTTAATTATATATTTTACTCTTGTTCTATGCTTTAAAAACTCTATTCTCACCCTTATAAACTCTCTAACAATACTTTATTTCAATCTCTTATCTTTCTCTACATCTTATCTACAACTATAACACTACATTCTGCACCCTCTCCTTTCCTTCTCTCTTATATACTGTATGCACACCAAGTTGATAGCCAATCTTGGGACCTTGGGTTCATGTCACACTACATGTAACCCCCACCATTGGCCCAGGCTTGCAAAATCCTACTAACTGTCCTGGCTTGAGACAATTCACACCTCTCTAACCTGTGATTATCCCTCTCTCCACTCTCACTGTCTGTACTCACAAAGACTTAGTTACTTGTAAAGACTCGCATTCCAACCATTCTTCACATTCCGATCTATAATTAACGTGCAATTGTGTCTTTGTCCATATATGCCATGTTTGTGAACTAACCTCCACTTACCTGATGAAGGAGCAGTGCTCTGAAAGCTCGTGATTCCAAATAAACCTGTTGGAATGTAAGACTTCTTATTGTACTCTATGTACAGTGCTTTGTCCATATAGCATGTAGGAAACAATACTTTTCACTGTATACTAATACATGTGACAATAATAAATCAAATCAAATATTTACACCTTGGTCTCTAGTGACAGTTTCAGCATTTATATCTGCAACATGAGATGTATGATCAGATTTCTGTAAGTTGTGTTAAGTGTTTGAACACAAACAGCATTGAAATTTAATGTTTGAATGGTTGCGAACATGTTTCCAAGTGATTCCTGTGCCAGTAACATGTTTAAACCAGCCACGTTTTCTGCCTTCTCAGTATTCTGCTAACCACAAATGCTTCTCTTAAAACATAACAGTGTTAAATATTCCTTTCACCCAATGCTCTACCTGCCTTCCTACATCTGTTGAGTCCAGTTTGTGTTTGGATTTAGCTCGCTGCAATGCTGTTTGATCTCTGTTATGGAGTTGCTAAACCCCTAAATGCCCTGAGCAATGTTAATGTGCCCTGTGGCATGTTAAACAAGAACGGGAGGGAGGGGGAGAGAGATTGGAATGATTTATGAATTAAGTTGTTTACGCAGATATAATCTGAATTGTGATTTGTGGTCACAATACAAAACTAAACACAACAGACACAAATAGGCTACCATTTTAATATGGAACAACTGGAAATTCAACACCAGGGTGAATGTGAGGTGACCAGGACACATTTGAACAATAGACTTGTACCAACAAGAGTTTCGGTAGAGCTGGATACAGAATTAAATTCTTGATACCTATTCCTGGTAATTAACTAATCAACATATTCCTCAACTGCTACTTACGACCTTCATAGGTGCTTGGAGGTGCTAAGTTGATTAGAGAGAGAAAGAAATCCTGAATTCCAGCATTTGAAAATGGCCTTTAATGAAGTGTTGCTACTTTACAGAACCTGAAATGGCATGCAAGCACTCTCATTTAATTCCATATACTTGATGAAGGGCCTTTTAATCACACACACCTTACAGTGTTTACCCTTTTCAGCACATTTAAAACATGCTTTAATTGGATATATGTTAACAAGGAAAAGAAAACCTCACATATGCACAGAGCTTTGCACTGACCTCAGAATACTTTGCAGCCAATTATGTACTTTTGATGTGAAGCCACTTTTGTAGTGTAGGGAACCACAGCAGCTAATTTACACACAGCAAGATCTCATGAGCAATAATGAGAAAATGATCCACTAATCTAATTAGTGAAATTGGGCTAGGATAGCAGAAGTTCCCTTCTTCCCTCTGAATATTGTGAGGGAATCCAATTTATGCCTAATTGAGAAGGCAGACTTGATTTAACATTTCATCTGACAGACAGCACCCCTTCATATCGTAATATTCCTCAGTACTTAACTGACTTGTCAATCTAGATTGTGTTCAAATTTCTGAATTGAAAATTGAACCCACAAACTTTCTACTCAGTAGCACTACTGTTGAACCATAGCTGTTGCCTAAGAAACAGAAGTACACAGATGGGTTTTTCATAGAAGCATAGAAAATAGACACAGGAGGAGGCCATTTGGCCCTTCGAGCGTACTCCACCATTCATTTTGATCATGGCTGATCATCAAATTCAATATCACGATTCCCCCTTCCCCCCGTATCCCTTTAGCCCCAAGAGCTAGATCTGATTTCTTCTTGAATTCAATGTTTTGGCCTCAACTACTTTCTGTGGTAGCGAATTCCACGGATTCCTTATTCCCTGGGTGAAGAAATTTCTCCTCACCTCCTTTATCCTAAAACTGTGACCCCCTAGTTCTGGACTCCCCCACCTACCCTGCCTGCTCCTGTTAGAATTTTATAAGTTTCTATGAAATCCCCTCACACTCTTCTAAACTCCAATGAATACAACCCTAACTGACTTAGTCTCTTCTCATATGACAGACCTGCCATCCCAGGAATCAACCTGGTAAACCTCCGCTGTACTCCCTCTATAGTAAGGACATCCTTGCTAAGATAAGGACACAGAAACTGGGCACAATGCTCCAAGTGGGGCCTCACCAATGCAGCCTCTGTACAATTGCAGTAAGACACCCCATGCCTATACTCAACTCCTCAGATATATTTAGGATTCAGCATAGGGACCGCATATTAAAATTTGTTGATGATAAGAAAATAGGGAGTTAGCAAACAGCAAGTATGACAATCAAAAGGAAAACAACATTTGTAGCTACAAGAAATGTCTATACTGGAAAAGAAAATGCTGGAAATCTTCGTCAGAGTGTTTGAAAGTGTGGAGAAGCAGAAATCAATCAGCTGATGTTGCTGGTCTGAAGAACCTTTCCTCAGATTCTTCCATCCTGACACACACGTTTTTTTGGTGCAGCAGGATGGAAGAATCACATGTCGGCCATTACACAGGACTTGCGCATACGTTCCCGACACATGTGCATCTCCCACAGCTGGAGAGCAAGCGCAATTGAGACCGTGCTGGAAACTGCCAGGAAGTGAGGGAAGTCATTTAAATTTGTTTCTGATGTATTATAAATGTGATTATCGGGCCCGGCACAGAATTCTCTGGGCCCGATAGCATCTCCCAGCCCGCCAGGAGTATTTCACTCTGGTGGGGTTTAGAGTAGCTCCCCACTTGCGGGGAACTAGCGGGAGATTTCACCAAAGTGAAGGGGGTACACTCAGGGTCCCTGGGGATGGGGGCAGGTGGTTGGGGGGTGGTGCTTCCCAGGCATGGACACCCTGGCAGTGCCAGCCTGTGCCCCCTAGCACTGAACAAAGAACAAAAACAGCCCGGGAAATAGCCCTTTGGCCCAACGAGCCTGCGCCACCATTTTAATATTACCAGTCCCCCCTCCACCCATGATCCTTATCTATGCTTATGGCATTCCACATTGAGGGAAACTAATTTAGGGACAATTTATTACCTCCAATCAGCCTAATAGCACATCTTTGCCCAAGGGGCAAAGTGTCCATGCCCAGGGAGCTACTTGGCACTGTCCACTGGGCATTGGGCAGTGCCAAGGGTGTGGGGCCAAGGCAGCAGAGCCTGAGGCGGGGGGCCAGGGAGCAGGACAAAGGGGTCAAGGGTGGGCCACGAAGTGGAGCATAGGGTGGCAAGGGGCAGGGCAAATGGAGCAAAGGGGTTGTGGGGAAGAGGTGAGACCAAGGAGTGGGGCCTAGGGGACAATGGATACGACCAAGAAGGCCAATGGGAAGAGCCTACCGGGCTTAGGGAGCAGTCAGCGAGACTGCAGGATTCCACTGCCACTCTGCATTGGGATAGGTCAGGGCTGGAAGGAGGCTGACGATTGGGATGGGCTTGGCGGTGTTGGTCTGTCATGGTGGTCTGCTTCCTGTGGGGAGTTTGGGGTGATGGGTAACTGAAGCTTGGTATGAATTAGATTATGAGCAGCAGAATATGGAGGAGCGTGTAAGATGGAAGATTGGCCAGGAGAACATGGGAATAATGGAATCCTGTTTTAACACAGATGTAGATGAGGGCTGAAGTAGGCAGCCTTGGTGATGGACTGGATATGGGGCTGAATGTTTGGTCAATTTAAATGCCAAGTTTGCATCCCCTGCCTTAGACAGAGGAGAGGGATGAATTGTAAATAGGGAATGGATATGTTGAATATTATATCTACTAAAAAGTACCCAATCTGTTTTGACATCCATAGCTACTTTGATACAATGGAACTTATGTCATTCATACTTCTTTCTTTGTGCAATAGTTTCCATTTGCCAGTGTTAAATTTCAGCTAACGCAGTTACAGGTTCTATCTATCTCAATTTGTCATAGACAGACTGTCTCCTCTTTATGGCGGCGATTTAAACCATAGTCTTCAGCTTTCCCAGTATTTTGTTAGAGGAAATTCCTGCTCCTCCACTACTATAAGCAGCAAAAATCAGAGACAGTGGGGGAGTCAAAAGAGTCCACAGTGAGGTTGAGCTGGGTGTCTTGAATGTACATGGGAATCTGGTGTATTTTCAGATGAGGTTGGAAGTGTTGTTTCTATATGAGAAATTCTGAGTCGTTAAATTTATTATCTTCATATTGCTGAACTCAAATGCTTCATTACAAGCATCTAACAGCTATGAGTGGTACCAGTCATCAATGATTATAACCAGGAGGGGCAAGTAAACCTGAGGAGACAGACTGTCTATGGCAAATTGAGATAAATAGAATCTGCAACTACATCAGCTGAAATTTAACACTGCCAAATGTAAACTATTGCACAAAGGAAGATGTATAAATGACATAAGTATTCCATTGTGTCAAAATATGATTTGTGTCAAAACAGATTAGGCACTTTTTAGTTGATTCAATATTCAACATATCCGACCACTATAGAACAGTAATTTAAAAAGCATGTAGAATGACAAGTGCTCTTCACAAAATTATCGAGTAGTTGCACAAAGTCATGCTTACAGCTTTAGAAGGTTGGCATTTTTTGCAAGGGGGTTGAAATATAAAAGTAAGGATTTTTTGCTATAGACCTACAGGGCGTCAGTGAGACCACATTGTGTACAGTTTGGGTCTCTTTATTTAAGAAAGGATACAAATCTGTTCAAAGCAGTTCAGAGAAGGTTCACTCAACTGATTCCTGTGATGAAGGTATTATCTCATAAGGAAACGTTGAACAAGTTGATGTTTAAAAGATTGAGAGATGATGTTAGTTTAAGTTTATGTTTATTTATTAGTGTCACAAGTAGACTGACATTGACACTGCAATGAAGTTACTGTGAAAACCCCCTAGTCGCCACACTCCGGCGCCTGTTTGGGTACACTGAAGGAGAATTTAGCATGGCCAGTGCAGCTAATCAGCATGTCTTTCATACTGTGGAAGGAAACCGGAGCATCCGGAGGAAACCCACACTGACATGGTGAGAAAGTGTGGGGCAGGCTCCACTTAGACAGTGGGGATGGCAGTAGTTATGGGGGATTTCAATCTGCATATTGATTGGTTGACCCATGTTGGACGAGGTGGGCTCGAGGAGGAGTTCTTGGAATGCTGCCGGGATAATTTCCTTGAACAGTGTGTGTTGGAGCCGACGAGGGAGCGAGCTATCTTGGATCTGGTGCTCTGTAATGAGGCGGGTAGAATTAGGGACCTTGCAGTGAAGGATCCTCTTGGAGAGAGTGATCATTGTATGGTGGAGTTGCTGTTGCAGATGGAGGAGGAGAAAGTGGGTTCCCGGACACGCGTCCTTTGTTTGAATAGAGGGGAGTATGGTAGGATGAGAGAAGAATTGGCGAATATGGACTGGGGGAGCGCGTTGGAAGGTAGGTCTGCTGAGGAGCAGTGGAGGACCTTTAAGGAGATCTTTCTTGGTGCTCAGCAGAAATTTATTCCGATGGTCAAAAAGGACCGTAGGAGGAGAGGTAATAAGCCGTGGATAATGAAGGAGGTGAAGGAAAGTGTTAAATTAAAAGCGGAGGAATTTAGAGTAGCTAAGAGCAGTGGGCGAGAAGACGATTGGGAAAGGTTTAAATGTCAACAAAGATTGACAAAGAAGTTGATAAAGGAGGGTAGGAGAAGCTATGAAGCTGGGCTAGCGCTTAATATAAAAAAGGATAGCAAGAGTTTTTATGAATATATAAAAAGGAAGAGGCTGGCTAGGGTGAACGTTGGTCCTTTAGAGGATGAGAAAGGGGACCTAGGGATATGGGGATATGGCTAAGGTCTTGAATAACTTTTTTGTTTCTGTCTTCACGGAGGAGGACGTGAATAATTTGCCGGGTGGTACCGATGGAAAGGTGGTAGGACTGGAGGGTCTTAATGACATTACTGTTACTAGAGAGGTGGTGCTCGACAGACTGGAGGGGCTGATTGTGGACAAGTCCCCAGGACCGGATGGAATGCATCCGAGGGTTCTGAAAGAAATGGCAGAGGTTATAGTGGATGCCTTGGTGGTTATTTTCCAGACGTCGCTGGATTCCGGGGAAGTGCCGGAAGATTGGAAAACGGCTAATGTTATGCCGTTGTTTAAGAAGGGTGCCAGGCAAAAGGCGGGGAATTATAGGCCGGTTAGTTTAACGTCTGTGGTAGGTAAAATGTTAGAATCTGTCATTAAGGAGGAAATTGCGAGGCATCTTGAAGGGAATTGCTTGATAGGGCAGACGCAACACGGTTTCATTAAAGGGAAGTCGTGTCTGACAAATTTACTGGAGTTCTATGAGGATGTGTCTAGGGCAGTGGATAGAGGAGAGCCGGTGGATGTGGTCTTTCTGGATTTTCAGAAGGCGTTTGACAAGGTACCTCACAAGAGGTTATTGCAGAAGGTCAGGGGACATGGAGTTGGGGGTAGGGTGTTAGCGTGGATAGAGGATTGGTTGTCAAATAGGAGGCAGAGAGGGGGAGTCAATGGGTGCTATTCGGATTGGCGGTTGGTGACTAGTGGGGTGCCCCAGGGGTCGGTGCTGGGGCCTCAGCTATTTACCATTTATATAGATGATCTGGAGGAGGGAACCGAGTGTATGGTGTCGAAATTTGCTGATGACACCAAGATTGGGGGAAAGGCAAATTGTGCGGAGGGTGTGGAGAGTCTGCAGAAGGATCTAGATAGGCTGGGCGAATGGGCCAGGAAATGGCAAATGGAATTTAATGTTGGCAAGTGTGAGGTGGTCCACTTTGGTAGGAAGAATGGTAGGAAGGACTATTACTTACGTGGCGAAAAACTGCAGCAGGCGACGGTGCAGAGGGACCTCGGGGTCCTTGTGCATGAGTCGCAAAAACCCAGCTTTCAGGTGCAGCAGGTGGTCAGGAAGGCGAATGGGATGCTGGCCTTCATAGCGAGGGGGATTGAATATAAAAGTAGGGAGGTCTTGCTGCAGCTGTATAGGGCATTGGTGAGGCCACAGCTGGAGTACTGTGTGCAGTTTTAGGCGCCGCACCTGCGCAAGGATATTTTGGCCTTGGAGGGAGTGCAGAGGAGGTTTACTAGGCTGATACCGGAGTTGAGGGGGTTGAGCTATGAGGAGAGGCTGAATAAACTGGGCTTGTACTCGTTAGAGTTTAGAAGAATGAGGGGAGATCTCATTGAGACGTATAAGATGATGAATGGGATGGATAGGATAGAGGTGGAGAGACTCTTCCCGCTCAAAAAAGACAGTAGGACTAGGGGGCACAGCATCAAGATAAAGGGGAGGCGGTTTAGAACGGAGTTAAGGAGGAACTTCTTCACTCAAAGGGTGGTGAATCTCTGGAATTCTCTGCCCGTTGAAGTGGTGGAGGCTGCCTCGCTAAATATTTTTAAGAAGCAGGTTGATGGGTTCTTGATAAGAGAGGGGATTAAGGGTTATGGGGAGAGGGCGGGAAAGTGGAACTGAGCCACAACAGATCAGCCATGATCTTATTGAATGGCGGGGCAGGCTCGAAGGGCTGGATGGCCTACTCCTGCTCCTATTTCTTATGTTCTTATGACCCAAGCCAGGAATCAAATCTGGGTCCCTGGCACTGTGAGGCATCAGTGCTAACCACAGTGCCACTGTGCGTGCTTATTGAAACATATAAGATTCTGAAGGGACAAGGTGGATACTGAAGCATGTCGGCCCTTGTGGAAGAGACTAGAATTGGTCAATGCAGTTTAAACATGAGGGGTCTCCCACTCAAGTCACACATGCAGAGAATTTCTTTGTCTGAGAGAGCTGTGAATCTGTGATACTTTTTCCCAGAGGTCAATAGAGGGAGTGTCATTGAACATTTTAAGGCAGATGCAGATAGGTTTTTGACTAACAAGGAAGAAGGAAATCAAAGCTTGTCAGAAGTAAGTGGAATGTGGAGGTGAGGCCCCAATCAACCATGATTTATTGAAGGATGGAACTGGATGAGATGCCACCCCACCCCCCACCTTACTGCGGCATGTTTTCTGACGGTGGAGGTGGTTTGCAGCTCTCCGCTGGCAGCATCTTCTAGTCTTGTCGTTGTCTACAGTGCCTTTTATGGTTCACTCATCCCATTGTCGGGGGACCCGCCACAGGGGATCGCCACTGATCCTACCAGCTGGAAGAGCTGTAAAATCCCACCCACTGAATTCAGTTTACCAAGACATAGTGAGGCACTTAGCCCTGCAGGTAGTTCAGAGTGAACATTAAGATTCAACCCAAAATTAGAGTGGCTAGTCTGTAACCTAACTCCCTATACCTGCCTCTGGCCTACATGCCTCAATATATCTGGCTGAGGTTCTGGCCCCCTGGCCTGTCACTGGGTGCCCATCTAAGGCACCTAAACTGGCACCAAGGAGCATGAAACTGGAAGCCAATTGGAATATTCCAGCTGTCCTCATTTAATTACACTTAATTTGGCTTTTAACTGGCTTATTCAACTGCGCACCATATGAGAGTAACAATCTCTTCTGGTGCTGATCCTGTCTCCACTAAAATGGAGGAGCGCAGCAAGGAGAAATGGAAAACCAGCCCTCTGGCTGCTGCCTATACAGTAAGAAGTCTGACAACACCAGGTTTAAGTCCAACCGCTGCCTATACTTACCCCAGTGGAGTCAGGAAATTTTGTCAAGCTGGGATCTGCCCTTGTTTCTCAATATTTCTGTTTTGTTTATGCGCTATGAGTTGGGTGAAGGAAGTTCTATGACTAAGTTTGGCAGTTGTTAGAAGGTGCAGTAAGTTGCATAAATGGGATCAGCAAGTTACAAATGACCATAGACAAATTAAATGTGTTGACAAGACTTTGTCAGATGGAATTCAGGCACAAGTCAGGAGTGTAATGGAATGCTCTCCACTTGCCTGAGTGCAGGTGCAACAATCCTCAAGAAGCTCAACATTATCCAAGATAAAGCTATCCATTTGTTTGGGGCCTCATCCACTTGACTAAACATCCATCACTTCTACCAATGGTGTAAATTATCTGCAGTGCATACATCTACAAGGTGATTTCCAACAACTCCGCAAAGCTTCTCAGCCAAACTGCCAAATCTGCGACATCTATCACCTAGAACGTCAAAGACGTGGGAACAGCAACACATCCCGAAATGAGTCACACACCAATCTAACCTGGACACGTATTAGCATTCTTTCATTGTCACTGGGTTACCACCCTGCAACTCTCTAACTAACAGCAGGGTATGAACACTTTTACTACACAGACTTCAGATCTTTAAAAAGACACACCACTACCTTGACGGCCAAGAAAAGATGAGCAACAAATATTGGTCTTGTCAATAATGCCCACAGCTCAAGTCATTATGAATTTAGTCCTCCTAAAAAGTTTCCTTGAAAATCTCTTTAGGCTGAATGAAACAGGATGGTTCTGAGTAATCATGTGGCATTTAAATTATATTAAACTGGGCAGAGGAGCACCTTTAGATGCTGTTGTGGTTTATTTAGTATGATAATCCCAGGACTTGCATGGGAAATCACTGATTGACCTCCCTTTAGGACTCATAGAATATGAGATTCCTGGTGATTGGTAATTATCTTAGCAGGTCTGGATGTTCTCCCTATGTCTGTGTGGATTTCCTCCAGATGCTTCAGTTTCCTCTCACAATCCAAAAGGTATGTGGGTTAGGTGCATTGGCCACGCTAAATTCTTCCTCAGTGTACCTGCACAGGTACCAGAGTGTGGCGACTAGAGATTTTCACAGTAACTTCATTGTAGTGTTAATGTAAGCCTACTTGTGACACTAAAAGAAATGAATGAATGAAAGAATAAGCAGTCCCCTGAGTAGGTCCATTATTGCATTGTTGGGACCTGTTGTGTTCACCACAGACATGTGGTTTTGCTTCACTTTATTTTGCGCAATAAAGCATCATTCCTTTACAACTAACTCCTGGGATTATTATACTTGGTTAAGAAGGGGTTTGCAAGAGAGGTACTCTGACAAGTGACTTGAATTTTTACCAGGTTCAATTGCGAAGTTTGTTCATAGATTTTGACGGAATGATTTTTCCATTTACTATACCTTTAATCCAACTACGCAGGAATATGAACCAGCATATACTTCTGTTGAAAGCGTAGGTGTTGGATTTATCAGGAAAGAACACAAACCGTGTAACATGCCACGAGCATATTGCTTGTTAGTGCTTTGTGGGGACTACGTTCAAAAGACCTTGTCATCTAGCATTTTGTGTGCACTGTAAGTCAAGGTACTGGGATTGTAAACAAAGTCTTATGCAATGAACAGTAATAACGATTGACAAAGATAACATTGACTATGCTGTAAACTAATCCAGATGGTTCATGTTGGTGCCAAAGCTGATGAAGGTTTCAGCAGGCAGTTTTAGAAACTAGAAGCTGGAGGCCATTCAGCCCTTCAAGCCTGCTCTGCCAGTCATTTTGATCATGGCTGATCATCAAATTCAATATCCTAATCCTCCCAGCCCCCCATATTCCTTGCTCCCTTTATTCCGATCCCTTAATTGTTATTTTTGATTCCTGGCATTAAGGATATTTTTGAGCTTCTTATTTTCCCATGTCCAGTATTTGGGCATTTTCTATAGCTGGAATAAGGATGCAATTGGCCAGTGGAAATGGGAAGAGGCCTGTGCCCCAGTAGCTAAGCTGCTTGGGTATTACATGCCTAAAGGACCAGATGATGGGTTGGGCTGGTCAACTGATTGACCTGCAAGTGAAGCAAGATGACATTAATGCATGGCAAAGGCATAATGATAGAATTGTAGAATCCCTACAGTGCAGAAGGAGGACACTCGGCCCATCCAGTCTGTACCAACAACAATCCACCCAGGCTCTATCACCGTAACCCCACATATTTGCCCTGCTAATACACCTGAAACTAAGAGGCAATTTAGCACAGTCAATCAACCTTATCCACACATTTCTGGTGTGTGGGAGAAAACAGGAACACCCAGGAAAACCCCACACAACCATGGGAAAAATGTGCAAACTCTACAACAGTCACCCAAAGCTGGAATTGAATCTGGTTCCCTGGTGCTGTGAGACAACAATGCTAACCATCGTGTCATCCAATAACAGCAACTGAACTCATGTGGAGCTGGCGCCATGGCTGGATTTGTTGAGGGTTCTCACTTTTGCTCCCATCTTGCCCTCAGCGCAAGTGCGGTACTGCTTCTCTGCGGCCAGCTCCTTCCTCAAACAGAGTGAGGGTCTTCAACTTGGGTATCCCTCTGGCAGGCTGTGCTCAGTCACGCCAATTGTGCTTGAGTTTGTCCTGCAACAAGACAGATTGGGAGAGTGTAGGCAAGATGCATGCTGGGTCAGCTGGTAAACATGCCTGGCATGTGGTGTATGGGAGCGGGAGCATGGATGTGTGGAGGAGAGGATCCACTTGGGGGGATAACGGGGACTGGGAGTGGCAGTAGGGTGAGTGCTGGGACCCCGTGAGGTGGCTGTGTGGGAGCTTCCAGTGGAAGTATGATGGGTATGAGTGGGTGTGTGGGGACAAATGAGAAGGATAACTTACCCTGGCAACATGAAGAAGGTCATTCATCTTCTTGCTGTAGAATCCTCATCCTCTTATGAAGCGAGCTGGCACTATTGCTGCCACCTCCTCACATGCAGGGTTAGTGACCTTGCTAGCTGGCTGTCTGCCTGTGCAAGACTAGAGGTTGTCATGTCTCTGCTTCACTCCATGTTGGGCTGGGCTTCCTCATAGATTCCTGAAGCTGGCTGCCATTCCCCCAGCTGGACTTGGAAAAGGTGCTGGGAAATTCTAGGGAGGTGTTTAAAAGGTTGTCCCACCTGATTGCTAAGCTCAGGTGATGCTAGGGCGAGTGAACCAGAAGCAGGCTATAGGTGGCACTGGGTGTTGGGGTGTGGAGAGGGAGAGGAGAGAGAGGGAGAGAATTGTATGTGGAGTCGACTCAAAGAAATAGAAAATAGTTTTGAAGAAGCAGAACTCATGTCTCCTTTACTGAACTGCAACTAAGAGATTTGGACACTCATCAGATCAGAAGATAGGTTGGAAGAGAAGGAGGAGACAGAGAAGGAGAGGGCATTAGATGGGGTTGATGAATTTCCAGAGCACAACCTCTGACTATGGTCTGCCATCTTCTGTCTCAGATGCCATCCCTGACATCCAGGGATAATAAAAACAGAGCTCACAACAAGGTAGTAACCCACTTCACCTTTCCCTCTGGGTTGGAGTCACACACTCCTGGGGCATTGGCTGCAAGGAATACTGGGGGAAGTGAGGTACTGGGTTTTAACTTCTGTGGGAAGTTCCTTCCCAGTAAAGTGGAAAGAAGAGATTCACTATGTCGAACGAGGCAAGCTTGGATGGAATTGGCAGAGGACTGTAGTAACTGTTGAGTTGTCCTGAGGAGCTGGTCACAGTGCCACAAATGCGGAATGAACTTCTCTGCAAGGATGACTGGCAAATCTAATGCCTTGGGAGGGTATGTGGGTGATGCCAGAGAAATGGCGGAATGAGTTTTTTGCCTCAGTCTTCACGGAGGAGGACACGAATAGTTTGCCGGATATTAAAGATAGAAGGATGGTAGGAGATGACGGCCTTAATGCGATTACTGTCACTAGAGAGGTAGTGCTCGATAGACTAATGGGACTGAAGGTAGACAAGTCCCCGGGACCGGATGGAATGCATCCCAGGGTTCTGAAAGAAATGACAGAGGTGATAATGGATGCCTTAGTAATTATTTATCAAAATTTGCTGGACTCCGGGGTAGTGCCGGAAGATTGGAAAACGTTACACCACTGTTTAAAAAGGTAGCAGACAAAAGGCAGGGAATTATAGGCCAGTTAGTTTACTGTCTGTAGTTGGAAAAATGCTAGAACCCGTCATCAAAGAAGAAATAGTGAGGCACCTAGAAAAGAATGGTTTGATCGAGCAGACGCAGCACGGATTCATTAAGGGGAAGACGTGTTTAACGAATTTATTGGATTTCTATGAGGATGTGATTAGTGCGGTAGACAGAGGGGAACCAGTGGATATGGTGTTTTTAGATTTCCAAAAGGCATTTGATAAGGTGCCTCATAAAAGGTTGCTGCAGAAAGTTAGGGTGCATGGAACTGGGGGTAAGGTGTTAGCGTGGATAGAGGATTGACTGTCTAATAGGAAGCAGAGAGTTGGTATCAATGGGTGCTATTCTGATTGGCGGTTGGTGACTAGTGGAGTGCCGCAGGGATCGGCGCTGGGGCCTCAACTGTTTACCGTTTACATAGACGATCTGGAGGAGGCGGCTGAGTGTAGGGTAACAAAATTTGCTGATGACATGAAGATGAGTGGAAATGCAAATTGTGTGGAGGGCGTGGAAAGTCTGCAGAGAGATCTGGATAGGCTGAGTGAATGGGTGAGGACCTGGCAGATGGAGTACAATGTTAGCAAATGTGAGGTTATCCACTTTGGTAGGAAAAATAGTAGGAGGGATTATTATTTAAAGGGTGAAAAGCTGTAGCATGCTACATTGCAGAGGGACCTGGGGGTCCTTGTGCACGAATCGCAAAAACCCAGTCTGCAGGTGCAACAGGTGATCAAGAAGGCGAATGGGATGCTGGCCTTTATAGTGAGGGGGGATAGAATATAAAAGCAGGGAGGTCTTGCTGCAACTGTACAGGGCACTGGTGAGGTCGCAGCTGGAGTACTGTGTGCAGTTTTAGTCGCCGCACTTGCGGAAGGATATTTTGGCCTTGGAGGAAGTGCAGAGGAGGTTCACTAGGCTGATACCGGAGATGAGGGGGTTGGACTATGAAGAGAGACTAAATAGACTGGGTCTGTACTCGTTAGAGTTTAGAAGGCTGAGGGGGGATCTTATAGAGACATATAAGATAATGAAGGGGATAGATAGGGTAAAGGTAGGGAGATTCTTCCCGCTTAGAAAGGATAGCAGGACTAAGAGGGCACAGCCTCAAGATAAGGGGGGGTGCAGTTTAGAACGGAGTTGAGGAGGAACTTCTTCACTCAAAGGGTGGTGAATCTCTGGAATTCTCTGCCCGTTGAAGTGGTGGGGGCTACCTCGCTGAATATATTCAAGTCACAGGTAGATAGGTTTTTGATAGACAGGGGAATTAAGGGTTATGGGGAGAAAGTGGGAAAGTGAAACTGATCCACTTCAGATCAGCCATGATCTTATTGAATGGCGGGGCAGGCTCGAAGGGCTAGATGGCCTACTCCGGCTCCTATTTCTTATGTTCTTATGTTCTTATGAATGAATGAATGATGGGCATGCACTGGCCATCCAGCCTGATGCAGCTCCCTATTGAATTCCTGGCCTCTCCTGCCTCAGCTTGCTACACTGGAAAATTCCTATCTAATCTTTCACTGAATTCTGTTTTAAACAAGACACTAAGAAGTCAAAACTTAGTACATAAATTGTTCAATTCTGTGTGATTCTGTTCCTTCTAATTAATTTTGTGCATTAACTGTACTCTGCATTTTCTGGCATTACTGTCAAACACCATTAAAACTTTAGACAGTTAATAAAAAGGACATAAGAAGGCCTGGTGTTTAAAGTGGTTTGAAAATACTGCAAACTAAGGGAGACAACTAATAGAAAAACAAAATTCTTGGCAACAACACCGAGAACAAATGAATTTGAATTTCAGCCCAATTCTTAGAACAGATATGGGGCAGGTTCAAGTCAGAAAGTGTGTAAAACATAAAATGCTGACTTGAAGCTGCCCATCCCTTTCTGGGGAATTAGGTTATTACTGAGGCTTCTGCGTTCTTATACATCTAGATTTTAGAACTTTCTTCAGCTCTTTAATACTTATTTTCCACGCCTATGTGCTCAACACAAGAGAACTATGAGATTCCAAGGATAACCACATATTATATCATGGGTTTTGCAGTGCTTCTCCATGACCTTTTAAAGGTTATCCCTGGTAACCATTGTGGTCTATTTTGGAATTATATGTATGGGTTGGAATGCCCTGGGCTGACATCTCAATAGTCTGCAATTGTCTTGATTATCTTGACTAGCAATGAACACGGGTGAGACAACTCTCAACCAAGCCTTACACTGCAATGGAATCTTTACTGTGAACATGCTCCATGATAAAATAGAATTACTTCATATGCTTTCAGAAGCACCAATTAACCTGACTGGCTATTCTTTTTTGCTCTAACTGGGGAAGTAGTGCTACTACTGTTTTACTTCTTGGGATTATTCTTATCCATCTCAACATGTGGCATCTGAACCAGAATTTGGAAGGTGATTCTCCCAAACAATTTTGAAAAGTGCTGAAATAGTGTGAAAACTGGAGCAACTCATGCCGATTTTTTTTTAAAGCAGGATTTTCAGAATGAATCTTTGACACTGAGTACTGCACAGTGCCCCAGCAAGAGTTACTTTGAAAATCAGTGGGCAGAGCCTATTCCTGCTGGAGAGGCCGGCACCATAGTGCTGAGTGGGCCACTGCGCATGCGCCAATCTGTCAGAGCATGGAGATCGGTGCATGTTCTTTGGTCCCATCTTTCGGCCTCTTGATCGCTGGCCAACCCAGCAGCCTTGCACCACTGGTCCTCTGACTCACCACCCCCCTCCACCAATCGTTGGCCTCCCGGCTCTATCTGGGCCTGATGTCATCCACCACCCCCGACCCGCTAGCCCCGATCTCCCCGACCCCAATCACCTGGCAGTGCTGACATCCCCCTCATCCTGGCAGTCTTGATCACTCCTGTCCCCAGATGGCCAGCCCAGATTACCACCTTCCCTCCCTCTGTCTGCGATCCTTTTGTGGAGTGGCAGCAGGACCCTCCCACCCCCACTGATCACTCCCCCTATAGGCCTTGCCTCCTCTGACCCTGCCCCTTGACTGCCTGATGGGTAATGCCAAGGTGTCCCTTGGGCAGTGGCAGGGGGTCAGGCTGGCATTGCTAGGCAAACACTGCCCAGGAGGCAGCCACCTTACCACTGTCCTCCTCGGGAGGGCCTCCGTTCCTTCCAATAGGGCTGGCTGCCAGTTCCATAGTCGTGGGGTAAACCACTCCTGGGAATGGGTGGATGGGATGGGGCGGGGGGGGGGGGATGTGGGGGGACAGAGGGGTGTGACACTAGTGGACCTGGACACTTTAGTGTCCCGGGCCCACTAATTGAGTGTAATTTAGGATTTAAATATGGAAATGCACTCTGCACAGAGCTGATTATGTGAAAAGCGTTTGTCTTTGAGATGCACGGAGGCTGTGGCGCCCAGCTAAAGCAGCGCAACAGTGTGGGAGAATCGACACCACATCCCCCACCACCTCCCACCACCCCTGGACTCAAGTGTGGTTTATTAGAACATTTAATTGTAAACCATCATAATTCTACCTCATTGCAGCTATTTCGTCATTTAACTTTACAGTAAAAATCCATTCTGATGAATCAACACACATACTTTTGGTATTGAAAGTAAAACCTGAATTCAAAAATGAAGTTTATCAAAGCAATCAACCTTAAACACTCATACTAAGTTCTAACTACATTAATTATGACTCAGAGAATTACTTAGATCTTTAATCCCACCGATAAAGGAACAATGAGAAAAGCCAAAATGCCTGGTTTGTATAATCCAGATTACTTTGTTAGGGAGAGGTTGGAGTTGAGATTAAAGTGAGATATTCTAACATTGGCTGGTAACACCATATTAGGAATGGCAAGATCAATTTGAAACTTCTTTTCATCGGCAGGGAGTGTGTTGGACATGTTGTTTACCATTTAAACATTAAAATAAATGAACGCATGATCATGGGGAGTAAACTAATAATTTCTCGACAAGTGATGTCCTCCAGCAGACATGTACATTGGAAAGATTGTCCCTTTTCTGTCTAATGTTGAGCCAACTGCCTTCAGATGGTTATTTTCATGTTGAAGAGAGTTTAGAGAGAATCACCAGGACTGATAGAGATTTAAAGCTTCAAGTGTGGGAGGATCTCACTTGCAGAGCCACATTTGTTTACCTTGGAAAATGGATTAAAGGGCAACCGTGATCCAAGGATCAATGATGTAGATGTAAGCAGACTGTAAACATAAGAGGCCAAACATTGACAAGCTGGGAGAGAGATGAGAAGGATTATTTTCCCTAATGTACTGGCTATGTGGTACATTTAGCAAAGGCTCTGATAGTATGTTGATTAGCTCTTTGGGAACACAGATACAGACCTAAATACAGGTTAAGATGATCAAATAGTCAATCTACCTAATAGTGCCTGTTTCTGGGATTATTACAAGGATGGGTTATTACAAAATGTGGAGATGTATAGGTTTTTGTTGGCCACAAATAATGTTCACCTCAAAACAGTCCTAGTGAGAATTGGACTACTTCATTCCAGCCCTATCTTCAGAACTCCCAGAGCGCTGAGTTTAAAAGTGGGCCAGAGGTGCGATATAAGGGGCATGGTTTTCTTTTAAAGTCTACCTAAACACGGTTTTGGGACTCGGGGGATTTGGGGCAAAGGTGAGTTGAGTTAAAAGATCAGCCACAATTCCCTTGAAACAGTGTGTTTTTACACTTGCTCCTATTTCTGAAGTACTTAATGTTAAAAAGTCTAGTGAGGGTATTGATGACAAATGTTTTAGATGGGTGACATTAGGGCCATGACAGACACCTGGAAGGGGCCTTTCAATTGCAGGCAGGAGAGATCAGCGCTTTAGGACCGTTTTACGCTCCTCTTTCCAGCTTAATTTTCCTCTTCCTGGCTTGGAGTGTGAGGCTACTTGTCTTCTTTCTTCATAGGCAATCCCTCAGGATCAAGAATAATTTGCTTCCACTCTGATTCAATGGGTTCTGAGATGACTGAGGAGAAGCAACTTAAGATTTTATTCTACGCACCTTTCGTGCCCTTATGAGATAATTTGAGTTGTTGCGACTCTGTATCTTTATTCTCATGACCACAATTAGTTATATACCTCTTCCTTAGGGTTTACAAGGAACCGCATATTCTTTTGGAACCTCCTTCAAAGGGCTGAATGGCCTACACCTGCTCCGAAATCTTACGATCCTTGGTTCCTTCCCATTATTCAGCTTTCACCCTTCTTTGATAGTGTCCTGAAGCAGTGAAGCTATTCTGATGCTGCTGAGGTCTCTTTAAATGGGGCAATTTTTCATTGAGAGATATGGGGCACCAATCTGCCCACATTCTTGTGATTAATCAGGAAGGATGGAGGCTACATTAAATGCTTAGGACCACACTTGTTGCTGCAATGATTGAGTTCCTGACACTCTTTTGGCCTTTGCTTCAAGTGGATCAGTTCAAATCAAATTCTGCCCAATAACTCCGAAAGAGCACAAATTAGCCCGTCAACAGTTAGTGGTGGCATAGTGGCACAGTGGTTAGCACTGCTGCCTCACTGCACCAGAGACTTGGTTTAGTTCCGGCCATGAGTCATTGTCTGTGTAGAGTTTGCACATTTTCCCCGTGTCTGTGTGGGTTTCCTCTGGGTTCTCTGGTTTCCTCCCACAGTCTAAATATGTGCAGGTTAGGCCGGTTAGTGCCTGCTTCTCATGGCAGGTTGTCCATGGGGAAATGTGTGGGGTTAAGGATATGGGGCAGGACAGAGGGCCTGGATAAGATACTCTGAATCAGTGCAGAGTCAATGGGCTGAATGCTCTCCTCTTCATTGTAGGGATTATATGGTTCCATGAACAGCACTATTGGCATATCTACACCACATGAACTGCAGCGGTTCAAGAAGGCAGCACCACTGCCTTCTCAAGGGCAATTAAGAATGGGCAATAAGGCAGGACAAGGTTTGATTCCGACCTGTGAAAGAATAAAAAAAACCTGACTTTCAATCAACCTCTTGGATTCATTCTCCGCTCATCTTGATTTCATGGGTGTGTTTCAAGAAGCCGAGGTTATGCATAACTATAAAAGCCGTTGTTGAAATCCACTGATTTAAAAAATTCCAATCTGGGGAGCCCTCAATAGTCCCGTTCATTCCATTGGGCTGCTAGTTCCCTACAAATGGGGAGATATTGTAAACCCCACTGGAGTGAAAGACACTGGCGGGGTGGGGGAGATTCTTGTGGGCCCGGAGACTTCCAGTCCTGGGCCTGCTAATCAAATGTTAAACATATTAAAATAAGAATTTGCATAATTTATACAGCTCCACTTCAAAAATTGATGCGGAGCTGGTGGCGCTGGGAGTCTGGTTGCCAGAGATTCACGGAGACCACGGCACCCAGCAGAGAGCCTGCTAAATAGCCTCTGCCTTAGTCTCCCAGCCTGCTGTGCTGTATTTGCAGTGCAGTGGGCTGGGAGGACCTGCAGCAGTATCTCAAGCATTTTTCAGCATTTCATTGCAGGCATGTACATGAAGAAGAAATTTTCAGGGTTATGAGGGAAAAGGTTAAGGTGTGGCTCCAAGTTCAATTCAAAGGTTTATTTATTAACAAATCACCTTCTGTTGGGGCCAAGGATGGAACTGAGGCAAGTTGAACAACCAATCATTCCCAGCAAGATACAAAAAGTAGTAAAGAGGATAGAATGGTGTAGCAATCATTAAATTGGTGTCTTTATCAAGGCTCAAAGTTTAACAGTCATTAGAGTTTCAGCAGATCTGACAGCATCTGTGGCGAGAGAATAGAGCTAATGTTTCGGGTCTGGATGACACTTTGTCAGAGCAGTCATTCTGACTCAAAACATTGGCTCTATTCTCTCTCCACAGATGCTGTCAGACCTGCTGAGATTTTCCAGCATTTTCTGGTTTTGTTTCAGATTCTAGCATTTGCAGTGTTTTGCTTTTTAGTGATTAGAGTTTGTTCATCGTGGGAAGGAAATATGTCATTAGATCACATGTAAATATTGGCATTTTACACTTTAATTCAATTAGTTGCTTGGATTCTGCAGCATGTAGCTGCTGTCAGATCTGTCAGCAGGTGACAAGTAGTGAAATTTGGAATTAACAGCAATCTTGCCATGTGATGGTGCAATGCTTAGCACTGCTGCCTCACAGTGCCAGGGACCTGGGTTCAATTCCAGTTGTGAGTGTCTATGTGGAGTTTGCATGTTCTCCCCATTGTCTGTGCAAGTTTCTTCCAGGTGCTCTAGTTTCCTCCCCCAGTCCTAAGATGTGCAGGTTAGGTGGATTGGCCATAGTAAAATTGCTTCTTGGTGTCCCTAGGTTAGAGGAATTAACCATGGTAAGTGTATGGGGTTATGGGGATGGGATGGAGGGGAGGGGTGGGCCTGGGAGGAGATTCTGTCTGAGAGTTGATTCAAACTTGATTGCCCGAATGGCCTCCTTCTGCACTAGAGGGCTACTGTGGATTCTATTTCACGAAAAGATGAGGAGACGATGATCTAGTGATATTATCACTAGACTATTCATCTAGAAACTCAGCTAATGTCCTGAGGACCTGGATTTGAATCCTGCCAAGACAAGTGGTGGGATTTGAATTTAATAAAATATATCTGAAATATCTACTGATGACCATTAAACCATTGTCGATTGTTGGAAAAACCCATCTGGCCCATCATGTCCTTTGAGGAAGGAAATCTGTTGTCCTTACCTAGGCTGGCCTACATGTGATCCCAGAGCCACAGCAATGTGATTTACTCTTGGAAAGCAGTTGAGAGTCATTGGGGATGGGCAATAATGCTGGCCAGCCAGTGACATCCATGCCTCATGAATGAATAAAAAAAAATGGCAGAGCTGACAGTGTCTGTCTGAGTGTCTCCAGACTGCAATCATGACAGGAATTCTCCGGCCTCGATCACAGCTGGAATTCTTCTGTCCCACTGCTGTGAATGGAGATTTGGCTCAGTGCCAAATTCTCCATTCTCACTGGCAGCAGCAGTGGGGTACGTGAGACCAGAGAATTCCAGCCCATGCAAGACGTCTGAGTAACTATTGTAATTAGAGACAAATATGGCTTTGCAAGCCCTTTCCTGAACATTTCCAAATGGATTTGCATTACTGTTTTATGATGCCCAACCAAAGATGTGTCCCATTATCCAATGCAGAGAAATAAAAGATCTAACCGTGGTTACACTCAAACAGCTCTTAGAAAGAACTGACATGATGGATCAAGTGGCTTCCCTCAATCCTGTCAGATTCCGCAAGATAAGTTTATTTGTTAGTCACAAATAAGGCGTACATTAACACTACACTGAGGTAAATGTGAAATTCCCCTTGTCACCACAGTCTGGTGCCTGTTCGGGTCAATGCATCTAACCAGCACGTCTTTTGGACAGTGGGAAGAAACTAGAGCACCCAGAGGAAACCCACGCAGACACGGGGAGAATGTGCAAACTCCACACAGATAGTGACCTCAGCTGGGAAGCGAAACCTGGTCTCTGGTGCTGTAAGGCAGCAATGTTACCCAATGTGTCACCGTGCATCCACCTTCTGTCTTGTAGGATCCTATGATTCTTCCTCACTGTTGTGAGAATTCAATAGCTGTCTGAGCCAATAAATTACTCTAGTTGTTCTGCTTTTGTGACCAAACATAGTAGTCAATCGGTGTACAACAAGTTCCACAAACAGCAATGAGGTGAATGGTCAGATAGGACATTCCACTCCAGGGGGTTAAGTATTTCTCTGGTAAACATCACATTTTATATTTAAAAACCAAAGTTCTTTGTACAATGTAAAGTACTTTGCCTTGACTGGTAACCATGAACTCTGGTTTGTCGAACAACACCCACACTTAAGTTTAAGAGACTGGGCTCAGAGCCAAGCTTTTGAACCATTTCCAGCAGAGAGCTCACAAGAATCATCTGGTGGCAAAACTCACTGATAAACTATCCGCTTGTATTGCAACATTTAAAAAAAGCCTAGCAAATCTCCCAGGATATAGCACAGGGTACATTGGAGATTTATCTACTTGGGAAATAATGTATAGTGGTGGAAGGAGTGGCAGCTGATTAATATTCTGACAACAATACTCTTTGCATGCATTTCTCCCCAACCATGGCATGGTGGCACAGTGGTTAGCATGCTGCCTCACAGTGCCAGGGATCCTGGTTCAATTCCAGTCTTGAATGACTGTGCGGAGTTTGCATGTTGTCCTAATGTGTCCGGTTTCCTCCCACAGTCCAAAGATGCTCAGGTTGGATGGATTCGCTGTGGTAAATTGCCCCTCACTGTGTCTGGTAAATGTGTGGGGTTATGGGGGTAGGTCAAGGGTGGGTGGGCCTGGGTAAGATTCTCTTTTGGAACATTGGCACAGACTCAAGTTTTAAGTTTATTTATAGGTGTCACAAGTAGACTTACATTAACTCTGCAATGAAGCTACTGTGAAAATCCCCTAGTTGCCACACTCCAGCGCCTATCCAGATATCCTGAGGGAGAATTTAGCATGGCCAATGCACATAACCAGCACATCTTTCGGACAGTGGGATGAAACCTCAGCACTCGGAGGAAACCCACACAGACACGGGGAGAACATGCAGACTCCACACAGACAGAGACCCAAGCCAGGAATCGAATCTGGGTCTCTGGAGCCGTGAGGCAGCAGTGCTAACCACTGTGCAGCTGTGCCGAATGGCCTCACTTAGCGCTATAAGGATTGTATGGAAAAGGGTGGCTGGTGTGCTATCGGCTTCCACAACTGATAAGGGTAAGAGTGACCAACTAGACTAATTCTTTTGAATATCAATCCAAAAGTAAAGATTAGAGCTCAAGCCTGCATTTTTGAGTCTGGAGGAAGATTAGAATCCTGCACTGTCTACCTCAGAGGTAGGAATGTCACCACTGTGCCGAAGCTAGCTGTTTTGGACAATTGTTAACTATAAAGTGTGACTAGGAAATGATGATGGTGGAATTGTTAAAAGAAGTAAACGTGACATTTGCTGGAACTTTATTAAATAGATGTTTGGAGTACAAAAGTAAAATACTGTGGATGCTGGAATCTGAAACAAAAACAGAAAATGCTGGGGAAACTCAACAGGTCTGACAGCATCTATGGAAAAGAGAGCAGAGTCAATGTTTCAAGTCAGGATGATCCTTCATCAGGGCTAATGTTTGGAGGTATTGGGGCATTGCATTTGTCCTCAACAGTCCTGAAATAACAAAGGGAAACATTGCCTATTCTTCCTGCACCTGAATGCGATAGTGATAGCTACTGGCATCTGAATGTGTCAGACAACGGCAGCTTCAAGTTTTTAGATGTCCAGATCACTGACAACCGGACTTGGTCCCTCCACAATGACACTATAGTTAAGAAAGCCCACCAATGCCTCTACTTTCTCAGAAGGCTAAGGTTTATATGGACTTCAGCAAGGCGCTCGATAAGGTCCCCCATGCAAGGCTTATTGAGAAAATGAGGGGGCATGGGATCCAAGGGCACATTGTTTTGTGGATCCAGAACTGGCTTGCCCACAGAAGGCAGAGAGTGGTTGTGGATGGGTCTTTTTCTGCATGGAGGTTGGTCACCAGTGGAGTGCCCCAGGGATCTGTTCTGGGACCCTTGCTCTTTGTGATTTTTATAAATGACCTGGATGAGGAAGTGGTAAGTTTGCTGATGACATGAAGGTTGGAGAAGTTGTGGACAGTTTGGAGGGATGTCAGAAGTTGCAACGAGACATAGATAGGATGCAAGACTGGGCGGAGAAATGGCAGATGGACATCAACCCAGACAAGTGTGTGGTGGTCATTTTGGCAAGTCAAATATGATGACGGAATATAATATTAAGGGTAAGACTCTTAGCAGTGTGGAAGATCAGAAGGATCTTGGGGTCTGGTTCATAGGACGTTCAAATCAGCTTCGCAGGTAGAGGATGTGGTTAAGAAGGCGTATGGTGTAGTGGCCTTCATCAATCGAGGAATTGAGTTTAGGAGTCGGGAGATAATGCTACAGCTTTATAATACCCTAGTCAGACCCACTCGGAGTACTGTGCTCCGTTCTGGTCGCCTCATTACAGGAAGGATGTGGAAGCCATAGAAAGGGTGCAGACAGATTTACAAGGATGTTGCCTGGATTGGCTGGCAAGCCTTATGAGGATAAGTTGAGAGAGCTCGGTCTTTTCTCTTTAGAGAGACAAAGGATGAGAGGTGACCTGATAGAGGTGTATAAGATGTTGAGAGGTATTGATCGAGTGGATTCTCAGAGGCTTTTTCCCAGGGCTGAAATGGCTGCCACAAGAGGACGCAGGTTTAGGGTGCTGGGGAGTAGGTACAGAGGAGATGTCAGGGGTAAGTTTTTCACTCAGAGGGTGTTGAGTGCGTGGAATCAGCTGCCGGCGGTGGTGGTGATGGTGGATTTGATAGGGTCTTTTAAGAGACTTTTGGATAAGTACATGGGACTTAGAAAGACAGAGGGTTATAGATAAGCCTAGTAGGTAGAGATATGTTCAGCGCAGCTTGTGGGCTGAAGGGCCTGTTTGTGCTGTAATTTTTCTATGTTCTATGAAATTTGGCATATTTGATACAACTCTCAACAATTTTTACAGATGCACTATAGAAAGCACTCTTTCTGGTTGTATCAAGTTTGGTATGGCTCCTGCTCTGTCTAAGACTGCAAAAAACTATAAAGGATTGTGAATGCCCAGTCCATCACTCAAACCAGTTTCCCACCCATTGACTCCATCTACGCTGCCTCGGAAAAGCAGCCATCCGGATATACTCTTTTCCAGACCCATGTTAATGTGGTTGACACTTAACTGTCCCTCTGACATAACCTATCAAGAACGTCAATTCAAGAGCACATAAGAATGAACAAGAAATGCTAGCCTTGCCATAGACGCCCACATCCCCTGAAAGAAAAAAGAAAAATCAAAATATATTCGCATAACGCTGTTCTGTAATTTGGCCCTTTCCAGTCCTCATCTCTTACCATCAAGATAATGTTCCAATTTGGCTTGATCCAAGTGGATGACAACAAAATTCCTCACATTCAGTTCCAACTGCCCTTATTTTTTTAACTTATTAGGCTGGGTTTTGCTGTGGGCTTTGACATTCCAAAGTTGGGACAAAATGGGAGCGTCAAGTTCACACTTGCAGTCCGCAAGACTGCCGATGCAATCTCCAGATGGTGGTCAATTGCTAATCAAGTGCATCTGAAGAAATTGCTTTGTAGAATATCTTTGCAATTGATTAAGGGGTGGCAGATAGATAGAGGGAATAAAGGAGGTGTTTCACTACTATATCAAGAAGGATGGGCAGGCCCAGTCAGAGAAATGCCACTCTGCAGCCTTAGCTGTTGCACCAGGAGTGGCAAGTGCTGCTGATACAGGTTGGGGGCCACTGGAACACCTCAACACAGAGTTAGCCTCACTCACCAAATGCACCGGAGATTTGATTTGATTTAATTTATTGTCGCACGTATTATCAGACTATGAAAAGTATTGTTTCTTGCACGCTATACAGACAAAGCATACCGTTCACAGAGAAGGGAACAAGAGAGTGCAGAATGTAGTGTTAGAGTCTAGCTAGAGCGTAGAGAAAGATCAACTTAATGCAAGCTAAGTCCATTCAAAAATCTGACAGCAGCAGGGAAGAAACTATTCTTGAGTCGGATGGTACGTGACCTCAAGTTTTGTATCTTTTCCCCAAAGGAAGAAAGTGGAAGAGAGAATTTTGGGGTGTGTGGAGTCCTTAATTATGCTGGCTGCTTTGTCGAGGCAGCGGGAAGAAAGACAGAGTCAATGCATGGGAGGCTGGTTCGCTTGATGTATTGGGCTACATTCATGACTTTTACAGATGCACCATAGAAAGCGTTCTTTCTGGCAGTATCACAGATTGGTATGGCTCCTGCTCTGCCCAAAATTGCAAGGAACTATATAGTCCCAGCCTATCTAGCCTCTCCTTTTAACTTAATCCATCAAGTCCTGGTAGTATCCTAATAAATCTGTTCTGCACTCTTTCTAGTTTAATAATATCCTTTCTATAATAGGGTGACCAGAATTGCATGCAGTATTCCAAATATGGCATTACTAATGTCTTGTACAACTTCACTAAGACGTCCCAACTCTCAAATGACTCTCAACTGCCCTCTGAATAAGGGCAACTAGGGATGGGCAATAAATCTGACCAGCCAGCGACACCCTTGCCCCACAAATGAATAAAAAAATTGGCAGCCGATTTGGACTATAAGTGGACTAGTTGACTGCCTGCCTCTCTGGCCAATCAGAAAACAGCCCCTTTCTTTTTAATTTATTAATTAAATTAAATTCTTCTGGCTGTCATGATTGGGATTTGAACCCATTCCTGCTTTCTATCCTCTCACCTCTTAGTCAATCCCAAGATATTTCACCCAGAAGTTTTTAAAATGCATTTGATTCCAACCCCACTAAAAAGAATGCTGCCTGGTTCTTCAGCTTGCTGCTTGAGTTGCTGCTTGTTGCATCCTGCCTGGATGGAATGCAGTTGGCAATCTTCTTATAGATTGAAGATAATTTGTGTCTGTACCTGTTGAAAATTTGTGAAGTAAGAGTGGCATAACAGCACGTTTCAACAAGATGCAAGGTTGATTTGTGCAAATAAATAAACATTTTGGCAGCTTTATCACTATATACAATATAGAAACAAGAACGGTAGCCAGAATTTAGTGGCAGGGACACCACCGCTGCTTTTCATCTCTGGGTCTGAACAGAAATGATGTGGAGATGCTGGCGTTGGACTAAGGTAAACACAGCAAGAGGTCTCACAACACCAGCTTAAAGTCCAACAGGTTTATTTGATAGCAAAAGCCACAAGCTTTCAGAGTGCTGCTCCTTTGTCAAGTAAGTGGGAGTTCTGTTCATAAACAGGGCATACAAAGACACAAACTCAATTTACAAAATAATGGTTGGAATGTGAGTCTTTACAGGTAATCAAGGCCTAAAGGTACAGACAATGTGATAGAGAGAGCGTTAAGCACGGGTTAAAGAGATGTGTATTGTCTCCAGACAGGACAGTTAGTGAGATTTTGCAAGCTCAGGCAAGTTGTGATAGTGTGAAATGAACCAAAGAACACAACCGTCAACACAGACTGATCAAGATCTTTGGTCTGGACCTTTAGAGCACCCTCCATGCTCTCATCCCATGTATTCCCCACATCGGAGATCTCTACTGCCTCCCGAAGATACACAAGACAAACACACCTGGCCGTCCCATCGCATTGGGCAATGGGACTCTGTGCGAGAATCTCTCCGGCTATGTCAAGAGTATCCTGAAACCCATTGTACCAAAACCCACCAGCTTTTGTCGCGGCACTACGAACTTCCTACAGAAACTCAGCACACGTGGAGCAGTTGAACCAGGGGCGCTCCTCGTCACAATGGATGTCTCGGCACTCTACACCAGCATCTCTCATGACGATGGCATTGCTACAATTGCCTCAGTACTCAACTTCGACAACTGCCAGTTTCCAGGTGCAATTTTACAACTCATCTGCTTCATCCTGAATCACAATGTCTTCACCTTCAACAACCAGTTCTTCACCCAGAAACATGGAACAGCCATGGAGACCAAATTCGCACCTCAATATGCCAACATCTTCATGCACAGGTTCGAATGAGACCTCTTCACTGCACAGGACCTTCAACCAATGCTATACCCTACATACATCGATGACATTTTTTTCCTTTAGAGTCATGGTGAAAAATCACTGAAACAATTATATGATGACAACAACAAGTTCCATCCCACCATCAGACTCTCCATGGACTACTCTCCAGAATCGGTTGTATTCTTGGACACACACATCTCCATCAAGGACAGTCACCTCAGCACTTCACTGTACCGTAAGCCCACGAATAACTGCTCCACTTCTCCAGCTTCCACTCTAAACACATTAAAGAAGCCATCCCCTGTGGACAAGCCCTCCGTATACACAGGATCTGCTCAGATGAGGAGGATCGCAACAGGCACCTTCAGACGCTGAAAGATGCCCTCATAAGAACAGGATACGGCGCTCAAATCATCGATCGACAGTTCCGATGTGCCACAGTGAAAAACTGCACCAATTTCCTCAGAAGACAAACACGGGACACGGTGGACGGAGTACCCTTCGTCGTCCAGTACTTCCTCAGAGTGGAGAAGCTATGACATCTTCTCCGGAGTCTTCAACATGTCATTGATGAAGATGAACATCTGCTAAGGCCATCCCCCCATCCCCACTTCTTGCCTTCAGACAACTACACAGCCTCAACAGACATTGTCTGCAGCAAACTACGCAGCCTTCAGGAGAACAGTGACCACAATGCCACACAACCCTGCCACAGCAACCAATGCGGATCATTGACACGGATGCCATCATCTCATGTAAGAACACCATCCACCAGGTACGTGGTACATACTCTTGCAACTTGGCCAATGTTGTCTACCTGATACTTTGCAGGAAAGGATGTCCTGAGGCATGGTACATTGAGGAGACCATGCATACCCTATGACAACGGATGAATGAACATCACTCAACAATCACTAGACAAGAGTGTTCTCTTCCTGTTGTGGAACACTTCAGCGGTCACAGGCATTCGGCCTTTGATCTTCGTGTAAGCATTCTCCAAGGCGGCCTTCACGACACATGACAACGCAGAGTCACTGAGCAGAGACTAATAGCCAAGTTCCGCACGCATGAGGATGGCCTCAACTGGGCTCTTGGGTTCATGTCACACTATCTGTAACCCCCGTGACTTGCCTGGGTTTGCAAAACCTCACTTACTGTACTGTCTGGAGACAATACACATCTCTTTAACCTGTGCTTAATGCTCTCTCCACTCACCTTGTCTGAATCTTTAAGATTTGATTATCTGTGAAGACTCGCATTCCAACCATTATTTTGTAAATTGAGTTTATATCATTATATGCCCTGTTTGTGGACAGAACTCTCACTTACCTGATGAAGGAGCAGTGCTCCAAAAGCTAGTGGCTTTTGCCACCAAATAAACCTGTTGGACTTTAACCTGAGGTCGTGAGACTTCTCACTATCTGAGCAGAAGCACTGAGAAAGTGAGACTTTCAAGGAATTTTGTATTTGAAATCAAATCATTTTAGTAGAGGAGAATGGTCAATGCTGGAGCATTCCTGGTTTGTATTTTACAGGGTGGTGGTCCCTCATGTTGCCCTAACTTTGTAAAAGTGACCCCAGCTTATCATGAGACACACTAAATAAAGGGAACCAGGGAGCACTAAATACCTTAATATAGCCAAACCCAAGTGCCGAAATTATGTACTTCTCAGTGGAGAATAAATCAGGATTATGCTATGAGTTAACTAATCAAGGACAGACTTACATTATGATGAACTTCAATCACCACCCTGCCCCCTCCCCACCCCCCCAACCAGGGTTAGATGAGGGGGTGGGGAATCTTGGAGAAGTGGTGATGGAGGGGCTTCTGTGCCTGGATCACGATACTGTTGTTGCTGCGTGACAACTTGATTAATATGCATTACAGTATTGTATTCTGTCCTTCACCAGAGGGATGGAGATCTATAGAATTAAAGGGTGGAGCAGAGCAGATCAATCTAATTACATCTTGCAAATTAAAAGGCTACTTTAATGCATTAGTATGTAATATTTTCCATTTCACCAGGTATATGTGATGTTAACTATAGGGATACAGGAAGCTATGATTATTCCATTGGATCAAAGTTCATAGGGTCCCTTAAGAATGATTAGATCTAACTATGTCTTTTTAGAATCTGGACAGAATCAGGATATTTTTGATTTGATTTATTATTGTTGTATGTATTAGTGTGCAGTGAAAAGTATTCATTCTTGCATGCTAAACAAACAAAGCATACCATTCATAGAGAAGGAATTGAGATAGTGCAGAATGTAGTGTTATAATCCTCAGACTTTTGTATCTTTTTCCCAAAGGTGGAAGAGAGAATGTCCGGGGTGCATGGGGTCCCTAATTATGCTGGCTGCTTTTCCGAGGCAGCGGGAAGCGTAGACAAAGTCAGTGGATGGGAGGCTGGATTGTGTGATGGATTGGATTTGACAATGTGCCTCAGCCTCTAGATTACCAGTCCAGTGATTTTACCGCCCCGCCACCTTTTCCTCTTGATTCACCAGGCAGGCATCCCGCGTGGCGTTTCTCATATAAGCATAGAATCCTTACAGTGCAGAAGGAGGCCATTTGGCACATCTAGGGTCCGCACTGACAACTGTCCCACACTGGCACTATCCTCCGTAACCTCCCGTATTTATCCTGCTAATTCCCCTGATACTATGGGGCAACTTAGCATGGCTAGTGTACCTAACCAGCCCGTCTCTTGGAATGTGGGAGAAAACTGGAGAACCCAGAGGAAACCCACACAGAAACAGTAAGAATGTGCAAACTCCACACAGACAGCAACCCAAACCGAGAATCACTGTGCCTCTGTTCTGCCCGCGTTGATATCATTGAGCATGATTAAACTGCACAAATGTCTCATCGAAACCTAAGTGAAGAATAATTCAACTTTGTCTAAGAATCATATTAAATCAATAGTATAACAGGCTCTTGTGGTATGTACATGTTTGGTGTTTTTCACTTGGCTCGTTTTAGAGACTGAGCTATGTACAATAATAATTAGCAGCACTGCCACGTCTTACCACATTGTAAAACCCCCAAATACTAATTCAGAAAGTTCCTTTCAGACTTGCAACCACCTCCTTCCTGTACACCATGTACTAAGTTTCATTATCAGTGTAAGAAAGAGGATATTTCAAATTCTTTTCAGTTTTTTAAATAGCATGTACATATTAGCAACAAGTGACAAATTCACAGAGCTGCTTGAAATTACTGTTCCACAGAAACTTGTCGCTTGCAACTCAACGAAAATGGAAATGCCTTAGAGACACACTCTGATGACAACAACACCTCCTCCATGATCATCCTCAGCACCGGTGCCCACAAGGCCGTATCCTCAGCCCCTTTCTATACTCCTTATACACCTATGACTGTGCGGCCAAATTCCCCTCCAACTCGATTTTCAAGTTTGCTGATGACACCACCATAATGGGCCAGATCTCAAACAATGATGAGAAGGAGTACAGGAAAGAGACAGAGAATCTGAAGAACTGGTGCGATGACAATAATCTCTCCCACAATGTCAGCAAAATGAAGGAGATAGGCATCAACTTCAGGAAGCGTGGTGAAAGCCATGCCCCTGCCTACATCAATGCAGGGGAAATGGAAATGGTGGAGAGCTTCAAGTTTCTAGGTATCCAGCACACCAATAACCTGTCCTGGTCCCTCCACATTGACACCATAGTTAAGAAAGCCCACCTAAGCCTCTACTTCCTCAGGAAGCTAAGTAAGTTTGGCATGTCCGCTACAACTCACTCCAACCTTTACAGTTGCACCTTAGGAAGCATTCTTTCTGGTTGCATAACAGCTTGGTATAGCTCCTTTTTCTAAGACCATGAGAAACTACAAAGGGTCGTGTACGAAGCTCAGTCCATCACTCAAACCAGCCTCTCACCCATTGACACTGTCTACATTCCTGCTGCCTCAGAAAAGCAGCCAGCATAATCAAGGACCCCACGCATCCTGGACATACTCTCTTCCAACTTCTGTCAGGAATAAGATACAAAAGTCTGAGGTCATGTAAAGTAAAAGTTTATTTATTAGTCACAAGTAGGCTTACATTCACACTGTAATTAAGTTACTACGAAAATCCCCTAGTCACCACACTTCAGCGCCTTTTGGGGTACACTGAGGGAGAATCTAGCATGGCCAATGCAACTAATCTACACATCTTTGGATTGTGGGAGGAAACCGGAGCACCCATAAGAAACCCACGCAGACACGAGGAGAATGTGCAAATTCCACACAGACAGTGACCCAAGCCGGGAGTAGAACCTGGGTCCCTGGTGCAGTGAGGCAGCAGGAGTGTGTCGGCTAGGGGATTCTCACAGTAACATCATTACAGTGTTAATGTAAGCCTACTTATGATACTAATAAATAAACTTTCTTTAACTTTATTTGTTATTTCCAGTCAGTCTTATTTCATGCGGGTGTCATATTTAAGCAGTGGAGAACAGAGTCATAGAATCCTAGAGTGCAGAAGGAAGCCATCTGACCCATCGACTATGCACTGACCACAATCCCACCACGGGCCTATCCCCATAATCCCATGAATTTACCCCAGCTAGTCTCCCTGACATTAAGGGACAATTTAGCATGACCAATCTAATTAATTTGCACATCTTTTGGACTGTGGGAACAAACTGGAGCACCTGGAGGAAACCCACGCAGACACAGGGAGAATGTGCAAACTCCACACAGACAGTGACTCAAGCCAGGATTTGAACTCAGCAGTGTTAACCACTGTGCCACCATGCCGCTCTGTCTGTGAGTCCTGCGACTTACATGAGAGGCTTGTAAATGTTTCAGACCCCAGTAGTTGAATTCCCAATTATATATTACAGTTGGTTAATATTTCTATTATATTTATTAAATTTGTTAAGGTTCAGAGGCCAGGATCTCCCAGTCCCGGCAAAGTCTATGGCGTTTTGTATGGCCCCTTCCGCTATACCATAGGGAGATGCCTTCAGCAGGACCGGAAGATCCCACAGGCTGGAAGGGCTGGAAAATCCCACCTGAAAGACAGAATTTTCAATCCCGTCCACCACAGGAATCATAGCAGGTCAGACACTGACCAGGCAAAGGTTTGTTGACATTGGGCAGGATTTGCTGGCTTTGGAGTGAGTGCGGTCAGAAAATCCTACCCACAGTTTCAAAGCAATGAGACTGCATTGGTCCTCGTTCTATAGTGCTGCCCTGTATATGCTTTGATTGCTAGAGCACGCTGTGATAGTAACAAAGATTCCTGTAGAAGTTGAACCACAGATTAGGCACAAAATATTCATTGAGAATGCCTTTTATTCCTCTTTTAGTGCTTAACAGCTAGGGGTTACCAAGTCCAGAATTTTATGTCCCACCCGCCATGGGAATCGGAGCGGGTGAGGGGCGAAACATGGAAAGGTTCGTTGATCTTGCGCAGGATTTTACAGTTTCGGGATGAGCAAGACCGTAAAATCCCACCCTATTCAGTCCTTCTGCTTCAATTATTCTGGTGCAAATAACTAAGGAAACTAAATTAAACAAACTGAGGGAAAAATTAAAAGAACAACTTCTTAAAGGGGTCCTGCCTTAATAAACAAATCACAAATTAAACTTAAAATATTAAACCAAAGTGTGATTAAGGGAGTCGATAAGGCAACCTAGTCCTTTTTTAAAACCATTTTTACTCCATCCATAAAGTTATAATGCTTAACTGGGCAATCAAAGTCCATTCTTCGCTTGCTCCACAAACCAAATTCAAAATCCAATTGAATCCAATTCAAGGTTTCCTTGAGAGAGACAAACAAGATCCAAGCTGACAAGATGATGCATTGTATCTCATCTTGGGCTGGTCCTTCTTGCTTCACCCTGTTACAATAACAATGGTGCTTATTTCGGCCATTTCTGAAGAATGAGACCCAGGTGAATGAGGTTTAGCAGAATTCAATTGTTTCAGGTCCCAAATTTTGTGTTGAACCAATTGATTTGATCTGATTTATTATTATCACGTGTATTAACATACAGTGAAATTTCTTGCGTGCTATACAGACAAAACATACTGCCCATAGAGAAGGAAATGAGGGAGTGCAGAATGTAGTGTTACAGTCATAGCTAGGGTGTAGAGAAAGATCAACTTAATGCGAGGTAGGTCCATTCAAAAGTCTGACAGCAGCAGGGAAGAAGCTGTTCTTGGTACCTGACTTCAGACTTTTGTATTTTTTTCCCCAAAGGAAGAAGGTGGAAGAGAGAATGTCCAGGGTGCGTGATGTCCTTGATTATGCTGGCTGCTTTGCCGAGGCAGCGTAGACAGAGTCAACGGATGGGAGGCTGGTTTGCTCTATCTTAATTGGAATACATATAAAACAATCAGAATATCTTTGTGCAGGCAAGTGTTCTAGTTTCTTTTCAACAGGGTACCAAACTGTTAATGTTGAGGTAGGGATCCTTCACTATTGTAAAACATTGTCATTTGCTGACTATGTACATTGATTAATACCATTGACAATAGCAGTGACACAACCGAGTCACATTTTCTCTTTGTAATAACCACTGCAACTCCTCCCATGCCTTAAGCCGTTTAGGTAAAATGGCAATGTGACAAGTTTGAGGTTCAACTTGAAAAACAACTGTCCAAATTAGGTCAACCTACCATCTCCTGACGCACTTACAATTAGTTCCTGGACTACTGTTTCATTGTTAGTTCCCACTGCTACTTGTCTCCAGGAACTGAGCCAAATTTTTAAAGCAATGCTACCCGTGCAAATACAATTTCATGCAAACTATGCTGACACACCTACCACAGTATTTTGAGGAGTTGGTTACTCAGTTGGCTGGACAGCTGGTTAGTGTTGCTGAGAAACATCAATAGCGTGGGTTTAATTTCCATACCGGCTGAGGTTATTCATAAAGGCCCCACCTTTTCAACCTTGCCCCTCGCCTGAGCAGTGGTGATCCTCAGGTTAAATCATCACCAGTCACCCTCAAAATGGGGGAGAGCAGCCTCATCTGGAACAATAGCAACTTTACCTGGTATTTTTCCATTGCTCCTACCCAAATACTTTAAAGGGGGAGTAGAGCATATTTCATCACATTCTGGACTTGTTCTTTGTCTTGGTCAAAGGGCCTATTTACTCTTAATAATAAAGAATTAACTTCATTTTTAGTACACAAGGTACAATACATAATTTTGAACAGGTCTCAAATGAGATTTCTTGTCTAAAGTTAGCTGATATCAACAATGATTGGGCATCACAGTTTCCCCCTAAGTGCCCCTTGTTTGGGGAATTGTTGAGGGTTCCCTCCCACTCACTGTCAAAGCACTTTGCTGGGGCCTGCAAGTGTTCAGATGTTGATTGGGGGCAGGGGAGCTTTGGTAGTGATGCTTTCCACTGTCAAATAGCTTTCCATGAGTGGTAATGGTATTGAACAAGCTAGTTTAAAGCAATCTGGAATAAAAGCTAGCAGCTGTAAACGTGCACATGACACAATCAAGATTGCCATAAAAGTTTGAAGCATTTACAAGCACGTTCAGTGAGATAATAGAGTCTGGGATTGATAAGCGGCAATAATATTCACACCAATGAATAACTCCAGCACAGTCCACCTATGGACATTCAGTAACATCATCATTGGTCTTCCACTATCAATATCCTGGATGTTGATTTGTTTAATGATAATGCTCGTGAAATGCCATAAAATATATTCCTATCATGAAAGGGGCTACACAGCTGCAAGCTGGTATTGGTTACCATTAACAAGCAATACAGCTGGGTTAACCACTTAAATGGTGTAGTTACTTGGAAAAAAATCAAAGGCAAGGTTTTCTGAGGCAAATTAGCTCACCTCTCTGAGTCACCCATCCTCTCCCAAGTCAGGATGACATCCAGGAAAACTCTCCACTTATTAAGATGGGGCCAGATACAATAACTCAAGTAGCTCAACACAATCCTGCATAAAGCAGTACTTCAAATGCTCCATCACCAGCTTATTGGGGCTGCAGTTGTTATCTGAACTGTAGAAACTTGCCATGGCTTCTTAGGGTTTGATTCCTGGCTTGGGTGACAGTCGGTGTGGACTTTGCATGTTCTCCCTGTATCTGCATAGGTTTCCTCCGAGTGATTCAATTTCCTCCTACACTCTAAAGATGTATGCATTAGGGTTGATTGGCCATGCTAAATTGCCACTTAGGGTGGAATTTTCCCATCCTGTTTGCTACAGAATCATAGCGGGCGGGGCGAAGGTCCATTGTCCTCAGGTGGGAATTTCCACCCTTAGTGTCAGGGGGATTAGCAGAGTAAATAACGCAGCCTAACAGGGGTAGGGCCTGGGTGGGATTTTTGTTGGTGTAGGCTCAATGGGTTGAATGGTCTCCATCTGCACTCTATGCCTTCTAGTCTATGATTCATCGGAGCATGAGAAGACCAACCATCTCTTGAGCTCTCTTCCAGATCACAATCATCCCAATTTGGACACAGGTCATCATTCCATCAACAATATCCTGGTAACCCCTCTCTGAACAATGTAGGTACAGGTAAGGACAAACACTTTACCTGAGGTGATTTAATGCTTATGTTATTTTGTGAACAAGAACTAATAAAGTACATCAGGTATTTATCAGGAAATTGATTTATTATTTCAAAAATATATTGAAACCACAACCGTTTATACAAAACATCAATATTTAATATTAAAAATTCACTGTACAGGAAATTACACATTTTGCATCATTCACAAAACATCCAAAGTTTTGCAGAATATTTTCCCAACTTGTTTTATTTTTCAACAATTCTCAAATTCGGTGCAGATAACCAGCTGCAATGCCAACCCTTTGGAGGTGGCTTATAATTTAAATATAAAATTAATCCCCTGTCCCAAGATAAACTGGCATGCCAAGTGAGGTTTTTCTTTGGAATTAAAACAATCGGTAGGCTAATTGGCTTTTAGCTTTTGGTTAGATAATTTCATTCTTTTTCCCTTTAATCTTTCACAAGATGAGATGTGGGTTCGCTGGCAAAGCCAGCATTTGTTACCCATTCTTAAGTGCCCTTGAAATGAATGGTTCGCCCAGCCATTGCAGAAGGCAATTAAGAGTCAGCCACACTGCTGTGGATCTGGAGTCACATAGGCCAGACTGAGAAAGATTGCCCTTCCCTGAAGGACATTAGTGAACCAGACGGGTTTTTAATTCAAGAACTGATAAATAGTTTCATGGTCACCACTACTAAGATTAGCTTTATGTTTCAGATTTATTAATTTAATTTAAAATTCCATCAGCTGCATGCTGTGATTTGAACACACACCCCCCCACCCCACTGCCAGACTAGGCTGAGTTACATTACCATTCATCCACTGTCCTCCCCACCACCCCTCCCCTTCCCAATTCTGCATATCCATCAGGGAGCGCCCATATAAACCTTGCAGCTTTCCAGGTTAAGGTTCAAACTTCCTTACACTGTAATTATTAACAGGAAGAAAAACGTGACAAAAATGAAAGAGCAGTTCCATTAAATGAGCATCTAGCTCCTGAAACCTGTCTCAGTCCATGACCCAGTCATACACAATTTGATCCAATTAAATTTTCCATTGAGTAACCAACAGAATTACTGTAAGATAGGCTGGAGTGCCGAGAGAGACCAAAAAAAATTTGCTGCGTCCCTATGAGTAAGCCGTACAAATAATATATACATATATATTTTACAGAAACTTTATAATACATAGGATATTGCTGGAGAAAGACTGTATTCTCTTATTGTCTTCTAAAATCATTGCATTTGTGCAACTCTCCCACTCGAGCCCCTCCAGCAGTCTTTCACAATGCCTTAACCTTGGCAGCTAAAAGAATGATAGCAAAGTGATAGGAAACAGCTGCCAGAGCTGTTTAGAAAGCTGTTAAATTACATTGCAACATTTAAACTCCGCTTTCTAAAATGATATCCCTCACTTTCAAGCACCTACTAAAATGATAATCTTTTAGATAAGCAACAGTCAGCACAAATGATAACAACAGATGGAAACTTTTGGTTTTACAGGCTGCAGACATGACTCCCATTGCAATGGATTAATCATTGTACTGCATGTTAAAATATTTCCTGATAGTTGCTAAGCGACGGCTTAACATTTCCACATTTTGTTCAGCAGACATTGGCCTTTGGTCTCGGTGGAACAATTTGGATTTACCAAACGAAAAGCCTAGTGTAGACTAGAATCAATATTTAAGATCTGACTACCTTATGAAGCTCTTGCTTATATTCCTAACCTATTTTTTAAATTGAACTGTTCTGTAGCAGATGAATATTAACCAGCTAGAGATGAAAGGCGTTGCAGAACAAAGGATGGTGTTGTTCTTGTAGGAGTGAGAATAATGCACTCCCATTTTATGGCAACACCTTTGGTCTGAAAGTACAATCACACAATGTTAAATGACTCTAGATAGCTTGTATGAATACTCATCAATATTTAACAAAAGATGAAAAGGAATTTTTTTAAAAAGTAGGCAATTTGTAATCAGAATAAAAACACATGGTCGCACTGAATTGGTGTAATAGATCAATACTGCCACACCCCTACCAGGTAAACAGTAAGCATATTGGAAAAGATTTTCATTGTCAGTGGTTACCTCTGGCAAAGCAAGGCAAAAGGAAGATGCATCCCTGGCATCATTCCTCCCTGTAGAACCAACACGTCTCCCATCATATCAGAGCAGTCCACAGTGTAACCATTTTGACCACTGCCAGTTACCTCCTCACCACTAGGGAAGTTACACAAAAGGAAAAGTGGCCACACAGGCACCTCAATCTTCTGTGTCGGGCTGGACTCCAAGCATATCATGAAGATCTTCCGCTGTGTATCCCAGCAGGTTGTGAAGGTCACAGACAAAACGGTAGACGTACCTTTTGCCGGATGTCTTGTGGATGATGTTCTTGTCGTAGTAATAACGCAGCCCTCGGCTCAACTTCTCATAGTTCATTTTGGGTTTGTTCTTGCGCTTGCCCCATCGCCGGGCAACCTGTGACCCAGCAAGAAAGCAAAAGATGTTAGCATTCAGGATCGCTATTGCAACAAAAACCACAGAGTATATCTGTGAGAAAGAATACAGTGGCAGGAATTTTACTGCTGATTCTGGGGTGGGTGAGGCGTGCAAAATGGAATTTTCCATTGACCTCGGGCGGGATTTTTGGGTGAGGCTTGCAAAATCCTGGCCAGTAAGTCTAAATGGGAATGTAATTGGCATTGTATGGTGAGACTCTGTGCAGCATGAACTGCAACAGTTACATCAGATTCTCTCCTCACTCTCGTTTATATACAAAATTTAATTCCTCAAAGTCTCCCTCCACTAATCACCATTTTTTGATGAATGGAGTGAGAAGCACATGGCCTATTTTAGGGCTGTGTCGATGTTATCCTTCTCATGAACACTGGTCCTCTCCAGCGGAGCTCGCACTTCTCAGTTGCTGTCTCCCCAAGATAGATTTTGGAGCACTGCCCCTTCATCAGGTGAGTGGGAGTTGTCATACACAACTCTCACTCACCTGATGAAGGAGCAGTGCTTTGAAAGCCAGTGACTTGTGCTACCAAATAAATCTGTTGGGCTTTAACCTAGTGTTGTGAGACTTCTATCTGGAGAGACTCGGGCTGGTTCAGTCAGACCCCGACACTTGCCATTTTTTGATAAAATTCTGCCCCATGACTTTAGTAGCATGAGAAATTGCCAACTTAATTCAACAATCTGTTTGTACAATTTCAAATCAAATATTCAGTCTTATTGAATATAAAGTTATCCAATTTAAAATGCTTTTGACATTTTTCACATCCTTATTTCTGAGTAAACTCATGATGTGGCAGCCTCATAATGGGAGACTTTGAAAAGATTCAGAGTCTGGCAAATGTACAGTGCTTATTTTGCTGTGTTAAGTGTTACTAAAGTAAATCACAACTCCCTTTTCTCGCAAACTCATAATTTAGGAGACTCTTACTTCATCAGGGTCAGTCAGTTTAAACTCCCATCCATCGCCAGTCCAGCTGATAAACGTCTGACAGGATTTATCCGTCAGTAATTCCAAGAGGAACTGCCAAAGTTGAATGGGTCCACTTCCTGCACAAATATAGTTAAAAAAGGATGCAAATTAAAGTACAAAGGAGTTGTTGAAATCTTCTGAATGCTTTAGATCTGGAATACAATTTTCTTTTGCCAAAGGCCAGAGAGCATTCAATTCTCATTGCCAGGCATAACAATAATATTGTGAACACTCAAAGATCATGCACCCTCATGGGAAAAATAAAGTGGTTTTTCAACTCAAAGCATGAGGTAATATAGCTTGGAAAATTCTAGTTTCTCACAATATTGTCACTCATTCAAGGCTAACTATGAAAATCTAAACAAGTAAAATGACGGATTCCTAACTGGATTTGCTATGCATGGGAATCTATTATGAAATACTCGCTGCCTTACATTCTTATTCAGTGAGTCAGAATTGCAAACCTAGATAGAAGCTTTTTAAAAGATTTCTTACATGAGACTTTTTTTGCCATCTGGGAATTTGGTTATAACTAAGGCATGAGCAGCGCAGGAAGAGTGACAGTGTCTCTGTGCTGTCAGATCGTATTGCTACATAGAGTCATAGAGGTTTACAGCATAGAAAGTGGCCCTTCAGCCCAAATTGTCCTTGCCACCCTTTTTTTTAAACCCCTAAGCTAATCCCAATTGCCCGCATTTGGCCCATATCCCTTTAAACCCATCTTATCCATGTAATTACCTAAATGCTTTTTAAAAGACAAAATTGTACCCGCCTCTACTACTACCTCTGGCAGCTTGTTCCAGACACTCACGACATTCTGTGTGAAAAATTTGCCCCTCTGGACACTTTAGTATCTCTGCCCTCTCACCTTAAACCTATGTCCTCTAGTTTTAGACTCCCCTACCTTTGGAAAAAGATATTGACTATCTAACTGATCTGTGCCCCTCATTATTTTATAGATGCTATAACAGCACCCCTCAGCCTCCTAACGCTCCAGAGAATTTCTTCAGGAAACCCGACCATCGTGTATTTTGGAACAAGTCAGATGATTAACATTTTTTCCCTCCAGTTCCCTCCTTTCCCCTCCCTCTCTCCCTTCAGGTCTTGGTAGTATACTCAGGTAGTATATGTTTCATGGGTGTAGGTAGCCATCCAATTCTTTCACAAGAGTTCAATCTTCATGTGTGAACTTGGACTATTAATGTAAACGCTGAGGAGATCATCACAGCCTTCTCAGATTCTCTCTTCACCTGAAGTCCATCAACACATCCTTTCTGGATGTATCACATCTTGGTACAGCTCCTGCTCTGTCCAAGACCGCAAGAAACTACAAAGGATCGTGAATGAACTCAAACCATCACTCAAACCAGCTTTCTATCCATTGACTCCATCTACACTTCCTGCTGCCTCAACAAAGCAGCTAGCATTATTAAGGACCCCCATGCACACATCTTGGACATTCTCTCTTCCACTTTCTTCCATCAGGAAAAAGATACAAATGTCTGAGGTCATGTATCAACCGTCTGAAGAACAGCTTCTTCCTTGCTGCCATCAGACTTTTGAATGGACCTATTCACATTAAGCTGATCTTTCTCTGTACCCTAGCTATGACTGTAACACGATATTCTGCACTCTCTCCTTTACTTCTCTATGAATGGTATGCTTTGTATAGCACACAAGATATGATACTTTTCATTATATGACAATAATAAATCAAATCAAAAATCATAGCTAGCCGCCAAACCTCTCTGGACAGAAATAGGTGGTGACATGTTTTTATCTCCTAGACAAGCCATGGTCATTTATCTTGCCTGTTCTGGGATCACTAACTCAGCACAGGAGAAATGAACCACTGACCTACGTGACTTCATCCTCTTCCATTTAATGTAAATGGAGCTCTCCATTTATAAGTTAGACAATCTAACCAGGTAACATCGAACGCAAGATTCCTTTTTTGAATTTGGGAGACCTTGGAACAGCAGCTACGAGTCGAGTACAGATACATTTTTCTTCCTTCATTTGATGGAGGTGACTCAAAAGAATTTGCTTACCTGTGAATCCAGCAAGCACTGCTGCTGGGATGACTGGCTTCCCTTGTTCCAGTGGCTCTTTCCTCTCCTGGATGTAATCTTTGAATGAGATATTTGGCTTGTTTGGACAAAGGGGCTGGGTCCAATCGTCATCGCAACTATCCTGCGAAGGAACGCGCTGCATGTCACTTAAAGACGACTGACTGTTGCAGGAATTCAACAATGAACCTGTGCTTTCGAAGCTGTCAATGCTATCCAGTGATCCTTGTTTCCTGGATTCAACTGACAAGAAAATGGAGACAATAGTAAGCTTGGAAGAGAATTTTTGAAACAAAAATTATAACGGTATCTTACTCCTGTCTTACCTGACATCACTCCCTAACTCAATTTTATTTTGATTGCTTGCATTATTCCATTTTATAAATATAGAATCTTAGAATAGAATCCCTAAAGTGCAGAAGGAGGCCATTCAGCCCATTGGGCCTGCACTAACAACAAACCTACCCAGGCCCTAACCCGATGTATTTACCCTGCAAATCTCCCCAACACCAAGGGACAAATTAAGCATGGCCAATCAACCTAACCCGCCATCTTTGGACTGCGGGAGGAAACGTACGCAGACACAGGGAAAACGTGCAAACTCCACACAGATAGTGACCCAAAACAGGAATCAAACCTGGATCCCTGGCGCTGTGAGGCAGCTGTGCTAACCACTGTGCCGCCCCTATTGGCTTGGAGTGTGTGAACTACCGGAGTGTGGCTCTGTCTGTGAAACCACGGCCAAGGTTTTAACTCATTCACTTAAGAAAAGTCAGTCCACGATTTCAGCAAGGCCAATAGTTGATGCCCACCACCCGTAACCACCAACACTGATTATCCCCTAGTTCCTTGCCCAGACTTACCCTGGTCAAGTATGCCAATGTTCAGATTGCTCGTATTTATTCGCTTTGGCTGCATGGAATAGCAGTTAGCAAAACTCGGGAAGCCTTGGTTCAAATTGAGAAATTCCTGGTTGTTTAAATCTGAAGAGATCTGACAAAGTTCCGACAGGAAACTTCCAGAAAAATCAGAGAGCTGGCCTCCACACTGGGACTGACTGGAACGGAATTCTGAAAGTATATTTAAAAAGAAAAAAAAAACATCAGGATTGTTAATGAAACCTTCTCCTCCATTTGTTCTGACAGCCAGTTAGAACCAAAACCTCTTTGTATCGCTTCAAATTTTAAACAGGAGATTTTCACAGTAATTTCATTACAATGTTAATGTAAGCCTAATGTGACAAATAAATAATCTTTTACTGGAGTCAGTATTATCTGGAGTTATTTGATGTTCAATAGTGACGACCACCCCTTGGTTCCTGTCTATCTCACACTGGATGCAGTGTTCCCCCCAGCTTTATCCACCCTGCAGTGATGGTACATCAGTGAAGGCAAATCAACTAACCACCACCTGGAAAGTTGGATTAACTTTATCTGCATTGACCTCATGCCCAAACATGGAGTCGGAGTCAAAGCAGAAAAATGTTCTCATCAAGTGAAAACTAGCTTAGCTCAAAATTTCCCAAGTAGTAAGGATAAATTATTCTGTCTCCGAAAAAGATCAGAGTTTATTTGGGGCCAAGGATGCTCTTTCAGGCCAAATCTTGAATTTGCATTTATCTTCGAGTCTTCCCCAAGCAAGGTTAAGGGAATGGGTTAGGTGCATCGGCCATGCTAAATTCTCCTTCAGTGTACTTGAATAGATGCCAGAGTGGGCGACTAGGGGATTTTCACAGTAACTTCACTGTACTGTTAATGTCAGCCTACTTGTGACAATAATAAATAAACTTGAACAAACATTTTCCATATTGACAAATTAAATATTTGCGAGAGCAGAGAGGTTGGCGCCCAGGCAAATCTCCATTCTCAGCCCTGGGTTTGGAGGTCTTGGACACTGGCTGGCAAGCCAGAGAACTAACCACTTTGCCACCTTCACGGAAAACCCAAATTCCAAGTCAATCAGGCCGAGAGGCCACCAGTGCACCTTCTATCGGACCAGGATCCCAGGAGCAGTCAGTTCCACCTGCCAAGACCCACCTACCAGAGGCTGACAGCTCCTTTGCTCAGCAGTGCCACCAGGGAGGCAGTGGCTATTGTCAGAATTACCTACTGGAGGCACAGGATCACAGAATAATCAAGATCAAAGATGGCTGGGGGGATTTTGGCAGGGGGAAGATGGGAAAGCAGCAAGGGCAGTGAGGTGCCCCTTAATGGCTTGACGCCAGGATCCAAGAGTGCCATTAAATAAGAGATCTCATTCCTGGAAAAAGACAAAAAACCCACAAGATTGTCTGTTATGTTCTCTACTTGGAGACTGGCCCTATGGCCACTGGTTGAACACCAGTGGCAACAGCAAGTGGCGCTTAACTGGGCATCATTCCCGCCTCACTGAGCAACAGGTTTGGAAAGTTGACATGTAATTATTTGGGGTGGTGGCAGGATATGATCAGACAGATGACAGACCATATGATGCTGACTTGTGATATACTGTACCTTCCATGTTTACCCTGTTTTCACAGGGCTTCTGCAACTTCTCTTTCAAAGCTACTGAGTAGAGAATCCCTGAGGAAATTTACTCCCAAACCCTTTCATGACTTTTTCAACTGGGATGGAACAGCATCTGCATTCCCTGATCGAATTGCCTCCATTCTCAAACCCAATTTAACTTTATAAGCTTTGACTACTTGAGTATACTGCTGCAGGGGAAGCCAAAATAAATCAGCTAGTTTCTCAGTTCAAAAAAAAGCACAATTAAAATTGCATGATATTATTTTGTTAATGGGATGTCTTGGCAGGGTTGCTTGTTTGATGATCTGTGAAAATGGCAGCAACACATGGGAACTTTTCACCAAAAATCTGCTAATAATCAGTAGACAGGATTTTTTTTTTAAACTGCATTCTCACAGAATATCAAAGCTCTTTAAGAAGAAAGGAGGCAGAATTAAATTCCTCAAAAAGGAGCAGCTATTTGCGGCTGTCAGATTTTTGCTCGCAACATTTAACGGAACCTATTGCACTGAATTGGGTTATTCAGCCTAAGAGGACATTGTCAGGATACACCATGACAAATGGATTTGAGAAAGACGTACCAAATGAATTATTATCCCCCCACTGGGAGTTTGCATTGATGAGAGAGGAGGTTCCCAGATAGTTCAACTGTGACGCTTCCTGGCAATCTACGAATGATAAAGAGGAATCCAAATTAGTCACTTCTTAAAGAAAAAGGCACTTTACTTTAAGATATTTCAGACAGAGAACATGCAGAGTTGCCTGTTTCCAGGTTTCTGTTCCATAAATTAGATCTAGTTTGCCACTGACAGGCCACTTAAGATCAGCATGTGGTAAGTCATAGGCATAGCTAGCACACTAACATTCTGCAGCCGTTGAGTTGTGGAATACAGAAATAAAATCTAATTTAGAAAGATAGGGATGAGGCTTGAAAGCATTTCGAACTGGCAGTATCACTTAGCCTCAGAGCCTTTCATTTTTCTGCACAAAGTCTACGATGTCTGTGGGAAGGGGGAGAAATCACAGACAGCAACAGGAAATCATAGGTTGCTCCAGCTAATTATCTTTTCCAATTGAAAGCTTGTACATATGATGTGAAAGATAAAAGGTTTCTTTATCCTCCAAACACCCATATTCAAAAATAGCTTACCCTAATCTTTTCAACTACAGTTAAAGACCGAGGCAGTCTGATGGGATTAAAATGAAATCCAATTCACCATTTTTACTGAGCAGTATTCAGAACTGATTGATGAATTAAATTATTTCTCTAGCCGGAAGCAGTTAAAGCAGTAGTGAGAGGAGGTTTATTTACATCAGTGATACTGGATTGGAAATATTGAACAAGCCGTTACTGGCCTCGCCTACCTAAATAAGCAGGAAGTTAAATATCAATTAGCAAAAAGACTTGGGCATGAAACCCACCTTAGTCTGACCAGACAGTACTGGATCGTACAAATTAGAGGGGTCCAACATTTGATCACTGGGATGTGTTAAAGTTTGCTGATCTCTTTCAAAGTCATTGCACAGGTTACGAATATTGGTTTCTAGGTTAGAGGGAGTGGGGCCGAGAAAAAAAAAATCAGCCAGATTAATATCCAGGGGCGATTACTGGAGGTTATAAGTATAGGTAATGTTGGGTGGGAGGACAGTTGTGATGCACTCTACAGTTCAATAGCCACACAAAACTAAGGGCGGAATTTTCCTATCTGCCACGGGAACTGCAGCGGGTGAGACACAGACCATGCAAAGATCTTCTGTATCCATGGTGTCTCATTAATTAGGATTACTTGTTTCATGTTCTTAAAGGAAAGTATTTGTGAACACTCCCATACCTTTCATTAGCTGTTCCAAGTGCTCCCAAAGAATATCTCCGATGAAATCTGGCGCCAGTTCCAGAAAACGTTCTTTCCCAAGATCACAGAGGGTCCGACCGGTCATGTAGAATTTTTGGAAATTGACATTCTCCAGACTGAACTCATTCACAGCCCAGTGCAGCCATTGATTTACATGTTGCTCAGTCCAAATATGAGGGTCTGGAAAGAAACCAAAAATGTTAAAACCCTTGTTACAAAATCTGACTTAAGACATATGTTGATGTTTGTTGTACAGTTCCCCAAGTCAGAATGCTTGGGTCACATTTATGCTCAGATCAAGGTTTCTGTGGGGGAGGGGGGAGCAGATCTGTAGGGCCAAATGGCCTCTTCCTGTTTTCTTTGTTTCTATGGATGAAGACGTTTAGTTTCTATACAAAGACCGTGTATGTAGTAACCGTCACTTAAAAAGAGGACTTTTGTTGTCTCCAGAAAAAGAAGTTCAATGTTCTTCATCCAAGATCATTCTTCCCAGTTCTCCTGACGTTGGCCACTCATTCCACACATGCAGGCATGGTTATTCACGCAGTCACTCTCACAGGTAAACTGCCCAACTGTTACTCATGGGCAAGCGTAGCAGAATCCTAGGCTTGCTCAACAATCAAACACTTTGCAGCAGGTATCACCATGCAACAATCAGGGCGGTTCCCATAGTTTAGTATTCTCCTCCTAGAATAACAGAGATCTGTACCCAGGTCTCTCCAGCTTGGCTAATACAGTCTAGAACATGGATTAAGTTTGCATTCCTTCTGGGCCTGCCTTCTTTTGTTGCATTTAAGCCCCAACTATGTTACCCCGGTGAACAGTTGTCTGTGAAAATTTCTTCCTGAGAAATTCTGGGACAGAAAAGTCAGGAAACAAATGTAAACATGATGATGGTTTCAGATTGCTTACCTTTTGGGATGCTAAGACGACATCTTTCTTTGGCAAAGCCACTAAAACTTTCCTTCAGAGCCTGGGTCATGACTGCTTTGCTACCAGGTGTTAGGAGTGGAACCTCATTAGTTCCAACATCTGTAGACAAGAAGGGGAAAAAAAGAGCAGTGAGAAATAATCATTCAGAAAGTTCCCTATTCTAATCCTCCTCCCTAATAAACCCATTTCAAGGCAAGCTTTGCAACAGTGACCAAAGCTGGAGTTTTGGAAATCTCCAGTGCAAGAGGTTTCCTTGCCCATGTTTGACCAGATGCCATGAGACTTCATGGAATCCAGAGTCGGTGTTAAGGATACCCAGGGCAAATTCCTCCTGATTGTACACCATTGTGCCAGCACCAAAAAGGGCCAAAAGGACTGAGTGTGTCATTGCCGTTTTTGACTCCTAGGTTGAGTGGTTGTGTACAACTGAGTCACTTGCCAGGCCATTTAACACCCACGTTGTGGGTCTGGAGTCAGATGTAGGCTAGTCCAGGTAAAGATGGCAGGTTTCCTTCCTTAAAAGACATTAGTAAACCAGATGGGATTTTACAACAATCAGCAAACAATGGTTTCATGGCAATGCTGGACTTTTAATTCCAGATTTTTCCTGAATTCAAATTTCACCATCTGTCTTGATGAGAGTTGAAACTGGGTCCTCCAGAGCATTACCCCGGGTCTCCGGATTACGAGTCTACTAATATTTGCAACAGATGTTACCTCTGCTAAATACGTTCGCTGCCCAAGTGGGTGGTGGAGGTGGGGACTCTAAACTCTACTGGATCTGCACCTTAAGTGCTGTAAACTACAGGGCTATGGACTAGGAAGGTGGGATTAGAAAGGCACCTGGTTGTCCTTGGGCTGGCATGGACAAGATGCTCCTTCTGTGAGGTAATTTTTAAAGTCATATTGACTCGAAACATTGTTTCTCTCTGCACGAATGCTGCCGGGACTGCAGAGTGTTTCCAGCATTCTGTTTTTATTTTAGGTTTCCAGTATTTTGCTTTAGTTTGGCAACAAGAGCAACATTAGATTTGGTGGGTGTCACTTCAGGCAGGAAAGGAGGTCTTGTGGCACAGTGGGTAACGTCCGTGCCTATGTGCCTGACGTTCTGGGTCGAGCCCCACTCCACTTGAAAGTGCGTTCATAATGTGCCCAAAAGGATGAGTGTCAACCTGCAAAGTTTAAAACATGTCAACAGCAAGTGGCAAGAGTGGGAGGGACTCCTGGTCAGCCGTGCTTGATGTGGAGAGGCACCCCTCAAACTGTAAGTCGCTGGCAGCAGATCAGCAACCCTTAGTATGGGAATAGTTGAAAGCCCGCCTTGTGCACCACTAGGTGCGGGAAGAGAAACAACAACAGACAGGAGAAAAGGAACCTCAAAGAAACTAGTTAACATGCTCTTCTAGATTGGGTTAATTTTGTCAGCGCCTTATAATAAATAACCTATTGCTGCTTACAGAATGGGACAAGTGCATTAAAGGTGGCATTTCATTGCATCCGAAAATAACACTTTAGAAAGCAGTCGCAAGACAAACTGAAAAATTTATAAAAACATTGGGTTAAAAAAGTTTTCGAACTAATGTTTGTGACCAGATTGCTTTCAGTGCATCATAACAAATCTGATATTTAAATTTGGATAATGAGCATCTTACCGTATAAAATGGAGGACATGCCAGTTGGAACCTCTTGCACACTCTGTTCTTCATCCAAATGTGACAATAACCCATCAAGTCCCATAGATTCATAGATGTCAAATGCTGACTGGCGCTGAAATTAAAATAATTAAACTTTTGTAAAATTTAGCAACTACTATGGTCACAAATTCTATATTATTGGAGTTGCTTTTAAAGCTGGTAATTAGGGATACAATGTCTTGCAGCACCTTGATTTGATTTGAACCACCTTCCCTAACTGTTGCTAGGTCAAAATCCTAGGATTCCACAGTGAACGCCATTATGTGAACACTACTAGCTTACACACTGCCTTATTTGAAGCTGAGAACCAACCAAGCACCACCACCTTCACATGGCAGCTAAGGATGGTCGGTAAATGTAGTCTTATTAATGCAGGCCAATAACAAACAAAACACTTTTTGCTGGAGGCTTGAGTGTTACGTGGGTGTTTCTTCAGACTCTTCTGTCAGTCAGCAAAATACCACAACATGGACATAGCTTATTTGTAGTTTATTTCACATGTGGAGAACTGTTGAAAAACATACTGGGGCAAATTTTTCTATCGCGCCTGCCACAGGAATCAGAACAGGTGAGGGGCGGGCCATGGAAAAGTCCATTGACGGTCTGGTTGCAAGGTGCACAAGGCCGGAAAATCCCACCCATTGTGACAATACTGAAACTCATTGGCTTGGGATACTCATACAGGTCTTTTAAATGTTGCTAATCAATTTGTAGGATCCATTGTCCAATCATTTTGCTTATCCATGCCCAACCCAATTGCAACAATCTTCTGAGATTTAACTTGATTTACAATCCTTCTAGCACATTGACAGAGAATAACCTGATACAGTAGAGCTGTGTTCGAGGCTTTTCTCATTGAGGTAAAGGATCATAGTGCTGGAAGTGGAAGCGTTTCTGCAACGTCAGGTGCTTCAAGTTAAATTGAAACATAGGGTAGAATTTTAAGGATGACGGGCGATTAGTGCTTGCCATCCTGACAGTCAGTGGCTAATGTGCAGTGATTGGCAGTGGGCAGTATTTCCATCTGCCCTTGGAAGCAAGTCTTGACCATGAGAGCTGTCAGCCAATGATTGGTTGACAGCTCTTCAACCTGTCAGGCCACAGCACTTCGTGCCTGGGATTAACTTCTGAGGCCATGGAGATGATGGGCCCAATTTTACCATCAAGTTGGTAAAGTCCGGTGTGAAATGAGTAGCATGATCCCTGTCCACCTCCGTGCCAGTTCCCCTTCACCAAGGGCTGAAAATGGCCAAGATCGAGACCGCCCAAAACAGTACTCGCAAACCTAACAATTGATAGATGAATGGACAACCTGAAGCCCTGCCTGTGCAAGTGTTAAATTGTATTTTGGTCTGGGGAGATGTCGGGGCTGGGGGGGGGAGGAATCTCATCCATTCAATTCTACAATTGCCCCATCACAGAACCAGCCTTGGGGTAAGCTAAAGCATTCTGCCCATAGTCAGATGCAGAGTAAAGGTCCCTCAACCCTATATCTTAATCCAATCTTCATGGAGCATCTTCATTACACTATGGGCGGCTTGGTGGCACAGTGGTTAGCACTGCTGCCTCACAGTGCCAAGGACCCGGGTTCAATTCTGATCTTGGGTCACTGTCTGTGTGGAGTTTGCAAATTCTCCCCATATCTGTGTGGGTTTGTTCCGGGTGCTCCGGTTTCTTCCCACAGTCCAAAGATATGTGGGTTAGGTTGATTGGCCACACCAAGTTGACCCTAGTGTCAGGGGGATTAGCAGGATTTATACATGGGATTACGGTAATCGGGCCTGGGTGGGATTGTGGTCGGTGCAGACTCGATGGGCTGAATATTGCCTTCTGCATGTAGGGATTCTATGACTCCTGCCGAATTCTTTCCATTGATCCTGCGGGGCGTGGGAGAATGCCGCCCCATGAAACTATTTATTAACTTCCACAAACTTCTGCACTGTAGGGATTCTATGATACAGGTGACATTTTGTTATCCTGTGTTCTCTCTAAAAGAGATCACCTTCTTCAACCACTATGGAAGGGTAGTTTAGTGAAATGGCACAACACCCTCCAAGAACTGGTTTTGTGCTACTTGAGCTAATGTCACTCAATGAGTGACAATGAGTGCTAATCCTTATGAACTGAATTTGAGCCTGGTCCCTCATCAGAAATGAAAATACTGCGACAGGGAGTTAGAGGTTAAACTGAAGAAAAAAAAACAAGTCAAAAGTCGGACAAGACTAAGCAGTAGTAAAGTATGTAAACTATTCCACAGGAATGAACATTCTTCTGTCTCATTGTATATCGGCAACATTTCCTTGGAAAGATGGCTAGATTCCAGCTTATCAACAAGCTGAGAGACTCCATGCTTATCTGGTGCTGTCTCCAAGTTTGCCAGTCTGAACTAATGAAAACACACCTACACATTAGGTAAACTGGAAAGTCAAGTATGCTACATGTTAAACATTTACACACTTAATCATCAAGTAAAGTCTGTTGAACATAATTGGGGAAGGCTTTTTTTCCCCTTCCATTTCTGATCAATGAAAATGTTTGCGCGCGGTCTAATGACCTTCATACCAAGGTAGCATAATCTTTCATGGCTTAATGTGTTTAGAATGGTCAACATCATACATCATGAACTGCTATAATCTGAAATGCAAATTCAATATTAACTTAAAATAAAACTGAATATATGTTTGGAGTTTCTTTCAAAATAAAAGGGCTGGACATAAAGAGCTGGTGAGTAGGATTAATTGGATAGCTCTTTCAAAATGTCAGCCACGCTTGGCATGTAAATTGGCCTCCTGTGCTGTATGGGTCTGTGAAGATACAACAAAATATAAAGTAAAAAGTGCTCATGGATGCAAGTTATAAATTTAAATTGTCTCCTTTGGGAGAGATTAATATGAAAATATCTTCAATGATATTAAGGGCGGAACAGTGGTTAGCACTGCTGCTTCACAGTGCCAGAGATCTGGGTTCAGTTCTGGTCACTTCCTGTGTGGAGTTTGCACGTTCTCTCTATGTCTGCATGGGTTTCCTCCAGGTGCTCTGGTTTCCTCCCACACTCCAAAGATATGCAGGTTAGGTGGATTGGCCATGCTAAATTGACACTTAGTGTCAGAGGAATTAGCAGGGTAAATATGTGGGGTTACAGGGGTGGCACCTGGGTGTGATTATTGTCAGTGCATACACTGTATTGAATCAGAGTGCTGTCTTCATCTCCTTAACACGCCACGGGAGAGTGATGTTCTACACTAATCTGAAATGCAAAGCATGTTGTTTGCTTTACAAACAACACTTTTTTTTTCTAAAAAATAAGGTGCAAACATTTATAAATATCTTTGCAACACCAAAATTAAGCTGGGGAAACTTGCAAATTGTGAGAGATCTTGAAAGTTTATACAAAACAAACTTGAGATATTTTTAACCCACAAAATCATTTGCAACGCATCGCAACCTTATAAGTCATCAGAGATGGGCCTGCAGTCATTTCCTTCTGCAAATGGAATTAAACTTATTTCCCCAAAATGTCACTGGGGAACTGCATTTTACATCTGTACTATGCCATTCTCTGCGTGTGTTTACAAAGTGAAGGTGTAGCTGGCTCACAAAACATGCACAGGGCGCCACACAGTCACCAGAACTTGAAAGGCTTATTTGCATGCTTTTGAAGTTTTCAAAGCATCACAGATGTATAGTTCCAGTTTTTGCCAAATTAAACCTCACCTTAAGTACTCCTCGAGTCTCCAATGCCACAGGGGCTTCCTGATCCCGCAAATAATCACACATGTTGACCTGTGGGGGGTGGGGAGATGGTTACAAGAAGAAAAGACAATTAAACTGACTGAAATAAACATCACACCCTTAGAAATGAGAACAAGCTGCATTTTGGACTATATTATCTCAAAGTCACGTTGAGGATAGAGAAAGATTATTTTATCGGTTACTTGGATGGCAGTGGTTAGCACTGCAGCCTTACAGTGCCAGGGACCTGGTTCAATTCCTGATTGAGGCACTGACTCTGTGGGGTTTGTGTGCACTCCCCATGTCCGGTAGGTTTCCTCCCACAGTCCGGAAGAGGTGCTGATTAGGTGTATTGGTCATGCTGAATTCTCCCCGAGTGTAGCCAAGCAGGCGCCGGAGTGAGGCGAGTAGGGGATTTTCACAGTAACTTCATTCCGGTGTTAATGTAAGCCTACCAAAGCTTATTATAAAGTGTAGTACTTTGTTAACTCTTCAGCCTTTCTTGGAAAGTCTAAGCCAACATTTTAATCAGGTAGGAACCTACCTAATAAAGTTTTTTTTTGATAAGCTGTTTATCTCAACAGTTTGAACTGCACTAGACGGTTTTATTCCATTTGCACCTGGCGAATGTGCAAGGCAATTATGAATCAGAGAGTGCAGGATTGCAGCAATACTTGCGAATGCTGGCTGGAACCCAGAAATCACAGCATTGAAATGCTGCCTCAGGCCATGACTCACAACTACACAAGGTGAGTTCATGTTGTCTGGTCAAAATAATATTGTACAGCAATAATGCTGTAATAATTGTAAAACTTATCTAGGAATGACTACCATCATTACGTTTTCCCTTAGTAGATGAATGGTTTGTTATTATCAATCAGTTGAAATTTTTGAATGGGCACAGTATAATTTTAGTTCCGCTCATTCTTCATTTTTCAAATATTGGCTACTAAAATCAACACTTCAAAGCTGAGGAACAATTTTTTTGCAGATTTTCAGGTAACGCCTTGCCCAGAACTACCTTATAGTCTTCATAAAGATTGGAAAATCTCCATGAAATAAATTTCTATAGAAATTTGACTTTACAATGAACAAACCACTCTACATTGTCATCTTCCTCGTCGTGCGTTTACTGTTGCAGAATTGACGCTTGCTATTTTCTTGAAAACCAATAACCAAAATTCCTGGAATGTTACTTAACATTTAATACATAAAATTTATAGGGATGCATCCCATTCGTTTCTAGCACGATGATATAAGCAAGGCAAAGAGATGCCATCTTTACCTTTCCAGCTTATCTCAGATTATAAACTGACTTTATCCCATTGCTTCCTGTATACCAATGAGGGTGAATACATTAGCTGAAGCTTGGGATTAATAATGTCTCTATCAAATTTATATTGCTCACATATGACTTGCTACAACATCACACGTCCATTGCCAGTGACAAATTGAATACCACCACAATCAAGCATCCAGTCAAGGTAACCTTTGTCAAGCAATTAATGTTTAATACAGCTGAAAGTATGGAGAAGGGGTCAATCGTTTAGTAGATTATTTATAAAGTCTATGATGGCTTTGAAAGAAAGTTACAGCAGCATTACTCTTTAACAGAGAGAAAGTGTGCTGGAGCCCACCCCAATCTCTCCTTTGATGGTTCTTTTTGCCAAAAAGGTTTATGAAGCAAAATGAGTTTTCAATAAGAAACTAATACAAATTAGTTGATGCATGGGAAGTATGCTTGAGTGTTTATTTAGAATCTTCTGATCCTCTATAATCCTCTAGATAATATGTCCAGGTAGGGCACATATTAGAAAGTAAATCTCCCAACTGGCTTTTTTTCTAGATTCAACAAAGCCCTCATGGCTAAAACAGCTCTTTTTAAATGGTAACGTTTTAAGTGCATGTGGTAGATTGAAGGATCGAATCACAAGGATCCAGGTATGCCAGGGAAGGACTAAAATAGCAAGCCTTCTTATTGTCCAGCCTTGGCTGAGTTCTTTCTTTTCACTCTGAAAGTCATGGGGTCAACCCCACTCTAAAGACCCAAGAACCAATCCACACTAACAATACAGTAAGTACTACATTGTTGGATATGCCGTGTTTGAAATACTAAATTGCTCTCTCAGAAGAATGTTAAAAATCTATAGCACTATTGAAAAAAAGGGCCCCCTTTCTATCCTGGCCAATATGCATCCATTATCATTTATGGAATATGCTGTGTGAAAATTACCTACCATAACAATCATACTTCAGATGTATTTAATACCGTATAAAGTATTTTGGGATGTCCTGGAGTCACAAAGGTACAAAGGTCTGAGGTTACATACCAACCGGCTCAAAAACAGCCTCTTCCCTGCTGCTGTCAGACTTTTGAATGAGCCTATCTTGCATTAAGTTGATCTTTCTCTACATCCCAGCTATGACTGTAACACTACATTCTGCACTCTCTCCTTTCCTTCCAAATGAACGGTATGTTTTGGCCGTATAGCGCGCAAGAAACAGCACTTTTCACTGTAGGATAATGCATGTGACAATAATAAATCGAATCAAAATGAGTTATAAAACGCAAATCAATTATTTTATTCCTTTCTAGAATGCAATACCTTTTCACACCCAACTCTGGATCAACTAATTCAAGTTGCACATATTCTTGTTGCCATACCTACTCATCACTGGTAAACATGAATGGATCAACCCACACAATACTCCAGGAACAAAAAATGGCTCACTTTGACAATACCCTAGCTTCACTTTGCTATTTCTCTTTTTATCTATGCAAAATAGTGAGAAACAATTAAAGTTAGTCCTATCATTTACCACCTACTCCAAAGGCTCAGTAAACAATGCATTTTCCCCAAAGCATTTAGTGTTTATGGTAAACCACATGCACACTCAGCCAAACTCCATACAAAATGCACAGTTGACACTATTCACATTTCTACCATTTGACGCTTTTCACATGACCAAGGCTAAACTTAACCCCCTCTCAACCCCATTCAAACTAAATCCATGGCAATCTCTTACAATATACAAGGTTGAAGCCCGGATTTAGACTGCGCACTGAAACCACAGGGATACAGCCTTCTATATGGTGGCTAGCACAAACAGAAAATGCTGGAAAATCTCAGCAGGTCTGACAGCATCTCTGTAGAGAGACTAGAGCCAACATTGAGTCTGGATGACCCTTCGTCAGAGCAGATGACTAGCACAACTGCCTCACAGCGTCAGGCACCCGAGTTTGATTCCCAGTCGCTGTCTGTGTGGAGCATGCACATTCTCCCAGTGTCTGTGTGAGTTTCCTTCCCCCACTCTGAAAGAAGTGGACTGGCCATGCTAAATTTTCCTTCAGTTTACCCGAACAGGCGCTAGACTGTGGCGACTAGGTAATTTTCACAGTAATTTCATTGCAGTGTTAATGCAAGCCTGCTTGTGACCCTAATAAATAAACTTAAACAGAGGAGATAACATATCTCCGGCCTTGGGGTGCATTTGGAAAAGTTTTTGCACTTTTGGTTTATGCGCACTCTCAATTTGCCGGTTCAACCGAGGGGAGATGAGCATTTTAAAGAGCAGTGACTTCTATCACACTGCAACAAAGCCGATGTGGGGTCAGGACTGTGCTCCGTTCAGACCCTCCATTGTACAGTGCACTGGTTCTGTTTAACCGGTGGAGCTGTACCAAGTTACCTATTACCCACAGGCACGATTAATGTACAAGTGGTCATGTTGTGCCCGGTGAATCACTCGGGTTTATATCAAACGTTCTTTGTCAGTATTTTGCCTTCATCAAACGTTCTGTTCAGCCAGAATGCCGAAAGACTATTAAAAAAAACTGCAGCAACTAACTATCCAACCGCCTCCTTCTTACATGGCGGAACAAGAAAGTATTTGCTCTGAAAGTTTAAGCTGGAACACATTAACAATAGAGCTGGCTCAGCCCATTGTCCCCACTGGAATCGCTAAGAGCAGAATTGTGTACTTACTGTAACTCCGGCGTTAACTTTTGTGTATTTCACCGTCCGCGGGTTGCGGTGGGTTAAAATCCAGTAACGCCCAGCGAGTGAGTTCAATAGATCCGAGAGTAAAAAAGGAAAGACTTATCCCGAATATTAGTTACAATCGAAGTGATATGTCGCGGTGGAACTTCACTGTAAACTTCCCCAATTTCAATGATGTCACACTCCTAAGCAATCTGTCCGCTACATATCACAGCCTCGCCTTTTTACACCAATTCCCACAACTTCGCTCAGCCCCGCAGCTTTCCCTTCATTGGACCAAGTCAGATGTAGGAGGAGCCCCAGAACATAATCATAACCAAACAAGGTTATCTCGTCAGGCTGGGTTTGCTTTCTGCAGTTATAGCAACCCCCCAGTCTGTGAGATTCAGATGGCCATTCACTGTTGAGCACCTAACACTGATAACAAGTCTGCTTCCCAGAAACTGCATCAAGTGGATTCCCAATGTACTGTTGTTCAGTAGAACTCTGAGCTTTGCATATTTCGTCTGGCAACCATATTTAAAGTTAAAGTTAATGTTTCTCCATCAGTCACAAGTAAGACTTACATTAACACTGCAATTAAGTTACTGTGAAATTCCCCTAGTGGCCACTTTCTGGCGCCTGTTTGGGTAAATGCGCCTAACATATTTCAAAAATATTGAATTGTACAACAGAGAGAAGACCCTTCAGCCTGTCCTGCTTCTTCTGGCACAGAAACAGAAAATGCTGGAGAAACTCAACAGGTCTGGCAGCTCCTGTGGTGAGAAAATAGAGCAAACCAGAATCAAAACATTGGCTCCATTCTCTCTCACACAGATGCTGTCAGACCTGCTGGGCGGGATTTTCCAGCAGCGCTCACCCCAAGACCGGAAAATCCCGGCCAAGGTCAATGGATATTTGCATATTCCATGTCCTGCCTACTACGATCCCCATGGCGGGCGGGATGGGAAAATTCCTCCCCCTGAGTTTCTCCAGCATTTTCTGTTTTTGCTTCAGGTTCCAGCATCTGCAGTGTTTTGCGTTTATCTTAGGGCTTCTCCTGGCTCTTGGCTGACTCAATTAGTCCCACACCCCATTGAATATTTATTTAATTCTCTTTGGACATTGCGGTTTTCACTGAACTGCTTTTACCCCACCCCCGCCTCAGGCTGTGTTCCAGATCACAACTCACCACATCAAAGACTGTCTCATTTCTCCTTTTGTTCTTTTGCTGATTACCTGTCCTCATCTGCCATGTAAAAGGTTTCTCCTGATGTATCTCAAAATCCTTCAGAATTTTGAACATCTCTATTAAATCTCCCCTCAACTTTCTCTGAGAACTTCCCACCTTCTCTAGTCTCACCACATTACAGAAGCCCCTCACCTTTGATACTGATCTAGTGTATCCCCTTTGTTACCTCCTCAAGCCCCTGCTGTCCCTTCCAGACTGCTGTAATCCAAATTGGACATAGTACCCTACCTAAAGCCTAATCTGGTGGTGGCAGTATCCCACCTTAGTTTGCATTAATCTGGTCATCTCTGTGTTAAGCAGTGCCCAGGGTGGCTCAGGAGCCCCACTCTGACTTGGCAGCCTCTGTCACATTTACTGCTGAGGAAGAACAGTGGGGCTGGGAAGGTGCATGAATCACTGGCCTCTACTTTCTCAATATGATCCCCTCTCACTCTTCTAAACTCCAATCAGTATAATCCTATCTGACTTGGTCTCTCCTCACATGCCAGCCCAGGAATCAGTCTGGTAGACCGTCGCTGCACCCCCTCTATGGCAGGGACACCCTTCCTCAGATAAGGACATGAAAATTGCACATCATAGAAAGCATTCTTTCTGGTTGTATCATAGTTTGGTATGGCTCATACTCTGCCCAAGACCGTAAGGAACTACAAAGCGTTGTGAGTGTAGCCTTTGACTCTGTCTACATTTCCTGCTGCCTTGGCAAAGCAGCCAGCATAATTAAGAACCCCACGCACCCCCAACATTCTCTCTTCTACCTTCTTCCGTCGGGAAAAAGATATAAAAGTCTGAGGTCACATACCAACCAACTCAAGATCAGCTTCATTCCTGCTGCTGTCAGACCGTTGAATGGACTTACCTTGCATTAAGTTGATCTTTCACTCCACCCTAGCTATGACTGTAACATTACATTCTGCACTCTCTCATGTCCTTTTCTATGAATGGTATGCTTTGTCTGTATAGCGCGCAAGAAACAATACTTTTCACTGTATGTTAATACATGTGACAATAATAAATCAAATCAAATTAAATCAGGTGTAGCCTCACCAACACTCTGTACAGTTGCAGCAAAACATCCCTATCCTTTATTCAGATCCTCTCGCTATGAAAGCCAGCATGCCATTTGCCTTCTTTAATGCCTGCTGTACCTGCATACGTACTTTCAGCAATTAATGCATGAGGATACCAAGGTTTCATTGAGTATCCGCCTCTCTCAATTTACACCCATTCAAATAATAGTTTGTCTTCCTATTATTGTTACAAAAGTGGATATCCTCGCATTTATCCCAATTATGTTGCAGCTGTCATGCATATGCCCATTCACTCAGCCTCTCCAAATCACACGAAGCATCTCTACACCCTCACAGTTGACCCTCTCACCCAATTTTTTATCAAATGCAAATTTGGAGAAAATACATTTAGTTCACTCTTATAAATCTTTAAAATATAGTGTGAACATTTGGAGTCCTAGCACAGATCCCTGCGGAATCCTGTTAGTCAGTGCCTGCTAATAGGAAAAAAAAGCCAACTCTTTTCTTCCTATCTGCTAATCAGCTTTTTGTCCATCTTAAGACGTTACTCGCAATTCCATGTGCTCTAGCTTTATCTAATAATATACTATGTGAGACCTTATCAAACACCTTCTGAAAGTCTGAATAATTGAAAGTCTGATTCTATTGTCACACAAGGACGATTTTGTCAAAACTAATTTTACTATAATAATACAGTTTAACTATAACAAATGAATTAGCTTAATATTTAACATTTGAACATCACTTAAACATGACAAGCTACAATACTTAACTGCTGACCGATATCTATTAGTTGCACTTCAAGCTATATTCCTCTTACAGACTTAAAGTCCCTCTTCAAAATCAGTTTGAAAATGCCCAGGCTTACGTGTTTGTACTTGTTAACAGTCCCAAGCCTTTGAGCGCCTCTGAAGAGAGGAAGACACAGAGATACTTGTCTTCTGATGGCCCTAAACAGCAGCCTCCAGTGAGAGAGACAGAAAAACACCTATTGCTTCTTTCAGAACTAGGCAGAAGACTGGCTGTTTTAAAATAGAACTGTGTGTGTTCTCCCTGCAAGCCAAGTTCCAACCATTCACTGACTCTGCCTCTGTCAGTCATCCTAATCAGGCTTCCTATGGTGTCTAGGGCTTCCGTGCTGACAACGTTTTCTCTAGAATACAACTCGAGCCGATGTTCCATCCATTGTTCTAGCTGTTTATTGCAGTTGATGATGTCCTTCCCTGCTTTTCTGTTCAATGGAGGTGTCTTCTTCCCTGCTGGATCTGTTGCCTTTTTGATCCCCTTTATACAGACCCCTAGCATTCCTTGTGTCAAAGGACATCTAAATATTCCTTCAAAGTTGTGACCAGTAGTCATTGGTACACCTCCGAGTAGTCTGTTGGAGCATCTCTGAGTGCACTCAGAATCTTCTCGCTCGGATTTCTCTTGTAATTAGTGAGAATAGACCACGTGGCTTCAAAGACAGGTTTCATCGCAGTGGGGTTAGGCTCAAATCAATCAGTAATTTTCACTCTTCCTTCCACACAGTGAGTGGGATGTTGTTGACAGTCTCTCAAAATATTTTTCATTTCACTTCTGCAAAATTTGAAAATTAATTCAAGGGTCATCAGTGTCACTGGCTGGCCCTAGTTGCCTTTGTTGGCAGTTGACCGTCAACCACATTGCTGTGGCTCTGGAGTCAGAAGTAGACCAGACCAGGTAAGGATGGCAGATTTCCTTCCCTAAAAGACAAGAGTGAACCAGATGGGCTTTTCCTGGCAATCAACAATGGTTTTGTGGTCATCAGTAGATTCTTAATTCCAGATATTCTTTATTGAATTCAAATTCCACCATCTGCCATGGCTGGATTTGAATCTGGGTCCCCAGAGCATTAACTGAGTTTCTGGATTAATAGTCTAACGGTAATGCCATTAGACCATTCCTTACCCTATTTCCCTCTCTTTTCTAAGGTAAATGATCTCTCCCCTCCTCCTGACTAAACCCAGTACCACAATTAGGGAAGGATCTGTGTTACCATTTCTTATTCTGAATCTCACTATTTACCTTAAAGCCGTCCAGCTACTCCGAATTCCACTGTTGCTTTGGTCTTTCTGTATCAGAGTTAGGTTGTGATCACATCCACTGATATAGCTCCCAGATCCAAAGCCAGGGTGTAAAATTAGAGTTAGGCAGCCATGTTGAAAGATGTTCTAAGCTGCTATTTTTTTCAAATTTCAAATTCAATTTTCAATTTTTCAATTTTCAAATTCAAATCAAATTTTTTTCCCAAGTTCCACCTGCACAATTTCCACTCCTCCACCTGCTTCCTCCGCACCGCCCTCCCACAACCTATCTTTTACTCTTGTTCTATGCTTCTAAAACTGCATTCTAACTCTTCTAATCTCTCTAACAATGCTCTAATTCATTAAGTTGATCTTTCTCTACATCCTAGCTATGACTGTAACATTACATTCTGCACTCTCTCCTTTCCTTCTCGATGATCAGTGTGCTTTGTCAGTATAGCACGCAAGAAACAATATTTTTCACTGTATACTAATACATAAAAACATAAGAACATAAGAAATAGGAGCAGGAGTAGGCCATCTAGCCCCTCAAGCCTGCCCCGCTATTCAATAAGATCATGACTGATCTGATAGTGGTTCAGTTCCACTTACTCACCTGCTCCCCATAACCCTTAATTCCCTTATTGATCAGAAATGCATCTACCTGTGAATTAAACCTATTCAATGAGGTAGCCTCCACTGCTTCAATGGGCAGAGAATTCCAAAGATTCACTACCCTCTGAGAGAAGTTCCTCCTCAACTCATGTCACAATAATAAATCAAATCAAATCAAACAACCCACTATAAATTCAGAACCCACCCCTGTGTTGATATCCAAACTATACAAAAGCAAGGAAGTGATGTGAAAACTTTGTAAGCCACTTGTCCAATGGTCGTCCTCATCAAACATACTGAAAGAGTGATTAAAGTTATTCATCGGTTTGTTCATTCACCATATATAGGAGAAGAGGGTGTGAGCAGTAAGGGAGAGAACTGAAGGTTAGCTGTCCCAGATTGTGCAGCTGACAGAAGCAGAGCAGGAGGCCGTGGATATAAGTGGTGCCTCTGCATCCTGAATAATTGGAGGCAGAGCGACTGGGAACTCACAGATGCCTGGTGACAGATTTTAAAATATTTCTGATAAACATTTGTTTCATAAACCATTAAACAATAAGAAATCTAAGCATGCTGATTGGCAAGATTGTTGACTTGAATTTACATTGACTGCTTCTGCCTTCCAGGGCGTTTATGCGTAAAGTGCCGATCTGCGGACATGCCTGAATGAGGCTCCCTCAGTGAGCTCATTCTTACGCAGGGTGCACTGCCACAGGATGTGCAGCTGTTCAAAATGCAAACATGTTGGTGCATCCAGTTAGATAGCAGGTTTGGTTCACACCTAGTGAACCACAAATCAAAAAAGAACACCAGCAGACACTGGTGGCAGGAACCAATATAGACAGTGGGGTAGGAGTAGCCTACAATTCTCTCCAAGCTCTGCTGATCTGGATACAGATGTTGAATACCTGTTGTTGAGAAAGAGACTTCTGTGCTTGCTTCCGCAGCTTAGTCTAGTGGTGAAGCATGTGGCATACATACACACTTTGTAATTGCTTTGTCCAAAGCAGCCATATTTCTCTTCCACTATTACTCCTCCACTCTCATCCAATGCCTACCATGCTGTCTCGAATCTCCGTTGCCAAGTCTACACTTGGAAGTCTTTGCCAGGACCCATGAGCTTTCTAAATTCCAGACAAAAGGCATCTTAGGGATCATAGGTAGCCTGCTTCTACCACTTCTGAATCCATAAAGCTTGCATCTCATAGTAAGCATGAGAGAAATCATTCTCTAAAAAACTCATTCACGGGACATGGGCATCACTGGCTGGGCCAGAATTTATTGCCCATCCCTGGTTGCTCTTGTTCAGAGGGAGATGAGATTTAACCACATTCCTGTGGCTCTGGAGTCACATGTAGGCCAGCCCAGGTGAGGATGACAGATCTCCTTCCCTAAAGGATATTAGTGAGCCAGATGGGTTTTTCCTGACAATTGTTTCACAGTCATCAGTAAATTCTTAATTCTAGATATTTTTTATTGAATTCAAATTCCACCATCATCTGTGGCAGGGTTCGAACCTAGGTTCCCAGGCATTAACTGAGTTTCTGGATTAATAGTCCAGTGATAATGCCACTAGGCCATCACCTCCCCTGTAATTCACCAAGCGGACGCTTAACAAAATGCTGTGTTACAAAGCTTCATTTTTTTATATAACAGGGCACAAAATTTGTTAATGTGCAACATTTCCTGCGCTTTTCCAACAATATTTGCCAAGGTACCTTTCAGTTGTTCGACCATGAATGTGAATAAGAGATGAGGCCCACTGATTTGATTTGATTTATTACTGTCACATGTATTAATATACAGTGAAAAGTTTTGTTTCTTGCGCGCTATACAGACAAAGCATACCGTTCATTGAGAAGGAAAGGAGAGTCTGCAGAATGAGGTGTTACAGTCATAGCTAGAGTGTAGAGAAAGATCATTCAGAAGTTTGATGGCAGTAGAGAAGAAGATATTCTTAAGTTGGTTGGTATGTGACCTCAGACTTTTGTATTTCTTTCCCAACAAAGAAGGTGGAAGAAAGTACGTCTGGAGTGTGTGAGGTCTTTAATTATGCTGGCTGCTTTTCCGAGGCAGCAGGACGTGTAGACTGTGTCAGTGGGTGGGAGGCTGGTTTGAGTGATGAACTGGATTTCATTCACCACAGGAGCTGTGATACAACCAGAGAGAATGCTTTTATATAGTGCATCTGTAAAATTTGGTGAGAGTGGTAGTTGACATGCTGAATTTCTTCAGCCTCCTGAGGAAGTAGAGGCATTGGTGGGCTTTCTTAAATACAGCATCGGCATGGGGGGACCAGGACAGGTTGTTGGTTATCTGGACATCTAAAAATCTGAAGCTCGCGACCATTTCTACTTCATCTCAATTGATGTAGACAGGGACGTTTTCTCCAATACGCCTCCGGACTTTGATGACTATCTCTTTCGTTTCATTGACATTGAGGAAGAGGTTATTGTTGCCGTACCAGTTCACCAGATTCTGTATCTATTTTCTGTACTCTGTCTCATCATTGTTTGAGATCTGACCCACTACAGTGGTGTCATCAGCAAACTTGAAAATTGAGTTGGAGGGGAATTTGACCACACTGTCATAAGTGTAAATGGAGTATAGCGGGGGATGAGAACACAGCCTTGCAGGGAATTGGTGTTGAGGAAGATTGTGGAGGAGGTGTTGTTGCTTATCCTTACTGATTGTGGTCTGTGGGTTTGGAAGTCTAGAATCCAGTTGCAGAGAGAGGAACTGAGGTCCAGGCCATGGAACCGGGAGATGAGTTTCGCAGGAATAATGACGTTGAGGCTGAAACACATGCTTGATAAAAAAGCCTCATGATATTGTTTCCCAGAGGGAACTGAGAAAACAGCTGTTCAAACTGAGCCTTTGTACAGGGAATCAGTAGTTTAAATATCCTTCTTCAAAGAAAAAGACAGGTAGAAATACAATTTATTTGAGCAGAACCCCAGCTCCTTCTCCATCGCATTACTGCCTCTCATTAACTCTGAAGAAGAGTCACATAGAATCAAAATGTTAACTCTATTTTCTCTTTCCACAGGTGCTGCCGGAGCTGCTGAGTATTCCCAATTTGTTTTATTTTTGTTTCAGAGTCCAGGGATTTCCACAGTAACTTCATTACAGTGTTAATGTAACCCTGCTTGTGACACAAATGAATGAATAAATTAATTAATTAATAAAGCATCCATAGTATTTTGTTTTTATCCTAAGGTCTCTCTATTCCTGCAACCTTTTAAAAATTATACCATTTAGGTTAGTGACTGATGAAGAAATCATTGTACTCAATGCACACAAAAATACGCACCCATTAAAATAACTCACTAATGCTCACTAAAGTATCGGAACAAATCTATGACAATGTCATGTCTGAATCGACTGAGACTTGAACCTGATTTCTCTCTCCACAGAGAGTCTGTCTTGCTGATCATCTATGTGTTTGTTTGCATTTCACATTTCTAGAATCCATAGTGCTTTATTTTTACATTAAAATACCACAGTGTAACTTGCAAAATAAATCAGCTTTGCCATTAAAATATCATAATACAGCCATTAAACCATCCAGTACACTCACTGAAATATTCCAACATATTTATGAAATGGCCAGTCACCCAGAAATTTGGGCTGATAATCTATTGAACGTGAACTGCCACCGTGGCAGTTTGTGAAATTCAACACAGTTTAAAAAGAATCAGGGTTTCAAAAGCTGATATCAGGAAATGTGATGGTGGAGATCCAACGCATTCATGAGTGGCTCTCTGAGAAGAAATCCTAGCATTCTCAACTGATCTGGTTTGAATGTGCATTTGACTTGATTTATTATTGTCATATGTATTGGTGTACAGTGAAAAGTTTTGTTTCTTGTGCACCATACAGTAGCATGGTAGCACCATGGTTAGCACTGCTGCTTCACAGTGCCAGGGACTTGGATTCGATTTCCAGCTTGGGTCACTGTCTGTGCTGAATTTGTACATTCTCCCTGTGTCTGCGTGGGTTTCCTCCAGGTACTCCAGTTTCCTCCCACATTTTGGAAGACACGCTGGTTAGATGCATTGACCCGAACAGGTGCCGGCCTGTGCTGTCTAGAGGAATTTCACAGTAACTTCATTGCAGTGTTAATGTAAGCCTTACTTGTGACCATCAAATAAACCTTAAACTTCATACAGCCAAAACATACCCTTCATAGAGTACATATTAGTTTACTTATTAGTATCACCAGTAGGCTTACATTAACACTGCAATGAAGTCACTGTGAAAATCCCCTGATCGTCACACTCCGGCACCTGTTTGGATAACCTGAGGGAGAATTTAGCATGGCCAATGTACCTAAGCAGCATGTCTTTGGGACTGTGGGAAGAAACCAGAGCACCCCGGAGGAAGCCCATGCAGACTTGAGGAGAACGTGCAGACTTGGCACAGACAGTAACCAAAGTCGGGAATCAAACACGGGTCCCTGGCGCTGTACCAACCACTGTGCCACTGTGCTACCAGTAGGGAAGAAGGAAAGGATAGGGTATTGAATATAGTGTTGCAATTACAGGTAGGGTGAAGAGAAAGATCAACTTGTTATGCAATAAAATCATTCAAAATTCTGATGACAGCTGGAAAGAAGTTGCTCTTGAGTGGATTGGAATGTATTTTCAGACTTTTGTATCCTTTTTCTGATAGGAAGTAGGTAGAAAAGAATACGTTCGGGGGATTGGGGTCCTTGATTATGCTGGCTGCTTTCCCGAGGCACAGAGAAGTGTAGATTGAGTCAGTGGATGGGAGGCTGATTTGCATATTGGACTGGGCTACGTTCACAACTCTTTGTAGGTTCTTACAATCTTGTTCAGAGGAGGAGCCATACCAAGGAGCCTGTGCCACACTGTTGACTCTGAAGTGTCCTCAGAAATGGTTTAGAAAACCACTCAATTGTATGGAACGGTTTCTGAACATCATTGCCAAATGGACTGCAGCAGCGTCACCTTCACAGAGCAAGGAGGAATAGGCAGTAACTGCAGAGAGGGATCTACTAAATTACCAATATATGTTGATTATTTTACCTCAGCATGTTCTCCATGATGCCCCTTCTCACATACTGGCAGAATTATAGTGTATGTTCACCCCAGCAAGTTACTATTCTTAGAATAATATTGCTGTGTTTTCAATTAAGTCATGGAAAGTTGGTCTGAAGTATCATCTGGAAACCACAGAAAGAATATGTGGGAGGCCTGTAGAATATCAAAGTGTGAAGCAGGGTAGCTTCCAGTTTCAAAATGAAATCATTCTGTTAGTCACATCAAGGTCTTTTGCTCCAAAAGCAATAGCAAAAACCAGCATTTATCTGGTGATTTTATTGTAAGAAATGTCCCCAATATACTTCATAGAGCCTCATGAAGTGAGGCAAAGATGGGAATTTACAACTTACATGGGGAATTTATACCTGTGGAATTTGACAGGGATATGGGTGATGGAATGATTTGATTTGATTGATTTATTATTGTCACATGGATGAGCATACAGTGAAAAGTATTGTTTCTTGCACACTATACAGACAAAGCATACTGTACATAGGGAAGGAAAGGAGAGAGTGCAGGATGTAGTGTTACAGTCATAGCTAGGGTTTAGAGAAAGATCAACTTAATGCAAGGTAAGTCCATTCAAGAGTCTGATGGCAGCAGGGAAGAAACTGTTTTTGAGTCCATTGATTCGTGATCTCAGACTTCTGTATCTTTTTCCTGTCGGAATAAGGTGGAAGAGAGAATGAATGGGGTGCGTGGTGTCCTTTATTATACTGGCTGCTATTCCGAGGCAGCGATAAGTTTAAAAAGAGTCAATGGATGGGAAGCTGGTTTGCATGATGGGCTGGGCGATGTTCACAATTCTTTGTCTTGGACAGAGCAAGAGCCATACCAAGTCACAAGGAATGCTTTCTATGGAGCATCTATAAAAGTTGGTGAGAGTTGTAGTGGACATATCAAATTTCTTGAGTCTCCTGAGAAAGTATAGGCACTGGTGTGCTTTCTTAATTATAGCATCAGCGTGGGGCAACTACAACAAATTGTTGGTGATGCCTAAAATCTTGCAGCTCTCAACCATTTCTACTTTGTCCCTGTTGATGTAGACAGGGGCTTCCTGAAGTCGATGACTATCTCCTTTGTTTTGTTGACATCAGGGGAGAGATTATTGTTGTCAAGCCAGTTCACCAGATTCTCTATCTCTTTCCTGTGCTCTGTCTCGTCATTGTTCGAGGTCTAACTCACTATGGTGATGTTATCCGTAAACTTGAATATTGAGATGGAGGGGAATTGGGTCATACAGCCAGAGTTGTATAAGGAGTATAGTAAGGGACTGAAGACACAACCTTGTGGAGTACCGGTGTTGTGGATGATCGTGGAGGAGGTGTTATTGCCTATCTTTATTGACTGCAGTCTGTGGGTTAGGAAGTCTAGGATCACGTTGCAGAGAGGGGAGCCAAGGCCCAGGCCACAAAGTTTGGAGATGAGTCTTGTAGGAATAATGGTGTTAAAGGCTGAGCTGTAGTCTATGAATAGGAGTTTGACATAGCTGTCTTCGTTATCTAGGCATTCTCTGATTGAATATAGGGCCAGGGAGATGACATCTGCTATGGGCCTGTTGCAGCAGTATGCAAACTGTAGCAGATCCAGGCAGTCTGGGAGACAGGAATTGATTTGTGCCATGATTAACCTTTTGAAGCACTTCATAATGATGGATGTCATTGACAATAGTCATTAAGGCACACTGCCTGACTTTCTTTTGGTAGCGGGATGATGGTTGTCTTCTTGAAGCAGGCAGGGACCTCAGATTGTTGTAAAGAGAGGTTGAAGATGTCTGCAAATACCCCTGCTAGCTGATCTGCGCGAGACCTGAGTGCTCGTCCAGGTACCCCATCCAGGCCAGTTGCTTTCCGTGGGTTGTAGTGTGCATAAGGAGTCTGCACGTGAGAGTTAATTGATATTGGAAAGGATCACATTGGCAAGATAAGCATTCAAGGAGTCCAGACTGAAATCCCTTTTATGGATCAGATAAGAATAGCAGGTTACTTCCTGGAAACATTTTATATACTTTTCTTCTATAACAGTTTATGACAGAGAATTCCACATTTCAATTAGCTCCCTGGGAAATTGTTATTTAAATTCCCACTTGCACTTTTTTTCTGATTATCTTCAACGTGCATCTATTTGTTACCACCTTGCTGACAAATGGGAACAATCTATCACTATTTACTTGACCATAAACCTTTGTTTTCTTGGAACCCTCCATCAGGCCACTGTCAATCATCATATTTCCAATGAAGAACGCTCAAAGTTTTTAATTCCCTTTTCATCAATGAGAATTCTCATCTCCGCTAAATCTCACAGTGAAACTCCTCTGCATCTTTTCTGTTGGTCTTATATTCTTTATACACATTTGCATAAATAACACTCCAATGTGGCCTTAGTGAGGGTGTGTGTGCACTTAACATAGCCTTTCAATATTCCACATTTTTGGATACAAAATCAAATAAATCATTTGCCTTTTTAAGAGATTTGCCATTGCCTGTGACTTCTGTTATTAAATTTAAACCCATACCACATAAGGTCCATATCCTTCCTCTATTCTTTCCTTGAAACTGCATGACTTCACATTTCATGACATTGAATATCTGCTACATGTCTGCTGAAGCTGCTGATCTATCTATATCCTCCCATGGTCTTTCACTGAATCATTGAATCCCTACAGTGCAGAATAAAGCCATTCAGCCCATCAAGTCTGCACCGACTTTCTGCCAGATTATCGTACCCAGGCCCTCTCTCCACCCTATCCCTGTAACCCCACACATTTGCTGTGGCTAATCCATCTAACCTACACATCTTGGGACACTAAGGTGTAATTTAATATGACCAATCCACCTAACCTGCACATCTTTGGACTGTGGGAGGAAAGCAGAGCACCCAGACAAAACCCATGCAGACCTGGGGAGAGCATGCAAGTGCCACACATACAGCCACCCGAGTCTGGAATTGAACTCAAGCCTCTGAAGCTGTGAGGCAGAAATTCCATCCACTGTGCCACCATGCTGCTGCCTTCATCACTATTTACCATATCCTAGTTTGGTGTTGGATGCAGATTTTGATATTGTTCCCTCAATTTCTAAATCCAGATATAAACGGCATATAACAGTAGCCTCAATAGAGATTTTTGGACAAGCCTGTCTCTATTACAGCTACCACTCCTTCTTTGGCTATCTTTTCAAAGAACACAGAAACATGTGGGATGATTCTATTGTCAATCCTGATCCAGCTATGGTCAGTTATCACTATTATACTGCGTTTCACCATTTAATCAATAACTTAAATTTCCCTTTGCTGCTTCTTGTACTCTGCACATTAACATTCACATATTTTAATTTTGGTTTAAGAATTTCAGTTTTGCCTTTGTCAATCCTGGTCACTTTTATATTAATTTTGTTTAATAATTTTCAACCCGTATTCCTCCATGCTTGGTTGGTTGGCACAGTGGTTAGCACTGCTGCCTCACAGCGCCAGGGACACGGGTTTGATTCCCAGCTTGGATCACTGTCTGTGCAGAGACTGTGTGTCCTCCTTGTGTCTGTGTGGATTTCCTCCGGTTTCCTCCCACAGTCCAAAAGACGTGCTTGTTAGTGCATTGGCCACGCTAAATTCTCCCTTAGGCTATCTGAACTGGAGTGTGGCGACCAGGGAATTTTCACAGTAATTTCATTGCAGTGTGAATGTAAGCCTCCTTATGACACGAATAAATAAACTTAAAATAGTCTCTGTCCATCCAAAGTTTACTTTCCTTTTCAAGTGGCCCACTTTAATTTCCAGTTGTGCCCTTGCTTCTGCTTGTTTAAGCCTGCCACATAGCTCCAGCAAATCTCCCCATGAGAACATATTTTCAGGTTGATGTTGTCCTATTCTAACAGTTCAATTCTATTGTAGACCAATGCCCACCAAAGCTATCCCTTGCTGTGCTTAAACTGAAGGGGGTGGGTGGTCCTATTTGAACACAACATCAAGTTTTCTTCCCAGACAAACCAGAATGTATGCCAAAAAGAAAGCGTTAATGTCTCTCTCAAGCTTGCGTTTTGAATCAACAATAATGTACAGTTCATACTGAAACCCAGTATAATGTTTCAGTGCCTGTACAATTCTGTAAAAAGAAATAATTAGACTGTGTGTGGCAACATACTGTTTACAGATCGCTCATAAAACTTTTATCTTTGACGTGCTTTTCTAGCTCTTCAGAGGAGTTACTGTAAACTAACACAAATGTTTCAAGTTAGAGTTAACTAACTCTCTCTCAGATAGACACCAGCTGTTGATCTGCGGTTCAAAATAGTGAAATGTCTGATGCTGTGAATGAGAAAGAGGTCAACTGAAATTATATCACAACACAGAGAGGAATGCAACAATGTAAATTAGTGCCATTATCTATTGGACCATCAAACTGTGCAGAGAATGATACAAATTTTCCACTGCTGGCTCAACTAGCTAAGATGTGGAAAGAAAGATTTGCATTGTAAAAAACTTTTTCACACCCCTTCAAAACATCTGACCATATTTGAAATGCAGTGAATAGATTGTTATTCATTCAAGGGATGTGGGCATCTCTGGCTGCGCCAGCATTTATTGCCCATCCCGTTTTGCCCTTCAACTGAGTGGCATTTCAGAGTGCTTTTTAAAAGTCAACCACATTGCTGTGGCTCTGGAGTTATGAACAGTAAAGGAATTAAGGGTTGTGGTCAGGGGACGGATAAGTGGAGCTGAATCCACAAAAAGATCAGCTATGATCTTATTGGATGGCGGTGCAGGCTCGAAGGGACAGGTTGCTTATTCCTGCTCCTAGTTCTTATGTTCTTATATGTAGGCCAGATCTGATAAAGATGGCAGATTTCCTTCCCTAAAGGATATTAGTGAGCAAGATGGGTTCTTAATTTCATTTATTTATTAGTGTCACAATTAGGCTTACGTTAACATTGAAATGAAATCACAGTGAAAATCCCCTAGTCGCCACACTTAGGCACTTGTTCGGATATACTGCCAATGCATGTAACCAGCACATCTTTTCGACTGTGAGAGGAAACCGGAGCACCCGAAGGAAACCCAGGCAGACTATGCAGACTCTGCACTGACAGTGACCCAAGCTGGGGATCAAACCTGAGTCTCTGGCGCTGTGGGGCAGCAGGGCTAAGCACTGGGCTACCACGCTGCCCCTTATGAAAATTAACAATGATTTCATTGTCATCATTGGACTTTTAATTCCATAGCTTTATTGAATTCAAATTTCATCACTTGGTGGGATTTGAACCTAGATCACCAGAATATTACCTTGGGTCTCTGGATTATCAATCCAGTGACAGTGCCTGGAAATGCAGTCAGTCTTGATACGTCGGTTAGTTATACAGCCCAAGAAAATCCTAAATTTTTTCCTTGTCTATGTTCAGTCAGTTGGTCTGAGTTGAAATAGTATTTGGGCAATTGCAGTGGCCCAGAGTTAGGGAAGGTAATCTTCCATTTGCCCTCCTTTTGCCCGTAACCTTTGATCTCCTTACCAACCAAGAACCTATCTATCTCTGCCTTAAAGGGATCAGATTTGTTGTGGAACTCCTGCCCTCCTCCCCGAATATAATAACTTTCTGACACTTTAGATCAGGTTGGCCACATGACCAAACACCAGATGGACTGCAGCTGTTCAAGAAGATGGCTCACCACCAGCTTCCCAAGGGCAATTAAACACTGTCCTGGCAAGGGATGTCCATATCCTAATATTTAAAAGATGCAAGACGATATCCTGGGTTCATGGATTATACATACCCTGTAAAATAAGTTAATTTATAGAAATCCATAGGAGGCTGAAGGAGGACATTTATCTCATTAAATCTGCAATGTCTCTCTGAAACCAGCCTCGGACGAACCTCTATCTGAGGTCACCGTTGCTAATGTTAGAGCAGCCTTCTCAAAAGTCAATCCACGGAAAGCAACTGGCCCAGATGGGATACTTGGTCGAGCACTCAGTCCCTGCATGGACCAGTTGACAGTGGTATTCGCAGACATCTTCAACCTCTCTTTACAACAATCTGACACCTCTATCTGCTTCAAGAAGATGACCATCATCCAAAGAAAAGCCAGGCAGCATCATTATGAATTGTTTCGAAAGGTTAGTCACGGCACAAATCAATTTCTGCCTCTCGAGCTGCCTGAATCCACTATAGTTCGTCTATTGTCTCAACAGATCCATAGCACAAGCCACCTCCCTAGTCCTGCACTCAACCCTGGAACATTTAGATAACAAAAATATCTATATCAGACTCCTATTCATAGACCACAGTTCAGCCTGGTTTACGTGATGTACTGGGCTATGTCCACAACACTTGTAGTTTCTTACAGTCTTGGTCAAAGTGGGAGCCATTACAAGCTGTGATACATCTGAAAAGGATGCTCCCTCTGCTGCTGGGCAACCCTCCACAGGAGTGGGGGTTTGCCATTGGCAGGACTGGATGATTCTGCTGGTGGAAAGGGCTGGAAAACTTTGACCTATATCATTGGAAGGTGACTGCATTGACATTTAGCACCTCATTTGGAGCAAGGAATACTGATGGGAACATACTTGAGTTTGAAGATGTGCACATGTAGACCTTGCAGTTTAGAGGTAAACATCTATGGCTTTTGCATCAACATTGTTAGATTTGAAGATTGTATTTGAATTTAAAAACAATTCAATTCAGATGATCTAAAACTCACAATGTTCTTTCTTAAAAAGTAAAGTCTAATGTTTTTGTGTTCAAAATGCTGCAATAGAATGTAACATTTAGGAATGGACTGAACCATTTTTCATCACTAGGATCTGGCAAAAATTTAGGCTGTACAGATGTAGGAAAACCTTTTCCCTCAAGGGTTATTCAGCTTTTCAGTGCAAAAAAGATTAGGCCAATTCTCAATGAACCTGCGCCCACATTGGAGCTATTTTTGTTAGGAGATTGCAGGATAACTTAATAGAGGAATGTAAGCTAATGAAGGGATGGAGCAGGGTAGATAGGGTCAGACCGCATCCAGTGCTTGAGGGTTTTAGCATATGGGATTGTTGATGTTTAAAGATCGAGATTTATGGATAATTACTTTTATGTACCCTGTTCTAAGTAGTCTCGAAGAGTGTGGTTTCATTATTAAATAGTTAATAAATCACTTCTGATTTATTTGTTGTGTGCACCTCTGACCCTGTGATAAAGTAGCTGTCCATGGAGGATGCAACAAGGCTCACAACTGAATTGATTCTGTGCATAAACACAGAGGATCCCACAAAGTGTGAAACTTGCACTGTAATGTTTTGTGCCTCTCTTTCTCCCCAGGCCCTCAGGCAATTCCTGACCTAGACACACCACCCTTCCTGCTGATGTCCAAGGATACATTAAGCCTGATTCTGCTGAGGACTCTGAATGTTTCATCAGAGCATAGTGGCACTGTGGTTAGCTAACAGTTGTTAGCCTTGCTACCTCACAGCAACCAGGGACCTGGGTTCGATTCCGGCCTCAGGCCACTGTCTGTGTGGAGTTTGTACGTTCTCCCCGTTTCTGTGTGGGTTTCCTGCAGGTGCTCTGGTTTCCTCCCACAGTCCAAAATGTGTGGGTTAGGTTGATTGACCATGCAAAATTAATCCTAGTGTCAGGGGAATTAACAGGTTAAATATGAGGGTTTAAGGGAATAGGGTCTAGGTGGGATTGTGTTCAGTACAGATCTGATAGGCCAAATGGCCTCCTTCTGCACTGCAGAGATTTTATGATTCGATATTTCACCTATTAAGACTGTGAAGTGCATTGTGATTACAGTAGTGACCATCGCAACAGTTAGAAGCAGATTGGTGGCAGAAGGAACGGTGAGTTTAATCAATATGGGTGCAGATACATAATAATTGGCCAACGGCATAAAAGTGATCTGGGGAAAACATTTTTCACCCAGAATATGGATGGTATCTGGAACAAAATTCCTGAGAGTGTGGTAAAGGCAGATTCGATCGAGGCGTTTGAAAGGGAATCAGATTGCTGTCCGAAAGGAAAAAATGTGCAAGGTTACAGCAATAAGGCAGGGGAGTGAGACTGGGTAGAATGCTCTATCAAAGAACCACTGCCAACTTGATGGGCCGAATGGCCTCCTCTGGGCTGGCAAGATTCTGTGATTCTGGGTAAGAATCTTGGATCACAATTATGAAAAGCATGAAAGGTAAACCTCAACATAGGCTGGTTGAACTGAAATAACCTGTTCCCAATTTTTAATTTTTTTGTTAATTCTGTGTAATGTCAGAAAATTATTGGTAATGGAGAATAATTTGTGAAGTGTCCTTCAGAAATTGTAAAATTGGAATTGCTATATTTCTGGTATTCATTCGTGGGACATGGGCATCTGTGACAGGCCAGCATTTATTGCCCCTCCCTGGTTGCCCGAGGGCAGTTGAGAGTCAACCACATTGCTGTGGCTCTGGAGTCATATTTAGGCCAGACTGGGTAAGGTCGGCAGATTTCCTTCCATAAAGGACGTTATTGAACCAGATGTGTTTTTCTGACAATCGACAATGGTTTCATGGTCACCAGTAAATTTTTAATTCCTTTTTTTAATATTGAATTCAAATTCCACCATTTGCCATGGCAGGATTCAAGCTCAGGTCCCCAGAACATTAGCTCGATTTCCTGGATTAATAGTCTAGCAATAATCCCACGAGGCCATCACTTTCCCCGAATATGGGGGAGAAGCTGGAGTTAGTCGAGGTCTGGATTTTCCATGCACCTCGCCTATGTTATTGGCAATCAAGGAATATTTGACATTGACCTTTTTTGATGAGAATTTACTAGGATATGCTGGATGAAAAAAAGGTGATTGTGAATATATTATTATCATTTTACAATGAGAATAGATGTGAAATAATGTTCTGCCAGACTGCTATCTGAATGAACTGTTCTCTTTTACCCTGCTGATTAAATCCTTGCCATTCTCCTTGCGGAAGTGACTATGGTTGTGTTACAGCACACCCAACAGGCAGTCAGAACCATTTCATTAACTAACAGTTGGTGCAAACTTGGGATTGGTACCCCCGTTGTTTTGGTTGCTACACATGCCACTTGGGGACCACACTGGCATCTGTGGCAGAGGTCACATTTTGTTGTGTCAGATGCCAGCTAGAGAGTTTTCTGTGCGCTGCATGAATAACTGTCAAAAGTATGCAGAGCAAGCAGATCATGACGTCATGCTGAGTTGGGGTGGCACGGTGGCACAGTGGTTAGTACTGCTGCTTCATAGCACCAGGGACCCAGGTTCGATTCTCAGCTAGGGTGGAGTTTGCACGTTCACCCTGTGTCTGTGTGGGTCTCCTCCAGGTGCTCTGGCTTCCCCCCAACAGTCTGAAAGACATGCTGGTTAGGTGCAATGGCCAGGCTAAAGCATAACTTTTTTCCACATTCTGCCATTATTCATTGTTTAACGGAGCCAGGGTAGTTCTCTCTGTAGGTGCATATACCAGGTGCAGCCATAATACACCTCCTCTTTAAAAAACGCAGATCAGCTTTAACTGGTGATAGCCACTCACGATATTGACATCACCGCCTCCCCTCCCCTTTCTTCAGGCATCCAGTCAATTAACAACATGATTGGTGCTGCCATTTCCCTGGCCCTACAATTCCCCCCTGGAATGCCTAGATAACCTAGATACGTCAGATTCCTATTCATAGATAACAGCTCAGCCTTTAACATCATTATTCCTATGAGATTCATCTCCAAACTTTGTGGCCTGGGCTTTGGCTCCTCCTTCTGCAACTGGAACCAATGCTGCCTAAGCAACAGATTGCAGTCATTGAGGATAGGCAACAACACATCCTCCATGATCATCCTCACCACTGCTTCGCAAAGCTGTGTTCTCTGCCCCCTACTATACTCTTAATTCCCCTCCAACTTGATTTTCAAGTTTGTTGACGACACCGCTGTAGTGGGTCAAATCTCAAACACTTCACTTGGTATGGCTCCTGTTCTGCCCAAAACCACAAGAAACTATAGAGGGTCATGAACAAAACCCAGTCCATCACTCAAACCAGCCTCCCATCCATTGACACTGTCTACCTCAGAAAAGCAGCCAGCATAATCAAGGACCCCACGCACCTCAATATATTCACTTCCATCTTCTTTCATTGGGAAAAGTATACAAAAGTTTGAGGACAGATACAAACCAACTCAAAAACAGCTTCTTCCCTGCTGCCATCAGATTTTGAATGGACCTACCACGCATTAAGTTGATTTTTCTCTATACCCTAGTTATGATTGTAACAGTACATTCTGCACTGTCTCCTTTCCTTCTCTACAAACAGTATGCTCTGTCTGTATAGCGCACAAGAAACAATATTTTTCACTGTATGCTAATACATGTGACAATAATAAATCAAATCAAATCAAATCAAACACTGAAAAGAAGCGGGCAGCAATAAGTTGGCATGCTGCAGTCAATTTCAGGGTAGCACGGTGGCACAATGGTTAGCACTATTGCCTCACAGCACCAGGGACTCAGGTTTGATTCCCGGCTTGGATCACTGCCTGTGTGGAGTTTGCATATTCTCCCTGGTTTCCTCTGGGTGCTCCGGTTTCCTCCCACAGTCCAAAGGTGTGCAGGTGAGGTACATCGGCCATGCTAAATTCTCCCTCAGTGTACCCAAACAGGAGTTGGAGTGTGACAGCTGGGGGATTTTCACAGTAACTTCATTGCAGTGTTAATGTAAGCTGGCTTGTGACTAATAAATAAACTTTATTTCCCATAGCCATTTTCAGCAGCTATCAAATTTATCTGTCAGTGATTTTTCACATCTTTGCAAAGGAAAGTGCAGTGTTGTAAACTTTGTTCATTTCACTCCATTAAAGCAGATTCAAAAACCAAGTCACATCATTCAAGGCTGGTAATTAAAGTGAAAATTGAATAAAAACTCAATAGAGTAGGAAGCAGATGCTTTTGCATGGAAAGACATTCTTAGATTTATATAGCACCAGACCACATTGTTTAAGTGACTCAAAGTACTTCAGATTTACACTTTGAATGCAGTGAGTACTTTTAGATTTAAAAAAAACACAATAACTGGCAACATTTCACAAGAAATGATACGATGAATCATGGGTTAACTTGGTTGTGGAGTAAGTTTGGCTGGGCCATTGAGAGAAACTCCTGACTTTCTTGGAGGTACCAGCACGGGACCTTAATGTGCTCGTGTTCTTATGTACACCTGAACAAGCAGGCAGGATCTCTCTCTGTGTACATTAACCATCCGGCCACCCCACCCCATCCCCACCCCACCCTGGCCATCAGATCCTATACGTGTCACAGATGTACGTTCACACAGCTAACCAGAGAACTCATTCACATCTGGCCTAGTATTTATTTTAATTTATACAGTTATGCACGTGGGACATTTAGCTCAAGCAGTCTACTGTGTCTCAGATTCTCAGCATGTGTTGACTTGTACTGCGTTCATTTTCTCTTTCAAGCAGTTTGCTGAAAAAGAGCAACAAGGTTTGCAGGTAGTTTGCTTCTGACAGATCACACCAATGATATTTATTTATTTTTTCTTTTCATACTCATAGTCAATTGAGTGCCCTGTTTTGATGATCTCACTTAAGTAAGAGGATCATTTTTGACTTGGATTAACCACTTTGTTTTAAATACACAAAAGCTGAAAGTGTTTGATATGACAGCTTATTCATTTGAAAGGGCAAGATAGCTTCATGCGTCAGTGGTAACCTTTCAAAAACTGGCAAGGGTAAACAATTTATTTTATGCTTGACTCTTGCATTGTTTCTCCTCTCTTTGTGTTGGAGTGTGGTGCTGTGGACATTAGCAACCCGAAGGCACTTCCACTATCATTTGTGACTGTCAGTAATGAACATGAATAAAATCTTTTAGTTCACTACAGTTATTACCAATCATGATTTCAAGAAACATCAGTCTGCATACAAAGAGCAAAGAACAAAGAAAATTACAGCACAGGAACAAGCCGTCCGGCCATCCAAGCCTGCACCGACCATGCTGCCTGACTTAACTAAAACCCCCTATGCTTCTGGAGACCATATCCCTCTATTCCCATCTCGTTCCTATACTTGTCAAGACGCTGCTTAAAAGTCACTACCTCCCCTGGCAAGGAGTTCCAGGCCACCACTCTCTGCGTAAAAAATCTGCCTTGTATATCTCTTTTAAACCTTGCCCCTTGCACCTTAAACACCCTCGTAATTGACTCTTCACCCTGGGAAAAAGCATCTGACTATCTATTCTGTCCATGCCATTCATAATCTTGTAGACTTCTATCACGCCTCCCCTCAACCTCCATCGTTCCAGTGAGAACAAAGCAAGTTTTTCCAATCTTTCCTCATAGCTGATGCCCTCCATACCAGGCAACATCCTGGTAAATCTTTTCTGTATCCGCTCCAAAGCCTCCACATCCTTCTGGTAATGTGGCGACCAGAATTGAACACTATATTCCAAGTGCGGCCTCATTAAGGTTCTATAAAGTTGCAACATGGCTTGCCAATTTTTAAACTTAATACCCCGGCCAATGAAGGTAAGCATGCCATATGCCTTCTTGATACCTTCTCCACCTGCATTGCCACTTGGAAGATTTAACTGGATAGGGCTGGGCAACAATTGCTGTCCTAGCCAGCAACATCCACACCCATAGAACCATAGAGTGCAGTGCAGAAGGAGGCCATTTGACCCCTCGAGTCTGCACTGACCATAATCCCACCCTGGTCCTATTCCTGTAACCCATCATAATTTACTCTGCCAATCCCCTTGACACTAGGGTCAAATTAGCATGGCCAATCAACCTAACCCGCACATCTTTGAACTGTGGGAGGAAACCGGAGCATCTGGAGGAAACCCGTGCAGAGAAGGGGAAAATGTGTAAATTCCACACAGAGTATGACCTGAAGCTGAAATTGAATCTGGATCCCAGGCACTGTGAGGCAGCAGTGCTAACCATTGTGCCACCATGCCATCCTGCCAAAGGATGAAAACAAAAGCAATCAAATATAGGATCCCTGTGACTGATTGTCCCCTTCCTAAGCCAGAGATTTCTTGTGTAATTGTAACGAGCTATGGCCCGTGTCAAAATCAGCTAATTCAAAATGCTCAACTTTTGAATATTAAAATCAAAGTTTTAAGAGTTTGAGAGATTCCAACAAGAAAGGGAAGTGGTGGAAGTAAGTTCAACAGTAAATTTCAAAAGTAAATTGTATAAAGCATTGAAAAGAAAACCTTTCCAGGGCCATGGGGAAAGATCAGGGAAATGAGACCAGTTGGATAGCTCCTTCAAAGAGTTTGACAGACTGGACTGAGTGGCTTCCATGTGAGGTTGGTTCTATTGAATTCTACACTTATAGCCAAGCACTGCAACCATTTTCCACACATCAAGATTTTGCGAAGGGCAATTAGATCCATAAACACTTTCATTAGTTCTGGTGGAGTTTGCTGATCGTCTTCTTCTTTGGCAGTAGATGACTTGTTGATGGATGAGTGCTGTCCAGGACACCGAAAGAATCCAAATCATATTGTGAATATTCTACTATCCATCTGAGCCACAAGAGTAAGTAGGTGAGACCTCAGATAAACATATAGGGAGTGATTCTCCCAGCCCACTGTGCTTCTCGAGTAGTGCAGCAAACCAGGAGACATCAACAGGTTTCGTGGGATTCACACTGGACACCATGACCTCCACGTATCTTTCGGCTTGGCACCCTGCAGCCTCTCAACATCGTGTTCATCAACTCTACATTGTAAAATCCACCTTCATCTTGTGTTTCTTTTATCTCTTTTTTGTTTCTTCATTTATCCCTTCATTTTGCTCTGGCATTTTTATCTAATGATTCACAACTCATTCAGTTTGCTTTTTTACTATTTCCATTACTCATCTTTTTGATTGTGGCATCATGGAATCTTTTGTCTTTTATTTATATGTTCATTCATGGAATGTGGGCATTGTTGGCCAGACCAGCATTTATTGCTCAACCCTAATTGCTCTTGAGAAGGCAGTGTCTTCTTGAAACACTACAGTCAATGTACACCCATAGAGCTGTTAGGAATTTGACCCAGGATTTTGACCCAGTCACAATAAAGGAACAGTGATACAGTTCCAAGTTAAGGTGGTGTTTGGCTTGGAGAGGAGCTTGTGGGCTGTTGTGTTCCCCTGCAGTTGCTGTTGTTGTTCATCTAGGTGCCAGAACCAGTAGTAGAGGTGGGTACAATTTTGTCTTTTAAAAAGCATTTAGGCAGTTATATGGATGGGATAGGTATAGAGGGACATAGGCCAAATGTGGGAAGCATGGATAAGTTGTGCCGAAGGGCCTATTTCCATGCTGTAAATCTCTATTCCTCTATGGTAGATGTTGCTGGTTTGGGAGATACTGTCAAAGGAGCCTTGATGAGTTGCTACAGTTCATCTTGTAGATGGTACACATTGCTGCTACTGCTGCTAACTATGCCACTGTCCCCATTACTCATCTTCTTCTCTGAGCCTTGATTTTTAGCCAAATTCTTGATTCAAAGCCTTCATATACCAGCTTGAAACAGGGGAAAGGCAGTATTGATGGGCATCTTTGGTTTACAAAGTGAGAAAAATGCTAAGTAATCGCTACCATCCACCAAATGTGAAGGCTGATACTCATATATGTTTTGACTCTGGTTTGAAAAGGATGAATTGTTGCATTTTCAAAGCATAAATCAAATTTTCTATCACCGGCCTACTAGAATCTAATGAATTGCAATGCGAATTGAATCGATAAGTCACAAATCCACAAAATATTTAGATGGATGCTAAATCTGCAGTCGAATTTGAGCATTGGATGCAAGCCAGCCCACAAATCCATCAGATATAAACAGATCAGCCACATCAAAACTGTGATTGAACATCAGAAAATGGCACACATTCTGCCTCACTAACTTGGGAGCAGACTTCAGGGAGTTAGACACGTGCAAGTAGCCAGCTCTGGACCCCACACATTGAACTGACTCCACATAGGCAGCTGAGATGCAACAATAATCTTGCAGAACCAAATTACACTGTGACCCCAGACACAAAAGAAACTGCACAGTGTGTCGTCCATGCGAAAATTGCAGAATGGTAGGTGCACAATTTGTCCTTGTGAATCACTATTTTATTTAGTAGCTGAGTATAGTCTAAATTGGAATTCAGCCATAGTCAGAGAGCTCTGGATTTTCATTAAATAAACCAAAAAGAATCAATTGGGAACAGTTCACATTTGACCTCAACATCCAACGCTCATCCCAAATGCCTCATTCAGTAAGTGCTGAATCATTAAGAAAAATAAAACTAAACCACTCACAGTAAATTTCTCATTCAGGAGCCTGGATCTGAACCTACCCTTTCGCTTATTAAGTATGGGGAAATTGCCATTGCTGGTACTGTTGCAGTCATGTCCCCACATGTGAAATGGCATATGTTCAAGAATGTGTAGCAGGGTATAATGTGATCATAAATCCTTAGCCTTGATGGCTTATAGATCAGTGCAGATCCCAAAAATGTGGTAGCTTGCCTTTATTAGGTACAGCTAAATCTATTCAAAAATTGGCATTTCTTTTAACACTGTGGCTGTGGTCTTTTATTTAAAAATGCTGTCTTTCTCTTGTCTGGGGTCTTCATAAAGTTGAGGGGAACCTGATGGATGTGACAGGCATCCCTTACAGTCTTTGCAAAACAATTTATTGGGTCCCCTTCAGCTGCATGAAACTTCATGGGCTCCACATAAAGAGAAGATTGCAAGGAGTGTGAAAAATATATAGCTTCACTTGGTACAGTTCCCAAAATCAGCACAAAAATGACTGATGGCATCATCATTGCACCCATGGAGAAGTGGTGTATGCTCCAGCTTGTGAGATCATCTTGGTGCCTTCAGCAAGGAATATTTTCAACAGAGAGCATCTCACCGTTCCTGTCGTAAAAACAGAAAATGATATAAACATTCAGCAGGTCAGGAAACATCTGTGCAGAAAATAATTGACAAGAGTAATTTTATCCACAACAAATGGCTGGGCCGGGGTAGGACCGGATGTTAAAATTTTAAACATCTCAAAGCCGATCTCAATGAGCCTACTTCCTGTTTTAATGGAGGTGGGATGTTGGGGCTGGGTGGCTGACCAATCCCCTCTCAGGATAGAAATATTATAATGAAGAGGCCCATCTTATATTTAACCTGCCTTCCAGGGTTAATCGTGACCCCCCCGAGTTTCCTGTGCCTTGGGAAATCTGAGGGGATGTGTGGACTGCTCTGTTATGAAAGGTAAATACCTTTACAGCACTGCTTGTGGGTTAAGAGGAACAGGAATGCTTCTTTGCAGCCCACCAAGCTTAGCTTTTTTTCCCTGTTTGCCATTTAGAATAGAAAACTACAGTACAGAAGAAGGCCATTCGGCCCATCGAGCCGGTACTGAACACATCACATCCAGGCCCTATTCCCGTAACACCACACATTTACCCTGCTAATCCCTGTGACACCAAGGTCAATTTAGCATGGCCAATTCACTAAACCAGCACATTTTGCTCTGTGGGAGGAAACTGGAACACCTGGAGGAAACCCACGCAGACATGGGGAGATTGTGCAAACTCCACACAGGCAGTGCCCTGAGGCTGGAATCGAACATGGGTCCCTGGCGCTGTGAGGCAGAAGTGCTAACCATTGTGCCACTGTGCCACTCAAAATAGAAATATCGGTAGTGGGATTTGTTTCTCTCTTGTCACTTACCATTCCCTAACCAAAGATATTCCTTGAATCTTGGACCACCATCCCACCACCGACACCCAACTCAAACTCAGCTGCAGTGTCCATACCTGTTTCCAGGGCTTCAGGCCTCTCCTCAGTTTTTCTTCCCTGACATAGAACCAGGCCTTAAGCCTGTCAATCAGTGAGAGAAGCTGCAAACTTAAAAAAAAATCTGCATAGCACACCCCATTTCCTAAAATGTAGCAGTCCAACATGGAATCTTAAAATGTGTTTATTTTCCTGACACCCATTTTCTTCACCAGATGTGCAACATATTGGTCTTTGTGCAGACTTCCAGTCCAGCAGCCACCTCTGTGTGTTACTTTTTTTGGTTGTGAATGTTTGCATATTTAGGAGGCTCTCAGCACTTATCCCAAACAACAGAGTGTATCCACAGAGGAAACTGTTCTACTATTGAGTTTGGCCAAGATTAAAAGGACCAGAGCTTCCTGAGTATACCAGACAGTATTGATTTGATTTGTTATTGTCACACGTATTGGTGTACAGTGAAAAGTATTGTTTCTCGAGCACTACACAGACAAAGCATACTGTTCATAGAGAAGGGAAAAACAGAGTGCCGAATGTAGTGTTACAGTCATATTTATGGAGTAGAGAAAGATCAACTTAAATAAAGCGAGATAGGGCCATTCAAAAGTCTGATAGCATCAGGGAAGAAGCTGTTCTTGAGTCGCTTGGTTCATGATCTCAGACTTTTGTACTTTTTTCCTAATGGAAGAAGGTGGAAGAGAGAATGTCCGGGGTGCATGGGGTCCTTAATTCTGTTGACTGCTTTTCCGAGGCCATTGGAAGTGTAGATAGAGTCAGCGGATAGGTGGTTGGTTTGCGTGATGGACTGGGCTTCGTTCATGACCCTTTGAAGTTCCTTGTGGTTTTGGGCAGGGCAGGAGCCATACCAAGCTATGATACAACCAGAAAGAATGCTTGCTATGGTGCATCTGCAAAGGTTGGTGAGAGTTGTAGCAGACATATTAACAGTGTGACGTTGCTCTTAATGAACCATTCTGCCACTAAGCTCCTCAAATGCTGTAATAGTGTTTCACCAACACAACCTGCTTATCGCTCTCATTCACCCTTGCTGGGACAGACGGGAGAAGGAATGAAAGATTGAAACCATTGCCGTATTACCTAATGTCAGGGCAGAAAAAAGATGACTGGACAGCCCATACTGGTGGCTGTGGGCTGGGGAGACAGTGGGGAGAATGTTGTCAGTTGATTTAAGAGATGGCGGTGTGATAGTTGATTTTCCTGTCCCACTTTTGTTGCAGCAGCTTTTTTAAGGCTTTCTGGAAAACGGGATGGTTTTCTGAAGGAAAATCCTGCCCTTACAGTCGAATATCAAAGCAATCATTTCTGAAAGTAGCTCAGTGCCCACCCTAGCTGGTAGTCTGGTTATACTGATGCAAATATTGCTGTCAAAGGTGTTGATTGAAGTCACTGTTATTTGAAATGGCAGCAGAGAAAAGAAACGTTTCTGACAGCCTTGCATCTTTACTGTCACTTTTACACTGGTTTCTTGTTCATGCCCAGCTGACCAGGTGGCATCTTGGATTTGTCAATCGAGAAAAATAATCTAGAACAATGTAACATTGAAGGAGGCCAATCAGCCCAACATGCAGATGCCAGCTATCTGAAAGGTCAATTACTTCCACCACCATAAATCTGCAGACTATCACCCATCCCCATTGTGTGCTGTGCTAACTCTGGGAGGGGTTTTCCAGCACTGCCCATCACGGTCCCACTGAAAGTCAATGGACTCTTGGCTGAGCTATCGAATCTCCCGCAGGTGTTCCCCTGCCATGACAGAACCTGAAAATCCCAGTTTACAGGCAGGATTTTACCAGCCATTCACACAACACTCCACTGCAGTGAAGTCAGAGAATTTGTTGGCCTGCCAAATCTCCGTTCACTGCAGTGAGATGGGAACAGTGGTAAGATTCTGGTCTATATATTGAATCAATCTAAAGTTTTGGCCTCTGCTACCCTGCCTTGCAAAATTGGGTAGAATTTAATGTCTCACCAGATTGCATCTCGGAGAGAATTTAGCATCTCCTTACTATAAGTTGGGACCTTTTAGGTTTACTGTGGGTGAGAATCACCTCCAAACTGAGCTCTCTACATTAAGTAGCATGGCCATGCCAGCTGAAATAAGAAAGAAACAAGCAGCTCAGTAAAAAAAGTAGTATTGCTAAAAAAAGATGCGTGGCAACCCGCAATTGCAGAATGAGCTGACTTCTTATTGCGAGCGCTGCATATTTCAAGTGGCATTATGGCTCTTGGAAGCCAAAAGCTCTCAAATTCAAACAGAGGCCCACGCAGGAGTATTGAAATTGGCAGGAACCTCGCAAAACAATCAAAGTATCCCTAGCAGCAACATGAAGAAACACTTGAATTTTAGTGTTCTTGTCTTTACAGTGTTTTACATCACATTTGCAGCAAAGTCTGGCGACCATTGGCATTACCTTTTGTGATGACTGTACAGGCGACTGTTTGTTGCTTTTGAAGTAATTCTGTGGTCTAAATGACACGATTCTCTGACCAATGAAGTAAATGAGCTTTCAGTTCTGTTTCATTAGTTGGGTAGCTAGCAGCTACGTGGAAGCTGGCTGATTTGACTTATTAATTTCCCTCCTTTCATCTGAAATCATAACTTGTTTCCGCTGGCTGCAGGATAGGCAGCACATTTGAGATCAGAACCACAGTGCATGGGGAATTATTGAGTGATGGGTTGGTCTGTTCACTCTGTGGATTCGATAGGTTAGTACAAGGATACCTTGCAAAACTTGTCTAAAGTTTGCACTTATTCTAAACCCACCAATCTCAAAAGCAAAGATTACTGGAATAATGCACTCTTTGATTTTCCCAATCAATCTATGAAGAAGCATCTAGTGTAAGCTGCACGAGCTCGTCTCCTGATGTCCAATCCTCTCAATCATGAAGCGAATGTTTTGGGGGTCAGATGAGGATTCTCAGATCTCACCATGCTGGTATTAGATCGTGCCAGTCCCGGAGAATAATGTTACAGCCTAAAAATCCGTTTTAGCAGCTGGAGCCAAACAGTGAGTCTCTCATCTCCTTCCTAATGGTGCGAGCTCAATTAACAGATGTAAAGTAGCATTTAAAAATGCACCAACCATTCAGAACCCAGCACACTGAATTCACCGGTGTTCGGGCGCGTCATGATAACGGTGAGAATACCTCCATTAACACAGATCTGGTGCAACGGTCACCCTCGGAGACTCAGAGGCCACTGAGGCCTTCAGGTGCTCAGGGACATGTCCAGGCAGTGTCCATCTGGCAGTGCCCTGCTGGTCGGAGCCAACCTGCTGCACTGGCAGTGTCTGGCGGTGGCCAGGGAACAGCCTGGCTAGTGTGCTGGGGCAATGCTGAGGGGATGGGGCCTGAGTGGGGGCCATAATGGGGGGAAAGGCGCAATGTGGGGAGGGGAATCTGTGTGGAGGGCAGGTGGCGGTTTGATGGAAGGAATGGGAATGCAGTGGTGGATCGTGAAGTTGGTCTTGATGGAGGGGTCAGGCAGGGGTCAGGCAGGGGTACTCATCAGGAGGGCTCAAAAGTCCTGATGCCAGTGACCTGTGTCAGGGTGGGGTTAGGGGAACATGCCACCAATGATTGGGGAGGTCCTGGTCTCCAAGGGGAGGCGGGGATCTTCTAGTGCACTCAGATTGGGGTGCCCTATGCAATGGCACCCGAGACCCCTCTCAGTACCAGGGCAGAATTCCCAACTCCCCTAAACAGTGTCTGAGTGTGGATGGCTTGCCGTGCACAGTGCATCTGGGGGACTGGCATGGATCACTCCATTATTCTCACCATTATGGCACAGGGAAACATTTGGGATAAATGGCATTCAAGAAATAAAGAAGGGCTTGGGTTTTGACTATGTATAAATCTGCCCCTTCACATTTCACCGGGGTGGCACAGTTGTCAGCACTATTGCCTCATAGCGCCAGGGACCTGGCTTTGATTCCCAGTTAGGGTGACTATTGTGTGGAGTTTGCATATTCTCCTTGTGTCTGTGTGGTTTTCCTCTGAATGCTCCAGTTTCCTCCCACGGCCTGAAAGACATCTTGATTAGGTACATTGACCCGAAGGGGCGCTGGAGTGTGGCAACTAGGGGAATTTCATAGTAACATCATTGCAGCGTTAATGTAAGCCTTACTTGTGACTAATGAACTTTTTTTTCAGTGTTCTTCTGCCATGTAAAACACGCAGCACTAACAATAAGAAGTCAGCCTATTGTGCAATTGTGGGTTGCCACCCTTATTTTTGGCAATCTTTGTTTTTGTAACTGAGCTGCTTGTTTTTTCTTGTTTAAGTTGGCAGCAAATATCCATTTTATTTTCTTCTTCTGTTCCTGAAGCTGCCAAATCCCACTGAGCTATAGCCCCAAGAGCTTTAGTAACCTGGAGCATTTCACTGAGGTCATTTTGAGACATAATTGGCCATGGTACACATCATAACCAAACTCCATCTTGTCCTTACCCAATAGGGGTGGTACGATGGCACAGTGGTTAGCACTGCTGCCTCAGTGTCAGGAACCTGAGATCAATTCCAGCCTCAGGTGATTGTCTGTGTGGAGTTTGCACGTTCTCACCGTATCTGCATGTGTTTCCTCCAGGTGCTTCGGTTTCCTCCCACACTCCAACAATGTGCAGGATAGGTCGATTGGCCATGCAGAATTCCCCTTAGTGTCGGGGGAATGAGCAGGATAACTACATGGGGTTACGGCGATAGGGCCTGGGTGAGATTGTTGTCGGTGCAGCCCGATGGGCCAATTGGCCTCCTTCTGCTTCAATATTTGAAGCATTTAGTAAAGTAGTACAGAAGCTTATCCCATAGCTGCCAACGTGGGAAAATCTACTTAACACCTTTATGTCAACTGTATGGATTCTATGATTCTATGAATACCCATACATGTGCGTTTCCCATCAGGAGTTGGCTAATCGACCTCCTGTGGCCTTGTGGTGCTGAAGCCAATAGTGATACTTCTACTGCCAGTATTTTAATGATGTGGAGATGCCGGCATTGGACTGGGGTAAACACAGTAAGAAGTCTCAACATCAGGTTTATTTTGTAGCAAAGCCACAAGCTTTTCGCAGCGCTGCTCCTTCGTCAGGTTAGTGCATTTTATGGGCATTGTTCTGACGTTGTGTATCAATGTTTGGAATCATATATAGGAAAAAGACTATCTCTGTAAAATACACGCTTCTTAAAGAAAAGGTAAAATGTCTAATTTTATTCCAGGAGTGTTTTATTATCTGTGAAGATCTGTTCTTCCTGTCATAAGGCCAAGCTGAACATCAAATCACACTTGGCATAATGTGGATGGTAATAAATGACATGAGCCTAACAGCACAGCTTTGAATGGTGAAGTTTGCTGCAGTACAGGCTGAGGATGACAAATAGTGTGTGAGTTTTCGCTTCTCGGCCTTTTGGCTAAGATCAAGTGTAGTATCGACATGCTGCCCTTGGTTGAAGTCATTGGGTTACATTTCAGCTTCACTTGAAGCAATTTTTTAAAGCGGCATCTGGGCCTTTTGGCTAAGATGCAAATTAGATCAAGCCTTAGAGGAGGAGCTACACCTACTCCAGTCAGCTTGGATCATGTAGATCAAGCCCAAGGCAGGAGGTGAGAGCCTTACTGTATACCCTTTATTTTATCTTTTTCACAAACTGGAAACAATCTTTAAGCCTGTACTCTTATTCTACCATCTTTACTAATATGTGTGTAGGCCCATGGAATGTTGGTTGTGATATACCTCTTTTTTTTCACTAAATAATTTCAATAAACTTATCTTGTTCCTTGTTTAACCTATGAAAAGTTGCCTGAGGTGAGAGCCCTGTCTTGTCAGCTTGGATCGGGAATGTCCCAACTTGTTGGGACTCTGAATTGGCTTTAATTTGACTAGATTGGATTGGAATAAAGTTTAAAAAAAATTGTGTGAGTTTTGCAAGGTTTATGCTGCCAACATTGAGGCTCACTCAATGATGTTACAATCTGGACGATTAGTTGTGAAAGCCACAGTGCTCCTAATTTTTTAGTAATTAATTTTAATGGTGAAATAATCAGGAATTGGGCATGCTGAATTCTCTGCCTGATTCCCGATTAGCATTTGCTGAGGCCATGGCTCTCCTCAATAGTGAAGCTTCCAAATGATAACCTTATATTATTGTTACAGGGATGTGTAGATTTTTAAATATACAATTTCTTATGTTTTTTTCTGTCTAAATTTAAAAAGAATAAACTGAAATCCTCTAAAGACAATGGAGGACTGCAGGCAGCTACAATTTGCAAGCCTTCATTGGGATGAAACACAGCAACTACTCAAGCTACTGGAGCGGCACGGTGGCACAGTGGTTAGCACTGCTGCTTCACAGTGCCAGGGATCTGGTTTCAATTCCTGGCTTGGGTCACTGTCTGTGTGGAGTTTGCACATTCTCCCTTTGTCTGTGAGGGCTTCCTCCAGGTGCGCTGGTTTCCTCCCACTATTTGAAAAATGTGCCGGTTAGGTGCGTTGACCCGAACAGGCGCTGGATTGTGGCAACTAGGGGAATTTTGCAGTAACTTCATTGCTGTGAGCATTGCGCTGCGAAAGCTCATGATTCCAAATAAACCTGTTGGATTTTAACCTGGTGTTGTGAAACATAGAACGTAACACAGGAAGAGGTGGGTCCCACAACGTCACGTTGGTTGAATGTTGGGAAACATGTTATGTCACTGGTGGGGAGGGGGCAGGAGAACTACATCAAGCTTTTACACGGTTTGCAACGCAATTTGGCCATCTCTCAAGATTTTCTGCTCCTTTTGCCAAACCAGCCTGATGAAAATGGGAGCTGAAAGTCCTAGTCTGGGTTACCAAGCAGACCGATCAGAACACTGTGTTGAAAACAGCCTGCAAAAAGCTATTTATTTGCTCTCTTTCTTAAAGGCATTGTGCCTGGATTTGCAAAGTAACCATCCTAATGCAAACCAAAATCTTTTGGGTAATAAGATGCAGAAATCCGTTCCATACAAGTACACCCAGGAAGACAACTGAATGAAACAACTACTTTATGAAATCGCCACATCAAGACCATCTAGCGGATAGCTTACTGTATACCCTTTATTTTATCTTTTTCACAAACTGGAAACAATCTTTAAGCCTGTACTCTTATTCTACCATCTTTACTAATATGTGTGTAGGCCCATGGAATGTTGGTTGTGATTTACCTCTTTTTTTTCACTAAATAATTTCAATAAACTTATCTTGTTCCTTGTTTAACCTAAGAAAAGTTGCCTGACTAATTCTTTACAATCTGTTTGTGTAAATAGTGCAATGCCTGCAATTTGGGCAAAGCACATCCTTACCAAATTTACAAACAACCTTTGTTGTGGTTGGTCTTGGAGTGGTAGAATAGGGGAGTCATTTTTACCTATCTTCAAGTGGTTGTAATAATTGTAAATATCTTTAGCGCACTGAAGGCTTGTTGGGTAAATATATGGCACACTGTAATACTTAACCATATGAAGTTAGAAGGTGCACATTCAAAGCCTTGCTTGGTGATGGATTAGCCATGACAGATGAACCGTGCTCCAGCACTCAGACAGGCATTCTCTACTAGTCTCCTTAGTCTATTATCCGACTCCTGATCTCTGTCAGACATTAATGAAGGTTAGGTGGGGACAATATCAGACTCTTCTGTGATGTCCCATGGTCAAAGAGCCTATCAGCACTCATTGTTTAAATCAAACATAAATAAAAGTCATTTGGCGATGGAATCTTAGATTGAGCTTGTCAGGAAAAGTCAGGAGGGAGAAATGCAATCAGTTATTTCCTTAGCTAAACAAGGGCAATAACTACAAGACTCTGCTGTTGGTTTGCAGCCTCAAACCTCAGGAACCTTTGCCCTGTAATGGCTAAAGTAACAATAGACCAGAACTTTGATAATCTAAATTAAACACAAACACCAGAGTATAACACAGCCAGCGACAGTTAAAGGATCTTGAGCTTTCTGGAATATAACTAGCTGTGTGGCAGATTTGATTACCGCAGTTGCTGGAAAAACTTACGCAATTAAGAACAATATAGCCAACTTCAAGGCAAACTAATCACGTAGAAGTGAGTGCTATAGCTGAGGTCATGATGAATGTGATCTGGCAGATCTGTAGTGCAGTCACTATGTTCCTATTAAATCTGTGAGTGTAGATGTGATTCCTCACTTCTGAGTAAAGCCCTCATCATCACATTAGATTTAAAAATCCAGTGGGTAGGTTACAGTTTGGTGAATGTATGAATTACTATTGCAGTTTAAATTATCCGAATCCTGCAATCGTGCTGGACACCCAACCACCTTCCTGGACTCCACAGGAAATTTGCAGTATTTGAACCACATCCACAATGCATTCCTTCATATTTCCTGTTCAGGAGTGCCACGCAGATGTAAGCTTTCATCTATTTCAAAAAATAGCATTAGATAATGACTCAACACACAGCTTGGGTTGGTGCCAGCCAAGTATTGGATTTCTGACTGTGTACAGCTAAAATCTAACAGTCTTCTGAGCAAGATGTTCAAAATCTACTGAGCATCTCCTCCTGGTCGACAGCAACCTATATATATATTTAGGGATTTCAGAAAACATACTTTCAATTTCTTCTCCTGCACAGTGGTTAGCATTGCTGTCTCATATCACCAGGGAGCCGGATTTGAATCCTGGTGTTACTGTCTGTGTGGAGTTAGTACGTTCTCCCTGTGTCTGTGTGGGTTTCCTCCGGGTGCTCTGGTTTCTGAAAGACGTGCTAATTGGGTGCATTGGCTATGCTAAATTCTCCCTCAGTGTACCTGAATGGGCACCAGAGTGTGGTGACTGGGGGATTTTTACAGTAACTTCATTGCAGTGTTAATTTGTGCCTACTTGTGACACTAATAAATAAATGTTAAACTTCAATTCCCTCCCCAAAACCAAATTTGGAAATGAGAGAGATTGTTCTTTCTTTGTTTGTGAATAGTACATTGATGAGAATCTTTAAGGTGAATTCACCAGTTTATTTTTTGGCTGTCATCAGTTATCTAGTAGCATTCTCACCTCTTGAGTCAGCGTTTGAGTTTCATTCCAGAGCACATGACTTAGGCTGAGATTTCATTGGAACAATGAGGAAATGCTACCTCTCAGATGAGATGTTGAAATGAAACCCTACCTTCCCTCTTAGGTAAATGTTAAAGATCCCATAGTCCTCCTTGCAAAATAGCAGGGGCTTTATTCAAGTGACCTCGTCAATATTCACCCAACAAAAACCATTTCTAATATAGATTGCCTGGTCATTTATCTCGTGGGATCTTGCTGTGTACAAATTAGCAGCTGTGTTTCTGCACATTACAATGATTGCTCTGCAAAAAATGTGGAAAGCCATTTGGGATGCCTTCAGAACATGAATGATATGATATTAATATAAGTTCTTTCATTTCTTTTCTAACACAAGTATCCAGAAAAATGCAAAGGCTAGCTTGCACAGAGCTGAAACACAGCACGGCACAGTGGCATAGTGGTTAGCCCTGCTGTCTCATTGTGCCATGAACCCGGGCTCGATTCCTGGCTTGGGTAACGGTGCGGAGTCTGCATGTTCTCCTCGTGTCTGCATGGATTCCCTCCGGGTTCTCCAGTTTCCTCCCACAGTCCAAAGAAGTGCGTGTTAGGTGCATTGGCCATGCTAAGTTGACCCTTAGTATCCCAGGATGCGTGGCTTAGAGGAATTAATGGGGTAAACACGATGGGAAAGGCCTAGGTGAGATTGTTGTTGGTGCAGACTTGATGGGCTGAATGGCTTCCTTCTGCACTGCAGCGATTCTATGATTTATTTTTGCCCAAGAAAAGCAAGAACATTCTATGATGTGCAAGTCTTCATCAATAAACACCGACACACTTGTTTAATAAAATACATGAGGCATTCAGCTGCAGCAAACTTATACAGGGAATGTGCAAAGTCTCAGGTTTGACCTCAAATCTGTGATGAATTAGCTTACTGAAATCTCAGTTGAAAATTTCAAAACTGAGATCAATGGATTTATTTCAGGTAAGTGTGTCAAGGGATTGGGAGCTGAAGCAGACTATGGGATAAAGATTAGCCTTGATTTGCTTCAATTACAGGACAGAATTGAGGGGCTGCATGACCTACTCCTAATACTACATTCTGATGGTTGAAACTGGGTAGATCAGAGCTAGTTACGGTGCCTCTGCTTCAGAGGGAGGAAACTCATCTCAGAGATTTTCACTCCTAATTACTATTCAGTGACTTCTATTAGAACAGTGGCACAGTGGTTAGCATTGCTGCCTCACAGTGCCAGGGACCTGGATTCGATCCCTGGTTTGGATCACTGTCTGCGCAGAGTCTGCACATTCTCCCCGTGTCTGCGTGGGTTTCCTCCACGTTCTCTGGTTTCGTCCCACAGTTTGAACCATGTGCTGGTTAAGTGCATTGGCCATGCTAAATTCTCCCCCAGTGTACCCGAACAGGCACTGGAGTGTGGTGACTAGGGTATTTTCACAGTAACTTCATTGCAGTGTTAATGTAAGCCTTTTTGTGACACTAGTAAACTTAAATTTTGAAGTGCATAAGATACAAACCTTGTGTGAACATGATTCAGCTTGGCGGTGATCTCAGATGATAGAATTATTTGTCAAAATTTACTGTCAAGAATAACTGATGACTGATAACTACTTGGGTGCACAAATAGGTCTGATGGCAAACAATGGTGGACTGCTTGGATCAAATGGTCTATTCCTCTTCCAGACATTCTGCTCTTTCGATAGGTGGAATTTGGTTGCCAGGCCAGCAGACAGGCTGGAATTTGGGATGGATCCATCTCCACTAGATATCTACCTCTTGAAAGCTGCCATGTTGAATTGCAGTGGGGGGTGGATTCACAGACACTCCCAATTACCTACGCTGGTAATAGACATTCATAGCCAGCAAGACAGTAAGTAGTGTTCTGGGCTATACATTTTGAATCAGCTTTGCCAACCATGGATTTGAATCCCACCATGGCAGCTGGTGGAATTTAAATTCAATTAATAAATCTAGAATAGAAAGCTAGTCTCAGTGATGGCGACGGTAAAAATACCCTTGTTGGTTGTAAAAACCCATTTGGTTCACTAACGTCCTTTTAGGGAAGGAAATCTGCCATCCTTACTGGTCTGCTTACATGTAGACCCTGCATCTACACCCTACGTATGGCTGTAAGACTACATTCTGCACGCTCTCCTTTCCTTCTCTATGAACTGTATGTTTTGTCTGTACAGTGCGCAAGATCTGTATGCCACTGTATGCCAATCCATGTGACAATAATAAATCAGATCAAATCAAATCAAAATTGGACTCTAAACGCACAACCATGTGGTTGATTTAACTGCCCTCTGAAATGGCCCAGCAAGCCAGCCTCTTCAAGGACAATTAGTGATAGGCAGGAAATACCGGCTTTGCCAGTTTTACTCATATCCCATGAAAGAATAAAGGAAGAAAAATCAAACAGCAATCGATTCCAAGTGGTTTGAAGCTGCGCCCTATGAGCAACAGTGATAAAGGTACAGATTGCAGAATGACCTTATAAATCCCCAGTGCCACAATGGATCATCACTTCAAAACCCTACTGAATCCAATGGGGTGGGCACCCACACTGTGGCCTTCAGATATAAATGACCACAGAATAAAAGATGCTTCTATCAAAACTTGTGTCCTTCTTGTTTCTATCTTATAAAACAATTTACTAAATTGTAGGGCAGTTTTCAAGATACTGAGAATAGATTTGGGGTTGAAAGTTTGAATTGTAGAAGACGCTGTTGAAAACAGTGTGCCTTTTTTGAAATGGTTAGTTCTTTAGAAAATGGAACTGTATTGAAGTGTACAGCAGAGCAGGCCAAATGTGATGAAATTATTCCAAAAAACATTAATTGTGCATGATACAGCTTTCAAATCTGGTAATAATATTTTCCATGCTGCTTCATTGGAAGAATGGAGGAATGATAATAAAATACATTTTTATAATAATGGGCATGAGTATGGGCACAATTACTTGGGAGCCAGATGCCCTGTAAGATAAATTAAGTGCCAAACTTTCTGCAACAGTCAGCGCATAGACACATAGGAACATCTGGTCTCAGAGAGGTCACTTTCCACTCTTGCACCATCCAGTGAGATCGGGTTAATAACAGCCTTAGCTGACCCCATGCACCCTGGACACAGTGGATGAGATTTTATGGCCTTGCTTGAGCGAGACTGGAAACTCCCACCTGAGGTTTACGGACATTTCCTTTGTCCGCCCCTCGACCGCTCCGATTCCGTGGTGGACGGTACAGTAGAATTCCGGCAACTGTCTTCCATATACCTCAGCTTGCGTTCTTCTCGTTGTATACTGACATGTTGGTTTCAGTTAGCTCTCTGCCATGATCTATCAATCCCTCTCCCATAATGTGTTCTGTTGACTCAACCTATTAACTTTGTATTTCCTTGTTTACTTTCTTTCCAGATTTTATTGTCTTATATTTGTAAACACAAAATGATAATTACCATTTATTAGTCCACCCTTTCAAACATATCCTCATGTTTGATTTCCTTGATCCCAATTGATTGAAATTTACATTCACCATATTTTCTAGATCAGTGAATCATAGAATCCCTACAGTGGAGAAGGGGACCATTCGGCCCATCGGGTCTGCATTGTATCTCCGTCAGAGCATCCCACCCAGGCCATCCTCTCCACTCTTTAACCTACACATCTTTGGACACTAAGGGGCAATTTAGCTTGGCCAATCCATTTAATCTGTACATCTTTGGACACTAAGGAGCAATTTAGCATGACCAATCCACCTAATCCACACTTCTTTGGACACTAAGCGGCAATTTAGCATGGCCAATCCATCTAACCCACAAATCTTTGGACATTAAGGGGCAATTTAGCATGGCCAATCCAACTAACCTGTATATCTTTGGATTGTGGAATGGAACAGGGGCACCCGGATGAAACCCACTACCCCTATCATTCTTTATTTTCTCTTTTCCATAGCTGCTTCTTGTTTCTCCTTGCCTTAGTAATTTAAGATCTTCCCACACTGCCTTGCACATTCTCTGAAGACACATTGATACTAGCCACTTTTGGGTGAGGTCCATCCAAGCTGTATATGAAACCCATTACAGAAATTAGCCTGATGCCCTAGCAGTCCTCAGAACTGTGCTATCTTTCTAATCAAGGATTGACAAGTCCCTAAATTTTCCAACAAGTGTCACTGGTGACAGGAAAGCAAAGGTAGTTTTAAGGGATTTATATTTGTATTGGTAAACATTCAAAATAAGGTATAGATTTAAGTGTGTTTAATTTAATGTTTCTGTGGCTGGAAGGACAAAAATTACAGTTAAGTTCATGCTGGACAAAGATGTTTGCATGTATGGAGGTTGATTTCAATTCCAACTGTGATTCTATTGTTTTTAGAGATAGTTACGGTGTGAAGAATAAATAGTGATAAGAGTGGTTGCTTAACAACTGGAGGACTTGTAAGATAAGAAAGCTTTTAAGTTTCTGTTCTAGATGACTCTACTGCAGTTGGAGACAGGACATCAAGGAGTGAACATCTCTCAACTCTGCCAGAAGAAAGACTGGACAGGATGGGAGTGGCAAAGAGGCAGGCTTCCCAAAAAGAAACAGTTACTGTCCAGATAACCAGGGAATTGGGACTTAAGATGAATGAAACTAAGAAAACAGCGGCCAACATATTTTTCAGAAGAATTCAAGGAAAGGTAAACAAGATGTTCTGAGTTAAAGAGACAATTGCAGTAACCAGATTTAGAGTGGGGAAAGCAGACTTCAGAGCTTAATGGAAAGTTTGATGCCATTTTAATATAGCCTGGGAATTGAGAATCAAAGCAATTATGAACAGTTTTGTACAGCAGTAAAGACAAAGAAATCTTAAAAGTGGTGATGTAAAACTTGGACGGGATTCAGTGTTTAAAGTGGGGCTAGTAGTTTTTTTAAAGTGCAATTTAGAAAACCTGGATGGGATTTCAGAATGTAAACTGCTAAGGGAAAATATTAATGTGAGAGAAGACTTGATTTTGGGAGTGGCATTTGGAAACTCTCACGTGAGTAACATCTGGGAGGTTCTAAGGGGAAATCTTACTTGGGTTCAGAGCAGAGTGCATGTATTTAACCAGAGTCATCTTGTGTGTTTAAAAGGGAATTTGCTTATTAATGAGACCATTAAACCCTAAGATGTACATTAATGTAACCCACATTAATCTTAAAATCAGTGTACAATTGTTAAGATAAGAGGGATTAAGGAGACTCTAACAGTAACGTCATTGCAGTGTTAATGTAAGCCTTACTTGTGACTAATAAATAAACTCTAACTTTAAAGGAGTATGGTATCATAATCTAATTTTTCATGTTTTTTTTCTTGCTGCTAAAACTAATTATTAGTTCTGTGATTCCATCCCGCTATGCTTTTTAAAAGAAGTCAGGTGGGATTTTTATAGAACCCTACAGTGCAGAAACAGGCCCTTCGGCCCATCGAGTCTGCACTGACCACAATCCCACCCAGGCCCTATCCCCACACATTTTGCCCGCTAATCCCTCTAACCTACACATCTCAGGACACTAAGGGGCAATCTTTTAGCATGGCCAATCAATCTAACAGTCTTTGGACTGTGGGAGAAAACCGGAGCACCCGGAGGGAACCCATGCACACACGAGGAGAATGTGCAAACTCCACACAGACAGTGACCCGAGCCGAGAATCGAACCCAGGACCCTGGAGCTGTGAAGCAGCAGTGCTAACCACTGTGCTACCGTGCCGCCCCAAAACCAGAAAACCCTGACCGAAGTCCATGGAAATTTGAACCATCTCATGCTGGCGGGACAGGAAAATTCCACCCACGGTCTTTTGAGCCAGGGTTCCATTCTGGGATCTTTCTGTCCAGTTATACATTGTAATTACTTCAATCAGGCTATTGAGCATGGCCTTTTGGAGTATGAAGTCCCTGATTAAGGATCCAATTGATGGGCCTATCAAGGAGTCTTTGCCTTGTACTTAACCAGAGTGTCAGTTTCTCTGACGTCCGTGGAGATAGACTGCTGACTGCTAGTTCTTTGTGTATCACTGTTAGCGTTTGTAAATAAAGAAATTTTGGTGAAGGGACTTCTGCCTCCGAAGACTTATTACATACGTCAGTTGAGATCACAACACTGTATCCTATATCTCAGCACTGTAGAGACAACACCATCATTTGGGATTCCAGCTCATGCCTGCAAAGCAAACTGTTCAACCACACAATTATGAAGTCCCCCACAAACACCACTCTCTGAGCACCAAACTTAGTGACTCAGTCAGAAACTCCTAGCAGCTCTTTCATCATACCCTCAATTTAACTTGCAGTCAGCACAATCCAATTAATCTTGTTAATTTTGCTGTTAATCTATCTGATTTAGCAAATAGATCAATCAACAGAAACTGAGAATTGCTGTTCGGATGTGGTAATAAATAAAACACAACTGTAGCGTGATAGCAAAGGACTACTTGTATATCAAGCACTGATCACAGTTTGTATCTTTATCGTGAAATGCAGTCCAGATGAGGAACATTAGTCAGCAATTTCTGAACTCTGATTACATTCTAACTTTGGGAGCTAGCTGACTGGAATGTTTAATGCTTACAATAAAGTTTAAAATGTTGCCAGATGGAAAGGTAGCTACTACTTTTTAAACTTCACAATGGTATTTCTGATGTTTTAAATAAGACAAAAAAATCTCAACATCATGGTACATTGGGTAAAACTCCTCATTCCTACTGACCCAACCATTACATTCTGGAGTAGTGAGAAGATTTTGTTTGTTGCTATTGCCAAATATCAGGGTTCAGGCCCTGCTAGTGACCTCGACCTCATTACCTCCAAGATGAAAATTAAATAGAGAACATCCTCAGTTAGCTAACTTTTAAAATTATGGTTTATTTCACATATACCTATATTCACAGCATCTCTTCAGAACACATCCTGAGATTCAGTTCTATATTAAGTTGGTCAGTGGCCTAATTCATTGCCAGATGGAATTACAACCAAGAGCCAGACATGCACACATGTCTCCCAGAGGAACAGAGGCTAATCTCAGAATAGTTACAGAGCAGAAAGAGGCCATTTGGCCCCTCATGTTTCCCAAATAAGCATCATTGCTTAAAGTCATTTTCTGCCATTTCCCTGTACCCCTGCACTTTGCTTCTATTCAAGTAATCATCAAATGCATCTTGAGTGCCTCGAATAAACCTGCCTCCACCACACTCGCAGGCAGTGCCTTCCAGACTCCGACCACTTGCTGAGCGAAGAAGATTTTTCTTACATCATATTTGCCTCTTTTGCAAATCAGTTTAAATCTGTGCACCCTCATTCCTGATCCTTTTACAGTTTCTACCTATCTATTCTGTCCAATCTCCTCATGATTTTGAGCATCTCCATCAAACCTCATCTTAGCCACCTTCTCTCAGAGGAGAACAATTCCAACCTCTCCAATTTATCCTCATAACTGAAGTTTCTCATCCCTGGAGCCATTCCTATAACTATGTTCAACACAAATTCCAGATAAATCATATGAAAGCAAAATACTGTGGATGCTGGAGTCTGAAACAAAAACAGAAAATGCTGGGAAATCTCAACAGGTCTGACAGCATCTGTAGGGAGAGAATAGAGTCAACGTTTCAAGTCTAGTTGACCCTCATCAGCTCTGAGGAAGGATCATCTAGACTAGAAACATTGGCTCGATCCTCTCCAGATGAATCAATTAACATCACAAAGACCAGGGTGCAGAGCTGAGCTCATACTGACTGCACATCATTAATGTAATGTAGCACATCATTTATCTAGTGTGGGGAGATTTTCCTACCTTTGAGAAACAGATCAGGTATCACTCTAATTAACAGCAAAGATATTCAGGTATAGACATCAGCTTCACAGAGTGATTATAATCCAGATTGGAACGATTGTGATAGGCTGGACGTTGAGTTGCACATCTCATTTGCATCTGACAAAGCAGCTGTTACAAGAAGTAGGGTAAAGATATCACTAACGCAAATGGATTCTCCAGAAACTCAACCAACTTTAATTACCATGAGTCACTTTGTTTACCAGGACTTCAATACCTCTTTGAACCAGACACTTCAGTTGCTCACTGGACTTTTAGTACAGGCATCAGACCTGTGTGATGGAACATGCTAGTTAACTCAAGAATTCAGACTCCATTGTCTGGGAAACTGGCTTAATTATTACACTTACCAGAATAGAAAGACTCCTTTTGGAAATTAATGATTGAAGAATGACCACTGTGAGTCAAAGAAAGTTCATGTTGAGAAATGGAATGAAGTTACACTTCAGGATTTTCTGACCAGATATTTATAATTCAGACACAAATTGATCCTGCAGTAAATGATGGGAAAAAAAGCTTACTTTTGTAAAAGGAAAAATATGTTTGCCTTGAACTAATTAATGCCTCCATGGTAGAACAATGGTTAGCACTGCTGCCTCACAACACTAGGGAACTGGGTTCAATTCCTGGCTTGGGTCTCTGTGGAGTTTGCACATTCTCCCTGTGTCTGTGTGGGTTTCCTCCGGGTACTCCAGTTTCCTCTCACAGTCCAAAGATGTGCAGGTTAGGTGAATTGACCATGCTAAATTCTCTCTCAGTGTACCCAGTGGTGACTAGGAATTTTCACAGTAACTTCATTGCAGTATGAATGTAAGCCTACTTGCGACACTAATAAATAAACTCTAATTACTTTTGTTTCTCTCCCTCGTTTCAATCATAGAATCCCTACAAGGCAGAAGGCGGCAATTTGGCCCATTGAGTCTGCATCAACTCTCCGACAGAGCACCTTACCGAGGCCCACTGCCCACCTTATCCGGGTAATCCCAAGCATTTACCTCACTAATCCTCCAACCTACACAGCTAATCCCATGTATTTACCTCACAAATCCTCTCCAGCCTACACATCATTGGATCGTAAGGAGCAATTTTAGTATGGCCAATCCACCTAACCTGCACATCTTTGATACTGTGAGAGGAAACTGAAGGAAACCCACGCAGACTCAGGGACAGCCTGTGAATTCCATGCAGCCAGTGACCCGAGGCTGGAAATGAACCCAGTTGCCCCTGATGCAGTGAGGCAGCAGTGCTAAGGAATGTGCCACCGTGCCGCCTGACATGTGGTGGGATTTGGCAGTCAGTGTTGAAGCAAGAGTGCTCCCTGCTGATCTTGAAAAAAACTGACCACAAAGTACGAATGATCCCCATGCCAGAGTTATTCTCTCTTATGATGATAGTTCAAATCTGGCACCAAGTCAAAGGGATGCCTTAGCTTGAGGTCTGCAAACAGGTAGATGCCCCATTAAATTTCAGCGTTCACACACAGCAAACCAAGAAATTAAAAACACTTTAAATCTTCCATTTCTATGAAGTTTTCAGAATGAAAAAACAAAAGTGTGACCATATTAAGATAGAAGCTAAATTAAACAGGTTTGAATAAATATTTTTAAAATGTTTTTAACAATATGGATTGTTTATTGTTCTGACATTCCATAGACATCAAATGAGCTTTTCAAGTCTGGTAAGAGTGTTTATGAAGTTAGTATGCCGTTAACAACACAGTTACACCTCATTCAACAAGATATAACCTTTTTCGAGGCTTTTAACAGGAAGACCAGCGTTGGAAGTTCTCATCAAGTAATGATTGCAAAACAGAGTGCACTTACAAGAGTCTCTACACTACATCTTCTGAAGGAAGGCATAGTCATTGACAGCAGCTTCTGAATTCCCAGGTTCTGCGCCTGTCTCGACTCCTTTAGTTGCTGTCAATTTCACTGCAGTTGTGATGGTGAAAACAGACAGTCGCACCACTTCCAAATCCAGATCAATATGGCCCCGACTGTTCTTTTTTCCACAGGCAGTGAGTCACCCTTGGAATCACTTCTATTGCGTGGGTTATGCAGTCAGAGAATATGCAAAAGTTGAATGGCTTGCCAAGGATGAGTGATGGGAGGAGGCCCAAAGAAAATTAACTTAACTCTCCCGGCCACCATTTCGTTCCCTACTTGTCTCTCCACCTTCCCAATAGTGCTGACCGTTGCCATGGTATGGTTCCTGAGGGCCAGCTGCCCTCCAGTTCCTTGTTCGAGTGGCAATTCTAAACCCTTGAACAGTCAGGGAAGACAGACAAGTTGACAGTGAGGATATCACAGCTGAATCAATCCTATCTTCACCCAATGCCCACACACAAGGGCCACAGGGTAAATCAATACCTCTTCCTGAATTATTTTCCCCTGTGGTCCAGGGCACTGGGAGAAATGCTTGTCCTTCTCTAGCATTTTCACAAATGTCCTATCCCTCTTTAAACAAGTGAAGTACTTTCAAAGTTTAGTTGCTTGTGGTAATGTTACTGTCAATCTTTCACAAACAGCAATGATATGGCCAGATAATGGGCAAGATTTTCACCCGAAGGCCAGGAGATCTGCTCGAGATCAATGGACCTTTGCCAGGTCCGTGTCCCACCCACTATGATTCCCTAGGTGGGCAGGATGGGAAAATTCTGCCCAGTATGTTTTGTTTTAGGCTTGATAATTGAAGAATAAATATTGGCCCACATACTGGGGTAATTCCCCTCCATCTCCCCTGCTTTTCTCCCCTCACCCTCACTCCAACCCTTCCACTCCTCAATCTAGAACCATAAATGTCCACCTGAAAGAACAGACAGGGCCATGATTTAACATCACATCTGAGATACGGCACCTCCGACAGTGCAGTGCTCCCTCAGTGTTGCACTGAAGTGTCAGCCTCAATTTTATGCTGTTCTCTGGAGTGGAACCTCAGCACACAATCTTGTGATTCACAAGCAAGGGCAGCACTAGGAGTAAGACCAATTGCGGTGTCGAAGCTGCTGGCCAGAATCCAGAATCCAAGTCGAGGGAGGGGGAGAAACAATTGTTGAGAAAGCAGTATCCAGAAAGGTTAAGGGCTTTGGAAAGTGTACAGCTGCCATCTACTGGTGCAACTTCATCAAGTTTCACAGCAAACCAATAGCAGAGCTTCTGGAATGCTGCATACCCTCAAGTGACAGCAGTTGGGTACACCAATCAACACAGAGTTAACGCTTACAAATAAGAATTGATTCCACAGAATGACACTCCCGGTAAGGAGTGTGTTGGAATACAGAACAGACCACTGTTAAAAAATCCAAACTATTAAAAAAAAACTTGATTTACTTGTAATTATTTTTGGCAAAAGGAGCAGGTGAATGGTAGATTGACACATGGCCACAAAGAGCCTTTTACAAGCACTGGAGAGAACTTATTTCAGTACTTGGCGTGAAGTGGGTGCAAGAATTTAAACATTCATTTAATTGTATGATAGGGTTATTTTACTGTATTCAGGTTTTGTATTAGTGTGTTATATTTGGCTAAAAATGGAGGGGAAAAAAATAACCTGAGTCGGCAGCACATTTCATTTCAATGTAATCATGTCTTCTCACATGAACACAGTCCTGCCTCTCTGTCTATATTTCACTGAGAAGCATCCATCTGCAGAGCCTCGATTGTAACATAACTGTGGAAATAGGTCGAACTTTCATTTTATACGCAACAAATTTCTATGCATTGATTTTAATGGAGCACAAAATGGGGCTGTAAACAGAATCACAGAACCACAAAATACCTCCGTGAAGAAGAGGCCCTATGGCCCATCGAGTCTGCACCGATGCATAAAAGGCCCTGACCTGCCCACCTAATCCCACTTGGCCCAAAGCCTTGAATGTTATGGTGTGCCGAATACTCATCCAGGTACTTTTTAAAGGATGGGAGGCATCCCGTCTCCACCACCTTTCCAGGCAGTACAAAAGGGGCCACTGACTACCACCCATCGTGCTCCCATTAGATGGGTTACATTTGGGGCTTGTACCCTCTCCTGCATGGCCTGAATTTTAGACTCCCTCCCAGCAACTTACGAGGAGGGTGAGGGAAGGTTGAAACTGCATGGGCAGGATCTTGCCCGCCCTGACCTGGACACAATTTGATGGTAGGACAGCAAGGTCTTGAACATGAAGCCCACCCGTGCCCAATAAATGGCCTTCAATTACGGCCTTTCCCCTCCAATGTTCAGGTCAGCAGGGTAAGAAATAAAAATATTTACCATCCTCAATATTTCACGAGAAGGTGGGGGGGGGCGCGGAGTAGTGAGGCTGTCATCATTAGCTCCTTCTGATTGGAGGTGCCCTCCTGTCAAGAAAGGGATACATCTGGACCTCCCTCCCGCTCATCTCCCTCTCTGGCCTATTACCCAATAGCTGCTGGAATGCTGTTGGGATAGTTTCCTTGAGTATGTAACGGAACCTACGAGGGAGCGAGTTATCTTAGATCTGGTACTGTGTAACAAGGCAGGTAGAATTAGGGGTCTTCTTGTGAGGGATCCTCCTGGGATGAGTGATCATAGTATGGTTGAATTTCTGATGCAGATGGAAGGTGAGAAAGTAGGGTCCCGAACCCGTGTCCTCTGTTTGAACAGAGGGGAGTACGATAGGATGAGAGAGGAATTGGCGAATGTAGATTGAGGGCAGAGATTGGTTGGTAGGACAGCTGAGGAACAGTGGAGGATTTTTAAGGAGATCTTTTTCGGTACTCAGCAGAAATATATTCCGACGGTAAAGAAGGACCGTGAGAGAAGGGGTAACCAGCCGTGGTTATCGAAGGAAACAAAGGAGAGTATTAAATTAAAAGCTGATGCATACAGAGCGGCTAAAAATAGTGGGGAATTAGAAGATTGGGAAAGATTTAAAAAGAATGACTAAGAAAGCAATAAAGGAAGGAAAGATAGAGTATGAAGCTAAACTAGCTCTAAATATAAAAAACGATAGTAAAAGTTTTTACAAATATGTAAAGAAGAAGAGACTGGCTAGGGTGAATGTTGGACCCTTGGAGGATGAGATGGGGGATTTAGCGGTGAATAATGAGGAAATGGTTGAGGCTTTAAATAAGTTTTTTATGATGGTCTTCATGGAGGAGGACACAGATAGCTTACTGAATATTAGAGATCGAGGGATGGTAGGAGATGAGGTCCTTAATGCAATTACTGTCACTAGAGAGGTTGTGCTTGATAGACTAATGGGACTGAAGGTAGACAAGTCCCCAGGACCGGATGGAATGCATTCCAGGGTTCTGAAAGAAACGGCAGAGGTGATAGCAGATGCCTTAGTAATTATTTACCAAAATTCGCTGGACTCTGGGGAAGTGCCAAAAGATTAGAAAATGGCTAATGTTACACCGCTTTTTAAAAAAGGTAGCAGACAAAAGGCAGGGAATTATAGGCCGGTTAGTTTAACATCTGTAGTTGGTAAATGCTAGAATCCATCATCAGAGAAGAAATAGCAAGACACCTAGAAGAGTCTTGATCAAGCACGGATTTGTGAAGGGAAAGTCGTGTTTAACGAATTTACTGGATTTCTATGAGGATGTGACTAGCGCGGTAGACAGAGGGGAACCGGTGGATGTGGTGTTTTTGGATCTCCAGAAGGCGTTTGATAAGGTGCCTCACAAAAGGTTACTGCAGAAGATCAGGGTACATGGAGTTGGGGGTAAAGTGTTAGCATGGATTGAGGATTGGTTATCTAACAGGAAGCAGAGAGTTGGAATCAATGGGTGCTTTTCTGGTTGGCAGTTGGTGACTAGTGGAGTGCCACAGGGATCGGTGCTGGGGCCTCAACTGTTTACCATTTACATAGATGATTTGGAGGAGGGGGCTGAGTGTAGGGTAACAAAATTTGCTGATGACATGAAGATGAGTGGAAAAGCAAATTGTGTGGAGGGCGTGGAAAGTCTGCAGAGAGTTCTGGATAGGCTGAATGAATGGGTAAGGACCTGGCAGATGGAGTACAATGTTAGCAAATGTGAGGTTATTCACTTTGGTAGGAAAAATAGTAGGAGGGATTATTATTTAAAGGGTGAAAAGCTGTAGCATGCTACAGTGCAGAGGGACCTGGGGGTCCTTGTGCACGAATCGCAAAAACCCAGTCTGCAGGTGCAGCAGGTGATCAAGAAGGCGAATGGGATGCTGGCCTTTATAGTGAGGGGGGATAGAATATAAAATTAGGGAGGTTTTGCTGCAACTGTACATGGTACTGGTGAGGCCGCAGCTGGAGTACTGTGTGCAGTTTTGGTCCCCGTATTTGCGAATGGATATATTGGCCTTGGAAGGAGTACAGAGAAGGTTCACCAGGCTGATACTGGAGATGAGGGGGTTAGCTTATGAAGAGAGATTGAATAGACTGGGCCTGTACTCGTTAGAGTTTAGAAGGCTGAGGGGGGATCTTATAGAGACTTACAAGATAATGAAAGGGCTAGATAGGGTAGAGGTAGAGAGATTCTTCCCACATAGAAAGGATAGCAGAACTAGAGGGCACAGCCTCAAAATAAGGGGGGTGCAGTTTAGAACAGAGCTGAGGAGGAACTTCTTCACTCAAAGGGTGGTGAATCTCTGGAAATCTCTGCCCATTGAAGTGGTGGAGGCTACCTCATTGAATATGTTTAAGTCACAGTTAGATAGATTTCTGATAGACAAGGGAATTAATGGTTATGGGGAGAAAGCAAGAAAGTGGAACTGATTCACCAGATCAGCCATGATCTTATTGAATGGCAGGGCAGGCTCGAAGGGCTAGATGGCCTACTCCTGCTCCTATTTCTTATGTTAACCCAACTGACCCCTCCCCACTTCCATACCCCATCTTCCCCCCCCGACCCCAGCAAGCCCCCAAGGCATCCCCTAGCCGACCAGTTATCTTCAATTACCTGTACTTTCTCAAGGCAGGGCACTGCAGTGACTCTTCTGGCCACTGTAGCACTGTGCCTCAGTGGATGGGCTGGAGAGCCGTTGGCCAGTCTGTCTGGCATACTGCTCTCCAAAGTAAGACTTCCTTCCATGTGCTAAGGGAAGTCCCTCCTGTCACCAATAAATGCTCATTTGACTGTAAAATGGCAGGAGGCATTCTCTGCTGACTTATGGGGTGGGGAAAGTCAAACCCTTGCCATTTGCAAAATTCAAACACATGACTTGCCCCTTGTTCCTTCCTTTGTTTGTGATACAGGCCTGTCCTGTGGGAAAATTCTGTAAAGACTGGGGATTTCATCTCCAAACTGCTGACGACTTGACATATATACCTCTATCAGAGCAGGACAGAAGATCTAGGCTGGGAGCCCATCATCACAATCCTACCCTTACCAAACGTCCACATTAAAAGAGATCTCACAGGGCAATGTCTCAAGCTTCTGCTCAAGCGCATCTGCATATTGCCAAATGCATATCTTTCATAAAGCAGGCAAATAAAAGGAGCATTTAAGGGCAAGGTATTTTATAAATATATAAATTTGCTCAAAATATTTTCTTCATTTTTAAAAGTGGTAACTTAGTGATTAGTGAAAATTAGCTATGAGCATACAGACGACAAAGGTTCATCACAAAAAACAAGCATTTTTAATCAGATTGTCTTGTCCACGAAATGCGAGTAACCTGATTTTAGATACTTGAAAAATGTCTTCAGAAAATGATCTGGAACCATTTGCTAGTTATCAGATCATCTCCTGAAGTATTAATTCTGTTTCTTTCCTTAGATGTTGCCTGACTTGCTGAGCATTTCCAACATTTTTTGTTTTTATTTTAGATTTCCTGTTCTTGCAGTATTTTAGTTTTGTAAGAAAGATTTATACCTCAGAAATGTTTAAAATGCATTTAAAAGTGTGCCCTTGTGCCTAAAATAAATGTTATTTTTTAGAGTCTCCTTGAAAGATTTGTAAATGGATGCAGTTAGCAGAAACTTAGTATTTGTGATTAATTTGATCTGAAAAATAGCTAGTTGTTTTTGTTCTTTCATGGCATGTGAGCATCGCTGGCAAGGTCAATCTTTATTTTCCATCCCAAATTGTCCTTCAACTGAATGGCCATTTGAGAGGACAGTTAAGAGTCAATCACATGAGTGTAGATCTGAAATCATGGGTCGGTCAAGCCAGGTAAGGACGGAAGTGTTGGGTCCTTATGGCATGAAAAGAAATCCAAAACTTCATTTTTTTGCTACGTTTAAAAAGATTGATTTTCTGCTGAACTGATAAAGACGGCTGCTACAAGTCACATGACACATGATTGACCCTTTGATTTGAAAGCTATGGCCAGGAGTTACAAGAATTAAAATAATTCCTCTCTCAACCTGTGGAATCTCATGATTCATTGTAATCACCAAAAGCAGAGGCAGTTCAGATGATCAAATCTCCCCAGATTGGATTATCACAAAAGAGATAGAGATTGAATCTGATTATACAAAAGATATGCAGATAACCATTTTGTCATTCTCCTAAGGAGAATCAATGAAATTCTGGCCAGAAACCTACTGTTAAACTGCATAGTCTTAAAATTCCAAAAATTTTTGAGATGTCGTCGCTGATTTCAGGTGACAAAATGAAATCAACCTAGTCCTTATCTTTATTTTAGCAACTTGTTTCCATGATTCTGGTGTGAATTTTGAAATCCTCTGTGGCCACAGGAAAGGTGCCAGAGGACAGGAGAATAGATAATGTTGTATCATTATTCTAGATGGGAAGTGGGGGAGAAAAGCCATGTATTTACAAGTTTGATCAAGGTGTACAATATTATTAAGGTCATAGATAGGGTAGATAGGAAAAAAAACTTTCCCCTTAGTAGAGGAGTCAACACACAGGAGCATAGATTTAAGGTAAGGGGCAGAAGAATTTAGTGGGGATTTAAGGAAACTGTTTTTCATCCAGAGGGTGGTGGGAATGAGGAAGTCACTGCCTGAAAGGATGCTAGAGGCAGGAACCCTCACAACGTTTAAGAAATATTTAGAAGGCTATGGACCAAGTGCTGAAAATTAGATTGGTACTTGATGACTGTCAATGACACAATGGGCTAAGGATGCCTTTTTTTGTGTTGTAAAACTCCTTGGAGCACATTTTCCCATTCTGCCAATCCCAGGAATTGGAGTGGACCATGGGTGGACCATGGAAAGGTCCATTGACCTTGGGTGGGACATTCTGGTTTCAGGGCAAGCATGGCCAGAAAATCCCACCCTTTGAGTCTATGATTCTCCAATTCCATACCCATTTACCATGGTTGGCTGAACTTAAATCCTGATTTATCATCTTCTTATAGCAACACGTTCTGTAACCTGGCTGATTAATACATGGGTGAAACAAAGAAACCAGTCAAAAGCAGATTAGTTGCAATTTGATAGCTTCATACACAGACTAGAGCATTTCAGAATTAAGCTGAATGGATTGGAAAGGTTGGCCAGAGTAAGTTATAATAAATGATACCAAGCAGGCCTTACTAATGTATACATTAAATATAAATGTGGATAGAATCCTGGTCAAATGTAGGGATCTATTTTTTATTATTAATTTGGGAGACATAGGTGTCACTGGCTGGCCAGCATTTATTGCCCTTGTTGCCCTTGAACAGAATGGCTTGCTTGGCCATTTCAGAGGACAGTTGAGAGTCAACTGCTTGTTGACCTGTAGGCAGGCCAGGTACGGACAGCAGATTTCCTTCCCTCGACCTTGGCAATGGTTTCATGGTCATCAGTGGATTCTTAATTCCAGATTTTTTAAAATTGAATTTTAATTCCACCATCTGTCATGGTGGGGTTCAAACCCAGGTCCCCAGAACATTAGCTGAGTTTCTAGATTAATAGTCCAATGTTAATACCACTAGGCCATCGCCTCCCAAAATATTCAAAGAGAGCAGCAAGCTTATAAAAACAAGTAATCAGAGGACTTTTAGGCTCTATTCCCTTTAAGGACATCTGTGACTCCATTTTTCAAAATTGACAGCACTCCGCGTTTTTGCCTTAGGCTCCATGGTAACACATTACAATGAAGTCCATAGGAACATCAAGCAGCTAGTTAGGTCTTTAAATAACAGTGGGGTACGGTGCTATGTGACAACACGGCCCACATAGAATTGATAAAATAATACGTATGACATGTGATGTTACAGGGCCAGATTTTACCAAACATTCACGCCTGTTTTCAGGCGCGAAATCTCAGTGAATTTGGGCATCGGGCCTTTAACGTGATTTGCACCCGAATCCGAGCAGATTGCAGTTTTACCGATACCTGATTCGGGTACGGATCCGGTCCGTGCCTGAATCGGGCCACCCGATAATTTAACTGCATTAGCATACATTTAAATCAATTTAATGAACCAAGTGCCCAACTCTCCCACCAAATCCCACTTTACCATCTTCTGGTCCATTCCAGTTCCGCGCTGTAAGCGACCTGCAAAATAAAAATCCAAAGCCAATTTTTATTTTGCAGGGAAACCTTCAAAGCGGCTTCAGAGCCTGCAACAGCTCTCTGACCCAGATCACCCTCTGTGTGTGTGTGTGTGTGTGTGTGTGTGTGTGTGTGTGTGTGTGTGTGTGTGTGGGGGGGGGGAGTGGTGGTGGTGGCGTAGGCGGGAGATGGGTCAGAGCATCCTCTGAGGGGTGGGAGGAGGAGGAGGCGGGTCAGAGCATCCTTTTGGGGGGAGGAAGAGGCGGGTCAGATGTATCCCTGGGGGTTGGGGGGGGCGGCGAGAGGCCTGATCGTTGTGTGATGTTGGGGGGGGGGAGGCGTGATCGCTCAGTGGTGGGAGGGGGGCTGGATGGATCTCTGGAGGGAGGGAGGGAGGGAGGGGCAGAGAGGTCCGCTGCCACTCTGCGGGTGACCCCTCCTCCTCACTGGAGGAACGAATCCCTCCTCCATGAGTGGACATGTGATGTGTGTGGGTAGTTGTGGGGGGTGGATAATAGGGTCAGTGATATGTGTGTCCCTTGTCCCCCCTCCCCCCACTACCCACACACATCACTGCCCCCCTTATCCCACCAACCCCCCACTATCCACACACATCACTGTCCCCTTTATCCACCACCCCCACTACCCAGACCGATCGCCACCTCTGTCCCCCCACCCCTCCCCACTGATTGCCTGTAGAGTGGCAGTGGAACCCTTGCCACCAGCCCCCCACCCTCCAGAGATCCATCTCCCCTCCCTCCCACCAGTGAGCGATCGGGCCTCCCCCACACCACCAGACAACAATCAGCCCTCTCACCCCACCCCCCTCTAGAGATACATCTGACCCGCTTCTTCCTCCCCCCCCTTTATATGCTCTGTCTGAGCCCAGAACTCTCCATTCACCTGACAAAGGGACAAACCCCAAAAACTTGTGAGTTTACTATCAAGTAAATCGGTTGGACTTAAACCTGGTGTTGTCAGACTTTTTACTATCCTAACACATAAGCATATCTTCTGCCTTTTCGAAGCTTACCTAAGCAGAAAGCAAGAGGAAGTGATGGCGAGGAAGTGATGGGTAAGGATGATCAGGAGCTAGAATAAGCTGAACAATTAGTCTTCGGCTTCTTTCCACCCCCACTCATCACATGATCGATTACTCGCACCCTCGCATATTCCACCGGCCACCCATATTGTGCCACTTGGAGCTGGCAAGCAGTAGCAGGGTGCCCACTAGGACCCTGAGCTTGTGGGCACCATGGTATTGAGGGCCAAGCTCAAATCTCTCTCAGGCCTCCATGAACGGGTTGGAAAAGCTGAAAGTAGAATTTGTTCCCCACGCTCCAGCTCCCGGGGCTGATCATCGTGTTAAACGGTGGTGATGCTAAGCATTGTGTGGGGTTGCTTGGAACACCTGCCTTGTTGCTGGCTGAGTTCTGATGTTTCGTGTGACAGGATGAAAAGTAAGGTCTGATTTTCTGGCCTTAGGTGTTGACACAAACCCAGCTGAAGATACAATGAGCTGACTGCTTCCTCGGGTCAACTGATTTAAACATTGTAATTATTTGGGACTGCCTAACTAGCTTTAGATTTCTGCGGATCAAGTGAAAAGTCACACCACAGCTGAAACTTGAAGGGAAGCAGCTGCAAGGGTCAAAATTTGTTTGACATTTTGCCAGGCTAAAATTGCTGAAATGGGAGGGGGGATAAACTAATGCCGTACAAGGATGAAATGAACAGAAATACATGTGGGGATATACCAAGTTGGGTGAGTATGGGGGCAGGTTGGCACCTCAGCCCTTTTCTATAGTCAATGTTGTGGAAATGATGAGGTGAATGTGAGGACACTTGGTATTCTAGAGGGCTATCCCCAGAGGGCAGTAGAGCATCATGCCTGGCTTAAGGTGATGTCTTGGTTCAATGGCCCATATAAAAACGACACGACCAGTAAACACATAATGAGAATGTAGCACGGTTAGGCTATCTTAAACGGTATAACGTACTGGGTTGATGGTTCCTGCTGTCCATCAACCTGTTTGCCATATTGAGCACTCAGAAACGGTTACCCCTATATCATTACATTTCATGCTTGCTCATACCACAGCTGGGCACGCATCCAAAAATGTAAATTACTGCTGAAACTCTTGGCACCATCTATCATATCAGAGAATCACACCTCAAATCAGTAGAACAGAACCTAGCTGCATGATGAATGGTCTTTTTCTGATACTGTGGCTGGACAAATCATCCATTCCATTCACTACTGGATGTGTACAGTTGCTGCACTGCAGCATCCCACTTGTCCTTGGCCTCCATTTTATTCAGCCATGTTGTATTTCTGTTCCAAGTCTGGCCATTTGCACATCCTTAATTTAAATCACACCACCAGTGGTGCAGTTGCCTTTAGCTGCCTCTACCCTAAACCCTGGTATTCTGCCCCCCTCACCCCCATCACAGCACCGCTTACATTTCTGTGCCTCTTTACCTTTCTCTCCTTCCTTAAGGTGATCCTTTTAAAACTACTTTTAATCCAGCTTCTGGTCATCTGTCCTAACATCTTAAGGGAGGTGATGGCCTAGTGGTATTATCACTAGATTATTAATCCAGAAATTCAGCTAATGTTCTGGGGACTGGGGTTTGAATCCTGCCACAGCAGGATTAAAATTTAAATACAATTTAAAAAAAAATCTGGAATTAAGACTATGAAACCATGATTGGAAAAACCCATTTGGTTCACTTTAGGGTAGAAAATCTGCTGTCCTTACCTGGTTTGGCCTACATGTGATTCAAGTGCCATAACAATGTGGCTGTTAACCGCCCTTGGGCAACTAGGGATGGGCAATAAATGCTGGACAGCCAGTGATGCCCATGTCCCATGAATGAATAAAAGAAACTGGCTCGCGGTCACGTTTGTTTGATAAAGCTTGTGTGAGCCGCCTTGGGATGTTTTATTATATATTTGGAAGTTTTGTTGACTTTATTCTTGTCTGTCACAATTTATTCCTGCTTTCCATTTCAGCCTTTGGACAGTCTGTACCAAATTGCTCGTATGCTGGCTGCTTTCTCCGTCACTCGCACAGCAGTAGGAACACAAGTGCACAAAACCCATACATACATACAATATCTTGCAATGATAGGCAGAATGCTAACATTTGTCCCTATTTTATTTTAGTTGAGCTGGAAGAACTGTCAGTCAACACCAACGATACTCATCAACAAGATCCACCACAGATTCCCTTGCGAAAGTTACATACATCTCACTGGATGCCTAAGAAGATAATACTGCATGAATCATGGTGCACAGATGAGGAGTAGCAGAATGGGAGATGGGATCTGCTTGGTCTCAGAGATGAGGCCATTCACTTGAAGGATCCACCACCCCAAAGTGACCACGTGCCCTATCTTGTTGCTGGTGACTTCCATTGGAATAGGTAAGAAATCATTTTACCTACCAATCGAGGCCTCAGGGACCTTCTTAGACTTACCAGTGCACTGCAGAGTGGCTGAAGTGGGATATTTCACTCAATAATTTGTGAAATGATTATTAAACCACAGGCAGCATGGCTTCAGAGGGGAGACACTAACTCTCCCAGGGTGCCTTGGGAAAACATTTTCTAATAATGAAAGCCAAGAGGAAAGGAAAGGGGAACCACTATTAGTAACTCATGGGATGTTGCTGTCTGGTCTTCTCAAACAGGCTGAAGCTGCATTGTGTCATTGTACCAGGTCAGAAACCCCAAGGTATATTATGAAGCCAGACAACCCCAACAATTCTTCTATTTTGGTATTAATGTTTTACTCCAGGCATGTTTCTACTAGGGAGCTTTCATCAAAACAAATTTTATTTAACAACACAGTTTAACTGCAACAAATGAATTAGCTTAACTTTCAACAATTGAACAATCCTTAAATATGACAAGATACAATTCTTAACTGCTAAAACTATCACTCTGATGAGCAAATTTCCATTATGGACTTAAACCCCTCTTTAAAATTAGTTAGCAACACACAGGCACACTTGCTTATGACTTGGGTCAACAGTCTTGGAACTTTCAAAAAGCTTCTGGAGAGAGAGATTGTGAGACACTTCTTGCTTCGACAGCTACAGGCAGCAACTCCTTGTATTTTAAAATAAAAACGAAACTGGGCTTTTCGGCAAGCTTAGCTCCTCCCATTAATCACATGAATCTGTCCTTGTCAATCAACCTAATCAACATTCACATGACCTACATTCAAAGAACAAAAAACTACAGCATAGGAATAGGCCCTTCAGCCCGCCAAGCCTGCACTGCCCAAGTCTATTCCCAGTCTAAAATCACAGGAGAACCTAAGTAAACAAAAAGGTCCATTAACTCTACAAAGTAACAACTTCCTAGCTAAAGGCATTTATTGCCCTGCACTCTCAGCATTTGCTGCATGTTTGCCAGACAAATAGACTCTTGTAACAAACCTGTCCTCTTAAAGCCCACCTTAAACATAAAATATATCCAAACAGCACAGTATCATCACAATTGCAAGCAAAGTGATGGGCTGAGATCTGTGACATCGTGTAGTTTCTTATTTCTGCAGCTGACTTATTTTTGATAATGCTTTAACATATTATTGCTTCACTTTAAAGAGTAATTGCACTCACTGATACATGCAAGTTCAGTGTCAGCTGTGCATCAGTAGGAGTCTTAAATGTTGTGAGAGTACCTGTTTCCACAACCCTCTCAGGCAGCATATTCCATATTTCCATCACTCCCTAGGTGAAATAGCTTTTCCTCCGATCCCCTCTAAACAACATACTCCTCACCTTGAACTTAATCCCTCTGGTCTTAGACACCTTGGCCATGGGGGAAAAGATTCTTATGATCTACCCTATCTATGCCTCTCATAATTTTGTATGCCTCTATCAGATCCCCCCTCAGCCTCCTCTGCTCCAAGGAAAGCAAACCCAACTTATTAAGTCTCTTCTCATAGCTGAAACTTTCCATCCCAGGCAACATCTTGGTGGATCTCCTCTGCACCACCATCATGTCCTTCCGATAGTGTGGTGACCAGAACTGCACATGATATTCCATCTGTGGTCTATCCAATGTATTTTAAAGTCAGACCAAGATCTCCTGACTGCCATACCCCAGCTAAGAAGGCAAACATTCACAAGTCTTCTTCAACACCCTGTCTACCTGTGTCGCCACCATCAGGGATCTATGGACTTGTACACCAAGGCCCCTTGGTCCCAAATACTCCCTAGGGACTGACCTTACATTGTGTATATTCTATCCTTATTAGACCTCCCAAAATGCATCACCTCACATATATCAGGTTTAAATTCTATCTGCCATTGCTTTGCTCAATTTACCAGCTGATCAATACCAGTCTGTAGCCTAAGACTATCCTCCTCACTATCAACAACACCACCAATTTTTGTGTCATCTGTAAACTTACTAATCATACCTTCTACATTTACATCCAAGTCATTAATATATATCCAAACTGCAAGACAGCCAGCACCAATCCCTGTGGTCCCAAGTTTTCAATCACAAAAGCAACACTCCACCATCACCCTTTGCATCCGATTGATAATCCAATTTGCCAACTTGCCTTAGATCCAATGGGCTCTAACTGTTTAGATCAGCCTTCCATGTGGGACCTTGTCAAATGCCTTGCTGAAGTCCATGTATCAGCATCAGCTGCGTTACCCTCATCAATGTATTTAGTCACCTTTTTAAAAAAAAACTCAGTTAAATTGGTTAGACATTAGTTTCTAATGGGCACCACTCTTTCCCTGATCATCCCCTTGCTCTTAATGTGCTTATAAAATGCCTCAGGGTTTTTCTTAATCTTTTCTGCCAGTGATATTTTTTCATCCTCTTTACCTATTCCTTTTTTTCTTTATAAACCCTCAATATTTTTTGACAACCAGATCTCCCTTGTTTAATTCACTTAAATATAATGAAATCCATTAAGAATCAATGAATTGTAAGAAATCAATTGTTTTCAATGCCTGAACAATGTAGAACTTACAAAGAAGGAACAGAACATAGAATCATAGATTCATAGAGGTTTACAATGCTTCAGCCCAACTTGCCCGTACCGTCCCTTTTTTTAATCACTAAGCTAGTCCCAATTGCCCATGTTTGGCCCATATCCCTCTATACCCAGTTTACCCATGTCACTGTCTAAACATGACGTGGCGATGCTGGCATTGGACTGAGGAAGGCACAGTAAGAAGTCTCGAATGGCGGGGCGGGCTCAAAGGGCTAGATGGCCTACTCCTGCTCCTATTTCTTATGTTCTTATTTTATGTTTATGTAAAGGTTTATTTGGTGGCACGCACTTTTGGACCATTGTCCCTTCATCAGGTGAGTGCAGGATTTGGTTCACAAACAGGGCATATATAGACACAAACTCAATTACAAGACAATGGTTGGAATGCAAGTTTTAACAGGTAATGAAGTCTTTACAGTACAGACATTGCGAGTGGAGATAGGGATAATGACAGGTTAAAGAGGTGTGAACTATCTCAAGCCAGGACACTTAGCAGGGTTTTTCCAGAGTCAGCATCCAGATCAATGAGTGCCATTCGGTCAACTGTGATTTGTTACAGTTCATTGATTCTTAATGGATATGATAGTTAAACCAACTCCAGCCAGATTGCAAAAGGCTTACCTCAGAAATATGCCTTTTTCAGTGGCAAAACTATATAGCCTCTAACCCTGACACAAATGAAGCTCGTGCCCCATTTCCAACCCCCACACCCACCAATGAATTGTCATCACACTTCTGATCCAGCTGGTCATCCTGAGCCCTTTGACTCTGCTCCCAGGTGGGCAGTCTCACCCCCATGTCTTCCAGCTCTACTTCGAGATGGTGCCTGTTTACAATGCCACAGAAGATGCCCAGGTTTTACAGAAGTATTGACTCTAATTTGTGGAACATTATAAGTGCAAGACTGCATGTGTGAAAAATACCTAAAATTGAAAGCCACTGTCCCTTCACCAGGTGAGTGAAGGATTTGGTTCCCAGTGTGCGAATGAAGCATTTTTTCCTCCTTGCTATTCTTCAGTGATGCCTAACTAGAAGAGGTGAGTGTGAAGAATTGCTGAAGGGCCCTCTCAGGAACTCTTTGAAATCCTGCCTATCTGACAGGAATAGACAGTCCTCTTCTCGGGCAGCACAGTGGTTAGCGCTGCTGCTTCACAGCACCAGAGACCCGGATTCAATTCCGGCCTTAGGTCACTGTCTGTGTGGATTTTGCACACTCCCCCATGTCTGCGTGGGTTTTCTCCGGGTGCTCCAGTTTCCTCCCACAATCCAAAGATGTGCAGGTTAGGTTGATTGGCCATGATAAATTGACTGTAGTGCCAGGGGGATTAGCAGGGTGAATATGTAGGTTTATGGAAATAGGGTCTGGGTGGGATTGTGATTGGTGCAGACTCAATGGGCTGAATGGCCTTCTTCTGCACTGTAGGAATTCTCTGATTCCATGATTCCTTTATGATTCTGGCTGTGGGAGACTGCTTCTGCTGTTAGTTGTCCAGAACCAGGTATTGGCAAAGGAGTGGCGGTGAACTAAGAGGCCATTTGGGTTTTCTCATGAAGATCGCCACTGGAGGCTGCACTGCTCTGTATAGATGATGTTGCCTTACTGAGGTCTGCATCATGCACTTTGTCTCAGCCAAGATTCAGTGCTACCAATTTTGCCTGACTCAACTGCTCATAGGTTTGTGATCTCTTGTCTAAAGATCTGAGCATACAATTGTAGGCTGACACTTCAGTGCGGTGCGATTCAATCAGCAGGTGCTGTTGAACAAAGTCCCTCACTGCTCTCTCAGGTAGATTTATAAGACCTCTTAACTCAGTTTCAAGGAAGAATAGAGGAGGTCTCCCTGATCTATTGGCTAATGTTTATCCCTCAATCAGCATCGTTAAGACAGATTACCTGACCATCTTTTAAAATTCATTCATGGGATGTGGGCGTTGCTGGCTGGACCATAATTTATTGACCGTCCCTGATTGCCCGAGAATTAAGTAGCTTGTTAAGCCATTGGAAAGGGCATTTAAAGGGCATTTTTTTTTGCAATGGTTGATTAGTAGCTTTGTTTTCATGATGCATGACCTCTGCTTGTCAATTGGGATTGCCAATCAGTGTTCTAGCATTTGAGCACAAGAGAACAGGAATAATTAATGTGGCTGCTACCACTGGGAATTTCCTCTGGCTTCTCCCATTTCACTCTGCAATTCTACTGCAAATTGTGTGGAAACTCCATTCAGGAGGTTTCCCTGGTTTAACTGGACGTACTGTGTGGAAATTTCCAGCCTAGGTGTTGCAATTTCATGATTGTTCTGAGGACGATTCACAGTGGTTAACACTGTTGTCTCACAGTGTCAGGGACCTGGGTTCAATTCCCAGCTTGGGTCACTGTCTGTATGGAGTCTGCACGTTCTCCTTGTATCTGCGTCCGAGTGCTCTGGTTTCCTCCGAGTGCTCTGGTTTCCTCCTGCAGTCTGAAAGATGTGCTGGTTAGGTGCATTGGCTGTGCTAAATTCTCCCTCACTGTACCCAAACAGGCGCCGGAGTGTGGAGACTAGGGGACTTTCACATTAACTGCTTTGCCGTGTTAAGCTAAGGCTACTTGTGGCACTAATAAATAAACTTTAAGCTAAAAAGAAAATCCTCTGTTCACTGCTTCCAGCAAAACTGTAAAATACCCTAAAGGAAAATTGAAGGAATCTACAGATTGATGACAACACTTCATACAGAGAGCAAATTGATTTTGTCTGAGAAGGAGGGATATGGCATTCTGTGCCCACATTTGGGAATTTCCAGTAGGTTTAATAGTGAGAACAATTGTTGCTCTTGTTGTGCTGTGTAACTGGGGTTGATTTGCACAGTAACAGGTAGTGTCTGCTGTAATGAGAGTTTCAAAGACACTTTTTAACAGTCTCTATACTTCGATCATAGATAGCTGAAATTTCCCTCTTCCTGTCAGGAAAAAGAACCTTCTAATATTACACAGCCAATCAACTGTTAAAAAACACTGCTTTGGCTGATCTTTGCTCCCTTTTAAAATTGTAAAGGTACTAGGGTTGAAATTACACTGTGTGGTGTTAGGAATGGTTGAGAACTGCTCGATTTTTAGTAACAATCTGTAATAATTTGATCAGAGTCCATTTGGCTGAGATCTGTCTTTATCTCTGCAGCGAGAGCAGCAAATGTGAAATCATGGAAATTGCACTCATTGACCTGACTGTAAGATGTGTCCTATATGCCACTGGATGACCTAATCTGATGTGCTCTCCTGGCCAACTTCCCAATTTCCACCTTCATAAATTTGAGCTAATCCAAAATCCTGCTGCCAGTATCTTAACTCGCAAAAGATCCTGTTCACCCATCAACCCTGCCCTTACTGACCTGTGTTGGATCCCATTCCCGCAATGCCTCAATCATAAAATTTCCATTTTTGCATTTAAATCCTTCCATGGTCTCTCTTCTCTTTAATCTCTTCCAACCCCATCATCCTCAGAAATATCTGTGGCCCCTTTCCCATTTCCGATCTGAATCACTCTGCTGTTGATGGCAGTGCTTTTATCTGCCAAGGCTCTAAGGTCTGGAATTCCCTCCTTTAAATAGAAGATGAAGATAAGACGGCAGAGGGAAAATGAAGGAAAGCACACTGCGCAAGAAATGAATGTCTCACACAGAATCAAGAAACATTAAAACACCCCACAGGTACCTCACAAAAAGCTGCTTTGACAAAATAAGCAACTAGAAGGAGGTGAAAGGTAAAACCATGAAGAGGTGAATTGACTAAGACTTCTCACATCTCTCATGTTGTTATCCTCTCTGTCCACTGGAGTACTCTCTCTGTTTGACTCAGTTTTTTTAGTGCATTTGTTCATGGAATCTGGACATCACTGCCTAGGCCATTTGAACTGAATGTCTATCTTAACCACTTCAGAGGGCAGTTAAGAGTTAGCCAGATTACTGGATCTGGAGTCACATACAGGCCAGATGATTTCCTTTCCTAAAGGGCATGAGTGAACCCAGTGGATTTGTACCAATTAGTTTTATATTCCGGAATCTTATTCATAGAAATCAAGTTCCACCAGATAAGGTGGTGGTGGTGGGATTTGAACCTGTGTTCCCAGTTTATTAGCCTCGGTCGTGGGATTACTAATCCCGTGACATTGCACTACACCACCATCTTTTCATGAGTTATAGATCTGTGGATGTCTGGATGTTACTTTCTTGATTGAATCATTTTCTTCTGGCATTTCTTCACATCTTTTTCCTTTTGCGGGATGGTGGGGGTTGGGAAATGGTGGGGGAGTGGGGAATGGTGGAGGAATGGGTAACGGTGGGGATTGGGGAATGGTGGAGGAGTGGGAATGGCAGGGGAGTGGGGAATGGCAGGGTTTGGGGAATGGTGGGGAGTGGGGAATGGTGGGGGAGTGGGGAATGGTGGGGGAGTGGGGAATGGTGGGGGAGTGGGGAATGGTGGGGGAGTGGGGAATGATGGAATGGTGGGGGAGTGGGGAATGGTGGGGGAGTGGGGAATGGTGGGGGAGTGGGGAATGGTGGAGTTTGCGGAATGGTGGGGCACTGGGGAATGGTGGGGGAATGGAGAATGGTGGGGGAGTGGGGAATGGAGGGGAGTGGGAATGGTAGCAGAGTGGGGAATGGGGGGAGTGGTGGGGTTTGGGGAATGGTGCAGGAGTGGGAAATGATGGGCTAGTCGGGAATGGTGGGATTTGGGGAATGGTTGGGGAGTGGGGAATAGGCAGAGTGGGGAAGGGTGAGACAGTGGGGGCTGGTGGGGTTTGGGGAATGGTGGGGGAGTGGGGAATGGTGGGGGAGTGGGGAATGTTGGGGTTTGGGGAATGGTGGGGGAGTGAGGACTGGTGGGGTTTGGGGAATGGTGGGGGAATAGTGAATGGTGGGGAGTGGGAAATGGTTGGGTTTAGGGAATGGGTGAGTGGGGAATGATGGGGGAGTGGAGAATGGTGGGAATTGGTGAATCATAGGTAAATGGGGAATGGTGGGGTTTGGGGAATTGTGGGGAATGGGGAATGTTGGTGAATGGTGGGATTTGGGGAATGGTAGGAGTGCGGGGAATAGTGAGGTTTGTGGAATGGCAGGGGAATGGGAAGTCGAAGGGTTTGGGGAATGGTAGGGGACTGAGGAATGATGGGAGAGTGGAGAATGGTGGGGGCGGAGAATGGTGGGGGTGGGGAATGGTGGATTTTTGGGGAATGGTGGGGAGTGGGGACTGGTGGGATTTGGGGAATGTTGGGGTAGTCAGAAATGGGGGGGGTGTGGGGAATGTTGGGGTTTGGGGAATGTTGGGGTTTGGGGAATGATGGGGAAGTGAGGAATGGTGGAGTTTGGGGAATGATGGGGTTTGGGGAATGTGGGTGAGTGGGGAATGGTGGGGGAGTGGGGAATGGTGGGGGTGGTGGTGTTTGGGGAATGGTGGGGTTTGGGGAATGTGGGTGAGTGGGAAATGGTGGGGGAGTGGGGAATGGTGGGGGAGTGGGGAATGGTGAGGTTTGGGGAATGGTGGGGGAGTGGGGAATGGTGGGGGAGTGGGAAATGGTGCAGAAGTGGGGAATGGTGGGGTTTGGGGAATGGTGGGGTTTGCGGAATGGTGGGGCAGTGTTGGAAGAATCCCAATGCAGAATGGCACAGGAATGTGCATTGGCAGCAGGGGGTTCCATTCATGTCAAATTTCTATTGACATATAGACATTGAGTGGTATGGAACCTCCATCCCTGCGCTGATGTTAAGCTGAAACTTTAGTTAATTACTACAATCTGGACAGTGTGACTTTCTGCAATAGTCCACTGGAGGAGCCTGGTAATAGAGAAATGTTGAAAGGATGAATAAGATATTCTTGGTGAAGCACAATAATGCTCCATCCAAAGCTTCCTGTGTCAGGATCCCCAGAACAACAGGATTTCCTGCTTCTAGGCAATTTTAATCAATCATGAGAGCTGTGGTTCTGAATTCCCAGAACCCACCCTGAAAATTGGAGATAAGCCTGACAGGTATGAGAAAGGATGCCATTCTGTCATTCTGCTCAGGGGAGATGGAGAATAAAGTATAACACAGACAAGGTGCAATTCCAGTGGCCACTATAATGTGAGCACTGACACATATTCTGATGTACAACTTGGCCAGCTAGACTTTGACCTTCTGCATCTGGTATCATGCCCAGTAATAACATGTTCAATAGGTTATAAGTGGGGTATGGGAGGAAACTGCCACTTTTTCTTCCTGAGTGGTGTCTCAGGCAGCATCATCATTTTACCATGCAACACATTGGACAGATTTCCTTCTGCACAGGGAAACACAGGGGGCAGAGCCATTTCTCGGTCTACCCATGGCCAACAGCATGATAGAATGTCATCCATTCTCAAAACTGGTGACTGATATTAAGCTTTGCACTAGAACTGGACCAGAATATAAAAGCAGGGATGTACTGCTGAGGCTTTATAAGGCTCTGGACAGACCACATTTAGAATATTGTGAGCAATTTTTGGCCCCATATCTAACGAAGAATGTGCTGGCCTTGGAAAGGGTCCAGAGGATGTTCACGAGAATGATCCCAGGAATGAAAAGCTTGGTACATGAGGAGTGTCTGAGGACTCTGGGTTTGGACTCGATGGAGTTTAGAAGAAGGAGGGAGGAATCTCACTGAAACTTATAGAATAACGAAAGGCCTGGATAGAGTGGACGTGGAGAAGAAGTTTTGATTAGTATGAGTGACTAGGACCCAAGGGCATGGCCTCAGAGTAAAGGGACGGCCCTTTAGAACCCAGATGAAGAGGAACTTCCGCAGCCAGAGGGTGGTGAATCTGTGGAATTCACTGCCACAGAAAGCTGTGGAGGCCAGGTCATTGAGTGCATTTAGGACAGAAATAGATAGGCCCTGCTCCTGTACCTTATGGTGTTATGGTCGAGAGTGATGCAGAATTACCACAGGAATCTCCTCAGTCGCCTAACTCCAACGAGCCAATCTGACCCTGGTGCTGTCCTGCTCTGTTTGGAGCAGAGCAGACTGCAATCACAGTCTTCCCCTCAATTGGAAAGCACAGGAGGTGCGCAGCGTGCCAAAGGTGTGAAATGCTCTGAATCTGGTCAAATCCAAGACAGGGGTTTCACAGGGCTCCGTCTGCCCAAAGGCTGAAACGGCTTCAAATGTGACTTTGTACCTGCCAAAATATTTTCTGAAACTTGATGTTAAACGGTTTTTTTTCTTGTGTTTGTGGAATGTTAGCAGAACTCTGGCACCGGCTTCCAGGAGTACTTGGCGAGTCAGACCGTTAATGCGTTGGTGTGCTAATATTGCAAACTCTGTCCCATTGCAAGTCTGTGAATGTGACTGAGGGACAACGTCTCGGGAGGGCGACCTCTAGTCTGCTAACTCACTGGTCGCTGAATTGGACCTCCAATGTGTAGGACAGATATTTTGAAATGTTGAGACTAACTTTATGGGTGAACAAAAGGTGGCTGGCTTTTTCCGCGTTCAATATAAAAAACACCCGATTCTTCCATTTTTCATCATTAATTGAGAGAAGGAGTTTGCGCCTAGCCGGCCGGTGAAATCTGAGCTCCACATTGCTCCAAATAATTCCAATGCACAGTAAGTGTTCCCAGCCTGGCCGAATGGCTTCCAGATTTGGACAGGATCTCTCCTGTCTAGACTCTACGTTGCGAGTTTTTTTTTCTATGTAGCTGCACAAATTGGAAAATAAAACCCCCCAAAAATTATTTAGAAATTGTCTATCCCTCAAAAGTTCTCATAAAGATGTGCGACTGATCCTCACAGTCGCGACGTCTCTGCCCCCAAGAGCTTTGCAAAATGTCCTGTTGTTTGATCATCTGGAACTTAATGATTTTCCATTCAATCCCCTCGGTTGGTTGACGAAAAAAAACTTATATAAGGCGGAATATTAAAAGGAACTGTATTCAATTTCAGACTTCATACAAGAGGAGTACTGTAAATGCAAAGTAATATCTTTAAAAAACTTCTAAAAAATTCCTCCATAAATTTTAGAGAAAGTTGAAACTTTTTTTTTGCATGTTGATAAAGATCACTCGCTTTTTTATGCCAAAGAAAAGATTGTTCTGGATGTGAACTGATTGAATCTTGAATTAAGAACAACACACTCTGGGTGCCTCAAACGCTGATGGTGAACGAGGAGTGATTCAATTCCAGATAATTTTAACAAGGGCTCCATACTAACAACCTCGAATAATTATTTGGCTAATTCACGTAATCAGTAACATTCCACCGCACTGAATTATTACCTTTAACTCTTTCTCTCCCGGGTGCCCGTCTCTGCTCTTGAGAGGTTATACTGTTCCCTGTTCTGCAACATCTGCAGGAATGATTTGCTGCAAAGCTCATGCTGCTTTACGTTCTAAAGTGTCGCGGGAATGGAGAATTAGACACAGTATACACAAATACACGCTATCAAATATACATAAGGTATACTGTGTACGCGCAGAATGGATCACATACACAGGCATGCCACATATGTGTGACAAAACATGCCACAGTCATTGACAAATGTACCAGCTATACGGTGGCTAGGTGGGCTAGGTAGAAAGTTTCAACTTTCTCTAAAATTTATGGAGGAATTTTTTAGAAGTTTTTTAAAGATATTACTTTGCATTTACAGTACTCCTCTTGTATGAAGTCTGAAATTGAATATAGTTCCTTTTAATATTCCGCCTTATATAAGTTTTTTTTCGTCAACCAACCGAGGGCATTGCTGCCCCACAGCGCCAGGGAGCAGGGTTCGATTCCTGGCTTGGGTCACTGCCTGTCTGGAGTATGCACGTTCTCCCCGTGTCGATATGGGTTTCCTCTGGGTGCTGCGGTTTCCTCCTACTGTCCGAAAGGCATATTGGTCAGCTGTCTTGGCAATGCTAAATTCTCCCTCAATGTACCAGAACAGAGGCAGAAGTGTGGGCTTTCACAGCAACTTCATTGCAGTGTTAATGTAAGCCTACTTGTGTCTAATAAAAAAAGTTGCACAAACACTGGAGGAGAGAATCAGAACCCCATTTTTAAAACATGGATTGGATCGCCTTATTCCCGCTATTTAGATACCAGTATTGTTCCTAACGTAACTCATCTGCACAAATTCATATAAGTAACGTATAGATTCATTTACACATAAGTATAAAACTACGAATATATAACAAAAACCATCTACAGGAATATACACCTATATGCATCTATGTCTTTTATTTCACAAAACGGGGAAAGTCAGTTAATCATCAGCTGATGTGGTTCGGAAGCCCCACTTAGGCATATCAGTCTCTGTCTTTTTAAAATGATGTGCTAATATAAACACATATATAAGTAATTATGTATGCAAAACCATGCATGCACAAGCACGTACAGAACATAAACACTAACTTCTGAACATGAGAATAGTTCATGCCTATTCCGGCGATCATCATTCCGGGTACCCCTAGTTGCAGTGCTGAGGAAGTGCCGCACTGTCAGAGGTAGGCTCCATCTGTCCTGTCAGTTGAGCGAAAAAAAAAGTCCCATGTCAATAGTCCAAGAAGAGCAGATGCGTTTTCCCAGTACCCTGGCCAACATTCACCCCCTTACATCATCTGTAAAAAGAGGCCATCTTTCCATCTCCCATTGTGGGAATTTGTTGAGTGAAAATTGGCTGCTGTATTTTATACGTCGCAAGAGTGTCCGTACTTCGAAAGGGCTTCTGGCTTTCCCGAGGTCCTGGAAAACATAAATGTAAGTTAAAATACATAAGCATGCAGTTGACTATATTGACAGCCGGATTTACGACCGAAAATATGGGCGTTGAATACTTAGGACCAGTCAGGAGGATAATGCACGCAGTGGAGGAACAGGGATCATAAAAAAATACTCAATTTGACACAAATGCTTGCCTTGCTGTCACAGAGATAACCCGAAGAATCGTTATCATGTTGGAATTCCTTGCAATACTCTTATCTATCTATCTATCTATCTAACAGTCTACCTATCTATCAGTCTGTCCATCTATCTCTTGTGTATCTATTCATCTATCTCTTTTTTGTGTATCTATCCATCTCTCTCTCTCTATCAGTCTATCCATCTATCTATCTGTCTATCCATCTGTTTCTTTTTGTGTATCTATCCATCTATCACTCTCAGTCTACCTATCTATCTATCTATCTGTCTGTCTCTAAACCAGACTTAATACTAACTTGCGAAAGATATTAATATCTTCATTGCGCGTTTCTGAGCGTCATATCAAATTTAAACATGAAACTCCGAACGATTCCCAGTCCAATTTAGAGTTGGATGAAACTTAGATATCAGGCCTTAATCATTTTTCCATATCTGGTAGCCAATAGTGTTACAGAAACTGACTCCATAATTGCTGGTGTAGTCTGATTGTATTTAAGGTAGTGCAAATGCAGCGTCAGGGGACACTGGTCGAAATGAAAGAGAGAGGGGAGGGGGGAAATTGGGAAAAAAGAAATTGGGCACCGTGAGATAAGGATTTAATAAAAGGAAATACAGCAAAAAAAACACGCAAGGAATAATCCGGGGTTTCACGCAGTTGCTAGTTGGTTCATTCCCGCTACCGTGTTTCATTTCTTCAGTGTTTGACCCGTGATCTTTTTTAGCTGAAAAACAGGAAACAGAGTCCTAGAGGTTCGTTTTACGTGCGGATGGGGGTGCAGGAGTGAGGGAGGAGCGGGGGGTTGGTGTTAGCAAAAGCAACCACACACACCACTCTTACACCAACACTGTGTCTGACCCAGTCTTGGGGGTCGATAGGGTTTTTTTTAAAAATAATTTTTGGCAGACTTCAGGAATGTCTGGGAGCTCAGGGAATGGGGCATGCGCGTGGTCTAACATTCTGAAAAAAAGGAGAAAGTTATAGACTAAACCGCAGAAATGTAAACACGTCTGCAGAGAAAAAGAGAGAAAAAGCCATTCAACACACAAGGTACCACAATCAGACTTCTGTTTGTAGGAACTCCAGTGCGGCCAGTAAAACAGAAATGTTGTAGGTTGATTGTACCATTAACAAATTTTGCCAACATCTGTTTATAGATTTCATTCAAAAAGCCTCTGTTCAGTTCTACATGCAACTTTTAATGAATTTCCACAGCCAATCTGACTTTTTCCTGATCATTAAAGTCATCGCTTTTTCACTGCAACCCCATCTCCCCTCAGTCATTTCCCATTTTGACTCCATTCCTCTAAAGCTTGCTTCCGACACTCATTCATTTGTGGTTTTCTGTTCCGTCACTTTGTTAACACATCTTCTTTCCTTCTGTAAATCTTTTCCTACTCATCTCACTCCGACTCTCTCACTTCATTTTGTTTGTGTAGGTGCCTTTCACATTTTGTGTTCTCTCTCTTTCTCTCTTTTTTCCTGCCTAGCGCTCTCTCTGTCTCTCCTGCTGTCGACTCTATCTCTTTTCCTGTCCAAGCACACTCTCCCTTTCTCTTTCCTCTTTTCCTGTCTAACTCTCCTTGTCTTCCCCTCCCTCTCTCTCTCTCCTCCCCTCCCTCCCGGTTTTTTTTTTGTCTGGCTGTACGCTGCCCAGTGTATGGGAAGTCTGGGCACTCTCACTGATCCGTGATTGGAGATTTCAGGGAAACAAGGAATTCCATTCACCGACTCTCCCATTCACAGCAGAAGCAGCACCTTCACCACCCGACGGCCTGACTGCTCTAACTCTGTAAGTACACCACACAGCCAGCGACACAGCCGCCTGGCTTCATGTTAAATTGCATCTAGAGGAAATAAACGGGTATTAACTACACGATCTGCAACTGTTAACCATTTTACAACTTGCCTAGAAACGTTATTTTCAACGTCCTCCCCCCACCTCCCCCCCAGTCATTTTATGATTTACAGCGAATCGGATGCAGCTCAAATGGTTGTGCAGATGTTTGATGTTTACCTCTGTTTGTCCATATAAGTGAAAGTGTCGGCACTGTCGTGACGTGATATCCTGATTAGAGTCTTAAGGAGTTTTTGTTTGTTTGAGAAACAGAAACAGCAGCAAAAAAAAGGTGTTCCCTGTTGATAGTGGGAGCGGAATAACGGACTAGCGAACGGTTCCAAGCTCAGGGAATGACTTTCACATTAGGACGGATCCAGAAGCGCTTCAGGAGTCAGGAGCTGGATCAAGCCCATTTCTCCTCTCCCTAGCAGATTTTTTTTTGCCCAGCAAGTGTTGAAACCTCAATGTTAAATATTTACTTCAGAGCCTTCAAACTCCATCGTTTGCACATTTAACCCTCCCCTCCCCAACACCTTTCCTTGTAACAACAACTTTTAATTCAAAGTGTGTCTGATGCCATTTTATTTCAGATGCCTCTTTTCCTCGCTTTCACCCCTCCTCAGTTACTTTTACATTCTCCCCCACTTACCTCTACCCAGCCCACCCCCCTTTCTCCCCTCTCCCTGTTTAATTCCCATTTTAAGCACCCCTCCCAAACTTTGTTTTGACACTCATTCACTGTCTGATATATACAGAACAAAACCCAGTCTCTTGTCTGAACTAATCCGACACGTGTTTAAAAAGTAATTTCTGGGTTAGTTTGGGGATCAGATTTCCTTGGGATTTCAAAAAGCTAAAAGCCAGGAAGAATCCGTTTGCTCGAGTTATCCTATCCAGATGCTGTTCCTGCTTTCTTGATAATAGGGAACAAACGTGTCTCAAATCTTTTGATGAGATTGTCATCATGTTGCATTATATTTCTGCTTAATAAAACACTTATTTCATATTCAAAAGTGGATAAATATCGAGGGTTGCGGGAAATAATTGATTGAGTTGGATTAAATGAAAGTCAGTTTGGGGTTATTAATTGAAGTAACATTTCTTACATAATTTATTCAGTTTATACATCTGGAATCTTGCGGCTTCGAATTACTCTTAACAGCACCGTTACTTGCACCAAGGTAGCACCAGCAATTGGACAAACTTCCTTCTCGTTATTAATTTCACATCCCCCCCACCCCACCACCTCCATGAAAGGAAACGCAAGTTAAAAAAAATCTGATTTTGGATTAAAACATACTTTATTTCAAACAAGTTTTTTTTTGAAAAAAGAAGGAAAGCAAGGAGGGAAAAGGGGTGAAAGAGTCCGAAAAAGAAGTTTGGAGGTGTCCCGGTGAGGACTTTTAACATGCTGGTTTTGAGTGTGTTCGGTCAGGATGTGTGGGATCACTATACTGGGAGTCTGAGTCTGTGAGAAGGCTGGACCCCTGTCCAGGACCGGCTGTTTTAGTTCCCCCTTTCAGCTGGGAGACGACAAATTAAACCATACCGTAAATCTTCTATTATAGGTAGTAAAAACTAATTTTAGATTTCCTGTCCATTGCAGCCGTTCGCCTGATTGCTACCAGTTGTAAGAATGTCCCGACGGCTTAAAAGGGCAATGCTTCATGGGCTTTTAACAATTCAGATTTTGTTCTGGAGTCCCCTGCCGCTGCAGTTGTAAAATAAACCCCCCCTTCACCTGTGTGTGTGTATGTATACTTTTTTCCGAATTCAAAATGCATCCCTTTATGAATCCAAATTTTATCATCGTTAGTTCTAAAGAACAGTACAGGAACAGGGCCTTCGGTGCACCAAGTCTGTGCCGAGATGGGCTATATTAGCAAAGAGAAAATGCTGTAAAATCTTAGCGGTCTGGCAGAATCTGTAAGGAGAGAAAAAAGCTGATGTTTTGAGTTATTTTCTCTCCTTTAAAATACTGCCAGACCTGCTGAGATTTTCCAGCATTTTCTCTTTTGTGTCACACTACCTGTGCGATGGTTTATTTATCCAGTTGCATGAGACTGTCCTGGCTGTATTGAAAAAGAAAAGGGACTAAGGAAGCATCTCACAATTTTTCATTATTTACTTATTAGTGTCACAAGTAGGCTTACATTTAACACTGCAATGAAGTTCCTGTGAAAATCCCCTGGTCATCACACTCAGGCGCCAGGTTGAGTAAACTGAGGAAGAATTTAGCATGACCAATGCACCTAACCAGCACATTTTTTGGACTGTGGGAGGAAACTGGAATACCCAGAGGAAACCCACACAGACATGGGGAGAATGTGCAGACTCCACACAGACAGTGACCCAAGCGGCAATCCAACCCAGATCCCTGGCACTGTGAGGCAACAGTGCTGACCTCTGTGCCATCATGCTGCCCCTAACCGAACCACGAGATGGAAATAGATTTGGAATGAAAGTGACTGTTATTTTGTTGCTTGTCTCTTTCTGGAGGCGTTGGCTGAATATCTAGTTAAAATTGATTTAAAGATGTTAGAAATAGATTATTGTTGCTAATCTTTCAAAAGCAACTGGACTGGGCTAGATAATCTAGATCAGTCAATTGGATTGTTATCTTGTAGTTTTTATCCAATTACTTTAGCGGTGATGGGGATTTGGATCTTTTATCCGCAATAATTTCCTCAGGAAATTAAACAAATAAAAATGTCATATCCTTCTGAGGGAACATCCTTGAGTAGTCTTTTCTTCCACTATCTATAGCACTTGCATTTATAATGCACCTTTACTGTAGTAACCCTTGAATGCTTTAGCACTAAGTGTTGGAGAAAAAGAACAGGGATGCTCAAGAAGCCATATTTGGAGGAACACAATCTTGGAGATCTTGGATCTTGGAGGTTTGTAGGGGCTGGAGCAGATTACTGAGCTGGGAAGGGATGAGGGCATGGAAGGAATTAAGTACAAGGATGAGAATTTTAAATTTGAGGTGCTGGTGATCTGGGAGCCAATATAGGTCAGGGAGCACAAAGGCAATAGTAGTATTAATTAATGCTGCCTGGAAACTGGAAGTATTTAATAATTCTTAGAATGATGTCAGAAGAATGCAAGCTGAAACCTTAGTAGATATTGGGCTTCCCTACATTGTATTCCGCTGTCTCCCCATCAATTTCAGTGCTCCAATATATCCAGATGTGATCCATTGAAGACAATTACTCATGTGGCAAAGTGGTACAAATATTCGAAAGTCAGTGACTCACAGGAGCCCTGGTGACTAGGTCATACAGCATCATCAGATTTGGCTCCCTGATGGAAACATCTCATGCACCATCATCATTTGGAAGAGGACATCCATGCAACATATCATTTTAATGATTTCATTTTTAAATTCAATACTTCTTTCTCCCCTCTGCCTCTGTTCTTCCTTTGTTAAAAGTGACAATTTTGTTGGAAGATGGCCCTATAAGCTTGGCCTCTCTCTGGTATCCACCTCAGACACAGAAAATAGATGATGCCAAAAATTGTGTGATTTCAAGAAGAAATTAGATATAGCTATTGGGGCTAGAGGGATCAAGGGATATGGCGGAAGGCAGGATATTAAATTTGATGATCAGCCATAATCAGAATGAATAGCAGAGCAGGCTTGAAAGTCTGAATGGCCTACTCCCGTTTTTATTTTCCATGTTTCTATCTGTTCAGATGTTCATTTTCCATGTGTGAACTGGACAGTGTATATTGGCCTGCCATCCATCATCCAATGTCCAGCCTTTCTCACTTCCAACTTGGAGACACTGAACAGGGATTTGGAATGGGAACTTTGAGCAGTTTTTCTCCCCACTCCAGCATGTACGTTAGGAATGCCTGACAATATGATATTGTTTATCTAACATCTTGGCAATGTATGCTTCCTCCTATTGTCACAAATCTGTCAGAGAGGACCCTTTTGTTAGTAGTAATATACTTCTGACATTTTGTACAAACTGGTAAGCATCAAGCCCAGTTTTGTTTCTTTTCCACAAAACAAATTACTGAGGATGCTATAAATCTGAAATGAAAACAGAAAATGCTGGAAATATTCAGCAGGTCTGACAGCATCTTTGGAGAGTGAAACAAAGTTCGGGTCATGTTGTTCCATCAGAACTTCTGAAAGTACTCCCTCCATTTTTGGATAATACTATACCTGAAACACATTTAGTCTTTATGTTAAATCTTCAACATTCAATGTAAAGACCCAAACAACTTAAATATTTGGAAAACGTTTAGGATGTTTTTGTTACCATAAGTTTTAATACTTTATCCTATGACAGTGTTTTTTAAAAATGCCAGCCTTTATTTCTAGTGAGAGAGAGAGACAAACAGTTTATATTATATTATTATAATTACGAAACAATGTTGCTCTGTTGAAAAAATAGCCTATTACTGCCTTTTTCTCAAATGCCATCCTATGATATATGGCACCTATGCTTGATGGAGCAGGAGGATGATCTATTTACTCCATGGCCTCTGTCCTGGTGCTGAGAAACATACAAAGTGGTCCGATGTCTGTGTGTTTAGGATGGAAACTCACTGTGTGAGAAAAGCCAGGTCATAGTCATAGGGCAGGATTTTACAGCTTCGCGCGAGCGAGACCAGAAATTCCCACCCAACGTCAAGGGAGATTTCCTTTAGTTAAACCCGTGCCTATTCCGATTCCATGGCGGCAAGGTGGTAGTGTTCCGGCCATTGAGTCATAGGGATATACAGCACGGAAACGGGCCCAAAACCCATCTTATTCACGCCGACCAGGTTTCCTACACTGAACAAGTCCCATTTGCCTGTGTTTGGTCTATATCCCTCTAAATCTTTCCTATCCATGTACCTGTCCAATTCTTTTTCAAATATTGTAATTGTACTCCCCTCCACCATCTCCTCTGGCAGCTCATTCCATATATGCACCAACCTCTGTGAAAAAGTTGCGCCTTGGGTTCCCTTTTAAATCTTTCCCCTCTCACCTTAAACCTATGCTCTCTAGTTTTGGCCTCCCCTACTCTGGGGAAAGGATCTTGGAAACCTATATCCTATTATTCCATAACATGGTGAATTGCAGCATGCCAATATAACACACAATGTAACAGAGATTAATAAGGCATTCGGGTGAGATTTTCAATTAAAAAAAGTAAGGCAATTAATTCTCACACTCAGTATTGAGCTATACTGTGACTTCCTATGCTATCAAATAGCCCACATTTTCACCAATCCAAGCCATCCTTTAAACAGTCAAGTTAGACTGAGGGCTGTCAGCAACCGTGAATTCTAACTTGGCATGAGCACGTCAAAAGAGGAAGAAAAGGGAGAAATAGGCATTTGCTTAAGTAATCCTTACATCCATTGAAACAACAGAAGATTCAATACGAAAGTCTTTTTATTATAAATGTCATAAAAATTTAAACGTTAGTACAAATATCAGAAAGTGAAATAAGATATTAAACAATCTACATTACAGCACTGTGAAGTGATATTATGTAAAGTAAATAATATTAACGGTACAGTTCTTTATCTAGTCTGATACAGTCCATTTCTGATAACACAAAGTGGTTTATTTTTGCACCCTCCCCAGATCCACCACCACCCCCCCCAACCGATCTCCCCGCCCTCCACCTCCATCCCTTGCTGCTCTGAACTGGACAATATTTATCCCTCAACCAATATTACTAAACCAGATTTTCTGATCATAAGCACACTGATTTTTGTGAGATCGTAGAATCCTTACACTGCACAGTAAGAAGTCTCACAACACCAAGTTAAAATCTAATAGGTTTATTTTGAATCATGAGCATTCGGATTGCTGTTCCTTCATCAGGTGAGTCTACGGTGCAGAAGAGGCCATTTGGCCCATCGAGTCTGCACCATTTCTCTGACAGAGTATCTTACCCAGGCCCTCTCCCCCATCCTATTCCTGGAACCCCACACATTTCCCATGGCTAATCCACCTAATTTACACATCTTGGATAGCAAATACCAACTTAGCGTGGCCAATCCACCTAACCCGCACATCTTTGGAGTGTGGGAGAAAACCGAAGCACCCAGAGGAAACCCACGCAGTTGAGGGGAGAATGTGCAAACTCCACACAGACAGCTTGCATATTGGCTGCTGCGTTTCCGACATTAAAACAGTGGCTACACTTCGGAAACAGATCATTGACAGCAAAATACTTACTTGATACATTCCAGAACCAATGCAGAACTCAGTGACTTGCAACCCAATGTTGCATGTGACTTACAACAGTATGTTGCATCAAGTGCCAATCTGCCCCATTAAACAGCAACATAAATAAATGTGTTATGATATTTGCATATAGAATGCCAGAATAATTTATTTAAATTCCTGGTCACAGATAATATTATCATTGTGTTTCAACTTTGCTTGAACAGGTTTTATCTTTAGCAAAACCATTTAATTCACTGATTAATTAATCTCCAAACAAAACATATTCATTACAACATATTCTATTGAACATTTGTTTGTATACATGTATTCCTTACAGTTGAATGATAATCGAATACATCATTTTGAATGAAATTACTGAGAGGCAATGTGGGGATAAAACTGACATTCTGAAAGTCACAGATAGGAGGGTAAAAAAGGAAGTCTCTAGCTGTACTGTATTACATTACTAGTACTTTGATTGTAGATAATAGGACACAGTAGATATAACTCAGTAGAACATTTTCAACTAAAATAAACATTGAGTTACATGAACAGACCTCCCAATTTGTTTTGCAGCAAAATCCATCTTCTCTAATTCAGCACCTTAAACCTATAAACCTCCTCCTTCCCCATATATGATGGACAATGAAATGCCATAACCTGCTAAGCATAATGTGGAGGTTACATAGAATTGCCACATTGCAGAAGGAGGCTATCAAGATTTCACCCCCCCCCCACCACCCTCCAGCCCCCCCTCACCCCGGTAACCCTACACATTTTTACCAGGGCCAATCCACCTAACCTACACATCTTTGGACTCCAAGGGGCAATTTAGCATGGCCAATGATGCTTTTTCCTCGTGGATGTTTCAGTAAAGTCATTTTGATTTGATTTGATTTATTATTGTATTAGCATACAGTGAGAAGTATTGTTTCTTGCGCGCTATACAAAGCATACCATACATAGAGAAGGAAAGGAGAGGGTGCAGGATGTAGTGTTACAGTTATAGGTGGGGTCAGAGAAAGATCAACTTAATGAATTAAAGCATTGTTTGAGAGTTTAAAAGAGTTAGAATAAAGTTTTAGAAACAAAGAATGAGAGTAAAAGATAGAAGTGGAAAGTATGCTGGGCCCAGTTTACAAGAAGTTACCTCACTCTGGTTGTGTTGGTGAGTGTTTCTAAACTTTTTTTTCGGTGGCACGTTGGCAGTCTTTAGCTCTGCTGCCTCACAACAGTCGAGTTGTGTATTTGGTTTCAGTCTGTGTAGAGTTTGCACATTTTCAAAATATTGTCTGATTTCAAGAAGAAATTATATGTAGTTCTTGGGACTAAAGGAATCAAAAGATAAGGGAGGATGGGTGATCAGGATATTGAATTTGTTGATCAACCATGCTCATAAAGAATGTTGGAGCATGGTCAAATGGTCGAGTGGCCTACTCCTGGTTCTAGTTTTTATGTTTCTAATCCACCTAACCTGCACAAATGTGCCATGGCGGCACAGTGATTAGCACCGCTGTCTCACAGCTCCCGCGATCCAGATTTAATTCCGGCCTTGGGTGACTGTCTGTGTGGAGTTTGCATGTTCTCCTCGTGTCTGTGTGGGTTTCCTCTGGGTGCTCCGGTTTCCTCCCACAGTCTAAAATCGTGTGGTTTAGATGATGGACCATGCTAAATTGCCCCTTAGTGTCAGGGGGATTAGCAGAGTAAATACGTGCGGCTATGAGGGTAGGGCCTGCATAGGATAGTTGTCAGTGCAGGTTCAATGGATCCAATGGCCTCCTTCTGCACTGTGAGGATTCTTTGCATTCTAAATATAATATTGATTTACAAAAATAACAATTGCTGCAGATTCAATGTTATCAGGGACACCAAACACCAACAAAAAGTCCTCTCATCAAATAGGGAGAAACAAGTGGAAACCAGTACTTACCTATATATCTTATATATGCAAGGAATCTGTGATTTGGCTACACCACTAATCAATTGAAATCAGTGGGTCATTGTATCACAATAATAATAATTGCTATACTTTATTTCTCCATGGGATGGCACTGTTATTGTTTTTTAAAGTTTCCCTGAATTTGCTGGGAAGACAAAGTGAATTCATGGCAATCAATGCTACTAATGCAAAATCCACCCCTATCCCTCCATCAATTTGTGGCAAGGAAGATACTCTGAGTTGCAAATTGCCGCAAATTACTGAATGGTTTGTTATTCTGGAAAACTGAAAGTTTGCAGTCGGCCTCGCCGTAGGTTTTGAGAGATTACTGGATCTGCCCATAAATATCAATTAAATTTGCCAATAAAAGTTCAAGCTGCTATTACACAATGTAAAGAGGATGTCAATGGTCCTGAAATCCTATTCAACATCACAAGGCTTGGAAAGGGAGCAATTGATGATTCCTGGAAAGTTTCTAAAATGTTTAATTTTTTGACTTTTGCTGTCCCCTTTTCTAATCTCTCTTTCTCAAATCTTCCCTAATCTACTTTTGCTTCTCTCTCCTTGTTTCTCTTTTCATATCTGATTTGACTCCAGTTTACTCCATCTTTGTTTCGGTTGTTCCTGCCCCATTGGTTGAAGAAATGGATTGTACGGTAGTTCGTGAGGTCAAAGATTCTCATTATCAATTTGTTATTCCATGGGGCACCTTTTTTAAAAATTGATCAAATCCAGGGCCATGGGAGATTTATAAGTGTACGTTTAAACATCTGGGGCATATTCATCTTACCTAACATCAAACATACCAAGCATCATAATTCAGAGTGCCCTACTTTATTACAAAAGCAAAAGAAAATAATGAAAATACAGTTATTGACTAGGAGCTTGAAACTTACCTGTAGATTTATCCATTCTATAATGGCCTTGGTGGCTTACAGCCAGGTAATTTGATTATTTTCCCTATTTTCTCAAGACACATCAAGGTAGCAACTGCATTGGAGCCCTAAGACTACCAAAGAGTGACACAAGGGCAGATCTGTTAGCCCAGAATGGAACATCGCAGTGGATGTATTCAAAGGAATGAAGATTCAGATGATAGACCAATATTAAAAAGCCATTTGAATCCCTAAGCTATGTTAACATCTGTATCCATATGCTTTCTGTTGCATTTTCTTTAAAACTCTGACCTCCAGCTGGTGTATCTGGTTCAAAAGACAATTTCAGTTGCTCAAGCAAATGGCATGGATGATATGAACGTTGGCAACATTCGTACATAAACCTGATCTTTATACTCACAAGGGTGTCAATCAACAATGACCAGGAGAGAAAATCCTGGCAAATTTCCTCTTGCAGAAGTTCCACTGGAGAAGACCATAAGACCATATGAAATAGGGGCCAAATTAGACCATTCAGCCCATTGAGTCTGCTCCACCATTTGATCATTGCTGATAAATTTCTCAACCCCACTCTCCTGCCTTTTCTCTGTAACCTTTGATCCCCTCACCACTCAAGTAGTACCAATGCTATATTAGCTGTAGACAGTTAACTCTGCACAGACTTGTGGTTGATTCCAGGCTTCTCTTATCTCCATGGCTTAATATTACATTAAACAGCTCATTTTTCTTCTAAACCATTAGGGAGCTATGCTTTTTCTTACAAAATGTAGTTATCCCAAATAACTATTCTACATAACCACTTTTTTGCAAAATTCGTTAACAAATACACAGGTTTTCTTAGAAATTAACAATGTGCAGTTTAGTTTCCAGGGCAGAAATGGAACCACTACACCTTACAGCTCCCACATCAGCAATGTCCATGGAAATGTATTTCTGACAGCTACATCTCTTTAACAGGAAATAAGTAATTGTGTTATAAATAAATATGAACTGCCTTTGAATATGCAGTATTGCAGCAAGCTCAGTTCTTGTTACATTAGTGCCTGTGACAAGTGCAGAATGATGAAGACATTGTCCTGGTTAAAACCTACAAATGTTCCAACATCTCTCAGCACTTTCACAGAATAAACTGTTACTGTTTCATAGCTAACTGATAGCTCACGTCTAACATTCATGCTCCTGGATTCAGACTACTTAATTGAGAAATTAAAACAGGGTGTATTGACACCCTTACTTAAATGGAGAAAGACTGCAGAAAGCTGCAGAGCAGAATGATTTGGGAGCCCTCATACATAAATCACAAAAAAGCTAGCTTGTGAGTTCAATAGGTAATAGGAAAGGCAAATGGAATGTTGGCCTTTATTTCAAAAGGAAATGGAGTATAAAAATAGGGAAACCTTGCTAACACTGTGCAAGATTATTTAGATCACACCTGGAACAGTTTTGGTCCCTTTATCTAAAGGAAGACTTACAGACATTGGAAGCGGTCCAGAGAAGATTCACTAGGTTGATCCCAGGTATGGAGGGATTTTCTTATGAGGAGAGGCTGAGTAGGTTGGGCCTGTACTCATTGGAATTTAGAAGAATGAGAGGCAACCTAATTGTGACATATAGGATTCTCAGGGGGATTGACAAGGTAAATGCCAAAAGGTTGTTTCCCCTTGTGGGAGAGTCTAAGATCAGAGGTCATCATTTCAGATTTGGGGAATCACTCATTTAAGACAGAGACAAGGAGGAACTTCTTCTCTCAGAAGATAGTGAATTGGTGGAATTCTTTACTGCAGATGGTTGGGTCATTAAGTATGATCAAGGCTGAGATAGCCAGATTTTTAATCAGGAAGGGAACCAAAGGTTATGGAAATAAGTTGCGAAAGTGGAGTTGAGGATTATCACATCAGATCAGTCATGATCTCATTGAATGGTGAAGAAGACTTGATGGACTGAATGGCCTATTTCTGCTCGTAAGTCTTGTGGTCTTATGATAACATGCATATTCCTCCTCCATACTAGTCACAAGGTTTAGATTATTTTGTTGCATTTTCCTGAGAATCTGTGCAAAGACTTTGACTGCAGACAGTGTGATAAATGGCAGACTTATTTTAGCAAATGAAAACAATAAGAAAACTCTCATTTCAGTATTAAGATATTCCTTCATGTGACCCACCTTTCACCCAGCCCCATCTCTTGTTCTAAATGGAACTGATGGACCATGCACTCTTTCATTTATAGTCTAACTTGCAATGAACTGCTGCCAGGTCCGTGATTCCAAATAATTTTCTTTCTCCCTCTCATGCCTTCTGATTAAAGGAAGCAAATGATTTCTATTAGGAAACAGAGGTCCTGCAGGTTTCCACCATGGGGTGGCACAGTGGCACAGTGGTTAGCACTGCTGCCTCACAGCTCCAGGGACCTGGGTTTGATTCTGTCTGTGTGGAATCTGCACATTCTACCTGTGTCTATGTGGGTTTTCTCTGGGTGCTCCAGTTTCCTCCTACAGTCTGAAAGATGCGCTGGTTAGGTGCATTGGCCAGGCTAAATTCTCCCTCAGTGTGCCCGAGCTGGTCCTTGAGTGTGGCAACTAGGGAATAGTTGCAGTGTTAATGCAAGCATACTTGCAGCAATAATAAATAAACTTTTTAAAATCCTATCAAAACTGGAAATCTGAAATAAAACAGAAAATGCTAGGAAAATCATAGTGAGGGAAAGCATCATATGTGGGAAATAGAGTGGATATGTTTCAGTCTCCATAGCTGCTGCTTGACCTGTTGGGTACAACAAGCATTATCTGTTGTCTCTTTTTACTCCACAACATTTATATTAAAGTCAAGTAAAAGCAAAATACTGTGGATGCTGGAAATCTGATATCAAAACAAAGAGTTGGATAAATTCAGCAGGTCTGGCAGCATCTGAGGAGAGAAACAGAATTTGTGTTTTGCTTCCATATGACCCTTCACCAGCTAGTGTTAAAGTTAAAACACACTGTCACAGTATGTTCTTTTCTACCATTTAGTTTTAATTACAGTTCTTTTGTGTGAACTTAATAGTTTTCTGTTCTTCCTCCAATTTTCTCCCAACTATTCTGTCTGCCTTGGAATTATTGACTCAGCGAATACTTTTCCATGAGTGAAGGTCACCACTTGCTATCTTGACCACATGTACATTTGAAAAAGTGATCATTCTTCATGGGTGTAGCTTAGATCCAGATAATTCGAGTCTTCTTGGCCACACTGGATTCAGACAAGGAGCAGAATCCTGTCCTCTCATTCAATGTCCATTGGCGCACCTAGCCAGCACCATGACATAATCGCAAAGGCATCAAACTGGTAAAGCAAATGCTCTGGGGACATGGGCTCAAATCCAATTAAAATTTAAATTCAATTAATAAATTTGTGATGATGGCCAAAGCTGATCAGTTCTACACGTGTATCCAGACACAAAGCAATGTGGTTGATCGTTAACCATTCTCTGACTCGTTCAGTTCAAGGAAAATTAGGGTAAAGGAACTCACCAACGTTCGTTTGGCAGCATCTTCCAAACCCAAGCCCACTACCTCCTAGACGGACAAGAGCAGTGGATACTTGGTTGCACTCCAAGTCATTCACCATCCTGATTTGGAAATATATCACCAGTCATTTACTATCATTGAGTTAAAATCCTGGAAATGATTCTTTAATAGTACTGTGGATGTACCTACAGCTCAGGGACTGTAGCCATTCAAGAGTATACCTTACAAAAACATTCTCAAGGGCAACTAGGGATGGGCAATAAATAATAGCCTAATCAGTGACGCATAAATCTATTTTTAAAATGCAATTAGTTTTGGCTTTCTCAGCAACTCTCAGACCAAAGAGCAAAGAAAATTGCTAAAACACAAACTAGTTGCTGAATTGACATCAGGAGCGAAAACGTTGATCAATTCTGTGCCATAGAGACACGCAGACTGATCACACTGTCCTGTACACTGTGATCAGAGCCGTGAGGATTCTGACATCGGAACAAAATTGAGGTTCAATTTATGAATGGATATGTTTGCCTCGGTCTGTTTAAGTTCCTCCAACACAGCTGAACAAATTCTGAAGAAAATTGATGCTGAGTTTTTTTTTATAATGATTGTTTGAAAACTATTATTACATTCATTTCGAATGAATTCCTTTGTAAACAGCTGTGTACAGCTCATTGTAAAACCGGCGATTATTTCAGGGTTTACACTTCTTCGTTTGCGAAAGCAATCTCTGGCATTATAAAAGCCTTCCGATATACCCACATCTTTCCCCTTTGTTGCCTAATTTCCCAACATGTGGCTGTTATTTTCCGTAGCATAGTCCCAGGATTTTATAGTGTGGTTAGTGTGTATTTTGAAAATTCCATTACTGTTAGTGTGTCGACTGCCTGCAGCTTCGCAACTGAGGCTAATGCTACAATCTCCACTGCCTCGCAGTGCCCCACAAACAGTGCCACAGTATACCTGCCGTCCCAGCATACTATCTGAGTAGACTGGAGAGCTGCTGGGAGCAGTTTCAGACTGCTACCTGCCCCGTAGCGGTGTAAACCAGCAGCAGCCCCTTCACATCGACCAGGGGGATGGGGAAAACAGCAGGCTTCTATATATGATCAGACGCCAAGGATGGCACGGTGGCACTGTGGTTAGCATTGCTGTCCCACAGTGCCAGGATTCGATTCCCGGCTTGGTTCACTGTCTGTGTGGAGTCTGCATGTTCTCTCTGTGTCTGCGTAAGTTTCCTCCGGGTGCTCTGGTTTCCTCCCACAGTCCGAAAGACATGCTGGTTAGGTGCATTGGCCATGCTAAATTCTTCCTCAGAGTGCCCAAACAGATGCTGGAGTGTGATCACTATGGGGTTTTCACAGTAACTTCATTGCAGTGTGAATGTAAGCCTACTTATGACAGTAATAAATAAAGTTTAAGCATGCCATTCAGTGGCTTTTAGATGCGTGTTCAATAAAATAACCACAAAATAATTGAATTAAACTGTTTTAAAGTCCAAGCTAAGAGAAACTCCATCACCCTTTCACAGGGAAATGTCAAAAAAGGGGCAGGAAATTTTGACCTTTTAAGATATTTAAATAGTCTCCTCAGGCTGTGCTTGCATCAATTATTACAATTTTGAAGTGTCCTGGTATTGATTTGTTCTGCACTTTTAATGTTGCTTCGATATTGGCGGGGTGCATCTTTCCACAGCTGGGTCAGCACAACTTTGGGCTATGGTGTTCACTGAAGATTGGCACTAAGGGCACCGATGTCAGCCAATGACTGCTTCTCCTCAGTTAACATCTTGTGAAAACAACACACAGCCAAAACACAGAGGGAGGCAATGAATATCAAATGGCAGATGGGATTATAGTAACCAGCCTCCTTGTGTGATTTCAATAAGGAATTAGTTATGGCTATTGGGGCTAAAGGGATCAAGGGATATAGTGGGATATTGAATTTGATGATCAGCCATGATCAAAATGAATGGCAGAACAGGTTTGAAGGACCGAATGGCCTACTCCTGCTTCTAGCTTCTATGTTTCTAGAAAGTGGATTGAACAATCTTCCACTACCTACTGAAAAGCATAGAATACTAATGTGTTTGGAAATCAGAATATGTGATATTGGTAAAAGCAAATGACTGTGGATGCTGGAAGCTTAAACAATTTGAGCCCTGACCAAGACTCAAAATGTTGGCTCTATTCTCTCTCCACAGATGCTGTCAGATCTGCTGGGGTTTTCCAGCATTTTCTGTTTTTGTGTGGTATCAGTGTTTAGTTTTGCGTTTCAACGGTGAACTGGAACCGTGCGAGTATTTTTAAAAAAGCAGATTTATTGACGAAACAGGAATCGGATGATTGCATCAAATGGGGTGGCATGGTGGCACAGTGGTTAGCACTGCTGCCTCACAGATCCAGGGGCCCAGGTTCAATTCCAGCCTTGGGTCATGCACTCAAGTTTGTACTTTCTGCCTGTGTCTGTGTGAGTTTCCTCCCACAATCCAAAAATATGTGAGTTAGATAAATTGGCCATGTTAAATTGATCCTAATGTCAGGGGGATGGATGTGGGATTATGGTATAGGGCCTGGCTGGGATTGTGGTCAGGACAGACTTGATGGGCTGAATGGCCTCTTTCTGTACTGTAGGGATTCCATTTACCCACATTTTGATCAGAGTTAAGCAGCTCAGTCATTGTCATTTACATATATCATAACAGAGAGTAAAATCAGATTGCTGACTGTAGAACCGTGACTGATCCTTTTGACACTCAGTGCCTGGCTCTATGCTGGTGAACACAGTAAGAAGTCTGACAACACCAAGTTTAAGTCCAACCGATTTATTTGATGGTAAACTCACAAGCTTTTGAGGTTTCCCTCTTCGTCAGATGAATGGAGAGTTCTGGCCTTAGACAGTGCATATGACAGCACAGACAGTTTACAGATTACATCATGACATCTATGCTGGTGAACCCACTGGACTAATGAGAAGGGAGAGCATCTTTTTAAATATTCGAGTCCTGCCTGGTTTTCATTGACAAATGTCAGTTCATTAAAAAAATATAAGTTTGAAGAAGATCTGATATTCAAATGTTTTATTGCCCATCTACAAGATTATAAATTATTCCACATAGCATCATTTAGAACATCTAACTTTCTATCATTGCTGCCATTGTTAGTTATATATTGGAAGCTTTTAAGTATTTAAGTATTTCAAAAGCTAACTGTAAAGAAGAAAGAGAAGTAGGATTAATTCTATACCGTCTAATCATCCATCTTGAAAAAAAAACATCTTTTTGGTTAGGTACATTGGCCGTGCTAAATTCTCCCTTAGTGTACCCAAACAGGCACCAGAGTGTGCTTGTAGTAGATTTTCACAGTAACTTCACTGCGGTGTTAGTGTAAGCCTACTTGTGACACTAATAATTAAACTTAAACTTTTTGATCATCAATTCTAGGTTAACATTGAAGGCTCGGTGAGGTGTGGGGAGTGTAAGGCGAAGTCCGAAATGATGCTTATAGGAATTGGTCACACCCCTTTCAGTTACCATTTCACCAGAATCCTCCTGTCTTTATGATACCCATTGTGTTCACAATGCAGATAACACGCTCTTCCCCATTGGTAGACTTGAATCATTGAACTACCTCACCCTCCATCGCTTGCCTACAATAACCTCATTAGTTACCTTGGAGTGAAAGTTGCCTTTGAATTTATACCCCCCACTGTTACTGGATTTCACTAAAGATTTTTGATTTGGTTTGATTTATTATTGTTGCCTGTCTTTGTATACAGCAAAAAGTATTGTTTCTTGCACACAATACAGACAAAGATCACTGTACACAGAGAAGGAAAGGAGAGGGTGCAGAATGTAGTGTTACAGTTATAGCTAGGGTGCAGAGAAAGATTGACTTAATATGAGGTAGGGCCATTCAAAACTCGGATGGCAGCAGGGAAGAAGCTGTTCTTGAGTCGGTTGGTACAAGACCTCAGACGTTTGTATTTTTTTTCCAATGGAGGACGGTGGAAGAGAGTATATCTGGGGTACATGGGGCCCTTGATTACACTGGCTGCTTTTCCGAGGCAGCAGGAAGTGTAGACAGAGTCAAAGAATAGAAGGCTGGTTTGTAGGATGGACTGGGCTTTGTTCATGACACCTTGTAGTTTCTTGCGGTCTTAGACAGGCCAGGAGCCATACCAAGCTGTGATACATCTAGGAAGAATGCTTTCTATGGTGCATTTGTAAAAGTTGGTGAGAGTCACAGCGGACATGTCAAATTTCCTTAAAGCTTTGAGAAAGTAGAGGCATTGGTGAGCTTTCTTAACAATAGCTTTGACGTGGATGGACCAGGACAGGTTGTTGGTGATCTGGACACCTAAAAACTTGAAGCTATCAACCATTTCCACCTCATCCCTGTTGATGTAGACAGGGGCATGTAATCCATTACGCCTCCTGAAGTCGATGACTATCTCCTTCGTTTTGCTGACATTGAGAGAGAGATTATTGTCCTCGCACCATTTCAGGGAGCCAAAAGTAAACCCAGAATAGTAAGGCTGACTGGCTGTGTGTTCAGATGACAGATCGGGTTATGTTTGTTGGGATGTGACTTCACTTCACTGTTTGGTGAGTCAGCGGCCCTGCGTTTGCCAAGAATGTCATTTCACACAAGAGTTCAACAACAATTCATCAAAAGTGGGCAAATGTACAAAAACAGATTGGAAAACCACCCCCTCTGCAAAAGCAAATAAATAAATACAATGTCGATATCAGATTATCACATTTGCACTAAGTATGTAACATGTGGTTGACACAGACAAGGAATGTTTGTTGAGTTTCCTCTGCGCTGGATCTTTATTCTATTCAGCAATGACTTCTCTCAATAACCTTATTTATTTGATCATGGTTGACAGTGCAGCAGGAGGAGAGGATGTGGTTGATGTTCAGAAGATGCGATCTAGATTTCTGGGAGAAATGACAGAGATTTTGCTGTTGATGGCAGTTTTGGGTCAGTCACACTGGACAGTCATGAGTTGGTGCCGTGATTTGTTGCGTTCATGGGCTGGTGCCTGAAACAGCTCACTGGTTCATGGCAAGCGACAAAGTTTGATTCTATTTCTTTGAAAAATTAAAAGGAAAGTAAAGTTTATTTATTAGTCACAAGTAGGCTTACATTAACACTGCAATGAAGTTACTGTGAAAATTCCCTAGTCGCCACACTCTGCACCTGTTGGGATACACTGAGGGAAAATTTAGCATAGCCAATGTACCAAATTTGCACATACTTGGACTGTGAGTGGAAACCGGAGTACCTGGAGGAAACCCATGCAGACACAGGGAGAACATGCAGACTCCGCACAGACAGTGACTCAAGCTGGGAATCGAACCCAGGTCCCTAGAACTGTGAGACAGCAGTGAAATCCACATGCATGTTTTTTTTTGAGGAGGATGCTAGATTTCATCATTCCATGATCAAACTAAAAATGAGAGTCAAGCAGGATTCTTGGGAAGTTTGATAGGATTTTGTTTGAACCAATAGGCAAAAACTGTTTCCACTGGGTCACAAACCAGAAGCCAGAAGTTAAAAACAATTGACAAAAAAAGCCAGAGAGGAGATGAGATTTGTTTTTCCTGCACAGAGAATGGTTATGATCCGAAATGCACTGCTCGAAATGGTGGTGGAAGCAAGTTCTTCACTAATCTTCAAGGGGCAAATGGGTAAAGGGGGAAAATAGCAAGGCTGGGGAAATAGAACTAACTGGATGGATTTTTCAAAGAGCTGGCACAGGCATGACGGATGGAATGGCCTCTTCCGGTTTGTGATTCTAAGACTTTAATTTGTTCTATGAAAGCTTTTGGTTTGTCTTTGTGGTAACACTCTCACCTCTGAAGGTTATAGATTGGAATCCAGCTCCAACAGACTTGACTAAATTAACTTCAGTACCACACTGAGGGCTGAGGCATTAAACTGAAGCCTGTTCCAGTCTCTCAGGAGATTGTAAAGGATCCTCTGGTATAATTTGAAGAAGAGTAGAAGAGTTCTGACTAATATTTATCCCTCACCCAGTATCATGAAACAGATTATTGTGCCATTGTCGCCCTGCCATTTGTTAGCTCTTGCTGTGAGGAAGTTGGCCGCTGCATATACTGAAGCGCCTATAATTCAAAATACTTCACTGAATATAAAACACTTTGGAACATCCTGAACTTGTGAGAGGCAGTATATGAATCCAAGTCTCTCTCTATTGTTTCAGACTATTTAGATAGGAACAACGAAGCTGAGATAGACAGATTTTTTAATCAGTAAAGGAATCAAGGGTAAATATGGATAAGGCACGAAAGTGGAGTTAAGGCTTATCAGTTCAAATCAGTCATGAATTTATTAAATGGTAGAGCAGACCCAATGGGCCGAATGGCCTACTTTGATTCCTACGTCTTATGTTCTTAACATTTGAAGTTTTTTTTAAAGGAACACGCTTTTCGTTAAAAGAAAATGCTTGGAAATACTGAGGCAGAAATGCAGCATAAAATTGCCTCTTATTTTATGGTTGTAAAATAGGTACAGTAATGATAAATTCAGTAAGGTTAAAGTTGTGCTCAGTCGGCCATTGCCAATCGAGGCCTTATTTTAGGCAGCCCAGTGTCCACCTGAAACCATCCTAGTCCCCATTTCATTATTGAAATTAAGGCCTTGTATTCATTTCAGGAACTGTTTCCTCACTCCATTCTGGCCAGTCAGAACATGAGCATCACAGGCTCCAACTTGTTTATCTTAATTGGGAGCAGTTTGTCCAATAGTCCTGAAGGGGACTTCAAAGGGCCAGTGAGGTCAACATCAGGCACATTTTTTAAACATTTGGGATGGGATTTGATGGCCTCGCTTGGGCGAGGTCATAAAATCCTGCCCGAAGCCAATGTAGAATTTCCGTTCTGGGAGTTCTGGGTGAAATGGTAGAGTTCAGGCCATAGTTACCTCTCCTCTTGTTGCTACTGGCTCCAATTCACCCCTCTCTTCCTGATTACCTTGTTCCATTGCCCTCCAGGACACAGTATACCTTGTGATGTTCACATAGTGAGTTGCATTAAGGAATCTTCCTGGTCCCTGCAGCTTGTTGGTGTGAAGATAGGAATATCTGAGAAGATCCATCAGGAAGGACTTTCTCATCCAGCGATCAATTCCCCCGGAAATGGGTGCTGTCAAATTTAACCCCCTTTTGTTTTACCTGTGGTACCTCCACTTGGCCTAATTCCATTCTCCCAACCCTCTGCCCCCCACCCCTCATTTTGTTTAGTTTATTTAGTTCATTTACAAGTAGGCTTACATTAGAACTGCAATGAAGTAACTGTGAATACCCTCCAGTCACCACACTCTGGTGTCTGTTTGGGCACACTGAGGTAGAATTTAGCATGGCCAATGCACCTAACAAGCACATCTTTCAGACTGTGGGAGGAAACGGGAGCACCCGGAGGAAACCCATGCAGACACAGGGAGAAAATGAAGATTCTGCACAGACAGTAACACAAGTGGGAATCGAACTCAGATCCCTGGCGCTTTGAGGCAGCAGTGCTAATCACTATGCCACTGTGCCGCCCCATCTCCTGAATGTCCATATTCTTGCTGGCTTTGAGGTCTGTACACTTCACCAACCTTTCCTTTCTCACCTCCTCCTTCATGCACAAAGGCTAGTAGGCTCTGTTTACCTGGAAACACCAGACAGGGTCATTACTGTCATCATTAGAAATGATGCACAATTTCCCCTGCCAAAGAAAAAGTCAGCGGGCATAGCTTCACAAGGACAACTGCCAACTAACTTGAAACGGCATGACCCTTTGAGTGCACACTGGGGTGTGCCAACCTTCTCTTCAGCTGCCATATTAAAAATTATTTGAAAGATTTGGTGACATGTTAGACCCGGCAAAGTTGCAAGAATATCAAAGGAAAGTGTACTTGCAACTTTCTTTAATTGTTGTTATTCTCCAAATACTCTGAATAATATTGATGCCATCAACGCTTTTGTGTAGGAGAAGGAAATACATACGATGGCTGCTCATTTCCAATGTCAATTTCCTCTGTAATGTTCTTTCTCTCCCCATGGCTGGTTTCCCTTGTTTCCCCTGTCTATGTCCTCCTTCTTTATGTTGCATCTTCATGTTCCATTTTTGCTTTACTCCCCTCTATACACCTCTGTTCCAGCTGCTCCATTCTTTCCTTTTCCCCCTTGTTCCTCTATCTATTGTGTTTCCTTCCTCTGAGTTACTGGCATTTACTTATGGTGGCACGGTGGCACAGTGATTAGCACTGCTGCCTCACAGCACCAGGGACCCGGGTTCGATTCCTGTCTTGGGTCACTACCTGTGTGGACTCTGCACGCTCTCTCCATGTCTGCATGGGTTTCCCCCTGGTGCTCCAGTTTCCTCCCACATTCTGAAAGATGTGCTGGTTAGGTGCATTGATCTGAACAGGCACCGGAGTGTGACAACTAGAGGAATTTCACAGCAACTTCATTGCTGCATTAAGATAAAACTTACTTGTGACTAATAAATAAACTTTAAAACTTACTTACTTTGTCACTTGCCCCGAGTTTCTGTCCTCTCTTCCTTCTGTTTCTATCTTTCTCCTTTGTTGCTGTTGGCAAGCAATGCACCCAGCGCTGATTGGGGTTCACTTTCCTTTGTACTTATACAGTTTGGGACCCTTTTAGTCCCTGTCCCTTTAGAAGACTGGCTGGTTATTGTGAGCACTGTAAATCCTCCAGTGCACATCTAAGTTGAAACAGTCACATCTGCACACAGTATAGCTGACAAGAAACCATTCTACCACATTCAGCCAGCCAGTAAAGGTCAGAAAAACAACTTCAAATCTCTGGATGGTGCCCAGGAACAGTGAAAGTAGCAATGTGTTACCTAATGTCTGTGTTTTGGTGAGCTTTGATTCAAGTGGAATCTTCTTCTGCTCAAATTAATGAGAAATTTGAACTTTGTGGAGTTTTGCAGCTAATAACACATTTCTGGAAAATTAATTCCTAACCAAGTCCAACAGAATTTTGTAATTATAATATCTTCTATTTACAAACTCATTAACTGACAGTCATACACACTAAATTATTAATATTAATAATGATTAATTATTATTATCGACTGGGACATTGAATATAATATTTGACAAGTTATGTTGCAGTTCTATAAAACTTTAATTAGGCTACATTTTGAATATCGTGTTCAGCTCTGGTCGCTGTACCACCAGGAGGATGTGGTTGCTTTGGAGAGGGTGCAAAGAAGGTTCACCAGGATCTTTAAAATGTATTTATTAGTTTCAAAATTAGGCTTACATTTACACTGCAATGAAGTTATTATGAAAATCCCATAGTTGCCACACACTGGCACCTGTTCGGGTACACTGAGGGAGAATTTGGCATGGCCAATGCAGCTAACCAACATGTCTTTTGGACTATGGAAGGAAACCAGAACAGCCGGAGGAAACCCACACAGGCATGGGGAGAATGCGCATACTCCACACAGACAGTGACCCAAACTGGGAATTAAACCTGGGTCCCTGGTGCTGTGAGATAGTGGTGCTAATCACTGTACCACTGGATGTTGCCTAGTCTGCAGAGTTTTAGGTATGAGGAGAGGTTGAATAAATGCGGACTGTTTTCACTGGAAAGATGGAGGCTGAGGGGATACCTGATAGAAGTCTACAAAATTATGAGAGGAATGGATAGGGTGATTGTCAGAGGCTTTTTCCCAGGGTGGAAGGGTCGACTACCAAAGGGCACAGATTTAAGGTGAGAGATAAGTTTAGGGGAGACATGCAGGGAAGTTTTTCACATGGAGAATGATGGGTGCCTGGAATGCACTGCCAGTGGAGGCATTGGAAGCTGGCACATTAGCAACATTCAAGGTGTTTCTTGATGGACACATGAACGGGAGGCAAACAGAGGGATAGAAACCGTGCATTGGCACAGGCTTGGTGGGCTAAGGGGCATGTTCCTGTGTTGTTTTGTTCTTTGTTCTTCTTTGTACATTTGTATTTACACTTTTATAATGTTAAATATGATAATTAACAAATGATGCAATTTTCTCCAGCAAGATCTTTTATCTTTTCTGAGGTATGGTGCAAATTTGACTTAGTAACACTTTCAAATTTTGTCACAGAGATATAATTGGAAATTTGTAACGATTAAAAACATATGATGATGAATTTTTCCCCATTAGTGAGTGTGGCCTGGATCACTATATGCTCCAGTTACCGAAATATAAATTTTTGTTCATCCAATAGTTGTTTGGTGTCACTTTAAAGTCTTCTATCACATACCAAACAGTCACCTCGTGGGCAACTTCATTATGATTAGATATTCCGATGTCTGGTGTGTGGAATCTTTTCTGTATTGCTTGCTTTTCTTCCCAAAGTTAAATTTAACTGGAACTAAAAAAAGGTCACAATTATATTCTGTGGATAAAAATTCAACATAAAGTTAAAGTTAAAGTTTATTTATTAATCACAAGTAAGGCTTACAGTAACACTGCAATGAAGTTACTCTGAAATTCCCCTAGTCGCCACACTCCGGCATCTGTTCATTACAATCGTTAATGACCAAAGCTTAGTCTGCTTTCACCTTTCGTTCAGCATAAATCACTGCAGTCTTCAAGAGGCATTTGATACCTTGCTGACTGAAAACAGTTTGAACATCACTTCTGAGTGTTTGGCAATTCGTCTTGGAATCTCAAAGCTTTGATCTCATCGAACAACTTTTGTCCAATTTCTCTTCTACTTGGTGTCATCCTGTCTAATGTTTTGATTCATGTTGGATAAAAGTGCCCTCATTAATAATAAGAAAGTACTATGGTGAGCTGAATGTTACCAGTCTCCTGAGTATGGATGGGAAGTAGGAACAGTGGGGGTGGGTGGGGAGGCAGTAGGAAGTCAGTGGGGCCAAGTAAAATGGTAAAGGGAAGCATGGGCTGGAGCACCCATCATTTTATAGCTGCTGTGTTATTTTGTCAGTAGCTTTTGGATTTGTTGTTGGTGTCCCCTCCATTGGAGCAAAAATCCAGTCTGCGGCCGGAATTTTATCAGCACGCCCACCCAAGGCTCATATGATTGCGCCTGACGCCAACTGCGAATGCTGTTCTGTGAGCCTCGCCTGCCCTGAAATCAGGATGGGCATGCCAGGAAAATAAGGGTCTATGTTTTGCATGGACTGTGGAGACAGGAGGTACCTCATAGTCACATACATACATACGTCTATATGAACACACATAAACACAAATAAATATGTGTGTGAATATCTCCACATTCCAACAGTGACTACACTTCAAAAGCACTTCATTAATGAAAAAGTGCTGTGGTTTGCCTTGAGGTACTAAATAAATGTCAGTTCTTGCATAAATGCAAACAGCAACTGTGCTGGTTGGGTCAAAGGACCTGCTCCTGTACTGTAACTTGTACCTTCTCTACAATTTGCAAGGTGGAATTCTTTGCTAACAGTTAATTTGCCTCCTGCAGGTTAGCTCTGCTCTGGTGTTCATTTATATATCATAATAACTGGCTGGTTATGGGAAACTGGAGGACATTTTAACCTCTAACCATTTCACAAACCACAAGTGCACAGTAGAAAATGTTGAATTGATGCCTTAAACATTGCTGACTACTTGGAATTCTTTATGTCGTGTTTGCTAATATTTACTTAAAAATAATGTTTCTCAATGCTTAGTTTCCATAGCATTGTTAAGCAGACATGGAATAAACAGCCATTTTGGCTGTTTATTCCAATGCTATAGAGGATAGAGTGCTAAAAATAACTGATATGATTCCAAAGCTTTATTACAAAATGAGCATTGGCCATATGATTAAAGAAAGAAAGCTGGTGACTACAGGGGACTATCAATGGCCTAGTCAGTTGGATGGAAAAGTAACAATTGAAATTCAATCCAGTGAATGTGAGGCAATTCAAATGGGGGAGGACATAGAAGGCTAGAGCATACATAATACAGCAAGACAGTTCCTTCACTGTCACTCACTCCAGGTTTGTGGAACTCCCTTCCTAATAGCACAATGGGTGCGCGTGCAACACATGGACTGCAACGGTTCAAGGAGCAGCTCCCCACCACCTTCTCAAGAGCAATTAGGTATGAGGAATAAATGCTGGCCTAGCCAGTGATACCAACATCCCTTTGACTGAGTAATAAAAAAATAAATAATAGGATTCTCAGAAGTGCAGAGAAAGGGAGAGGGACTTTCATGCATGATGACAGCAAGACAAATAGATAAGGTGATTTGAGAAGGCCAATGTGATACTTACCTTCGTTGACCCAGACATAGAATATAAAAGCAGGGAGGTTATGCTAGAACTGTAAAAAAATGCTACTTGGCCACAACTAGGGCACTGCGTAAATCTCTGCTTATCTTGTTGATTGAAGAATTATAATTGCTCGAGAGAGGATACTGGTATTGGAAGACACTCGATAATTTTAACTACTGGATGAACTGAAGTTCTTTGGAACTGAGGAAGCTGATGGAAGATTTGGTTGAGGTGTATAAAATCATAAGAAGCTTCGGCCAAAAGTCCCTCTCCCTTTCTCTGCACTTCTCAGAATCCTATTATTTATTTTTTTATTACTCATTCAAAGGGATGTTGGCATCACTGGCTAGACCAGCATTTATTCCTCATACCTAATTGCTCTTGAGAAGGTGGCGGGGAGCTGCTCCTTGAAGTCCATGTGTTGCAGGTGCACCCACTGTGCTATTAGGAAGGGAGTTCCACAAACCTGGAGTGACAGTGAAGGAACTGTCTTGCTGCATTATATGAAGGTGCTTAGATTTAAATAAACAGCTAGAGGATTTTTGGGGCATCGGAGACAATGGCCGGAATTCTATGACGCTGCGGGATTCTCCGGTCTCCTCAACGTGTTTTTGGCCGGCATGGGGTGACATCAATAGGAATTCCCAGGGAATCCTGCCACCAGCTGGTGGGAAACATGCGGCTGGGAGGCCAGAGAATCTCACAATTTGTTTCACCCAGAGGGTGATGATGATCTGGAAATCATGTCCTGAGAGGGTGGGAGAGGCAAAAATCTTCATCAAATGTGAAGACTATTTGGATAGAAACTTCAGATGTCACAACTTACAGGGCTACAGCCCAAGGGCTGACACATATACAATGTGCTCAATTTTCTATGATTCTGTCTTTTTATGGTGTACCAGAAATGCCGATTTATTCCCAGCAATGTATCACAGTAGGTTATGTTATGGGCAGCATGGTGACATAGTGACCCAGGCACTGCTGCCTCACAGCTCCAGGGACCTGAGTTCGATTCCCGGCTTGGGTCACTGTTTGAGCATTCTCCCTGTGTCTGCGTGGGTTTCCTCTGGGTGTTCCGGTTTCCTCCCACAGTCCAAAGATGTGCAGATTAGGTGGATTGGCCATGCTAAAATTGCCCCTTTGTGTCCTGGGATGTGTAGGTAAGAGGGATTAGCAGAGTAAGTATGTGTAGTTATGGGATAGGCAATCACTGACGGGATTGTGGTCAGTGCAGACTCGATGGGCTTGAATGGCCTCCTTCTGTCTTGTCGGGATTCTATGATCTGTTTCTGTATTAGTCATGATGTAGATATGCCGGTGTTAGACTGGGGTAAACACAGTAAGAAGTCTAACAACACCAGGTTTAAGTCCAACCAATTTATTTGATAGTAAACTCACAAGCTTTCAGGGTTTGCTCCTTCACCTGACAAAGGGGCAAACCCTGAAAGCTTGTGAGTTTACTATCAAATAATTTGGTTGGACTTAAACCTGGTGTTGTTAGACTTCTTACTGTTTCTGTATGCCATCACTGTACATTTTAATATTCTAATATGCTACATTCTTTATTGGATACAATAGTAACCGCATTTCCATTAGTTATATCAACACAATCTGTATGGAAGTGGTGGAGTAGCACAAAAGATTGAGAATAATAAATGTAAGTTTCACTCAAAATAATTTAGGTTCATATTTTCATGATCTTTTCTGCTGGTTTAAGGTTAGGCCTTGCCTTTTAAACTTACTGAACCATCCACCCCAGCCCCCCCCACCCCCCCCCCCCCCCCCCCACCCCACCAAACCACCAACCTTACCCTCCACACACCCCCGCAGCAAACTTAGTGAGACTTCACTTGATTGCCTCCAGGTTCAGGCAGGCTTTTCAAATTGCTCTCATTTTCTTAGGTATAAGGGCACAAGAGGTCATGTTTTAACAGTTTTCTGCTATCAAAAATAAATCTAATGTAATATAGAAACATAGAACAGTACAGCACAGTACAGGCCCTTCGGCCCTCAATATTGTGCCGAGCTATGTCCAAACCCAAGATCAAGCTATTCCACTCCTTATCATTCTGATATGCTCCATTTGTCTATCTAATAACGGCTTGAAAGTTCCTAAAGTGTCTGACTCTGTCTGACAGAATATGAAACTGACTTGCCTAAATCAGTGAAATGGTTCAATGTGGCCTTTGTTAAATCAACCTCAATGATTTCTTTACTTCATTCACCCATGGGTGACAGGATGCTCTTACTAAAAATGTTTATTTTTTTACTGATTAATCCATTTTCAACTGGACTAAGAAAACTGCACTGTGTTACAGCCCCCAGATAGATGAAAGAGTTGGGCAAGATTCTCCCTCTCGCAGCCACGTGTTTCCTGCCTGCGGGAGGTGGCACGTTGTTTGCTAGCGGCAGGATTCTCTGGTCCCGCCGCTGTCAGTGGGAATTCCCAACAATGACATCCAACACCGATGGGAAATCCGGGAGCGGGAATGCACTGCAGGTGGGTTCCGAGAAACCTGCCGGCGCAAACAGCTGGAGAATTCGGGCCAATGTTTTAATGGTAAAGAAAAGATTGAACAATGACATCCCCTATTTTTAATAGGATTATGGAATCCCTACAGTGCAGAAAGAGGCTATTCGGCCCACCGAGCTTGCACCAACCACAATCCCACCCAGGCCCTATCCCCAAAACCCCATACATTTACCCTAGCTAGTCCTCCTGACACTAAGAAGCAATTTAGCCTGGCCAATCCACCTAACCTGTACATCTTTGCACTGTGGGTGGAAACCGGAGCACCCGGAGGAAACCCACGCAGACACAGGGAGAATTTGCGAACTCCACATAGACAGTGACCCAAGCCCGGAATCAAACATGGGTCCCTGGCACTAAGAGGCAGCAGTGCTAACCACTATGCCACCATGCCGTCCTGTACTTTCCATCACGCTGGTTCAAAGAGGTTTCACGTTTGTGATTTATGCACATTTATTTGAGTGGAAGCTAATTAGCACAATTATAGGTACAATTTCCTGATTGCACCCAATGCAGGAATCCATACCATACAATTTCCATTATGTTACACACTGGTGTACTGCACAGAGCATATCATGTAATATATTGCACTCTACAATATATACCAACTGTCCTCCTATGAATTATATTGAGTGGGGTCTAAGGTGACTTTGTGCAACTCATCTCTTCCAATGTTTATTTCCAAAGACTTGAACAAATTATGGGGAAAGTGCAACATAAAGTACATCCATGTAATGCATGGTCTCTCATTTTATACGCACAATATCAATAGGATATGCAGCATTGCTGGTTGGTGATCAGTAAAAATGAACAAAAATGATTAAGCACTCAGAGTCAAAAATTCACCACAAATAACAGCACAATGACAGAACATGTGCTGCTGCTGTAAGGGAATCATGCCCGCTGCACTTGTGAAGTTAACCAGCAAAACCCATTCTTGGCTTCAGTGCTCACTGTTCAAGCTGACCTGCGGTGGGGAGTCTTCGCACCACAGCTGACAGCTGTGGATCCACATCTATATTAATGATGACATTAAAGTGGTGCAGTTATTGAGTTTATGTTTTGTTGGTTGTGTGCCTTCTATTATCAAACCCAGAACACTGTTTTGTTTATTCCTCCCTAGGATGTGGGTGCCACTGGCAAAGTCAGCATTTATCACCCATTCCTAGTTGCCATTGAACCTTATTCTTGAATAACAACAGTCCATGTGGTGAAGGTGCTTCTTCTGCACTGTTGGATAGGGAGTTCTGCAATTTTGATCAAGTGGTGGGAATGACAATACATGCCCAAGTAAGGGAACCTGTAATGAATTGTTTTGTCATGAACCAGTCCCTCTAGATGGTGGTTGTCAAAGGTCTGGAAGGTGCTGTTGAAGACTTTTTGACCAGTTAAGGCAGCTAGATGCTTTTTGTAATACCCCTTTATTGGTCCTTTCCAAGTAAAATTAATACATTTCAACTTAAGGAAAAAAATGAATAGGTCTTGAACTGATACAAACTGGCTGAATTCTTATGCTTTTTTCATGTGATATCAGGGTTAAGAATGTCAGAAGAGGGAATGGAAGAATTTCTAAATTTCTCACCCAGTGTCAGCAACAAGCATTTCCTGGTCAGGTAAAATTCAGGAATGGATTATTCTTCTAGGATTCAACAAATAACTTCAGCAATAGCTTCAGGAGTTAGAGCCATAGAAAAGTTACAGAAAAAAAGATGATTTGGCCCATCTGGTCCATGCAAGCCCAAGAACATCCAGGTGCCCTTTCCAATCCCACCTCCCTGCCCATAGCCCTGTAGTCTACTGCATTTAAGGTGCAGATCGAGGTACTTTTTAAGGGGTAAGGGTCTTTGCCTCCACCACATACTCAGGCAGTGAATTCTAGACACCCACTGCCCTCTGCATTAAAAAAAGGTTCTTCCTTGTGGCTGCTCCAAATCTACTGCTGCTTACCTTGAATCTATGTCTCCTTGTTCTAGAATTCTCCACTAAGGGAAACAATTTTAGCTTGTCCATTCTATTTCTTCCCCTCATAATTTCATACACCTCAGTCAAGTCACTCCTCCGCCTTCTTTGTTCTAAGGGAAATAACCCCAACCTATCCAATCTCCCCTTGTAGCTAGACTTTCACTGCCCTGGCAATACTCTTGTAAACCTCCTCTACACTCTCTCCAGAGCAATCACTTCCTTCCTCTAATGTGGTGACCACATGCTAACACCTCCAGGAAGGGAAACAAGCTGGTGTGCTGTGCAGCAACAACAATAACTTTACTGCAGGATTAAGTGCACACAGAGTCCTTGTGGTATTATCGCTAGATCATTAATCTAGAAAACCCAGCTAATGTTTTGGGGACCTAATGTTTGAATCCCGCCATGGTGGAACTTCAATTCAATAAAAGATATCTGGAATTAAGAATCTACTGATGACCAATGTTGATTGTCAGAAAAACCCACCTGGTTCTCCTTAGGAAAGGAAATCTACTGTCCTTACCTGTTCTGGCCTACATGTGACTCCAAAGCCACATCAATGCAGTTGACTCTCGACTGCCCTCCAAGGGCAACTAGGGATGGGAAATAAATGCTGGCCAGCCAGTGATGCTCATGTCTCATGAATGAATAAAGAAAAGCTGGCTTATGGAATGAGACTGTCAGGCCTTTAGTAGTTAGATTGTTTCTACTGTACTGTACGCAGGAAATAACTGCACACCAATATATTTAATCATCCAGGCATAAGTGACATCAGTTACATAGATAGAGCGGAGAAATTGGGGTTGCTTTCCTTTGAGAAAGTTGTTCAAAATCATAAAGAATCTAAGAGTAGTTAGAGTGTATGGTTTGCATTTGGTAGAGGGACTGAAAATCAGAGGACACAGATTTAAAGTCGTTGGAAAAGAGCTATGGGTAACATGAGAAAAACCTTTTCTTGTAGCAAAAAAGTTTATTAGTTGCAAATAAGGCTTACATAAACACAGCAGTTAACTTAGAAATTCCCCTAATCGCTACACTCGTGCCTGTTTGGGTCAATGCATCTAACCAACATGTCTTTCAGACTGTGGGAGGAAACCAGAGCACCCGGAAGAAACCCATACAGACACAGGGAGAACATACAAACTGCACACAGGCAGGAATCCAAGCTGGGAATCAAACCTGGGTCCCTGGTGCTGTGAGACAGCTAACCACTGTGCCACCATGCCACCCCAAATGCTTAGGGTCTCAAATGTAGTGTCCGAGGGAGCATTAGAGTCAGATGTAATCACAGCTTTTAAAAAAGAGTAGGATAAGCAGCTGAAGGTACCAGATTTACAAGGACAAAAAAGAGACAGCAGGTGAATGGTAGTAGTTAAATTGCTCTTGCAGAAAGTTGGCATGGATTTGAAGGGGCAAATGACCTCTTTCTCTGCTATAAGCAGATACTGTGATAATTTAAAAGGCTTGAGTCTAGCAGGCTTGTGATAGCTGACATCTTCAGAAGTTGGGGGGGTTAACACCTCAAAGTGAAATCTCAGCAGCATCACATCTTGACGTATCAAACAATTAGGATCAGCTGAGAAGCAGACTCGCTTTCTAAATTACTAATCAAACTTGTAATTGATTACAGTTGAAATCAAATGTCACTTGAATGGGTACTGTAAACAAGGCATCTTGCTGTCAAGGAAAGGCTCACAGGCATGGTATAACAGAGGAATTGCTTCCGTTAAGAAATAGAGATAGTTTTAAGTAAGAAATGTTTGTATTTATGTGTGTGAGGAATAAAATATAACTTTAAGTTTAAGCTTAATTTATATTTCTTCAGTTTTAGTTTCATTTTTTAAAACTTGCCTACAAGTTTGTGGGTTTACATAGATGCCTACAGTGAGGTTTTATGACTCCAAAGCAAACAGGTATAAAAAACTGGGCTGTTGCCTAGTAACAGAGAGGCTACTGAGGAACAAAAAGCAGTTTGAGATTTGAAAGAAGGTAACCCAGGAGTAGGCAGCTTCTCACAGAAACTGCTGGAGCTAGCAAGCTATGAAGGGAGACTGTAGAGAGCAGATCCCAAGTTAAAGAACAGAAAAATGTCACAAACCAGGGAATGGACAGAAGAAATCTTCAGGAAGACTAAAGTCAAGAAACAAAGAACAGGAAGCTGAAAAAAGGATTCTGTTTAGTAAAATTAAGAGTGATGAGCAGAGAGGTTCCAAATTAAAGACCAGGCTTCCAGGCCCAGAATTGGGATGTCAGCTTGCAAAAAGCCAAAGATCCAAGGTAACCGGAAGATTGGTGGTTTCTTCCTATAGGTCTGTGAAACAGTGGTGTTCTGTTGGCATGGCTGGGTACCTGAAAGATTATGTGGAAGACAAACCGTGAATACATGCATTGTGATCCAGGGCAGAGAAGGAGAAGTTGAAACCCTGGATGTGGATCCTTGGTGAAGACATCCAAGAGAAAGTGTAATTTGGGAGAAGATTCCAAGGCATGGGGCGGAACTTTCCTGTCCTGCCTACCATGGGAATCATAGCCGGCAGGACACAGATTTTCCAGTCTTGGGGCAAATGTGGCTGAAAAATTACACCCATAGTCTTTGAGAATGGAGATTGGAAACCTTCATGTAGAAGACAAAGGGCCTTATTTTACCATCACATTGTGCCCATTTTCAGGTGCAAAAACTTGGTAAAATCAGGCATGAGGTGAGTAGCATGATCTACACCCAACTCTGTGCCAGTTCCCTCTTTACCAAGGCCCGAAGATGGCCGCGATCATTTGCATGCATCTAACTTGACTTAATGGGCTGCACGCCCAACCTCACTGGCATTTCCCCCTTTATCACCACATTTGCCCATACAGAAACAGCACAAAAAGACATGCTTCACAAAAGTCCATTTGAGCACTTCCATTAGTGAGGAGGTCAGTGCTGAGCATCCGACAGCTCTCTGCTTGAGATCAGTGGGGGCAGTGTCTGCTGCCACTCTGCCTGTGATCAGTGAGGAGAAAGGGGGTCTGCTACCATTCTGTCTGTGATTAGTGAGGAGAAAGGGGAAGGGGCCCACGATCAGTCTGGTTGGCGGAGGGGGTAGGAGGATAAGGGGGTCAGTAATGTTGTGGGGGTGGGGGGGGCAATGTCTGTGGGGCCAGGGGAAGGCATTATCCAGCCCAGGAGTGAAGTGACATGGAAGCCGCATTCTATCTTTTTCTCTGTGCATGCACAGTCGGAGACACCGATCGGAGCTGCCCATAGGTTTCTACAGTGCAATGTTTTCAGGCAGAGTGTGTATGGATGCACCTGAGAACTGGTCTAAAAATCAGGTCTGAAACACTCCCAGTTTCAATCCACCCAACACTTAGAATCAAAATAATTACCTCACAGCATCTGGGGGGGAATTAATGAGAAATCCATAGAAGTTGTTTTGAGTGGCAACTGTCACTTGGTTTCAGACCAAGTGGTGTGTCTGACCATCGTTCACCTATCTGTTCACAAGGACTGTGTACTTACCAGACCTCGGGCTCCTTGTGCATGAGTCGCAAAAACCCAGCCTGCAGGTGCAGCAGGTGGTCAGGAAGGCGAATGGGATGCTGGCCTTCATAGCGAGGGGGATTGAATATAAAAGTAGGGAGGTCTTGCTGCGGCTGTATAGGGCATTGGTGAGGCCGCAGCTGGAGTACTGTGTGCAGTTTTGGTCGCCGCACTTACGCAAGGATATTTTGGCCTTGGAGGGAGTGCAGAGGAGGTTTACTAGGCTGATACCGGAGTTGAGGGGCTTGAGCTATGAGGAGAGGCTGAATAAATTAGGCTTGTACTCGTTACAGTTTAGAAGAATGAGGGGAGATCTCATTGAGACATATAAGATGATGAATGGGATGGATAGGATAGAGGTGGAGAGACTCTTCCCGCTCAGAAAGGACAGTAGGACTAGGGGGCACAGCCTCAAGATAAAAGGGGGGCGGTTTAGAACGGAGTTGAGAAGGAACTTCTTCACTCAAAGGGTGGTGAATCTCTGGAATTCTCTGCCCGTTGAAGTGGTGGAGGCTGCCTCGCTAAATATTTTTAAGACGCGGGTTGATGGGTTTTTGATAAGCGAGGGGATTAAGGGTTATGGGGAGAGGGCGGGAATGTGGAACTGAGCCACGACAGATCAGCCATGATCTTATTGAATGGCGGGGCAGGCTCGAAGGGCTAGATGGCCTACTCCTGCTCCTATTTCTTATGTTCTTATGTTCTTATTAGAGTTTAAGATAGATTTTGTGTCTTGTATTATCCTTACAGATCTGTATGTATCTGTAAAGGGTGGAACGATGGAGTACTGTATTATAGTTAATCTTTCCTTGTTTAATAAATGTTTTATTCTTTTGTTAATTGTTCATCAGCTGGCTCCTGTGACTCTGTTCAGTATCCTCCTCCCCCGTAACTAAACATAAAATGAAATAAAAAGAAATATCAAGTCAGCTTCCACTCTGGGGTTTTAATTGTCCAGTAGTTACATTAGCTGAGACCATTACAATTCCAGTATCCAGACCATTATAGTTCCAGTATCCAGAGAATTCCTAAAGTAGGAGCAGTGGAGAAAGCATACATCTCACAGCCACTTAAGGGGGAAAAGTGGTGGCCCAAAGCCAGCATTATGGATCAGCACCTTGGTTAAATGCCACTCTAACCTGCTTACTCTTTCTAAGGAACAGAAAGTTGTTTGACTCATGAGGTACAATTAGAATAACTTGAGCCATGTGTTTACATTGACTTAAGCTGCCTGTTTAGTGTGACCTGAGCTATCTGTTTAGTTTTACTTGAACCGTAGTGATAATGGAAGTCTAAAATGTTCTGAGTGTTTTCACTCTGTCCACAGGAAATGTAAACCATGTCCTTTGATTTTTAAACTTGATTATGAACTTGAAAAATGTCTGAATTACTGTCAGGGGGCTCCTTTATGAATCACAGTTATATTAAAATGTTGATGATCTAATAACTACTTGATGTAGAACTTCAGAGCTATTCTAGTTCTTGAGATATATGTAGATCAACTGATTTTTGTAAGTGACTTGGCTGAGAATCATGTTTAAAAATTCAAGTAGTTACAAAATGATATCATTGCCCTTTGTTTATGTGAAGACCCTGGTGTTACAATACTTCAGCAGCAACTGAAAATACTGAGTTTCTTCATAAAACTTGCTAGAAAAAGAGAGAAATGCTCCATAGCTAGGCTTAATAATATTCACAATTGGAGTAGGCCTCATTCAGGGCCTGAACTGATGCTGTTCATAGCCAGCCAACAGATGGCGCCTCTTCATGCATTCCTACTGTTCCTCTCCTTTGATAGCGTGACTCCTCTTATTTATTTATTAATGTCACAAGTAGGCTTGCATTCATACTGCAATGAAGTTTACTGTGAAAATCTCCTACTCGCCACACTTCTGTTTGGGCACACGGAGGAACAATTTAGCGTGGCCAAGGCACCTAACCAGCACATCTTTCCGACTCTGGAAGGAAACCAGAGTACCCGGAGGAAAGACACGCAGACATGGGGAGAAAGTGCAGATTCCATACAGACAGTGACCCAAGCCGGGAATCGAACTTGGGTCCCCGGCATTGTGAGGCAGCAGTGCTAACCACTATGCCAACGTGCCCCCACCCCCTTTCGTATTGATTTTTTCACCACATTCTACTTTAGTTCCCTAGGAACTAAAATAAAATCAAAAAGCAAAAAAGTTTTCAAAAGATTGTGCATATTCCTGAAAACTGTGGACACACACAACTTCCTAACAGCATTGTGGTGGTATTTACACCACGTGGATTGCAGCAATTCAAGAAAGCTGCTCACTACCATCTTCTAAAAGGCAATTAGGGATGGGCACCAAATGCAGCAGTGCCCACATCCCATGAATGAATTAAAAAAAAACATGCATATGCTACAATGTAACACGCACAAATTTTTTTTCTCCTGCAAAACTTGAATAGCTATTCTAAGTTTTCATTTCACCACTGTATGCGATGTGGGGGAGAAAGCCAGTTATAAAAAAGTTCAAATTAAAATTTTTGTTTATATTTGGAAACATAAAAACTAGAAGCAGGCGGGAGTAGGCCATTCAGCCCTTTAGGCCATTCATTTTGACCACGGCTGATTGGCAAATTCAATATCCTGATCTTCCTTTCCCACATATCCCTTGATCCCTTCAGCCCCAAGAACTCTATCCAATTTCTTCTTGAAATCAGACAACATTTTGGCCTCAACTACCTTCTGTGGTAGTAAGTTCCACGCATTCACCACCCTCTGGGTGAAGAAATTTCTCCTTTCCTCTGTCCTAAAAGGTTTACCCCTTATCCTCAAACAGTGACCTGTTGAGGGATATTTTGGAAAAATTGACCTCAGAGGGAGTGGCAATATGGATTTACCAGAATTATACTGTTACACAGAGATTAAATAAAAAGAATAGATTGTGTGAACTGGGCTTGTATTTCTGTGAGTACAAAAGATGAAGGATTGATCTATTTGAGATATTTAAAATAATTAAAGGAGCTAATGGGCTGGGTGGAGAGAAACAATTTTCCAGAGTGGGAGAGTTCAGAACAAGTGGGCACAAGCTTAAAATTTGAGTTTGGCTGTTTAGAGGCAATGTACAAAGGGTAGTGGAAATCTGGAATTCCCTCCCTGCAAATGTTGTTGAAGCTATGTGAATTGGACACTTCAGAACTATGATTGTTAGACTTAGGCAAGATCATTAAGGGATTTGGAACTAAGGAATGTATATGGCGTTAAGATATAAATTCACCATCATCTAACTGAATGGTGGAACAGACTTGATGGGCTGAATGGTTCACTCTATCCCTTCTGTGTTTTCTGCCTTGGAGATTTGCAGAGATGACACACCTTTCCATGTTTAAATAGGAGCCTTATTTGTAGTGCTTTTAAAATGCCTGCACTTTCACAATTTCAGTAATTTGCTTCAGTTTAGTTTCTGTTCCTCTAATCCCCTGTGTGGGGTAGATCTATTTTTTTTTTAATTCATTCATGGGACATTGGCAGCATTGACTAACAGTGACATGGTGGCACAGTGGCTAGCACTGCTGCCTCACAGCGTCAGGGACCAGGGTTCGACTCCTAGCTTGGGTCACTGTCCGTGTGGAGTTTGCACATTCTCCCAGTGTCTGCTTGGGTTTCCTCCGGGTGCTCCGGTTTCCTCCCGCAGTCTAAAGATGTGTAGGTTAGCTGGCATGCTAAGCTTCCCTTTGGTGTCAGGGGGACTAGCTAGGGAAAATGAATGAGTTTATGGGGATAGGGTCTGGATGGGATTATGGTCGATGTAAAACTCAATGGACCAAATGGCTTCCTTCTGCATTGCAGGATTCCATGAAATCAAATCAAATCAAATATATAACTAGCATTTATTGCCAATCACTAATGTTCTTGGAGGGCAGTTGAGAGTCACCCACATTGCTCTGGCTCTGGTGTCAATGTAGGCCAGACCAGGTAGGGATGGCAGATTTCCTTCCCAAAAGGACATGAGTGAAGCGGATTTTTTTTTCCAACAATCAACAATGATTTCATGGTCATCAGTAGATTCTTAATTCCAGATATTTTGTAGTGAACTGAAATTCTGCTGTGATGGGATTCAAACCCAGATCCCCAGAACATTAGCTGAGTTTTTGGATTAATAGTCTAATGATAATACCACTAGGCTATATCCTCCCCATGTGTGGAGGGGGCATGAATAGATTTTTCAAATGATTTCCCCTCTGACTTACTAGCTCTCAAACTATCCTTGGTTCTCTGAAGTTGAATTTTTTTGATGCTACCATTGGATGGTGGGTTGTATTGCGATGTCAGATAATGATGAATTTTGCCATTTGTGAATTGACTGGAAGAAACTGCAGTCCATTGTCCATAATTATAGTCATGATGTGGAGATGTCGGCGTTGGACTGGGGTAAACACAGTAACAAGTCTCACAACACCAGGTTAAGACTTGATTACCTGTAAAGACTAGCATTCCAATTGTTATTTTGTAAATTGAGTTTGTATCTTTATATGCCCTGTTTGTAAACAGAACTCCCACTTGCCTGATGAAGGGACAATGCCCCGAAAGCGAGTGGCTTTTGCCACCAAATAAACCTGTTGGACTTTAACCTGGTGTTGTGAGACTTCTTACATAATTATAGTCTCCAACAAACCCCTTTTTGTAAACAAATGGCCTAGAATGTCAATGAGAAGGATGGTGGTTATGGAATTTGTTGTAGCATTGAGGCTATTTGCTATGTGGATCATCAATGAACAATAAATAAAAATATTAATTGCTAGGGACTGCTTGCAATTCTCCAAAAATATCTACTTGGAATTGTTGCCTTATCTTTGTTAGCAAAAGGGGTCAGTTGCAGAGATAAGAGACATAGTTTAACAGATTTTCAGTGTGCTTTCTAATTAACTTTTCTATGTGGGGATCTATTACTGGAAGTGAGACTGCTTCACAGGATTGTTGTTCCACCTTAATAGCTGGATGTCCTTTGTGGGTAGGATGGATTCCACGTTATGTGCTTTTGGAAAAATTGCTTACGCTCTGTGAGTGACATGGTAGCACAGTGGTCAGCACTGCTGCTTCACAGTGCCAAAGACCCAGGTTTGATCTCTGGCTTGGGGTCACTGTCTGTGTGAAGCTTGCACATTCTCCCTGTGTCTGCGTGGGTTTCCTCCAGGTGCTCCAGTTTCCTCCCACATTCGGAAAGATGTGCTGGTTAGGTACATTGACCCAAACAGGCGCTGCACTGTGGTGACTAGGGGAATTTCACAGTAGCTTCATTGCAGTGTTAATGTAAGTCTTACTTGTGACAAATAAATAAATAAACTTTTTAGTTGTCATCAAACAATGCAAATGCATTGTGTCATTCTTTAGTACACAATCAGTTCTCCCCCTGTTTTGCCAGGTCTCCTGGCTTTTAGGTATTGGCTTGCATTCTGCAGTTGGTTGCTGATTTTGTCTTCAACTCCTTGTGTAGAGTAGGATTCACGGTGGTGTGTGAAATCACTGTGACCACTTAGTCTTTAATATCACAAATGTTCATGATCATTCGAGCTGTCTGTGATAGTAATATGTTCAACACCTACTTGGTTGCATGAACCTGTGAAGTTTGTACTGATGAAGATGCTCTGACCATCTGTAGATATGTACAAGTCAATGAACATGGCTAACAATGTAGTTAGTGCTTGGGAATCAGCACAAAGTGATCTCTAACATAGAGAGGTACATTTACCAATATTCATAAGCTATGGAGTGGTGTTTAAAGTTGATTTACTTTTAAAGTTTATTTATTAAGGTCACAAGGAAGCTTACATTAACACTGCAATGAAGTTACGTATTGTGAAAATCCCCTATCGCCACATTCCGGCACCCATTCTGATAGACTGAGGGAGAATTTAGCATGGTCAATCCACCTAACCAGCACATCTTTTGGACTGTGGGAGGAAACCAGAGCATCGAGACAGACATGGGGAGAACATGCAGACTCTGCCCAGAGAGTTACCCAAACCGGGAATTGAACCCAAGTCCCAGGCACTGTGGGGCAGCAGTGCTAACCATTGTGCCACCATGTGATGGTTACCATTAGGGGAGATTTCTGAAAAGACTTAATGGCTGGAATCATAGCTGGGTGAATGGATGAGTTTTGATACAGTAGAACCATTGCTAGATCAGTTGCTTCCTCAAGTCTTTGCATTAAATAGCGTCTCCAGCTCATTGACTGATTCTGGAATGCCTTGATTATAAGATTCTTTCTTGCATTCCAATTACTTCATGGCTTAGCCGTTCCAGATTTATACAAACTCCTAATCCAACAACATTTATATTGCCATAAATGTAGTAAGTCATCTTGCGACACTTCACAGGAGAGATAAAGAGATATTAGGTTATCCCAAACTTGGACAATGACATAGGTTTTATAAAGTGTCTTGAAGAAGAAGAGGGAAATGGAGAAACCGGAAGATTGAGGGAGGGGATTCTAGATCTTAGGGCTTACGTGGCTGAATGCATGGCCTACAAAGGTACAACAATTGAAATAGGGCATGCTGAAGAGGCTGGAATATGGAGAGCACAGATTTCTTAGAGGGTTGCTGGTCTGGAGGGAGGTTGCAGAGATAGAGATGGATGAGGCCTTGGAGGGGGTTGAATACAAGGATGAGAATTTTAAAATCAGAGTATTACTTAAGTGAGAGTCGGTGCATGTGAGAGAGCACAGGGCTAATGGGCAAATGGGACTGGGTGCGATACTTAAGATACAGTTGGAGGTGAGGATCCTGTTGAGGCAGAGTAAAGAGTGGCTAACTCTATATGAGTAAAAAAGGGGGCGGGATTTTATGACCTCGCTTGTCCCAAAACCATAAAATCCCTCCTGATGCCAACGGACTTTCCCATGCTCTGCCCCTCTCTGTTCTGCGTGGCAGGACAGGCCGGTAAATTTCTGACCAGGAAGTCTTTAGGGCAATATCTTACAACATTATCCCTTCTTCATGAATGGATATTCAAAACCACGCTAAACAAAAATTTTGTGCGGCTAAGATGAAGTCTATTGCTAGTGGACTACAAACAATTAAACCACTGCCAAATCCAGCCAAAATAATCGAGGGATAGGGTGAAAAAAAATAAATTGGGGGGAGACTCATATAGAGCATAAGCACCGACTTGAACCTGTGGGGGCCAAAAAGCTTGTTTCAGTTTTGTAAATTCTACATAGCCATCCGTGATTAGTGGTATTATTGTTCAGAGAATTAAATACTAAAAAGACCAGGAGGAGCATTTGTTCTCTGGTGTGCAAATCTTGTTTTCATCAAGGCAGAGTTACTAGTATTGTGAAATGGAACATTTTTGACATCAAGCACACAATCTTGGCACTAAACACGCCAGCATTAGCTGTTGCACAGTTATGTGCAGAACAAAGTGGCCTTTGCTCTGCCACAACAATATTCTTTACATCCAACATCAACATAGCAGGTTCTGCAGTACCAGTGGAACTTTCCTATAGCAAGGGGTGGCACAGTGGTGAACACTGCTGCCTCACGGTGCCAGGGATCTGGGGTCAATTCTGGTCTCAGGTCACTGTCTGTGTGGAGTTTGCACATTCTCCCCGTGTCTGTGTGAGTTTCCTCCATGTGCTCCAGTTTCCACCCACAGTCCAAAGATTTGCAGGTCAGGTTGATTGCTCATGCTAAATTGACTCTAGTGTCAGGGGAATTAGCAGGGTAAATATATGAGGTTACGGGGATGGGGCCTGCGTGCGGTTGTTGTTGGTGCAGGCTCATTGGGCCTAATGGCCTCCTTCTGCATAGTAGGGATTCTATGATTCTAAATTTAGGGTCCCTCTTAAATGTCTCTTGGGTGCAGTGTTGCTGGTTGCTCCAGTAAGCTGTCTGAGTGTCTTTTATTAGCAATGTATCTGTCCTGCCTAAATAGTTCAGCTGCTTAATCTAACAAGCAGGAAATGAATGTGCAGAATAGTGAGCATGTATCACTTAGTTAATTCATCACACTTCACTGTTTAAACAATGATAATCCATGCCTATTGAGAACTGACTTAGTTTTATTTAGTACGCCAATTTCTCGCGATACCTTGTTATTACAAAACCTGATCTTCTACATTTATACTTTTCAGTCCTGTCTAAGACCTGGGGTGGAATCGTCCCAACATTTGTCAGTGTCAATTTCAGTGAGAAAACAGGGGTGTAGCTCTCCAGCAGCACAGCTGAGTTTTCTCTTCAGATTCCCAGGCACTCTGTGCATCAAGAATCTGGGGGCATGGTTTGGCAAGGTGGGACAGGGCCTGATAGAGCCAGCATGACTGGCTCCACAGAGATCGGAGTTTAAAGGGTGCCCCAATCTGTGCAAAAAATAAACTCCCATTCTCGTATGGACATAGAGGACACCCCCACAAAGATTGGGGTGACCCCCCCACCACTATACAAGCATTAGAGTGACACCCACCTCCAAAGGCATCAAGGCACTCCACCGTCCCCCTGAAGGCATCAGATCATTTCTCCACAACCCCCCCAAAGGCATTAGCAGCCCCCCCATCCCCCAAAGCATTGGCACACCCCACCCCCACTAACATGGCGGCATGCCCCTAATACACATAAGGGAAACCCAACACTGTGGGGCTCTCCAGAGAGCCTGCCCCTAGCAGTGACACCCTGGCACTGCCAGGTCAGCACTGCCCCAAGAGGCAGTCCCCTCACCAGCCGGGAGCTATGTCTACCTGGGGCGCAGTCTTCATGACTGGTTTTTGTTTTTGAAAACCAGTTGTGATCCTTGGTGGCGTGGAGCCATGCTGCTGGGTGGGAGGATAGGTTGAGGGAGGAAGTAGCAGCGTCAAGCCCACTAATGAGATGATAATGTATGCTAATATATGCAACTCAGGCTCACACTCTTGCCTCACATCATCAGGCGGGGTGGGGAATATCCTGAACTCAAAGCTTGTGACACAAATCCCATTTCCAATCTCTTGTGAGCTTTAGCAGTGATTACGGGGTTTGTGTCCATTTCTACTACGACCACTAAATCACTGCCCTGGGGTCTTTAATTTAAAACCTGAATACATCCTATGAGGGGTTTTCTTTCCTTCCCTATGAATTCCGTCCTCAGAAAGGAAGGGTATCTGTGATATCTTCCTGTGCAGACCTGCCATTCAAACTCACCAGTTCTTCTCACAGGACTATATTATCCATAGGCACCTCGTGCTGGGTCCACGTGAATAAAAGCAGTCTGACTGAAATGGTGTTAATGTTACTTGGCATTCAGTAAAGTGATGGTGAGTTGGTTAATTACTATGGTTAGATTAGCTAATGGGTCTCGAGTTAAAGCAGTAGATCCCAGCTGGAGATTCCCTACAGACCAGGCAGCATCTGTGGAGAGAAAAACAAAGCTAACATTTCAGGCCTGTGTTGTTGTTCCACGTTAATTGAAATCGGTTGTGAATTGCCACATTCTCTAAATTCATCTGGATTTAATACACATTCTCCAATGCCTACAGCCTTTGTTTATGAACTCATGCAAAATTACTTTGTTTTAAAGCACAACCTGAAGCTCAACTCCATCCCCAAACCTGTATTTTTTGCTAGATTCATTTTTGGGATAGCTGGCATTGTTGTTCATGTTGCTCTGAGAAGATTATTATACCTATTCCATAACACCAAAATACCATGAGATATAGGAGCAGAATTAGAAACATAGAACATGGAAAAACTACAGCACAAACAGGCCCTTCGGCCTGCAAGTTGCGCCGAACATGTCCCTACCTACTAGGCTTACCTATAACTCTCCATCTTACTAAGTTCCATGTGCTTATCTAAAAGTCTCTTAAAAGATCCTATCAAATCCGCCTCCACCACTACTGCCGGCAGCCGATTCCACCCACCCACCACCCTCTGAGTGAAAAACTTACCCCTGACATCTCCTCTATACCTACTCCCCAGCACCCTAAACCTGTGTCCTCTTGTGGCAACCATTTCAGCTCTGGGAAAAAGCCTCTAAGAATCCACTCGAGCAATACCTCTCATCATTTTATACACCTCTATCAGGTCACCCCTCATCCTTTGTCTCTCCAAAGAGAAAAGGCCAAGCTCTCTCAACTGATCCTCATAAGGCGTGCCACCCAATCCAGGCAACATCCTTGTAAATCTCCTCTGCACCCTTTCTATGGCTTCCATATCCTTTCTGTAAAGAGGCAACCAGAACTGAGCACAGTACTCCAATTGGGGTCTGACCAGAGTCTTATACAGCTGCAGCATTATCTCTCAACTCCTAAACTCAATTCCGTGATTGATGAATGCCAGTACACCATACACCTTCTTGATCACAGCCTCTACCAGTGAAGCCACTTTGAGCGTCCTATGAAGCCGGACCCCAAGATCCTTCTGATCTTCTACACTGCCAGGAGTCTTACCCTTAGTATTATAATCTGTCATCATATTTGACCTGCCAAAATGAATCACCACACACTTATCTGGGTTGAACTCCATCTGCCACTTCTCTACCCAGTCTTGCATCCTATCAATGTCTCACTGCAACTTCTGACATCCTTCCACACTATCCAAAACACCTCCAGCCTTTGTGTCATCAGCAAACTTGCCAACCCATCCCTCCACTTCCTCATCCAGGTCATTTATAAAAATCACAAAGAGCAAGGGTCCCAGAACAGATCCCTGGGGCACTCCACTGGTGACCAACCTCCGTGCAGAAAAAGACCCACCTACAACCACTCTTTGCCTTCTGTGGGCAAGCCAGTTTTGAATCCACAAAGCAATGTGCCCTTGGATCCCATGCCCCCTCACTTTCTCAACAAGTCTTGCATGGGGCACCTTATCGAATGCCTTGCTGAAGTCCATATAAACCACATCTACTGCTCTTTCTTCATCAATGTGTTTAGACACATCCTCAAAAAATTCAATCAGGCTCGTAAGGCATGATCTGCCTTTGACAAAGCCGTGCTGACTATTCTTGATCATACTATACCTCTCCAAATGTTCATAAATCCTACCTCTCAGGACCTTCTCCATCAACTTACCAACCACTGAGGTTAGAGTCACTGGTCTATAATTCCCTGGGCTATTTCTTCTCCCTTTCCTGAATAAAGGAACCACATCCGCAATCCTCCAATACTCCAGAACCACTTCCGTCTCCACTGATGACGCAAAGATCATCACCAGAGGCTCAGCAATCTCTTCCCTCGCCTCCCAAATTAGGTCTTTTGAAATAGTCCATCGAATCTGCTCTGCCATTCAATTATGGCTGATAAGTATTTCAAATTTCCCGCCTTTTCTGCATAACCTTTAATCCCCTTTTTCAATCAAGAACCGATCTATCTCTGTCTTAAACATACTCAATGACCTGACATTCATAGCTTTCTTTGGCAATGAATTCCTTAGCTTCACCATCCTCTAGCTGAAGAAATTCCTCCCTATCTCGGTTCTACTAATATCCAGATCTTTCAGCATTCTGTAAATTTCAATCAGATCCCATCCTCATCCTTTGAAACTCCATTGAACTGCAGTCATGTAGACTTTTCGCACTGGTTTGATCTCACTGAGTGGCTTGCTTGGCTACTTGTGAAGAGGAGTGAAGGGGAGTGAAGAGACAACCACATGAATATGGGACGGGTGATGGATACAGCGGCCTTTATTCGCCAAAGGGTACTAATGCCCCAATTAGTTGTATCACAAATCCTGATTCATGAGATTTTCCTTTTCCCCTCTTCTGGCTTCTTTTCAGGTGACTGCATTGGCAGCGTAAAGCATCTTGTCTACGCATTCTGGTAGAGGGCGTACCCAACAAATTTTAACCCAACCCTCAATGTCTTGGCTCTCACTCGCTTGGAACTCCACCAAGTGAGTGACATTTTTAAATTTAAGCTGGAGGCCAAGGGTCATATTTTCTACGAAAGGGTGAACTATAATTCAAATAAGACCGTGATTGCCCAAGCAGCAGAGTTACTGAGGTCCTTCCACGAGGGTGAAGCAGATTGACAGCTGGTGGAAGGAGAAAGATATCCTTCACTTAACTGGAAACATTTCTTCTGCGGGACCAGGACCATCAGGTGAACTGCTGCAGATACCACAAAGAAAATGCTAGCTTCCCATTCCCTCAAATACCCCTCCCTCCATCCCTCCTATGAGACCTTTTCAAATCTACCCCCTTCCACCTGGAAGACAGCCAGTGAGTGCCTGTGGGCCTTCTGATCAGTAATCTCTAAACTGTCTGTGCTTTATATGCTCTGTCTGAGGCCAGAACTCTCCATTCACCCGACGAAGGGACTAACCCGAAAGCTTGTGAGTTTACTATCAAATAAAGCGGTTGGACTAAAACCTGGTGTTGTCAGACTTTTTACTGTGTTTACCCCAGTCCAACGCCGGCATATCCACATCAGGCCTTCTGATCTCCCAGTGCTCTGTATCCACCTCCTGACCAGAGTGGGTGAGATGTGTGACTGCTGGCATTTAACATGGCCTGGTATAAAAACATGTTACTTGAAATTTAGGCCAGCAAGTGTGTTTTGCACTTGCCCCACCTGTTTTTCTTTTGCTCAGAAACCTGACTAGGGTTAACCCCCTCTCTGCATGGGAACTCGCAGTCTGCCAGTTTTCTATTCATGAATATTAAACAGATGATAATGCGTAGACCAGGTCTGAACAATTTTGCAGTCTGTGCTTCTGGCATATCAATAATACTGTACCAAGACTTTTGACTTTATACTGAGTCAGGTGGGCAGTTTTATGTTGTGGCCCCTTATCTACGAGGCAGTTGGCTGAGGCCCCATATGGTTCTTGAGTTGATTCAGCCTGTCAATATTGAGAACTTAGATCTGGTGCTTTTACCATCACATTTCAAGTGTTCTATTTCAATTTCTCTATTGCACTTCCAAAAAGTGAAGGAAACTAAGGAAAATTCAAGGCTATCAAAACACTCAACAAGTTGGATAACCTTTAGTTTCTTACTTGACCTTTGCATCAGATCATGCATGATCTACTGAACCACAAAGCTATTTTCTGATGTTAATCAACACTGTTTTGCTCTGGCAGCAGAATGTATTACCTTCTAAATGACATGTTTTAATGCTGCTGTCCTTAAAGCAAAACATGTCAGCCACCATCTTCTGAGCTACTCCATTGGGGGTCCATTACTTCATTAGTGTTCGGATGTGTGAATGCCACACTCCACAGATCACACTTTAATTATTCATCCAAATATTAGTGTTTCGATTAAGGGAAAAAATTAGAAAGAAAGCCATCACTCCTTATTAGTTTCTTCTGACTTCCTGAGAATCAATAGAATGTTGGGTAAAATCTTATCAAAAAATGGCAAGAATTCTGGCGAGAAAAATGGTGGGTGCAATTTTACGACTTTGTCCTGCCTGTCGATCAGTGTGGCGAGGTGGTAAGACTGCATGCAAAGCCAAAAGATTTTAGCTGCATGCAATCTTACCAGACCTGTTTTGTCAGTGAGATTAAATATTAAGCAATATGATATTTAATTAGTGTTTATTAGTAAATTGAAGTATATTTCAGAGTACATAGTCAATGCACACAATTCTATCGGCATCCAGTAATTCTACAAAATAAGTTATATGCCTAATTAGATCTGCAGCAATGAGTACCTCATTCTTCATTTAAAGGGAATAAGTAAAAGCCTAATTTTAGTTGCAGAACAGTATTAAGATCTTTATAAAAATGGTTTAAATTGTCAGGTGTAAAATGGACATTGTTATCACTGGAACATGATTACCATTTTTTAAATGGATAATAATGTCATTCATGATGACTGGAATCTTACCACTGTTTACGCCAGTAGAATTTTCCCCTCCTGCCGCAGTGAACTGAGATTTAGCTGACCGCCAAATTCTCCAACCTCGCGGCAGCAGGAGCGTGGCGTGAACAGGTGGTAAGATTGTGCCACAAGATGGTGCCAGTATCTTCAAAGAATGTCACTGAATTGTTTGACTGTCACAGTAATGAGGCAGGCAGAAGGATCTCCTGTCTTACTTCCCTATCAGTCACTGTGAAAGGGGTCACATCTCCTGCCACCCCTTTCTCCTAAATTATCAAAATGTTCTTGATACTGATGCTTGCAGCATTATTACCAGTAGAGTTCAGGAGAAAATTTTATCTGATTTAAATCGCACAACTAAATTCAACAAGCAAATTGGTGGGAAAGAGCAAAGGACTGCAGAATAGGGGGAAGTCCTTGGTTCATAGATTCTGCTCTGGGGGTGATGATTAATGCAGTGAGAGCACAAAGGCAAGCTTATGATTTTAGTTTATCACAAAACCAGTCATGTCAACCAGAGTAGACCCTGAAGTTGGAAGTGTTAACATTGTGAAAGAAGAACATAGAACACTACAGCACAAACAGGCCCTTCAGGCCATAAGTTGTGCTGATCATATCCCTACCTACCAGGTCTATCTATAACCCTCAATCCCATTAAATCCCATGTACTCATCCAGAAGTCTCTTAAAAGACCCCAATGTGTTCGCCTCCACCACCACCAACGGCAGCTGATTCCACTCACCCACCACCCTCTGAGTGAAAAACTTACCCCTGACATCTAAGTACTCTGTACATTTATCTGCTTGTAAATAATCTGTTATGATTCATTATACTAACTGGTGATCCTTGCAATCAGTAGACTTGCGAAGAGTCCTGCTGAGTGCAAGATGAAAAGCTTCGATGGTTTTGGCAATATTCAAGCTTTGTGCTACCAAATGACTAATGTTAAGTTTTTGACTTTCCTGGTTTCATTTAAATTTTAAAGAAAACTAACAAGCAAATACAGAATGGTTCCTCAAAACACAAGCCATTGGCAATGATCCGTCTTCTTTTGCTTACTCGATTCTGATTGGTCGACAAAGACATTATCAGCAGCACATGACCAGGGCATTGTGACTCCTTTGACATCGGTAGACAAAATATAATTGCTGTCTGATTTAGTACAGCTGGAACTCTTTGTGGAGCTGCAATCTGTTTTACCACATCATTCTAATATAAAAAATACCTTCACTCGGCAAAGTCAGCTTCAGCAGAGAATGGAAAGTATGGAAATTGATTTTGGGACAAGCTGCCAAACCTGATTTAAATTGAGGAGATGAAGTGAAGGGCCCATCGTTCACAGTACCAGCAAGTCTGAGAAGAATCAAAGAGAACTTGAAGTGAATTAAGAATTAAAGTGCTACTTTAAGCTGGGATTGGACTGCTGACATTGATTATAGGTGAAAGGAAACACTTCCACACTTTTGAGTTCTTGGGTTAAAATTGGAGGTTGTGCCTCAATGTCAACACAGAGTCCTTGAAACTCAAAAATGAATCAAATTTCTAAGCCTGAGGATTATTTTGAAACTTTATTTTAATATCTTTTGAATTGTTTGGAACCATTCATGAGGTTATTTGGTAGTACAAAGCTTGAGTATTGCTGAAATAAAAAGACATGTCAAAGCTTTTCATCATGCTCTCATCAGGACGCTTCACAAGACTAGTAATTGCAATGATTGGTGATCGCCAGTTAGTGTAACGAACCATAACAGTTTATTTACATGCAGATAAATGTACCGAGTACTTTCACGATGTTAACACTTCCAGCTCCAGGGTCTACTCTGGTTGACATGACTTGTTTTATAATAAATTAAAATAATCAACTTGCTTTTGTGCTCTCATGGCATTAATCATCACCTCCAGAGAGGAATCTGAGAACCAGGCAAAGCCTCTCCAAGTCTTCCCGCTGTTCTGCAACCTTTTGCCCTTTCTCGCCAGTTTGCTTGCTGAAGACATTGGTGCCATTGTGAATCTCGATGGAGTCCCTTTAAATGGAGATCTTTCATTATTTCATCATCTGGGTCATTCTGGCCACCCTCACAGATTGGTCAGAGAATCCAATGGTGGATGAACAACCACAAGACACACAAATTAGCTACTTAGATTCCTGGCAGGGACAACATTTACAAAATTCATCTGTAGTCTCCAACTTTGCATAGGCAAGACCCAAAGTTTGAATTCATGTCTTTAACAAAGGACAGCTTACATTTCCGTTCAACGTATTATTCAAACTAAGGGATACAGAACTAAAATAAATGAATGGGATTAGGACACACCAGTCATAATTAAACTGAATGGCAGGACAGTCTCCTGAGTACTGGATAGCTTATTCTCATTTCTTTATTCAGTACCTTTTCAAAACAAATTGATTTGAAAGCAAGGACTGTATTGACCTCTGACTAGAAACTGCCCCTAAACAGCTTTGCTGACTGATAGGTTTGATTTTTTTATTCATTCGTGGAACATGGGCAAGACTGGCTGACTAGCATTTATTGCTCATCTCTAGTTCAAGGGTAACTAGAACACAATAGCTTGTTCACCAATTGAGACGGCAGTTGAAAGTCAACCATATTGCTGGACTCTGGAGTCACATGTAGGCCAGACCAAGGAAGGACAACAGATTTCCTTCCCTGAAGGACATCAGTCATCACTCTCAAGTCTGCCAGTGTCTCTTGTTTGTTGCAATATTTCAGGCAAATTCACACTGTGAACCACTAATGTGAATGTGAACCAGATAGGGTTTTTCCTGACAATCGACGATGGTGTCATGGTTATCGATTCTTAATTCCAGATATTCTTATTGAATTCAACCCTGTCTCCATGGCAAGATTTGAATCCAAGTTCCTAGAACTGAGTTTCTGGATTAATAGTCTAGCGATAATACCACAAAGCCATAGCTTCCCCTTTGTATCATAGATACAACCAAATGAATATCAAACCTGACCTGTGAGTAATAAATAGGGATTCGGTTTGATTAGATTGGCCCTAACAATCCTGTCATTCCCTGAAGTAAATATGTTGCTAGGAAGGGTTAAAACCAGAGCTCACTTATTCTTCAGTGTCTTTAGAAGATATTTCTGAATGTCTATGGGTTATCATATTAATAACATGGTTTTTGTAGCGTTAAACAAAATAAAAATCACTGGACAAGTTCCTTAAGCAGAAATGGTTGAATAATTCAAAACATCTGATGTCATTGGGCTATTTATGAAATTGGAAGGCTCAATGCTGAAGTTAGTCTAGAATACAACTGACATCATCCTCTGCTGGCCATTTCAAATACATGTTTCCACAGTTAAGTCTGTTCCCTTTAAATCTGGCCACTGAATTGGCTGGCACAGTGTGTACTGCAGTTGTTTGTTGTACTGGATTGTTAATTCATCTGGCTCCACATGCAGAGGACTTCATCTCACCATTGGTTTAATCCATCCTTTCCCTTTCCAGGAGCTGTGAGGCCTGCTCTGTCATTGCACCAGGCAGCCCAGCAAAAAGACATGGTTCAGACTGTCCCAGACTCAACGGCTCACATCAAAGTATGTCAGTAAGATACGTTTCTGTTGACTTATTACTTGTGAAAGAGAGTTGAGAGTGCAGGAGTTGTTATGGAGGCTTTCTTGTGCTGCTTAATTGTTTATATACTGTGTGTTGGCAGTAGGTTCCTGCAAAACATTGCAACACTAACGTGTGACAGTGAATATCTGCCAGTCCCACACCCACTCTTGTATCTTGCCTTTGGTTTACAAAGAGGAAGAAGGAAAGAAGGACTTTCACAGCCACAGGAGGTCCCAAAGTGCCTTATAACCAAATAAGTAATTGTGTAGTTACTGTTGTAATGTAGGAAACATGGCAGCCAATTTGTACACAGGGAACACCTACAAACAGCATCTTTGGCAGTGCAGCACTCCTTCTGCACTGCCAGGGTTGAATTTTGTATTCAAGTAGAATTTGAAGTCACAAATGTCTGATTCAGATGTGAGGCTGCTGCCAACTGAAGCAAGGCTGGTACCTAAAGAGTGCCATGAAGAAATGATAGTTGTTTATGTGTTTGAATGGTTTGACTGCATCACGCGCTGCGGAACCAAAGCCCTTGAATTTATAGAGTTCAGTTCGTGCGGCTAACTGGCTACAAAAGTTGTGCTGAGCACCCTTGTGCATGTATTTGTGGGACACGTTTAATGTGATATTCTGGTGGGGGAGCACATAAAAGAGGGTGGGTGACCACCACTTCCTGTCCACCCTCCAGTTCGCCCTTATAATACATGGCAGGGCAGGAGGATGGTGGTGAGGGGAGCAAAAATCTACAGCCATCACCCACCGTATTTAAATAGCTAATCAAAGGTTAATTATACTTAGCTCCAAGCCAAATGATTTTGACAATCTGCTGTCCATGCCTTAAAGCGTTTGGCATGGGCATTTGGGTGGGAACAGCCATCCCAATATTTTAAGGAAAGCCTACAAAGGACGGGAAGGAAGGGGTATACAATCATTGGGGGCTGCCCTTACCCCACAGCAACCCCACCCCCCCCAATCCCACCAAGCTTGACACCTCCATTCTTCATTTCTAGAGGGGTCAAATACAACAGCAGGGATGGACTGCTGAGGCTGTATAATGTTCTGGTCAGACCCCACTTGCTGGAGTATTGTGAGCAGTTTTGGGCCCCATACCTATGGAAGAATGAACTGGCCTTGGAGGGGGTCCAGAGGAGGTTCACAAGAATGATCCCAGGAGTGAAGGGTTTGTCACATGAGGAGTCGCTGGGGACTCTGGGTCTGCATTCAATGAAATTTAGAAGGATGAGGGGGGATCTAATTGAAACTTACAGAATACTGAGAGACTTACAACGAGTGGACATTGAGAGGACATTTCCACTAGTGGGAGAGACTAGAACTCGAGGGTGCAGCCTCTGAATGATGGGCACTTAAAACCGAGATGAGGAGGAATTTCTTCAGCCAGAGGGTGGTGAATCTGTAGAATTCATTGCCACAGAAAGCAATGGAGGCCAGGTCATTGAGTGCCTTTAAGACAGAGATAGATAGCTTCTTGATCAATAAAGAAATCAAGGATTGTGGGGAGAAGGCAGGAGAATGGGGATGAGAATCATATCAGTCATGATTGAATGGTGGAGTGGACTAGATGAGCCAAACGATCTAATTCTGCTCCTATATGTTATGATCTTATGGTAACCTCCCCATTCTTAAACCTGTACTCCCCATCACCCTGCCACTGAGAACACCCCACTGCCCACAACCCCACACCCACCACTTCTGTAGTTCCCTGAGCCTATTTACTTTTCTTCTCATAGTCAATTGACCAATTCAATTGGTTAGCAGCTTCAGAGGGCAGGACTTCCTCCCTATGCATAGCGGAAGTCCTGCACTTCCCATGTTTAGTCTGCCTGTAGCTCATTGTAGCTATGGGGAGATTCGTGTGGAGATGTTCAGCCCCACACTGACTTTACTGCCTGGGATTGGGGGAAGTGGGACAAGGGGTGAGCATCTGCCACCTGTATTATTCACTCCTTTGTGTAGTGCTGTATGTGCCTTTGTGAGTGTGTGTCTGTGTATCTGTGTCTCTGACTTCCTGTTGTGGATGTGCCGGCGTTGGACTGGGGTAAACACAGTAAAAAGTCTGACAACACCAGGTTTTAGTCCAACTGATTAATCCAATCGGTTGGACTAAAACCTGGTGTTGTCAGACTTTTCTCTGACTTCCAACAGTACTTTGCTTTTTCCTGCCTCTATGAATATGCCAGTGTCTGTTTGCATGTGTCTATGTCTGTGTATATCTACGTGTGCACCTGTGTTTGTTCCTGCGTGTATCTGAGTGTGTGTATGTGTGACTAATGAAATCAATCATAGCCGTGACGACGCCTCCTGGTGAGATTTGCTGCATATACTCCACAGATGAGGGAAGACCACTTGATAAGGCATCAGAAAGCTAAATAAAATTTCAGTGAAACAGTTTGGTAACAATGCTGTTAAACACTTGCTGATGTCTCCTTTTTGTTAATGAAACTATATAAATACAAACTGATGTTTCTGAGCTGCAAAATCCTCAAGTGAGAAGGGCAGAAAGCTGGGCACAAGAAATATGAAAGAAAAGAGTGGTGGATAACATACTTGCTGCCATATCAAAGATAGCCGTACTTTTCAGAGCAGGCTGTACCCATATCGTAGTTCAAAGCGCCTGCATTCTTCAAGTTTGGTATCAGCCACACAGAGGTACAAAGGAAAGATAAAAAAAATCCACAGAGAGAAGGGTAGAAAAGAAGCAAGGATCACTGTGCTCATTCCCCTGAATTTTCTAATTGTTTGTTTCAGCTTGTATTGTAGGGTGTTGGATACTCATTTGGTAGATCTCAATGAACTCTTCATAGTCTTAAGTAGATTAATTGTATGCATTTATTAACTATTAAGGGCTATGTTTTTTTTATTAGTGTCACAAGTAGGCTTACATGAACACTGCAATGCAGTTACTGTGAAAATCCCCTAGTCACCGCACTCCGGCGCGTGTTCGGGTATACTCAGGGAGAACTTAGCATGGCCAATGCACCTAACCAGCACATCTTCCGGACTCCAGGAGGAAATTGGAGGATCCGGAGGAAACCCATGCAGACACGGAGAGAACGTACAGACTCTGCGCGGATACTGACCCAAGTTGGGAATCAGAACCCGGGTCCTTGATGCTGTGAGGCAACAGTGCTAACCACTGTGCCCCCATGCCACTCCGAAAATATAATGCGTGCAGTAAAGGATTCAAATTAGGAGCTGCCTCCATGTTTGCTTGTGAACATGGCTCTAATCAAGACTGAGGTGCAGGGCATGTGTTCTCTTATGTCACTAAGCATTACTATACTCAGTCCCACATTAACTCTATTTGTGCCAGACCTCTATTGTACAGCTTTCAACCCTAGAAAATGGGTTTTTAATTATTACTCTTCAGAAGGCCATAACCAATGGAACTTTTTTATCATAGTGGATCTCTCTTCAGTTAATAGGCCCTAACAAGGCATTGGCAACCATGTTAATTTTGTTGTCAAGCCATGGATGTCTTTGATGGTGGCACATTCAACCATATTGCTAGGCTCTTTAGAAAGATCATTCTTTGTCTACCTCAATCACTTTTACCATCAAACTCCCCCATCAGCATCAGACTCGCTATATCATAATTTTTTTAAAAATCCTATGTTCAGGAAATTCCCACTCTCTTTTCTTAATAAGAACATAAGAAATAGGAGCAGGAGTAGGCCATCTAGCCCTTCGAGCCTGCCCCGCCATTCAATAAGATCATGGCTGATCTGTCGTGGCTCAGTTCCACTTTCCGGCCCTCTCCCCATAACCCTTAATCCCTCTCTTATCAAAAACCCATCAACCCGCTTCTTGAAAATATTTAGCGAGGCAGCCTCCACCACTTCAACGGGTAGAGAATTCCAGAGATTCACCACCCTTTGAGTGAAGAAGTTCCTCCTCAACTCCGTTCTAAAACGCCCCCCCCTTTATCTTGAGGCTGTGCCCCCTAGTCCTACTGTCCTTTCTGAGTGGGAAGAGTCTCTCCACCTCTATCCTATCCATCCCATTCATCATCTTATACGTCTCAATGAGATCTCCCCTCATTCTTCTAAACTCCAACGAGTACAAGCCTAGTTTATTCAGCCTCTCCTCATAGTTCAACCCGCTCAACTCCGGTATCAGCCTAGTAAACCTCCTCTGCACTCCCTCCAAGGCCAAAATATCTTTGCGCAGGTGCGGCGCCCAAAACTGCACACAGTACTCCAGCTGCGGCCTCACCAATGCCCTATACAGCTGCAGCAAGACCTCCCTACTTTTATATTCAATCCCCCTCGCTATGAAGGCCAGCATCCCATTCGCCTTCCTGACCACCTGCTGCACCTGCAAGCTGGGTTTTTGCGACTCATGCACAAGGACCCCGAGGTCCCTCTGCACCGTCGCCTGCTGCAGTTTTTCGCCCCGTAAGTAATAGTCTTGATGAGCAGAATTTTTTTGCTACTAGATTTTACTCACGCATCTTTATTGGTAGAGTGACTTGTCCAAGCTCATAGTGGATACACAGGGACAGGAGTAGGCCATTTGGCCCCTTGAGCCTGTTCCACCATTCAGTTAGATCATGGCTCATCTATCTCTTCTCTACTTGTTTTGTAACTTTTAATATCCCTATTTGAATAGTAAATGAGCATTCACACTGCACAATGTTGCAACCATAAAATTATACTGTGACTTGAAGCAATTTTTGTCATCAAGAGTGAAAGGCCAATTCTTTTCAGCTAAAAATACCCAGCTATATTTAGCATCACAAATGTCCTATTATCACTTTAGAAATGTGCAGTGGTTATGTCAAGGCTGCTAATCCTTCAGTGAAGATACCAACACAAGTTCATGGAGCATGCTAAATGTGATGCCATCCACCAGTGTACACACTTCCACTGACCCTCCCCCAATCCCCATCCACCCACATCCCTGCCAACACTGCCCCCCCGCCCCCCCACACACACACACACACACACACACACACTCACACTCACAATCACACACACAATCACAACCCCATAGTGAATAACATAATGAAATGCAGTGGGTGAAAGACAGTAACTTGCAGGAACATCAACATTGATTATAAAACCACTGGAACTCCAATCATTGGTGTCACCAAAATCCCTTAATGAGAATTTCGTCTGCTAACCTTGGGAGTTATTCCTTCTCCCATATACACATCATTATGCTATAATTATACTGTTATGTTTAAGAACAAATCCGGATCTTCCCTATGGTACTTTAATGGGGAAATCCCTACTGCAGACTTCCCTTCAATAGCATTCCACTGGAATGAGTGCCACAGGCTTAAAATGAGCAGGTCTTAAGTGAAGGGAGACATTAAAACCTAGACGATTGTCATTGTGATGTTGTCATTTTTCTATCTGCTATTTCCACAGAGAAACTAAGTCACAGGAACAGTGCAGCTATGGGACAGATAGTCAGGAGGGTCATTGGATGGGGATTGCGGGGGGAGGGGGGAACAGGGTCAGAGGGATTGTGAGTTTGGAGGAAGATTGTGGATGGGAGAGATTGTTGGTTGTAAGGTTTCAGCTTAGGGAAAGAAGACTAACCAGGGGCTTAGGGGAAGTGCTCCTGTTCCTCTGGCCCAGGCAGTGCTGGAGAAGCATTTCTCTGTTGCATTCAGCCATTTTTGCTATTCAATTTTCCCATTGCCTTATCATCTGGTGGCTCTGACATTCATCATTATGAAGTGCTTCAAAAAGTTAGTCACAGCACAAATTTATTCTAGCCTCCTGGATTGCCTGGATCCACTACAGTTTGCCTACTGCCGCAATAGATCCACAGCAGACGCCATCACTCTGGCGTCGCACTCAACTCTGTAACACCTAGATAACAAGGGCACTATGTCAGACTCTGATTTATAGACTACAGCTCAGCCTTCAACACCATCATTGCTACAAGACTCATCTCTAAACTCCATGGCCTGGGCCTTGGCTCCTCCCGCTGTGACTGGACTCTGAACTTCCTAACTCACAGGCCACAATCAGTAAAGATAGACAACAACACCTCCTCCATGATCATCCTCAACACCAGTGCCCCACAAAGCTGTGTTCTCAGCCCCCTACTATACTCCTTACACATCTTTGATGGTGCAGCTGAATTCCCCTTCAACTCAATTTTCAAGTTTGCTGATGATATCATCGTAGTGGGTTGGACTCAAACATTGACGAGACAGAGTACAGGAATGATATAGAGAATCTGGTGAACTGTTACAATGACAATAATCTCTCTCTTAATGTCAGCAAAATAAAAGAGATTGTCATTGACTTCAGGAATCATAGAGGAGAACATGCCTCTGTCTACATTAACCGGGATGAAGCAGGAATGGTCATAAGCTTCAAGTCCCTCCATGCCGATATTATAGTTAAGAACTATTATAGTTAAGAAAGCCCATCAATGCCTCTACTCCCTCAGAAAACTACGAAAATTTGGCATATCAGCTGCGACTCTCACCAGTTACACCATAGAAAGCATTCTTTCTGGTTGTATCACAGCTTGGTACGGATCCTGCTCTGCCCAAGACCGTAAGAAACTATAAAAGGTCGTGAATGTAGCCCAATCCATCAGACAAACCGGCCTCACATCCATTGACTCTGTCTACACTTCCGGCTGCTGCAGCAAAGCAGCCGGCATAGTTAAGAACTCTACGCACCCCGGACATACTCTCTTCCACCTTTTTCCATCAGGAAAAAATACAAAAGCCTGAAGTCATGTACTTACTCAAAAATACCTTCTTCCCTGCTGCCATCAGACTTTTGAATGGACCTACCTTGCATTAAGTTGATCTTTTTCTACACTCTAGCTATGACTGTAACACTACATTCTGCACCCTCTCCTTTCCTTCTCTATGAACAGTATGCTATGTCTGTATAGCACGCAAGAAACAATACTTTTCATGATATACTAATATATGTGACAATAATAAATCAAATCAAATCAAAACAAATCATAAAGCACATTAACATATTTAATATGGTAACATTTATCGGGGAGGTGATGGCCTCGTGGTATTATCGCTAGACTATTAATCCAGAAACTATGTAAATGTTCTGGGGCCCTGGATTTGAATCCTACAATGGTAGACGGTGGAATTTCAATTCAATAAAAAAATCTGGAATTATGAATCTACTGGTGACCATGAAAGCATTGACGATTGTTGTAAAAACCCATCTGGTTCACTAATGTCTTTAAGAAAGGAAATCTGCCATCCTTACCCGGTCTGTCCTACATGTGACTCTTAACTGCCATCCAAGGGCAACTAGGGATAGGCAATAAATGCTGGCCAGCAGTGATGCCCATGTCCCACAAATGAATAAAATAAGAATGCTGCCTGCCTCTTATGGGCAGGTTAGTTATTCTCTCCCAACCCCTCTCCATTAAAACTGGTAGGTTAGAGCTGAACTCAGATTTTTGAAATTGTTCACCCCTTCTAGGTCCTGTCCCCCCTCCCCGTCTCCATTAAAGATTTAAATTCGAAGTGTGATATGAATGGGTTAAGTATGCACAGGATAATACCTGACATTTCATAGGAGAGGAAGGAATTCTTTGTTCTACACAGAATAGCCAGCATGGCCAATGCTTGTGATTAACGACTTGCTTTCACACCATTGTGTAGACTTATGTGATTGAGGGGGAGCTGAATCCCTGCGAATTACAAAATTATCATTGTTAGCAAGTCAAATGGAGCAGCTCCCTGGCAAAAGCCTTACAATTAATTAACCCTCTCAATAAAGGAACCAAATAAGGAACAGGTAAAGATACGAGGGCCTCGGGCTAGGTGTCACATGAGCCAATCAAATACAGAACATGCACACGTTACTATGGTTCCTGTCTGTTGGGTGAAGGCAAGATATTGTGTTTTGAGCTTGAGGATGGAGATGTGAAGGCAGAGGGACATTTTGAAGTTTGGCTTTGGGAATTTGCGAGTTTTTATGCAGAAGTCTTTCTCAGGTTTTTAATTGGGTTGGGAGAGGAGGCTATGATTGGTTGGGTGCATAATGCCCTAGTATCTGTGGGGCAGAGCTTGATGAGACAAGTAACCTTTTAGTGATTCCATGCTCACTTCTATTCCAATGAAAGGTAAATGTTTTTTTTCCCTTCTACTGAAGTGAGTAGAAAGTACTGGCATGAAAGTTTGGATTGCCTGAACAAAAGCTCTAATTGCTAAATATTTGGCTTCACAGTTTTAAAAGAAGTGACTGTGCTTCTGCAGTTTGAAGTATGTGGTTTGTGTGTGTCAGCTTCAGAGTTTTAACAATGGAAAAGTAAATTATGGATTAGAACAACCCCTGATACAAGCAAAGCTTTTCTTGGCGAATTACTTTTGTTCTGAGCAACAATTGACTTTATATTATATGGACATATGTGTGTATGCATTGTGTGTGTGCAATTTGAGATTTAGGGGAGATAGGTTTCGTTTAGGCAGTAGCTATACTTCACTTAATTGTAAAATGTTTTTTTACATTAATTAATATTTGCTGAGCAGATAAACTCGTTGTTAAATTGATTTAATAGTTTTCTGGCAGTGTGAGGATAATTAGGTCTGACATATAGGTCACGAGTTAGAACAGGGCAGAGGGCAACAGATAAAAACATATGTGCTAATTTTCCAGGATGTTTTGTTCACTTTTAATCCTTTAAGATGAGTCCTTTTACCATGCTCATAGAATCATAGAATCCCTATCATGCCGAAGGAGGCCATTCAGCCCATTGTGTCTGCACTGACTCTCTAACAGAGCATCACATCCAGGCCTTATCCCCATAGACCCACATATTTTCCCTGCTAATCCCCTAAACCATATATCCTGGGATACTAAGGGGCAATTTATCTTTGGGCTGTGGGAGGAAACCGGAGTACCTGGAGGAAACCTACGCAGAAATTGACAGAATGTACAAACTCCACACAGCCAAGGCCAGAATTGAACCCCGGTCTCTGCCGCTGTGAGGCAGCACTGCTGACCACTCCTTCATTTTGAAATTCTCTTTTATTTTCTATTTGCCCCTCTCACTCTCACCTTATTAACCCAGCCATTTCTCTGATGCAAACACTCCATCCTACTCTTTGCTCCTTTATGTCCCTAATTTCTCTTCCACTTCTCTGCTAGCCCTCTTACCTTTCTCCAATCCCATTCTCTTTCTCTCTTCCTCTTCCTGTTCTTCCCACTCTCACTTACTCACCACTCTTTCTCTATCTCTTGTGATCCCTTTCTTTTCCCTTTATCTTGTTTTCCCTCTCTACCCATAATCGTCTCTTCTTTCTCTCTCTCTCCTTTCTCCTCCATCTTCCCAGTTATGAGATGTTTTCATAGAGAAGATGAGGAGAAGTGATTCCAATTGGGAGAAAGGTCCATTGCCAGTGGAGTCAGATGTAAGATCATTGGCCAGAAGACCAGAAGATGAGGAGATTTTTTTGTCAACATGCAGCAAGTTGTCATGGTGCAAATGCACTATCTGAATGAATGGTGGGAGCAGGTTCAATGGTGTCTTTTGAAAGCAAACTAGGTAAATATTTGAAGGGGAAAATAAATGTAGGATGCTGTGGAAAAAGGACAATGGGACTAGCTGAATAATGAAGATCGAACACGGGCAAAATGGTCTGCTTTTGTGCTGTGTGATTCTATCTATCCCCTTCCTTCCTTCTCTTGTCTCACCTGAAAATAATCTCAAGACCATAAGATATAGGAGCAGAATTAGGCCGTTCGGTCCATCGAGTCTGCCATTCAATCATGGCTGTATGTGTGGAGTTTGCACATTCTCCATGTGTCTGTGTGGGTTTCCTCCCACAGTCTAAAGATGTGCGGGTTAGATTGATTGGTTATGCTAAATTTCCCCTTAGTGTCAGGGGGATTAGGAGAATAAATATATGGGGTTACAGGGATACGTCCTGGGTGGGATTGTTGTTGGTGTAGGCCCGATGGGCCAAATAGTCTCCTTTTGCACAGTATATTCTATGATCTGCTGATAAATTTCTCAACCCCATAACCTTTGATCCTATGATCAATCAAGAACCTATCTATCTCTGTCTTAATACACTCAATGACTTGGCCTCCACCGTCTTGCAGCAATGAATTTCATAGAGTCACCACCCTCTGGCTGAAGAAATCCTTCACTACCTCTGTTCTAAAGGGTTGTCCCTTTATCCTGAGACTGTGCCCATGGATCCTAGCCTCTCCTACTGGTGGAAACATCTTCCCCACTTTCTTACTGCTGCTTTCTTTTACTTCATTATATGACACTTCGAGCAGAGTTGTTGCATTCTCTCATGTGCCACATACTCTTGTCTGAGTCTTTTAATTGGAAACAGGAGAGTCTGCACATTGACAGCTTTGGAAGGCATTGTGTGTAGAAGGTATTGGTCAAACGTGCCTGTATGAAGAAAAATGATTGAAACAAAAATAAACCTCAGATCCCAACTTATCAGAAGTTCTGAATTTGTTATAATTTACAAATCAGAACATCATGCAAAAACATGGCACAATAATGGAGAAAGTGTGCAGTCAGCACTGTCATTAAAATTATTGCCATAACCGATTGCTTGAAACATGATTAAAGAATATTGTGTTCGAATTCACATGTATGTGACTGAATGCATTCCGCTTGTAGTTTGCCGTCTAATAATTTTGGTTTATTCATTAATTGTTTTCCTTCTTTCTCATTTTTTACCACCCCAGCATTTGCTGGGTGACTGCGGCTCTCTGCTACCACCCCCCCAAGTCAACTCTCCATTATTCATACTTGAGTCCAGACTGTCAGTGCAGTATTCTTTCCTGCTGCTCCGGCTGAGATTTATTAACAGCATAGGTTCCAATATCGGAGCTCCGAGATGCTTTGTGGGTAGTGTTCAGGATACTGCTTTTTCCAACTGAGCTATCCAACAGAGTCATTCTAGCAGGACATCGCAGAGTCATGATGTAACTTTACCATTCTAGCGTCAACAGTCTACTCATTCTTTGAAAGTGAGGGATGCTGGAAAGAGTTATATTTGTTTCCTATTTTCAGCTGCCATCCAGCCTTCTTCACGAACTGTTGCAGCCTATGGCAGTGTCACATCAGTCCATGGCATCAGTTAGGGAGGGAGTTCCAGGATTGTGACCCATAACCTCACATAACCCGGGTTCGATTTCCAACTTGGGTCACTGTCCGTGTGGAGTCTGCGCATTCTCTCTGTGTCTGAATGGGTTTCCTCCAGGTGCTCCGGTTTCCTCCCACAGTCTGCATGACATGCTGGTTAGATGCATTGACCTGAACAGGCACCGGCTCGTGTTGACTAGGGAACTTTCACATAACTTCATTGCAGTGATAATGTAAGCCTACCTGTACCACTAATAAATAAACTTTAAAGTGTGTGTGTGGTGTGTGCGTGTGTGTCTGCTGTGTTTGTGTGTCTGCTGTGTGTCTGCGTCTGTGTGGGAATGCTGGTATGTGCATCGATGTGTGTGAGTGTCGATGTGTGTGTCAGGGTGTGTGTGTGTGTGTCAGTATCGGTGTGAGTGTTAGTGTCAATGTGTGTGTGTGTGTGTGTGTGTGTGTGTGTGTGTGTGTGTGTGTGTGTGTGTGTGTGTGTGTGTGTGTGTGTGTGTGTGTGTGTGTGTGTGTGTGTGAATGTGGATACGTGTGTTGATGTGTGTGTGTCGGAATCAGTATGAGTGTTGGTGTCTGTGTGTGTGTGTGTGTGTGTGTGTGTGCGTGTGTGTGTGTGTGTGTGTGTGTGTGTGTGTGCGTGCGTGTCGGTGTCAGTGTGTGTGTGTGAATGTCAGTATGTATGTCGATGTGTGTGTGTCTGTGTGTGTATCAGGGTGGTGTGTGTGTGTGTCGGTGTCAGTGTGAGTGTTGGTGTCAGTGTGTATGTGTGTGTGTCAGTGTGGCTGTTGCGGATTTTGTATGTGATAGTGTTCCCATGCACCTGTCACCTATATCCTTCTAAGTGGTGGGGTCCATGGAAGGTGCATTAGTCAAATGAACCGATGCGTAAAGCTAAATGTAGTTGAAACGAGCTGAGTACTCCTGATTCCTCATTTGAACAACCCTGTTTAATGTCAGAAATGCCAGTGAACATTCCATCCCACCTGCAGTCCAGGTATTGGTCTTGCACTTTGGTCTATCAACCATCTGGAAGTGGGGGAGTGGGATTGAAGGGAGGCGGGGGTGGTGGTGTATTAGGGGGAGGTTGGAGGAGAACCGGCTGGATTTGGGCCATTAAAATGAGAATTAAAGCACCCTTCAGAGGACCAGATTATATTTCACTTTAATATCGCACTTGTCAAACTATTCAGTCAGTTGTATAATTAATTCCAGAACTTGAAATACCGTCAACTCTCGTTCGATGAAAAGCAGATCTGTGAATGTTCTCAGAAAGTCCCAACTTGCTCCCAGTTCATTCCAGTGGTTTTCTGCAGCATTTTACATCAAGCCTGTGAATGCAACCGCCAGACAGATAGAATTTTTCTCTCTCTAAAAAAAAATTATGGCTCGAATTGGACTGGATGAACTTTGAAGGTAAGACTAGGGAACCCAGCTTTGAATGAAATGGTGCCCAGCCCTGCTTCTTGTGGCCTAACGGTCCACATGAAAAGGTACATTGCCATTCAAAATTAGTATGATTGTTGAAAGTAACCCAGACTTTCCCAGCCCCAGCGTGGAGGGTTAAAGTGGCAGGGGCTCCTGGAAGGACAGTATGGACAATGAGTAGACTCCACTCACCTGAGGAAGGAGTAATGCTCCAAAAGCTCATGATTCTAAATAAACCTGTTGGACTTTTATCTGGTGTTGTGAGACTTCTTACTGTGCCCACTCCAGTCCAACGTTGGTATCTCCACACTGGGTGAAGGGATCATGAGTAGGGCAAGCCTCTCCTGCAGCCCGTTCGAAGTTTCTCCAGTCTGGCCTTTCTAATTTATGAATTTAGTTTAACCCCGTGCAGCATACCACTGCAGTGCCCATTCTGCCTCTACCTCTCTCAGTGGAGCTATCCTGTTGACCTCCTGGCTGGGCTGGTAGCATCTAAATCTCACCATCTATCTTTAATAAGATGATGATCTTGGAAATGGCCAATTGAGAGCCTGCCTCTAGGAATGTTGGTGTCTTGGATGGGAAAACCAATGACACTCGGTCACAGCTGTGAAACGGAGCGAAGGAAGAGATAGTAAGGGAGAGCAATTGTTGGCATAAGATTGTGAAGTTTGGGGAGAATGGAGGGAGAGATTGCCAGGGGATGGTTTGGAGTATCGTGAGATGTGTGCAGAGGTTTGTTTGTGAGGCCTGGAGGATACACTCCTGTTCCTGCTGGACCACAAGCTCTGCTGTAAATGGAATCTATCACCTCCTTTTACCTCCATTTCCCAAGCCAGGAAATCTGGCCAACATCAGGTACAATACAAACGTTTTAAAAATATGGCCTCCTCAGAAAATTTCATAGAATCATAGAATCGCTACAGTGCAAAAGGAAGCGTTTTGGCCCATTGGGTCTGCACTAACAATCCCACCCAAGCCCCATCACCACATATATATTTCCCCTCAAATCCCTCTAACCTATGCATAGACTAAAACATGGCTAATCAACCTAACCCGCACATTTTTGTACTGTGGAAAGAAACCGAAGCACCCAGAGGAAGCCCACGCAGTCACGGGAAGAATGTGTAAACTCTGCACAGACCATGACCCAAGGCCGGAATCAAACCGTGGTCCCTGGAGCTGCGAGGCAGCAGTGCTAAGCATTGTGCCACCGTGCCACCCTAATTCAGTTACTGACCCATCTCCTGGGGGGTAGACTAATTGTCTGCCCAGTGACCTGCCACCTGGAAGTGGATGTGTTAAATTCAGTTTTGAAATTTTTACAAATTTTAGTTTCTAAGTATTTCAAAGCCATCCAAATTTTGGGAGTTAAAATTACTCCCTACATTTCCAAAGTGCTTCATTGGCTGTTAAGCATTTTGGAACATTTCGGGTGTGTAAAAAATTTTTTGTTAATAGAATTCTAATAAAAAAATAGTAGCAGATGGGACGTACTCTTAACTGAAGCCAGCAGAAAAGGGCAACTTTAAGAGATGAGATTCTCTCTTGATTTCCCTTTCCTTTTGGTGCAGACGTGTTTTTCCTTTGCTTAATGGCTGGTTTCCATGATATATTAACATAGTGCACAGACAATAAGCCACAGGCCAAAGTAAAACACTAAATAATTGGCGAGTGTTCAGAATTTGTGGACAGCTTTCAATGAGCTTTTCCAATGAAAACAGCAAACTGCTGAGAGATCCATTCGTCATTTCAATGATGCCGGCCTACCCCACTCAGGCTTTGTCAGCAGCCGACATGTCAGCCAAACAAATGGCAAATTTTCAAAATTATTTTTAAGTGAAAAAACCCAGGAGGTGTCACAATTTCAATCCCCAATCCTTCCGGCCACACCTACATCCTGTCACAAGATCCAACCTTCTCTTCTGGATCTGAGAGGCCCAGTGCCTGATTTCCAGCGTCAGCCTGATACATAGGTTCACTCTTCAGGTCTAATTTAATTGAGGCACACCCAGGCCCATTGATTCTGGTTTTACGCATTGTTCCCTCTGCCGAGTGTTCACACCACATCATTTCAACACCACAGCAGATTTCCTTTATCTGGTCATCTGTAACTTATTCAAAACATTAAATTTTCCTGACTTGTTTACTCCATTACTGATAAGTATTGATCCATACAGTTCCTCCTGCACAATACTCCATTACTGATAGATACTGACCCATACAGTTCCTCCTGTACAATACTCCATTACTGATAGATACTGACCCATACAGTTCCTCCTGTATAATACTCCATTACTGATTGATACTGACCCATACAGTTCCTCCTGTATATTACTCCATTACTGATAGATACTGACCCATACAGTTCCTCCTGTATAATACTCCATTACTGATTGATACTGACCCATACAGTTCCTCCTGTATAATACTCCATTACTGATAGACACTGACCCATACAGTTCCTCCTGTATAATACTCCATTACTGATAGATACTGACCCATACAGTTCCTCCTGTATATTACTCCATTACTGATTGATACTGACCCATACAGTTCCTCCTGTATAATACTCCATTACTGATTGATACTGACCCATACAGTTCCTCCTGTATATTACTCCATTACTGATAGATACTGACCCATACAGTTCCTCCTGTATAATACTCCATTACTGATAGATACTGACCCATACAGTTCCTCCTGTATAATACTCCATTACTGATAGATACTGACCCATACAGTTCCTCCTGTATAATACTCCATTACTGATAGATACTGACCCATACAGTTCCTCCTGTATAATACTCCATTACTGATAGATACTGACCCATACAGTTCCTCCTGTATATTACTCCATTACTGATTGATACTGACCCATACAGTTCCTCCTGTATAATACTCCATTACTGATTAATACTGACCCATACAGTTCCTCCTGTATATTACTCCATTACTGATTGATACTGACCCATACAGTTCCTCCTGTATAATACTCCATTACTGATAGATACTGACCCATACAGTTCCTCCTGTATATTACTCCATTACTGATAGATACTGACCCATACAGTTCCTCCTGTATAATACTCCATTACTGATTGATACTGACCCATACAGTTCCTCCTGTATAATACTCCATTACTGATTGATACTGACCCATACAGTTCCTCCTGTATAATACTCCATTACTGATAGATACTGACCCATACAGTTCCTCCTGTAAAATACTCCATTACTGATAGATACTGACCCATACAGTTCCTCCTGTAAAATACTCCATTACTGATAGATACTGACCCATACAGTTCCTCCTGTATATTACTCCATTACTGATAGATACTGACCCATACACTTCCTCCTGTATAATACTCCATTACTGATAGATACTGACCCATACAGTTCCTCCTGTATAATACTCCATTACTGATTGATACTGACCCATACAGTTCCTCCTGTATAATACTCCATTACTGATTGATACTGACCCATACAGTTCCTCCTGTATAATACTCCATTACTGATAGATACTGACCCATACAGTTCCTCCTGTATATTACTCCATTACTGATTGATACTGACCCATACAGTTCCTCCTGTATAATACTCCATTACTGATTAATACTGACCCATACAGTTCCTCCTGTATATTACTCCATTACTGATTGATACTGACCCATACAGTTCCTCCTGTATAATACTCCATTACTGATAGATACTGACCCATACAGTTCCTCCTGTATATTACTCCATTACTGATAGATACTGACCCATACAGTTCCTCCTGTATAATACTCCATTACTGATAGATACTGACCCATACAGTTCCTCCTGTATAATACTCCATTACTGATTGATACTGACCCATACAGTTCCTCCTGTATAATACTCCATTACTGATAGATACTGACCCATACAGTTCCTCCTGTAAAATACTCCATTACTGATAGATACTGACCCATACAGTTCCTCCTGTAAAATACTCCATTACTGATAGATACTGACCCATACAGTTCCTCCTGTATATTACTCCATTACTGATAGATACTGACCCATACAGTTCCTCCTGTATAATACTCCATTACTGATAGATACTGACCCATACAGTTCCTCCTGTATAATACTCCATTACTGATTGATACTGACCCATACAGTTCCTCCTGTATAATACTCCATTACTGATTGATACTGACCCATACAGTTCCTCCTGTATAATACTCCATTACTGATAGATACTGACCCATAAAGTTCCTCCTGTATAATACTCCATTACTGATTGATACTGACCCATACAGTTCCTCCTGTATAATACTCCATTACTGATAGATACTGACCCATACAGTTCCTCCTGTATAATACTCCATTACTGATAGATACTGACCCATACAGTTCCTCCTGTATAATACTCCATTACTGATTGATACTGACCCATACAGTTCCTCCTGTATAATACTCCATTACTGATAGATACTGACCCATACAGTTCCTCCTGTATATTCCTCCATTACTGATAGATACTGACCCATACAGTTCCTCCTGTATAATACTCCATTACTGATAGATACTGACCCATACAGTTCCTCCTGTATAATACTCCATTACTGATAGATACTGACCCATACAGTTCCTCCTGTAGAATACTCCATTACTGATAGATACTGACCCATACAGTTCCTCCTGTATATTACTCCATTACTGATAGATACTGACCCATACAGTTCCTCCTGTAAAATACTCCATTACTGATAGATACTGACCCATACAGTTCCTCCTGTATATTACTCCATTACTGATAGATACTGACCCATACAGTTCCTCCTGTATATTACTCCATTACTGATAGATACTGACCCATACAGTTCCTCCTGTATAATACTCCATTACTGATTGATACTGACCCATACAGTTCCTCCTGTATAATACTCCATTACTGATTGATACTGACCCATACAGTTCCTCCTGTATAATACTCCATTACTGATTGATACTGACCCATACAGTTCCTCCTGTATAATACTCCATTACTGATAGATACTGACCCATACAGTTCCTCCTGTATAATACTCCATTACTGATTGATACTGACCCATACAGTTCCTCCTGTATATTACTCCATTACTGATTGATACTGACCCATACAGTTCCTCCTGTATAATACTCCATTACTGATAGATACTGACCCATACAGTTCCTCCTGTATATTACTCCATTACTGATTGATACTGACCCATACAGTTCCTCCTGTATAATACTCCATTACTGATAGATACTGACCCGTACAGTTCCTCCTGTACATTACTCCATTACTGGTTGATACTGACCCATACAGTTCCTCCTGCATAATATTCCATTACTGATTGATACTGACCCATCGACTTCGTCCTGTATAATACTCTATTACTAATTGAAACTGATCATACCGTTCCTCCTGTATAATACTCCATTACTGATTGATACCGACCCATACAGTTCCCCTGTATAATACTCCATTACTGATAGATACTGACCCATACAGTTCCTCCTGTATAATACTCCATTACTGATTGATACGGACCCATACAGTTCCTCCTGTATAATGCTCAAGTACTGATCGATACCGACATATACAGTTCCTCCTGTGTAATACTCCATTACTGATTGATACTGACTGTACAGTTCCTCCTGTATAATACTCAAGTACTGATTGATACTGACATATACACTTCCTCCTGTATATTACTGTATTACTGATAGCTGCTGGTCCATACACTTCCTCCTGTATATTACTGTATTACTGATAGCTACTGGTCCATACAATTCCTCCTGTATAATACTCCATTACTGATAGATACTGACCCATACAATTCCTCCTGTATAATACTCCATTACTGATAGATATTGATTTATACAGCTTCGCCGATATAATACTCCATTACTGATAGATATTGATTTATACAGCTTCGCCGATATAATACTCCATTACTGATAGATATCGATCTATACAGCTTCGCCGATATAATACTCCATTACTGATAGATATCAATCTATACAGCTTCGCCGATATAATACTCCATTACTGATAGATATTGATTTATACAGCTTCGCCGATATAATACTCCATTACTGATAGATATTGATTTATACAGCTTCGCCGATATAATACTCCATTACTGATAGATATCGATTTATACAGCTTCGCCGATATAATACTCCATTACTGATAGATACTGACCCATACAATTCCTCCTATATAATACTCCATTACTGATAGATATCGATTTATACAGCTTCGCCGATATAATACTCCATTACTGATAGATACTGACCCATACAATCCCTCCTATATAATACTCCATTACTAACTGATATCGATTTATACAGCTTCTCTGATAAAATACTCCATTACTGATAGATGCCGACCCATAGGGTAGCACAGTGGTTAGAACTGTTGCTTCACAGCTCCAGGGTCCTGGGTTTGATTCTCGGCTCAGGTCACTGTCTGTGTGGAGTTTGCACATTCGCCTCGTATCTGAGTGGATTTCCTCCCACAGTCCAAAGATATGCAGGTTCGGTTGATTGGCCATGCTAAGAAATTGTTCCTTAGTGTCCAGGGTAGCTGAGGTTAGAGGGATTAGTGGGTATAATGTGAAGGGATATGGGGGTAGGGCCTGGGTGGGATTGTGGTTGGTGTGGATTCGATGGGTCGAAGGGCCTCTTTCTGCATTGTAGGGTTCTATGGTTTAATGGTTCATACAGTTCCTCCTGTATAATACTCCATCACTGATCAATACTGACCCATATAGTTCCTTCTGTATAATATTCTATTATTGACAGATACCGACTCATACAGTTCTTCCTGTATAATGCTCCATTACTGATAGTATCGACTTATACAGCTCCTCTGATATAATACTCCATTACTGATAGATACCGACCCATACAGTTCCTCCTGTATAATGCTCCATTACTGATAGATACTGACCCATACAGTTCCCCCTGTATAATACTCCATTACTGATAGATACCGGCCCATACAGTTCCTCCTGTATAATACTCCATTACTGATAGATACTGACCCATACAGCTCCTCCTGTATAATACTCTATTACTGATAGATACCGACCCATACAGTTTCCCCTGTATAATACTCCATTATTGATAGATACTTGTCCATACAGTTCTTCCTGTATAATACTCTATTACTGATAGATACCGACCCATACAGTTCCCCCTGTATAATACTCCATTACTGATAGATACTTGTCCATACAGTTCTTCCTGTATAATACTCTATTACTGATAGATACCGACCCATAGAGTTCCCCTGTGTAATACTCCATTACTGATAGATACTTGTTCATACGGTTCCCCCTGTATAATACTCTATTACTGATAGATACCGACCCATAGATTTCCCCTGTATAATACTCCATTACTGATAGATACTTGTCCATGCAGTTCTTCCTGTATAATACTCTATTACTGATAGATACCGACCCATACAGTTCCTCCTGTATAGTACTCCATTACTGATAGATACTTGTCCATACTGTTCCTACTGTATAATACTCTATTACTGAGAGATACCAACCCATAGATTTCCCCTGTATAATACTCTATTACTGATAGATACCAACCCATACAGTTCCTCCTGTATAATACTCCATTACTGATAGATACTGATCCATACAGTTCCCCCTGTTCAATACCCCATTACTGATAGATACTGACCCATACAGTTCCCCCTGTATAATACTCCATTACTGATAGATACTGACCCATACAGTTCCCCCTGTATAATACTCCATTACTGATTGATACCGACCCATACAGTTCCCCCTGTATAATACTCCATTACTGATTGATACCAAATTATGTCGCAGTTATGTAAAATGTTGGTTAGGCCACGTTTGGAATATTGTGTTCAATTCTGGTCACCACACTACCAGAAGGATGTGGAGGTTTTGGAGGGGGTACAGAAATGTTTTACCAGGATGTTGTCTGGTATGGACGGTATTTGCTACGAGGAGAGATTGAATGAACTGGGATTATTCTCCCTGCATAGATGTTAGCTGACGGGCGATTTGATAAATGTTTATAAAATTATGAGGGCTTTAGATATGGTGAACAGTTGGAAACTTTTTCCCAGGGCAGAAATGACAATTACAGGTGGGCACAAATTCAAGGTAAGGTGGGAAAGGTTCAGTGGAGATGTTCAGGTGAAATTGTCTATACAGAGGGTGGTGGGGGCCTGGAGTGTACTGCCAAGTGAGTTGTTTGAGGTAAATACGTCAGCAACATTTAAGACTTATCTGGGTAGACACATGAACAAATGGGGCATAGAAGGACATAAGCAGTTGGTCTAGATAGGACAACGTGATCAGCACTGGCCTGGGGGGCCGAAGGGCCTGTTCCTGTGCTGTACTTTGTTCTTTGTATACTGACCCATACAGTTCCTCCTGTACAAATACTGATGGGAAATTGCTTTACTCTTGTGTCCAGAATACAAGAAGCTAAGAATGCTGTTGCTATTCTCAAACTTTGAACAAATTAATTTGACATACAGGCTGACTGCTTTCAGAAAGGAAGCTGTAATTTTACATGGAAGTTGTCGCTTTCTAGCGAGTGCAGCTCAGGGCAAAAGAATTGGTCAAATTCTTGGGGAGAAAGTGAAGATTCCTTTCATATGCCATCTTGTTCTAATGCTGACTGTGCGTATCCTGCAGGCTCTTGTACATTGAGCCCTTTTTAATTGCTTCATAGAATCCCTACAGTGCAGAAGGAAGCCATTCAGCCCATTGAGCCTGAACCAATAATCCCACCCAGGCCCTATCCCTGTAACCCCACTTATTGACCCAGCTTTTGCACTGTAGGATTCTATGGTAGTTTAGTGCGCTGTTTCATTACCCATCATAGATGAGGGAACATGGGTCTCTGTCAGTGATCAGACAGAGGAACTGGTTGAGTCAGTAATTGTACTGGAAGAATTGGATGGGTCTGTGTGTGTCAGTGAAGGATTTTGGGACTTTTGACACTTGTTTCAGAGAAAATTAAAATACAGAATGAAACAAAACCCCTTCTTTTTGGTCAGAAGCACAGTCGTCAGATACCAAGGCACAATTTAGCATAGCCAATCAACCTAACCCTCACATCTTTGGAGCATTAGAGGAAACTGGAGCACCCGAAGGAAACCCGCGCAGACATGTGGAGAATGTGCAACCCGGGAATCGAACCCAGATTCCTGGCACTGTGAAGTAGTAGTGCTATCCACTGTGCCATTTTGCCTTCCAAGCCACTTCCTTTAAAAAATCTTCCACAGTTTAATTATCAAACATCAAGAATCTCTTATCAGTTGGAAGGCCTTGCTTCCTTATTGTTTGCTCTTATCAGTTCCTTCAGTTATAATCTTACAAAGGTTCCATTTCATCTGGCTAACACTGACATTTCCCTCTCTCATCAGTTCAGGCAGTAAGCATCACCACTGCAGTTAGCCTGACAACTGTGCTTCTGATTAAACCGCAGGGGTTCTGCTTCATTCTATATTTTAGTTTTCTCTGAAACAAGTGTCAAAAGTTCCAAAATCCTTCACTGACATACACAGACCCATCCAATTCTTCCAATACAATTACTGACTCAACCAGTTCCTCTGTCTGATCACTGACAGAGACCCATGTTCCCTCATCTATGATGAAACAGTGCACTCAACTACCACAAAATCCCTACAGTGCAAAACAAGGCCAGTTGGACCATTGAGTTTGCACCAATTTGCTGATCAAATATCTTATCCAGGCCCACCATATGCCTTATTTCCCACAGTTATTCCATCTAAGCCACACATTTTGGGAAATTAAGGGGCAATTAAGCATGGCAATCCACACATCTTTGGACTGTGGAAGGAAATTGGAGCACCCGGAGGAAACCCATGCAAAGACAGGGAAAAAGCGCAGATTCCACACAGACAGTGACCAACTGAACCCGGATCCCTGGCGCTATGAGGCAGCAATGCTAACTACTGTGCCACCATGTTGACCATGTCCCCATGAAAACTGATGATTTGAATTGATTCCTGTGCTTTTTCTCGTTCAAACAAGAACTCCCTAAATTCAAAAAAAAAACTCCAAATAAATGAAGTGAAAGAAAAATCAACACTTGGAGTAAAAAAATGTATATTTTTCAAAGTCCGCTGTGTTTTCAACTCAGTAAATAGTGTGTTTTCTGTGGGTGTAGCATGGTTTCCACCCAGAGAGGTTCCTAGATTCCTAAGTAGTGATCTGTAATGTTAGTTTTAAGTAAAGGTATATAATATGAACCACATACTATAATTATTTAAAAAAAAATGCCACAAAGGAAAACCTCAAGACTTGTATTTTAGTAAGTGGAATGGACTAAACATGCATAGCCAGCTCACACCAGTGTCTGCTTCCGTAGCTGTTTTGCTTTAAGAGTTGGGGCAGAGGAGAAGTAAAGCCCAAGTTGGAATTAATTTAAAAATGCAACTCCTCTCCAATATTGGGGAATATTCTTGCATCGTACATATTATACTCGGTGCGTTCCGGGGGTGGTTGTGGGGGGGGGGGGTAAGGAATCGTGGCCTGGTCACGTTCACTGATCTAACCATCGTATTCATGTGGGAAAAATATGGGCAGACATTGTACAGATACTGCGTGAGTTTTATGGGATGGGAGTTGGGGGCGGGGAGTGTCATTGCCAAGATGTGGCAGACACATACACACATTTTCACGTGCCCAGTCAGCTCACTCTGTACTCCAGATGTCCAACTAACTGCAGCTGTCTGCTCCTCTCAGCCACACTCACAACAAAAGGTAAAGACCGTGTTATTCCCTTGATTACTGTTATTCTGCTGTGTGATAGGGGAGGCCAGTGGGCGAGGGAGTTCAGGGGGAGGAAGGGAAAAACGTCTACTGCTTTCTGTTTTCTATAATCAGAATAACGCTTCATAATCTAGTGCAAAAACAGATTGGCCCTTTTGGGTTAAATAAAAGGGCTTCTATTTATCCTTGGACTGAACGTTTGCTGTAAAATGATAGTGAAAACTGGACGAATCCATAGTTAGGAAACGGTTTTCGAAACAGATTTCTTTTGGAATGGGATTTTTCTGTGTGACTTCACAATAACTACACAACCCAAGCTGAGCCACTTCATGGCACCTATCGTGGGAACGCCCATTCTGCTCTAGCTGCCCAATTCATTTCATAAACGTTTTCTGTGTTGCCACTCTGTATATTTTACATGCTGTTTTTGTTTCGTACACTTCAACTCCTGCCAGTTCAATGACTAACCGGCGTAGCAGAAACAGTTTGGTCGATCATGAGCTGATGGGATCAGTCAGTGTGAGGAAGTAAAGTAACAGCAGGAGCAATTTTTTTTGTAGAAGTTATAGTTCACCACCATGGATAAGGAGGCTGGAATGATAGAAACATTAGGAATGTTAGAGATAAAAAGTATGGTTGTGAATGGTGAAAATTTGAGCAAGATACAGAAATGAGCACCTAAAGAGCAGCATAGGTGGCATGGCGGCACAGTGCTTAGCACTGCTTCCTCACAGGAACTGGGGTTCGATTCCAGGCTTGGGTCAGTGTGGAGTTTGCACATTCTCTCCGTGTCTACGTTGGTTTCCCTTGGGTGCTCCGGTTTCTTCCACAGTCCAAAGATGTGCAGGTTAGGGTGGATAGGCCATGCTAACCTGCCTCTTAGTGTCAGGGAGACTAGCTAGGGTAAATGCATGGAGTTATGGGGATAGGGCCTGGGTGGGTTTGTGGTTGGTGCAGACTCGATGGGCCAAATCGCCTCCTTCTGCACTGTACGCATTCTAAGGGCCCTATTTTACCATTTTGATTCTAAGTGCTGGGCGGACTTGAATCAGGGACTGTTCCAGATCCAACTTTTAGACCCATTCTCTGGCACCCCCATACACAATCTGCCTGAAAAAATATCAGCGATTCCGAATCATGCTGTACAAGCCTGTGGGTGGAGTTTAATGCAAAACCCTGTAGCTCCGATAGGCGCTTCCAACTGCGCATAAGCAAAAATAATAGAATGCTGCCTCCCTACCACATGGCTCCCAGTCCGGATAATGCCTCTCCCTGGTGCCCAGAGACATTGCCTCACCCCCCAACATTACTGACCCTTTTATCCTCCCACCCCCTCCACCACCCAGACTGATCACGGGCCTCTCTTCCCTTGCCCCCACTGATCTCAGGCAGCGTGGCAGCAGACTCCTTCTTCCCTCCCACTGATCTCAGGCAGAATGGCAGCAAACCCCCCTGCCCCCCACTGATCTCTGGCGGAGAACCATCAGACCCACCATTCCCCCCCTCTCACCGACACCACCAATCTCAAGCAGAGAGCCATTGGACCCACCTTTACCCCCACCACTGATCTCAAGCAAAGAGCCATTGACCCACCTCCCACCACACTGATCTCAAGAGAGTGCTGTCGGATGCTTGGCACTTGCCTCCTCACTAACTGGAGAGGCCAAAGCACACCTTTGTGGAGCATGTCTGTTTCACATCGATCTTGGATGGGCGAACACGGTGGTAAAGGAGGAAGTGCCAGTAAGGTTGGACGTGCAGCCCATTAAGTCAATTTAAATATGCCTGATTTCATGCTTCTATGATAAAGATAAAGAAAGTAATTCACAGAAGCAAAATCTGACAACAGTTGGCACCGAACGAAAGGAGATGTTTAAAAGGGTGATTAAAAGTTGTGTCAAAATGATTCATTTTTAAGGAGAACTTTAAAACAGCAGAAAGAGGCTTAGGGAGGGAATTCTAGAGCTCATTGCCTGGACGGCTGAAGGCACATCTGTCAGTGCTGTATACAATGGATGGGGGGTGCATCAGAAGCCAGAGTTGTCTGATGCATAGTGCTCGGTGAGTTGTCAGTCTGGGGGAGAGTTAAGGAATAGGGAAAGGCGAGGCTTTCAAGTGACTAAGCATGAGGATGTGAATTATAACCTGAGGGTTTGGGGAACTGGGAGTTAATATAGGGCAGTGAGTAGGAGTGGGATTTGGTACGAGCAGTGAGATAATGGCTCAGTGGATCCTGATGCTGGCTGAGATGAGTTAATGTTGATGGATGACATGAGACCAACCAGAAAAGCTTTGGGATAGTCAAGTCTGAAGGTGGCAGAGGCATGGATCCGGGATTAGTTAACAGAGAGGCTAAGACTGGGGCGCATGGCTGAGAGACCAGACATCTATCAGTCTATTAAAACTGCTGCATCCCAGAAATACATTGTTTCACATCCTAGGAAATACATTGTTTCACACCCCAAAGAATACATTGTTTCATATCCCAGGAAATATACTGTGACAGCACTTGCTCTGGGATCTATTCTGTCAACTGCGTAATGTTTAATTATACAAGACAAAGAAGTTTCAAATGCTTACAGTTTCAACTATCGATAATTTAATGAGTCTGGGTAACTGACAATTTTATTGGGTTACACTGAAGGATTTATTATTTTAAGGAAGTGGAAATGTATAAATGAATTATAGGTTTTGAAGGCATTTTAAACACATCCCATTTGTCACGATAGGATTTACTTGTTCTGTACAGAGTATTTAATGGTTGAATATACCATAGCTTGGCACAGAAAGCGTGATGGGCCTTTGGGAGTGGGTGGGGGCATAGTTTGGCGTGCGGATATGGGGGAAGACCATGAGGTGGCTGGGGGGATTGAAATAGCATGGATGGGAAAGGGCAATGAGGGATGAACATTTTACTGTTATTATTACAACTGGGATAAAGTTCTGGAGCACTGCTGTGGGTCTTTTAAACAGCTTACCTCGGTGCTTGGCAGCCCCTGCATCTGAATTCTTTCTAGGGCTGGTGAGCCCAGCTGGGTCCTGCTAACACCTGACCCCCACCTCCACCACAGAATGAAAATGCCATACCTGCTGGCACTTTCGCTGAGGTTGGAGGACTGAACCAGGAAGTTTCCCAACTCCTGCTACCCTTCCTGCAGATGAAAATCCAGTCTGAAGGCTCATCTCCTTTCCATGTCCTCCACCGAGATCTCCAGCGCAGGGCCAGAAACCCTGGAGCCTCCTGTCTCTCAATTGTTCCATTCCTCGGTGCTTCCCAGGACAGATGCACTTCCTGCACAACTCTCAGTACTTTCCTGGTCCATGGAAAAATGACCTTGAGTAATTCTGGAGCCAGAGGTCCATACATCTCCCCTCTAAACCATGTAGGCTGGCTTTGAATGGTGGAGGAACTCACAATTTTGGACCTGCTGCAGACAAATGCATGACACATTTAGAATCGGTTACACATTGAAATCATTGTAATAAACAGGCAGCACAAAGCTGACCTGGCGCCTGCATTCATTTGTTGGGTCCAGTTTATCACCCAGTGTGATAGCCATTGCCCAGTTTTAGGGTTTATTCAATTTACTTTCCCTAACCTGCACTGTGATAATAAAGAATCAATCCTAATCAAGGCTAATATCAAACACTTTCATTGTACTGCTATGGGCATTTGACAAAGAATTGTCACTCTGATGATACCAAATTTTGTGTAATAAAGGTCATTACATTAGGACGGCACAGTGGCACAGTGGTTAACACTGCTGCCTCATAATGCCAGGGACCCAGATTCAATTCTGGCCTTGGGTCACTGTCTGTGTGGAGTTTGCACATTCTCCCTGTGTCTGTGTGGGTTTCCTCCGGGTGTCCCTGTTTCCTCCCACAGTCCAAAGATGTACAGGTTAGGTTGATTGGCCATGCTAAATTGACCCTAATGTCAGGGGATTTGCAGGGGTAAATATGCAAGGTTACAGGAGGAGGGCTTGGGTGGGATTGTAGTAGATGCAGACTCTATTGCATTTTAGGGATTCTCTGATTCTATGATAAAATACAAGTGGCCAATAATACTTCAATAAACAGCCGTTAACCTAAATATTTAAGATACAAAAGTTATTCTGTGAACAAGGACTTGATCATGTCAGGATGATGAAAAAAGTTTCAGTTTGTGTTCAGCAACTTTGAACAGTAGCAGTATCGACAGTAACTTACCACAGTTAACCATCTTGCCTGCTATTGCAGGAAGTCAGGGGTGGGGATAAAGGTGCCATAATTTTCCCATCTTCCCTAGAATTGGGAGAGGGGCTGGAGGACTGGAGAGTGCCAATTTTGACATCTTATTTTGGTAAGTATGGACTGTTCTGTGGGTGGCACTGCTGCCTCACAGCGCCAGGGACCCGGGTTTGATTCCCTACTCGGGTCACTGTCTGTGCAGAATCTGCATGTTCTCCCTGTGTCTGCGTGGGTTTCCCCTGGGTGGTCTGGCTTCTTCCCACAGTTTGTGCTGGTTATATGCATTGGCCATGCTAAATTCTCCTTCAGTGTATCAGAACAGGTGCCGGGGTGTAGCATTGAGGCAATCTTCACAGCAGCTTAATTGCAGTGTTAATGTAAACCGACTTGTGACAGTAATAAATAAACTTTAAAATGTGATCAGTAAGGTTTTAGAACAATAATCAGAGTAAATTACAGAGAGGCAGCAAAGGATTGTGAAAAAAACAGACTGGCCAATCTAATTGAATTTTTTGATGAGGCAACAAAGAATGTTATTGAAGGGAATACAAAAGATGTTGTCAATATAGATTTTAAAGAAGTGTTTAACAAATTACCACATAAAAGCCTGGCCAGCAGAGTTGAATGTCATGGAATAGGAAGGTCATTGTCAGCATGGATGAAACATTGGCTTCATGACAGAAAACAGCAAGGCATGGAAAGTGGCCGATTTTCAGACAGGAGAACGGGAGACAATGGTGTTTCCCAAGGGTATATGTTAGGATCACTGTTTTTATTAAATATTTAAAAATGATTTGGTTATTGGAGTACAGAGTAAGGCTTCAAAATGTGTTGAGAATGCCAAACATAGAAGCCGTTGAATATCTACAGTGCAGAAGAAGGCCATTTGGCCCATTGACTCTGCACTGACAACAATCCCACCCAGACTCTATTCCCGTGACCCCACATTACTTACCCTGCTAATCCTGAGATACAACGGTCAATTTAGCACATCCAATCCACCTAACCACCATTTTTGGACTGTGGGAGGAAACCAGAGCACCTGGTAGAAATCCACGCAGAGACAGGGAGAATGTACAAACTCCACACAGACAGTGACCAAGGCAGGAATTGAATCCGGGTCATAAGAACATAAGAACATAAGAAATAGGAGCAGGAGTAAGCCATCTAGCCCTTCAAACCTGCCCCGCCATTCAATAAGATCATGGCTGATCTGTCACTGCTCAGTTCCACTTTCCCGCCCTCTCCCCATAACCCTTAATCCCCTCTCTTATCAAAAACCCATCAACCCGCGTCTTAAAAATATTTAGCGAGGCAGCCTCCACCACTTCAACCACAGAGAATTCCACCACCCTTTGAGTGAAGAAGTTCCTCCTCAACTCTGTTCTAAACCGCCCCCCTTTTATCTTGAGGCTGTGCCCCCTAGTCCTACTGTCTTTTTTGAGCGGGAAGAGTCTCTCCACCTCTATCCTATCCATCCCATTCATCATCTTATACATCTCAATGAGATCTCCCCTCATTCTTCTAAACTCTAACGAGTAGGGTCCCTGGTTCACAATGAGGATGATACCAAAGATCTGCAAAAGGAGATGGGTAGGTTAACAGAATGGGCAGACAAGTCACAGATGGAAGTTAATACAGAGAAAGGGATGCATTTTGAACAAGGAGATGCAGTATATAGTTAATAACATAGTTCCAAAGAGTGTGCAGGGACAGAACGAGATGGAGATGCTTGTGCTTCGATCTTTGAAGGTGGCAGGACATATTGGAAGAGCAATTAACCAAACATATGGACTCCTGGGATTCATCAATGGATGCATTGAGTACAAAAACAGTGAAGTTATGCTGAACAGTGAAGTTATCCAGTTAATCCACAACTGGAGTATTGTGCCCAGTTCTGGTCACCACATTTTAGGAAGTATTGGGTAGGTCCCTGAGACGGCACAGAGGAAGGTACAAAAGATGAAGGAATTTAGCCACAAGGTCAGGTTGGAAAAGCTGAGGTTGTTCCCCTTGAAGAGAAAAGGAGATTGAGGTGAGATCTGACCATTGATTAAAAAGCATTCAATAAGAATGATCCTTTGTGTGCAGAGGTTATTGTGGCTGGTTTGCCTTGGGTGAAATACAGGCCAGTTTTTATATTCTGCATTGTAGAATATGTTCACTATACACCTTCAACAATTCAGATGCATTTAACAGCAGTCACACCAGCTAATTTACAGCAGACTAAATCAGTTGAAAGGTCTATTCCCAAATAGGCTTACTTGCAGCAACAAGTAATAACACAATTCTTAAAGAATTCCAAATAACAGCAACCTAGAAAGTGTTAAACAGACAAACCTTACATTTCAGTTCTTATGAATTGCATGCTTTGGCGATCTTTCAAGCAAAGATGGACAAATGTTTCTTGGAATTATAGATGCCAAGAGCATTCTGGCATGGGCAGATCAACAGCAGATGAAATTAATGCAGGGAAGAGTGAAGTGATGCATTTTTGGTGGGACGAATGAGAAGAGACAAGGTAAAATAAATGACAACATTCTAAGCAGTGTGCTGGAGCAGCGAGACCTAAGGGAATGTACACAAATCATTTGACAATCTAGGCTTTAGAAAACAGAATGTGGAACAGCAAGGAAATTACTATGAACTTTATAAAACTCTGATTCGTCTCAAATGGAGTAATGTGTCCAATTCCAAGTATGGTTCCTGCTCTGACCAAGACCACAAAAACTACAAAGGAATGTGAACGTAGCCCAGTCCATCACGCAAACCAGTCTCCCATCCATTGAAAACATCTACATTTCCCAGTGCCTCAGAAAAGCAGCCAGTATAATCAAGTACCCTACGCACATCTGATATACTCTCTTCCACCTTCTTCCGTCGGGAAAAAGATACAAAAGTCTGAGGACATGTACCAACCAACTCAAGAACAGCTTCTTCCCTGCTGCCATCAGACGTTTGAATGGACCTACCAAATATTAAGCTGTTCTTTCATTACACCCTAGCTATGCCTGTAACACTACATTCTGCACTCACTCCTTTCCTTCTCTATACACATAAGAACATAAGAACATAAGAAATAGGAGCAGGAGTAGGCCATCTAGCCCTTCGAGCCTGCCCCGCCATTCAATAAGATCATGGCTGATCTGTTGTAGCTCAGTTCCACTTTCCCGCCCTCTCCCCATAACCCTTAATCCCCTCTCTTATCAAGAACCCATCAACCCGCTTCTTAAAAATATTTAGCGAGGCAGCCTCCACCACTTCAACGGGCAGAGAATTCCAGAGATTCACCACCCTTTGAGTGAAGAAGTTCCTCCTCAACTCCGTTCTAAACCGCCTCCCCTTTATCTTGAGGCTGTGCCCCCTAGTCCTACTGTCTTTTTTGAGCGGGAAGAGTCTCTCCACCTCTATCCTATCCATCCCATTCATCATCTTATACGTCTCAATGAGATCTCCCCTCATTCTTCTAAACTCTAACGAGTACAAGCCTAGTTTATTCAGCCTCTCCTCGTAGCTCAATCCCCTCAACTCCGGTATCAGCCTAGTAAACCTCCTCTGCACTCCCTCCAGGGTCAAAATATCCTTGCACAAGAAACAATACTTTTCACTGTATACTAATACATATGACAATAATAAATCAAATCAAATCACATTTTATGGAGGATGTGAAGATAATAGAGAGGGTGCAGAATAACAAATGGTTTCAGTGAGCAAGGGTTTCAGTCATATGGATAAATAGTTGCAGTTGGGGATTTTTGGCTTGGAGGAGAGGAGGTTGACAGGAGCTTTAGTCGAGGTTTTCAAATCATGAGGGGGTCTGAGCAGAGTATAGAGGGAAAGACCGTTCCTGCTATCTACAGGGAAGTGAATTAAGCTGAGTGGCAAATAAACCAAAGGCAAGTTGTGGAGAACTCTTAAATGCAGTGAGTGATTAGGATCTGGAATGTACTGCTCGGGAATATGGTGGAGGCAGGCTCAATCTCAAAAGAAAAGTAGCTAATGATCTGAAGAAAAATTGGAGGACTGTGAGGAAAGGGTGTGGGAGTAGAGCAAGTTGTTTTACTTTGCTGGCACAGACAGGTGTAGCCCCTCTAAAAGGATGGATCAGGTTACCTGGGGTATGGGGTGATCTGCCCAGAAACTGCCCATACAGCCACTTGAGGGCTGGAGTGCGAGGAGTACAGTTCATCAATAAACCCTATTGTTCCTGTGGCTTACCTTTCTGTGTGACTTCTTTGCAGCTACCTTTCATGTAATCTCAGACTTAACACACACAAAGGGCTGGATGACTCCTTCTATGTTCCAACTAAGCCATGATTGCACAATTTCTATGATTCTATGAAAAGTGGTAGCCACCTAATTGCTTATAGTTTATCTCAAGATGATGTTACCCATAGAGCTGGGCCTTGCCCTTGCCTTCAAAGAATCCCCACGGTGCAAAAGGAGGCCATTTGGCCCATCGGATCTTCACCAACAACAATCCCCCCCAGACCCAATCTCCATAGCCCCACGTATTTATGCTGCTAACCACTGTGCCAACATGCAGTCTTATTGCAGCTGTATCAAAATCACCAAACAACTGGCATATCAAAAGTGTCCTAGGTTTTTTATTCCTCAAAGGGACATTTGAAACATGAAAAAATTGCTTTGTCCTTCCGATGCATGCATGTAGCTTCTCATTTTCACCCAGTAATTTTAATAGTTAGGTTGCATGTGTTTGTGTTTGTGGATTGGTGGCCAAAGCTTCACACTGAAAGGCCACAATCAGAAGATTCACCCCATAGTCTCAACTTTGAGAAGACATTCTGTGAGGCAAAACTATTTAACTTCAGCAAAATATACCAAGTATTCATATAAAAAAGCAAAAGCCACCTGTAAGACACAACTCTGCCATTTCCTGTGGCTCCGGTGGAGCCTGTGTCACAGGCTATATTAGTGGGACCGGGGGGTTGGGGGAGGTGGGAACGAGATCCCTGTATTCCCTAGCCTCCGGCACTGTACTGAATAGAAACAGGAGGGTCTGAGCCCAGCAACATGATGCTGCCCATGAAGACCATCTCAACATGGAAATGGAGGGCAAGAACTAGTCTGCTCTGGCAGAGTGGTCTACAGAACATCAGGAACAGTGCAACACTATAGCAGATAAACTTTTTTGCACCTTAAAGTCTCTGGTGAACTGAGGCTGCATTGTGCACACCACATTTCAGCAATTGGTTTTGATGCCAATGTGATTTCCCATGGGAGTGACATGAGATTGAAAGGCCTGATGGGACACTGGGGGGCAGCTATTTTAATGAGCATTCATGACATGCAAATGAATGCAATTTGTATTTGCGTCACCAGCCAGTGAGACGACTAACCTGTCTTTGGGAGAATTGTAAAGTAATTTTAATTAAACAAATTTGAATTTAATAAAAATTTGGAATGAAAGTCTAACAAATGACTATGAAACGGCTGCTGATTTTTGTAAAATCCCATCTGGTTCACTAATGTCCTTTAGGGAAGGAAATTGGCTGTCCTTACCTGGTCTGGCCTACATGTGACTCCAGAGCCACAGCAACGTGATTGCCTCTTAGCTGCCCTCAGGACAATAAATGCTGGCCCAGCATCCACATCCCATGAATAAATTTTTAAAAATGTCAGTTTGCAAAACCCTGAAGGGTAATTTGGGACATCGTGTCCCAAGCGTGTATCTTTCAATTTGCCATAATGTGAGGAAAGATTTGCAAACCAGTGAAGGAAAGTTCCAGTTTTCTTGTAACAATTCAGCTGAAAGAATGTTTATTAATATGTAAAACCACACAACAGGAAAGGCTACAATATCAAACCTAGATACACTTAATTACAATAAAGTCTACACGCACAATTTATTCTGGAAGTAATCAGATTTTCATCTATCTACATTCTTCCACTCTGAGAAATGCCCTTTGTCCCAAAACAACATTCCATCCAGCATAACCCTATGAACTAAATCCAGCAAATAGTTACCACTCATGAGTTATCTTTAAGTTTAAGAGGGCTTTCTTTTGTTCTGCATAATTTTTATTTGAGGTTTTCAAATCAGAGGCTTCCAGCCTAGAATTCTGCTTTCTGGGGAAATTTTTCCTTTCTAATTGGGCATGGCTATGTTCATAACTGTTTACCAGCTCTTCCTCTCCTATTCCTCCTGTCAGTACAGAGCTACCTTCTACTGTGATATACCATATTTCCCTTTTGATCTCCTTCTATCTAAATGACTCGCTTAGAAGCCAGGCTTTTAGCATACAAGTCTGAACTGTATTTTTATGTCTCCACTTTGAACTCTTTGAAGCTTTGATTTATAAGGACAGGTTGGATAGATTGCGACTTTTTCCCTGGAGTATAGAAGAATTAGGGGTGATGTTATAGAGGTCTATAAAATAATGAGGGGCATAGATCAGCTAGATAGTCAACATCTTTTGCCAAAGGGGAGTCTAAAACTACAGGGCTTAGGTTTATGGTGAGAGGGGAGAGATGCAAAAGGATCCTGAGGGGCAATTTTGTTCACACAGAGGGTGGTGAGTGTCTGGAACAAGTTGCCAGTGCTAGTAGTAGAAGTGGGTACAATCAGGCTTTTAAAAATCATTTAGACAGTTACATGGGTAAGATTAGTGAAGGGGGATATAGGCCAAACGTGGACAACTGGGACTAGCTTAGCAGTTAAAAAAATGAGTGGCATAGACAAATTATGCTGAATTTGCCTGTTTCCATACTCTATGACTCTATGACAGCTAAATGTACATCATGTATTCCTTAAGATTTTATTTTTGGATTGAAGTTCAGCTGGGATTAAAGTGTCAGTGAACACTCAAAAGCACTGCATAAAAAGTGAACAATTTGTAAATCAGAGCACACTCAATCATTCATTCAATGATCTAGGCAAACTTCATCGCATAAGTCCATATTTAAAGAGGGGAGATTCGATTTCTAAAATACTTTATTGCCTCTCAGTAGAAAGTGGGAATAAACATATCAGATGTCAAGGGCTGAACATTAAATCCTGGGATAATGGTGGAATATTATATGTTTGAATCTTGAAGTTGTGAATTTCGATCAGACATCCTATATGATAACAATGACTAGTTTGCAGAGGTTGACTCAATTGGACATTTCTTTAGGTGTCAAATAATAGAAACATTGGCCACGATTCTCCCAAAAGTGCTGAATTAGTGGAAAAACTGTTCTAAATCCCGATTGTTTTCTCAGTTCAGCTTCTTACCCGAATCTCCGCATTCTGGGCACTGCGGAGGTCATGTGAATATCATTAAAAACCAGGGGGGTGAGGCTTATTTGCACCAGAGTCTGATAGTTCTGGAACTCTGAACATGTGCAATGACTTTGATCTGTCAGATTCCCCATTTGCTGTCCAGCTCAATCACTGGCTAGCCCAGGATCCCTGCAGTGCTGCCCCTCCAGCACTCCCATGACCTGATTGCAGCCCCCACAGCAATTCTCACACCAGCCGTAACTCCCCCCCCCCAACCCTGGGATGCCCTGATGCACAGCCCGTCACCCCCCCTCCTAGCAGTGATGATCCCCCCATCTCCCTCACTTCGGTAGACTGCTTCGCTGATCCCCCATTCTATGATCAGAACCCCCTCCCCAGGCAGGCCCCCGCCCACCTCAATCGCTACCCTCCCTCCATCCCAGACTGATTCTGTCTGCAGAGTGGCAACGGGATCCCACATTCCCACCAATCACCCCATAGGCCCCTCCCACAATAGGCCCCACCCTCTTGGCACTGTCCATTGCCCAATGGACAATGCCAAGGTGCCTCTTGGACATGGGCACTTTGCTCTTGGGCAATGCCAGGGAGCAGAGGTTGACACTGCCAGAGTGCCCATGTCCAGGGAGTACAACCCCCTCGCCACCCAACCCCCTGGTGTTTGCCCTCCCTTCATCCCAGTGGCGTCTCCTGCTAATTCCCCGAACATGGGGAAAACCCCGCTGGAATGAAGTACTTCTGACGAGGTGGGAGATTCAATTGGGACCAGAAATTTCCCGATAATCACATTTAAAACATATTTAAAATATATTTTAAAAAGATTCAAATTACTTACCTGTCTTCCCACTGGTTTCCAGCGTGGTCTAACTGGTGACTGTTCACCGGCTCTGGGAGATGCGCATGTGTTCCCGGCACATGCACAAATCCCAGTACAAGGCCGACGATGCACATCTCGCACTGCGACCTGCCAGTAAAGTTGCAGGGCGCGATGGGAGAATTGCGGCCATTGTGAGAGAAACTAAATCTGGGACCCGACTAACCTTGTTTTCTGTACCATATCCTCCTTTTCATTTGGGGATAAGTTAAGGTGGATATTTCCTTGGAGCTGCATCCCCTCCACTGTTATTCAGTGCTGGAAACCTGGAGCCCCCCCAGTTTCAGAATATTTCCAAAGGCAGCAATGCTAGCAGTTCAGCTGCCTACTGACTCAAGGTGGGTTCTCATTTAAGGTTTGACACTCTCCCACCACTTTCCTGGCACTGGAATTGCCACCGGCTCTCTGAGGAGTCCATCCCAATGGGGGAGTCCAGAATTAGGGATCATAGTTTGAGGATAAGCCTTTTAGAACTGAGGTGAGGAGAAATTTCTTCACGCAGAGGGTGGTGAATATTGGAATTCACTACCACAGCATGTAGATGAGGCCAAAATGTTGTCTGATTTCAAGGAGAGAATAGATATCGCCCTTAGGATTGAAGGGATCAAAGGACATAGGAGGAAAGGGGGATCAGGACATTGAATTCGATGATCAGCCATGATCAAAATGAATGGCAGAGCAGGCTCAAAGGGCCAAATGGCCTGCTCCTGCTTCTAGTTTCTATGTTTCTATCAGCAACATGGAAGCAGCCTCCCAATAACCTCCCAGGGAGAAGGGGCTTCTTTCCCTGTGGCCCTTCGCTGGAGGTGCCAACAGGCAGCATGACAACTCCTGCAGTTCTGTTGCCATGACTGGGGGGTTTAGCCTGCCTGGGGTGCCCCTGATTTGTAAAAGTACCTCACGTCCCCCACAAAGGATGTACTCCCCTTTCCTCTGCCTTTTAACCAATTGCGTTAAAAAAATGGTCAGCCCACTCCGATCAGCCTGCCCAAACAACCATATCATGGCAAGGGCAGCATAATATTCAGCTCAGCTGGCTTGTTAACAAGCTTAATTGTCTTTAAGTATTTTTTAAAAATGGTGGGCAGGTGCCAATTTGGAAGCTCTCCCCACTAACTGTTTGATGGGGATCGGGTTGAGGGTTTGGTGGGTAGACAGCAGGCTAACCACTTATCATATTTGACATGCATTCCCCACTCTGCAATGGCTGTTATATCACACTCATTTATTTTTATTCGTGCTATACTTCCACTCATCTTGTTCTGAATGCTGCCTGCTTTCAAATAATGTGCCTTTAATTCTGTCTTTTTTTTAATCATTTTTCTCTAGTCTGACCCAATTTACTGGTGCAGTCTTATATATTTGTACCCTGTGCCTTCCTAACACATTTAGTTATCAATACCTACATATAGCCTATGCTTTCTCTTTATCTTTCCAAAATTTCTCCCATGGTTTGGTTTAAAGCCCTCTCTATAGTCTTATAGCCACAATTCTCCAGGAGACTGGTCCCAATGTGGACCATCACCAAAACATTGATCATTCATCCCATTGCCATTTTTGGAAACTTGTTGCACATAAATAGGCTGCTGTTGTTCCTGCATCACAACAATGGCAAGAAATGCCACATCACCTGCTTTAGTGAGGTTTTTATGCTCAAAATGAGAAAGGAAGTCAAGAAAAACCAAATACAATGGGCTCTGAAATAAGTTACAAGGGAGGCCTTTCGAAGGCTATTGACCGATAGGTCTCAGTAAGGCCGTTCTATGGTGGGATGGGGTGTAAGGATATGACATAAAATATGCTCAGTGGATTTGATCTTTCACAAGGACTCAATCATCTTTTTCTCTTCTTAAAACATTTCCAAGAAGAAAAACATTCTGTGACATTCTGCCCTCGTCTCGAAAGGAAATTGATCCCTAAGACATTTGCCTAACATTTCTGTTGGATTATTTAACATTGCACAGATGGATTGGATTGTGCTGGAAGAGTTTCATTCTGAAAGCAGCACAGGTCAACAAAAAGAATGTGACTCCTTTACTTTCCTTCCTTTTATAAAGGCAACAGGGTTTGCCTGAACTGACAAGGCAGCCCTTGTTACTGAGACAGGGAAATAAAAATGATCTTGTTGAAAGGTGTACCACCGGAATTATAAATAGTTGTACAAACATCATTTACCTAGCATCTGATCACATGAAAACAACTCAAAATGTTCAACTTGATTAATTAGTTTTCAAGTGTAATGGGCTTTGGTTAAAATTAAGGCCTTTCCTTTCAATCTTGTCATGATATCATTTTTTTCCCCAAACTTTAGTAATGAAGTTATTTCTCCTGGTGGCAGTTTCTAGAACAAAAATAACTTTTTAACTGGAGCTCAGATAATCTAGGGCAATGTCAGAAAATGCTTTGAAGTTTATTTATTAGTCACAAGTAAGGCCTACATTAACAGTGCAATGAAGTTACTGTGAAATTCCACTAGTTGTCACACTCTGATGCTTGTTTGGGTCAATGCATTTAACCAGCACATCTTTTGGACTGTGGCAGGAAATATGAGCACCTGGAGGAAACCCACACAGACAGAGAGAATGTACAAGATTCCTCACAGCCAGTGAACCAAGTGGGGAATCGAACCTGAGTCCCTGGCGCTGTGAGGCAGCAGTGCCACCGTGCCACATGGAACACAAAGAGTAGTGAAAATCTGAAAATGTCTCCATCAAAAAAGATATCAATTCTGGGGATCAATTGAAAGTGATGTTCGATAGATTTTTTTTACCAGGCAAGATGACTCATATATCATCACTAGGTTCACCAGACTGATTCCAGGGATCAAAAGAGTTGACGTATGAGGAGAGATTGAGTAGCTTAGGCTCTGAAAGCTGGTTAGGTGCATTGACCTGAACGGGTGCCAGAATGTGGCAATTAAGGAAATTTCACAGTAACTTCATTGCAGTGTTAATGTAAGCCTTACTTGTACCTAATAGATAAGCTTTACTTTATACTCACTGGGGTTCAGAAGGATGAGAGGGGACCTGATTAAGGTAAATAAAACAGTAAAAGGGATTGATAGAGTAAAGGTATTCTAAACGTTTCCCCTTGTGGGGCAACCTAGAACAAGAGGTTACAGGTATAGGTTGCGAGGTTTAAAACTGAGATGAACTGATAGGTTTAAAACTGAGATGAGGAGGAATTACTTCTCAGATGATGGTTAATTTGTACAACTTGCTGCTCCATGGAGTGGTGGAGTCTGAATCATTAAATGGTTTCAGGAAGAAGATAGATATTTTTCTGATTGAAAATATGGGTTAAAGGAATGTGGGGATCAGATGGGGAGGTGAATTCGAGACCAGGAAGGGATCAGCCATGATCCGATTAAATAGTGAAGCAGGCTTAAAGGGCTGTATTTGCCTACTCCTGCTCCTAATTCCTATGTTCCTATGGCAACTCAATAATAACCAAAATGAATGGTGAAATGGGTTTGAGGGACAGAATGGCTTAATCCTGTTCCAATGGGCCAGATTTTCAAATGCTGGCAGGATTGGGATTGTCTATGGTTTAAAAACCATGGCCCCAGAGGGTATCTCTAAATGCATCTGGGATGTACTTCCATTTTCAAAGTGCTAACGTAAGGATTGGAGGGTGGGCTGAGGTGGGGTGAAGTGGGGGGGTGGGGAGGAAACATGGAGTCCACTTGCCTCCAATTAATGGTCCAACGAGCTGTTTGAGGAGTCTTATGGGCTTGGGACATTAGTACTGAAATTTTACAGATGGGATTCAGGTGAGCCTAAGCAGTCTGGAGCACCTTAATAGGAAGCTGTCAAGTTCAAATTGGGCGAAAGGAAAATTTTTTTATGACATGAAAATGATTAAGCTCTGGGGGATCTTGCACCATACTGTGTGAATAACTCTTTGGCGAGGACAGTTTTCCAAGCTTTTAATGCTTTCTGAGTTGCTGCCTGCTCAGCTGTACAAGGCAGCATGAGTCCCCATCGTGGCTGCTAACTGCCTTTGCTGCTAGTGCTCTGCAGACAGCTCTCGCCTCCCGGAGATGCTCGGCGCCACTAATTGGGCACCAAGCTCATCTCCAACCCAATTAGGATGTTAACACTTAAAAATGGTTGAGATGTGAAATCAGAAACCAGAATTTATCTGGTTGTCTGGATTCCCAGCTCTATCTGGCTCTATGGGAGAAATTTTACTGGCACGTCCGCCTGAGGTTTGTACGATTCCGCCCGGAGAATGCTGTTCTCCGAGCCTCGCCAGGGCGTGCCAGTAAAATTCCAGCCTATGTTTCTATTTACAAGGCTTCAGTTCACACCAAGAAATGCATTTCATAATTGATTTCATCTACGTACTATTTATTATGGCTATTTATTGTGCAACTTGCGCCAGGCAATACCTCCATAATTTTGCGCAGCACGTATATCTTTGGACCTGAGTTTCTTTGCTGTAAATCTTAACCATGTGTTCAGGGCCAAGAGCCAAGCCCCATACCAGAGTTTCAGGAGAGATCTCCATTCAAATTGATATATTTCTCCTCGTTGAAATTATTGGAAGCTTTCAAAACTGAGATTGGTTGAAACTTTTTCTCTGCCAAACTGTCCAATTCTTTTTTTATATGAATCACTTCGACCATGGAAAATGTCCATCAGAAGTTAATGCAGCCAAGTTTTCAGAAGGGAAACCATGGCTATTTTAAGTTTAATGTGGTTCCTCGTTTAAGGGAAAAGATCTTATACCTTAGAAATCACCGTTTGTGATATCGTTTAACTGTCTCTGCTTTTCAAAGAAAAGGTACAGCACAGGAATAGACCCTTCAGCCCTCCAATTTTCATTCCACTGCCTGCTGTTTTAATCAGATTGTTAAATAATTTAAACGCATCACTAATATTTTAAACAGATTAATAGAATCATAGAATCCCTACAGTGCAGGAGGCAATTTAGCCCATCGAGTCTGCAATGACCACAATCCCATCCAGGCTCTATTCCTGTAACCTCACATATTTACCCTGCTAATCCTCTGATGCTAGGGTCAATTTTAGCATGGCCAATCAACCTAACCCATACATCTTTGGACTGTGGAAGGAAACGGGAACACCCGGAGGAAACCCATGCAGACACGTGAAGAATGTGCAAACTCCATACAGACAGTGACCTGAAACCAGAATTAGCATAGAAACAAAGAAGAAAGGAGCAGGAGGAGGCCTTTTGGGCCTGCTCCACCATTCATTACGATCATGCTGATCGTCTGACTCAACAGCCTATTCCTACTTTTTCCCCATAACATTTGACCCCATTCGCCCCAAGTGCTATATCTAGCCACCTCTTGAATACATATTTGTATACACATTGAGTACACAGTTGAACCCGGGTCCCCAACACTGTGAGGTAGCAGTGCTAACCACTGTGCCGTCATGTTTGACTTAATCACCGGAAATCTACCGCTTTGCCCGCCACAGAATCGGGAAAGGGGTGGACAAATGTCCATTTGACCTTGGTGGGAATGTCTGGTCTCGCTTGAGTGAGGCCATAAAATCCCACTTAAATGGTCAATGACTTTTTTAAAGTTTCAATATTAAAGTATGTAAACATGCTGGGGGCAGTTCAGAGGAAGTTTACCAGATTGATACCTTGAATGAGCAAATTGTCTTATGAGGAAAGATCAGACAGACTGGTTTCACTGGAGTTTAAAAGAGTGAGGGGTAACTTGATTGAGGCATATAAGATCCTGAACAGTCCTGACAATTGGATGTGGAAAGGATGTTTCCTCTTGGGGGTGAGTCCAGATCTAGGGGGCACCGTTTTAAAATTAAGGGTCACCTTTTTAGGTCAGAGATAGGATAATTTTTCTGTCTCAGAGAATTGAGTGATTTCGGAACTCTGCCTCAGAAGGTGGTAGAAGTAGGATCGAAGAATATTTTTAAGGCAGAGGGAGATAAATTCTTGTTAGGCAAAGGGGTCAAAGGTTATCAGTGGAAGATGGAATGCGGAACTCAACACGAACAGTTCCGCCATGATCTTATTGAATGGTGGAGCAGACGTAAGAGGCCAAATCATCCACTTCTACTCCTATTTCATATGTTCAGATTAAAGCCACCAAAAATCCTTAGACAGCTCCTTCCAAACCCATGACCACTTCTACCTGGAAGGACAAGGGCAGCAGATACATGGGAATTTGTAGGAACACCGCTTGCAAATTCTTCTCTAAGCTACTCACCATACTGTCTTGGAAATATATTGCTGTTCATTTGCAGCCGCTGGGTCAAAATTCTGGAATTTCATCCCTAACGACATTGTGGGTCAATCCATAGCATGTGGACTGCAGCAATTCAAGAAGGCAGCTCACTACCACCTTCTCAAGGGCAACTAGGTTTGGGCAATGAATACTAGCCAGCCAGCGACACCCATGTCCCACAAATGAATAAAAAGAAGTATTGCTCCTGAATATGGGAAACTTTCTACTAGAGTTACTTCCATGTTAATTCTGTTAGAGGGATTTTACTGAAAGAATGTACCAGAATGTATAAGAAAATGATGAAAACACACAGCAGGTCAATTAGCAGCTCCAAAGTGGAATCACAGGTAGCTGTTTTGGGTGGAAATCTTTGGTACAGAATTAACCACATACAAAAATTGGAGAGAATTTTTGCATTGAAGGTTTTGGAACTTGGAAAAAGTTTGGAAGGAACACATTCCCATTGGCTCGCACAACGCTTCTGACAGTGAAGGATCTAGACAGATTATTAATGAAAGGATTCAGGCAGGCTGATGTTGAGAAAGGATCTCTGTCCTTTGTCATTTCTCTTTTCAGGCGTCATAGTTCCAGAATTTTTTTGTTCATATTTCAGATTTTCAGCATTTTGCACTTTTTTCTTTTAAACCATAAGCACGCATGTTTGATTAAAATAGCAATATGCAAGCTCTCAGACAGAGGTGAGTAACCATCTGATGAGGGCATCTATTATATACCTATCTCTCAGTGCCAAATGTATCAGTAGAACCTTGAAATTGAATGCAACTTCAGTTGAACATCTGGATGAAAGTCTCTTCTCTCTACTGGCTGTGTGCATCTCAGTATAGTCCCTGAAGGGCATCCCATCCAATAGTACATAGTTTTGCAGCTGGAATCACCTGATAATGAAGGGAATCAAAAGATACGGGGTTAGGGCAGGAAAGTGAAGTTGAGGTAGAAGATCCACCACATGGACGTACACAATAACAGAGGAGGCTCAAGGGGCTTTGTAGCTTATTGTTGCTCCATGAGTGGCTTGTGGCACGGTGGTCCGCACTGCTGCCTCACAGCATCAGTTCGATTCCTGCCTTGGGTCAATACCTATGTGGGGTTTGCACATTCTCCCCTTACCTGTGTGGGTTTCCTCTGGGTGCTCTGGATTTCTGTCACAATTGGGTGGGGGGGAGATTGCCACTGTTTGTGGGGGTGGGGGGACGGCAGCTGGAGATTGGCCGGGATGGGGGTGTCGAGGCTGGCCCAGAATTGGTCGGGCAGACTGCGTGGAGGGTTTGGGGGGAAGCAGCACGTGGACTCCCAGGCTCAGTAAGAAGTCCCACAACACCAGGTTAAAGTCCAACAGGTTTATTTGATAGCAAAAGCCACTAGCTTTCGGGCCTCTGACCCTTCGTCAGGTGAGTGAAGACGAAGGCTTTTGCTACCATAAACCTGTTGGACTTTAACCTGGTGTTGTGAGACTTTTGTGTTTATCCCAGTCCAACACCAGCATCACCACAGCATGAGTCCTAGGCTGGCCAGCGATTGAGCTAGCCAGCAAACGGGAGGCTGACAGTTCAGGGCCACTGCATATGCGCATAGACTCACTGGTTTCAGCTTCATGGACGGGAATAGGCCGTGCTCCCTGAAACCTAAGGATATTCATGCTGGTGGTGTCTACATTGCACAGAGTGTGGGAGATTATAGTGTGAATTCCACTGAAAAATAACGGTGTGAATTACCCCAGTTTTCCCGCATATTCAGCACTTAGAATTCTTTTTGGGAGAATTCGAAGATAAAATTGTTCGAGTTATTAATTATAAACTACTTGTGGTGCTGACAATAAGTCACTTGTAATTTTGAGATTCACCAACCCAGAGCTCAGTCACTGGTGGGATATAATCATATCTAACAGGTATTCATAATGTATTATCCACGCAATTACAGCAATTAGTGAAATACTTTGCTTCACAGTGCTTCAATTTGTAAAGATCTTATTTGGATAAAAATCTTCAGCATGGAGAGTCCTTTATCTCTCTTGTTTTTTTTAAATTATCATTTGGTTTTGCAGTTGTGATATTGTACACTTGGGTGGCATTTACCGCACAGCTTGCCATGTGGAGGTGGCCCACCATTAGATGGCAGTGGGATCCTCTGGTTCTGTTGATGTCAATGAGGTTTACCGTTGAATGCACGCCTCGCATCCAGGATAACTGCAGTGGGCATGTACCGTGAGTGGGGCCAAAGGATCCCACAAACGTGACCAGATGGAAAGTTCCAGTCTTTTACATTATATGATTATAAGATAGACTTCCATCTGGTAAGATGGTGGTTTGTGCTATGGCCATCAATCCTATTAAGCATCACCTTGTGTGGCTCAGAAGCCCATTCTGACATGGCAGTCTCTGCCACATTTGCTACAGAGGACAACACTTGGCTCTTCGACAGCTGAGATTGCTGTTTCTATTTGCCTCTTTCAATGCCTTTCCAAATAGTCAGTCTCCAGACATCATGGCCATTGGCAACTGTCTGCCAGTTGTAAGTCTCAGTGCCTGCCATCTTCATATCTTCATGAAGGTGAGATATGGATGCCTAGGAGGTCATGACCCAGTGACCAGTTCATTTTACAGAAGCTCTTTGGTTATATAGCCATTGTCCATCTGATGAATGTGGCTGAGCCGAGGCAGCCATCATTAGCTTACTATCAACATCCTGGAAGTTACCGTTGACCAGAAACTGAGCTAGACTAGTCATATAAATACCATTGCTATGAGAGCTGGTCAGAGGCTGAGAATCTTGCAGTGAGTAACTCACCTCCTGACTTTCTCCAAAGCCTGTCCATCATCTACAAGGCACAAGTCAGGAATGTGATGGAATATTGTCCACTTACCTGGAAGGGTGCAGCTCCAAAACACCCAAAAATCTCAACACCACCCAGGACAAAATCGTCTGCTTGATTGGCACCCCATCTACCACCTTAAACATTCTCTACCTCTACCATAGATGTACAGTAGCAGCAAGGTGTATCATCTACAAGATGCACTGCAACAACTCGCCAAAGTTCCTTCAACAGTAACTTCCAAACCTCCACTACCGTGAAGGACAAGGATGGCAGATGCATAAGGAATGCAACCATCTATGAGCTTCCCTCCAAGTAACACAACATACTGACTTGGAACTGTATTACTGTCCCAATTCACTGTTGCTGGCTCAAAATCCTGGAACCTCCTTCCTAATAGTACTGGGTGTATCTATACCATGTAGACTGCACTGGTTCAAGAAGGTGGCCTACTGCCACCTTCTCATAGGCAATCAGGGATGGGCAATGAATTCTGGATTTGGTAGCAATGCCCACGTCTTGCAAACGAATAAAAAAAAGTGCTGACATTATAAGCATACTCCAGGATTAATGACCTTGCCTTGTCAAGATATGCCAAGGATATACCTGAGACAGTGAAAGTGTAAGCTGTTTGGGATAGTCTCCTGTTTAGAGTAAGTTGTCCAGCTCTCTGTATCGTAGAGGAATGGACTGAAGAACGTAAGCTTGGTAGACTCACAATTTGATGTTCTCAGTTAGCTTTCTATTGTTCTACATTGGCTTACTAATCTTGGACAAAACCACTAAAGGTTTATGCTACAGATGTTGAGTTCAGCATCAAGTGACAGGTTGCTGGTGATTATGGAGCTGAGATATGTGAAGCATTTAACACTTTCCAGTATCATAATTGGAAACCACAACAAGGAAACTCACTTGTGAGAGATTATATTGACAAAGCATGATAAACAGGAGAATGAGTCTTCATAAATATTACTTGTCAGATACTGTCCTACTTAGACATCAAGAATCTGGGCTACAGTCCTGGTGCACACACAGGATTGAGTCAGTGCACTGCAGACCTTTTTGATTTTATAAAATATGCCCCATGAATAAAGGCCGACACGTTTCACAAAGTAATACGATTATTGTTTAACCAGAAAATCTCTTCCAGCTGCTTATAATCCAGCACGCGACAGTAATGAATTCCTGCACATGCACTTCATCTGGACTTTTCCTGTTTTGTAAAGCCAGATTTTCTGCTGAGTAAATTTGTCACTGAGGATTTTTTTTCTCTTCGGTACGAGTGCTGTGGCATGCCGGGATTGCTTCAGTTTTCCCAAATAGCAAGGTGGGTGAATGCAACACATGGAGTGGCAGTGATAACCATCCCTCAGAACCAACATACACTCACAGTCACGTCATAGGTTTGATCCAAGACCTGTGCTGATTAGAGACATTACAATCAGCCTCATTGCCCCTAGGTGAGGTGGCAGTGAGAATGTGGAGCTCTGATTTTTCTTGCCTGTAGAGGGTGTTGTTGCTACTTTTTTTTCAGGATCAAACAGCCACTTCTTTGTTAAGGTGCTGCCAGACCTGACCAGGTATTAACCCTATTAGGTTACCGCTTCATCTCCTAGTTGCTCAGTGAGTTAAAGCAGTGAGTGACTACACAGAGCAGGAAGATCCCAGATTTGGCCCTGGTCCCTGTTGCTTTTGCTGGAGAAATGGTTTGAAGTTCATTAATTGGCTTCAGGCCCATGATTTGATTTGATTTTTATTGTCACGTGTATTAGCATACAGTGGAAATTATTGTTTCTTGCGCACTGTACAGACAAAGCATACCATTTATAGAAAAGGAAAGGAGAGGGTGCAGAATGTAGTGTTACAGTCATAGCTAGGGTGTAGAGAAAGATCAACTTAATATGAGGTATGTCCATTCAAAAGTCTCATGGCAGCAGGGAAGGAGCTCTTCTTTAGTCAGTTGGTACGTGACCTCAGACTTTTGTATCTTTTTCCCGACGGCAGAAGGTACAAGAGTATGTCCAGAGAGTGCGGGGCCTTTAATTATGCTGGCTGCTTTGCCGAGGCAGCGGCAAGTGTAGATGGAGAGAATGGTTGGGAGGCTGGTTTGAGTTAGCGAGGGAAAAATATCAGCCAAGGTTCACCTCTGCTGAGCATGACTACGAGCCTGAATTTAATGTTCAGACAAGGTTTACTCATGGGAGTCAGTCTTGGCACTGTGATAGAGCTCCTCCCTTTTGAGTCAGACATTATAGGTCCAGCCGTCATTCTAACATGGAGAATTTCTGTGCTGACGTATCAGTGAGGAAACATTCACTTCCCATCATTCACCGGAGCTTTAAACTCTGCTGGAGATGCAAAAAACCTCATGACACAAAGAGCCGGAAAGTTATGGCCAATATCTGTGCCTCGACTAGCATAATAAAGCAAGTTACTTGATCATTTGTGTTGTTTGTGAGACCTATCCATGTGCGGATTGGCAATGGCTAGTGGCAATATCACTAGACAATTAATCCAGAAACTCAGCTAGTGTTCTAGTGACCCAGGTTTGAATCCCACCAGAGAGTGGAATTTGAATTCAATTTTAAAAAGTCTGGAATTAAGTATCTAATGATGACCATGAAACCATTGTTGATTGTTGGAAAAACACATCTGGTTCATTAAATCCTTTAGGAAAGGAAATTGGCAGCCCTTACCTGGTCTGGCCTACTCCAGAGCCGTAGCAATGTGGTTGGATCTCAACTGCCCTCTGCAATGGCTGAGCAAGCCACTCAGGTTTAAGGGCGGCTAGGGATGGGTAATAAATGTTGGTGAGCCAGCAATGCACACGTCCCGCAAATTAACAAAAAAAAATCGGCTGCATTTACAACGAGTCAACTTCACTAAAGCATTCCATTAGTTATGAAGCTCTTTGGGTTGTCTTGAGGTTGTGAAGTTTCTCTGTAAATGCAAATTCTTTCACCTTTAACCTTATACCCAGGACCAAAGTCAGAAAAAGGAGTTTGTTGGATCAAATTACATGTGATCCGGAGATCCATCTGCTACTTTAAATGGGAGTGTTGAAACTTTGACTCTGAGCCTCAATTATGAATGTCTGTGCTCCATGTCAGAAACAGTCAGCTGGCATGATTTTCCACAGAATACCCAGAGGGTGCACACAGCTCCGATTAAGGATGGTGGGCAGGCTCCTGACACTGGAGGGTCAATAAGACAACCTCTGGCAATGAGAGAGTAAGAAGTCTCACAACACCAGGTTAAAGTCCAACAGGTTAAAGGACTTTAACCTGGGGTTGTCAGACTTCTTACTGTGTTTACCCCAGTCCAACGCCAGCATCTCCACATAATGAGAGAGTTGCAGCCTACCGATACAAGTGAGAGGGAGAAAGAGAGAGGGCTCTTCAACGTGAAGAGACGCTTTTAAAACTATTGAAAGGGCAATAGCTACAAGCTATTAGCACTGCTGCCTCACGGCACCAGGGACCCGGGTTCAATACTGGTCTCGGGTGACTGTGTGGAGTTTTCACGTTCTCCCCCCTGTCTGTGTGGGTTTCCTCTGGGTGCTCTGGTTTCCTCCCTTGGTCCAAAGATGTGTAGGTTAAGGAGGTTAGCGAAGTACATACGTAGAGTTATAGTGATAGGGCCTGTGTGGGATGTTCTGTCGGAGAGTCGGTGCAGACTTGATGGGTGGAACAGCCTCTTTCTGCACGGGAGAAATTCTATGATTCGAAAAGCACGACTGTGGACGAGGGTCCCTCCAGAGGGTCATCCGTAGGCCATCTTTCTGCACTAGATTATCTTGGAATATTGCCCTACCTGCCACATGTATTTACAAGATATAGAGCAGTGTTATTTCATGGCAGGAGGTTGTATGAGCATCAGTGATCTTGTGGTGACTGTCAACAAAAATTGAATCTTTCAGTGAGGACATCATCATACAGGAACTGAATGGAAAGTCCAGGCTGTCGATGTTGACCATGACACCTGCTGTCGGAAAAAATCCGCCTTCCACACGGCAACAACAGGTCAGACTCCAGTTTAATAGTTATAATCTAGCACTGCTCAAAATGGGTGTGTATATAACAAAGATAATGGTAAAAAGTCCTCTTTGCTGATGACACAGGATAGGCAATTGGCAATCAATTCTATACCTTTTTTCTTCTTTTTCATTGAACTCATTGTACCGAGAATCAAAGAACGGTTATAGCAGAGAAGAGGACATTCCGTCAATCATGTTAGTACTGGGTTTCTGCAAGAGCTACTTAACTTGTCGTTTTCCCTTGCCGTGTCCCTGTAACCCTATGCCCTGCAACTATTATGATAAATCTTTCCTGCACCCATTCTAATGCCTTGACATCCTTCCTAAAGTTTGGTGCCTAGAATTGGACACCATAGTCCAAATAAGGCAAAACTAGTGCTTGACAAAATTCACTCTAACTTCCTGGCTTTCGTACTCTATCGGTTGGATTTTACGACCCCACCACAGCAACAGCAGAAATTCTCACCTGAGGTCAACAGATATTTCCATTGTCTTCCCTTCACTTGCTCCGATTCCACGGTGGGCGAGGTAGTGGAATTCCGGCGTATGCATCCGTTTAAAAAGCCTAGCATGCTGTCTGCTTTATCAACCCCATACTCAAACTGCCCTTCCACATTCAGCAATTTGCAAACAAACACCGGCATGACCCTCTGTCCTTTCACCCCCTTTAAATGTGTAATTAGAAATGGTATCCTCCCCTCACATAAGGGAAATAAAGGGGCCGCTTGACTGAAGATTGGGTTTTATGGACTAATGATGAGGATAAATTCTAAGCCGAGTAATAAAATGCATTAAACGGGAGATTTTTAAAAATGTATATTATGCTGAGAGAGGCTAAAAATTAGAAGCAAAGTCAATAATTTAATTTAGAATGGGTTTCTGTAGTTAGTGGAGACAGAGAAACATTAAAAGGTGTGAGGAGCGAACAGTAGAATGGGATTAGAAAAGGTGGTTCCTCTTGAGGCGAATACCAACACAGGCTCAGTGGACTAAAATAAGCAGATTAAAAAATAAAATAAACAAAAAAGTGCAGAGTCAAATTATATGGTAAGTATTTATGAGAGAGTGCCTGTCACAAAGTGTAGCCCACAGCTAAAAACCTGATTTTAATTTTTTAGCTTTCACCCTCAATTTAAGAGCTGTTTAAGGTGGAAGAAAATATCTGATTCCATGTATTACACTTGGAGTTATCCTTAGAAATATCAGCATTGTTTGGTACAATCATTTGTTGAAAGTTCCTTTTTAGCAATGCCCCAACAATAAGATCAGTTTCCTCTTTGTGAATGTGTTTCTGATTTTGCGACAGCTAACACAGGGAAATTTCCCCCAATTGTGCTTAAATCCAATCTCAGGGGAACATCCCCCACATTATTTGCTTCATAAATAAGATAAGAGTATGCCTAATGCTGGTTAATTTTGCGCTGTGGACCTGTGCCCATCAGGAAGTGGGTGGAAACTGCTTCAACTTATTTAATGTAAGATTCGTACAGCCGTGTTTCATCCATCAGACTCACTTGGATTCAAATCCAAGTCCTGGAGATTAAAAAGTCAGCTCCACCTTGTTTCTCTTTTCAATATCTTATAGTTTCTTTACCATTAAATTACAGAGCCTTCAACTGTATTGTTCCTACTCCACCTCTCAATCTGTTTGTCCCTCTACTCCTCCTTTTTTTGGTTCATTTATGGGAGAGGGGTATCTCTAAGCAAGGCCAGCATTTGGTCCCTATCCCTAATTGCTATTGAGAAGGTGGTGATGAGCCAATCCTTGAACAACTGCACTCCATGTGACATAGATGCACCCGAAGTGCTGATCGGGAGGGAATTTCTGCAGTTTAACCCAGTGGTACTAAAGGGATGATGATATAGTTCCAAGTCAGGATGGCATGTGACTGGCAGGAGACTCTTGCATTTGTTGATGTTTCCATGTGCCAGCTACCCTTGTCCTTCAAGGTATTAGAGGTCTTGGCTTCAGAAGGTGCTGTTGAGGAGGACTTGGTATGTTGGTACAGTGCCCCTTGTAGATTATACACACCATAGACATGGGGTAGAATTTCATGGGGAAGGGGCTGAAAATGCCGTAAGCAATTCAAAGGTCCATTGACTTTTGCTGGACCGAAAGATCCTGCCAGCATGAAGGACTATGAAAATCCGGCCATGGAGTGAATGTTTAAGATAGTGGATTGGGTGACAGTCAAAGGCCTGCTTTATCCTGGATGGTGTTAACCATCCTGAGTACTTTTGGACGGTCATCGATGAGGCACCCTAGAACACCACCCTGAGGAAATCCTGCAATCATGTCTTGGAGTTGGGATGTTTGGCCTCCAACAGCAACAACCACCTTCCTTTGTGCTAGATATGACTCCAGTCACTGGACAGTTTCCCTCTGATTTCCATTGACTTTAATTCTATGAGGAGTCCTTGCTGACATATTCTCTCAAAAGCTGCCTTGATGTCAAGTGAAGTCACTCACACCTGGAGGGGGCCTAGAGACAACTGAGATTACTGATATCCGCATGTCACTTGATAGCATTGTCAGTGATGCTTCCGTACTTAGTTGATGATTAAGAGGAGACTGATGAGGCAATAATTGGTCACAAGTGGGTTTGCCCTGCTTTCTGTGGATAGCCCAAACCTGGGCGATATTTCACATTGTTGGGTAGGCACTAATGTTGTAGCCATACTGGAGCAGATTGGCTAGAGGCATACTGTTTGTTGTATCCGGTGTAATCAGCCATTTTTTGATATCATGTGAAGAGAATCGAAATATCTGAAGACTGACTTCTGAGATGATGGAGACTGCAGGGGGAGGCTGAGATGGGTCATCCACTCAACACTCCCAGCTGAAGCTTGTCGTGAACGTACTAACATGCTGTGTTGCCCCATCATTATGCATGGGAATGGGGATGGAGCTGCTTCCTCCACTTAAATCTTTAATTAGCCAGCATGATTCAGGGCTGCAGAGCTTTGAGCTGACCCATTTGTTTTCGTGTTGAGCTCTGCCTGTGCCATGCCGCTTCCACATTTTTCATGCGTGTAGTCCTGTGTTGGCACCTTGTTTTTAGGAATTCCCAGTGTCACCCCTGAGTGCTCTTCTCCATATCTGATTGAAGCAAGGTTGGTCCCCTGGCTTGATGGTGATGGTAAGGTGGTGGATATGTCAGACCACAAGGTTACAGATTTTGGCTGAATATAATGTTGCTGCTTCTAATGAGTGACAGTGCCTCGTGACAGCTCTGCTTGGAACTCTAAATCTACAGGTTGTAGTTTGCAAATCCATGATTCACTCCCAACATGTGGCCAGATGTGCACCTCGTGCCAGTTAATATTCTGCCCTGTATTTCAAGAACGATTAATTGACTTTGAAGTATTTTGAGATGTCCTGACGACACAAATGCAACTTTTTTGAATGAGCAACTATCTATGACTTAGAGCCAGACTAAGAAAATCCTGGGTGCAAGCCTCGCTGGTACCACACAGTGGCGTTCCACACTAGAACAGCACTGTTTCTTTTCCTGTTTCTATTTACCCCTTGGGGCTGTGTGTAGAATGCAATATTCATAGTTTAGCATTCAGAAAGAAATGGAACAGCATCCTAGGTAGAACATTGGATACAGAATTTCAGGAGAAGAGAATATAAAGCTTAATATTTATAAAGTAATGAAGATTTTATTATCAAATTTGTCCTGATAACAATTCTGAATTGAATTGATTTATTATTGTCACATGTATTAACATACAGCGAAAAGTATTGTTTTTTGCGCACTATACAGGCAAAGCATACTGTTCATAGGGAAGGAAACGAGACAGTGCAGAATGTGGTGTTACAGTCATAGCTAGAATGTAGAGAAAGATCAACTTAATGCAAGGTAGGTCCATTCAGAAGTCTGACAACAGCAGAGAAGAAGCTGTTCTTGAGTTGGTTGGTACGTGACCTCAGACTTTTGTATCTTTTTCCTGATGGAAGAAAGTGGAAGAGAGAATGTCCGGGGTGCGTGGGGTCCTTAATTATCCTGGCTGCTTTGCCGAGGCAGCGGGAAATGTGGACAGAGTCAATGGATGGGAAGCTGGTTTGCATGAATTTTGTGTTTACCATAGTTATTACAAAATATGGAAAGAGAAGAGGGGATCAGGATATTGAATTTGATGAACAAAGGGCTGAATGGCCTACCATTTTCTATATTTCTATGAGCGTGCACTGGGGGATTTGTGGGGGGAATGGCTGGCACAAGTAAGAATTCCTTTGTTTGCACTTAGTAATGAAACCATTTCACTTGAAAAATATACCAATGGGGGCTTGTTTTATGTTTCCTTGGTGGGTGTGTTTCCAGTGGAGGTGCATGTAAAATAAGACAGGGGATGCTCAGGGGATAATACCGGGGATGCTCAGATTGACACCAAATTTAAATAAATAATCGAGGGTTTAGCAGGCTTGTTTTCAAGCCAATTGACCCCAGTAATATGCTGTTTAGGGGCTGCTCTTTGCTAATTGTGGGGCAAGATCTAAACCCTCTCCCTCTGCTGTCACCTCTGCATTATTCCACCAGTAAATTTACACACATGTACTCAGAATACCCCTTCATCTGGCAGTCAGAGGAACTCTTACCTCTTGGTGGCTCTAGAGACTCAAGTGACACAGAAAGATTGACAATTGTCAGATAAAGTTGCTAAGGTCAGAGTCTGTTAATTCTTTGGCAAATAATTCACCTCCCGACTCTTCAAAGCCTCTCCACTATCTACAAGGGCCAAGTCAGGAATATGATGGAACACTTGCCTGAATGAGCGCAACTCCATCAACACTCAAGAAGCTTGGCACCAGTAAGGACAAACCAATCCAGTTGATTGGCACCCCATCACCACCTTAAACATTCACCCCCTCCACCACCAATGCTCAGTGGCAGCAGTGTGTACAAAATATAAGATGCACCAGAGTAATTCACCAAGGCTCCTTGGATAGCACCTTACAAACCTGCGACCTCTCCTAACTACAAAGACAAGGGCAGCAGATGCTTGCGAATTACACTGTCTGAAAGTTCCTCTCCAAGACCCAAATCACCCTCATTGGAACAATATCACCGTTCTTTCACTGAACTGGGTCAAATTCTTGGAACTCCCTTCCTAACAACTCTGTGAACGTACCTGCACCACATGGACTGCAGTTGTTCAATAAAACAGTTGATCATAACCTTCTCAAGGGCAATTAGGGATGGGCAATAAGTGCTGGCATAGCCAGCAATGCTCATTCATATGAACAAATAAAAAAATACTCTCCAGGATTGCCCTGGAGTCTCTAAGAATTAAAGATTCATCTTCAGGAGAACATTGCAGGTAATTCAGAAAAAAAATTGGAAGCAATAAAATAATGGATTTTAAAATTTTATTTCGAATAATTTCATTAATGAGACACAAAAGCATTGGACATGGGAAGAAAAATTCTTTGAATGACAGTCAAGAATAATCCAATCGGATGATGAAGAGTCTATCCAATTTCTGATTGGTGTGGAAGCTGATATAACATGAACATAATCATGTCAGGCAACCAATCATGAGAGCAAGTTACAGGCAGCCAGTCATGTGATAAAGTCTCCATGGATCTCTCCAACCAGAATTGTCAATCCTGTCTGATATCTATACCTATTTCAAAGAAAATGTCGGAAAACTCACATCACACTTTCTTGGTAAATGCTAGATAACCTAAATGCTTGGTAGTTAATCAATTGCCATCAACTGGTGCATTCTCTGTGGCAACGCCCCTAACAATCAAAGTCTACTGGTAAACCAATTAACGCCCTCTTTTCATGAAGTATAAAGGTGTTGCTTTCCCTGACATTGGTATTCTTGATAGTCCTAATGAGCACAAGGTGAAAAGATTCAACAAAACACCTTTTCTCAGCATTGCTAAAATCTGTTCAACCGAACATTTCGAACATAGAACATAGAACATTACAGCACAGTATGGGCCCTTCGGCCCTTGATGTTGCGCGACCAGTGGAACCAATCTAATGACCCTCTAACCTAAACTATTCCAATGTTATCCATATGCCTATCCACTGACCATCTGAACGCCCTTAAAGTTGGCAAGTCCACAACTGCTGCAGGCAGGGCATTCCATGCCCTTACTACCCTCTGAGTAAAGAACCTACCTCTGACATCCGTCCTATAATTACCATCCGTTAATTTAAAGTTATGTCCCCTCATGTTAGCCATCACCAGCCTAGGAAAAAGGCTCTCACTATCCACCCTATCTAATTTAATTTAATTTATCTAATTTAATCTATTTAATTGTGTGGAACTGGATACTTTCCATAACTCTTCAAAACTCAAGAGAAATTAATTTGTTTGCCAAACTGCTTCACTATTTGAAATATTAATACTCATCGCAAATTGATCTTTTCACATTCAAGATGTCACTCAGTATCAGAATTTGTGGTTAGCTGAAATTATAGTTAGGATTTTATGGCCTTGCTCATCCCAAAACCGTAAAGTCCCACCAAAGATCAACAGAGCTTTCCATGTCCTGCCCCCTTGCCTGCTCAGATTCCTGTGGTGGGTGGGATGGTAAAATTCCAGCCTATGTGTTTAATACCAGTATTAAGCCAATCAGAAAATAATTTTTACTTCGAAAACCTGATCCTACCTCTAAAATGGGTGAAAGGAACCAAGAGGACAGTTTAAAATTGAATTAATTATTGCAAAAGAAAGACAAATAGAATAAGTTGAGTTAGGTTAAAATTGCTGTTAACAAATTAAGGACAGGTTAGCTGATTAATTGGGCAAAAAAAACTGGTTATTTAAATTTCCACCTGCCCTAGTTATCATGCATGCTTCGTTGAGGGGCCAGACCATTAAAGATTTTGGGGGAAATTTTTTTACCCTTGTTTGCTGTCAGAGAGAATGGTGATCCAGGCTCAAAATCTGAAGAAAATGGGGAAACATGATTCTCTCCAAAGAGTTCATATTTTGCAATTTTCCCCACCCCTCACTGGTGACATCTTGAGGTTCACGCCCATGTAGGGTGAAAACTTCATTTAAATGGATTTTAATGAATTCATATGTCATTATCAGGCTCCCCCCCATACTTCTCCCCCTCTCCATACTTTCAAACCTCACTGACATGGCATCGCATTGGTGTGGTTTACAACAGGGCCATCCAGATGTGAACCTGTTGAGGGGATCTCTCCGGGAGTACGAAGGTGAGGTATAGCACCTGGGGGAAAGGGACATGCCCGGACTCTGCCCCCTGGCACTGACCCCTGGCACAGGTTGACACTGCCAGTTTGGCACTGTGCCAACATCACATGTTTGATGCTGGAATTAAAATGGACAGGCAGCTGTATGGAAAAAGATTCCAAGCTTTTTAATGGTAAAACAATATATAAACATTGCTGCCCTCCAGGAAATCTGCTTCGAAATGGACAGGAAGGCACCTATTCTTCCAATTTAAGGTTCTTGCAGTAGTGATAATGCTTTCATAGCTGTGAACATTATGAATGCTTGGCTGACTTCCCAAATCTGCTTGAATACTAATTTCTTTCGACACAACTGATCAGCAGAATGATTGGCACTTTTATGAGGTTGTAATAACTTCTGGTACCTTTGGTGGAGTTTCAGAGTACTAGGATTATTTTAACGCATCTTAATGGATTTAAAGATGAGCTTTTTTAACGGACAACAGCTTTTTTTGCTATATCAATGACAGGCTTCTGAATAACAATTTTATTACGTTGTCAAAGTTAAAATAACTCCCAGTGCCATTACATGGTTCCTGTGGACTGTGAGGAGCTACAGGGGATTCATGAGGGGATATGGGGTGCATGCTGAATCTGAGAGGCATAAATGTGGCATGGGTGGGTGGGCAGGGATGAGATTGAAGAGTCCTTTAAAATGATGTTGTGAGCTCAGTTGCTGTGTCTGAGAATCCTGGTGGGCATCCTGCACCCCTCTCCTCCCCATTCCTCCCACACTCCATTACAGCTTGCAAACTGCACTGTGCATCAAAGGGAAAGAAAAGTCACACATGAACCCGGTATGTAGTTCAGAAGTCACAAAAATGCACAAGTTGGGTTTTGCCAAACCTAGATAAAAACCTAGGCTTCAATCTCTCTTTTATTTTTCCCCCATTGTTCTTCCAGCTCTTCAAAATTAACTTGTTCCACTGAGATCATTTAACTTGGGGAATTAAGGAATCAAAATTAGCTTATTGTATCACATTGTGAATCATTGACTCTTGGGGTTATGTTGGATCCAAGATGACATGCCTGGAAATGGGGAGCTGATGGCCTAGTGGTATTAATGCTTGTCTATTAATCCAGAAACTTAGCTAATGTTCTGGGGACCTGGGTTTGAATCCCACCATGGCAAATAGTAGAATTTGAATTCAATAAAAAACTGTGGAATTAAGAATCTACTGCTGAACCATTGTCGATTATCAGAAAATCCCATCCGGTTCACTAATGTCCTCTAGGGAAGGAAATCTGCTGGCCTTACTTGGTCTGGCCTACATGTGACTCCAGAGCCACAGCAATGTGGTTGATTTTCAACTAGAAATGGGCAATAAATGCTGGCCAGCCAGCAATGCCAATGTTCTATGAATGAATTAAAAAAATGATGGTTAACGAGTCACCAACTCATCAACGAGACATAAAGGATTAGGCTCATCACATTGGACTAGCATTTTTCCCTGCTTACTTCCAGATAACCCTGCAAACCAATACATTATTGGACAACACAATGGCACAGTGGTTAGCACTGCTGCCTCATAGTGCCATTTGATTCTCCCCATGTCTGTATGGGTATCCAGCTGGTCCGGTTTCCTCCCACAGTCTGAACGACGTGCTGGCGTGGTGCATTAACCCGAACAGGCGCCGGAATGTGACAACTAGCAGAATTTCACAGTAACTTCATTGCAGTGTTAACGTAAGCCTTATTTGCGACTAATAAATAAACTTTATTTATAGAGCAGTCCTTGTTGCAAAAAATGTCAGTTGAACTCTCCCCTTGTCTGTAAGTCAAGTTTCTCCCCTAATATAAGGAGAAATTAAACCCTTCACCTAAATGGAGAGTTGTTAGTGCAGAATTCTGGCCAGAACAGATACTAGGAAGATCAGAGATTGAGAGAAAAGAAATGAAACTCAGAACCTTCCTGATACAAATGTTTGAGATGCTTGTAGAAAAACCCCTTTGTATGGTACCTACACATTCTGTAATACAATAGTGCAGTGAGGCCTTTCATTTAAGCTGAGGGGGCCCATGTGAGAATTTTAATTTCTAAACCCTGAAGACACTGCCGCAGAAATACTGAAATAAAAGCTGAAAATTCTGCAAACGCGGTGCAAGTTTGTGTTAATGTAGTGTTCAGGGAAGTTCATGTTTCAGCCACAGAGCATTCCCAGGATCTCATGGATTTCAGAATTTATTCAGTAGTTAAGCGCCACATTTCCTGTTGTAACCTCACAACAGCCTCTGTATCCAGTCTGGATGAATGAAGTCAGTTCTGGACAGTGGGAGGTTCTTACAACCTGTGTGTGTGTCCGGGGGGAGCTGGTGTACCTTTTTCACCTGTCTGCTTCAGTTTGCTGCCCGGTTTAGTCCAGCTTCCTAATCAGCAGGAAACGTGAAGTATGGCCTGTAGCAGTTATTACAAAACACTGCTGTGTTTTTTTTTGCTTCTAACTGCAAGTCTCAGGGTCAATTGTGTTGAAATTGTTAGAAATGAGGAAGTTATTATTTTTAACCTTCAACTATAAAACGTCGGTCTAATTTTATATAACTTTTCACAGTTATGGTATTCAGAGCGAAAGCAATGTTAATAACAAAAATTACATGCTTCATTCAAAAGAAAATTGAAATCACATTGACTTGTGAGTGTTGATGATTCTGTGAGAACATTTATTCATGAAAGCTGAGCAATGGAATTGATTAGGGCCCCCAACTTTACTGCAGATTCCTTCATTGTTCAAGTGGCAATGCTGCTTAAGATACATGCTGGCGTGAGTCGTGCATGTGTACCAGTTATATTTAAGCATAAACTGCTTGTTTGCAACCCCTGTCTGCTGCTCGCCCCACCAACAGCTCCTTTAGTTTTATGACTAGTGTTACCCGAGATTACATTTGCTCTATTAACTATAGCATTGGTGCAAAGAGATGCTCTTTCACAATGATACAAAGAGAGTTAAGCAAGGCTCCCTCTTCTGGGCCCCTGATGGTACAATTGACATGTAAGTGGCATACAGCGATACTGATATACAATAATAGCACAGGTAAAGAACATTTGGTTCATCAAACTTCTCATGCATTACAACTTTTACACGCTATCGACTCCCTTTACTTCCAAATCAACCAAGCACATAAGGGAAGATTTTCAAGGGGTCTGGTTGACTCTGGAGACCTTTCAACATGACCAGTAAGATTCGGACGTGGAAATCCTGTCCCCAATTCTTTCAAAACTACAGTAGGTCATGAACGAAGCCCAGTCCATCACGCAAACCAACCTCCCATCCATCAACTCAAATATGCATTTGAGTTCCTTCAACTTCTAGGAGGCCAGTGGCTGATGACACAGAGCCTCATGACTGATCTACCTTCTGGGAGTTTATTCTACACGGTCAATGGTTCTTCTGCAAAAATAAGCACCTCTATATAGCTTACCCTTCATCCTCCCTAATCTCAAAGTCAAATTTTCACTCCTCTTGGACTAAAACTAATCCCTGACATTTCATTTTGCTTTTTGCATTCCAGAGTGATTTGAACTCACACCAACTTCTTTCTCCCTGATTCATAATAACCATTAAGTGATGGCAAAAGTACTTAAACCAGTATCCAAGTTCACCTGGTACACCATCAGTAAAAATTTCGATCATCCGGAAGGAAATGTGGTCTTGTGGCCAATCTTAACATAAATAACTACAATCGGACTGAGATAGGTTACTTTGTAGCTACATTATTTACACTACATACACTATGGAAGTGGGGCGGCACCCCCATTTTCGGCAAGGACGGCGAATTAAGGGGGAGACCCAAAACAGCAATCATGCTAGTGGGATTTCCTCGCTTGATTGTCCCCACCCCCCCCATCAATGACATAATGGTGTCCCCTCCGAGAAAGATCCTGAACTCCATTAGCATACACTGATACTCTTAGTAGGCCTTCCCACTGTATCATTGCGTGACCCCCTCCCACAGCGCCCCCCCTCCCCCCCAATCTCCAGAGATTACAACAGGTCTCCACAATGCTGGTAAACAGAACTTGACAGGGTGCTCAGGAAAGTATACCCCCCCAGGGGGGAGAAGTTCATGCCTGGCTAGTACCCTGGCAGTGCACACTGTGAGATGGGTGTGGGGGTGGTGTTCCTTAGTGGGCTGGGGGATGGAATTCCTTTATTTTGATCTTCTTTACATCAGAGGACCCTTTAAAAATGGCACCTAAATCTGTTAAGAGTCAAGGCTGTTGGCAGGGTGGGATCATTCAATGATGTCCTGGGACCCACCACCTGGATTTCTTTTGACTAAGTGTCAAAGAGATGATGGGAAAAGGCAGCAGTGGAGCTGGTGGGTTGCACCATAGTTCCCCAGCCTGAGCTGACACATTAGGGTGGGACATTCCTGTCCTGTCCTGCCCTCTAGCCCCCTCCCCATGTGAATCGAAATTCCTGTCCAAGGTCAATGGATCTTTCAATGGTCCATTAAATTGGCTGTCCCATCAGTGACAACTCCCCTGGTGGGCAGAAGTGGAAAATTTACCCCTTAATCGAAGAATGAGAAAATTCTGCCCAAATACATAATGAGCTCCCAAATAAGCACAGCTCTTTTGGACTATTATTCCATTGGCTCAACATGACTGTTGATGTCATTGTTACATTATGACATCCATCAGTAACTCATTACCATGAATATTAACTCATTTGAAGACACAGTGGCACAGTGGTCAGCACTCCTGCCTCACAGCGCCAGGGACCCAGGTTCGATTCCCGGCTGGGGTCACTGTCCATGCAGCATCTGCATGTTCTCCCCATGTCTACGTAGGTCTCCTCCAGATGCTCCAGTTTCCTCCCACAGTCTGAAAGACGTGCTGGTTAGGAGCACTGGTCATTCTAAATTCTCCCTGAGTGTACCCAAACAGGCTCCAGAGTGTGACGACTAGGGTATTTTTGCAGTAAATTCATTGCAGTGTTAATGTCTGCTGACTTGTGACTAATAAATAAAAAACTTTAACCATGTTACACCTCCCCCCAAGTATACTAACTTCTTCAATAACACTGTTGAACTATTTCTTAAGTTATTTACATTAAAGTTATCCGACCATCACCTTCCCCCAGAATCTGAAGTTCTGAAGTGAAGGCTTTTGCGGTGCCTTCACAACCCTCCCTGGTCTTGATGCCACCATAGATTGAGTGTGATAATCTTGAAATAGTTGGTTGGATGGGTCCGCATTCTGTGAGTTGGTTGATGTAGTTTTTGGATCATCATCTTAAGGCGTACGGTAATCAAACATGTATATTTTCACAGACTCCAGTTACATCAGAGTTTTCCTATTTCTCCTGTAAGTGCCAAATGTATTTAGATGAGACAGGAAATGTGATTGGTTCATTGAAGGACTGTGCTTTCAGATTTTCGATCCTGAATCCAGACCTTCTAACTTGCTAATGGGGCTAGAGCGTTGACTCTATAACTGGAATCTTGTGGCTGTTCACAGCCGTGGGATTTTTCCATGCTGCTGCAATGATCGGAGATTTAGCTGTACGCCAAATTCTCTGACCTCGCTGCAGCAGAAGCCTCATGAGAACAGCCAGTCTGATCGAGCTTCATGCCTATGATTTTTTGTTTTCTTTTGTTTTTCACATAGGCCTTTCTCTACTGTATGGGCAACTATTGTAATGTTGGGTTACAAGTTCTGTTGCAGAAAATTGACTTGTGCCTTCAGTCATTGGCCAATTAGCACTGGTGAAAATTAATTATTTAAAGTTTAGCTCTGTAATTCAGCAGAGTTGAATTCTAGTCAGAATTCTTGGTCATTAACATTTTGATGCTTTTCACCACTGTGTCAACTTCTCCATTGGCGTTTGATTTGATTTGATTTACTATTGTTACATAATTGGCATCCAGTGAAAAGTATTGTTTCTTGTACGCTGTACAGAGAAAGCGTACTGTTCATAGAGAAGGAAAGGAGAGAGTGCAGAATGTAGTGTTATAGTCATAGCGAGGGTGTAAAGAAAAATCAAATTAAGGTGAGGTAGGTCCATTCAAAAGTCTGACTGCAGCAGGAAAGAAGCTGCTTTTGAGTTGGTTGATACGTGCCCTCAGACTTTTGTATCTTTTTCCTGATGGACGAAAGTGGAAGAGAGAATGTCTGGGATACGTGAAGTCCAGGGGCATGTCCTCCATTACGCTTCCTCAAGTTAATGACTATCTCCTTCATTTTGTTGACATTGACTGAGAGATTACTGTTGTCACACCAGTTCACCAGATTCTCTATCTCATTCCTGTGCTTTGTCTCGTCATTGTTTGAGATCTGACCCACAACGGTGGTGTCACCAGCAAACTTGAAAATTGAGTTGGAGGGGATTTTGGCCACACAGTCATAGGTTTATAAGGAATATAGTAGTGGGTTAAGAACACAACCTTGTGGGGCACCAGTACTGAGGATGATCATGGAGGAGGTGTTGTCGCCTATCCTTACTGATTGCAGTCTATGGGTTGTGAGTAGAGCGGAGAACTGGTAACTTGGGTGATTCGCTGTCAACTGTAACTTGTTTGAAATGCTCATTCACAAATTGTGGCCTGTTTTCCAAGACAATTCCATCTTGAAGCCTGTACGTGGAGATCATGGACGGAATTTCCCTGTCCCCCCGTCACAGGAATTGTAGTGGGTGGGGGTGGACCGTGCAAAGACCCATTGATGTCAGGCAGGAATTTCTGGCCTTGGAGCGAGTGCACCCAGAAAATTTTGCCCTATGTTCTGTAACATTCTTAGCACAGTTTTTGCCATTGTAGTATGGAATCTGGTAGTTTCTAACCACCTACAGTGACAAACAGTGATAACGAGGGATGCTTTTCTGTAAAAATTGAAGAGGTCTAGTTCCAGTCTTTCCCATGGTCTATCTGGGAAGCAGGACAGTAATAAAGGCTCAGAAGGTAGTTGACTATTGATTGCACAAGTGTAAATTTGTCCTTCTAATTTACATGGTTGCTTCAGTGGCTGCAAGTTAGTCCATTGTACACTTCTTCTGACTAAGAAAACTCAGAGAAATTCCCCAGGCTAGATTGCTTATTGTGGCATTCTTTTGTACACAGCCAACTCCCAACAACATCATTGTGATAATAATCTGTTTTTGCCATGAGGAATAAGCATTAGCCAGGACAACTGCCCTGTCCTTCTAGAAAGAACGTGATGTGGAGATGCCGGCATTGGACTGGGATAAAAACAGAAAGAAGTCTCACAACACCAGCTTAAAGTCCAACAGGTTTATAGGTAGCAAATGCCACAAGCTTTCGGAACAGGCTGTCTCTTCGATAGGTGGGTGGGAATGGGCACAAAAACACAAACTCAATTTACATGAATAATGATTGGAATGTGAGTCTTTACAGCTAATCAAGTCTTAAAGGTACAGACAATGTGAGTGGAGAGAGCATTAAGCACAGGTTAAAAGGATGTGTATTGTTTCCAGACAGGAAAATTAGTGAGACTTTGCAAGTCCAGGCAAGCCATGGGGGTTACAGATAGTGTGACATGAACCGAAGATCCCAGCTGAGACCGTCCTCATGTGTGCAGAATTTGGCTATCAGTCTCTGCTCAGCGACTCTGTACTGTTGTGTATCATGAAGGCTGCTTTGGAGAACGCTTACCCAAAGATCAGAGGCCAAATGCCCGTGACCGCTGAAGTGTTCGCTAACAGGAAGGGAACAGTCTTGCTTGGTGATTGTCGAGTGGTGTTCATTCATCCATTGTTGTAGTATCTGCATGGTCTCCTCAATGTACCATGCCTCGGGACATCCTTTCCTGCAGCACACCAGGTAGACAATGTTCGCCGAGTTGCAAGAGCATGTATTGTGTACTTAGTGGATGGTGTTTTCATGTGAGATGATGGCATCTGTGTCGATGATCTGGCATGTCTTACAGAGGTTGCTGTGGCAGGGTTGTGTGGTGTCGTGGTTACTTTTCTCCTGAAGGCTGGGTAGTTTGCTGCGGACAATGATGTGTTTGAGGTTTTAGAAAGACACCATGGGATTTTGTATACCCACCTGAGAAGGCAGAATTGCCTTTTGTTTAACCCAGTGGTGGGCAGCCTGTGGCCTGCAGGCCACATGTTTCCCGTCAGAGTTCTGAGTGCAGCCCACAAAACATTTTGTTGCCTGTTGTCCATGTGCAGTATTGCTACATTCTGCTGGTTTCCATCCATGTAGCTTTGTTTCTATTGGTATAATTAAAGTTAAACACATGTAAAGCAAGGTCAAATGAGGTGCATGCTGATTGCACACAACAGTGACCGTGAGAGCCATATGTTCCCCCTGTGTCTAATCAAGCGTGAATATTTCTTTTGTTTTTAACCACTTGAAGTTGGTGATAGTTCTATTAATATATGAATGATCAAGTATTTTTTATAACTTGTCACAACATATCTGGCATGTATTAAATGCATTCAATCTTATTCAAATGTCATGATTAGTGAACAAGCCTGATTTCAATCTTGCAGCCCACTGAGACAAAGGAGGGTCAGTCATGTGGCCCACTCACTATCCGAGGTTGCCCGAGATGGTTAGTTAAACCACTCACCCAAATTCCAACAATACAGACATCCTCAATACCAGGCGATAGGGTGGCCAGCACCAGGAACCTGGGTTTGATTCCCAGTTTGGGTGACTGTCTATGCACAGTGTGCAAGTTCTCTCTGTGTCTGCATGAATTTCCTCCAAATGCTTCACTTTCCTCCTACATTCAGAAAGGCGTACTTGTTAGGTGCATTGGCCATGCTAAACTCCCCCCACCCCACCGAACAGGCGCCAGAGTGTGGTGACTATTTTACTGTAACTTCATTGCAATGTTAACGTAAACCTGCTTGTGATATTAATAAATAATTAATTTTAAAATTCAATACCAAAATGTCAGCCTTTAATTTTGTATTCAAGTCCTGAAGTGGGATTTGAGCACACAACCTTGTGACTCAGGGACAAGCCAATTGGACCATGGCTGCCACTAAGGGCAGGATTTTCCAGCTGCGCTCGCCCCAAGACCTTTGCGTGGTCCACCGAATGTTCTGTCTCTGGCGCTATTATTCACACAGTGGACGGGATGGGAAAATTCCGTCCCAGGAATATTTAATCCTTTATCTTTATTTAAGCCCATTTTCACATGCACACAGTTTTACCTCTGGGGAATAAGCGGGGGAAGGATTCCGAGCTGATTATAAGCCCGTTGAACTGCATTATGAATTGTCCTTCTGTGGCCAACCAATCGTAACTACCATGTAAAGTCAGTTGCAGAAGCACACTAGAGGACTAATGACCAACCAATCATAACCACTGTGCTACTGGGGGGTATGGCACAGTAGCACAGTGATTAGCACTACTGTTTCACAGCTCCAGGGACCTGGGTTCGATTCCCGGCTTGGGTTACTGTCTATGTGGAGTTTGCATATTCTCCTCATGTCTGCGTGGGTTTCCTCCGGGTGCTCCAGTTTCCTCCTACAGTCCAAAAATACACAGGTTAGGTTGATTGGCCATGCTAAAATTGCCTCTTAGTGTCCCGAGATGGTAGGTTAGCGGGTAAATGTGTAGAGATACAGGGGAAGGGCCTGGGTGGGATTGTGGTCAGTGCAGACTCAATGGGCCAAATGGCCTCTTTCTGCACCGTAGGGTTTCTATGATTTTTTTTCTATGTAACTTTGGACTTGAACCCGGAGCTTCTAGTCCAGAGGCAGGGATGCGACCATTATGTCACAGGATCTCCGTTAGTCCTCTAGTGTGTTTCTGCAACTGACTTTTACCCAATTTATTGAACGTCCTGAGAGAAGACTCTTCACATTCATTCCCTGCCTCACAGGAAGTAAGTCAAAGTTCTGGAATACTATCTGACATACAAACTATAATTGACAGCCTTATGAGCTGCTTTCCATAATGTGACATTCCCACGGCCCCATCGCAATCATTGTGCTCTGAAAAAAAGATAAACTCAACGTTTAAAGTCTTGAGACACACTTGGTAGTAGATTGCTGATGTGTGTTTCTAGGTAAAGTATGGGTATATTCTTTACACTAATGGTTACAATTTCACGATACACCTGACCATTATTTATTGATTGATTCTGTATTCTATTCCGAGCAGCTTTGATGGTGCAGTCAGACTGAGCTCCGGCTCTTCACTGTGGTTCTTCAGTCTATGGTGACTGAACAATGTAATTGATCAAAGAGCAAAGAAAAGAACAAAGAAAATTACAGCACAGGAGCAGGCCCTTTGGCCCTCCAAGCCCACACTGACCATGCTGCCCATGTGAATTAAAACCCCCTACCCTTCTGGGGACCATATCAAAGTGCAATGAATTCTTTATGCGATTGTACACCTCAGCTGGGAGAACATAGGGAACTAATTTGGCAAGAAATGGTCGATTATTTCACTTTGTCACAAGTCCATAATGATCTGGTTTCGCATTGCCTCCTGAAAGACTCTTCAATTATTATTTGCAGATTGTGAGCACCATTGGTAAAGCCAGTAATTATTGTCCATCCTGGGAAGGTGATGATACATCTGAGTGGGCAGTTCAGCGGAGAATATAACATCAACCCCACTGATGTGGGAGAGGCAGATAAGTGCAGAGTAAATGAGAAAGACTGTTTGCCCTTCCTAAGCAGCCAGTAGTTTGATTTTACAATAGTTTCACGGTTAAAATAGTTTTACTGATATCAGCAAAAATTCTCTAGCCATTTATGCCCCGCTGCCTTTGCCAGCGAGAACAGAGAACTTGGCACTCAGCCTAATCTCCATACACTGCAGTGGGACCAGGGAATCCCAGCTGTGGGTGATGTCGGAGGATACAGCTCTAAGATTTATATTTCCAGATTATTTTGAAGAAGTCCTAAAATTGGCATGATGGGATTTGAACTCACATTTGACGGAATTATTAGTCTAGGCTTCTTGTTCACAATTTCAATGATATAACCAAGAACACAAACTAAGAATCAAAAGCAGGGGTAGGCCATTCACCACCCACGCCCCCCCCACCCATCCACACCACTCCTGAACTTGCACTGCCATTTGATAAGATTCCATGATCTGATTATGGCCGTGATGCACTTTTCTGTCTACGCATCCCCCCTCTCCACCGTCTCCCACTCCCCACTCCCCCACCCACAACTCTCTCAGAAACTTATCGCAGCTTCGAATGTATTCAATGCCCCAAACAACACTGATTTCTGGGGGAAAGAATTCCACAACCTAAAGTTCCTCTGAAAGATTTTGTTTTATTAAATTCAAATTCTACCATCTGCTGTGGTGGGATTTGAAGTGGAGATGCCGGCGTTGGAACCCGGGTCCCCAGAACATTAGTTGAGTTTCTAGATTAATATTCAAGCAATAATACCACTTGGCCATTGCCTCCTCTAAAAGCAGAATTGGTTGTGAAAGCAATAAAACTAAAAGCGCTGGACCTGACTACAGAACAAAATCATTCAATCTTTCAATAGAGAGCTGCTTCTTCCTTTGTACATTTCCTCAGGCCAGCCCATAAAATTACAATGCCTTTAGTTCAGTGATGTACAGAATCTTTCACAACAACCTCACCCACTTCCTCTTCCAAAATTCCTTCACAATTTATCAATGATTTTGATTGTGGATACATTCATCACAGCAAAGTAACATTCACCAAAACACTGAGGGCAACAAGCAAATCCTTACTCTGTCATTGCAAATAGTATCAAAGAGGAGCGTCTTTATAAAGGAAACATCAATCCTCAGCAATATCACTTTACCCTGAAATACTCAACAATTTTATGTCAACTTAGGAAGTTTAAAAAGTTGACTACAGACTGCTCTTGCTGCACCAATAGGCAGTGATAGACCAGACATTGCAGGATACAAATGGATAGATAAAATTACTAATACAAGAATCCCTACTGTGCAGAAGGAGGCCATTTGGCTCTTCGAGTCTGCACCTACCACAATCCCAGAACCTCATGCATTTACCCTAGTTTGTCCCCCTGACACTAAGGGGCGATTTAGTTTGGCCAATCCACTTAACCCACACATCTTTGGACTGTGGGAGGAAACCTGAGCACCCGGGGGAAACCCATGCAGACACTACACAGACAGTGACCCAGGAATCGAACCCTGGCCCCTGGCACATTGAGGCAGCCATACTCACTGTGCCACCGTGTCATCCTAATGATGGGCAAGGAAAGAGTTAACATCCTGGCACGCTTTAATTCCCATCAAAAGGCTTTGAAATACTCAGTGGGTAATGAATCTATCACCTGATTACATTTCCCTCATTGTCCAATAGAAAAAAAATCATCTTCACGTGGAGAGTTGATGTTTCTTTGAATAACATCACCCAGATCTTGAGAATAAACTGTTTCAAATTTTAAAATAGATACAAAAATAGTAGAAGGAGGAATTTTAGATGATCCCATAATATAGTTTCAGGCTTGTGGCTGTTATACAGCAGAATGTGATCCTGCAGGACTTTAATGTAGCATAAGTGATTGGCTCGAATCTGTATGTGACCTAGTTTAACTGCACACTACTTCTCCCATGTTGGAAAGCAGTTTAACCTGGATGTCGAATTTAGCAGAGTTAGGGCAACTGTAGTGTGTCCCACCGACAAGAAAGGTCACTTGGACAACACATTAAGGATCTATTGCACATCAAGTATCTTTGATTTGATTTACTATTGTCACATGTATTGGGATACAGACAGAACCTACCATTCATAGAGTACATTGTGGAGAAGGAAAGGAGACGGTGCAGAATTTAGTGTTACAATCATAGCTAGGGTGTAGAAAGATCAACTTAATATAAAGCAGGTCCATTCAAAAGCCTGATGGCAACAGGGAAGAAGCTGTTCTTGAGTCAGTTGGTACGTGACCTCAGACTTTTGTATCTTTTTCTTATTGGAAGAAGGTGGAAGAGAGTATTTCTGGGGTGCATGGGGTCCTTAATTATGTTGACTGCTTTTCCAAATGTAGACAGAATCAATGGATCGGAGACTGGTTTGCATGATGGACTGGGCTACGTTCATGACTCTTTATAGTTTGTTGCAGTCTCAGACAGAGCAGGAGACATACCAAGCTGTGGTACAACCAGAAAGAATGCTTTCTATGGTGCATCTATAAAAACTGTTGAGAGCTGTAGTGGACATGTCGAAATTTCTAAGCCTCCTGAGAAAGGAGAATTGTTGATGGGCTTTCTTAACTAGAGCATCTGTAGAGCTGTATACCAATGTGTATTTGCACCTTCAAACTAGGAGGGGGAGGGAAATGCTAGTGGGGGCAAAGAGGGAATAATAATAAAAATCATCGTAATAATAATGTTCACAGACCCTCCATTTCAGATGAGTTAAGGTCAGATTTTTAAGCCCTTGCTTCAATGTGACATCTGTATCCTGTGGTAAAGCTGTACAAATTAGACACGTAACCATCATCTGGCACCTGCCTTGAAGATCGGCTTCTGAAGCTCAGCAGAGAGGGGAAAGCAAAAGAAATCATCGACTACGCATCAAGAAAAACAACATTGTTTTCTGATCACTCTTATCTCTGCACTCCAAAATATCCTGTTTCTTAGAGCTAAGCCAGCCAGAACCAATAGAAACCTCTTCCTGCTACAGGCTGACTTCATTTCCCAGACTTAGCACAATCTCGCCGCCTCGAAAAAAAAACTTCAACAGCCCTGACTGGGCATAAGCTTCTTTAACAAAATATAAGATTTAAAACAAAAACGTACTTCTGAGTTCAAATGGCCAGTACAATAAAGGTAAGAGTTGCTGGATTATTTTTCTATGTTTTAAACGTTGGGCGACAAAACCATTGCTTTCCGCCAGATGTGTTAAACAGCAAATGAAGCAACACCCTCTTTTCCACAATGGAAGGCGATGAGCAGATTTCCTTTGTGCTGCCTGTAAAATTTCCTCTTTCCTACTTCAACTGTCCGGCTCATTTGAAAAACCTTTTCTGAGGAAAAGATAGAGGTTTTCACACACGCCCTGGACAGAAGTGAGGCACTTAATCATTACTTTCTTCCTTCTCTACTTTTTTTTGCTTTCTTGGTGCCAGTTTCTTGGGGGTTTGGCTGGGTGGTTGCTTGAAAGAATTAAGTGCAAGACCCAGGCGAGGCACTGCCCTGAGATGTTCGAACATGAAGATGGACTCTCATTGCTAATTTAAAGTATAATTACCTTGCACCCGGTATGTACTCTAGATTGGTCATGACACTTGAGCCAGAGTTAACTGATGATAAATTGTTGGATGCATTTGCAAAGACATGTTTTGGTAAAGCCACTTTGTCAACGCGCCTGTATGGATGAAAGCTGTTGAAAGATCTCAAAATGTAATTTGGGCTTTTGTAAAAACGGGCTGTGTTTCTCGGTTTAGTAATCAGAAGTTACTGTGCTGAGATGTTGCCACTATTAGCCTCACTCAGCTTAGCCTTGTAACGGTAAAAGCCATAATTTTATTTACAAGGTGTTTTTGCTTTGAACCAAAAACAATAAGCACCATCTTTGAAGCTGAATGAAAGGTGTTTTCCTTAACATCAGCACGGGTAAAAGTGCATGGACATCTGAATGTATCTCAATTTTCAATTGATTCATTCCGAAGGGCATTCATTTATTTATCCTGAATCCTAAATTTCTGCTTGATTGAGGCATCTGGTTGATCAAAGTTGCTGAGGTAAGTTTAAACATGTGTGCAGTTTTTTTTATGCATTATTTCAACTTTATAGAATATTATGAATTTAAGAAGGATTTCTGTGGGGCGTGTATTTATATCTTCACATGTACTTATTGAAAATACTTCATGGAGAACAGTTCTTCTCTTGGGTTTTACCACAGTTACAAACATTTTCATTCTTATAAACCATCACCTAATGGTGCCCAAGGACTAAGCAGATGGAATTTTCTTTTTAAGTTCTGGACTGAACTCACATGAAGTCAACATCAGAGTTTCCAAAACCCTTTTCCTTGTCAATGTCGAGAAATGGGAAACATTTATGTGCGGTCCATTTTATGGAAAGTTTAAACTGTCATGGGTCAGTCTGTTTAAAGTCAGAATTGAACTCCGTTCCAATAGTTTTCAGCAATCTTTTCCACTTTGATGAATTTGTATGCACCACTGACAGGCAGGCTGTTGGCCATCGTATAGCCATCAGCTTGAAAACAGGGGGAGAAAAGAATGAAAGTATAACTCACTAGGAATAAATATGTTATCTCCACAGATTAAATACAGTGCATTTGGCGTGGAGGTATGTCATATTTCATTGAAGGCTATGCTATTCCAGGTCAAGTTGGAGAACTTGAGCGGAGTAAGCAAGAAATCATTCTGAAGGCAGCCGATGCCAACTTTGCTTGAGTCGAGTATTCCAGCACTTGCAGGCTGTTTTTTTTCTCCCTACACAGTCTGCGTGTGTGGGATAAATGCTCGGTGGCCCAGCTTTCAGCTTCATGCTTTTGCTTGTTGGAAGAGTGTGCCATTCAGAAGGTTCTGGCAACGAAAACTGGAACTGTTATTTAATCAGCAAAGCAGCTGATGTGTACGAAAAAAAATCTAAAGAGTGCTTGAATGCGTAGCAAAGACACACTATCAGAATCCTTCTTCTGGTTTCACTTTGACAGCTTAGCTTGAAAGATCTCCTTATATTTTTGGACGAATGCATTTTGCTTAAGTGTATTTTTTTTAAGCAAATATGGTTAACTTTCTTCCCTCCCTCCCCCACACCCCCTGAAGTATTTCTAAGGTGCCGCTGACAATTGTGTTGTACGATCTCTCTTGTGTAAAATATGCTGTTTCTGTTACTTTAATGGAGGTATTTATTTTTTCAAAGTCACACCCATTCCCTTTGACTAAAATGGTGGACAGCTGACCAGTTACCCATGCTCTACCCATCTGCTGGGAAATGCAAAGGGATGACCGGTCACTGAACCAAGTAATCCCCCTGAGACATTCCCTCCTTTCCCCATCAGCAAGTACTAATACGACACCTCCCCGTGCCATTCTCAACACAGATTATCAAATCACCAGATGACAACCAGTGACATTTTTAACCACGTCAAGAATTATTTGGGAAAGAAATGAATAAATACTCTCGTTTTAACAACACTGAGCAAAACTATGTTATGGCTTCATAATGCCCTGAGGTGCAATCCCAAATCTCAGCAGGATTTTATTACTGAAGACTATGTGGCACCAGTAATAATTAAATTGATGAATAGTCTGTGTGTACATTTGGAAATGCTGATTCAAATCTGGAGTTGGGTTATATATATTCAATTCCACACGTAGGAACCCAACAGTTAAGGTATTCTACTCTGTTAATTTTAGCACTAGTTGAGTAAATGTCTTAACAATAACTGGCTATTCCAATGCTCTCCTGCCTGGCCTCTCACCTTGCACCCTCCATGAGCCCATAGCCTACCTTGTACTATATCCCATTCACCCCTCATTCCTGTACTTGTCGAATTGCATTAGCATGCAGTCAGTCATGCCTCTAATTTAAAATTCTATTCATTGCTTCTGAGTCTCTACAGGGTCTTGCCTTTCTCCATCTCTATAATGTCCTTCAGCTCCATATCTCTCTGAGCTGTCTGTGTGCCACCAATTTGAGCCTCTTAATGCATCCACAGTTTTCAATGCCCCCATGTCAGCAGCTTTACCTTCAGCTGCTTAAGCCATAAGCACTGGATCTCTCTCTCTAAACCTCTCCACTGGTGGGATTTTATGGCCTTGCTCATCCTGAAACCGTAAAATCCTGCCTGAGGTCAACAAATCTTTCCAAGTCCGCCCTTTGCCTGCTCCGATTCTCATGGTAGGTGGGAGGGTAACATTCCAACCTATGTCTCTAATGCTCCCTCTTCCTTTAATCCTTACAGTGCAGAAAGAGGCCTTACAGCCCAACATGTCTACACCAACAACAATCCCACCCAGGTCCTCTTCCCTTAACCCCATGTATTTAGCCTGTTAGTCCCCCTAAAATTAAGGGGCAATTTAGCATGGTCAATCCACCTAATCCATGCATCTTTGGATTGTGGGAGGAATTGGAGCACTCGGAGGGCTCAGGGAAAACGTTAAACTCCACACAGACAGTGACCCAAGCCAGGATTCGAACTTGAGCCCCTAGTGCTATGAGGCAGCAATGCTAACCACTGTGCCACCATGTTCTGTAGAACCTATCTCTTTCACTAAGATTTGGGTCACCCGCCCAAATACATGGCTTGGTGTCACTTTTCGATTGTTAACATCACTGTGATGAGTTCTTTCTGTACGTCAAAGGCAGTTTTTAAATGCAACTTATTGTTGCAGGTAACAGTTTCTGACAGACAGAGACAGTAACATTCTGATTCTGTTTTGTCGCTTTCCTTCTGGACTTGTTGGAGCAGATCAGCCAAAACTCCATTGGCTTGCGGCAGGACCAGATGAATCCAGTGGTGGGCGGGGCCACAAAATCCCGTCCTATGTTTGAATGATTTGATTCTCGGGTGTTTCCAGAAACAAAGGTGCAAATTTGCTTCTACGTTGAAGACACTGGGGCAAGCAATATTACACCAGTGCAGTGCCAAACCAGAGAGTCCACAGATTGGATTCGCTTTACAACGCAGCCAGAGATGAGATATTGCAAATTCTAACTGGCACCCATGAAACTTTAAAATTCGTCCTCTGTGATTCCAACTCATCAAGTGCTGAATCGAGCTTCTCCAATCTCTGCCAGGAATTAATTCGAGTAGAACGATACCTTCAGGCTGTAACAGTTCAAATCTTTAAACTAGGAGTATTGAAGATTAACAAGTGATCTAATAGAGTTTTTTTTAAAGATCATTAAAGAATTTGACTGTGCAGATGGAAAGAAACTATTTCCTCAGGCAGGGCAAGTTCTTGTAAAGGGGGCATAACCTTACAGTTGGAGTTTCAGCTGTGTAAGGGGGTGATGTCAGGAAGCATTATTTTTCACACAAAGAATAGTGAAAATCTGGAACACTCTCCTCCAAAAAGATGTTGAGGGAAGATAGTTAGTGATATGGAACCAAGACAGGTAAATGGTGTTGAGATACAGACCAATTCCATAATCTGATTGAACAATAGAACAGGCTTGAGAGGCTGAATGGACTATTTCACTGGAAGATTCTAAATTAGCAATCTGAAATGTAAACTATCACATCTAATGTTGAAAATATTCAATCACCTTCAGAGCATGTCTTAGTCTAGCCAATAGGAAAATATTCTTTTACAACAAACATTGCTCCAAATATTTTCTCTACGTATTGACATTTACAACATGTTGTAGTTTTTTTGCTTTTAAGTTTCTATTATACCCCACTGATTATCCTTTACATTTGTATTAATGCAACAGACTGTAATAAATACAGTGAAGCGCATCTCCCCAATACCCTTTATTACTCTACACAAAACTTTAAAATTATTTTTGTAGACATCAATAGCGTGGTTTCTGTTAGTAACATTTATTACAAATGGCTTAATGCTGGTTAATGAAACTTTTTTGTGTGCTGTTTTTACTCATTCATTAACCTGCTGAAAATAACCAGGTTAACAGACACGTTGTAGAGAATTGTAAGAAGTTTCAGATGGAGTTGGTGACTTAATTCTTATAAACATCAGCAATCGGGGACAGCACAGTGGCTAGCAGGAACCTGGGGACCCTGTTCAATTCCAGCCTTGGGTCATTGTCAGTGTGGAGTTTGCACATTCTCCCCGTGTCCACATGGGTTTATCTGGGTGCCGCGGTTTCCTCCCACAGTGCAAAGATGTGTGGGTTAGGTTGATTGGCCGTGCTAAATTGCCACTCAGTGTTAGGGGGATTAACTAGGGTAAATGCATGGGGTTGCGGGGATAGGGACTGGGTGGAATTGTTGTTGGTGCAGACTCAATGGGACAAATGGCCTCCTTTCATATTGTAGAGATTCTATGATTCTATAGGTCTCAATAAGCACACGGTGCTTTCAGTGAGATGGACCACCTAGAAATGGGAGTAAGGATTCATCAATTGAAATTGTGTCAGAATAGGGTGAGGCAATGATGTAATGGTGTTATCGCTAGTCTATTAATCCAGAAACTCAACTAATGTTCTGGGGACCTGGGTTCAAAACCTGCCACAGCAGAATTTAAATTCAACAAAAAGCATGGAATTAAGAATCTACCAATGACCGTGAAACCATTGCCGATTGTTGGAAAAACCCAACTGGTTCGCTAATGTCCTTGGGGAAGGAAATCTGCCATTCTTACATGGTCTGGCCTACATATGACCCCAGAGCCACAGCAATGTGGTTGATCCTCAACTGCCCCTCCAAGGGCAACTAGGGATAGGCAATAAATGCTGGCAGCCAGCGACTCCCATATCCCCCGAATGAATAATAAAAAAAGGACACCTATAAAACGAACGGAAGATATGCAAAGACTACCTGTGGGGAAAGAATATATATAATTTAATTGATCAGACCTCTGAACCTTCCAATAATGCTAGGGGATAGTGGGTCTAGCATGCTTTTTTCTGTGTACATGTGACAATAATAAGTCAAATCAAATCCCTTCTACACCTGCACATCTACCCTCTGCTAACTCAAATGACCTTCCTGAAGTACTAAAGGACAGAGCGTCTAGTGTGAAGGAGGAGCTGAAAGAAATCCTTATTAGTCAGGAAATTGTATTGGGGGAATTGCTGGGATTAACATCCGATAAGTCCCCAGGGTCTGATGCTCTGCATCCCAAAGTACTCAAGGAAGTTGCCTTAGAAATAGTGGATGCTTTGGTGATCATTTTCCAGTATTCTACAGATTCTGGAAGGGTTCCAGTGGATTGGAGGGTAGTTAATGTAACCTTACTTTTTCAAAAGGAGAGAGAGAGAAAACAGGGAATTATAGACCAGTTAGCCTGACATTGGTGGTGGGGAAAATGCTGGAGTCAATCATTAAGGATGTAATAAATGAGCATTTGGAAAGCAGTTGATCCCAGTGAGCATGCATTCACTAAAAAGAAATCTTGCTTGACAGATCATCTGGAATTTTTTGAGGATGTGACCAGTAGAATGGACAAGGGTGAACCAGTGGATGTTGTGTATCTGGACTTTGAAAAAGCTTTTGACAAGGACCCACACATGAGATTTGTGAACAAAATTAAATCATATGGTATTGAGGGTAAAGAACTGGATAGGGATCATATCTAAGATTAAGAGGTAAGCCATTCAGGATTGAGGTAATGAAGAACGTCTTCATTCAGAGAGTTGTGAACCTGTGGAATTCTCTACCACAGAAATCTATTGGGGCCATTTCATTAGATGCGTTCAACAGGGAGTTGAACCATGGCCCTTGTGGCTAAAGGGATCAAGGAGAATGGAGATAAAGTGGAGTGGGATAATGAAAGTGCATGATCAACCTTGATCATACTGAATCATGGTGCAAGCTCGAAGGGCCAAATGGCCTACACATGCACCTATTTTCTATGTTTCTATGTTTAATCTCTTATTGGTGTCTTTATTATAGGGTTTGTTCTGCCACTCATTTTCAGAGGTTCAATATTTTACATCTCAACCATCCTGATTAACTCATAACAGCAATTAAGCCCCAGGAACAAATCGTTATCTGGGACCAGGAAAACCTAACTGCTACGTTCATGACTCACCCAAACTATGTGTGATTTCTCATTTCATTTTTGTCTTTTCACACAGAGTGGTTGATTTAGCGAGCCACAATGGAGAGTGTGAGGAGAAAGGGTGGCACCAGGCCAGTTAAAAGGCCTGCCTTCATTTTCCAACTCAGGTGCCAACCTTGTGAAAAGCCCCCCTAAAGCTCATCCCACTCCCCTCATCCCAGCACCCCATCCCCATGCTACCCCATAGCGCTGTGAGTCATTCATCCTTTATGCAGTATGTACATCTCTCAACAGCCATGCAATAGCAATGGGAATTATTTTATCATCATTGGAAATACATTAAACCACTAACAATCTCAGAAACCCCTGAATGTAACTTTTCAATTGCATTATGGTGATATATTCGTTGTCTGAGAGCCCAGACTCCCATAAATGTCTACTTTGTTAAAACAGCTGATTGACATCATTACCATGTTATAATAAGCTATTCTTCTGAGTCCTCTTTTGTCAATGGTTCAATATCTATCTGTACATGCTAAAGAAGTGTCAAGTGCTAATAACTGCAGTAATTGATCATTTGAAGTGCTAATAACTGCAGTAATTGATCATTTGAATGCATTTTATTGGCTTCTTGCAAGAGCAGTTTTTTTAAAATAAATTTTTGAATGAGTGTTTTTAAGCAGTTCCATACACGGCATTGCTACAATAGGATTCATTGGTATGTACAGAGTATATACTAGATGAATGGTCATGGAAGTACCATTAATTGGCATGGAAGGCACAAGGGGTCAATGGAGTATGTGGGGGACATGTCAGCATGAAGGGGGCATGGGAAGTGGGTGGGAATCTGAGGGACATGGGTTAAAGGACCTTCGATATAGGGAATTCACTGGGATGAGATCCTGGGGAACTGAGACAGGCCTTTTCAACATTGAACCTCAGCACTCAGGTGTCCTGTGTTCACCTCTGACCTTTCTCTGGGGGCAGCCAGTCCTAATCCCTCCCATATCAGCCCGTCCCCCCAGAGCAAAGATTAGGTCTGACAGGATATTTTCTGCTCAGGTGGAGCTGCCAATTTGAGAAATTTCCTGACTCTTCCCAGGGGTGAAATATCTTTTATGCGATTGATTTGTTTGTTTCCAAACTCAATAGGCAGTCAAAGGCTACAACTTTTTCCCTGTGTATCAGTGGGTGAGTTGGAATTCATAGTGTGGTTGATTGTTTGAGTTTTAATGATTTTGTGATGATTTTAAAATGATTCCCATTGCCATCACATGGCTAATGAGAAGTGCATATAGTGCAAGGCTCTGGAGGACGTATGGAAGGAGGACAGCACGGAGGTGGGATGTGGTGGCATGGGAAATGTGAGGTTTTGTGGGGGAATCTGAGGGGACAGAAGTGGTATAGAGACTATGGGTGGGTGGGGGTTGGTGGGAACGATGTGGGTGGTGGATGAGCTTGAGAGGGTCTTTAAGTTATATCGCATACTGGGCTGCTGTGTCAGTGGACCCTCTAACTAGCTTGTCTCCGCACCCACACCCCTCATTGCTGTTCACAAAATGTAGTGAAACCTGGGCTTTGCATGAAAGGAGGACAGCCCCTTATAAAGCCAGACAGGTTGGATCCATATTTTGTCAGCCATGAAAGTGAGCAGATTGGGTTTGCCTGAGCTCGGACAGTTGGGAAAGAAATGATGGAAGCAAAATAGTAACATGGGAGGACTGCTGCTTGTGTGGACAATAAACACCTACATGCACAAATTGGACTACTTAGACAGATGGGAATAGAGCGATATGGATCAAATGCAGGCAACTGGGACTAGCTTAGTGGTTAAAAAAAGGGCAGCATGAACAAGTTGGGCCAAAGGGCCTGTTTCCATGCTGTAAACCTCTATGACTATGACCAGAAGGCTTGCTTCACCGTTGTAAGTTCTAGTATGTAACTTGAAAACATAAACTCAGAATTAACCCTCGTATCTTATTTACTTTTATAATGTTTCTTGTTCTAAACTTCCTTCAAAGATGAAGAATTCCAGCTTTTCCAGTGCGGGTCCTTAGGAATCAGCCTTAAATCTCCTCTTAAGTATATCTCAAAGGCTGAGAAGCTGTCTATTCTTATACGCTTTGTTTTAATATAACCAATTTTTGGAATCACTTGTCATTATTTTTACATCAGCCGGACCTCAACTAATTAAAAACAAATCATGTTTCTGCAACTCTTGTCTTGCTGAAACATACAAGTTGCGTTAAATTAGAGTCAAAGATCCTGTTTACTTTGCATGATAAAGAGTGGAACGACGCAGGAAAGTCTCTTGCATGAATGTTTGGTCTGCACGGTTACCTGGATAACTGTGGAAGGAGGGATGGTGAGGAGGGAGGGACACTGCAATTGGCCTCCGTGCCACTGGGTTAGAAGGAAAATAATCAATTCAACTTCCTGCTCCTAATCACACCCTGCAGATTCCTGTTAGAAAGCGTACGGAAGGGGTAAGGTCAGATTTAGGCTTTTGCCCCTATCAGCAGTTGAAAAAGCAAGGAAGAAATGGCTAAGGTAACAAAGGACTACTGGCTCTTTCTGACCATGGGCAGCACAGTGGCACAATGGTTAGCACCACTGCCTCACAGCATCAGGGATCGAGGTTCAATTCCCTGCTTGGGTCACTGTCTGTGTGGAGTTTGCTCATTCTCCTTGTATCTGTTTGGGTTTCCTCCTGTCTCCTCCCACTGTCTGAAAGACGTGCTGGTTAGGTGCGTTGACCTGAACAGGCGCCAGAGTGTGGCAATTAGGGGAATTTCACAGTTACTTCATTGCAGTGTTGATGTAAGCTTACTTGTGATTAATAAATAAACTTTAACCCGTCTTCCCCCAGCAAGAGGCGACTAATAATTATTATCAATGAGTATTTCTTTGCCAAGGTCCTGTTTAATTGGCTAATCGAGTTGGGAATGAATTTCTGACTCATACTGAAATTAATCACAGGTTGCCTTCACTTTTTTGTTTACCTGGAAAATTGAGCATGACTGAAGATTGGGTGGGCAGTGAATGAGGAAGGATTGTGTGGTAGATGTGGGACCTGACCGCATTGTCTTGCTCCTCTCTTTGCACATTTGGATCAGCTTCTTTGGGATTCTTAGCCATGTTAAAGAGCAAATATAAGTTTGAGCTTTTGTTGTTGTTGACAACACATACCACAGAATTTTGATTTGATTTGGTTCATTATTGTCACATGTATTAGTATACAGTGAAAAAGATTGTTTCTTACACGCTATACAGACAAAGCATACTGTTCATAGAGAAGGAAACAAGAAACTGCAGAATGTAGTGTTACGGTCATAGGTAGGGTGTAGAGAAAGATTACCTTAATGCGAAGTTGGTCCATTCAAAAGTTTGATGGCAGCAGAGAAGAAGCTGTTCTTGAGTTGGTTGGTACGTGACCTCAGACTTCTGTATCTTTTTCCAAGTGGAAGAAGGTGGAAGGGAGAATGTCCAGGGTGCAAGGGGTCCTTGATTTTGCTGATTGCTTTGCAGGAGCAACAGGAAGTGTAGACAGAGTTAATGGGTGGGAGGCTGGTTTGCGTGATGATTGGGCTACACTCACGACTATTTGTACCTTCTTGTGGCCTTGGGCAGAGCAGAAGCTGTGATACAACCAGAAAGAATGCTTTCTATGGTGCATTTGTAAAAATCAGTGAGACTTGTAGTGGACTTGCCAAATTTCCTTAGTCTTCTGAGAAAGTAGAGTCATTAAGCATATCCATAGAGGTGATATCCATCAGATATCAATATGCCTCTGTTACACATAAATGAAAGAGTTTGCATAGGGTCACAGTAAAGTGGACTCAACCTGCTTGAGGAGAAGAGGCTGCTTTAAGACTTATTTCCTCTTTCCTGTAATCTACTCCATTTTCCTCTCTGCATTCATTCCGTGATCAAATGTCAACAAAGATGCGACTGTGTCGATTGATTAGAGTCAGATAATGACAGTGTTTCTGCTGGAATATCCTCTTTGCTCATGACAGGAAGATGCTGAGGTCCTAGTCCCGTGCCACGGTGTATGGTTGGAGTTTACTAGCTGTCAAAAAGCAATGGGGACCTGCAATTACAGGTCAGTCCGATTTACACAGCAGCTGCAAATCTTTATTAACTGGAAACTCAAAGCTGATTTGCTTTGAATCAGCTTTGATTCAAGCTGATTGAATCAAACAGTGACTTGAATAAATCACTATTATTTAGTGATAATAATAGTGCAGGGTTATCGATTGTGCTCATAGTTCAGGACAAAATCATCTACTCCGAGAAACAGACAACATGCTACAGGTAAGATGGGCTTTAGTGAATCCTTTAGTACTTTCTACAGAAGCACAGCACATACTGTGACTGAGTTGCCTTGCCTGAGAACCGAAAATCTTAGCCTGAAGAAGATGTAATTTTCACTTCTCTTTTTCCTCAAAGCTGGTCTACTTGTTTTTGTATAGCCAATGACGTTTTCTTTCCCTCATTTAGAAAAAGAACTACTATTTTTCTTGCAAATCATAACTGTCATGGGAACAGTGCAATAGTCAGATCAGGACAAAAAAAACATAACAATTAAAATGAATTAGCAATTAAGTCTACATCTTTGGTATTGCTTAAAGCAGAGATATTGTTGCAGGGTTGATGTTATTCTCTTAATAGAGCAAAAAATCAGGCTATTGGCGAACATTAGGAACACTGATGATTCTGTCATTGGTCATTTATGCGTCTCAAAGTATTTATTTGCAATGAATTTTTGAACTTACTTCCTTCTGGAAATTCTTTAACATATCAGAATGTTGCCCATGATTGACTTCTATAGCAGTGATGGGATAGCAAAAGGAAGGCTTGTGTTTATATAGTGCTTTTCATGGCTCGTGTGTTCAAAGTGTTTTACAGTCAGTGGAGCACCTTTTGAAGTGTAGTCACTGTTGTAAATGCAGCAGCTAAATTGCATGCAGCAAACTTCCACAGATGGCAATTTAAGAATGACCAGATAATCTATTTTTCTTTCTGTTTTGGTGATGCTTACTGGCAGATCAAAATTGGTCAGGACACAGGGGTTAATTTCCTGGCTCTTTTTCAAAGTAGTGACATCCGGGCTGGAATTCTCCAGTCTCGCAACTGCCCTGCTACCCACTGCCAGCGAGATCGGAGAATTTCACCCTCAGCCAAATCTCCATTCACTGTAGCGGGGCAGGAGAATCCCAGCCGCAGGCAAGGTCAGAGATTTCCGGCGTTTATATAATGGAGTTCCCAAAACTACAAAAGTGCTTCAACTTTAGCCTGTGTCTTGTGCCAATTCATCATCACCTTCTCATGTTCGTCTTCATGCCCTTCTATATAAACTCCATTTGCCATTTAGCCCCTTGAGCCTGTGCACCATTGGATCAGATCATGGCTGATTTGGACTTTAATCCATTTATATGACTTTGATTCATACCCCTTGATACCACTACCTAATAAAACTCTATTAATGTCCATTTTCAAATTATTAATTGATCCAACATCACAGTCTTTTGGGGAGAGAGTGTCAGATTTATTGTCATTTCAATCCTAAATCGTTCTAATGTTACGATTAATCCAGAATTCCCCTTTGCTCTGGTTCCTATTTGTCTAGTTTATCAAATTCCTTCATTGTTTACACATTTCAATTAGAGTATTGTGTCCACACTTAGAGTATTGCATTCAATTCTGGTCGCCACATTACAGGAAGGATGTGGAGGCTTTGGAGAGGGTGCAGAAGAAGTTTGCTAGGATGCTGCCCAGATTAGAAGGCCTGAGCTATAATGGGAGGCTGGACAAACCAGTGTTGTTTTCTCTGGAGTGGCGGAGGCTCAAGGGAGACCTGATAGAAGTCTTTAAAGTTATGAGAGGCATAGATAGGGATGACAGTCAGAATCTTTTGCTGGGAGCTGAAATGTCTAAAATTAAGGGGCATGCATTTAAGGTAAGGGAGGAAAAAGTTAGGAGATGTGAAGGGCAAGTGTTTTACACAGACAGTGGTAAGTGTCTGAAATGTGCTGTCAGGGGTGGTGGTGTAGGCAGATAGTATAGAGGTGTTTATGGGGCTTTTAGATAAGCACGTGAATATGCAAGGAATGGAGGAATATGGACCAAGGGCAGGTAGAAGGGATTAGTTTAATTTGGCGTCAAATTCAGCTCAAAATTGTGCACTGAAGGGCCTGTTTCTATGCTGTACTGTTCTACATTCTATAGCATATCACTCAAACTTCTCACTCAAGGAAATTCAAGTCAAGTTTGTGCAATCTGACAGCATAACGTAACCCTTTTCACCTCCATCTTACATCTCTGTTGCACCATACTTATCAGTACATACTTTGGGGTTTTTTTCCCAAATTGTGCCATTTGACATTATTTATCTCCAATTGTAGAAAAGTAAAGTCGCTATAGTCCCAGATGACCATAGATTGCTTTCAACTATCTCCTATATATGTGGCCTCTCCCCTGCTTTATCTTTTTCCTTTGGAAATTTTCAACATTCCTCCTCATAGTTTGTTAAATCCCCTAATTTGCTTCCATCAGGCAATTTTAACTTAAGTCTCTATTTGAGTCTGTTCAATATCGTTTGTTTCTTGATGCTGCAAAAAGTATCACAAAGTAACAAGCCTCTTAAAGTCCTAACATAAGAAATAGGAGCAGGAGTAGGCCAACCAGCCCCTCGAGCCTGCCCCGCCATTCAATAAGATCATGGCTGATCTGTCTTGGCTCAGTTCCACGTTCCCCCCTCTCCCCATAACCCTTAATCCCCTCTCTTATCAAAAACCCATCAACCCGCATCTTAAAAATATTTAGCGAGGTAGCCTCCACCACTTCAACAGGCAGAGAATTCCAGAGATTCACCACCCTTTGAGTGAAGAAGTTCCTCCTCAACTCTGTTCTAAACCGCCCCCCCTTTATCTTGAGGCTGTGCCCCCTAGTCCTACTATCCTTTCTGAGCAGGAAGAGTCTCTCCACCTCTATCCTATCCATCCCATTCATCATCTTATACGTCTCAATGAGATCTCCCCTCATTCTTCTAAACTCTAACGAGTACAAGCCTAGTTTATTCAGCCTCTCCTCATAGCTCAACCCCCTCAACTCCGGCATCAGCCTAGTAAACCTCCTCTGCACTCCCTCCAAGGCCAAAATATCCTTGCGTAAGTACGGCGCCCAAAACTGCACACAGTACTCCAGCTGCGGCCTCACCAATGCCCTATACAGCCGTAGCAAGACCTCCCTACTTGTATATTAAATCCCCCTCGCGATGAAGGCCAGCACCCTATTCGCCTTCCTGACCACCTGCTGCACCTGCAAGCTGGGTTTTTGCGACTCATGCACAAGGACCCCGAGGTCCCTCTGCACCGTCGCCTGCTGCAATTTTTCTCCACGTAAGTAATAATCCTTCCTACCATTATTCCTACCAAGTGGACCTCCTCGCACTTGCCAACATTAAATTCCTGATCAACAGTCAAATCATTTGCCAACATGTCCTGTGCTTGGAGCAGTAGATTGATAAAAGTTCAGAATAAAAAATGTAGCAGCCATGCAATCAATCACTCTGCGATTCAGAAAATACTGAACAAATAGATTTTACACAGAAGGAAATAGACCTGTGAGACATATCTTGTCTTTTTGTGAAATATAACAGTAGAGTTTGAATAGTAAAATCCAGATTACCTCTTATGCTATATCCTTGTACTGCCATTTTATATTTCATGCTTGTACTTAGAATGGGAATATTATAGAATCCCTGCAGTGCAGGAGGAGGCCATTGGGCCCATTGAGCCAGCAGTGTTAACAATCCCACCCAGGCCCCATCCCACAGGTTTACCCAGCTAATCTTTCTGTCACTAAGGACAATTTAGCATGGCCAATCCACTTAATCTGCACATCTTTGGAGGAGGAAACCGGAGCACCCAGAAGAAATCCACAGAGACACAAGGAGAATGTACAAACTCCACACAGTCACCCCAGGTCAGAATCGCACCTGGGTCCCTGAAGCTATGAGGCAGCAGTGCTAAACACTGTGCTACCGTGTCGCCCAAGTTAATACTCAAACCTGATTTGTCCTATGGGACTCCAATTCAGTGGGAATAACCGTAAGTAGTTTGGGTAGTTTTAGAGAGTGGAAAATGATAGAAAGTATTTCAATATTTCAAAGATCTTGATGGGATTTGATGTGGTGGAGACTGGGAAGATGTTTCCGCTTGTAGGGGGTACTAAGCAACAGTTTAAGAATAAGGGTGGTTAGTGTGGAATTCTCCTCACCAGAGCACAGTAAATCCTGTCACTGGATTTATTCAAGACAGAGTTAGGTGGATTTTTGATAGATAAGGGAGTTCAGGATTTTGGGAGTGTGCAGGCAGCAAAGTGGAGTTGCAATCACAATCAGATCAGCCATAATCTTACTAAATTTGGGACCAGGCCCAAGGCACAAGATAGGATCAGAGGAACATAGACTGGAATTTTCATGCCAGCGAAATCTTCCAGTTCTGCCAATGTGAACGGAAATTTCAATGGCTCACTGGTCCCTAACACAGGGCTGGAAAATTCCAGCCATAGGCATGTTGGGGCAGTTGGCCTTTCAGACCCTTGAGCCTGCGCTGCTACTTAACTAGATTATGTCTAATCTTCAATCTCATCTTCCCACATTATGTTCATATCCCTTAATGTCATTAGTATTGAGAAACCTACTGACATCTGCTTTGAACATACTCAACCACTGAGCTTCATAGGTTCATAGCTCCTTGAAAGTGGAGTCACAGATGGACAGGATGGTGAAGAAGGCATTCAGCATGCTTGGCTTCATTGGTCAGAACATTGAATACAGGAGTTGGGATGTCTTGTTGAAGTTGTACAAGACATTGGTAAGGCCACATTTGGAATACTATGCACAGTTCTGGTCACCCTATTATAGAAAGGATATTATTAAGCTAGAAAGGGTGCAAAGAAAATTTACTAGGATGCTACTGGACTTTATGGTTTGAATTATCAGGAAAGGCTGGGTAGACTGGGGAATTTTCCCTGGAGTGTAGGAGGCTTAGAGGTGATTTTATAGAAATCTATAAAATAATGAGGGGCATAGTTGAGGTAGATAGTCAATATCTTTTCCTAAAAGTAGGTGAGTCTAAAACTAGAGGGCATAGGCTTAAGGTGAGAGAGGAGAAATACAAAAGGATTCAGGGGGCAATTTTTTCACACAGAGGGTGCTGAGTGTCTGGAAGAAGCTGCCAGAGTTAATAGTAGAGACAGGCACAACTTTGTCTTTTAAAAAGCATTTAGACAGTTACATGGGGAGCATGGTGATTATTTTCCAAACGTCGCTGGATTCTGGGGAAGTACCGGAAGATTGGAAAACGGCTAATGTTACACCGTTGTTTAAGAAGGGTGGCAGGCAAAAGGCAAGAAATTATAGGCCGGTTAGTTTAATGTCTGTTGTAGGTAAAATGTTAGAATCCGTGATCAAGGAGAAAATAGCGAGGCATCTTGAGGAGAATTGTTTGATAGAGCAGACGCAGCACGGTTTCATTAAGGGGAAGTCGTGTCTGACGAATTTATTGGAGTTCTATGAGGATGTGTCTAGGGCGGTGGATAGAGGAGAGCCGGTGGATGTGGTCTTTCTTGATTTTCAGAAGGAGTTTGATAAGGTGCCACACAAGAGGTTATTACAGAAGGTCAGGGGACATGGAGTTGGGGGTAGGGTGTTAGCGTGGATAGGGGATTGGCGGTCAAATAGGAGGCAGAGAGTGGGGGTCAATGGGTGCTATTCGGATTGGCAGTTGGTGACTAGTGGAGTGCCCCAGGGGTTGGTTCTGGGGCCTCAGCTATTTACCATTTATAAAGATGATCTGGAGGAGGGAACCGAGTGTATGGTGTCGAAATTTGCTGATGACACCAAGATTGGTAGAACGGCAAATTGCGCGGAGGGTGTGGAGAGTCTGCAGAAGGATCTAGATAGGCTGGGTGAATGGGCCAGGAACTGGCAAATGGAATTTAATGTTGGCAAGTGTGAAGTTGTCCACTTTGGTAGGAATAATGGTAGGAAGGACTATTACTTACATGGCAAAAAACTGCAGCATGCGACGGTGCAGAGGGACCTCGGGGTCCTTGTGCATGAGTCGCAAAAACCCAGCTTGCAGGTGCAGCAGGTGGTCAGGAAGGCAAATGGGATGCTGGCCTTCATAGCGAGGGGGATTGAATATAAAAGTAGGGAGGTCTTGCTGCAACTGTACAGGGCACTGGTGAGGCTGCAGCTGGAGTACTGTGTGCAGTTTTGGTCGCCGCACTTACGCAAGGATATTTTGGCCTTGGAGGGAGTGCAGAGGAGGTTTACTAGGCTGATACCGGAGTTGAGGGGGTTGAACTATGAGGAGTGGCTGAATAAACTTGGCTTGTACTCGTTAGAGTTTAGAAGAATGAGGGGAGATCTCATTGAGACGTATAAGATGATGAATGGGATGGATAGGATAGAGGTGGAGAGACTCTTCCCGCTCAGAAAGGACAGTAGGACTAGAGGGCACAGCCTCAAGATAAAGGGGAGGGCGGTTTAGAACGGAGTTGAGGAGGAACTTCTTCACTCAAAGGGTGGTGAATCTCTGGAATTCTCTGCCCGTTGAAGTGGTGGAGGCTGCCTCGCTAAATATATTTAAGACGCGGGTTGATAGGTTTTTGATAGGCGAGGGGATTAAGGGTTATGGGGAGAGGGCGGGAATGTGGAACTGAGCCACGACAGATCAGCCATGATCTTATTGAATGGTGAGGCAGGCTCGAAGGGCTAGATGGCCTACTCCTGCTCCTATTTCTTATGTTCTTATGGGAAGAGGGATACAGGCCAAACGCAGGAAATTGGAACTAGCTTAGCGGTTAAAAAAAAGTGGCTGCATGGACAAGTTGGGCCTAAGGGCCTGTTTCCATGCTGTAAACATCTATGACTCTATGACTCTGACCTCTTGTACCATTGGAGGATAGTGCGGAATTAATGGCTTCCATATGGTGATCATCTTTCCTATTTCAAAAATGTAATTTGTGAATAGAAGATTGTAGAGTGAAGATCCAAAAACTCTCCTTTTACATTATTTTCATAGGAGCAGTTACGCCGCTGCTGATTCTGCTTTCTAAAGCAATTGATTAAGAACTGTTTAAAGAGCTTTGTGGAATTGACGAACATTTATAGATAGATCAGAGCTTTCTGTATGTGTTTAGGTGCAGCTATGAGAGCAGGATTCAAAGTTACACTTTACAAACAAGGTTCTGCAGGATTGAAACAAAGTGCAGTAACCACTGTTCTTACAATGATCGTGATTCCATTGCACAGTCACTCTTCAATTTGATGAACTCCTAAACATTCGAGTCCCTAGTACGTATTGTTCCACCCTGCCATGCTGTGCAAAGTGATTTATTCAGTATTACCCCATGACATGTTTGTCATTGTGATTTTTTTATGCCACCCACAAGGATTAAGCTGAATAAAAGAACCAGAGGCATAAAAATCAATGGGAGAAGGTGGAAGGAATGTTGGACAGACAGCCCAATTTTAATGTCCAGTGCAGTGACATTCCATGGTTGCCACCATTTATGTGTTTGTGTGCTGATGAAGTGTCGTCATTTGAGTGAAAATGGTGGGTCCTGATGCAAAATGTTTGACTGGAGAGCCTTAGAAAAAAATTCCAAACAGCCTCTCCCCCTCTTATTCACATCATTACATTTTTTATCCTGGAGTTTCTTTATGGGTCCAAATCCCCGGTAGGGCCTTCTTTAGCTGAATACTACACCTGATATTTAGAATCTTGCTTGGATAGGAGTTTCATTACCAGCCATCGAGCAAACTCCCTCTGGAAAAGCCAGACGCAGCCCACTACCGTTACAGGTCAAGGATTGTGGGCTCAAACTTCTTCCTTACTCAAATGGGTTTGAGGTCATTGATAATTATAACTAGGAATAGAGGTGGACCCATCTTGAATGTTAATCAATTAGGGACATCCAGGAACATTATTACAAATTTTGGAACTATTGTGATATCTGCTGCAAACCTGATTTCATAGATTTCTGACAGTGCAGAAGGAGCCCATTCGGCCCATTGAACTTGCACCAATTCTCCGATAACAATCCCACCCAGGCCCCATCCCCATCTTTAATTCCCAACAACAGTGATTAGGGAAACTAAACTCCAAACTGATTCTGTTACCCAACATCTTCACAGCATATATAAAAATCATCTCCTGTAATACGTATCGACAAAAAATTATTCTGCAATTTATTCTTTAGAGCATCTAGAGTAACATTCACTCAGGGCTTATACTTCCCCAATCCATCACATTTTTACCATATGTGCATTTGTTTTGGCTAGATAAGAGTTACTTGCACAGAAGCATTTCATAATTACTTGAATTATAACCATATTAGATTTGATTTATTATTGTCACATGTATTAGTATACAGTGAAAAGCATTGTTTCTTGCGCGCTATACAAACAGAGCATACCATTCATATAGAAGGAAAGGAGAGAGTGCAGAATGCAGTGCTACAGTCATAGGTAGGGTGTAGTGAAAGATCAACTCAATGCGAGGTAGGTCCATTCAAAAGTCTGATGGCAGCAGAGAAGAAGCTGCTCTTGAGTCGGTCGGTACTTTTGTATCTTTTTCCCAACGGATGAAGGTGGAAGAGAGTGTGTGGGATGAGATACATAAACATCAACGACTATAACCCATACTCCTATTATATGCCCGAATCCCCTGCTGCAAGATATTACCTGCTTCAATAGTCCATTAACAGCAATCTCCTCTTGTCCTGTCATATGCTTATCTCATAACTCAAGACAAATTACATTCAATTTTACAGAGAAAGCTGTAAAAACTCAGCAGGCCCGACAGCATCTGTAGGAATAGAGAAAATAGAGTTAACATTTCCAGTCCATTTGACTCTTGATCAGAACTGAGAGAAGGGGAAGGAAAATCTGTTAGACACTATATTGTGGCTGGAAGAGATTGCAAAAAATGCGTCGCAATCTGAAGAACAAGATAGATGACCAGGGGCGGAGGGAGGGGGAAGGAGTACTTTTGCATTGAGACAAAAATGTGCGGGATATATAAAAAGGATTAAGATGGAGGAGAAAGCTCATGATCTTAAGATTGCTGCACTTTCTTTTGGTAATCTCTTCCAGCCACAGTGTAGTATCTAACAGATTTTCCCTCCCTCTCTCTCAGTTCTAATGAATCATTAAACAGACTCAAAACTGTTTCTCTACAGATGCTGCCAGACCTGCTGGGTTTTTTCCAGCATTCTCTGCTCTTGTTTCAGATTCCAGCATCCGCAGTATTTTTTTTATTTGACTTTCCATTTATGTATTGTGTTTGTCTTTATTCCTGTGCCAAACCTGTTGCTGTGCTGTACACAGAGGCTAAAATATGAAGATTCCTGATTATTTCTCAAGGGGCAAGATTCTTCAGCCTCCCCTTAGTGTGGTTTCTTGGTTGCAGGAGGCAGTGTGCCTTTTGTTGGTGTGGGATCTTCCATTCCTGCCACTGTCAATGGGAATCCCCATTGAAGTCACCCCATGCCACTAGGAAATCCACAGTGGCAAGACCAGAAAATCCAGCTGGTGTGAACTCTGCCGTATGTCCACTGGGCCACTGATTTACATTGAATGCTGGTGGAGTTCTATTTCATGTTAAGATTGATGGGTGCATAAAGATTTCACATTTTGAATGAAAAGGGATTTGAATTATCTGAAGTTATCCAAAGGTAAAGTTTATTCATTGGTCACAAGTAAGGCTTACATTAACACTGCAATGAAGTTAGTGTGAAATTCTCCTGGTTGCCACATTACGGCACTCGTTCGAGTCAACGTACCCAACCAGCACATCTTTCAGACTGTGGGAGGAAATCAAAGCACCCGGAGGAAACCCATGCAGACGCAAAGAGAACACGCAAACTCCACACAGACAGTGACCCAAGCCGGGAATCGAACCCGGGTCCCTGGTGCTGTGAAGCAACAGTGCTAACCACTGTGCTACTATGCTGCCCCCATCATTGTGCCGCCATGCCACCACCACCCCCCCACCCCCCCCCCCCACACCACTAAATGACAACAGACTGAACTTTATAAGTACTTTATTGCTATTAATTGTTTTGGAACAGCCCAAAAGGTTATATAAATTGCAAGGTCTCTCTTTCTTTAGGTTGACTGTTCAGCTCAATGGGAAATTCTGTAATAAGTATGATCTGAAAGCGCGTAACATGATTCCAAGTGATGATACATTCAGATATTGGCTTATTTTTGCTGCTTTCCCTACCAAATGCACTACCAACTGGTCAGAAAGGGCAGGAAAGAGACTTCTCTGGAGCGTGTCCTTGCACCAGTTACTGGGATATGCATGAGAGTGGCCCAGGGTGACTGGCCCTCGAAGTTTCCTCTCTATTCTGTGGGAATCCTTTCAGCTATTGTTTGGCCCTGCCCACAGAGTGTAAACTCACCCTCCATGGGGTCATGGGTTCCAGCCTGCATCCTTCCCAGTAAAAACAAACAAAATGGGATGCAGTTTTATTAATCCTAGAAAATATTTGGTGAAAACCTTTACGAAATGGAATATTCTGAGAATGTTATAACTCGTGTTAACAGCGACTAAAAATGTGAGACTATTAATAAAGGCTACTGCATCTTTTTCATCAAACTGGCTGAACTGAACTGTGGTTACCGCAAGACATGGAATGATTCATATATTTGATGGTTCTGTGCATAGTGCAATCAAGCAGTGGGCAGTCATCAGGGAGCCCAAAAGGGCGTTTGCATAATCAACATTGGTTAATCTCTCTCTCTCTCTCTTTCTCTCTTGGCCTCCCGATTTTGTGTTCTGTTTAACGGTTGGCTTGAGCCAGTCCGGTGAAGGTTAATTACTCTTTTGGTTAAAGCAGTTCTTTGCACAGATGGGTTATCAGACCCCAACACTTTGAACAGGTCTAATCTCATTTCCGACACCACTTCCTCTTCCTTAAACTGATTCTTACTCAGCCTGTGGGTCTATTGTCAGTCATTTGAGTGAGGTTGACTTACTGCCCGCTAAAGCGCTGCCTGTTTTCCGATTATACAATAACATAGCCGATTACTCCGAAATGCATAATGTATTTGTCACGACCCTATCGATGTTTAGTTCCTTCTCAGAATCAAAGGCTGCATGTCATCAGAAATATTTGAACTGCAAGCCAAAATGACTGTTTACAAAATACCAGTGAGGGTTCTGTGGATGACAATTACTCAGCTGCATCATTATGGAAACCATATTTCATGTTTAGGGAGTTGTAGCTACCCAGATACTTGGCAAATGAATCCTAGCCCTTCAATCACTTACGCAACTTGTTCTGCTCTCAAACCGTTGGGTTTTTGTGCTATACTCAATATACGGCCCATGCAGATTACAAGAAGTACCAAAGAATTGCTCTTGGCATGAAAAATTGCATATTACTTGCTTGGAGGGCATGTTTAGTCTTTTGCAGGTGTGTGCTGCACACGATGGTCTCATTTTGATTTTTGGGTAATATTGTAAAACAGGTGGCCACCTGTTATAGATCTCTCCTGAATTTCATTTCCACTTATTTCAATAATAAATCAGGAGAGAAGAAGAATGGGCCACCAAGTTAATATCACCCACTTTATGCAATTAGCCAAAGTCAAAATTATCCCCATAGAATCTAACATTCTCAAACCTTACATTCCTAGAAAAGATATGTGCCCTATGTATATCAGCAGAAAAGAGAGTTTGCTATAGAGATTCTTTTCATTTGGATTATGGGTGCAGCGGTATAGTTGTTAGCAGTTGCCTTACAGCGCCAGGGACTTGGGTAACTGTCTGTGTGGAGATTTTCCCCATGTATGCATGGGTTTCCTCCGGGTGCTACTGTTTTCTCCCACAGTCCAAAGATATGTGAGTGAGATTGACTGGCCATGCACAATTGCTCCTTAGTGTCAGGGGAATTATCAGGTTAAATTTGTGGGGTTACGGGAATACGGCCTGGGTAGGATTGTTGTCGGTGCAGGCTTGATGGGCTAAATGGCCTCTATCTGCTCTATCTGCACTGTAGGGATTCTAGCATTCATTCTTTGCACTCCTCCCTAATGTTCTACTGCACTAAATGAATTTAAATATCAGGCACTGCATATAATGTGCAGCGGATCCGACACCATCTATTTTGTGCCTCTGCTTTCGAACAATTCCGACCAATTTACTTATGTGTCAAGTTACTTTTAATTTGCTGCCATGTTTTCCTCTCCTGCGTGTGAAAGGCAATTTCCTGTTTAAGACTTACCATGTGGGAAAAGAGTGGGCAAAGGAGTCATGCTGTGTATAGCAATGACAGCAATGTGTCATCAGTTAGCTCACAAGTAAAATATTCATCTCACATGGGTTTTGAGGAGATACTATGGATGGGATTTTACGATCTCATCTGTTCCCGGCCCACTGTCAGCGAGAATGGAGAATTTGGCGTTCGACCAAAACTCCATTCCCTCAACAGCACCAGTGAATCCTAGCTGCGGACAAGGTTGGAGATTTTTGCTGAATAACTTTAAACATATTTAATAGAGCTGTTAATATTTCAGTCATTTTCTCAGAATGAAACCAGTGTCCACATATTTGACCCACTGAATGATGAGCAGTTCCCATTTGAGGTGTAATGAATAATGTCTCATGGTTAACCTTTATGCTCAGTGCCCCTCTCTCCCGTCTTCCCTCTCCTATTCACTTGCTTGCCCCACCCTAACTCCACCTCCGGATAAAATGCACATCAGCCACTTCCAACATGGAGGGCTACTTCTGGAGTGCAGTAACCTCAGGACACTCATGTCACTTTAAGTTCTGAGCTGCCTGGAGAGATTGAGCAGGCACATGGAACTGAGTGGACTGGTGTCAATAAGGCCCAAGGGCCAATACTGGCTGGGCCACAGGCTTTTCTTTTCCAAAGCATTCCGAGTGCCAAGGCCAAGCTGGACCAAATTCAATGGCTGTGTGTAATGGATCACATTTTGAAACATGTGACAAATTGTTTTGGTTAGATAGGTTGGAATAATTTTTGAAATAAAATTGCTGCTGTGAAAAGCTTATTTATAAGTGTCACACAGTAGGCTTACATTAACTCTGCAATGAAGTTACTGTGAAAAATCCCCTAGTCACCACAACTTAGCATGGCCAATGCATCAATCTAGCATGTCTTCTGACTGTGAGAGGAAACCGGAGTGACCAAAGGATATGCACACAGACACAGGGAGAATGTGCAGACTCTGCACCGACAGTGATCCAAGCTGGGAATTGAACCAGATCCCTGACGCTGTGAGGCAGCAGTGCTAACCATGGTGCCCCAACCACTATGTGTGAAGATGCATTGATGAGAGTCTGATGATCTATCCGTGCCAGTTAAACTGCCAGCACCTTGTGCAAAGCAGGTATAAAGCAAGGTAACAAAGAACAGTCAATGATGGAAATCTGTAAAGAGAAAGAGAATTTGCTCAGTATGTGAATGTCTGTGTGCGTATTTTACAGCAATAGATCACTGCTAGCAATCAGCTGATTTTTTGTTCTCCATGTCTGAAAATACTGAAATGAAAGTTAAACAGAATTTATATAGCACCTTTCATGAACTTAGCCAGTACTTTGTGAAGTGTAGCCCTGTTTTAATTTAAGTAATGCAAGAGCACCTAACAAGTTGTAATAAGATAATTGGCCAGATTATCTGTTTTTCTGATATTGGTTGAGGAATAATTTTTTAAGTTTCCTTTATTCATTCGGGGGAGATGGGTATCACTGGCTGGCCAGCATTTATTGCCCATTCCTAGTTGCTTGAACTGAATGACTTGCTTGGCCATTTCAGAGGGCAGTTGAGAGTCAACTACATGTAGGCCAGAGCAGGTAAGGATGGCAAATTCCTTTGCTAAAGGACATTAGTGAATCAGATGGGGTTTTTCTGACAATCAACAATGGTTTCATGGTCACCAGTAGATTCTTAATTCCAGATATTTTTCATTGAATTTAAATTCCACCATTTGCTGTGGCGGGATTTGAACCCAGGTCGCTGGAATGTTAGCTGAGTTTCTGTATTAATAACAGCACTAGGCCATCTTCTCTCCTAAATGTTGGCCAGAACACTGGGGAGAACTGCCATGCTCTTCCTTGATCTTTCGTGTTCAGTGGAGTGGACATTCCTGGTTTCATTCAATACCTCTGATAGTGCTGCTCTCCCCTAGTATCACACAGCAAAAAAACACCCTCTTGACATCAGCTCACAATGGAGATATTGTTTGTAAGGCTCAATGCTGCATGAATGAATGAAATTGGACTTTTCTAATAACTTCCCTGGTGGCATCACAAAACTCTTCTCCAATGATGTCATGAATGGGGTGTGGCTAACATCTCTCATTCATGATATCACTTGGAATGGAACTTCATGACATCTTTGAGGAAAGGATTCTGCACCAAAATGTCTATTCCCAGGTCACCTCCGACTAGCAGTTTTAAAAAGCGCATTAAATATAAGAAGACACTGAGATGTATGGGTAAGCTTGCCAATGCCTTTTTTTGAAACATTAGATGCTAATTTAGTCAGACAATGACTTCAGAGTATTCTGTAGTACATTTCACAATGATTTATTTGGGAAAAGGGCATTATTTGTTTGTAACATGTCAGTTTAAGCTTATTTTAAAAGTTCAGAGTACTACATTTATACTGTCTTGGATTTTGACAGGTAAATAACATAAGATTAATCTTTGTTCTTAGAATAGAGTGGAAATATTTAATGAGAAGAAAGGACTTCTTGTTATTATATACTTAAGAGAACAGGCTTCCAGATAAACAAATGGAGGAAATGTTGACTTCTCAAACTATATACTTCAGTATATACATAGCTGGTGTATCCATTAGTCTGCTGCTTTTCCTTGGCATCCTGCAGTTATTTTGGCCAGTCCTGGTTTTACAGTTGCTGTTAAGGACGCTTGTAATGCCTTCACAACATTTTTTGAATAGAGTTTAAAAAGAAAGAACAAGCTTTGAAATTTTTGGTGTTTAAATTATCTTGGGCCAAATATGAGAGTGCGGCAGACAACAGAACAAGATGCTGAGGTAAATCCAGTTCTATTAAGTCAGGTTATACATCAGACTTTGATTTTGAAAGCCTTACAGATTGTCAGTTGGCTTGTATCACTTTGAGTGCACTAAATCAAGAAGTGATCTAACCTGAAGTGTTGAAAATGCTAAAAGGATTCAAAGTGTAGAAATGCCAATTACTGGGGGACATGGGTTTAAGGTAAAAGGGAAAGTTTAAAGGTGATGTGAGAGGCAAGATCTTTTACACAGAAGGTGGTAAGTGCCTGGAATGTGCTGCCAGAAGAGGTGGTAGAAGCAGATAGAATAGCAACATTTAAGAGGTGTCTAGACCTATACAGGAATAGGCAGGGAATAGAGGGTCATGGACCAGTTAGAGGCAAAAGGTCTTTAGAAAGGTGTCATGTGTCAGCACAGACATGGTGGGCTGAAGGGCCTGTTCCTGTTCTTTGTTCTTTCTAGATATGCGGAATTTTCTCTGTTCAGGATTTAAGAGCGAGGAGACATCATCTTAAAAATCGAATGAGGCCATTTAGGAGAGTAATCATTACTTTCATAGAAAGGGCACTGGAAATATGGAACTCTGTCCTCCAAATGGCTCTGGAGGGAATTTGGAGATTTCAGGACTGAATTTCAGGATTTTGAATGAGGGCATCAAGGAACAGGGAAGGCAGAAAAATAGAGTCACTGATCAGCCGATATTAATTATATGCTGGAGTAAAGTCAAGGAACAGAATTGCCTACTCCTGTTTCACTACGTAACAAGTAGTGTAACTGCTAAATCTTCTTGTGTTTCCTTGTGGGTTAGGAGGAGCAAGTGTGCTGCTCCAGGCCCCACAAGCAAACGTTAACCTGCCTTGCCCTGGGGCTTCTCTCCCCTGACCCTACTACGATCCCTGTCAGACATTTCCTTCTGATCAGTGTGAGCGCCAAGGATCGGACTCTCTGGTTCTTAATGGCCTCCTGGCGCTAGACTCTAACAGTCAGGCAGCTGCTTCCCGCAGATATCCAGGCTGTTTTTGGTCAGGAAGTCAGCCAGTGGAATGTTAACAAATGCGAGGCTGCAATCTCACCTGGGACTTAAAATCAACCTCGGTGATTTATACTGAGCTTCTGTGTGATGACAAAGAGGAGGTGTGTGGAGAAAGCAGTGTTAGAGAATTGGAAAGCATCATTGTTTGCAATGGAGTAAAGCTCAAGACTCAGAGTGAAGCAGGAATGTGATGGACTTCAAGCCATGAAGAGAGCCTGGGTGTGTGTGTGTGTCTGGGTGGGGGGAGCGGCGGCGGGGGGAGTGGATAGGAGACAGAAGAAAAGCAAAATTATATGCAAAAGAAACCTTCAGAAGGGAATGTGTAAGTTCAACAGGGTAGGAGTCGTGGAGTAGATCTGGGAGGGAGTCAAGATAGACAAAAATAGAAACTTAGAAACTAGAAGCAGGAGTAAGCCATTTGGCCCTTTGAGCCTGCTCTGCCATTCATTTTGATGATGGTTGATCATTAAATGCAATATATTCTGACTCCCCCTCCCCCACAGTATCCCTTGACTCATTTAGCCCCGAGAGCTAATTTATTTTTAAAATCAGACAACATTGTGGCGTCAACTACTTTCTGTGGTAGTGAATTCCACACATTCACCACCCTCTGTGTGAAGAAATTTCCCCTCACCTCAGTTCTAAAAGGTTTACCCCTCATCCTCAAACTATGACTCCTAGTTTTGGACTCCATCACCATTGGGAACATCTTTTCTGAATCTACTCAGTCTAATACTGTTAGAATTTTATAAGTTTCTATGAGATTCCCCCTCAACCCTTCCAAACTCCAATGAATATAATCCTAACCGACTTAATCTCTCCTCATATGACAGACCTGCCATCCCATAAATCAGCCTGTAAACAAAATTTTTTCTGAGTTTTAGGGGTTTATTTTTGTTTTCTTCACTGGCACTGATAAGGGCTCTTGGGTTCTTCTGCTTTGCTTGGGAAGCAGCATACTGCGTTTAAAGTTTAAGTTTACTTTATTGTTGCCACAAGTAGGCTTACATTAATATTGCAATGAAGTTACAGTGAAAATCCCCTTGTTGCCATATTCCAGCACCTTTTTGGGTACACAGATGGAGAATTTAGTACGGCCAATGCATCTAACCAGCACGGCTTTTAGACTGTGGGAGGAAACCAGAGACACCAAGAGGAAATCCACACAGGCATGGGGAGAACTCCACACAGACAGTGACCCAAGCCGGGAATCGAACCTGGGACCCCTGGTGCTGTGAGGCAGCAGTGTTGACTATTGTGCCACTGCACATGGGTGACATCGTACTGTGTCTGGAGTATAACAGTGATATCACACCAGAGTTATCACCCAGCTGCATAGACCTAATGTGGAAATGCCAGCATTGGACTAGGGTGAGCACAGTAAGAAGTCTCACAACACTAGGTTAAAGTCCAGCAGGTTCATCTGGAATCATGAGCTTTCAGAGCACTGCTCTTTCATTAGGTGATTTATGAAGGAGCAGTGGTCCGAAAGCTTGTGATCCCAAATAAACCTGTTGGATTTTAACCTGGTATTGAGAAACTTCTTACTGTCTCCACAGACTTAGTGACTGCCTCAATGGAAACGCCACAACCAGATTTCCTTCATAAAGAACAGGAATCAAACCTTTTCCATCTGAATCACCTGAGCAATGAACAATACATTAGCAATCGTCATGTGGCCTTACTGAAATCAATTAAAAGAGCTGGACAGTCACATACCTTCTTCTGATCCACATCCCCTCCCCTCCCCCTCACCCCCACCCCTAATACCGTGATCAAGATCACTATTTCCGACTGGGCTGTCCAACAGATTATTTTGTGCAGCGATTGTTTTTCCACAGAAAATGACATAAAAAGCTTGACTCATGATGAATGACATCACCAGACTCAACTCCCTTCCAAACATTGTTTTATTTTCTGAAAAAGGAAGAATCATAGATTCCGTGGAATCCCTACAGTGCAGAAGGGGGCCATTCGGCCCATTGAGTCTGCACCAACCCCCCGACAGAGCACTTTACCCAGGCCCATCCCCTTCCCCATGGCCTTTCCCCATAACCTAACACATCTACCCTGCTTATCCCTGTAACCTATACATCTTGGGGCACTACCTATGGGGCAATTTAGCATAGCCAATCTACCTGATCTGCACATCTTTGGACTTTAAACTGGGACTGCAGCCAATCAGAAACAGATTATCATTTGAAATGAGAGAACAGGCTGACGCTAATCAGATGGAACCAGGTTCGTTTAGCAAAACCAGTGAATAATAGCATTCAGAAATAAATAATCAACATTGCGATATAGTTGAGAAATAATATATAAAATAAAAGACACAACAAAAATGCGGAAGGGAGTAAAGACAAGAAGGGAGAGGAGATAACATCATCAAAGTAACGATAGAATGAAAGCAATAACTTCTTGCAATTATTTTTAAGCTTTTCAGGTGCTGAAGTTACTAATATAAAGACATGCAGTATTAAAACCATTCCTAACAGCTCAGTTTCATTATTAATATCAAATTACATGATGCTCAAGTCTTGTATCATGAGTAAACTGTAAAAGAAAGATCAAATGGACAGCCCAGAGATTATAAAATGCCTTGTTAGTCTCAAGATTAAGTCTAGAGAAATAGCTGGAGGTCTTGTGATGCAGTGGGTAGTATCCCAGCCTCTGAGCCAAAATCTCTGAGTTTGAGTCCCACTGCAGGACTTGATGACTAAGGAAGGTGTGTTTATAATACTGTTAAACAGATCGAGTGTCAACTTACAAATCCTTCCAACAAACACCAATGGCAGGTGGTAAGAGCGAGAGACTCCTTGATGTGGAGTGGTGCCCCTCAAGCTATAAGCCTCTGGCAATAGGCTAGAGACCTGTTCCAGGAAAATATCTGCATGGGAACAGATGAAAATCTGTCATGTACACCAGTAGATGCAGAAACAAAAGCAGTTAGCAGATATTTTGGTTTTTGTTAAAGGAATAGGTATCAGAAAGGCTTGCAAGAGGCAAAGAACATCACAGTGATTTTCTGACTGTTCAATCAAAGAAAACTTGATGAATATTGGATGGGATTCTCTAGCCGTCCCTCAGCAGTTTCCTCAGCAACAGGAGGTGGTGACGGAATCCCCTGGCCCCAGCTGCTGTTAATGGGAATTTCATTGAAGCCACCCCCATGCCACTGGGAAACCCATTGCAGGGCATGTGCCGCCGGCAGAACCAGAGAATCCCGCCGGCATGATCCATCTCCCTTAACATTAACCATGGAGTTTCTGAAATCAGTCTCTATAGAAATGCTCCATCAGAGAAATGAGCCATTAATATCTAATACATTTTTGTCAATAGTGAGCACGAGCAACTGATCACAATACAACGTATTTTCAGTTTGTCAGAGGTATGACCATGTGCTGTTTTTAATAGAAAGAGGTCATATCACATTGGTTACTAAGCGTAAATGTGGGCGACCAATATAGGAAACCCAAATGTTCTCCACATCTCAGTCTGTAACATGTCCTCATTTTTAACCACAGGACCCAGTCTAGGAAATTAAATTGAAGTCGAAATCCCTGTCCACACTTTATTAGAAACCCTTTAATTGCCGGGTAGTTTATTATTGTTTAATTTGATTGTGCAGGTTGTGGATGTGAATGAATTTACTTGCTTCTTTAAAATGTAGAGAAACCAAGGCCTCCAAATTCAGGATGTGGAGATGCCGACGTTGGACTGAGGTAAAACACAAAGAAATCCAAATTCAGCCCAGAGATCTCAAAGCCCTGGCTGAATGGCATCTCAGCACATCTGATGTGGCCCACATACTGTGTCATGCCTAGGACGGTGCTAAAGTGGGCCTGTCATTCACGAGCTGGAAGGATATACAGAGTCGCAGGCTGTAATGATAAATGGTGTTGAATGCTAATTTAGCACCCGACCGGCCATGCTAATCAAGCAGGGTCTCTTCGGACCCTCTCAGCAGCACAGTGGCACTGTTGTCAGTACTGTTGCCTCACAGTGTCAGAGACCTGAGTTCAATTCCGGCTTGAGTCACTGTCTGTGTGGAGCTTGCACGCTGTCCCTGTGTCTGTGTGTGTTTTCTCCGGGTACTCTGGTTTCCTCTCACAGTCTGAAAGACGTGCTGGTTAGGTTCATTGACCATGCTAAATTCTCCCTCAGTGTACCTGAAGAGGCGCTGGAGCATGGGACTAGGGAATTTTCACAGTAACTTCATTGCAGTGTTAATGTAAGCATACTTGTGACACTAATAAATAAAATTTTAAACTAAACAATTTAATATGAGTTAAAAATTGTCCCTGATTTGCAAAATGCCATCAGTTAAAATCGGGGCCAATGACTCAGCTATTTCTTCCAGCGTGAGATAAACAACCCCTGATGTCCAACACTAGAAAGCACAGACTGCAACAGATAGAGAATTTACTGATTGATGCATTTGTTTGGTAAATGCCATTTAAAAATAAGGATGCTCCAAAGTGCTTTGCAGTCAATGAAGTAATTCTGAAGTATCATCTCTGTTGCAATGTGGTTAAATACAGCAGCCAAAAACAGCAAGGCCCCACAAATGACAAGATAAGTGGCCAAAGTTTGGTTTAGCTGGTGTTGGTTGAGGGATCTGTATTGGTCAGGACAGTAGCTGGAGAAAGTTTCGAAGTTTCAAAGAGCACAGACACAATAAATGGAGAAAATTAAGAAAACTAATAAGTTTGAGGTAGAGGAAATAGTTGGCAGAGGAACCTGAAAGAAAATTTAATGAGCGTTTTCCCTGCATCCTGCTCAGCAACCTGATCCACGAAAATAAATATTTTTTTTTATTCGTTCATGGGACATGGGTATTGCTAGCAGGCCAGCATTTGTTGCCCATTCCTGGTTGCCCGAGGGTAGTTAAGAGTCAACCACATTGCTGTGGCTCTGGAATCCCATGTAAGCCAGATCAGGTAAGGATGGCAAATTTCCTTCCTTGAAGGACATTAGTGAACCAGATGGGTTTTTCTGACAATTGACAATGGTTTCATGATCATCAGTAGATTCTTAATTCCAGATATTTTTTATTGAATTCAAATTCCATCATCTGTCATGACAGATTCAAACACAGGTCCCCAGAACATTAGCTGAGTTTTTGGATTAATAGTCTAGGCTATTGCCTCGCCCTAATACACACATGAATATTTGCATCAGTAAAAATATTATAAGTTATAATGCATATTTGATAATGAGCTGCTAATAATTGGTTGCAAAAAAAAACAGGGCCTTGCGTCGGCATCATTTACATTACAATTGTGCTCCAAGCTTCCTGTGAGAGAGGTTAACATTTCTGACCCTAACCAGCAGCTCCCCAAGTCCCCTGACGGCGGTAGTTTTCTTTTCTACTGTTTGCTGCTTATTGTTCTGTGGAAGTCATTTGTTTTCAAGTTTCTCACTTGCTCTTCCTGCTGTTTTCTTGGGGGTTTGGATGAGGTGGAAAGGAAGTGTGTTTGCGTGGTAACGGTTTGTAAAAAAATAAATGACCACAAAAAAATGTTCAAGGTCAATAAAGCTTGAATGGGTTAGGAGAGAGCTGGCTTTAAGCACAAATAGAGTCCCTTCAATGTGTAATTGACATGTAGCTAACTTTAATTTCTCATAAATCTTCAAAAGGAAGTTCTATCAACTAGCTCAGGAGAATAAAAACAACTGGAATATTTTAGAAGAGAGTTTCTTGTAAGCTAGTAGCACTGACGTGGTGTCTTAGAATAAACCAATTTGAACTGAAGACCAGTCTGGACTGATTCTTCCACCACAGTCACTTTTTGTGAGAATCACCAATTAACTTTCAATTGAGAAGAAAATGGCAGTGGGCTTCTGAGAATTCAGCAGGAGTGTATAGCATGCTGATGCTCAGGATGGCAAGTGCTACTAAGAATTCCTGGAGTGTAGATATCTATTTCCTTCTTAAATATATTCAGTGATTTGGCTTCTACAACCTTCTATGCTGGAGAATTTCTCAGGTCCAACACTTCTGAATGAAGAAATTTCTCATCATCTCAGTCCTAAATGGCCGATCCCATATGCTGAGACAGTGACCCCTTCTATGGACTCCCAGCCAGAAGAATCAACATCCCTGCATCCAACCTGTCTAGCCCTGTCAGACTGTAATCGGTTTCAATGAGACACCCACCTCATTTATCAGGCTTCCAGTGAATACAGGCCCAGTTGACCCAATCCCTCCTCACACGGCAAAACTATCATCCCAGGAATACTTTGCGTTTCGGAGACGTACATGATCAAAATTGCACATGAATGGAGCTTGTAGTTGATTTATGTGGGCTGCTGCCTCTGGGAACTACAGGCTATTTGGAACTACAGCCCTCCGAACCTCCCCTGCAGAAATAGTAGTGGCTCAGTTTGCGGGGGGAGGAGGGGAGCAAGTGAGACTCCTGTATTTGAACCTAGTTTGGCATTTTCATGCAGGTGGAGAGCCCTTCCACCAGGGCCAAACTGCAGGCCTCAATCTTGAGTCCAGAAGGCTGTCCAATGCCTAATTAAAAGATGAGGCATTAATCCTACAGCTTGCTTTGGGCTCCAGTAGAGCGCTGTCGCAGGCCAAGGACAGAAATATAAAGAGCAATAGATGGTAAATTGAAGTGGCCAGCCACTGGAAGGTCGGTGTCATGCTTGCAGACTGAGCAGAAATGTTCTGCCAAGCAGTCACCCCGACCCCAGTTTCTGAACTCTTGGTTTGGCTAGGCACTTTACAGCTATCTGGACCCAACACCAAATTCAACAATTTCAGACTATTGACTCTGTGCTGTATTTTGATTTTTTTTTGCAGAGTGTCAGTCTGCACTTTGTTTTTGCTTTCAAACTTCATTTTGCTATGAACACTTACACTGAATCGACACTTTGTTTCTTTATTACTTAGTTTCATTGCCATTTCGTTTGCCTTTTATTTCATAACATCCTGGTATTTAATCTCCCCCGCCTCTAACCCATCCTGATTTAACCTTTTATTCCACCTTCCTCATATCCCACTGGCATAAAGCCCATCAGGACATATTTTTAAAAAGTTTATTAGCGTCACAAGCAAACTTACACTAACACTGCAATGAAGTTACTGTGAAAATCCTCTGGTCACCACACTCTAGCTTCTGTTCAGATACAACTGAGGGAGAATTTAGCATGGCCAAAGCATCTAACCAACACATCTTTCGGACTGTGGGAGGAAACCGGAGCACCCGGAGGGAGCCCACGCAGACATTGGGGAAAAAGTGCAGACTTCACACAGACAGTGACCCAAACCGGGAATCGAACCCAGGCCTCTGGCGCTGTGAGGCAGCAGTGCGAACCACTGTGCTACCGTGTTGCCTGTGACACTAATAAATTTTTAAAATGGGAGTGTTTTCCTCACCTTGCAAACCCCTCCACACACTCATTTTAAAATAGTCATTCTTCACATTTAGTGCTATTGTAAAATAAAATATGATATGCAAATATGTACAGTTTTTAACAATATTGCTCATTTTATCCATGAAAGGCCACAGCAATGGCAGTGAACAATTCCACATGTGGCATACCACATGGTTAATCGAAACACCTCAATCTCACCATAATGGGAAATGGACAGTTGGACAGCAAGAAGTCCCTGAGGTTTTAAAACAAGCCCAAGTGAAACATCAAACTCAGTATTGCTTAAGGAACGTAGAATCAACAATATGCAATACCAGCAAGGGTGGAAAGAGCGGAAGTCAAGGGAAGCAAAGAGGTTGTGGGTTTTAAGATCAGTCATATGTGGTTGGTTTGAAGGGGGTAATCACTTGCACAATTTTCAGCTCCTGAATAATCTAAAAGAGGTTACAATGAAGCTACACTCAACACCATAGCTAATTTGCTTTTTACCAATGGATTGTGAGTGTCAGAGACTACTCATTCTTCACATTGCCAACCCTCCAGGATTGGCTTGGAGTCTTTTACTCATTCATGGGACATGGGTGTCACTCACTGGTCAGCATTTATTACACACACACACACACACAAGTTTATTATTAGTCACAAGTAGGCTTATGTTAACATTGCAATGAAGCTATTGTGAAAATTCCATAGTTATCACACTCCAGCGCCTGTTCACTGAGGGAGAATTTAATGTGGCCAATTCACCTAACCTGCACATCTTTGGACTTTGGGAGGAAACCGAAGCATCCAGAGGAAACCCATGCAGACACAGGGAGATGGTGCAGACTCCACGCAGGCAGTGACCCAAGTCAGGAATTGAACCTGGGTCACTAACGCTGTGAGGCAGCAATGTTAATTATTGTGCCACCGTGCCACCCCAGTGCAATTTCAACTCATGCAAGTGTGCTTCATTTGCCATTTCCTGTGAGTGCAAATTGCAAAACATGTGATGTCATGAAGTTCAGGCAAGAAATGGATAGTATTCATTTGTTTGAGTCCACCGTACTAATGTCATTTGTTTGATCTCATTCCTGGCTTTCTCATCACTCAGCATTGATGAAAGTTTATAAAAATTCATGCAACTTTCAACAGTTCAGTCTTTGTTTGAAGACTTTTCCGACCATTCATGCCAGCGGGATTTTTCCATCCCGCTGCAGTGAATGCAGATTTGGCTGGTCACCAAATTCTCTGTCTTTGCTGAAGTGGGAGCATGGCATGAATGGGCGGTAAGATCACCCCCTCAGTTTTGCTTACTGGGATCAGTGAAGCATGGTCAGAAACTCAGAAGGTGCTATCCCTGTCTCATACTTAAACTGATATGAAGACAATTCTGCTGAAACCTGTCGGGCAGACTGATTAGAGTCTGGCTTTGTATCCAAATCCGAAAAATGAACTGATTAGGTGGATTGGCCATGCTAATTATCTCCCTCAGTGTACCCGAACAGGCGCCAGAGTGCGGCAACTAGAGGATTTTCGTAGTAACTTCATTGCAGTGTTAATGTAAGCCTACTTGTGACACTAATAAATAAACTTAAACTTTAAAGGAAATGAACTTTCCCACAGTCTTCTAGCAATATAGCAGGAAGATGGAAGGAAATAAAAAGGGGGAAAGCAGGTGAAATGGAGAGCTGGTGAATGGTTTGGCATTTATAGTTTGCTCCTGGGGACTCTTTCGACACACTGGCACCTTGGTAAAGGCTGATGCACTTGTTGATCCTCACCTTCAGTGCTCAGAGGAAAATGAACAGCAGCACAATCCCACATTTCCAGAGAAATTAGATGTTGCCATGTATGCTCCATGTCATCACAGCCATGTGCAACTCCTGCAAAGGCAGCCTTTTATAGATGAACTGAACCAGCACTGAGTTCACGGGGTCATGGTGCGTGTAAATTGGCTGACACATTTCCTCACAGAGGGACTGTGACCATACTTCCAAAGCCATCTTAAATACATGATGGTGTACTGTCTCAAAGCAACTTTTTCACATTCAGAAGTTAGGAATCGGAGTAGGCCATTCAGCCCCTCAAACCTGTTCAGTGCACAGTTTTGATCAATGTGTCAGAGATGCCTTTGTAACTGATGTATTCCCATTAAATAAGGGCAGTATGGTGGTTAGCACTGCTGCCTCACAGCGCCAGGGTCCCACATTCAATTCTGGCCATGGGTAAAATCTATGTTTGCACTTTCTCTCCTTGTCTGTGTGGGTTACTTCCAGATGTCCTGGTTTCCTCCAACAGTCCAAAGATGTGTAGGTTAGATTGATTGGCCATGCTAAATTGACCCTAGTGATAGGGGATTAGCAGGATAAATACGTGGGGTTAAAGGATTAGGGGCTGGAAGGGACTGTAGTCGGTACAGACAGGATGGGATTGTGAATGATACAGACTCGTCGAGCCAAATGGCCTCCTTCTGAACTGCAGGGATTCGATGAAGAATAAACTGGATTGCCTCCTTAGAAATCATGGTACTAAACCCACTATGAATCAACACTGTTTAACAGGAGGAATAAATAATGTAGCTTACTTGGCATAAATTTTATGTTGGAACAGAGCAATGTGTGTAGATGAATGATACGGTAAAACTTTTGGCTGATTGCCCATACTGTTTAAAGCTCCCTTGTTTGATGTCTCTAGGGGGAGTTTTCCCATGCTGCCTGCCACAGCAATTGTAGAGGGTGACCATGCAAAGTTCTGTTGACCTCGAGTGGGAATTTCTGGTTTTTGGGGCGAGCATGGCTGGAAAGTCCCACCTCTGTCTCCCTGCCATCTCTGCCCTTTGCATGGACAATTAGGGATGGGCAATAATTGTTGGCCTAGTCAGCGAAGTCCTCATCCCTTGAATGAATGAAAAAAACTCCTTTTGAGCCAAATTATCTATCACTCCTTCTAATTGTTCTCTTATTGGCTGAGTGTCTTTGTCCTTCTCTCTACTTAAGAAGTAGCTTGCTTTCTTTATCTTTGATGTGTTTTATAAAGATAAGTTGCAGTTGACATTTGTTAATATCCTTGTCCAGGGTTCAGATAGCATATGAAATATAGCAGGAAGAACCCTGGTGATAAAGGTCAGTGATAATCTGAAGGAAATTCTCCCTTTCTTTTACACTGAGAAACTCGGTGAAGAACAGAACCTAGGCTGAAAATAACGGTTTGGAAGGCAAATGACATCGTGCCTTAAGCTTGCTTTCTGAAAGTCAGAGTTTGTAAAAGGAATATTTTTAGTCTCTGAGGAAGAAAAAATAGGAGACTCTAAGTTCAGCCTTGATTTCCACACACATTTCTTGTAAGTGTTTACAAAACATATCACAGGAGTATCGCTTTGTGAAATAACCTTGTGCAACACACATCTTTGGCTAGGAAAGCAGAACACTTTGAAGAGCAGTCAGTCATTTCCACATCGCTAGTGCAGTCACCACCAGTTAAATCGGGCAATCGTTGAAAACGGGTAATTAGCTTGAACCAATTTCCATTATTGTCAGTCAGCTTGTTCATTGCAGAAAGAAACTGCAGTTTTCTGAGTAGTTTAAGTAAGTTGCACATCAGTAACCTGACCACACAATTCAAGTACAACTAATCCAGCCAGCTTTTTTACAATAGACAATTTTTTATCTTCTGATGTTTATCCACTATCACATCCGGCTTTTGTGTTAACAATACAGGGTGAACTCTCCCATGCCTCTGCTGGTGGGTTCAGTAGTGGCCAGGGTGGGGCAGCACGGTAGGACACTGGTTAGCAATGCTGCCTCACAGCATCAAAGACCTGGGTTTGATTCCTGGCTTGGGTCACTGTCTGTGTGAAGTTTGCACATTCTTCCCATGTCTGTGTGGGTTTCCTCCGGGTGTTCCAATTTGCTCCTGTAGTCCAAAGATGTGGGTGTTAGGTTGATTGGTCATGCTAAATTGACCCTAGTTTCAGGGGGATTAGCAGAGTAAATATTTGTGGTTACCGGGATAGGGTGGGATTGCTGTCAGTGCAGACTCGATGGGCTGAATATACTGTAGGGATTCTATGATTCTATGAACTCAGCGGGAGGCTCAATGATTTGTTTACGCGGTGTGAATTTCCCGTGGGATCTTCCACTGGTGCTCTCCATGGCGGATTGGGAAACCCACTGGAGTCTACTGATGGGATTCAGATGAAGGCCTGACCACCTAAACCCAATTCTCCAAGGCGTCAGCAGGAAAACACAGCGGTGCTACTCATGTCCAGAACAACAAGGCATTCTGATATCGGGACTCATCTGAAAGATTCCTGGGGCTGCCTCCGGAGTTCAGGATGGAGGCTGCCAGCAATCTTGTGACCTGGAACACCATAGCAGTGGGTGAGGGAAGTATCTACAGGTTTGTTATCCTGGAGATGGTCTATACTCAGGCCACATGATGTTCCTGGAGATCCATTTTCATTTGCAAGAGGTGCATCTTCTTTTGTCAATAAATGTCAATGTTGCCACAGTCCCAGAGGACCAAATGCTGCTCTTACCTTTGAGAGCTGACTGGATGGTGATTTTAATCTGTTGGTCACCACACCTCAGGCAAGGGGCAAGATTGAGAAGGCGGGGCCTTTATGCAGTTGGCCAGACGGCTGGTTCACTTTCTTCAATAGTGGCTCAGTCATGTTGGGCACCATTTCAATTTGGTACCCAGATGCCATGGCATAGTAAGCACCAGGAGGTCTGCCCCACTGGTTCATGTAAAATGTCCAATGGAATATCGTGTGTGAATCACATTAGACTATATCTGAGAGTAATGTGCACTTCATCCATCGTGAATGAGGGGATGATGCTTTTTAAAGTAATATAAAGCTCATCTTGCATTTGTAAAGGAACAGCACTAGTGGTATGCTGATTGGAAAATTTCACCAACTATGTATCCATTTCATCTCGTTCTCTTTCTCTGTAAATTGTCAGTTGCTGAGATATAGCAGGAAAATCTCACTCCCACCAGAACCTCAATCCTTCCATGAATAATGTCACAAAACAGCGGTGGGATTTTCCATACAACCCACTGCGTATTTTGCAAAGATGGCAGGAACTTCTGGTGACATCTCCCAGTGGGGATGCACTATTGGCAGGACCAGAAGATCATGCTGGCACGAACAGACAGAATGTTCCAATAGGTTTTTTAACAGGTGTATCTCACCCTGAAGAAGGACATAACACGACATTATTTTGGGCAGGGTGTCTTTCTTAATCAAAAATAAAACTTGGAGAGTATGGTTAACAGAATGGAATAATATTTCTGGCATTTTCTGTATGAATTGCAGCCTTTGTATTTGGAATAATAGACTTTCTGCCTTCCAAAATCTAAGGTCTGACCATTGATCACTCATTGAACAATTTGAAGTTTATCAACAAAATGATTTTGATGCATTTAACCAGAATTTATTTATTAGTGTCACAAGTAGGCTTACATTAACACTGCAATGTACTGTGAAAATCCTCTTATCGCCATACTCCAGTTCGAGTATACTGAGGAGCAAATTTAGTCTGACCAATGCACCTAACCATCACTGAGGGAGGAAACCACAGCACCTGGAGGAAACCCACGCAGACATGGGAAGAACGTGCAGAATCCCCACAGACAATGACCCAAGTTGGGAATCGAACCTGGGTCCCTGGTGCTGTGAGGTAGCAGTGCTAACAACTGTGCCACTGTGTCACCTGTTGCATTACAGAGTTGCCTCACTAACTGTAATCGAAGCTAGTTACCTGTGGCTTAATAGATTATTCATGATTATAATAGAGTAGAGATTTCAATAGTTTCTGTTCAAGAAGTGATTGTAAACAATTTGGAGAAGAGCAATGAAGATGATTCTATGAGGAGAGAATTCCAGTTTTTATCAGGATTCTCCATACCCCTGCCAATGGGTTCAATGGTGACCATGGGAGGAAAAAATGGTGGGAGGCCCAGAAGTCTGTTTTACGCAGACATTTACTCGGGTCTTCCACAGGTACCCATCATGATGGGTTGGAAAACCCCACAGAGGCTGGTGTAAACCTCAGCTGCGTACTGCAGATAAAGGCCCAACCTTCCAACACCAGATTCTCACCCATGTTAATGAGAAACACTCTGGCATGAAACATTTTGGTGGCATAGTGGCACAGTGGGTAGTTCTATTGCCTCACAGTGCCAGGGACCTGGGTTCAATTCTAGGTTGACTGTGTAGAGTTTGTACATTCTCCCCATGTCTGCATGGGTTTCCTCCAGGTGCTCTGGTTTCGTCTCACACTTCAGACACGTACGGGTTAGGTTGATTGGCCACGCTAAATTGCCCCTTAGGGTCAGGGGGATTACCAGGGTGAATCGTATGGTCACAGGGTTAGGGCCTGGGTGAGATTACTTTTGGTGAGGCTTGATAGGCTGAATGGCCTCGTTCTGCATTGTAGGGAATCTAATCTATGAATCAATTGGCAAACAGATGTCACCTGAGCAATGCCTGGGGTTGCCTCCGGGGTACTGAATAGAGGCTTTTCACAACCCTGGACCCTGGAACTCCAAGCACTAGGTGAGGGAGCATCTACAGATTAATCATCCAGATTAGATCTTCTGGAGAGAGTTCATCTTCTAGCCTCAGAGTGTTCCTGGAGATCCACCTTTGTTCTCAGGAAGTCCCTCTTCTATTCTCAGAGGGCCCTGAGAGATCTATCTCCATTTTCAGGAGCAGTACCTTCTTTCTTCAATAGAAGGTGGGATTTTCCTCTTCCCCCACAGCACATTTCATGCTTGGAGGTGAGATCTTCTCATCCTATTATTGTCAATGGGGTTTCCCCTTTCCATGCACTTCCTCCCAGTGCTGGGGAACGCATGGTGGGAGTTGCCATCGATGAACCAGAAGATCCTGCCGGAAAATTCCGACCAGTACGTTAGTGATGTTTTGCACCTTTTCAATAAGGCACCCAGGCATGATAGCAGAATAGGTGTCATCCAGACCTGCCCCGCACGGAATGCAACCAAAAACATACAGCTGCATAATTAATATGATTGGGGCTGGAAGATTTGGTGTGTTTTGCTGCAACACTCCACATCACTGCCTTCAACACGGGATTTAAGCCAGGATTCTCTGACCCTGTAAGCCACACCACCACTCCCAGTGAGAATGGATTGAATTTGGCGCTCTCCATTCACTGCAGCGAGACCAATGAATCCCAGCCTCGGCCGGGGTCAGAGGATTCTGGCCCTGATCTCAAAATGGGTGAATTTTGCCCAAAGGAAGAGGAACATTATCCCAGACTGGATTCCTCAGGCCTCCCAGCAGGGAGTTTTCCTGGCAGCGGGCGGCGATGCCCCGCCATTCACTACAGGTGGAATCTTTCAGGACCTGCTGCTGGGATTTTCCATTGCAGCCATCAATCATCACTGGCAAACCTGCGGCAAGGGGTGCGCTGCCAGCAGGACCAAAGAATCCACCACCAGTGAACAACCAGAGAATTTCAGCCCCAATCCTATTAATTGCTGGCAGGCATTAGATATACAGCCTTTTAACTGTCACCGCATTAACAGAACAAGTTGATAGTGGCTATTAACTTCAAGTAAAACTAAAGAGTAGCATCGTGTATTGAAATAACATCCTGAACAATGGCAGTTGAATCCCAACAGAACAGAAGGAGGCCATTCAACCCATTGAGTCTGCACCGACCGCAATCCCACCTCGGCCCTATTCCCATGCACTTACCTTACTAATCTCCCTGACACTACAGGGCAATTTAGCATGGCCAATCAACCTAACCCACACATCTTTGGACTGTGGGAGGAAACCGAAGCACCTGGAGGAAACCCACACGGACACGAGGAGAATGTGCAAACTCCACACAGACAGTGATCCGAGGCTGGAATCGAACCTGGGACTTTGACACTGTGAGGCAGCAGTGCCACCATGCCACTCAAATGTTAATGTTTTGTTGGTTAACTTCTTTAAGAACAGGATAAATATCTACTTGGTAACAGGAGTTATTTAATCGAATAATTCTGGACTGAAATGGAATATGGTGGATTTGATACTCCGGGAGTGTGGATTGGGTGGGAGTTGTTACCTTTGGAAGGAGGCCAGGCAGTGTTCAATTGTGAAGACATCAGACAGCATAAATAATCTGTAGTTTTGCTTGATTGCAATTGGGCAGTGAATATTCACGCTGAAGGATTTCTCAAAGATTAAATTATCATGCGGCAGTCACAAATCTGCTGTCCAGCCTTTACTCATTGCATGCTTTATGTATGTGAATGTTTTTAATTGGCACAGCATCAGGTTTTTTTTAACAGGGAGTCTATTCCATGTGCTGCAAAGGAAAATAAACTTAAAATCTCAAATGTCATTTTAAGTTTGTTTTTTCAACATAAATATGCTTTGAAAACTTTTCAAAAGCACCTCTACTTCATAAGTTGGATGTCATAAAACTCTCTGGGAGCATAAAGGCCAGGGCCCGTGATAAATAAGGAACTGAATGATCCATCAGCTTAGGTATGGAAGATCTGAGTTCGTCTGTGCATCGATAGCGTGATGTGACAAAATTGTTTCAGAATCAGGAATAACTAGCACTTAATTGTTCTCATACAAATATTGCACCGAATGTGTTAGAGCCACAGGCATCTGACTTTGATTATAGCTCAACTGGTAGTATTCTTGCCTCTGAATCAGACCCACTCCAGGATTTATAGTATCATGGAATTATAGGGGATGATCTTAGTCCTGAACCAGCATGAAAACAGGAGAGTTTCAGATCTGTCTCTTTGGCAAGGCCACAAGTCCAATCTTACGCCGCTCTGTTCCAAAAAAAATGCTAATTCTGTTTCCTGCCAGTAGAGGGAGGGGGCAGGAACTAAACTCACCGAAATGCCAGCAGCTGACAATAGCGGGTGCAATCATGCACATGCAGATCTCTCCATTCTGGGCAATCTTCACCACTTGCATATCACACATCTGCGATCACTGGTCTCCCTGGCCAATCAGCTCCACACACCTCTCCCCCACTCCCTGGTTGAATACCTCCTCGGTCCAGTTGATTTCCCCCCCCCCCCACTTCAGCCTGCCCCACCCTGGTTGATCACTGATTGCCGAGTCTGTAGCTTCCCCCCGCCCCCTTATCCTAGTTGCAGAACATGTACCATCCCCCTCCCCTAGATCCCAGTTATGAGTGCAAAGTTTATTCCCCTCAATCCCGGTTGCAAAGTGTACAGCTTCTCCCTCGTTCCCCTCTGCTTTGTCCCCATCCAGGCCACACCCCCTTGGCACTGCCTAGTGAACATCTGACCTCCCACCTAACCCCATTTCCCAGCATTTGGCCTTGAATGTGCCAAGCATGAAAATTTAAAGCGTGAAAAATCTTCAGCATGAAGAATTAAGACTGACACTCCAAGGCAGTACCGAGGAGCTGCTGCACTGTCAGACTGCTGCATTGCATCTTATGGGTCTGACATGAAAGAGAGGACACCTTTGCCATTTCAAGTCAACACAGAAGATTCTATGGCTCTATGTGAAAAAGACCAGCAGTTATCCCTGGCTTCCCGGCCAATTTCCTCCCTTAATCACAGTGGAATAAACAAATAATCTGGCCATTATTACATTGTTGTGTGTGGGAGCTTGCTGTGTGCAAAATGACTACCACAATGTGGGTGGCACAGCAGGTAGCACTGCTGCCTCACAGTGCCAGGGATTCAGGTTCAATTCCCAGCTTGTCTGTGTGGAGTTTGCACATTCTCCTCGTGTCTGCGTGAGTTTCCTCCAGGGATTCCAATTTCCTCTCACAATCCAAAAATGTGCGGGTTAGGTGGATTGACCATGCTAAATTACCCCTTAATGTCAGGGGACTAACTACGGTAAATGCATGGAGTTATAGGGATACGTCACAGGTGGGATTGTAGTCAGTGCGGACTCGATGGGCCAAATTCTGCACTGTAGGATTTTATGATTTCTAAATTACAACAATGATAACACTTCAAATGTACTAAATTAGCTGGAAAATACTTTGGATGTACAGTGGTCATGAAGGGTGCTATATAAATGCAAGTTCTTTTTTTATTACCTTGTAGTTATGTTGACACTGGGAGATGGGAAGCTGGATGATGTTGTAATATTGAATCACTGATGAATGGATTGTTCAGGACTGCATATTATCTGAGCCCCTTATGTCCTCACAATGTCTAAAATTACGAATAGTTTATATTTTCTTCTTTATGTTGGTTATGACTGCCACAGACTCTTCACCAAGAGCTTGGCTTAATAACCTTGATTCTGGACAGTTCTTGAAGGATCTAGCCTGAGTCTCCCTTTAGATTTCAACCTCTACTTTTGAGGGAGAACCTGCTCTTTGCTCAACATCTCAACCAATGGTCCAATCTAGAGTGGGGAAACACAAGTCCATCATAATCTATGTTTAGAATCCCTACAGTGCAGAAATAAACCATTTGGCCCATCGAGTCTGCGCTGACTCTCCGAGAGAGCATCCCACCCAGGGCCTCCATTCTAGCCTATTTCCGTCACCCCCATCATTTAGCGTGGCCAATCCACTGAAACTACAAATCCATCAAAACTTTGGAGTGTGGGAGAAAACCGGAGCACCCAGAGAAACCCATGAAGATAAATGTGCAAACTCCACACAGACATCCAAGGCCAAAATTGAACATGTCCCTGATGGTGTGAGGCAGCAGGACTAACCACTGTACCACCTTGCCGTCCCTGTAGTTTAATTACTTAGGAGCATGTATTTCCTCACACTGTATTCTCTTGTGGTTGTCACCCCAGTATGGCACTCTCGCATTCCACTTGTGCACATGAATGTAAAAGGTTCCAGTCTTACAAACTGATGTTACAAACAGCAGCAGAAAAATAGCTTAACCTCCATTTCAGTGTAAGTGCCCTCCAATCTAACTCTACAAGGAACAGACATACAAAACAATTTGATTCATAGCACTGCTCTGTTCTCCTTCACAGTGGGAGATCTTGCTGTTTTATTGTTAACAGGAACACTGATGGAGAGAACTGGCAACTTGACTGATCTTGGCCACAGTTAGCTGCTGAATTTGATAAATTTTGTTCCACAACAGATTTTCCATTCTGACCTCCTTATTGAAAACAAGGTGGGAATTAGGTGTAATGTTTCACACTGTTTTAGGGCTGAAAGAAATAAACAATAATGATTTCATTTAGTGGACTACTGATACCAAATGTGAGTGTAACATTTACAATAGAAAATTGTATTCTAGAGCACTGTTAACACAGTAAAACATCCCACAGAACTTCACAGCAGTGTTATAAAACAAATTTTGACACTGAATCAGATAATGAGAAATAGGCCTGGATTTTACGACCTTGCTTGAGCAAGGCTCGTAAAATCCTGCCCGAGACCAATGGAGAATCCGTTTTGCGACCCTTGGTAGTAAAATTCCAGCAATTAAGTTGAATGATCAGAAGTTGGTCAAAGAGGTAGATTTTAAATTTATTTATTGTTGTCACAAGTAGGCTTACATTAACACTGCAATGAAGTTACTGTAAAAATCCCCTAGGCATCCAGCGCCTGTTTGGGTGCAGTGAGGGAGAATTACGCATTGCCAATCCATCTAACCAACACGTCTTTCAGATTGTGGGAGGAAACCAGAGCACCCAGAGGAAACCCACACAGACATTGGGAGAATGTTCAGGCTCTGCACAGTAACCCAAGCTGGAATCGAACCCACTATGAGGCAGCAGTGCTGTCCTTGTCTTAAAACGTCTTGAAGGAGGAAAGTGAGTTGGAGACAGGAAGGTGTAGGGAAGGGATTCTGGAGCTTAGGGATCTTGGCACCTGAAGACACAGCTACCAATAGCGGCACAATTAAAATTGGGAGTTTTATAACAACATATGAATGTAAAACAGTTTTTTAATCTCTATAGTCATTCTGTCAATGTGCTCTAGATTCTGTGCCACTATAATGTGACTTTCACTGGTCACTTGCAATTCTCTTTTGCACCAACCCTGCTGCTGTTGGTCTGGGGAATCCATCAATTGCATTTAGAATATCCGAGAAGCACATTATTCGCTGAAGTTCTCCCTGTGTTAACAGCTCCCAACAGTTGTTGGGGCATGATGATATAATATGGCTTTACTGTCCTGGATTGTAAAAATGGCACTGCATTTTTGTGCTTAATATCGTTATCACATCAATCACACTCAATTATTTTGGTAGTTCTCTGTTGTAGGGTGATGGATGCCATTCAGTGTGTTATATGAAGCCCTGCATAGTCTTAAATAGTTTAACTGTTACATACTTATTAACCATAAGAATGGATGCATAGGTATACAGGAAGAGTTCAGGCAATGAGTTGTCTCCATGCTTGCTTGTGCACACAACTCTGTCCAACACTAGACTAACTCCTTGGTGTAAGTCATGTATTCCCTTATATCACTGTGTGGGCGTTACCCTACTCAATCCCACATTGACCTATGTTGACCCTTCTATTATTAACTCTTCCCTAATGAATTAGACCAATAAATAATGGTCTAATTCGTAGATGTCTAATAAATTCTTTGGCAAAATACTACAGTTTCTCGTAGAAAGTATGGCTTTGAAAGTGCTGCATTCTGAATGATCTCAACGATAACAAGCTGTTGCCTGAGATACTTTTAGTGATTGTTTTGCTATTGCTCAGTATTTAGTAATATATTTTTCCATGCATAATCAGATTTGTTAAATTAGCACCTATGTATATAATGCTATTTACTGCTGTAAAGTAAAATTTACAGAGACAGGAAATTAGAGAATGGACTCTCGTTTCCTTTGTATCATGTTGTGTAATCATTTTGTAGATTATTTACTGCTATTCTTGCCTGAGGGATATCTATTCCTGAATTAACAGTGATGGCTAACTTTTCCAATCGACCTTATCACATGTTTATGGCAGATGGAGACAGAGATTAAAAGTTTCTTCTTACATTTCTTTCTCCTGGTCTTTAGCCCCCATGCTGCACACCATTCTTCAGACTGGAGAAGGGGAAATAAAACAGTCATAGAAACAGAAAGTGCTGGAAATATTCAGCAGATCAGGCAACATCCGTGGAAAGAGAAAGAGAGCTAACCATTTCAGGTTGATGATCTTTATCAGGAAAACAGACCCTGTTCAATGTTTAGTGTAAAGTAAAGTTTACTTATTAGTTACAAGTAAGGCTTACATTAACATTGCAGTGAAGTTACTGTGAAATTCCCCGAGTCACCACACTTCAGTGGTTGTGTGGGTCAATGCATCTAACCAGCACATCTTTCAGAATGTGGGAGGAAACTGGACCACCTGAAGGAAGTCCATGCAGACACATGGAGAACGTGTAACCTCCGCACAGACAGGGACAAGCTGGGAATTGAACCCAGATCCCTGGCACTGTGAAGCAGCAATGTTAACCACTGTGCTACCGTAATGTCACCCTGCACCTGCAGTCCAAGAGGTCTAGGATCTAGACTGACTTCCTACATACTTCGCTCCTAGTGTATATGGCAATGTGGCACAGTGGTTAGCACTGCTGCCTTGCAGCACCAGGGATCCAGGTTCGATTACTGGTTTGGGTCATGCTCTGTGTGGAGTCTGCATGTTCTCCTCATGTCTGAATGGGTGCTCTGGTTTCCTCCCACAGCCTGAAAGGCATGCTGGTTAGGTGCGTTGGTCATCTAAATTCACCCTCAGTGCACCTGAACAGGTACCGGTGGTGATTAAGGGATTTTTTCAATAACGTCATTGCAGTGTTAATATAAGGCTATTTGTGACACTAATAACTAAACTTATATAGTGCAATAGAATAAAAGGATGCTAGTTCCTGTGATGCCAAACATAGCAAACTTTTGAACTCAACTGCACTATCTGAGAGAAGCAAAGAAGAATCAGTGAACAAGTTAATTGAGATTACAACCACTGAACTCCTGGAGCAGACATGGAGTCCATAGTGGGGAAGTAAGACAATTAGAAATGAAAAAATATTGCTGAAAAAATTGATTATTGATGGAACGTCTAGATTTACATTCAAGCAGACATAACCAAAAACACATACTGAAGTGTAGGAATTCTACAAATGTTAATTCAATATCATTACAATCAGCCAGCTCCATGAAAACTAAACTTAATACTGATAATTTAAAGTTCCATTGCAAAATTTGAGTTATAGGGTCATGGAGGTTTACAGCATGAAAAAGGCCCTTCGGCCCAACTTGTCCATGCCACCGTTTTTTTTTAAACTCCTAAACTAATCCCAATTGCCCGCATTTGGCCCATATCCCTCAATACCCATCGTTCCCATGTAACTGTCTAACTGCTTTTTAAAAGACAAAATTGTACCTGGCAGCTTGTTCCAGACACTCACCACCCTCTGTGTGAGAAAACTGCCCCCTGGACACTAATGTATCTCTCCCCTCTCACCTTAAACGTATGCCCTCTAGCTTTAGATTCCCCTCCCTTTGGAAAAAGATATTGGTTATCTAGCTGATCTGCGCCCCTCATTATTTTACAGATCTCTATAAGATCAGCCCTCAGCCTTCTACACTCTAGAGAAAAAAGTCCCAGTCTATCCAGCCTCTCCTTGTAACTCCAACCATCAAGTCCCAGTCGCATCCTAGTAAATCTTTTCTACATTTTTTCTAGTTTAATAATATCCGTTCTGTGATAGGGTGACCAGAACTGTACACAATAATCCAAGTGTGGTCTTACCAATGTCTTGTATAACTTCAACGAGATGTTCCAACTCTTGTATTCAACGTTCTGACCGATGAATCCAAGAATGCTGAATGCCTTCTTCACCACTCTGTCCATCTTTGACTCCACTTTCAAGGAGCTATGAATATGTACCCCTGGATCTCTTTGTTCTGTAACTCTCCCTAATGCCCTATCACTAACTGAGTGAGTCCTGCCCTGGTTCGATCTACCAAAATGCATCACCTTGCATTTATCTAAATTAAACTCCATCTGCCATTCATCAGCCCACTGACCCAATTGATCAAGAGTTGACCAATGATTGAAGTTAACTAATAAAAAAGCATAAGGTTTCCTTTGTGAATATTTACGTTAGTTCTAATTCTCCGAAAGGGCTTACAGAACTGTTTTAAATGCAGTCTTACTAAACTAAGCAAGAAAATGATAGTTTAACAGTTGAACTACCAATTGAAATTGTAAAGCAGACTGTGAGTTTGATCTGCAAACCTTTCTTTCCCACAGGAAGCATTATCAGTAGTCAGTGAAGACCAGTCCTTATTTGAGTGTGCCTACGGAACGCCACACCTAGCCAAAACAGAAATGACGGCTTCTTCGTCGGGTGACTATGGACAGACCTCAAAGATTAGTCCACGGGTTCCTCAGCAAGAGTGGTTGGCACAGCCACCAACCCGAGTGGCCATCAAGATGGAATACAACCCTAATCAGGTCAATGGATCCAGGTAATGATCTCGTGCAGGCAACTTGACTGAAGCTGCAACTTTGAACCATGCACCAGATAAGAAATTGCTAGAATTTCAGATATTGTAGAATGAGACACACACCTCACTCTTCAGCAATTGTATTTGAATCCAACTGTGACTGATGTGACAAAATCTTTCCTGACTGCTGAATTTAAATAAGTTTGGTCTTCTCTAGTGAGCATGGCCCACAATGCCAATTGATTTTAATTGTGCACTAAATTGCACAGTCTCACCTGGAGAAGGTTAAAGGAAGATTAGTGTGCAATACTGAAAGAAGTCACGTTGGAATTGGGATTGAGGGGTGAGGAATTCTGTTGGATTAAAAAGAGAATATTTTCAGGGCTGAGGTGATAGAGGAGTGAAACTGATTGGCTATCAAAGGCAGGATGTATTGAATAGTTTGCTCATTGCTGTGCAGTTCTGTGGCAGTATTGATTGGGAATGCTTAGCACTGATATTAGGCTCCTGAAGTGGAAACCATCCCATTCCTCATCACTAAAGTTCCCCATCTAGACAAGCAGCGAAAAGTAATAAGCATCTTGCATGGAATATTGTGTGAAAGTGTACATGTTGGAGGATGCGATGGTCTAGTGGTATTATCGCTAGACTATTAATCCAGAAACTCAGTTAATGTTCTGGGGACCTGGATTCAAATCCCACAGCAGCAGGTGATGGAATTTGAGTTAAATACAAAATATCTGGATTTAAGAATCTACTAATGACCATCAAACCATTGTCGATTATTGGAAGAACCCATCTGGTTCACTAATGTTCTTTTGAGAAGGAAATCTGCCGTCCTTACCTGGTCTGGCCTAGATGTGACTCCAGAGCCACAGAAATGTGGTTGACTCTCGATTGCTCTCCAAGGGCAACGAGGGATGGGCAATAAATGCTGGCCCAGCTAGCAATGTCCATATTGCACAAAGGAATAGAAAAAACATATTGCTACAAGATGATGAGACCTTTTTTTAAGAGACAGCGGATGTGATTAATAATCCAAACATTCCAACAATCCCTTATTTCACCAATGACAACCTACAATTCCCCAATTCTTTCCATATATGTTGTGCCAAATGGAGAGTTTATGACCCCAAAACCTCCGAAGCTTGATTCCACAACCTATCTGACTGTATCTCAAATGTGCAATGACTGGTTGCATCCATTCCTTTGAAACTGTTTTCTTCTGATTGGAATAATTTAATGTTTTCAAACAATACAGAGAAAAGTCAGGGAAAGTTTTTGCCTGATTGTATTTTCCTTGCTAATTAGTACAATCCTGATATTTGCAAACTTTGCTAATTCGCACTATCATCAAAGCACACGCATTCAATTTAATATTCCTGGGATTTGGAACCAAAAGGCAAATGTCGACTGTTTTCAAATTGTGAAGTTTTCAATTTGCAAACAAATATTAATGTTTCTCCAGAGGTGCATAATTGTTAATTGTCCATGGAGCAGTACTGTTAGCTGGACTAATCTGGGAAAGCAGTTTACAGCAGCCTAAAAATCGTATTCATAATTCTAAAATTACCTCAAATAATGTAACAATCAGTGATAGTGAGTGGGTGTGAGTAGGAATGGTGTCAGTGCTGGTGACTGGGTGTGAGCGGGAGGGTGATGCAGTGATTGTGAGTGGGTGTGAATGGAAGGATGATACAGTGATGGTGAATGGGTGTGAATGGGAGGATAATGCAGTGATAGTATGTGGGTGTAAGCAGGGGGGTAATGCAGTGATAGTGGTGGTGAGCAGGGCGATGATGCAGTAATAGTGAGTGGGGGGTGAGCAGGAGAATGATGCAGTGACAGTGAATGAAAGTGAGTGGGAGGATGATGCAGTGATAGTGAATGTATGAGCAGGGGGGATGATGCAGTGATAATGAGTGGATGTGAGCTGGGGGGACGACGCAGTGATAGTGAGTGGGTGTGAGCAGGAGGTTGATGGAGTGATAGTGAGTGGGTGTGAGCAGGGGCATGATGCAGTGATAAGGAGTGGGGGTGAGTGGGACGACGATGCAGTGATAGTGAGTGGGTGTGAGCAAGAGGTTGATGGAGTGATAGTGAGTGGGTGTGAGCAGGGGCATGATGCAGTGATAAGGAGTGGGGGTGAGTGGGACGACGATGCAGTGATAGTGAGTGGGTGTGAGCAGGGGGGTGACGCAGTGATAGTGAGTGGGTGTGAGTGGGAGGATGATGCAGTGATAGTGAGTGGGTGTGAGCAGGGGGGTGACGCAGTGATAGTGAGTGGGTGTGAGTGGGAGGATGATGCAGTGATAGTGAGTGGGTGTGAGCAGGGGGGTGACGCAGTGATAGTGAGTGGGTGTGAGTGGGAGGATGATGCAGTGATAGTGAGTGGGTGTGAGCAGGGGGGTGACGCAGTGATAGTGAGTGGGTGTGAGTGGGAGGATGATGCAGTGATAGTGAGTGGGTGTGAGCAGAGGGGTGACGCAGTGATAGTGGGTGTGAGCAGGAGGATCATGAAGTGATAGTGAGTGATGTGAACAGGAGGATGATAGTGGGTGTGACCAGGGGGATGATGCAGTGATAGTGAGTGGGTGTGAGCAGGAGGTTGATGTAGTGGTAGTGAGTGGATGTGAGCAGGGGCAAGATGCAGTGATAGTGAGTGGGTGTGAGCAGGTTATGATGCAGAGATAGTTAGTGGGTGTGAGCAGGGCGATGATGCAGTGATAGTGAGTGGGTGTGAGCAGGGGGTTGATGTAGTGGTAGTGAGTGGATGTGAGCAGGGGGAAGATGCAGTGATTGAGTGGGGGTGAGCAGGTTATGATGCAATCAGAGATAGTGAGTGGGTGTGAGCAGGGCGATGATGCAGTGATAGTGTGGGTGTAAGTAGGGGGATGATGCAGTGATAGTGAGTGGGTGTGAACTGGAGGGTAACGCAATAATAGTGAGTGGGTGTGAGCTGGAGGCTGATGCAATAATAGTGAGTAGGTGTGAGCAAGGGGATGATGCATTAATAGTGAGTGAGTGTGAGCAAGGGGATGATGCAGTGATAGTGAGTGGGTGTGAGCTGGAGGATGATGCAGTGATAGTGAGTAGGTGTGAGCAAGGGGATGATGCAGTAATAGTGAGTGGGTGTGAGCAAGGGGATGATGCAGTAATAGTGAGTGTGTGTGAGCAAGGGGATGATGCAGTAATAGTGAGTGGGTGTGAGCTGGGGGATGATGCAGTAATAGTGAGTGAGTGCGCAAGGGGATGATGCAGGGATAGTGAGTGGGTGTGAGCTGGAGGATGATGTAGTAATAGTGAGTGGGTGTGAGTAAGGGGATGATGCAGTAATAGTGAGTGGGTGTGAGCAAGGGGATGATGCAGTAATAGTGAGTGTGTGTGAGCAAGGGGATGATGCAGTAATAGTGAGTGGGTGTGAGCTGGGGGATGATGCAGTAATAGTGAGTGAGTGCGCAAGGGGATGATGCAGGGATAGTGAGTGGGTGTGAGCTGGAGGATGATGTAGTAATAGTGAGTGGGTGTGAGTAAGGGGATGATGCAGTTATAGTGAGTCAGTGTGAGCAGGGTGATGATGCAGTGAGTGAGCGGGTGTGAGCAGGGCGATGATGCAGTGATAGTGAGTATGAGCAGGGTGATGATGCAGTGAGTGAGCGGGTGTGAGCAGGGCGATGATGCAGTGATAGTAAGTGAGTGTGAGCAGGAGATGATGCAGATAGTGAGTGGGTGTGAGCAGGGGGATGATGCAGTGATAGTGAGTGAGTATGGGCAGGGGGTGATGCAGTGATAGTGAATTGGTGTGAGCTGGAGGATGTAGTGATAGTGAGTGGGTGTGAGCAGGGGGATGATGCAGTGATAGTGAGTGGGTGTGAGCAGGGGGATGATGCAGTGATAGTGTGGGTGTGAGCAGGGGGATGATGCAGTGATAGTGAGTGGGTGTGAGCAGGGAGATGATGCAGTGATAGTGAGCGGGTGCAAGCAGGGGGCGATGCGGTGATAGTGAGTGGGTGTGAGCAGGGGGTGATGCAGTGATAGTAAATGAGTGAGTGGGAGGATGATGCAGCGATAGTGAATGTGCATGGGAGGATGATGCAATGATAGTGAGTGGGTGTGAGTAGGAGATGATGCGGTGATAGTGAGTCAGTGTGAGCAGGCGGATGATGCAGTGATAGTGAATGGGTGTGAGCAGGGGGATGATGCAGTGATAGTGAATGGGTGTGACCAGGGGGATGATGCAGTGATAATAAGCTATTTGCTGGGTGGGAGATGGTGTGGGAGGGAACAGGCTGTAAGGAAGCAGCTATCTGCTGTGTGAGGGAAGGATGGGAGTGTTGGGTGGAGAGAGGCTTCAAGGAAGCAGCTATCGGCACTAAGTCATGATGTTTGTTTGGAGAGCCAGCACAGACATGATGGGCCAAATGGCCTCTTTCTGCTTTGTAACAATTTTATGATTCTATGAAATGTGGAAGCCAATTTGTGCACAGCAAGGTCCCAGAAACAGCAATGAGATGATTAGCCTGTTAATCTCTTTTGATTGACATTGGTTAGGCGGTAAATGTTGACTAGAACACAGGGAACACTACGTTCCTTGAATCAAGTGCCACGAGATGTGTTCCAGTCATCTGAATGGACAAACAGGCTCTCAGTTTAGCGTAAAACAAAAATAAAATACTGTTAATTCTGGAAATCTGAAACTGAAACAGAAAATGCTGGAAATACTCAGCAGTTCTGGCAGCACCAATAGCGAGAGAGAAACGCAGTTAACATTTGAGGTTGATGACCTTCTCAGAGAATTGGCAGAGATTAGAGACATAACAGGTTTTAAATAAATTCAGAGACAGGGAATGTGGAGGCAGGGCGGAAAGAATGAAAGGGAAGGTCTATGATCAGGTGGAAGGCAGGAGAGATTCAACGATAAAAGGGATGATGATACAAAGCCACAGGTTGGGCAATGCGATGAATAAAGTATAAAAGATGGATCTAATAGGTATGTCAGTGACAACTGCAGAACCATTACCAGCACCCACAATCTAAAAAACAATTAGAGCAGCGGCTACAAATCTTGGTGCCACATTCCTTCTGAATAATAAGCATTTAAACAACAACTTAAGAAAATAAATGGGTCTCATTACATAAAAGAGTTCAATCAATGTATGCATGTTCTCTCACACTGACCCTCAGAGTCACCACCTCTTGCTGACCAGTTTGCCAATGATATTAGGAACACTTTTTTTTAAGTTAAACAAAATGGAGAAAAATAAATTATATTACCGCCAAACAAATTCTTTACAGTGCTTTAATTTTTGAAGTCTTCATAGCAGTAAGTGGAAGAATGATGAAGCTTACATTTACAGTCTGGTTGAATTTAGCCTAGACTGACTAAGTGAAAGACTTCGGGCAGGATTTTCAGGCTGTGTTCACTTCAAAACTGGAAATTCCAGCCCGTAGTCAATGGATTTTTGCACAGACCACCTCTCACCCACTAAGATTCCCATGGCGGGAGGAACAGGAAATTTTCCCCTTTCTTTGTCAACTGTAAAGATCCATCATGAAAGAAGTTTGTGCCAGTCACAGGTCAACTCCCAGTGCACCCACCACGATAAACTATCGGCAAAGTGAGATTAAATTGGAAGGTGGAAGAGACTATAAAGATATGGGGTACAGGGGGTCATTTTCACCTTTGTCATTTGAGATTTAAGTTGACAAAGTGAATGTGACACTTGTTATAGAACCCATCAAATGGAAACAAAAGCTGTGCACACTTTATAATGCACCATAATGCACTTAGGGAACAATCTTACTAAAATAATTCTAATTGCTGAACAAGCGAGAAAATGGGAAAGTTTCAGAAAGTTTTGGCAACAATACAAATCAAATCTTTTGACTCTTAGAAAGGCAAAAATTCTCGCTAGTGGGGGGAGTGGACAGAGGCTATTCATGCCAGGAAGCTGGCTGCTGTCTGATAGAGAGCGGTATTGCACAGGCGCCATGATCTTCCACAATACCGTACAAAAGTACATGGTGCATTTGGAGATTGTCACTCCCAGCTTAACAGGGCTGGTAATATCACAAGGCATGAGAAACTGGGTGCCAACCCGATTTTTCACCTCTCTTGCTGGGCTCGCCACACCGATCAATCAATGTGACAAGCCAGTAAGGTTGCTGCTAACAATTTACCATCCAAGATGAAAATAGTCCCCATGGAATATAGCAAGGCCCAATTCTGCAATAAGGAACTCTATCCTGAGGTTGAGCCACATCTTGAGTTAGAGTATTACAACCTGCCGTAACATCGCTGAACTGGGGAACTTTTGCTGATGACACTGAATAACAACTGTACACTCTTGAATATGGACACATTGAGCATATGAAATAGATGGGGCCATTTTTAGGATAAGGAGTTTCTTTTGTGTTGCTTACCTCATTCAACGGGACATTGCGTGAACAATGTTCCAGCTGTTTAGAGCTGCTGGAACTAAAAACAACAAATGCTGGAAATACTCAGCAGGTCAGGCAGAATAAGAACATAAGAACATAAGAAATAGGAGCAGGAGTAGGCCATCTAGCCCTTCGAGCCTGCCCCGCCATTCAATAAGATCATGGCTGATCTGTCGTGGCTCAGTTCCACATTCCCGCCCTCTCCCCATAACCCTTAATCCCCTCTCTTATCAAAAACCCATCAACCCGCGTCTTAAAAATATTTAGCGAGGCAGCCTCCACCACCTCAACGGGCAGAGAATTCCAGAGATTCACCACCCTTTGAGTGAAGAAGTTCCCATCTGTGGAGAGAAACAGAATTAACAGCCTAAAAACCTCTGTCCTCATTGGCAATCATTCTCTTGACTGTTTCCCCTCTCCTGTAGTCGATAGATGCTCATTCTGCACTCAATCTTTATATTGGTGAATGCATTGGCTTCAAGTTAGCAGGGTCAGGGAGAGACTACCGTGGCCACTGTTTCCAAGCATCAAGTCTGTTGCCCATTTTCTTGGCATAGCAAATTGATGTGAGCTCAAGGGTCCAGTTTTGTGTACAGCCTGCCTAAACCTATCAATAACTAACACTGAATGCTAGAAGTACCTTTTCCTCCATGAAATTTGACTTTCCTATTTCCATTAAGTTGCACATCAAAGGAGAATTATTCTATAAAGTTTTTGCACAAAGGGAACGTGGTTTGGCGACAAGGCTACAACTCCGATTCCCTAATAAATGTTTCATTTGAATGTAGGATCAGTGAAATTACCCTCTCAAATGTCAACTTGCAAAACAAACACCTTTATAAAGGAACTGAGTAGCATTGTTCTAATCCATTACTCTTCTGCATATGGCAGACAATTGCAAAAGCAAAAGAATAATCTGATTAGCACTAATAATGTGGAAACAAATGGTGTTTCATGGATTGCCTCTCTAAGTCTAGATGCATTGAGCACTGCCAATTGACCCTGTAAGTCGAGCCTGTGTGCGCTGCAAGCATCTCTTTCAAAAGTTGGCATCTTGCTGATTGAAATTGAATTCTCCCATTGGGCATTGCAATATGTTTTTAAGTGTGGGGAAGCCAGTTACAACTCAAAATATTACCAGGACAATCTGTTTGTGTGAAGTGTGCTGCTCCAAATCTGTCAACTCATTCGGTTACCTCCTGGGCCCAGTTGTTTTGATTTTTAATGAAAACGAGATTCACTGGTCTCCTAAAGATGAGCACAGTTCCATGTGTTTAAACGTGTGTCTGGCTCTGTCTCAGTCTGATAGTAAATCCCAACATTACTCCAACATTGACAGCTGTGTGAGTATGTGTCAAGAGGACAATGGATGGATTGCTTTAATAAAAGCAATCTTCTGGGTGCTTTTCTAGGGGCAAATGAACACAGCAAAATTTAAATATTTAACATTTATTACAGAATTAGAGAACTGCAAAGATAACTTACTTTTAAGCATTTCTTGCTTAACAACGCCTGCCAATTACTTTCAGTTACAGAGCTCAAGTAATTAATTGGCACAATGAGATTCTAATGTGAAAAGCGGACAAATACAAGCTATCAGGCATATATACAGGGCGACACAGTGGCAGAGTGGTCAGAAACCCGGGTTCAATTCTAGCTTTGGGTCACTGTCTGCATGGAGTTTACACATGTTCCCCGTGTCTGCATGGGTTTCCTCCGGGGGCTCTGATTTCCTTCCATAGTCCAAAGATGTGCGGGTTAGGTTGATTGGCCATTTTAAATTGACTCTAGTACCAGGGAGATTTGCAGGGTAAATATGTGGGGTTATGGGAATAGGGCCTGGGTGTGATTGTGGTCAGTGCAGGCTCAATGAGCTGAATGGCCTCCTTTTGCACTGTAAAGATTCTATTCTATGATTCTAAGCTTGTAGAAATGTATTACTTTTACACAGAATGAGCCACAAAGGAAGATATCAGCAAAAAGGTGCATTTTTTTTAAGAGACTCTTATTTTTCTCTTCAAAATGATATAGGATTTTGTTTGAATAAATGGGGAGAAACTGGGAGAGATTTGAACTCATACAAACTCCATGCGCTTGCATAACTTTAAAATTGGGTTCATAGAATCCTACAGAGCAGAAGGAGGCCATTCGACCCAATGAGCCTGTACTGACAACAATCCCAGCCAGGCCCTATCCCTGTAACCCCATGTATTTACCCTGCTAATCCCCCTGAAACTAAGGGGCATTGAGCATGGCCAATCAACCTAACTCACACATCTTTGTTTCCAATGGCAAGAGGGTTGGTTACCTGAAGTTACCAATTGAAGGTAATTGGCAAAAGAACCAGAGGGGAGATTTTTTTTTACATAGTGAGATGTTATAATCTGGAATGCATTGCCTGAAAGGGCAGTGGAAGCAGATTGAAGAGTAAGTCTCAAGGGGAATTGGATATAAAGTTTGCACATAAACACATTGCCAGGTTATGTGGAAAGAGTGTGGGTAATGCAACCAATTGATTAGCTCATTCACTGGCAAGATGGGCTGAATGGCCTCCTTCTGTGCTGTATAATGCTATGATTGTGCGAATCAAGGTGTGGTTTTACTCACTGAGAGGTTGGATGATGTTTGGTATGTCGTGGGCTCTGCCCCTTCCTTATTCAAGCAATCTATTTTCTATGTTCTCTTTGCTATCTCTCTCCCTTGATTCTTAAATCCACTGAACTGTTCTTCTCTCTTCTCTCTCATCCCAATAGGAATGAAACTTTCCCTTCTGTGAAACTTTCCCTTCTCTATCCTGCACCGCACACCGGTCTGTTCTCCTAGCTTTCCTATCCATTTGGATATCCAGGTGATGGTCAGCTGATGAAAAATGGTAACTATCTGTGTTTACCTGTGAAACATATTTTATTTTCTTCAATCACTGGGAGAGTTTAAGTGACTAGAATGTGCAATGGCTGACACCAACATGTTTACCTGCGTGTTTTATTTATATAAAAACATAGGAACATAGTACTTAGAAGCAGTAATAGACCAATCAACCCTTTGAGTCTGTTGCTATATAGATCACAGAATCTTACAGAGCAGAAGGGGGCTGTTTGGCCCATCTAGTCTGCGCTGGCTCTCTGAAAGAACATTCTACCTAGTCCCGCTCCCCTGCCCTATCCCTGTAGCCTTATACACTATTCTCAGAAAGAAATCCAGTTCCCTTTGGAATACCATGATTGAACATGCCTCCAAAACCCTCTCGAGATGTTCGTTACACACTCCAACCACTCTCTGGGTGAATTTGTTTCCCCACACATTCCTTCTACTCCTTTTGCCTGTTATTTTGAATCTGTGCACTTTAGTTCTTGATGTTCTCTTGAGTGGGAACAAGTTCTCACTATCTACCCCATCTATTCCCCTCAGGATCTTGAAACCGCTAACAAATCATCTCTCAACCTTTTTTTTCCAAGGAAAACAGTTCTAAATTCTCCAATTTATTCTCATAGCTATAGTTGTTTATCCCTGGAATCATTCTTGTGAATCTCCTCTGAACTCTCTCTAATGCCTTCAGATCACTGCTCACACATAGCACCCATATCTGGATACAGTACGCTAGATGAGGCCTAACTAATGTCTTATACAAGTTCAACACAATCTCCTTACTCTTGTACTCAGTGCCTTTATTAATAGAGCCCAAATCCATCGAGATATAGATGGAGGGTATATTTTTTGATTCATTCATGGGACATGGGCATCGCTGTCTGGCCAGCATTTCTTTCCCATCCCTAGTTGTCTTTGAGAGCGTGGTGGTAAGCCACATTCTTGAATCGCTGCAGTCCATATGCTATGGGTTGACCCACAATGCCATTAGGGAGGGAATTCTGGAACATAGAATGCTACAGCACAAACAGGCCCTTTGGCCCACAGGTTGCGCTGATCATATCCCTACCTACCAGGTCTATCTATAACCCTCAATCCTATTAAATCCCATGTACCCATCAAAATTTTGACCCAATGACTACAAAGGAATAGGAATATTTTTCCAAGTCAGGATGGTGCGTGACTTGGAAGGGAACTTGCAGGTGGCAGTGTGTTCCCATGTATCTGCTGTCCTTATCCTTCTAGATGGGGAGTGGTCATGTGTTTGGAAGGTGCCATCTAAGGATCTTTGGTGAATTTCTGCGATGCTGCTACTGAATGTCAGTGGTGGGGGGAGTGGATGTTTGTAGATGTGGTGCCAATTAAGCGGGCTGCTTTATCCTGGATGATGTCAAGCTTCTTGAGTGTTGTTGGAGCTGCACTCATCCAGGCAAGTGGGGAGTATTCCATCACATTCCTGACTTAAGCCTTGTAGATAGTGGATAGGCTTTGGGGAGTCAGGAGGTGAGTCATTCGCCACAGTATTCCTAGCCTCTGACCTACTCTTGTAGCCACCGTGTTTATGTGGTGAGTCCAGATGAATTTCTGGTCAATGGTAACCCCAAGGATGTTGACAGAGTAGGGATATAAAGTAAGCATTGTTTCGTTGAGTAATGGAACAGAATCACAGGGCTGATTGGTCTACTCATGTTCTTGTGTATGCATGCTCAACGTATGTTCATAGAGATTCTGATTACCTGGGTGGAGATTTTGCAGGAAACTCTTTAGCCAAGAGTAAGGGTTTTTCTGCTCCATTCCCGCTCCCTGTCCCAGACTTGTGATAGCAGAAACAAGTGGTGTTGTTAGGACATTCATCCATCCACTTGCTCAATGCTGCATGGGCTGGATGAGTTTTAAAAGAAAAGGAGAATCATTTTAAAACCTCAAATTAAATCAAAAAACTTGAGTTATGAACAAAATGAACAAGAGTTGTTTCTCTTGGTCTGAGGGGTCGTTTTTGTTTAATTCCACTAATTGTTAAATTTAAAGTATCTGCTGAAGTCCCTTACATGATAGAATCAGTGAGAACTCTTTGGAAGTGACAAAATGTTGATTTGTATAAATTTGTGGATGATTCCACGTAGAATTATTCTGGGGATAAAAATGAAAGGAAGATTTGCATTTCTACAGTTCATTTTCCACCCTCCAGATATCCCCAAGTGTTTTCATATCAATTACATCCTTAAGGGTAATAACTGAGGGTAATGTAGGAAAGACAACAGTGGTATATTTAGATGGATATGTTATTTATTCGTGTGGATAAAGCGTAGTTGGGAAATTAGTCTGCCTATTACCTTGTACAGGATGAAATAGGGAAAGTATAATTTAACTGACAGGAATGGCATTTGTGGAATGCATGAATAGGAATAAAACATGGATAAGTCTTGAGTAATGCATTTCATCAGCACCGTTATTTCCATTGATTCCCTCGTGATATCCTGGAAATAGCCTGAAAGCCCATAATGAAGGTAATGTGTGAGTTGCGTTTGACAGAATCATAGCAACCATTCCAAGTGGAAATTCTCTGTGGAATATTATGGCTTCAGTCCTGTTGGGATCATGGAAATGCCATGTGTGGAATGCAATGGAATTGAATAAAATATCTCAGCTTGCTGGATTGCTATTCTTCACATTTTGCTCCATTCCTACTTTACAACTGTGACTATACTTCAAAAGTACTTGACTAGTTATAAAGCGCTTTGGGACGTCATGGAAGGCGCCTGTAAGTCTTTCTTCTATTTTAAGAATGGTGAGGGTGAATTCTCCAAAGTTTCAGCTGCAGTTCCCAACCTTTGTCAGAGTACTGATTTTAATTACAGTCAGATATGTTGAGGCTAATAGGGTTGGAAGAGACTGATGCAGCCTATACGTTCCCATGCTTTGGTGTCTCATTTCATCTCGGCGAAGTAGCCACTAACTAATGTGCCGAGCAGCATCGGAAATACTCTTGCCAAGGTTGTAAAGAGATCCCAGAAGGTGCTTTGGCTTCAATTCTCATCTCAAAGGTGTCACCCCTAACAGTGCAGCACTCCTTCAGCAGAGCACTAGTGGCACATTTTTAATTGCTCTGGATAAATGAAGTGCTGATGATTTAGATTCATGCTCCATTCCGCCCACACTGACTAGCAACAAACCTCCGTAGCCCTGATCGAGCAGTTCTGTCAGTGTCTGACTTAACTTATGGTGGGCCTGAGAAAATTCCTAACACGCATACTCAAGTATAGGCTCTCCAGAATATGACACTTTTTAAATGACAACTGGAGTGGGACCACTGCAGCTACAACAGGGTCAATGATGCTCAGTGTAATTCAGGGAGACTAGACTGTGGATCTGTCCCTTACTTGCCATAGGCTGCCATTATTCCCAGTCTACCAGGCTGATGAGCTTTGGATATTCAAATAACAAAGCATCTGAGTCATACACCACCATTCTCCAGAAAATCCATATCCAATCTCATACATGGTCACCACTATGAGGCACAAAGCAAACTAAAAAGAGATATAATAAACTAAAGTGAGACAGGAAAATATTTGCATTGATATTAGAATTAAAGATCATCTAACAGTCTCAATAGAGGCAAGGTAATTGGCCTTGGTGTTCCTGGGAAGGATTCATTCAGCCTTCCTACTTCTGATTGTTATCCTGAGAATGTCAATCCGAGCTGGACAGTGTTGATTTAGAAAGAATGTTCCCAATGGTGAGGAAGTCCAGAACTAGGGGTCATAGTTTGAGGATAAGGGGTAAACCTTTTAGGACTGAGGGGAGGAGAAATTTCTTCATCCAGAGGGTGGTAAATGTGTGGAATTCTCTACCACAGAATATAGTTGAGGCCAAAACATTGTCTGATTTCAAGGAAAAATTAGATATCGCCCTTGGAGCTAAAGAATCAAGAGATATGGGGACGGTGGGAGATGGGGAATAAGGATACTGAATTCCATGATCAGCCATGAACAAAATGAATGGCTCAAAGGGCCGAACGCCCTCCTCCTGCTTCAAGATTCTATGTCTATGGGAATCATAGAATCTAACAGTGCAGAAGGTGGCCACTCAGCCCAGCGAGTCTGCACTGACCACAATCCCACGTGATCCCCACAACTCCATGCGTTTACCCTAGCTAGTCCCCCCAACACTAAGGGATAATTTAGCATGGCCAATCCACCTGACCTGCACATTTTTAGACTATAGGAGGAAACCAGAGCACCCAGAAGAAACCCACACAGACACGCATGGGTTTCCTCTAGGTACTCCAGTTTCCTTCCACAGTCCAAAGATGTGCAGGTTAGGTTGATTGGCCATGCTAAAAAAATTGCCCCTTAGTGTCCTAAGATGTGTAGGTTAGAGGGATTAGCGGGTAAATATATAGGGATATGGGAGTAGGGCCTGCTGGGATTGTGGTCGGTGCAGAATTGATGGGCCAAATGGCCCCTTTCTTCGCTGTAGGGTTTCTATGATTTCTATGAAGGAGAATGTACAAATTCCACACAGACAGTGACCCAAGCCGGGAATCGAACCCGGATCCCTAAAAGAATGATTGCGTTTCCCAAGAATGAGAGGTGTTATTTAATCTGGATGAATAGAAATTTATATCGGAACTGGAAACAATGAGCCATGATGGATAAGTATTAATAGCAAAAACGGAAGAGAAATGGGATTTGATTGGATTTGATTTATTATTGTCACGTAGAATCATAAAACTCCTACAGTGCAGAAGGAGGCTATTTGGCCCATCAATCTGAACCGACCACAATCCCACTCAGGCCTTATCTCCGTAGCCCCACATATTTACTCTGCTAGTCCCCCTGACACCAAGAGGCAATTTACCATGGCCAATCCACCTAACCTGCACATGTATTGGGATACAGTGAAAAGTATTGTTTATTGCACATTGTACAAACAAAACATGCATAGAGAAGGAAACTTTTAAGGGCCGTCACGACAAATACATGAATAGGATGGGAATACAGAGATATGATCCTCAAAAGGGTAGGGGGTTTCAGTTCAGTCGGGCAGCATGGCCGATGCAGGGTTGGAGGGCCAAAGGGCCTGTTCCTCTGCTTTTCTTTGTTTTTTGAAAGGAAAGTGTGCAGAATGAAGTGTTACAGTCATAGCTAGACTGTAAGGAAAGATCAACTTAATATATGTTAGGCCCGTTCAAAAGTCTGATGGCAGCAGGGAAGAAGCTGGTCTTGAGTTGGTTGGTACATGATCTCAGAGTTTTGTATCTTTTTCCCAATGGAAGAAAGTGGAAGAGAGTATGTCTGGGGTGCGTGGAGACCCTGATTATGCTGGCTGCTTTTCCGAGGCAGTGGGAAGTGTTGGCCGGGTCAATGGATGGGAGAGTGGTTTGCGTGATGGACTGGGTTACGTCACAACTCTTTGTAGTTGGCTTAGTAATTGGCTTTAAATGGTTTTGTAAATGTAATTGACATAGTCATTCATGATGTTGATTAACCTTTTCAGAAGCTGTAGTAAATATTTATATAATATTAAAGAAAGTGCTCCACCAAACGTTTATTCCATCTCTGTTTTGCTGTGAGAAATAATCAGTCAGGGCAAGGCATTCATTGTGATGTGACCACTCGCTCCATTTCAAGAGGGTGACTTCCAAATTCCTGTCCATCAACCTCCACTTCCTTCACGCCAGCTTTAATCAGGATCCCCATTTAAATGAGAGCGGGATTTAAAAAATGCCTTTGCCCTCAAGCTGGGCGAGGAGATGATGGGGGTGCCGGGAGATGGAGGAGGGGTTGGTAGTGTGGGGAGAGATGTGGGGGGAAGTGCAAATGGATTGCTGTTTGCATATTAGGCCCTTGCTCACCACGTACTTCAAGCCCCTGATTAACAGTCCTGGCTTTTCTGTTTTTGGAACATTAAATGATTAGACTGGAAATTACTGAGGAGAATTATAATTGTGGGATACTTTAGACAGGAATTTCCAGCCATGCTCGCCCCAAAACTGGAGAGTCCCACCCAAGGTCAATGGACATTTACATGGGCTGTCCAAGACCTGTTACAATTCCTGTGACAGACAGGATGGGAAAATTCCCCCCTTTAAGTCTGCCATTTAAAGCATTCCCCCAGTTCTAGAACGTTGGACGAATGCCTAAGGGCAGGTTAGGTACATTGACCTGAACAGGCGCCGGAGTATAGCGACTAATGGAATTTCACAGTAATTGCATTGCAGTGTTAATGCAAGCTTTACTTGTGACTAATAAATAAATAAACTTCTTATGTTGAGCTGAAAACCTGATACTGGGGATTCATTCTGTCCTTGGTTCAATTCTGCCCTTGGTCTCCAGGAGAATGGTTCTGTTGGGGGATGATGCCAGCAAACTGGCATTTCAGCCAGTGTTGCATCTATTTCCAGATTCCACAGTATCACTGGAGAGACCAACATTTACTTTTCAGTTTTAATTGACCCTGAGCAGCTGGTGAACCACCTGATAAATGTCACTGAGTGACTTGCAAAGCCATTTCAGAATCAACCATATTGTCCTGGGTCCAAAGTCATGAATGGACCAAAGTGGATATTGACAGCAGGTTTCCTTTTCCTAAAGGGCACTTGTGGGTTTTTTTTTTACAAACATTTGGAAGTTTCACAGCCCCCAATACAAATACTAGCTTTTCAATTTCCAGATTTATTTAATTCCCCATGTGCTATGGTGGGATTGGAATCCATGACTCTGGGCTATTAATTCAGGCTTCTGGATTGCTGGTCTAGTCATACAATCGTTCAGACACTGTACTGATGGTACTTTTCACATTTCCTTTTGATCTTGACTATTCTCCTTTGGAATGTATGGATTCCCATTGGATTCTGTCTGTTTATAAGTAACCCCTACCTGGGAGGCTTTATTTCAGTCATTTTTTTGTTGTGCATAACTTCTTTGGGGACAAAAGTAAAGGGGTGGGGTGAATTTCTTCATCCCTGTTTCTGTTCCTATAAAATCAGTGCAAATTGGTAGAAACCCAGTTTGTGGCTAGACACGGGGTTTCAAATCAACGTTCACTAAGTTGCAGCAGCAGAATGTAAGGAGCACTAATCAAATTTATAGAATCATAGAATCCTACAGTGAAGAAAGAGACCATTCGGCCTATCGAGTCTGCACCAACCACAATCCCCCCCAGGCCCTATCCCCATAACCCCACGCATATACCCTACCTAGTCCCTCTGACACTAAAGGGCAATTTAGCATGGCCAATCCACCTAATCTGCACATCTTTGGAGTATGGGAGGAAACCAGTGCACCCGGAGGAAACCCACATAGACACTTGGGGAATGTGCAAACTCCACACAGCCCAAGCTGGAATTGAATCCGAGTCCCTGGCACTGTGAGGCAGCAGTGCTAACCATTGTGCCACCGCAAATTCACCCTCAAAGGAAAAACATCCATGAACTATAATTCTACAAAACCATCGACTCATCTTAAAAATGTTCCCACCGAGGGAGCCACAACCTCTGTACCTGACATTTAGCTGATATGATTGGTCTTGACAAATTCCAGTCCCACCCTTTAACCAATATGATTAGTCTTCATAACCTTCAATCCCACGCTCCTGCTGATCTGATTCGTTCTGACAGCCCAAGTCATCTCATTGATTGATATTGACAAACCTTAATGCATATAAAGGGAGGCTGATTTTATTTCCTTGTGCAAAGCTGGCAAAATGGTGAAAATGCTGACAGTTGACGTGTAAGATTCACTGGTGTTGCAGGCATGCTTTTTGGCTTCAGGCTTTTTCAGTTGTGGACAAAGCGAGGCTTATTTTGGGCAAATGAAGAGAATGCCTTTGTTAAGAAATAAATATTTGGCACAAGCTTTGACAGTGCCAGACGAGCCTGCATGCATTTCAAATGAATGATTTCATTTAAATCTTATACTGTAGGTCTGGATATTGGATCTGATATTGGCCTAACAGGGCAGATACTAATAACCATGAAAATGAAACATAATTTTATTCAGAATTGTGTTGAAATTTAGTAACGAATGGATGACGGGGACTAGGCAAAGAATCAGATGAGGAAATCCAATGGATCCATCACTGTATCCTACAAGTAATGTTTGACTTACTTACTTCAAGTTCAACAATACTTTCTGCTCTAAACCTTACAGAAGGTCTTAATTTTTGGGAATAAAAATGCTTCCGCCTATTAATCAAAGCTGAAAACTCTCACACTTTTTGCACAGATAAAATTAAATTCTGAATAAGTACATGTCTTGCGGTTCGATGCACTGGGGATGAAGGGATAGTGACGGGGTGGATGTTGGGGGGTTGGGGGGGGTGTTGGAGTGTAACACTTAAATAACTGTGTTTTCTTAAATTGAATTTTAACAATTTGTAAGTTGTGTTGGATGTGTTGGATTGCAGCTTAGATGCTTTGAGAAGCTTGTATAGTTCTGTATGGCTTCATTAAAACCATAAGATATAGGAGCAGAATTAGGTCATCTGGACCACCAAGTCTGCTCTGCCATTCTATCATGGCTGGTAAATTTCTCATTGTTAGATGTAGTATTGCTGGATCTGCAGTCATTACTTAGAGAAGGATCAAAAGTCTCACTTGGCATCAGGGATGTGAGGGGATTTGGGTAACATGGACCTGGATAACCCCAGCTCCATGATTTTTCATCTCCCAGTGTCAGGGGCACGGAGGTTAATTGAACTATCATAATCCTGCTTCCTCAGATGATACCAACAAACTGGACAAAAGCTGGGAGCTGAACTTGGTTCATATGATTTAGCGTTAGACCTGAAAAGCCTTCAAGAAACAATCAATATGTGAACTTTAGATATTAGAATGAATCTTCCAGTCCTGACAACACAGAAAGAATGGTTGGGAACAGTGATCTCAGTGAAATGTAGAGGCTGTGGAGTTTTCTGGGATCAGTCCCATTATTCAGAGTAAGATGATGATGTGGGCAGGAGAAACTGTATGGGAAGTGCTCTGTGTGCAACTCATGAAAGGTGGGTCCACTTTTCCTTTCAGATCATTTGGATTCAAAGGCACTGGGGATGGGTGATAAAAGCTGGCCTTGCCACATCTCACAAAAGAATTTTTAAAAATTCTATCAAGAGAAAAGATAAATAGGAACATTCTTTATTTTATTTTAAAAGATAGCATTGACTGACATTTTCAACATTTGAAATATTTTTGGGCATCTCAGATTCATTAAAGAACCAGAATAACAATTATTTATCTTGCCAATCCCAGGTAACAGTTGTAGGGTGGCACAGTGGTTAGCACTGCTGCCTCACAGAGCCAGGGACCCGAGTGACTGTCTGTGTTAAGATTGCATGTTGTCCCCATACCTGCATTAGTTTCCTCCCACATTTCAAAGATGTGTGGGTTAAGTAGATTGACCATGCTAAATTGCCCCTAGGTGTCTCAAGATGTGCAGATTAGGTGAATTAGCCATGATAAATGTGTGGGGTTACAGAGACTGGTAGTGGGAAGGAGAGAAGGCCCGGGTAAGATGCTCTGTCAGAGAGGCAGTGCAGACTCAAAGGGCCAAATGGCCTCCTTCTGCACTGTAGAAATTCTATAATTCTACGACAGGTTAGAAGCAGAGTGAAAACAGCCAACACACAACTTAACACTGTGCCTAGAAGAGTCAACAAATGACCCACAGAGAAGGAAGACCACAGTTTTTATTTGGTCTGTCACATATATGACTCCAGTCCTACACCAACATGTTCGACTAACCTGTGCTCTGACATGTCCTAGCAAGACATTCAGTTGCATGAAACTTCAGGGTCTTAGGGATAAGCCAGTGGCAGCAGCATCCAGCTAATTAATATATTAAAATAAGCTTAGAACAACATCGTCTGCCTCCTCGCAGCACCTTTGTCTTTTTCTGTTTGGCGGGAGGTCCAAAAATAGGTTTTATGCCATCATGAATTTTCTGCCTGATCTTCCACTGGTACCTGCCATGGCGGATCAGGCATGCTGTAGGAGGCTAGTGGAGAATACTAATGGGATGCAGATGATGATCCAACCACACTTGCCCGATTCTCCGCAGCGCCGATAGGTAAACACATCGGTGCAAAACATGTTTGGAACAACGTGCATGCAGATTTGGGATAAACCTGAACAATGCCAGGAGCTTCGTCGGGAGTTCAGGATGGAGACTGCCATTAACTCGGAACACCACTGTAGTGGGTGAGGGGAGCATAGACAGGTGACCCTCTAGATTCAGTGTCCTGGAAATGGTCCATCTTCCATAGAATCTCTACAGTACAGAAGGAGGTCATTCAGCCCATTGAGCCTGCACCAGCACTATCCTACCCACACGCTATCCCTATAACCCCACGTATTTACCCTACTAGTCCCCCTGACACTAAGGGACAATATAGCATGGCCAGTGCACCTAACTTACAAATCTTTGGAGTGTGGGAGAAACGAGAGCACCCAAAGGAAATCCACGCAGACATGGGGAAAATATGCAAACTTCATACTGACAGTGACACGAGCCTGGAATTTAACTGGGTCCCTGGTGCTGTGAGGCAGCCTCAGAATGTTCCTGGAGGTCCATTTTCATTCTCAGGTGGTCCATCTTCTGGCCTCACAGTGGTCCCAGAGATCTATAACACGTTAGAATGCCCTCCTTCTTTTTTCAATAGCGGGCCTGCGGCGTTGGACATCTTTTCAATATGGCAGCCAGATAGGATAGCAGACTATGCATTATCAGGCGTCCCCGCCATGGAATATGGCGCAAAACAGCCGATTGCATCATGAATGAGGTTAGGCCGGAAGATCTGATGTGTTTTCCCAGCAACCTCTGCAGTGGGAAGCACTCCACATTCCTGCCTCTGCCAAGGGGGAATTTACCCAAAATTTTGTCTCAAGTTCTGATGGAAAACCGACGTGTATCTCTCCAGCTTTACAGCTGAGTTTGCACTCCAGATTTTCTTGCACTCTGTACACAGAGAATCGGGGGAAGTGATTTGTGCCGTCACTCTGGTGGGGTGGGGCTTGATAGAGCTGACAAGGCTAGCTCCACACAGATAAGGATGCTACTGTTAAAGGGTGCACTACCTGTTAGTGAACTTCCTCCTCCACTCTCCTCACCCACCACACAAGTATTGGGCCACCCTCCCCTCCCCCAGAAACACACATGAGGGGGCTCCCTCAGGGGCCCATCCCTGGCAGAGTGGCATTGTCAGGGTGACACTGTCAGATGGCAGTGTCAAGAGCCTTAGGCATGTCCCTGTTCCCCCACCCCAACTTCACTTACCTTGGCACCCTAACTGGGGCTCCTCTCGACTGATTCTTATTTTTATTTGCCTATTGTAAACCTTGCTGTCACGATGACAATTTGGCGAGATATGGATAATCAATAAGAGAGCCTCACATAACTGGGAATTCCTTTATATTGAAATTTATTAAAATGTATTGAAATGGGGTTCCTGCCAGGCTAACATGGGCTCACAATTCCACCCAATGTAACTGAGTACCCATCCATTAGAAACTAGATTGAGACAGTGGGACCCTTTCAGATTGTCATCTGCTTATGTTTAAACTTGAATTTTTTTTTAGCAAGATGTCTGGAAATTTTAACATAAATCAGACACTTCATAAAGTCCCACCTTTAAAACCGAAATCAATTTTTCATTGCTTTTGTGCCTTATGACATGAAAGCATTTGTTATTGAGATCGTCTCTGATAGTTCCTCCTTAGCAACAGAACTCAAACTCAAACCCTTGCTTGACCCCTGCCTGAAATTGTGAGAAGTTGAAAACACCACCTATGAATAGTGAACACTTTCATCCCAAGAGTTTGGCTTAGGTTTGAATTCAAGTCCCAGAAAACAGTGTTCTAACCTATTGTAATGCACTAACTCACTGGACCATAACCATACCATAGTAGCAGCAATTCGCCAAGGCTCCTTTAACAGTACCATTCAAATCCACAACCTCTACCACTTAGGAAAACAAAAGCAATAAACACATGGGAACACCACAAGTTCACCTCCAAGTCATACCTTTCCCTGACTTGGACATATATTGCCGTTCCTTCACTGTCACAGGGTTAAAATCTCGGAACTCCTTCCTTAACAGCACAGTCTGTGTACCTAGTTTTAAAGTTTATTAGTGTCACAAGTAGGCTCACATTAACACTGCAGTAAAGTTACTGTGAAAATCCCGTGGTCACCACTCTCTGCTGTCTATTCAGGTACACTGAGGAAGAATTTAGCATGGCCAATGCACCTAACCAACACATCTTTTGGACTGTGAGAGGAAACCAGAGCACCTGGAGGAAACCCACACAGACATGGGGAGAATGCGCAGACTCCACATAGACAATGACCCAAGCTGGGAATTGAATCTGGGTCCCTGGCACTGTGAGGCAGCAATGCTAAACGCCATGCCATTGTGCCACCCTACACCACATCAGCTGCAGCAGTTCAAGAAAGCTGACTCAAAGACAGCTTCTTCCTTGCTGCCAGCTGACTTTTGAATGATTCAATCACATATGAAGCTGATCTTTCTCTTTATCCTGACAGCAACTGCAACACCATATCGGCACCCTATCCTTTCCTTCTCCCCTATGTACTTTATGAACAGTATGTTTCATCCGTATATCTCACAAGAAACAGTCCTTTTCACTGTATCTGAATACAATAATAAATCAAATCAATTCAATTCAATTCGATTAGGGATGGGCAATAAATGCCGGCCTCGTCAATGATGCACACATCCTATGAAAGAATAAAAATGAGTTTACTTTTCATAGAGTCATAGAAACTCTTAAGTGCAGAAAGAGGCCATTTGGCTCATCAAGTCTGCACCAACCACAATCCCACCCAGGCCCTACACCCATATCCCTACACATTTATGCACTAATCCCTCTCACCTATGCATCTTAGGACACAAAGGGGAATTTTAACATGGCCAATCAACCTAATTGCACACCTTTGGACTGTGGGAGAAAACCAGAGCAAACCCATGCAGACATGAGAAGAATGTGCCACCTCCACACAGATAGTGACCCAAGCCAGGAATCAAACCCAGGTCCCTAGAGCTGTGAAGCAGCAGTGTTAACCACTGTGCTACCATACTGCCCACGGCTTTCCTCAGGAGTTCACTGTGGTTTGTAAGATATAAAAGAAAATTAACTTTGCTTTCTGCAAATCAAAGCTTATTTGTCTGTGTTTTTCCAGATAGCCGGATAAAATAAACATCTGGTTAAAAATCTCATCTGAAAGTATTTTCACCCAGCATACTATTCAAGTTTTCCGTGCTAGTTTAATTGTTTTAGCTCAGTGTCACATATGAAAACAAAAGCTGCCACATTGTCTGCACCGAGACAAGAAGGAATTATAGTGTGTGGTCAAACTTAAAACAGCTGCTCCTGTGCACTGTTAACATCAGGCCTACTACTGATATTTATAGCACGTCTGGTTGTACTGAAGGCAGACACCCGTATGCCTGAGCTCAGGGACAGCCCAGGATGAGTGCAGTTGTGGGTTGTTTTTGGAATTTGTCAAGAAAAAAGGCACATAGTGATCTATTTTTAATTGCGGCCAGTACCCAGGCTGATTAGAGATTTATAATGTGTCAGGCGCACATTGTAGTAAGCAAATGTGCTGCAGAGAAGCCTGCTGCACAAGTTCCATTATTGTCATCTGGAATTCATTCAGTGATAATAATAATGAAAAGAATCTACTTCTGCTTTGCTCATGTCCCTGGAGATTTGATATCCTTCGATTCATCTATCTGCCCGTCTCGAAAGAGAACCAAAATCAGAAAAAGGTGTGAATTGCGGCAGATGGGACCTCATTTGTTTGAGGTATTGTTGGTGATAATTCTACCGTTTGCAATTGGGATTTTTGACTAGGGTGGAATTTAAAAACAACGATTACTCATCTGCCTTTCATTATCACTCAAATGGCCACAACGGGGGACAGAGCTATTCAGAACATACAAGTGGCTAGAGCAGAGAAATGGAGGAAGAGCGCACATTATGATTTTGGACCTTTGGCTATTCGTGGGAGCTCCAAAGAATTTCACCACAGATGCAATTAGGGGACACTGAAGTTGTTTATTTTACACAGGTTTACGCCTTGGGAAATGTCAAGGCTCATTTCCTCAAATAAAATTTTAATCTCCCTTCAACGGAATGGTAACATTTCCTTGAGTAACGCTGAGCTGTCATGGGTGAAAGGTTCCAGCCTAAGGTCAAAAGGCCAGAGCTGAATTAGTTCATGCCAACCAGGGCAAACGTTGGGATGCTGAGGTGAGACAGGGGAAAAAAAACTCTGGTTAGATTTCCCATTTCTGATTGCTGCAAAAATGTTGGGCTTTTAAAGTTGTTAGTTTTTTTATTCATTCGTGGGACATGGGTATCACTAGCTGGCCAGCATTTATTGCCCATTTCTAGTTGCCCTCAAGAAGGTGGTGGTGAGCTGCCTTCTTGAATCACTGCAGTCCATGTGATGGGGGTTGACCCAAATGCCATTAGAGATGGAATTCCTGGATTTTGACCTAGTGACTGTCAAGCCCAGCTGTTCCCATACATCTGCTGCCTTTGTGCATCAAAATGGAAGAGGTCGTGGGTTTGGAAGGTGCTGTCTAAAGATCTTTGGTGAATTGCTGCAGTGCATCTTGTAGATAGCACACACTACTGCGACTGAGTGTCGGTGATGGAGAGAGTGAATGCTTGCGGATGTGGTGCCAATCAAGCGGGCTGCTTTGACCTGGATGATGTCAAGCTTCTTGAGTGTTGTTGGAGCTGCACCCATCCAGGCAAGTGGGGAATATTCCATCACATTCCTGACTTACGCCTTGTAGATGTTGGATAGGCTTTGGAGAGTCAGGAGATGAGTCACTCGCCACAGTATTCCTAGCCTCTGACCTGCTCTTGTAGCCACTGTGTTTATGTGGTGAGTCCAGTTGAATTTCTGGTCAATGGTTACCCCAAGGATGTTGTTGACAGTGGGGAATTCAGTGATCATTACACCATTGAATATCAAGAGGAGGTGCTTATAGTGTCTCTTACTGGTGATGGTTATTGCCTGGCATTTGTGTGGCATGAATATTACTTGCCACTTGTCAGCCCAAGCCTGGATATTGTCCAGATCATGTTGCATTTGAACATGGACTGCTTCAGTATTGGAGGAGTCATGAATGGTGCTGAACATTGTGCAATCATCGACAAAAATCTCACTTCTGGCCTTATGACAGTGGGAAGTTCATTGATGAAGTGGCTGAAGATTGTTGGGCCCAGGACACTACCCTGAGGGACTCCTGCAGAGATGTCCTGGAGGTGAGATGACTGACCCTCCACAATTACAATCATCTTCTTATGTAGCAGGCATGACTTCAGCCAGCGGATGTCCCGAGACATCTCTCACTGCAAGAAAGTCTTCATGAATGACTCAGAAAAGGGGAACAGCTCATCAACAAGATGTATCTTGAGAAGATTTTTGAAGATGGAGAGGAGATGGAGACTCAGATGACCACATGAGGCTGGAGGAAAATATTTGTATTTTAAGATAACAGATTTTAAATTTAATAAATTAGGAGACAGAAAACCAGCAGTAATTAGTAACAATCAGTTGGGATAGGCTTTTTGAGGAGCAGGACCACAATGGCAGTTATAAAGGCGGAGAGACAATTTTATGGCGCTGATTCCTATTGGAAACTGATGTGTGGCTTTTGGGTGATGCAGGGATTGAGATCGACTGTTAAGCCTGCTGTGGTTACCTTGCCTGCCAGTACTCAATGCCCAGACTCTATTACGAAAAATAGTCAGTTACAGGTGTAGCGTGCTAGTCCCAGTGGAACTGTACCCGATCAGCATCTTGGAATCTTCAAAGGAAAGATCGATCAAACTTCCAATTAAAAAGACATCCTCAAGTGCTTGAAACATTGCAGAACCAATGGGGGAGATTTTTTGTGCCCATTTGCCACGGTTGCAAATCCCATTATTGCTGCCAATTCTCCAGAGAGCGTGTAATGAGTTTTCTGAGAGATCTCAGATTGAGATTTTCCTCGCTCATGGCCAATGACATAATCAGGTGGATGCCCAGCCAGGAGAACAATTTGCATAGATTTAAATTCTTAAACGGTTTAACACCATTGGTTCTGGGGGTGTGAAATGTTGTCCCCTGAAGTGTAACTGCAGTGTGTCTACACTCTCCAGCAGTCATGATAGCCACGTCAAGGGTGCAGAGGCCCGTATAGCCCCTAGGTGGTCAGGGGCATGCCAGGACAGTGCCAGGTTGGAGGACAAAAGGACTTGGAAGTCCTGGTTCAGGACTCTCTTAAGGTTAACAAGCAGGTTCAGTTGGCAGTTAGCAAGGCAAATACAATGTTAGCATTCATATTGAGAGGGCTAGAATACTAGAGCGGGGCTGTACTGCTGAGGCTGTATAAGGCTCTGGTCAGACCCCTTATGGAATATTGTGAACAGTTTTGGGCCCCATTCCTAAGGAAGGATGAGCTGGCCTTGGAGGGGGTCCAGAGGAGGTTAACAAGAATGATGCCAGGAATTAAGGTTTAGCTATATGAGGAGCGGCTGAGGAGGCTGGGTCTATATTCAATGGAGTTTAGAAGGATGAGGGGGGATCTAATTGAAACTTACAGAATACCGAGAGGCCTAGATAGAGTGGACGTGGAGAGAATGTTTCCACTAGTGGGAGAGACTAAAACTTGGGGGCACAACCTCGGACTGAAGGGACGCTTCTTTAAAATGAGATTAGGAGGAATTTCTTCAGCCAGAGGGTGGTGAATCTGTGGAACTCTTCACAATAGAAAGGTCAGGTCATTGAGTGTCTTTAAGACAAAGATAGATAGGTTCTTGATCAATAAGGACTACGGAGAGAAGGGAGGAGAATGAGGATGAAAATTGTATCTGCCATGATTAAATGGCAAAGCAGACTCAATGGGCTGAATGGCCTAACTCTGCTCCTGTATCTTATGGCCTTATGTTGGGGGAGGGGCATGATGATGGGGTGGAAGATGGGACTAATGCAAGGGGAGGGGAATTGATTCCGGCAATGATGGGGGGAGGGGAGCACTGATACAGGTGATAATGGGAGGTGGAGGGGGATGGATTCTGGCAATGGTGTGGGTGCAGTTGGCAGGGCAATTTGGGGGGGGAGATGGTCCCTCACTTTACTTTGACATCAGGCCACCTTTAATAAACCGCACTCCAGTTTCCATGAAGTTGGCCTTGCCGGTTCTATCAGACGTTGCCTCACCAGAATGATAGCACAATCGCCCCCCCAGGCCACCCCCCACCGCCAACTTTTTTTTGACAAAGTTTCAGGCAAATCTGGAGTGAAAATATGGCTGTGTTTCTGCAGAGAAACACCCTGATTTTCAGTCAAAACCTGGCACTTTTTTTTTGGAAATGAATTGGAAAAGAAGGTGAGAAAGGAAGTTGGTTTGGAAGTTTTTATCGCCCATTCATAATTGCCCTTGAGAAGATGCTGGTGAGCTTCCTTAGAAAGTTGTAATCCGTGTGGTGCTTTTCCTTTTATTCATTTGTGGGACGTGGGCATCGCTGGCAGGCCATTTCTAGTTGCCCTTGAGAAGATGGGGGTGAGCCACCTTCTTGAATCGCTGCAGCCCATGTTCTATGGGTTGACCCACAATGATGTTTGGGAGGGAATTCCAGAACTTTGACCCAGTGACTGTGAAGGAATGGTGATATATTTCAAAGTCAGGGTGGTGAGTGGCTTGGAAGGAGCTTACAGATGATGCTGTTCCCGTGTATCTGTTGCCCTTGTGCTTCTAGATGGAAGTGGTCTTGGGTTTGGAAGGTGCTGTCTAAGGATCGTTAGTGAATTGCTGCAGGGCAGCTTGTAAATACTGAGTGTCGGTGGTGGAGGGATTGAATGTTTGTGGATGTGGTGCCAATCAAGCAGACTACTTTTTCCTGGGTGGTGTCAAGCTTTTTGAGCTGTTGGAGCTGCACCCAAGTGGGGAGTATTCCATCACACCCTTGACTTGTGCCTTGTAGATGGTGGATAGGCTCTGCGGAGTAAAGAGATGAGTTACTCGCTGCAGTCTTCCTAGCCTCTAACCTGCTCTTGTAGCCATTGTGTTTATGTGGCTGTCTTATGTGACAACATTTCCAAATCAGCTTGTTGTCACCAGTGTTGCAGATCTGCCCTGAGGGACCCCCTCACTGCCTCTTGACAATGACAAATACATCAGAGAACTGGGGAGATGGATGTTGCAGAACCACCTCCGACCTGCGCCTCCTCTGATCACTGAATCGCCAGTTTCTGATCTGTCTGCCAAATGAGGGTTCCTCCATAACCTGTAGCTTACAAGAACCACAACATTCTTCTAAACATTTCAGCCAGCTAGTGCTAGCAATAAAATCTCCAGGGTCAAAGTCAGCTTTTCATTAACAATTCTGGCTCACTCATGTTAAATAATCACTTCAGACAGTGGTGCACCACAAAATCGTTCTCATAAAACCCACAACCATACTCCTTGTTGATGGAACGCAGTATCAGCTGTCCTCAATGAATTGTCTTTCATTGCGCTAATAAATCTATGTTTCAGACAAATGAACAAAGCTTTTAGTGTGGCTTTTCTAAGTGACAGTTATGCTACTTTTTAATCAACCCTTTAATTATTCCCAAATGTGAGATTCCTTTTTTCCCCAGAGGTATTTCCTCTCACTCACCTTTCGTGGGTCGGCCAATGATGGGTCAAGAGGGAAAATCAGCGACCAGCATTCCTTTTGATACCACTCAGGAAGTGACAGCTAGACTGGTCAAAGAGCAGTCACATCAACACGAACAGCTTTGCAAACAGTTTGCTGATCCTGTACCACTTTCACAGGCCATGATATGGAGATGCTGGCAATAGACTGGGGCAGGCACAGTAAGAAGTCTCACAACAGCAGGTTAAAGTTCAACAGATTTATTTGGTACCACTCACTTGGTGAAGGAGCAGCACTCCAAAAGCTCATCAAATAAACCTGTTGGACTTTAACCTGGTGTTGTGAGACTTCTTATCACTTTCACAGGTGCAGGAGAGACACTGAAAGAAAGTTCTTCTCCCAGCAGGATTCAAAGGAGTACAGCAATGAGCAGAATCCTGGAGTAACCGGGTTCGACCCCAGTTCCCTGTCCCCTGCAAAATAGGCTTTTTGCCATTTCAAGTTCCAACCAGTTTGGGCCTTGAATCTCATGAAGCTGTTCAGTTGGGGAGGCCATCACAGCACGTCTAACCTTGTATTAACATGGTGTCATCGGCATATGGGCAGTTCTAGTGATAGATGGATAGCGACTCAGAACTGCGTCTAAGACACAATGAGAATTGGGTACAGAGAAAAGGATCAGGCCTAATGGGTGGGATCTTCTGGCCTCACTCGCCCCAAAACTGGTAAATCTCGCCCAAGGTCTGTCTCTCACCTGCTCTGATTCCCGCGGCAGATAGTACGGTAAAATTCGCCGCAGTGTAACTATGGTGCTATTTCTCACAATGATGACAACAGCGCAGCATCACATAATTCACTGTGTATTATTCTGCTGCAAAGGCAAGTATGAGGCTGCTTAGATCCTATAATGACCCCTAGTATTAAGTAATATTTAGTACGAAGACTAATACAAGACCTCAAGGTTAGTGGAAGTAAACTGCTGGAATTGTTTATTAATGTGTCTATCCTCTAACACAGTCATCTCAAGACTGGCTTGGCAGGCTTCATCCAGGGTGGAGCTTGAGTCCCAGGTACCTGACCCATTCTCTTAAAGGGGCATGCCCCAACATACACAACATCTAGTACATCGTGTGGAAATAGGCACTACGATCAAATAAAGTATTTTAAAGTTTATTTGTTAGTGTCACAAGTAGGTTTACATTAACACTGCAATGAAGTTACTGTGGAAATCCCCTAGTCACCACACTCCGGTGCCTGTTCAGGTACACTGAGGGAGAATTTAGCATGGCCATTGCACCTAACCGGTGCGTATTTCAGACCGTGGGAGGAAACTAGAGCACTCAGAGGGAAACCCACACAGACATGGGGAGAACGTGCAGACTCCACACAGACAGCGACCTAAGCCAGGAATCAAACCCGGGTCCCTGGTGCTGTGAGGCAGCAGTGTACTGTACCACAGTGTAGCCCATGTGTCAGGGTAGCTAGCCCTTATATCACCCTATCATAATCTCAATACCAAATCAACGTAGCCAATGAAAGGTAGTATAGCAGTCCTCATACTTCATTGTTGGGTCACAAAGATTCATTACAAAGAATAAATATAATACACAATTGATAAGGTATTGGTTTTTATAACCCCTTTGCCAAGTTATTCAATAAGGGACACCTGTGACATCAGTGGCTGCCATCACCCACTCAAACCTTGAGCCCAAACTATTGGCAGTGACTTTAAACTTCATCACAATACATTTGATGTAATTCAGTGGCTAATGCCTTTATTTGTCTTTTACATAATGTTTTGTCACCAGGCAATATTCAGGAGATTTTAAATAATGAAGTCATGGAATGATCCTTAATGTTACTTCCACAGATTGGTCAAATCCAATATCATCTGATTGGATTTAATTTGTCACTGAGATTTGTTTTTGTTCTTTAGCGGGGAAGGTTAACATTTATTCTGCCTTCCTAGTTTTCAGCCACAGGTCATAGTGGCTCCTCTTTGAATCATTTCTGTTATTGTGGTGAATGTTTACATATGGAATTCCTGACTATTGACTCAGCAGCTGTGAAGGAATAGTAATCCATGTCCAAGTTGGGATTGTGTGATGATACTTGTCGAGGAACTTGGAAGTGAAGGTGTTTCCATGACATATCAGAGAGTTTTTGGAGTGAAGTTGCTACAGGGCATCTAATACAAGTTATTGACAGCAGGAATAATGGCCGGAATTCTCCCATGCCGCCTGCCACTGGAATTTTAGCAGGCGGGTTGTGGAGAATATGAAACACCATTGATGGTTGGGTGGGAATTTCCAGCTTTTAGTCCAGCGTGGCCAGAGAATTCTGCTTAATGTGTTAGTGGTGGAAGAGATGCATATTGGGTCCCGTGGTAAGGCCAACAATCAAGTAAACTGATCTTTCCTGGACATTGTCAATCCTCTTCTATGGGTCAACTGATGCCATGGACAAAGGCACTCAAATTCTTAAATCATTGTACAACAAATCTGCTTTATTGTACTCTACCAAATTATCACAAAAGTATCAAACTCTACTACAAAAATTTAGTGCACCAGGCATCAACTGCATTATACACAAAGTATTTATTCTCTGACTTACTTTGTTATACACTAAGTAACTAACCCCTGACCAATTTCATTATACACAAAGTAACTAACCTCTGACCTACTTTGTTATACACAAAGTGTTCAAAAGGTATTAAAACTTCACAAAATATCTAAACTCGCGACTTGGACCTAAAGATACTACCCGTGGCAAGGCAAACTGATCAGATTTGCTCCTGATGGCTTTGTTCTGATGTCTCCAAGTCCCAGACTCGGGGGTCACGCCTCTCCTTCTACAGTGGTTGATCCGGGGTTACTGCTGCCGATTTAGCGGGAATGTGGAACTGAGCCACTTCAGATCAGCCATGATCTTATTGAATGGCAGGGCAGGCTCGAAGGGCTAGATGGCCTACTCCTGCTCCTACTTCTTGTGTTCTTATGATTCTCCTTCAAATTTATCCTTCTTATGCAAGTTCTGCAGATGCTGATCACGCTGCCAGTCACATACTCATAGGACCGGCATTAATTAATCACTGCCTTTTCAGTCACAAGTACTCTAGAGTCGTGCCTCTGTCAGAGGTCGTAATTTTCTCAGGAACACGACAAACAGGGTCTGCATTCAGTCACTGTCTTTTCAAGGCGTAGCAACAGCCACTGTCCAATCAATTCCCATGTTTGTTCCATAGCTGCACATCCTTGCTGCTCCCACAGTCCTTAGCCTGATGCAGAGTTAGCCCTTTTAACCATCAGGCTTTGCTGGCGTCTTCACTTTACTGGTGTCTTTATGAATACCCATCTGGCTGCAGTGGTGAATATTTGATGTAGGGGCATTAATTAGACTAATAAACACACAACCATAGATTTACAAACACTAACACAACACTAACTTTAGAATGAGCCAGCCAGGACTGTTGCCATAGAAGACAGCTCTATATGATTAACAAATGTTTCTCATTTAAAACATGTATTTTGAATTTACAAGATGGATGTGTTTTGCTTTTGGTTACATTTTGTGAAACTTCAGTCAGTGACAAAATACAGGGAGAGGGAAGGAACAATAGATTTACTGAAAGCAGTAATACTATCAGCAGTGGTCGGGAATAAGATGGCTACCAATGCTAGCCTTGTGAATAAGTTCATACAACTCCGAGAGATAACATAGGTGGTGAGTAGACATGAAGAATTTCTCAGAGTACGACGAGAGTCACGTGGGTTCAATTCAGTGGGAATCATTCTCTCATTTCACTGTCCAGCGTCCCATATTACTGGGCAGCAGAAGGGAGGTAACGTCCATAATTTAATAACAAATGAAATCTCATCAGGTCATGATGTGTATTGTTACTGGCTGAAGTTAATGACAGGATGATTATCGACTGATTTGTATTAATGTTTACTGGATAATGTCCACCAGAAAGGTAGGCAATATGATTTTGGGAATGTATAATTGCCTTCACAGGGACATTGTTCTTCAGACTGATATCCGGCTGCCTGCATTCTATCTCTTGAGTGCAGGGCTTCCTCATATCATTCTCCCATTCAATCATTTGGTTAAATAAAGTCACTTCTTCAAAATCAGTACACTGCATTTTGAGTCTTTGTATTAGCTTTAGTAGCTATACATAGCCTCGAGAGGAAACCCTCGTCTAGAGTATCCCATGAGACTCCTGACTCATGAGGACAATGAGGAGTCGGGATGCAAATTACCTGACACAGGGTAGCAGATCCTCTTTTGCTCTTGTAGTTTGATGTTCATATATAGATGGTCCCGTTCAGCTTCTCTTCAATAGTGAATCTCCCTGGTAACCCCAAGATGTTGATGATGATGGTGATAGTGAGGCTGTTGAAAGTCAAGAGGAGATAGTTGGCCTCTCTTTTGTTTGGGATGGGCATTAACTGGCACCTGCGGTGCAAATATCACATAAAGCCATGAGGGAGGCCTATTGTAATATGATGAGGAAGCTTTAAATGGCAACGGTGATTTAATAACAACAGCAGTAACTGTATACAGACAAGTACAACCCACTGACTCCTGGGATCATGCTGCGGGTTCCATCTACCCAGGCCTGCACCCTACCACTCAATAGGCCAAGGTTCACACGTTCCATTCCAATAGATCCCAGGAAGATTTTGTGATCCATGAATGATGGCCCCTTAAAGGGGCCACACTATCACAGGGCTGATGATAATGGGGTAGCCTGTACTCTGTTTAGGCTGGTTTTGCCCCTTTACATCTATCTACACAATTGTGCTCAGTTGAAGGGAATGAAAATCCTCTTATTTTAATTACATTTTAAATTTTTATTGTTGTTGTTGTGCAAGGTCCAAGAATGCAAATTCTCTCTTCATTTCCCACACCACTAGCATCAAACATTCCCAACTCCGATACAGCACAGGCCATCTGCAGGGTAAAGCTTTCATTACTCTGCCCTTCCATCATTTTCTGAATCACAATCTCTCCAGTGTACCAATGTCAGTTTTTTTTCCATTTTCCACATCGCTCTCACAGCCTCTTCCACTGAACTTGAATCATGGAAATAATTATGGAAGAAGGAAGAAAATTCCATTCTCCAGCACAGACATCTCTCATCTTAATGAGATCAAAGGCCTTTTTTTCAAAGTTCTGTGCCAGTAAATTATATTGGAACTTAAAATCAGGCACGCTTCAAATTTCACCATGAAAAGTTAATCATAAACCTGTTAACACATTTTCGTAAAATTCCTCGGTTTGTCTTGTTAACAAAAGAGTTAACCCATTACAAGTATGAGAGTTCCCACTTCCTTAAAATAATAAACCAAGGCTCTCATTGCCAAAGTAAGAGCGCCTGATTTCTACCAGAATCTGGTGCCAACATTTCTTGGTTCCAGTTGTCACTTCAGTTCCAACTATGTTGGCTTTGAGGAGGCAGAAGGCATCAGTAACACGGATCCAGCAGGCTCATGCCCATGACAGGCTGTATGCTCATCCCATACCCATGGAAACTAGGCCACTCTCCCAGCACGCCCATACCCCAGTCCCATTGCCCTTGTCCCCGGAAACAACTGGATTGCACTGCAAGAGGAGATAGTGGAAGTGGGCACATTAGCAACATTTGGGAGGCACCTGGATGGGTACATGAATAGGGAGGGAATAGAGAGTCATAGAATCCCTATAATACAGAAGGAGGCCGTTCAGCCCATCAAGTCTGCACCGACCACATCTCACCGAGGGCCCTATTCTTGTAACCCCACACATTTACCCTGCTAATCCCCTAACACTAGGGTCAATTTAACATGGCCAATCAGCCTAACCCACATAGTGTGGGAGGAAACAGGAGCACTTGGAGAAAATCCATGCAGACACGAAGAGAACGTACAAACTCCACACAGGCAGTGACCCAATGCTGGAATTGAACCTGTGCTCCCTGGTACTGTGAGGCAGCAATTCTAACCACTGTGCCGCCATTAGAGGGATATGGACCAAGTAAGGGCAGAAAGTTTTTTTCTAGTTTAGTTAGGGCATCATAATTGGCACAGACTTGGAGGGCCAATATTCAGTTTTGTTGAATATAGCATTTTACTTCAGCTCTCTCACAAATAGGAAATACTTCAACTCTCTTCCTCCATTTTAGGATGTTTGATATCTCTCCATTTGCTATGCTTCAGTTATCTATCAGAGTATTCGTGGAACTTTACTTTGTGCCTCTCCTCTTGATTCTCTTTGTTCTTTATGTTTCATTTCCTCCTTTTGATGAATAAAACCACACAGCATTCTTTTGTTATTTGTATTTCACTTTTCTTCATTCCTGAGTCAGTGGCATTGCTGTACCATATGTGCAAGACCTCATTTTCAGGACTATTTGCCAGCTTCTTTTCTTCATAAGGCAAGCTTCCCTCTCTTCTTACAGATAACAGAGTTTTTAATAAGCATCTATCTTCTATCATTTGTATCGCTAGTTTAACTCCAATACCGACCAACTACTTTTAAATCTATTACAACCTCCTGTTTCCATGCTGCCCCCTTGAGGTGTGTTCAACTTTCTTGTTTTAAAAGTGAGTTTTTAGTTGACACAAAAAAAATGGCTATCAAGACTGCTTTTCAAGCAATAAAAAGCTTAAATTCAAAAGATTGATTTGTCAGAAATGACCAAGTGTGATTTTCCAGCTTTTGCCACCGCTGATGATCTTCCAGTCCCGCCAAGGCCAATCTCCGTCGCAGGTTTCCCAGCAGCAGGATGGATGAGTCATGCAAAACACCGTACACTTCGGTGAGACTGGAAGATCCAATGGCGAGCCACCTCTGCCGCAGGAAAACCCACCTTGGGCTGGAGGATTCTGGCCTGATTTAAGAAAAATAGATATATAGAAACACGTCAACATAGAATCCCAACAGTGTAGAAGGAGACCATTTGACCCATCGAGCCCATACCGACCACAATCCCATCCAGGCCCTATGCCCGCAATCCTATGCATTTATCCTCACTGCCACCCCCACCCCCGCAACACTAAGGGGCAATTTAGCATGGCCAATCCACCTGATCCATGCATCTTGGACTGTGGGAGGAAACTGGAGCATCCGGTGGAAACTCAGGCAGACACAGGGAGAATGTGCAAACTCCACACTGACAGTGAGTCTAGGCTGGATTTGAACCCAGGTCCCTGGCGCTGTGATGTCACAGTGCTAACCACTGTGCCACCGTTCCTGTTGCCGTCGAGCAATAGGAACATTTCTCATTAAAAAAATTATGCCAAGGGATTGTGGTGTTGAAAGATTTAACATGTAGATGGCACAGTGGTTAGCCATGATGTGGAGATGCCGGTCTTGGACTGGGGTAGACAAGGACTTCATCTGATGAAGGAGTAGCGCTCCAGAAGCTCATGATTTCAAATAAACCTATTGGATGTTAACCTGGAATCATGTGACCTCTCAACAGTGGTTAGCACTGCTTCCTCACAGCTCCAGGGACCCAGGCCTCAGGTTATTGTGTGAGTGGGTGGGTGTCCTCCGGGTGCTCCAGTTTCCTCCCACACTCCAAAGATGTGCAGGTTGGGTGGATTGACCATGCTAAATTACCCCTTAATGGCACAGGGATAAATAGGATAAGTACGTGGGGTTATGGGATAATAGGGTCTTGGCAGAGTTCTAATAGTGCAGGCTCAATAGGCTGAATGGCCTCCTTCTGCATGGTCACGATTCTAATCTATGTTGCTACCGCAACCAATTTAGACAAGGCATGAGTACTTACAAACAAAAACTGCAGAGCTTTTCCGGAAATAGTGGTAGAAAGGATTGAAAGTGAACCAATGTTGATGCCAATTGCTAAATACTGACATCAGCAGCAGAGCTGGGCATGCTGCATTCTAGTCATAGACAAAAGTGAAACTGAGACTGGATCACATTACACACTTTCCCTCTAATGATGGCAACTGCTACCTTTAAAGGCATATTACAACAACAATCAGACACAATTTGTCACCATTGTGTATTACACTTAGGAAGCCAATTGGAGGCTGGACACAAAGGGCAACAAAGTAAGATTAATTTGAAAGCTCTTCAAAAAAACTGACATGGGGGCATACAGGACAAGTTGCATTCTCTGTGCTATAGAATTCTATTTGAACCATAATTTGAGTTAACCAATTAGCAGTTCAGAGATGTTGATTTTCAGTTGAAATTTTGTGGATTTCCAATAACTTACAGGGATGAATTGGGAAGCATAAATACTTCAAACCTTGTACTGCAGATACAAAGGAACATTTTCTTCAGTAACAATTAGGTCAGAAGTGTGGTTTGTAAGGTTTACCAGACTTACAGGAATGTATAAGTTTGAGTTGGCAAGAGATTCTTGACCCTCCCATGTTTCAAACTGATTGCGACCAAAATCATTACATGTTAGGAGCTAACATTTAAGAAATAAAAGTTCAATGGTATTAACATGATCCACACCAAGTGGCACAATCAAACACTATTGCTGCAATTAGCTATTGACTTAGTTCCACATCAACAATTCTCACCTGCATCCAGTATCTCAGCTTTCCCCTATTTATATGCATTCAAACACCCATCACAATGTAGTTGACGTTAACAAACCTGAACAATGTACTTGATAAGACATTGACGAATAGGCTGTTAAAAGGAAGAGGAAAGTTTTTTTTGGGTTAGTCAGGGTTAGGTCATTTATAATAAAGTTGGTGGAAGCCCACAGTAATGTGAGCTGCTGAAGGAAGGATATGTGGTGCACAGTGGCCACTTGGGAGGTGGCCACTGACAGGCCTCTGCCCAGAAGTCTAGGTAGACAAATAGGTTAGAAGCTTTTGTAGGAGGGCTTAGACCATTCACTAAAAATAAATTTGGTGTCTTCTGGGTCATGACAACAGTTTGGAAATCCCAATCGGCCTCACTTATGCCTCACAGTTGGCCTATACACTGGATGCATCTCCACAGCCATGTTGATGGGCAAGCTAGAGGGAAGGAAATTCCTGCTGTAGGAAAGGCATTTCTGAATCTCACCTACATCTGTGGGCTAATTCTGCATTCCTGACCATTCATGCCAGCAGAAGTGGCACACTGGCACAGAGGAAATACAAGAATCTACGTACCATTTATGAGGGTACTTTTATCTCAGGGTGCCTGTTGGGCTGGGATAAATGATAAATCAGGCAGGCAGAATATTTTAACTCTTAAACTATCTTTTCTCAGAATATGACCCTTTTCACTGCTGGACTGTTCTCTTCCAGCTAAGTGCTGCCACTGCACTCACTTTGATGCAAACACAATGCAAAGACAATGCAAATCAGAATTTCGGAGACTTACTCTTTTAAAAAGATTGTCCTGGATTTTTGTTATTCATTACATTAGCATTCTCATATCCCTTATAAGAACAAGGATTAAAGTTCATAATTCCATTTTAAAGAGCCCATGTCTGTTTGGAACTGTCAATCTAACAATGAACTGAGAGGCACTCCACTGTGGCAATGACAGGTTATGAAATTAGCCACACAACACTAATGCAGTAATAATCTCTCTCAACCTTATGCCAACTGAAATAGCAAGCACTGATATTTTCAACAATGCACACAGTTTTTTTTTCAAATGTTTAAAAGGCAGGAGTTTTAAAAGTCTTGACAGATGACAATTCCTTTTGATAGTTCCTTATGACAGTTCCAATGAGATTATGCACTCCTTATGCACATTTACGTTCATGTCTAACAATTCCAAAAGGAATGTTCCCTCTCTCAAAAGGCATATTACTTCTCCCAAAGGACCTCTCCCCAAAAGGTGTCCCAGAACCATATCTAAAAGGGTACCATTCCTCACCTATCCAAGCAAATCCACAAAGTTTGGACCTCCTCCTACTAGGTTTATTCTGCACACATTGTGTTCACTTTACCTAGCTGACAAAAAATTTGACATGACTGGAGTAATCTATTGACTAATAAGGGCAGTGGCTTCCACAAACCACAGATGCACAACTTGGAATGTGTCACCTCATCCAATCCTTCCCTCCCCTGCCACACCTCATTTCAAAACATCCTCCCCTCCCTCAAAAATGTGAGAAGCTGTGTGCTCAGGGGCCAGATGTCCAGTTCCAGGCCTCTGGATCTGGGCCTCCAGTCATTTTCATAATGATAGAAATGCTCTCTATCTCTCAAGAATTTATACCACAAAATGTACTGTTGATGCAAAAGCATTTCCTGCTTGACTTGATTTATGGGATGTTTCAACATGCATCCCATGTAGCTCCACAGCACCTATACGGCACCATGGCACAGTGGTTAGCAGTGCTGCCTCACAGCGCCAGAGGACCCAGGTTCGATTCCTAGTTTGGGTCACTGTCTGTGTGGAGTTTGCGCGTCCTCTCTGTGTCTGCATGGGTTTCCTCCAGGTGCTCCGGTTTCCTCCCACAGTTTGAAAGACATGCTGGTTAGGTCCATTGGCCATGCTAAATTCTTCCTCAGTGTACCCGCACGAGAGTGTGGCAACTAGGGGAATTTCACAGTAACTTCATTGCAATGTTAGTGTAACCCTACTTGTGACACTAATAAATAAATAAACTTAAACTCCATTAGACACAGCCCCATTACAGACTGCAGTTCTGTCCCTGCCCCTTCACTAATTGCTGTGGAACTACTTCAGGGGGCATGTGAGTGAGAGCTCCTTATAGTTGATGTTGATGGAGCAACCTATCAGGGAAGGAGCTCACAGTTCCTCATATTGACAGTAAAGGCGTCTTCTTTTATTTAATTGAAGAAAGAACCCGCAATTTTCATGACTTCAGTGCATCCCAATGTATTATACAGCCACGGTGGGAACACAGTCACTATTATAAATGAAGGAAATCCAATTGGAAGGTCTCTCAGAAAGCAATGTGATAATGACAAGATAGCTGATTTTAGTGACAGTGGTTAAGAGATAAATATAGCCCAGGAACTACCCAACTCTTATTAAAGCTGGCGCCTCTGACAGCACAGTAATGCATTTAGTTTGGTCATGTTGTTCAGGCGTTATGCCAGCTCCACCAATGATCTGTCAACTTTGGCTCTCACATGAAGAATGGCCACCTTACCTAGCTGACAATAATTTCTCAACATTAGTTCCCCGGATGTTGGACTGGTGGCAACAATAAAATTTATTGCCCATTAAGATAAAGGCAAAATAGCACAGGTGCCAGATTCTGAAATAAAAACGACGGGTCTGACAGCATCCATGGAGAGAGAATTGAGCCAACATTTTGAGTTAGGATGACTCTTCATCAGAACCCATTATTTATTGCCCATTCCTAGTTACCATTGCTAGCGGGCATTTTTATCTCAAGGGTGGGATTGCTTCATGTTGGGATGATGTTGGGAGCAAATAATAAACATTCTGGCTGGAGGATTTTAACTCTGCAACCATTTTTGTTTGAAATAAAAGTTTTTAAAAAGTTTATTTATTAGTCACAAGTAGGCTTACAATTACACTGCAATGAAGTTGCTGTGAAAATCTCCTAGTAGCCACTCTCCGGCATCTGTTCAGATACACTGAGGGAGAATGTAGCATGGCCAATGCGCCTAACAAGCACATCTTTCAGACTGTGAGAGGAAACCAGAGCACCCAGGAGAAACCCATGCAGACTCAGGGAGAACTTGCAAACTCTACACAGTGACCCAAGCTGGGAACTGAACCCAGGTCCCTAGCGCTGTGAGACAGCAGTGCTAACCACTGTGCTACCAAAATATCACCCTTTTAAGTGCTGGGCTGTTGAATTCCTCTGAGAGTTGCCAGTGGCTAGAGCTCATTGACAATTAGCAGGAACACACTTGCTCCACTGTTTTGTCCCACAGCTTGTAAATGACAACTTGTTTAATTTAACTCCTTATTTTAGATGTATTGTGTTATTAAAGTCCTGAGCACAGCGCTTTATGTAACTGGCACCATGGGCTGTAAAACACTGCAAAGGGCCAGTTAGCTAAAGCTTGCTTGCAATTATTGCCCCTGCGTTCACATTGACTCTAAGTTAATTCATCATCAATGTGCACGTTAAAGGGGGAGAGGGAGCAATTGTTCTACGTAGTGTGACGAGACGTGTTCCTTATAAATCATGAATATGCTCATAATAAATTTATTTTTCACCCCACACAACGACAAAGGGAGTCTTTTACATCACAAAGGGACATTTCCTGTGGATACAAACTTTATCAAAACCCACATTCAGCCCAATTTAAGCTTCTGTCCCTGAAGTGTTAATTATAAACTAAGCAAGTTATTTTAATAAAGGCAAAAATTGTAGGAAGTGAAAGAGTTATGTCATGTTGTTTTCCCTTTTCATTCCTATCTCTCTCTCTACTCCCCTTGAGAGCAGCACGGTGGCACAGTGGTTAGCTTTGCTGCCTCACAGTGCCAGGGACCTGGGTTCGATTCCTGGCTTGGGTCACTGTCTTTGTGGAGTTTGCACCTTTTCCCTGTGACTGCATGGGTTTCATCTGGGTGCTCCTGTTTCCTCTCACATTCAGAAAGACGTGCCAGTTAGGTGAATTGGCCATGCTGAATTCTCCTTCAGTGTACCTGAACAGGTGCCGGGATGTTGCGATGAGGGGATTTTCACGGTAACTTCATTGCAGTGTTAATGTAAGCCTACTTGTGACACTAATAAATAAACTTAGATCACCTTTCCCCTTTTTGCAGGCACTTTTTTCCTTTCTTCCTGCATCTTTTTATTTATGATGTGGGTATGCCGGCGTTGGACTGGCGTAAACACAGTAAAAAGCCTGACGACTCCAGGTTTTAGTCCAACCGATTTATTTGATAGTAAACTCACAAGCTTTCGGGGCTAGCCCCTTCGTCAGGTGAATGGAGAGTTCTGGCCTCAGACAGAGCATATAAAGCACAGACAGTTAGAGATTACTGATTAGAATGCGAATCCTTACACCTAACCTGCTGTTCAAGACCTGAAGTGGCTGATAATGTGAGTGGAAGGAGCACTGATCACAGTTTAAAGAGATGTGTATTGTCTCCAGACAGTACAGTGAGTGAGGTTTTGCAAACCCAGGCAAGTCACGGGGGTTACAGATAGTGCGACATGATCCCTGTTGAGACCGTCCTCATGTGTGCGGAACTTGGCTATCAGTCTCTGCTCAGCGACTCTGCGCTGTCGTGTGTCGTGAAGGCCGCCTTGGAGAATGCTTACCCGAAGGTCAGAGGCTGAATGCCCGTGACCACTGAAGTGTTCGCCAACAGGAAGGGAACAGTCTTGCCTGGTGACTGTCGAGCGATGTTCATTCATCCATTGTCGTAGCGTCTGCATGGCCTCCCCAATGTACCATGCTTCGGGACATCCTTTCTTGCAACGTATCAGGTAGACAATGTTGGCCGAGTTGCAAGAGTATTTCCCGTGTACCTGGTGGATGGTATTCTCACGTGTGATGATGGTATCCATGTTGATGATCCGGCATGTCTTGCAGAGGTTGCTGTGGCAGGGTTGTGTGGTATTGTGGTCACTGTTCTCCTGAAGGCTGGGTAGTTTGCTGCGAACAATGGTCTGTTTGAGGTTGTGTGGTTGCCTGAAAGCAAGAAGTGGGGGTGTGGGGATGGCCCTGGTGAGATGTTCGTCTTCATCAATGATATGTTGAAGACTCCGGGGAAGATGTCGTAGCTTCTCCGCTCTGGGGAAGTACTGGACGACGAAGGGTACTCTGTCCACTGTGTCCTGTGTTTGCCTTCTGAGGAGATCGGTGCGGTTTTTCGCTGTGGAGCATCGGAACTGCCGATCTATGAGTCGAGCACCATATCCTGTTCTTATGAGGGCATCTTTCAGGGTCTGGAGGTGTCTGTCACGATCCTCCTCATCTGAGCAAATCCTGTGTATACGGAGGGCTTGTCCATAGGGAATGGCTTCTTTAACATGTTTAGGGTGGAAACTGGAGAAGTGGAGCATTGTGAGATTGTCAGTGGGCTTGCGGTACAGTGAGGTGCTGAGGTGACCGTCCTTAATGGAGATGCGTGTGTCCAAGAATGCAACTGATTCTGGGGAATAGTCCATGGTGAGTCTGATGGTGGGGTGGAATTTGTTGATATCATCATATAGTTGTTTCAGTGATTGTTCACCATGAGGCCAAAGGAAGAAAATGTCATCGATGTATCTAGTGTACAGCATCGGTTGAAGATTCTGTGCAGTGAAGAAGTCTTGTTCGAACCTGTGCATGAAGATGTTGGCATATTGAGGTGCAAATTTGGTCCCCATGGCTGTTCCATGTGTCTGGATGAAAAACTGGTTGTTGAAGGTGAAGACATTGTGGTCCAGGATAAAGCAGATGAGTTGTAAAATTGCATCTGGAAACTGGCAGTTGTCAGCATTGAGTACTGAGGCAGTCGCAGCAATGCCATCGTTGTGGGGGATGTTGGTGTAGAGCGCTGAGACATCCATTGTGACGAGGAGTGTCCCTGGTTCAACTGCTCCGTGTGTGCTGAGTTTCAGTAGGAAGTCCGTAGTGTCGCGACAAAAGCTGGGGGTTCTTTGTACAATGGGTTTCAGGATGCCCTCGACGTAGCCGGAGAGGTTCTCACACAGAGTTCCATTGCCCGATACGATGGGACGGCCAGGTGTGTTTGCCTTGTGTATCTTTGGAGCACACGGAGCAGTTGAACCAGGGACACTCCTCGTCACAATGGATGTCTCAGCGCTCTACACCAACATCCCCCACAACGATGGCATTGCTGCGACTGCCTCAGTACTCAATGCTGACAACTGCCAGTTTCCAGATGCAATTTTACAACTCATCCGCTTTATCCTGGACCACAATGTCTTCACCTTCAACAACCAGTTTTTCATCCAGACACATGGAACAGCCATGGGGACCAAATTTGCACCTCAATATGCCAACATCTTCATGCACAGGTTCGAACAAGACTTCTTCACTGCACAGAATCTTCAACCGATGCTGTACACTAGATACATCGATGACATTTTCTTCCTTTGGCCTCATGGTGAACAATCACTGAAACAACTATATGATGATATCAACAAATTCCACCCCACCATCAGACTCACCATGGACTATTCCCCAGAATCAGTTGCATTCTTGGACACACGCATCTCCATTAAGGACGGTCACCTCAGCACCTCACTGTACCGCAAGCCCACTGACAATCTCACAATGCTCCACTTCTCCAGTTTCCACCCTAAACATGTTAAAGAAGCCATTCCCTATGGACAAGCCCTCCGTATACACAGGATTTGCTCAGATGAGGAGGATCGTGACAGACACCTCCAGATCCTGAAAGATGCCCTCATAAGAACAGGATATGGTGCTCGACTCATAGATCGGCAGTTCCGATGCGCCATAGCGAAAAACCGCACCGATCTCCTCAGGAGGCAAACACAGGACACAGTGGACAGAGTACCCTTCGTCGTCCAGTACTTCCCCGGAGCGGAGAAGCTACGACATCTTCTCCGGAGTCTTCAACATATCATTGATGAAAACGAACATCTCGCCAGGGCTATCCCCACACCCCCACTTCTTGCTTTCAGACAACCACACAACCTCAAACAGACCATTGTTCGCAGCAAACTACCCAGCCTTCAGGAGAACAGTGACCACAATACCACACAACCCTGCCACAGCAACCTCTGCAAGACATGCCGGATCATCGACATGGATACCATCATCACACGTGAGAATACCATCCACCAGGTACATGGTAAATACTCTTGCAACTCGGCCAACATTGTCTACCTGATACGTTGCAAGAAAGGATGTCCCGAAGCATGGTACATTGGGGAGATCATGCAGACGCTACGACAACGGATGAATGAACATCGCTCAACAGTCACCAGGCAAGACTGTTCCCTTCCTGTTGGCGAACACTTCAGTGGTCACGGGCATTCAGCCTCTGACCTTCGGGTAAGCATTCTCCAAGGCGGCCTTCACGACACACGACAGCGCAGAGTCGCTGAACAGAGACTGATAGCAAGTTCCGCACACATGAGGACGGTCTCAACAGGGATCATGTCGCACTATCTGTAACCCCCGTGACTTGCCTGGGTTTGCAAAACCTCACTTACTGTACTGTCTGGAGACAATACACATCTCTTTAACCTGTGATCAGTGCTCCTTCCACTCACATTATCAGCCACTTCAGGTCTTGAACAGCAGGTTAGGTGTAAGGATTCGCATTCTAATCAGTAATCTCTAAACTGTCTGTGCTTTATATGCTCTGTCTGAGGCCAGAACTCTCCATTCACCTGACGAAGGGGCTAACCCCGAAAGCTTGTGAGTATATTATCAAATAAATAGGTTGGACTAAAACCTGGTGTTGTCAGACTTTTTACTCTTTTTATTTATACAGTCATCCAGAAAAAGTGCCCAAAAGATGTTCCACTCAAATCAACTTCAGTACAGCTTTTTTGTGATAGTTTTAAAATGTGTAGTTTGTGTTTTCCTTTATTTTCCACGGTCGGTATTTATTTTGCTTTGCGATTTTCAATTTAAACGTTCCCCTGTGAACCTTTTGGTACGCCTAGGCAACAAATACAAGTGCCTATGCACTTCCAGTCCTCATGGTGCGTCTAAACCCACTTTAAGCTGAAAGTGACAATGCCCTTCCCTCTCAGATAGATGTGAAAGCACTTTGCTGGGGAGTGCAGGGGAATTTTCCCTGTGTCCTGATCAATGTTTGTCCCTCAGCAGCAAATCAGATTATCCACTCATTTATTTCTTTGCTGTTTGCTCTGTGTGAATTGGATGCAATACTTACTACATCAGAAAGGTAACAACTCTGCAAACATACTTCACTCGCTGTAAAGCACTTTTGAATATCCGAAGGTTATAGACCACCGCACCCCGCTCCCCCCCCCCCCCCCCCCCCCCACCCCAACCCCACCCCTTAGGTCTTTCTTTCTCTCCTTTCATTTGATGGTGATTAGTATAGCAGACACCACAACTAACAGCTTGGAAACCACCCACCTGTGGCAACCCCGTGAACAACAACAACATTCCATCTTTAATCATAGAATCCTACAGTGCAGGAGGAGGCTATTCGGCCCATTGAGTTTGCACCGACAACAATCCCACCTGGGCCCCCTCCCCATAACCCCACTTCTTTACTCCGCTAGTTCCCTGACACAATGGTTAATTTAGCATGGCCAATCCACCTAACCCGCACGTCTTTGGAGCGTGGGAGGAAACTGGAGCACGCAGAAGAAACCCACATAGAGACGGGGAGAACGTGCAAACTCCACACCGACAGTGGCCCAAGCTGGGATTCGAACCCAGATCCCTAGCACTGTGAGGCAGCAGTGCTAACCACTGTGCCAACGTGCTGCCCTTTAATGTGGAAAACTTTAATATAGAAACATGCTCCAAGACACTCCACAGAAACATGATCAGATCAAAATCAGTCACTGTATTTGAAAGGATTAGTTGTGATCAGCCTTGGGACAGATTCCTGGTGCCATCCCAAGCTACCCCTTCCACAAACATTCACTTCCTCCACCACCAGCAGATAGTAGCACCTGTGTGTAGGACTGCAGGAACTCAGCAGGATTTCTTAGTCAACACCTTCCAAGTCTGTGACCTTTGCCATTTAGAAGGACAAGGGCAGCAGATACATGATTGGTATTCACAGGATTGAAGTTAGGAGGCCATGGAGGTTCAATGAACTTAAGGTGATGTGTTCAATACAGGCTGCAAAAACTCCTCTGCACTGTTACCCACACAAACAATCAATGTCATGCACGCATTATCTTGAAAAAACACTTCATTGAAATGTTGGAGGGCTGCTGCTGAAGGGGGATCTATACCGCAAGAAAGAAAACATATTTACAGAAGACTCTGAGGAACCTAAGGAGCAACTTTTTTCACACAGAAAAAGAGCTGGCAGAGGAAGTGATCGAGACAGGGACATTGACAACATTTCAAAGGTATTTGGACAGATGCATGGATAGGAAAGGTTAAGAGAGATATGGGCCAAATGCAAGGTTATCTTAGATGAACTTTTTGGTCGGCATGGTCCAGTTTGAACCAAAGGGCCTGTCTCCATGCTGTACATTCTATGATTCTACTCCAGACAATTGGGTGCTTAAGCTCTTTTGATCTGGAAATGGCAGTGAATGCTTTGTTAGTGGGTTGAGTGGATGTGAGGTCAAAGAGGTACACACGGTTTCCAAAGCAATCCCAAGTTCCTCAGCTACAGGCAATATGAACAACCACGGGCGCCTTTGACTATCACTGTGAACTTGTCAACAGGCATAAAAAGGTTACAAAGGAAGTGAGTTTCACAAGGTTTTGTTCCGATATGAGCAACTCTCCAACAGGATGCAGCATTCCACTGGGGATAGGAACCAAGGGACAAAAGTTATCCGGTAGCTCCAGGCCAACGCTGAGATTGGTTCACTCAGTATTAAAGTCTCGCATCTCGAGCGCGTCCGACTCAACCTCAGACATCACGTTCCGAACAGCCCAAAGGACTGCAAAAAAAGACAACATAAGCCAGTCATTTCCTGTTGTTTTTTTTGGACCAGGATAACTTGGCTTCTACCCAAAAACAGGAGCCAGGGATTTATACGCAGCTATCTTTGAATAGGCCTCAGGATGTATCTATGCAGTCCACTTTTCCGTAGGAAGCTGCTGACCTGTGACTAATATTAAAGGACATGCTAAGTTGAAAAGCAACTCCATCTTATGAGTAAGCCATAACAGACTTTCTTCCAGACCAATAACCATCCATCAACAACGTCCCAGGATGTGTATATGTTTTTAATTTGAGGATAACAATTTTTCCTATTCTATCTCCCATGTAGTTCAGAACCACCAATGGTGCAAACAATGACAGAGTTAGCATACTCACTAATAAATGCCTACAGCAAAATTAATTCAATCCATGAATGTAGCCCACAGTCTTGACTTGGGGATGCACAGGAATATTCTACTTACTACCACTAGATGGTGCTGGATGTCAGAGCAGTGTATGTTCTGCCCAGGTGAATCAGGTCTGTGACTAGGTCTATCCTAATATCTGCTTGTTCTTTTTGAGTTATGTTACAAATGGATAATATTAAGGACTTTTGAATCAATGAACAGAAGTGGCTTCTGGCATTGTGTTTAACTGTGCTGCACTCTAACAGATCTCAGAGTTCACATTTATACGCAGCCGTACTCATTTCTCTTAAATACTTGACTCACTCTGAACTCTGATTCAAAGCAGCACTGTATTCTTGTTAACCACACATTAGGTAACATGACCCATTCGCATTAACAATTTGCTGTTTCAGAAAAAAAAGGGAAAGACTCTTTTTAAGAGTTCATTAAACTTGGGCTACTTTAGACCAGCCATGCATATAAACAAACCCCAGAGTTGCTGCAGTGATTGGAAGAGGCATTACTGTCATGTCTCTCATAAAGTAACTGTCCTTGATCACATCAGGAAAGGAACAGTTTGCATTTATGTAGTGCCTTTGATGACCTCCTAACATCTCAAAGCACTTTGCAGCCAATTACAAACTGTTGCAATATAGGAAGCACAGCAGCCAAATTGCAAACAGATATGGAAATTAAATGTAATTCTAGTTAGTGACAGTGCCATCACACTAATCTACAGATATTTTTTAAAAAGAGGCAAAGGTTGCACCAACAGCATTATCTGCTTTTATATTATTGGTTGAGGGATAAATATTGACTAAGGCACCAGGGAAATCTTCTAATTTTCTTCAAATTATTCCATGATTTCTATTTGTGTCCAAGTGAGGAATGGTTTTGTGTCACATCGAAAAGTTATCACTTCTAACAGTGCAGCACTCCCTCAGTACTGGCTTTCTGACAGTGCAGCACTCCCACAGCACTGACCCTCTGACAGTGCGGCTCTCTCTCAGTACTGACCCTCTGACAGTGCAGCACCCCCTCAATACTGACCCTCTGACAGTGCGGCACTCCCTCAATACTGACCCTATGGCAGTGCGGCACTCCCTCAATACTGACCCTATGACAGTGCGGCACTCCCTCAATACTGACCCTATGACAATGCAGCACTCCCTGAATATTGACCGTCTGACAGTGCAGCACTCCCTCAGTACTGACCCTCTGAAAATGCAGCTTTCCCTCGGTAATGACCCTCAGACAGTGTAGCACTCCCTCATCACCGACCCTCAGACAGTGCAGCACTCCCTCAGTACTGACCTTCTGTAGCAGAGTGTGAGGGTTTAAGAGAGTGAACATGTGAGGGACTGAGCATGCAAGAGATTAAGCATGCAAGAGAGTGAAAACATGAGAAAGTGAATGTATGCGAGAGTGAGCATGTGAGAGAGTGAGCGTGTGAGAGAATGAGCATGTGAGAGAGTGCAAGAGTGAGTGTGAGAGTGAGCAAGTATGAGACTGTGAAAGAGTGTGAGACTGAGTGTGAGAGTGAGTGAGTATGACAGTGAATGAGAGTGAGTGTGAGAATGAGTGACTGTGAAAGTGAGAACGAGCGAGTATGAGAGTGAGTGTGAGAGTGAATGAGTGTGAGAGTGAGCGAATGTGAAAGTGAGCGAGTGTGAGAGTAAGAGAGTGTGAGAGTGAGCAAGTGTGAGAGAGTGTGAGAATGAGTGAGTGTGAATGAGTGAGTGTGAGAGTGAGAGAGTGTGAGACTGAGAGAGAGTGTGAGAGTGAGTGCAAAAGTGTGAGAGTGAGTGTGAGAGAGTGTGAGAATGAGTGAGTGTGAATGAGTGAGTGTGAGACTGAGAGAGTGTGAGAGTGAGTGCAAGAGTGTGAGAGTGAGTGCAAGAGTGACAGTGTGAGAATGAGTGTATGCGAGTGGGTGTGTGCAAGAGTGTGTGTGTGCGAGAGTGAGCATGTGAGAGTGAGTGTGAGAGTGAGTGAGTGTGAGAGTGAGTGAGTGTGAGAGTGAGTGGCTGGGATTTTGCAGCTGTTCACACTGGCGGGATTCTCCGTCCCACCGACATTGCATCCGTGAGTTTCCTGCAGCTTGGGGTGACATCACTGGGAATTCCCATTGATAGCGGCGGGAGCAGAGAATCCTGCTGCTAGTAAACAATGCACCACCTTCCCTCCAGTGGGAAACACACAAACAGACACAGGCTACTTGGTGCGGGGGCACACACACATGCACACACACATGCACACGTGTGTGTGTGCACCCAACACATGCACAAATACACATGTACACACACATGCACATATACACACACACAAGCCCATGCACACACTTATACACACTGCTTGGCATTTTTCAATGATCATTTTTATTAATTACTCATTTTTAAATGATCAATTTATTACTTTGACATTGATTTTTTTTCTAGAAGTACTATTGTCCCTGGCTGCATCACAGCTTGGCATGGCTCCTGCTCTGTCCAAAACCACAAGAAATTACAATGGGTCGTGAATGTAGCCCAATCCATCACACAAACCAACCTCCCATCCATTGACTCTGTCTACACCCCCCACTGCCTCGGAAACGCAGCCAGCATACTTAAGGATCACATGCACACTGGACATACTCTCTTCCACCTTCTTCCGTCAGGAAAAAGATACAAAAATCTGAGGTCACGTACCAACCAACTCCCTTTTGGTATTATTGCTAGACTGTTAATCCAGAAACTCAGCCAATGTTCTGGGGACTTGGGTTCGAATCCCACCACAGCAGATGTTGGGATTTGAGTTCAATAAAAAAAATCTGGAATTAAGAATATACTGAAGGCCATGAAACCATTGTTGCAAAAACCCATCTGGTTCACTAATGTCCTTCAGGGAAGGAAATCTGCCATCGTCACCTGATCTGGCCTACACGTGACTCCAGAGCCACCGCAATGTGGTTGACTCTCAACTGCCCTTGGACAACTAGGGATGGGCAATAAATTCTGGCCTGCCAGCGACACTCATGTCCCATTAATGAATAAAAAATGACATCTGCTCTGCTGCCATCAGACATTTGAATGAACTTACCTTATATTAAGTTGATCTTTCTCTACACCCTAGCTATGACTGTAACAGTACATTCTGCACTGTCTCCTTTCCTTCTTTATAAACAGCATATTTTGTTTGTCTGGCATGCAAGAAACAAAGGTAAACCTAATCAAATCAGAGAGACACAAACACAAAGGAGGTTGGAATCTGTGATGGTGTAAGTTTGGCTTTCTTGGATACGTCTGCACTTTATTTTAGCAGATCTGGTCACCTGGTATTAGGAGATTTACGGAAACATTTTGAAAGCAGGTCTGATTTGGAACATTCCTGTGGCACTGAAAAGGCTGGGGCCTTGAAGTGAAATTTCGACACCTCGGGCAAAGAGAGGGAGCAGTCACTTCAGAGTGAACAGCACTATGTGTAATGATGCAGCATCTCAGTGAAGGGCTGCTGAGAAGGTTGATGGCAGGAAATCCTGCAATGGAGAAGGAGCAGTGGGGCCAGCTGAAGGTCACAACGATATTTGAAATAATGTCTCCCCCCTGCAATTCCACTGTAACCTATAACCCAGCCCCAAATCCCCAGGCCTGATTGGTATCCTTGTTTGTGTTTAGCCTACTCTAAAGGCAATTTTGTGAAAAATGCAAATGGATTTTAGGTTTAAGCTTGGAATGTCGCAAAAATAAACGAGCTTTGTTTTTGGGATTGGACAGTAAGTCCCCGCACTGATTTCTTTCCCTCCTCCTTTACTGGAAGACATTACATATCCTTGACCAAAGTCAATGATGTCAAGTCTGTCGTGAGTCAAATCACAAACTGACCGCAGTCATACGGAAACAAGTCAAATTCCTGTCGGTGAGTTGTTACTCAGCTCTCCAAATGCACCAGCTCACCCACTTGGCACACAACAGCGAACACGCACATTTTAACTGTGCATTCCTCTGGGCATTCTGCAGCGCTGCTCCACTGTGTGCCTGCTGTTGCTGAAGGATTTTGATCCAGACAGCCTTGTTTGTAAGTGGGCTTTTGGGAAATGTCTAAGCTACATACTGAAGGACCAGGAATCTGTATTTATTTTAAATCGAATCATAGAATCCCTACAGTGCAGAACGGGGCCATTCAGCCCACCAAGACTGCACTGGCAACAATCCCACCCAGATCCTATCCTCGTAACCCCATGTATTTACCCTGCTAATCCCCCTGACATTAAAGGACAATTTAGCATGGCCAATAAGCCCAAAGCACACATCGTGGACTCTAAGGGAGAATTTAACACGGCCAATCCATCTAACCAGCATGTCTTTCAGACTATGAGAGCCATGATGTGGAGTTGCCAGCATTGGACTGGGGTGGGTTCAGTAAGAGGTCTCAACACACCAGGTTGAAGTGCAACAGGTTTATTTGGAATCACGAGCTTTCGGAGTCCTGCCCCTTCGTCAGGTGAGTGAAGGAGCACCTGATGAGGGGCAGTGCTCCAAAAACTCATGATTCCAAATGAACCTATTGGACTTTAACCTGGTGTTGTGAGACTTCTTACTGGACTGTGGAAGGAAATTGGAGCAGCCGGAGGAAACTCACGCATACACGGAGAGAACATTAAAACTCCACACTAACAGTTACTCAATTGAACCCGGGTCCCTGGTGCTGTGAGGTAGCAGTGCTAATCACTGCCTTAACTGTGCCATCCCTATTCCTTCTATTTAAAATCTGACAACATTATGTTGACATATGATTTCAGCTGTAACAAAGCTAACATCAGAAGGGAAGCCACCAACCTTCTTCTCCCCATCCTCTTCCATTAGGGAAAGCAACCTTCTCTGTCCTCTGCATTATCAAGCAAATGGAGGAGACTCAGTTACGCCTTGATATATGAGTCATGAGGAGGGTCTCGATTCCTCTTAGTGCTCAGTCAACACAAACTGATGCCTGTTTGAAAGGGATAGGGAACAAGGCACTAATTAGAATGTACTTTCAGAGTGTGACAGCTCAGAGGCTATGGTGGGAAATATTGCAGGCAAATAACCAGTGCTGCCTGCTCCATGTATTGATGAGGAACTCATTTAGATTTGATTTCTAGCTGCTATGCACATAGCTCGTTGCATTTATTGGTGTTCAATTGCCATGGAAACTACCATTTCAAGGATACACATGTGGCTGGCACCAATTTACAAGTCACATTTTCCATGTCCGTTTAAATTCATTTGATATTAAAATACTGAAATCTCCCATGCTGACATTTCCTTCCCTCCTCTCACACAAACACACAACAAGACAGGAGAAGTCAGGTTTAGACCACTGGACTTGTCTAGCCTGCTTCTTCACTCAGTGTGGTCATGGCTGATCTTGGCTTTCAAATTCACATTCCCACCCATCCCCATATCCCTTGATTCTCTGAGAGACTAAAGACCTGTCAATCTCAAATTTAATATAGTCAACAATAGCACATCCACAATCAAGATTCACAACTCTTTCAGTGAAGGCATGTCCCCCCATCTCAGTTCTACATGTTTACCCCTCATCCTGAGTCTGTACCCCCATGTTCTAGATTTTCAGCCAGTAGTACCAACCTCTGTGTTTATTGTCTCAGGACCACTCAAAATCTTCAATGAAATCACCTCTCATTCTTCTAAACTCCAGAGAATAAAGGCTCTATTTACTCAGTCTCTCATCAGAGAACAACCCCTTCACCCTAGAGAACAATCTAATGAACCTTCACTGTACCACCTCCAATGTAAGTGTATCCTTCCTTAAATATGGAAACCAACACTGCACACAGTATTCCTGGTGTCCGTCTATCCATTTCTTTTACCTGTTTTCAAAGCTAATAATTCCCAGAGCAGATCGCTAATCCATTGCTTGAGGCTTATAGCTTGAGGGACTCCACACCTCATCATGTGTGACTGACCAGGAGTCTCTCCTACTCTTATTGTCAGCCACTGGCGTGTTTGGAAGGATTTGCAGGTTGACACTCAACCTATTTGACTGTGGTTATAAACAAACCTTCCTTGGCCATCAATTCATGGGATGGGACTGGACTACAGAGCTTCTGGCTCAGAGGCAGGGATGCTACCCACTGCACCACAAGAACTCCAGATGTGGTCTCACCAAAATTCTGCATAATTGTAGCAAGGCTTCTTTATTCTTGTACTCTGATCCCCTTGCAATAAAGGTTATCATGTTATTTGCCTTCCGAATTGTTTGCTGTAGCTGCATACTAACTTGCCAATGTTCCTTGTATGAACACAGTCAGGTCTGTGTTGGCCTAACCTCAATCACAGCTCTGAACGTTGGCCTATCAGCTCGGTCTGATTGGAAGTGTTCTTGGATGTGTCTATACATTCCCACCTATCTCCAACTGCCCCCCAGCCTGCCTCATCCCACCCCCTCAGTCTTTTCTTAAATATTCTTACCACAAGCGCATTAAAGAAAATGAAAGCAAAATATATATTCTTAATGCCTCTTATGATTTTTCTCCTGGGTTGCTGGCAGCAATGTCCAGGGAGATTAATCCTTAATTTCTGGATAATCCAGGGCAGCTCTGGAAGATTGGCAACCCTCAGCAAACGGATGTAATTCCAGCAACTGCTACTCGCGAACCTGATTTATATAAACTTCTCACATTGAATACGGTCAAAATTACCATACACCACAAACACTGTCACTTCTAGGCCATCTCTTGATTTCAGGCAACTAAAAAAAAGCCCACTTAGCTCAGTAAGACTTGGCAACCTCGATCTTAATCATATCAAGCAAGAAAACCACCCATTAAAAAGAACAGCATTTTGTTTGTGACCAAAGCATCTTGTTACTTCACCACAATATACTTTAAATGTACTGTTGCTTATTTTTTATGTTTTCAGTGGGGTTATTGAGAAGTATGAGTACAAAATTTGGATTTACTCTGTTTGTGAGGCTGCATTAGGCTTATCCCAGTGCCAACCTCAGGATAGTTATCAATATTCTGATCTCTGGCTTATGAGCTCAGGCTTTCTTGAAATTACATTCACCCCTGTGGGAAACTTTAACTGTAAGTGATGGCATAATGTGAGAGATATTAGGCTGGCTGGCCACTTGAAAACTTGACCAATTTCCATGGTGAGTGACCTCAATGGGAATTGGAAATTGGGGAAGGTGTATTCATTGAGGCTTATGCCATATCAGCCATTCTACATTATCACATAAAGTGAAAATGACTCTCCGTACCCCTCTCCCCATGGATTTTAGACAGACATCCACGTGTTGTGGTGTGAGGTGATGCAGCATTTGTGGATCAGGTGCCTCAGCTAGGCTTTGCTCAGTGCTGAAAGCTCTCACCATATTTCACCTCTCCTGAAACCCTCTCACAGTACTCCAATGTTGCAGGTTGCGCTCTGATCATCTGTTTTTAATCTGTTCCATTTCCCAAGCAATGCATTGCACAGCCAAAAGCTTGAAAGACCCATTAAAAACAGCCGATTCAAATATTTTTCTGGAAAGACCACAATAGAGCATTATGGTGGCAAAATGGTTAGCACTGCTGCCTCACAGTGCCGGAGACCCAGGTACAATTCCCGGCTTGGGTCACTGTCTGTGCAGAGTCTGCATGTTTTCCCTGTGTCTGTGTGGGTTTCCTCCAGATGCTCCAGTTTCATCCCACAGTCCGAAAGACATGCAGGTCAGGTGCATTGGCAAAGCTAAATCCTCCCTCAGTGTACCCGAACAGGAGCTGGAGTGTGCCGACTAGGGGATTTTCACAGTAACTTCATTGCAATGTCAATGTAAGCCAACTTCAGACACAAATAATTAGACTTTTTTAAAAAAAACTGCTACCATAATTGTTTTAGAGAGAGAATTCCAAGATGTTCACCCAGCTTTGATAATTGAGCGATGGCCCACCTGGTGGTATTATCACTGGATTATTAATTCAGAAACTCAGATAATATTCTGGGGGCTGGATTCAGATCCCGCCAAGGCAGATGGTGGAATTTGAATTCCATTAAAAAAAATCTGGAATTAACAATCTACTGATGATCATGAAAACATTGTCGATTGTCAAAAAAACCCATCTGGTTCACTAATGTCCTTTAGGGAAGGAAATCTGCCATCCTTACCTGGTCTGGCCTACATGTGACTCCAGAGCCACAGCAATGTGGTTGACTCTCAATTGCCATCTGAAATGGCCTAGCAAGTCACTCAGTTGTTCAAGAAAGCTGTTCACCACCACCTTCTCAAGGGCAACTGGGGATGGGCAATAAATGCTGGCCATCCAGCGAAGCCTATGTCCCATAAACAAATAAAATCAAAAAAAAAATCCCAATTATCATGATGTGTGACTTGATGGTGATAGTGTTCCATGACATTGCTGTTCCTATCTCTCTGAGGGAACGGGATGAAAGGAAGTTTGTTCCTCGGTTGCTTTGATATTTGATTTTATACCTGCACTGTGCCAAACTTTTCTGATAGTTCAGACTTCATCCGGAAAATATTGTGGTTTTAGCAATTGACCTCAAAGCTTCTGGATGAGGGGAGGGGAGAGATGAGCCAACACTCTTACTATAGATTAAAAGCAAAACATTGCAGATGTTGGAATCTGAAACAAAAACAGAAAATGCTGGAAAATCTCAGCAGGTCTGACAGCATCTGTGGGGAGAAAATAGAGCCAACATTTCAAGTCTAGTTGACCCTTTGTCAGAACACCGATGAAACTAGGCCTAATGGCCTACTCCAGCTTCCAGTTTCTGTTTCTATCTCAGGTGAAGCCCTTAATGTCCTTTTGGGATTGGAAGAACCACTTCTTCTCCTCCTGGCACACAGGGAAATCTTTTCTTAAAAAATTAACTTTATATTCTTGACCCTATTCTAGACCTAGCTGCTGGTCTTTGCTACTTGACGGAGCAACAACGTAACCTAAAAGTCATGACGAGGAGCTGAGTGACATTAGCAGACTCCACACTCTTGCAGGTTAATAAGGTTCTCACCTTCTCTGGGATGAGAATGCTGGCCGTTAAAATGGCATGAGGAACAAGTGTTGAGCGAGCAAAGTGAGCGCCAAGCTGCTATAATTCAAACCACCCACATTTCCTCTTTCTCATCAGTGCGGGTTAAGATTGGAGCTTTGCCATAAAACTGATAAAATAAAGATGGCGCAGTTCTTGACAACTGCCATGCTTTGAAAGTGTGTCGTCAAGTTGACACTCAGAGAGGGAATCCATTCATTCCAACCAATCAATCCTTGTATCTTTGACCAGAACCTGATCTCTGCATCTCATGTTGCCTCTGCTAAAAGGCCTCTCGTTAAATTGTTTAATGCCCTGCGCAGACCCCAAATCACTAACATTCTGTTCCGCCGAAAGAACCCCCTACGCAGAATTTTATGCAATGCATCTGGTGTTTTAAAGGGATGTGAAATATACACCACACCAATAAAACATTCCCCCTGTTTAACACCGAAGTGTGTGTGTGTGAGAGATTTCGAAGGGCTATATGTTCTTGCACAATGCCAAGCTCCTTCTCCCTCCTCCAGCCACCCCCAGGTGCCCCAGCCACACAGCACCTGCATTAGGCTCGTAAATATTCCATTGATTTTCATGTAATGTAATCTTTTTTCTAACTTGTGCAGAAATTCGCCAGAGCACTGCAGCATAGCGAAAGCAGGGAAGATGGTCAGTGGTTCGGACAGCGTTCCAATGAGCTACAGCAGCTACATGGAGGAGAAGCACGTGCCACCTCCCAACATGACAACTAATGAGCGGAGAGTGATTGTGCCAGCAGGTAATTGTTGCAAAGGATGCTCTTTCTACTTGTCGCTGTTAAGTTGCCGAGCAGACGGCCACAGAGACAAACACAAAACCAGAAATAGTCAGCTACTCAGGGAGGAATGGAATTACACTTGAGTTTTTGAGGATTCTGGGTCTGTACTTGATGGAGATTAAAGGGATGAAGGGGGGGATCTCATTGAAACTTACAGAATACTGAAAGGCCTGGATAAAGTGGACTTAGAGAAGATGTTTCCATCAGTAGGAGAAACTAGGATCCGAGAGCACTGCCTCAGAGTAAAGGGATGAGAACAGAGATGAGGAGGAATTTCTTCAGCCAGAGGGTAGTGAATCTGCAAAATTTATTGCCACAGAAGGCCATGGAACCCAAGTCATTGAGTATATTTAAAACAGAGATAAAAAAGTTCTTGATTGGTAAGGGGATTAAAAAGCTTATGGGGAAAAGGCAGAAGAATAGGGTTTAGAAACTTGTCAGTCATGATTGAATGGTAGAGCAAACTCAATGGGCTGAATGGCCTAATTCTGCTCCTATATCTTATGGTCTTTTGAACAAGGTGTCAAGTAGGTGCAAATAAATTTGCTGTCAGGTCCATTGAGGTCAATGGAGCTGAGGACATGGTGGGGTGTATGACTGGTGAGCGATGCAATCTCATCCCCTGCCTGCATCCTGGATTCATCGGGACAGAAAGTGAGCTTTGGTGTCAAGGTAGGAACAAGGCACTAATCTGAGGAAGGACCTATGTGATTATATGGGGTGATGAACGTACTATGCTTCTCCCGTTATGTTGTAAAAATGTGAGGCTGCGCAGAAACAAAGTTTTCAAGGTTTCACGTTATATTCTGCCTTTTAACTTGTAGCAAGACCAGAGATTTTTGAAAAGTGGAAGTGATTCTGTATTGCTGTCAAACTCTCCTCTGCTCTTTTTGCCTTTATGTTTCCATTACATAGTAAATGATAAGTTGTTGTAGGTTCCTGTTGATTGTTTCTGGAAAGGATTTCTGCAGGTAGCATGAGCAAGGCTGTAACAAATCAACAGTTGATTGGAGAACACATACAAATGTCAATCTGTTGAATTTCACAAAGTAATACTTCAAACCTTTTTTGAAGTTTTGCTTCCTAGCCTATTGCCTTTGTTTGGCTTGAAATTAAAAGTGTTGGCAATGTTTTTCAAATAAATGGAAAAATATCATATGAAAGATTCTGTAAGATGTTGGGATGGTGTTGGCTGCAGAACATGTGTGTTAAAGAAGTCTTTGTAGTCTGCTGTATGTTTACAGCAAGTTTTTGTTCAACATGTGTAACTATACACAAATATACTGTAAAGGGAATTGGCCAAGAAGCCTTCTCCAGGTTGAGTCTTAATCCACCTTTGCTCAAAACCACACTGATCCTAACTCTGGGTCATGTGTCTTCTTACATCACTGTGTAGGTGGTACTGTACTCAGTCTGACATTAATCCTGTGCGTGCCAGAGCCTTATACTGCACAACCCCCAAAATCTTTACCTAATGGTTTTAGTATTTATTTATTAGTGTCACAAGTTGGCTTACATTCACACTGCAATGAAGTTACTGTGAAAATCCCCTAGTTGACGCACTCCAGTGCTTATTTGGGTACAATGAGGGAGAATTTAGAACAGCCAATGCACCTAACCAGCATGTCTTTCAGACTATGGGAGGAAACCGGAGCACCTGGAGGAAACCCATGCAGGTACAGGGAGAATGTACAGATTCCACACAGTAACCCCAGCCGGGAATTGAACCCGGGTCCCTGGCATTGTGAGGCAGCATTGCTAACCACTGTGCCACTGTGCTACTGTGCTGCATAGTTACACTAGCTTTACTTCATGTCTTACATAGTTCTTAGTCTTGTGCATTTATCTTGTTACTGTCTAAGTGCTATTTCAAATTTATTGCTATTATTGTTTTTACAACAGCAAGTTTTTGTTAACTGCTTGTAACTATATACAGTAAAGGGTACAGGCAAGGAGCTATCTCCATGTTTGGATTTTAACACATCTCTGCGCAGCACCACACTGACCTTAGATCTGGGCCACGTGCCTTCTTACATCACTGCGTGGACGGTATTGTACTCAGACCCTTTACTACAGTGGTTAACACTGCTGCCTTACAGCACCAGGAACTCGGGTTTGATTCCAGCCTTGGGTCACTGTGTGAAATTTGCATGTTCTCCCACTGTCTGTATGAGTTTCCTCTGGGTGCTCTGGAGTGTTTCCTCCCACACTCCAAAGATGTGTGGGTTAGGTTGATTGGTCAAATTAAGTTGCTCCTTAGTATCAGGGGGATTAGCAGAGTAAATACCTGGGCTTGCGGGGCCTGAGTGGGATTGTTATCGGTGCAGGCTTGATGGGCTAAATGGCCTCCTTCTGCACTAAAGGGATTCTATGATACAGAAGAGGCCTACAGAGAGTTCAAAATGTTTTGATAGCTTGGTCACATATGGTTCTTATGGTTGTCACAGTAGCCTTAGCAAAGGGTATTGGGATATTACCTGACTGGATATCATGGGTATCATTGTCTGTTCACTTTCTGTCCCTGATTAACACAGATACTCTAAAGCTAACTCTGAGTTAGAGTAAACAGGTTCTAATCTCTGCTCCAACTGATAATTATGCATGAATTTGCTGGGAGAGTAGGATGGAGAGAATAGATGATGGATGGAACATTTGTTCCAGGTTTTCCTATAGATGTTGGTGAGGTGACACACATCTGTGGAGGAAGGAGAAAGATGCTTTCTCTGTTTTCTTCCAGCATGCTCTGTCCAAGTTTAGGGTATCCTGGACTTTACTTTGAAAGACATCAGTTGTGGGTGGCACAGTGGTTAGCACTGCTGTCTCAATTCCAGCCTTGGGTCACTGTCTGTGTGGAGTTTGCATGTTCTCCCCATGTCTGTTGGGAATTTCCTCTGGATGCTCCAGTTTCCTCCCATAGTCCAAAGATGTGCGGGTTAAGTTGATTGGCCATGCTAAATTGCCCCTTAGTGTCAGGAGGTTAGCAGGGTAAGTACGTGGGGTTATGGGGATAGGGCCTGGGTGGAATTGTTGTCAGTGCAGGATTGACGGGCCAAATGGCCTCCATCTACACTGTAGGGATTCTGTGATTCTGTGATACACAAACTCATTCAATGACCACATAACTAACCCATTTTATTAAGTTTTTTGCAACGTTTGTACTAGTTAAGGGGAGGATCTTAGTGCCATGAATGGATCCGTTTTAACTCAAAGGCTCAGCGTCAGCATGAAGCATTAAAGTTAGGTATAAAATTGTTGTGTGTCAAATAAAGCTTGCTCGTTGAGATAACATTGCTAATGCGTGTGTTTTCTTTCTCTGACCCACCCCACCTCCCTCCCGCCCACACATAGACCCTACACTATGGTCCACAGATCACGTGAGGCAGTGGCTGGAGTGGGCAGTGAAGGAATATGGCTTGATGGATGTCGAGGTGCCGCTCTTCCAGAATATCGATGGGAAGGAACTCTGCAAAATGACCAAAGAGGATTTTCAGCGCCTCACCCCAAGCTACAATGCTGACATCCTCATGTCACACCTGCACTACCTGAGAGAGAGTAAGCAAGCAGTCAATCTGAAATAAAATGCTTCTATCACTACTTGTGACTATAAAGATACCAACTGCCTTAACAGAAAATCAACTGGTTCACTAATGTTCTTTCAGAAAATAATCTGCTTCCCTGACCCAGTTGTGATTATAAACCCATAGCAATATGATTAATTCTTAGCTGTTTTCTGAATTGGTATAGCAAGGCACTATGAAGATGTCTAAGACTTCACAGCACTGTGGGTGTACTTACACCACATGGACTGCAGTGGCTCAAGAATTTGGCTCACCACTCAAGGGCAATTAGGAGTGGGCAATAAATGTTGGCCCACATCATGCAAACAATGCATAGTGACTTCCTTTAAGTTTGAACAGGCTCAATCTTAACTTTTCACAACGCTGTAAAGTAACCGATAGCCAGTTGTTTTGCATCTTTCCCAATTTTTTTTCCAATAAAGTCCATTCACTATTATCCATCTTCCACTATCACACAATCTATCCCATTCTTAACAATTCCAATGAAGGGCTAAGCTTAAAACATCAATACCTTTCATCCTCTGCCGATGCTGCCTGACCTGCCTAGTATTTCCACAATTTTTAGTCCCTGTTTCTGTTGCTCTGATTGTCAGTTGGAAAGTTAATGCTCAGACTAAGTGGATGTTAAGACACAATTAACAGTAGTTTGCAAGAAAATTCTATTGTCTTTGCATCAAGCAAACACACTCCTAATACTTGCTTGAAATAACCATGCTTCCTTTGCTCCATCTTAGCTTTTCTTTTTGGCCAAAGTCACTGACTTATTCTGGGATGCGGTTCCATGTCTCTTCACTTGTTCTTCCGTATCTTGGCCAAGAGGATATTTTTAACATTCAGACTGGAGAATGAGAAGTTGCAGGCTGTTCAGCACAAAGGAAAGGCCAGAGGGCATAACATGAGAGTTACACAGAGTTTTGCGTGCAGAAACAGGCCATTTGGCTCACAGGTCAATGCTGGTGTTTATGCTCCACACATGCCTATTTCGCCACACAACATCTAAATTTATCAGCTTAACCTTCTATTTATTTCTCCCTCATCCAGGTTCCTCTTAAACGTGTCTGTAACTATTGTCTCAACCACTCCATTGGTATCAGGTTCACATACTAACATGACAATTCTCTGCCTTTACCTGAAACCCACACAAATGCAGTGCCCCTTAGTGACTAGGTTTTCATTGAATCTTTCCAGCTCAGGATAAATTGCAATAACTTCTTCTAAACGAGAGCAAGCAATCATAGAACCCTACAATGCAGAAAGAGGCCCTTCAGCCATCGAGTCTGCACCGACTACAATCCCACCCAGGCTCTATCCCCATATCCCTACATATTTTACCCACTAATCCCTCTAACCTAAGCATCTCAGGATACTAAAGGGCAATTTTAGCATGGCCAATCAACCTAACCTGCACATCTTTGGACTGTGGGAGGAAACCAGAGCACCCGGAGGAAATCCACACAGACACGAGGAGAATGTGCAAACTCCACACAGTGACCCAAGCTAGGAATCGAACCCAGGTCCCTGGAGCTGTGAAGCAGCAGTGTTAACAACTGTGCTACCATGCCACCCTGCAATGCAAAGCTCAGATGATGGGCCAACCTTGGTCTTTTTTGGTCAGTTTGTCCCCACAACTTTTCTCAACTGTGGAGAAGGATTTCCCAGATTTTATTCCCCGAATTTCATAGACTCTTACAGTGCAGAAGGAGGCCATTCAGCCCATTGAGTCTGCACTGACCACAATCCCACCCAGTCCCTATCCCCATAACCCCATGCATTTACCCTAGCTAGTCCCCCTGACACTACGGAGCAGTTTATCATGGCCAATCCACCTAACCTGCACATCTTTGGAGGGTGGTTAGCACTGCTGCCTCACAGTGCCAGAGGCCCGGGTTCGATTCCCAGCTTGGGTGACTGTCCATGTGGAGTTCGCACATTCCCTCGGGTGGGATTCCTCTGGTGCTCTGGCTATGCTAACTTGCCCCTTATTGTCAGGGATTTAGCAGGGTAAATAAGTGATGGTATGGGGACAGGGCCTGGGAGGGATTGTGATCTGTGCAGACTCAATGGGCCAGATAGTCTGCTCTGTAGGGATTCTATGAATTTGCCTGTGTTGTTATCTGTTCTCTTGTTCGCCCCAGGACATCACTTGGTTGTGAGTAGGATAGAAAGTACATCTGTTAAAGGCAACTAGGGATGAGCAACAAGTACTGACCTTGCTAATGACACCAATGTCCCATGATAAAACAAAAAGGCAAGATTTTGCTGCTGAGTGGGATGGGTTGGATTGAGTAGAGGGTCTTTCCTTGCCTGTGATGTTTCATTTGTTTGTGTATATCATACTAGGAGTATATTAACTCAATAAGGCCCTAAGTCTTTCAAAGCTATGTTTTAAAGCTTCCATCTTTGTCCATTCTATAAAATTTTCAGGTAATACATAAGGGTCAGAACTGGCATGGTTAAAAAATTCATACAATATAAGACACAAAATAATTATTGTAGATAGAGTCGGATGAGACTGAAATTATACCACAGGCAGCAATGTTGGTGTTTTATAGGACTTACAGTTACTGACACTTTATATTGAATATATCACGATCCAGGTTAGGCCACCTCTGCCTCAGCAACACATACAAGCCTAGAAAAGAGTGACAAGATGGCACCGTGATTAGCACTACTGCCTCACAGCACTAGATACCCAGATTCGATTCCTGCCTAGGGTCACTGACTGTGTGGAGTTTGCATGTTTTCTCCGTGTCTGCCTGGGTTTCCTCTGGGTGCTCTGGTTTCCTCCCACAGTCCAAAGATGTACAGGTTAGGTGGATTGGTCATACCAAATTTTCCCTTGGTGTCCCAAGATGTGTAGGGAATTAGAAGAATTGGCAGAGTAAGCATGTGGGGATGGGGATAGGCTTGGGTAAGATGCTCTTTCAAAGGGTTGGTGCAGACTCAATGGGCTGAATGGCCTCTTCTATATTCTATGTTTCTATAATTTGAAGGGGGCATTGGAAAAAGGGGCGATTGGGAAGGGAGGAGTACCTATGTTGAGAGGTAGTGAGAGGTTTCAGTGATGGGGGTAAGTAATAGAGATTTGTGATTAGAAGTAGAGGTGAGTTTGGGAAAGGAGTAGGGATGAGGGTTAGTTAAGGTAATTGGGGTAGGTTTTGGTGAGCTGAGCTTACACTCTTCATCTGCTTCTTCAAGCTTCACATTCAGGTCAGTAACTTTTAAACATTTCGTTAACTGTGGCCTAACATGACACATTTTAAAAGCCACCTGTTAGCCCCTATGTAATGCAGCTGAATGCAGCTGCAGTTGGTGTTGGTTGCCTCAGGGCAAAGCAATCTGGTATTAGGGCTGATGGTGTGGGGGTGGTGGGGGGAGGTGGTTAGCATTTCATCTACAAAGGGCCTTATCTGTGTTTGCAGGTTTGAGCCTGCATGCTAGCATTTTGACTTTTGCCAATGCCTGATACTCAGCATCCAATTCCTGTCAGCCATTTTGTTGGCTGAGAAAGTTGTTTAGTGTCAAAAGGACAGTGTTGACAGATTTCTAGGCCGTTGTTCCTAATACAGCTTACATGATCACAAACATCATGGAATTATTTGGTTAAATTGGCTGCCAATGATTTGGTTTCTCTATGCCTCATTGTACAGCTTCCTCACACATGTTGAGAAGCAAGTCAAATCTGTTTTATTTTCATGCTTTTTAATCAGCTAACATGAGCTGTAAAATGCGCAATAGGATTGAAGTGGAAAACACTCTTTGCTGCAATGATTTGATTAATGGCAAAGGTTGGAAGTGAAATGACATCTAGAGATAAATGTGTGAGCAGTGGGCACTGCTGAAAAGGTACGTTTTTCTTTATTTAACCAAATGCAGAGCCATCAGGAGCGAGGGTGGTCCTCCCAGCTCCACAACACTTCTGAAAGCCTCATGTTAGCCTGTAATATCGCCCCACACTTCCCCATCCATCTTCACACCTGCCCAGTCCCCCATCCTGAATCCTGCTGGATTACTTGAGGATTGAGGACTGTTGGCAGTGACATAAAGCACCCAGGATTCATCTGTTTATAATAGGAGAGATGATGGCCTAGTGGTATTATCATTAGACTATTAACCCAGAAACCCAGCTAATGTTCTGGGGGCGCAGGTTCAAATCCCACCGTGGCAGATGATGGAATTTGAATTTGATAAAAAAAATCTGGAATTAAGAATCTACTGATGACCATGAAACCATTGTCGATTATCAGGAAAACCCATCTCGTTCACTAATGTCCTTTAGGGAAGGAAATCTGCCATTGTCTGGCCTACAAGTGACTCCAGAGCCACAGCAATGTGGTTGACTCTCAACTGCCCTCTGAAATGGCTGATCGAGATACTCAGTTCAAGGGCAACTAGGGACGGGCAATAAATACTGGCTAGCCGGCAAAATCCATGTCCCACAAATGAATAACAAAAAAATGGGTGACATGTCTCTCAGGTATATCTTGAACTTCCCAGTTGGGATCTATAGGAAGTAAGCAGTCAAAGGAATCTGCAGCAGTGTCATAGGAGGGGAACTTATTTGGTAACATTTTGCCAATTCTTGGTACCACAAGATTCAAACCAGAGGGTATAATGATAAATAATATACACACAGAGAATGCTGGGTAAACACAACAGCATCTGAGGAGAAGAAACAGAGTTAATGTTTTGGGTTCATAGGACGCTTCTCGAGAATCCAGAGAGCTTTTGCCCATCACTATACCCAACTGTTCCCTGCAAATTCCAGAGCTTTTGCTTCCTTTGTCTTGTCCACACATTACAAATTGGTCAAATGTAGAACTTCCTACTCCATGCATTAATTAATCTTCACTTACTCATAATGTGCTTGTATCCTGCTCTTCTCTGATGGCTGAAAGTGTCATGTTCCTTCAATTCTTCTTTATATTCAGTCCTCTCATGCTATTCATTAATATTATAGATCTTCTCTGCATGACCTCAGGACTTGTGTCTCCCTGCGTCTCATTGACCAGGACTGCATGCAGTACTCAAAGTGCAGGCTGAACAGATCATTCCATGGTACAAAAAAAGACATGCTGGAAAATCTCAGCAGGTCTGGCAGCATCTGTAAGGAGAAAAAAGAGTTGACGTTTTGAGTCCAGATGACCCTATTTCACTCCATGGTCCAAGCAGGACTTCCTCCAACCTATGTGCAGCAAGTTTGGCTGGATAGTACAGCTGCCTAGTCACTTTGTTGATTAGAAACTAGAAGCAGGCGTAGGCCACTCAGCCCTCCGAGCCTGCTCTGCCATTCATTATGTTCATGGCTGATCATCAAATTCAATTTGAATGAGTATTAAACCTGCCAAGTTCCCTCAGACTTCATTCTGCCCTTCTTGACATGAAGACTCAATGGATCATCTCCTACTTCTTTCAACACATCCGTTGGCAGGACCTCAAAACTTGGGAAACCCTTTCCCTCTCTCTACCTGCAAGCATTTAGCATATCTTCTATTTTTCTCAGTCCTGATGGTTTCTACACAAAGGATCTTGGCCCTTCAGCTAAGTTATGCAAGCTTAAAGAGAGTGGATTAACCTTTTCCCTCACTAAGTGCAATTCAACATTTCCAGCTCACTCAAGTGGTGTGATCCACACAGAAATTGGAGCTTTGCAAAATTGCACACTGGCCATTGTCGGTTTGGCCGCGGTAGAAAATTGGACATTGTTACTTCAGAAAAACATAGGAGAAAGACTTGCATTTATATAGTACCTTTCATGACCTCAGGATGCCCCAGAGCACTTTACCAGCAATGAAGTACTTTTGAAGAGTGAACACTGTTGCAGTGGAGACAATTTGATTATTGGGGGTAGGCAGAAGGTTACAATCAGTTCAGCCATGATCTTATTGTATGGTGGGGTAGACTCTACTCTTGCTCCTAATTCGAATGTCCGCATTCAGCAGATACTTGGCACACAATACACTCCCACAAACAGCAATGTGCTAATGACAAGAACTTAATTAAGGAGTAGGTATTGACGAAGACATCAATGATAACTGCCTTGCTCTAATTCAAAATAGCACTCATAGGATTTTTCCCACCTACCTGACACTTGGTTTAAATTGTCATCTTAATAACAGCCCCTCCTACAGTGCAGCACTCCTTCAGCTGGATTGAACTGTTAGCCTCGAATTTTTTTGCTTAAGTCCCAGAGAGGGACTTGAACCTACAACCTTCAGCCGCAGAGACTTTAGTGCTGAACTACAAGATGACTGAGAGGCCCTGTTGAGCCAAATCGTTCACAGGCCAGAACATTTTTTATTAAATCTTTGGCACAAACATCTTCCTTTGTAACTGTCACTTTTCAATAGGTGAATGTTTTGGTGACTGTTGAATCAAATCATTTCCTATTTTGCAGCGCCACTTCCTCATTTGACTTCAGATGATGTCGATAAAGCCTTGCAAAACTCACCACGTCTGATGCACGCCAGAAACACAGGTAATATATTAAAGCTGTGCGGTCATCCACATTGCCACTCAATCCGCCACCATCCGACATGAGGGTTTACAGTAACCTATATAATAAACCATAGCTAGCAATATTAGCACCACCCAAAAGTAGAAACTGCTAAAGGATTTGTGAGATCCTTTTCTGGGTCATTCTCTCTTCCTCACATACAGACGAAAGCCACAAGACAGTTGCGATGCTGAGGCAAAGGTCGGTAGGACCTGAATAGCTCCCCACAAACTCCCCTTAACTGACGATTTTTACATTTCTGCAGAATTATTATGGTTGCGGGGGTGAGGTCTGATGCTGTGTTGCAGGGAACAAGTGTAAGACCATAAGATCACAAGATATAGGAGCAGAATTAGGCCATTTGGCCCATCAAGTCTGCTCTGCCTTTCAATCATGCCTGATAAGTTTCTCAATCCCATTCTTCTGCTTTTTCCAGTAACCCTTGATCCCCTTACCAATCAAGAAGCTATCTATCTCTGTCTTAAATGCACTCAATGACTTGGCCTCCACAACCTTCTATGACAATGAATTCCACAGACTCATTACCCTCTAGCTGAAGGAATTTCTTTCCATCTCAGTTCTAAAGTGTTGTCCCTTAACTCCGAGGCTGTGCCCTCGGGTCCTAATCTCTCCGATTAATGGAAACTTCTTCCCCATGTCCACTCTATCCAGGCCTTTCAATATTCTGTGAGTTTCAATGAGATCCACCCTCATCCTTTGAAACTCCTGTAGGTAGGGACGCTTCACTTGTGCATTGCCAAGTAGCCGTTTACAAAATGGTACTGGGGAAATGGGCTTTTGCACTTCTCTGTTCTTGGGCAAATGGTGTTTGCTATGGGAGGGAGATAGCAGAAGAAGAGGTTAGAGCATTTTTTCAATAATTGTGATTATTCAATGCATGTCTGGTACTAATGTTGTAGGCAGGACACCTATCTTGTGCGAAGCATCCTTGCAATTTGTATAAATTCAGAAGTTCAGTCTAGTGAGCAGGACTGTGTTATCTCCAGTAACAAGGGTATCTGCAGAGTATTGATGTTCCTTGTTGGAGCTGGCTCATTTTCAACTAGTGTAAAAGACAGTGACCAAAATTGTTTTCTGTGGACTGGTCAATTTTTTTCCCTGCCTATAAAGATGGAGCTCCATCAAGATTCACTCTCTGTTCTTTGCTCTTACTAATACTTACATGGAAATTAAAGGTTACCTGACAAAACTGCAAACTGTAAACACCCATGGATGTCATTTCTCCATCAAACACACCTTATAGTAGAAGATTTGTACTACCCGTATATTCAAAACAAAGAGCATGTTTCTATCCCAGTGTAGCAATAAAGAGGGCATCATTAACAAAGTAAGAAGTTTCACAACACCAGGTTAAAGTCCTACAAATTTATTTGGTAGCAAACGCCACTAGCTTTCGGAGTGCTGCTCCTTTCATCAGCGCTCCAAAAGCCAATGGCGTTTGCTACCAAATAAATCTGTTGGACTTTAACCTGGTGTTGTGAGACTTCTTACTGTGTTTATCTCAGCCCAATGCCGGCATCTCCACATCATCATTAACAATCACAGCAACTAGAAACGATTACATGTGAGGAAATAGACTGGATAGGGATGACAGAAAGATAAATGATTACGTATAGCAAAGTAAGTTGATAAGGACATAAAGAATGAGACTAAAGTATTGGGTTAAATTCACGAGTAATAGGATACAGAAGGATGAAGATAATATCGAACCTTGGTTAGATTAAACTTGAAGTACTGTGTGCGGTTCTGGTCTCCATGCCATGAATTGAGAAGATGTAACTACCCAGGAAGGATTGAGCAGGTTGTGGCTATTTTACCTGAAAACAAGGTGACAAAGAGGAAACCAAATAAAGATCTTTAACATTATTGAGGGATTCCATGGGGTGGACATAGCAAAATTGTTTCCACTTGTGGGTAAATGCAGAACAGTAAGTGTTAATCACACACAAGTCAAAACCAAGGGACAGAGGAGTTCTTCGTCGAGAGAATTTATCAAGTTGGTCAATCTCACAACTCTCTTCCCATTTCCCCCAGTGTCTCAGCTATCCCCTATTTTAATATAGAACAAATAATCAATAAACTAATAAGCAGGGGTGATGGCCCCTGGTGATTCCCTATTCATTTGTGTTCAAAGACAATGAATATCAATCATCCGTTTCTCTTGAATTTAGCAATGTAATTGACAAGACATTAACATGGGGATAAGGTGCTATAACACCGAGGTCAAATTAAATAAATAATTTAAGAGAATTTGTTTTTACACAAAGCAGCGAGGCTATAGAACTCACTATCAAATGGAGTGGCTGAATCAGATGGTATTCGATGCCTTTTCAGAGAGGTTTCATGGATATGTGAGGGGGGAGAGAATACAGTCAGCATGGGACAAGTTTTGTATGGAATATAAACACCAACATAGATGAGTGTGTCTGAATGACCTGATCCTGTGCAGTAGATTCGATGTAAATGTTGAAAGTTGTATGTTATCGTGCTTTTATAAGTAATTTTTTGCAATAGGTCTTCACCTCTATGTTTTGAATAAAGATGATCAATTGCTGTTGAATTATAATCCCCTTTCCCATGCTTTCCAGAATTACCCCTCATAATTATCCTTCATAAATTATTTGCAAAAAGGGATGAGTCCACTGCAACATGGAGTCAGCCCACTGCATAATAGGTTTACCATTGTCTAATGGCCTCTTTTTCTTTAATATTGCTTCTTTGGATTAACAAACTGCAGAAGTTTACCCGATACATTTCTACTGGATTGAAAAAGACAGGCACCAGCTTCATCAAGGACTAAATGGACACTGTTGTGACCTCCTTCATGTTTCTGCCCCTCCAAAACCCTTTGCAGGCTCCTATCCTGATCCCTCAGAGCTCCAGCCAAGCTCTCAGTCACCGGTGGAGTAATGGTATTGCTGTTATATTAGCAAGCCAGAGACCCCAGGCAAGACCTCGGGATTCGGGTTCAAATCCCACCAGGGCAGATGGTGAAATTTGAATTCGATAAAAATCTGGAATTCAAAGCTTAATGATAACCATGAAACCAGGGCAGCATAGTGGTACAGTGGTTAGCAATGCTGCTTCACGGTACCAGGGACCTGGGTTTGATTCCCAGCTTGGGTCACTGTCTGTGTAGAATCTTCACATTCTCTCCGTGACTCCATGGGTTTCCACCGGGTGCTCCAGTTTCCTCCCACAGGCGAAAGACATGCTGGTTAGCTGAATTGGCTATGCTAAACTCTCCCTCAGTGTTCCCAAACAGGTGCTGGAATGTGTCCACTCGGGGATTTTCACAGTAAACTGGTGATAGTGTAAGCCTACTTGTGACATGAATGAATAAACTTTACTTTTACCTTTGAAAGTCCACAGGAGATGGGAACATGCTAGGTATTCAACGATAAGCCCTCCATTGCTGGGTTAATCACCCATTTCCCTCAAGCGGAAAGGGTTGAGATTCAGTCCTAATCGTGACTGCATCATAATAATCTTGTAAAAAGATTTCAGCTCCAGCTTCATTCATATTTTCCAGTGCTGATCATTAAATAGCAGTCTGGAATCTTGTTAATCCTTCCCTTCTTAAAACAGGGTTCGAAGGCCCAATCACAGTGATTCCAAAGGTCAACTTAAATCAAGGCTCATTACAGAGTGTGACTAATCTGAAGGATGCAGTAACTCAGTTTCATCCCTCTTGTTTTCTCTTTCCTTTCAGGGGGTGCAACATTCATCTTTCCAAATGCAGCAGTTTATCCGGAACCTTCCCAGAGACTCACAGTGAGACCAGGTAGGAATAAACAAGGTCAACAGAACCGGCCAGAGGCCTCCGGCTATAACTAATCGGTGTTCACATTTATTATGTGAGTTTTAATGAGAGCCAGCTAACTCATACATGCAGAATAAAACTTCCTTACTACAGAGAGAATGCAGCAAATGTTTACCAGGCTGTTCCCTGGGGGATGGTAGGCCTGTCATATGAGGATAGACTAAGTCGGTTAGGATGATATTCACTGGAGTTTAGAAGAGTGAGAGGGAATCTCATAGAAGCTTATTAAATTCTAACTGGGTTAGACAGGGTAGATTAAGAAAGAATGGGGGTGATTCTCCCAAAAGTGCTAAATTTGCGAGAAAACTTGTCTAGATCACACCTGTTTTTTCAGTGTGTCTTCAGACCTGAATCTCCCCACTCTGTGCAATGCAGAGGTCATAATCAAGAATCTCATTAAAAATCCAGGGTGGCGGGGCCTAATCGCACTGGAGTTTGACAGTTCTGGAACTCAGCTCGATCACTGGCCAGCCTGGGATCCCTGCAGTGCTGCCCCTCCACCCCGCACCCCCCTCACCTCCCCCCCCCCATGGCCCGACCATTATCCCCATGACAATTCCCAGATCAGCCCTCATCCAGGAGCATCCCAATGCCCAACCCAGCCCCCCAGCAGTGGCAATGCTCCCCACCACCCCACTGATCTACCCCCGGCAGAACAACTCCCCCGGAAGCAGAACACCCCCAACAGGAGACGGAACCCCCCAGCAGGGCACCCACCCCCAGTCTGCCCCAATCACTGACATCACTGCAATCCAGACCATCCCCATGCAGAGTGGCAGCGATCACCCCTAGGCCCCGCCCACAGTAGAGCCCCACTTGGCACTGCCCAATGCCCGATGGGCAGTGCCAAGGTATCTCTGAGCATGAGCACTTTACTCTTTGGACACTGCCAGGAGGCCCATGCCCAAGGGGGACCATCCCCCGCCACACAACCCCCTGAGTGGCCCTGATTGCCCTCCCTTCACTCTGGCGGGGTCTCCTGCTAGTTCCCCGAACATAGAGAGCTCCTCTAAACCCAGCTGGAGGGAAACACTGACGGGGTGGGAAATGCTACCAGGCCCGGCAAGTTCCGTGCTGGGCCCAATAATGACATTTAAAACAGATTTAAAATACATTTAAAACAGATTAAAATCACTAACCTCCCTTCCCACCGGTTTCCAGCATGGTCCCGACTGTGTCTGTTCCCTGGCTCTGGGAGATGCGCATGCATCGGGAATGTATGTGCGAATCCCGTGAAATCGCCGATATGCAATTCTCCCAACCCGACCCGTCAGAAGATTTGCAGGTCTCGATGGCAGAATTGCCTCCAATGTTTCTGATGGTGGGGGAATCCAGAACTAGCGGTCATAGTTTGAGGATAAGGGATAAACTTTTTAGAACTGAGGTGAGGAGAAATTTCTTCACCCAGAGAGTGGTGAATATGTGGAATTCACTACCACAGGATGTAGTTCAGGCCAAAACGTTGCCTGATTTCAAGAAAAAATTAGATATAACTCTTGGAGCTAAAGGGATCAAAGGAAGCAGGGTGGGGGGGGGGGGATCGCTGTGGGGGTGGCATCAGGATATTGAATTTGACAAACAGTGTGATAAAAAATGAATGGTGGATCAGGCTCAAAGGGCCAAATGGCCTACTCCTGCTTCTAGTTTCAATGATTCTATGTTTCATTGCACCATTGGTGACTAAATCTTTTATTCTCTCAGCTAATCTCTGAAATTCATTTTCTCAATCTTTATGCCTCCCTATCACTCTCTCTCTCTCCTTATCTAGCATTTTGACCAAGTTTTTGGTCAGCTGACCTAATTCCTAGGCGACTGTGTGTCAATGTCAGATATTTGCTCCTGCTGAAGGCACTATATAAATGCAAGTTTTTATTGTTAAATGAAAGCAGGACTTGAAGAAGAAAATCATCTCATATTTGATTCTCACGCTTCATACAATGCAACCACTCAGTTTCTCTGAGGTTTTTGTCAGTTTGGGCCTGACCAGTTACTGGCTGGCAACTTTTTATAAAATCCTACCATGGGACATGGCCATCATTGGCAAGGCCCGCACATGTTGTCCATCTCAACTTGCCTTTGAACTGAGTGACATGCTCGGCCATTTCAGAGGGCAGTTAAGAGCCAACCGCATTGCTGTGGCTCTGGAGCCACATTTAGGTAAAGGTGCACATTTCCTTCCCAAAAGGACATCAATGTGGCAAAAGTGCAGAGCCATTATAGGCTAAAAGATTTGCTTGATCTTTGGTTGATACTCTGTTCTCTGGTCTTAGTCAAGCTTCTGATTAGGGTTCAGTAATTGACCTCTGCATCCGTGGGTTCAAAGGGCAGAGAATGGGGTGGTGGACAAGGGGGGATGCAGGCTGAGGGGATGGTGGAAGTTAACTGGCATTCCTCATTGTTATTCAGTGACCCTTGATGGCAAATGGATGTGCTGATGTTAAGATGTCAAACAAGGTTGCACCTGGCTGTGATGCTCTACATAGTTGTATAGTTCACTCTTAACGTTAGGTGAGGCAGTAGCCTAGTGGTATTATCACTAGACTATTAATGTAGGAACTCAGTTAATGTTTTGGGCATCTGAGTTCGAGTCCCACCATGGCAGATAATGAAATTTGAGTTCAATAAAAGAAATCTGGAATTAAGAATCTAATGATGATCATGAAACAGATTGTCAGGAAAAACCACCTGGTTCAGTAATGTCACTTAGGGAAGGAGATCTACCATCTTTACCTGGTCTGGCCTACATGTAACTCCAGAGTCACAGCAACGTGGTTGGCTTTCAACTATCCTCGGACAACTAGGGATGGGCAATAAATGCTGGCTAGCCAGTGACTCCCATGTCCCATGAAGGAATAAAAGTAAAATGTACCTGAAGAGTGGTTATTTGGGGGAAGGGCTAAGGGAGGCTACCGTCTCTGGCAGAGGAGAAAACTGATTTAAATAGGATTCTAGGAATTCAGTAAAGGGTAAAAACTGGAAGCTCCAATAACGAGGGGAATTCCTTAACTGGAAACAGTTAAAACCAACAGCAATTTTATTTCTCTGTCGGGTGGGATCGGAGTCTGATTGCAACACCAGCCGCCCACATTTTTATTCCATAAAAGAATAACCCAGATGTGTTTTCTTAACACCAGATGTCTCGGACTATCAGCGGGCTGAGTGTTCAGCAGTGGTCTGGTGGTCTGCAAGCCAGTCTGTCAGATTGCTTTTTAATTGGTGAGCATTTCATTCATTCTGCTTTCTATTTTTAGATCTGGCTTACGAAGCGACCAGACGATCAGGGTGGACAAGTCATCCTGGAGTCCCGCCAAAGGGTAACACTTCTACTTTACTGTAACATTGCTCAGAGAGGATCTTTGTTCTTGTAAGATAATGAAATGAGGTTGTAGAAGGCAAAGCTTTTGGTAAAACCTGTGCTCATCCAGGTTAATACTGGGAAATGGATCTCTGCCAGTGCATTTCAAATCAAAATATTGAAATGACAGTCGTAGGGTCAGAGAAAGGTTACAGCATGGAAACAGGCCCTTCAGCCCAACTTGTCTATGCCATCCTTCTTTGTTAACCACTAAGCTCGTCCCAATCGCTCGTGTTTGTCCCATATCCCTCTATACCCACCTTGCCCATATAATTATCTAAATGCTTTTTAAAAGCCAGAATTGTACCTGCCTCTACCACTATCTCTGGCAGCTTGCTTCAGACACTCATCACCCTCTGAGTGAAAAAATTGCCCCTCTGGACCATTTTGTATCTCTCCCCTCTCAGAGGGCTCCTCGCTCTGCAACTGGATCCCAAACTTCCTAACTCACAATCAGTAAGGACAGGCAACAACACGTCCTCCATGATCATCCTCAACAGCAGTGCCCCGCAAGTATGTGTTCTCAGCCCCCTATTATACTCATTTTACACCTATGACTGTGTGGCCAAATTTCCCTCCAATTTGATTTTCAAATTTGCTGACGATACCACTGTAGTGGGTCGGATTTCAAACAATGACGAGACAGAGCACAGGAATGAGATAGAGAATCTTTTGAACTGGTGCGGCGACAATAATCACTCCCTCAATGTCAACAAAATGAAGGAGTTTGTCATTGATTTCAGGAAGTGTAAAGGAGAACATACCCTGTCTATATAATGGGGACGAAGTAGAAAGGGTCAAGAGCTTCAAGTTGTTAAGTTTCCAGATTACCAACACTATAGTTAAGAAAGCCCAACAACGCCTCTGCTTTCTCAGAAGACTAAGGAAATTTGGCATGTCAGCTATGACTCTGGCTAACTTTTTACAGCTGCACCATAGAAAGCATTCTTTCTGGGTTGTATCACAGTTTGGTATGGTTCCTGCTCTACCCAAGACTGCAAGAAATTACAAAAGGTTGTGAATGTAGCCCAATCCATCCCGCAAACCAGCTTCCCATTCATTGACTCTGTCTACATTTCCCGCTGCCTCAGCAAAGCAACCAGCATAATTAAAGACCCCATGCACCCCGGACATTCTCTTTTCCACTTCCTTCCATCAGGAAAAATTTACAAAAGTCTGAGGTCGCATACCAACCGACTCAAGAACAGTTTCTTCCCGTCAGACTTATGAATGGACTTACCTTGCGTTAAGTTGATCTTTGTCTACACCTTAGCTCTGACTGTAACACTACATTCTGCACTCTCTCGTTTCCTTCTCTATGAATGGTATGCTTTGTCTGTACAGCGCGCAAGAAACAATACTTTTCACTGTATGTTAATACATGTAACAATAATAAATAAAATCAAAGTCACCTTAATTCTAAGCCCTCTAGTTTTAGACTCCGCTACCTTTGGGAAAAGATATTGACAATCTACCTTATCAATGCCCCTCGTTATTTTATAGACCTCTATAAGATCACCCCTAAGTCTCCTATGCTCCAGGGAAAAAAGTCCCAATCTATCCAGCCTCTCCTTATAACTCAAACCATCAAGTTCCGGTAGCATCCTGGTAAATATTTTCTGCACTCTTTCTAGTTTAATAATATCCTTTTTATAATAGGCTGACCAGAACTGTACACAGTATTCTAAATGTGGCCTTATTAATGTCTTGTACAACTTCAACAAGATGTATCAATTCCTGTATTAAGTGCTCTGACCAATGAAACCAAGCATGCCGAATACCTTCTTCACCACTCTGTCCACCAATGACTCCACTTTCAACGAATTATGAACCTGTACCCATAGATCTCTTTGTTCTATAACTCTCCCCAACACCCAACCATTAACTGAGTAAGTCCTGCCCTGGTTCGAACTACTAAACACATAGTAAAGCTCCTTCTGCTCTCTCTTATCAATGTACCTTAGCCTCAATCTTATAAAAATGCCCTATTACTGCAGTGTTGTGATTTTTTTTCTAAGTTTCATTAGTCAATTCATTAATGGGTGTCTCTGGCCAATCAAACATTTACTGTTCTTCCCTAATTTCCCTTGAGAGGTAATGATGAACCATCTTTTCTAGAAGAAGCATAATTTGGGTTGTGAAGGTTATTCCCAGCTGCTATTAGAAATACAGGAATTTAGGAGGAGGAGTTGACCAGTAAACCTGTCAAGTCTGCTCCACCATTCAAAAGCTCATTGTTAATCTGTGACCTAACTCCATATACCCACCTTTGCCCCTTGTTCCTTCATACCTCTGGGGAAAGAAATCTATTAAAGAATCAACAATTAATCCAATATCGATTGGCATTTGAGGGAGAGAGTCCTAAACATGGGTTTGGGAGATTGCAGGAGGCTTGGAAATTTCGTAGAATCATAAAATCCTACAGTGCAAAAGGAGGCCATTTGCCCATCGAGTCTGCACTGACCACAATCCCACCCATCCCCATAACCCCATGCATTTACCCTATCTAGTCCCCCGACATTAAGGCACAATTTAGCATGGCCAATCTTTGCACTGTGGAAGGAAACTGGAGCACCTGGAGGAATCCCATGGGGGAAAATGTGCAAACTCCATACAGACAGTGACCCAAGCTGGGAATCGAACCTAGATACCTGGCGTTGTGAGGCAGCAGTGCTAACCACTGGGCCAGTGTGCTGCCAATTTGCTACAATGCACCTTGTAAATGATAAATATTGCAGCCACATTGTGCTGATGGTGGAGGGATTGAATGTCTAAGGTGGTAGATGAGGTGCTGATCAACTGAGCTGCTTAGTCCTGTATGGTTCTCTGAGTGTTGTTGGAGCAGCACTAATCTTGGAAATGGAGAGTTTATACTCATGCTCCTGACTTGTGCTTTGTAGATATTGGACAAGATTTGGAGAGTCACTGACCTACTCTGTAGTCCCAGTGTTTCTATGGATGGTTCAGTTAAATTTCCACTCAGTGTGAATCCAAACCAGTGATGATGGATGATAGTTATCTAGTATCACTAATATCACTAATATTTATCAAGGGGTGGTGGTTAGTCTCTTTTTACTTTGAGATGGAGATGGCCATTGCCTGGCACTTTACAAGGCACTGAATGTCCTTGCTGCACATGGGAACAAACAGCTTCGCTGTCCGCACAATTGCAAATGGAACTGAACAATATGCAGCTATCAAGCCGAGGGACGAGCTTGCTACCGATCATTCAAAATGGCTGCAACTTGTCCATCAAGCTGCATTTCCCTGAATGTCACAACCTCAAAATGATGAGGCAGAGCGAGTGAAGGAAAGGATAAGGAACAAATCCTGTGTCCCAGACCCCACTTCCTCATGGGACATCCTACCTCATGTGGCTAAAGATCTGTGGGTTGAGGGTTGGCCTCCTCAGTCACATGATGGCCCATGGCAGAAACCTGCGAACCATGCAGACATCTTCCTTGAATCAAGTGACAATGATGATGACAACAATCCGCAGTGTGACTTCACAATGGAAGAAAGGACATTTCTGAAGCACCTCCAGATGTTTGGGCCTAGGACACTGCCCTGAGGAACTCCTGCATTGATATCCTGGGGCTGAGGTGATTGACCTCCAAGAACCACCTTCCTTTGTACTAGGTATGAAAAAAAAATACATTTATATAGATGCAAGTCTTTCTTTCGCCTACTACATATGACTTCAGCCTGTGGAGAATTTTTCCCTTGATTCTGATTCACTTCAATTTTATGAGGCCTTCACATTCCATTCAATGTTGTCTTGATGTCTAGGAGGGTCATGCTCACCTCATCAGTTCTATATTCCATGTTTGTAATGAGGGCCAGGAAGTTATATGTGAAGACCTTGGGCATGCGTCCTGACATCATCACGCACCCCTTGATAAACACCTCGCTTGTTGGATGCGCACAGCAGTCGGAGGCACAACCACTGACAATTGAGCCAGCAATTAAGTCCATGAAGGATTCACTTGAAAGTGATTTTAGACGGTCTGTCCACCTTTACATTGGCAAGCAGTTTTCATGACAACCTCGATCCCGGGCAGAATGAAATGTCCGGGGTGAAATACAGCAAAAAAAAGATGCCTTGGGACTGATGATTTTGAGTTCTGATGTCAGGTGTTTGAATGTGTTACACAGACACAGTTTGCTGCAGTTTGTAAAAACTCATTTAATGTGCACAGGTCTCTGGCTCCCTGAGGCAACTCCACAGCCTGCCTGCCCACCCAGCCCTCCCCCACAGCACCCCACACCACCACCACCCCCTTGCCCAGCAATGCCAAGCTTTTCTCAGTATGTGTTTCATGCCAGCTGCCTGCTAGTTGGCAGCCATCATGAAATCGCGCTTGGGTTCCCTTCTTATCCAATATTCTCAGCAAATTCTTTCTATCAGATGAGTCACATAAGAGGCAAGAGTAGGCCGTTCAGCCCCTCAAGCCTACTCTGTCATTTAATAAAATCTGATAGTCACCTGAATCTCGCCTACCTACAATAACCTATCACCCCCTTGCTAACCAAGAATCTATCCACCTCTGCCTTGAAAATATCCAAACATTCTGCATCCACCACCTTTTCAGGAAGAGAATTTCAAAGACTCACGGCCATCTGCGTGAGAAGAATTTCACCTCATTTCTATTTTGAGTGGGCAACCCCTTTTGTTTTAAAACAGTGATCCAGGTCCTTGATTCTCCAACAAGAAGAAACATCCTCCTCACACCCACCCGGTCAATATCCCTCAGGTTCTTCGAAGTGAATCGATTAGCTGAACTGTATCTCAGTCATACCAGGGACCTCAGGAGGAGGCTGGGTGGATCACTCACTTCGTGTTTCCAGCTGACTATTGTTGCAAACCCTTGTTTCTCACACACATATGCTCAGCTCCTCCATCATCATGTTCATAGAGCCTCCTCCTCCCATTAGTTGTTTAACGGTCCACCTGTGGCAGGTACGGTGCCTCACAACACCAGGGATCCAGGTTCAATTCCAGGTCACCATGCAGAACCTGCATATTCTCCCTGTGTCTGCATGGGTTTCCTCTGGGTGCTCTGGTTTCCTCCCACTGTCCCAAATATGTGTTGGTTAAGGTGCATTGACCATGCTAGATTCTCCCTCAGCATACCCAAACAGCGCCAGAGTGTAGCGACTAGGGATTTTCACAGTAACTTCATTGCAGTGTTAATGTAAGCCTACTTAGGACATGAACGAATAAATTTTACTTTTACCTCCGAAGGATCTTAGCAGGTGGGAACATGTTGGGTATTCAATGATAAGCCCGCTATTGAAGATTTAATCACCCATTCCCCTCAAGTGGAAAGGGTTAACATTCAGTCCTAATCATGACTGCATCATAATCTTGTAAAAAGCTTTCAGCTCCAATTTAAGCAGAAAAAACTAAGATCAGTTGTTCTCAGGAAATGTCCTTTTTGACTTCATTTTCTTCTTCGATTCCTCTACAGGAACTGCTTCATCTTCCTCAAATGTAACAAAAGTGGAAGACCAACCTCGTCACCAGATAGGTAATTGCAATTTCGGACTTAAATAATGCTGCTTACCTCCTTGATTTGATTTATTGTTGATCCATGTGTTAGTATACAGTGAAAAGTATTGTTTCTTGTGCGCTATACAGACAAAGCATACCGTACAAAAGGAAGGAAAGGAGAGAGTGCAGAATGTAAGCATAGAACGAGAGTAATAGATAGAATTAGAAGGTATGCTGGGCACAGCTTGCGAGAAGGCACCACGCTCCAATGCCATCTTGGATATTCACATGTGAGTAACCCAAGTTTGAAATCACTGAAAATGACTAAAAATGACTCAATGAAACCATCTGCTAGTTTCATTCATGTACATTAATCCATTAGTAAACATTAAAATCTTTTAAAAGCTGACCCCTTTTGTCAGTTTGTCTGACCTCAATCTGCAACCAACTGCAAATACGTGCAAGCAGAGGAAATTCTTCATTCTCACTGTGATCTGGGGTCTTGTCCAGTTTCAACAAACAGATTGTTAAACTGTTATGCAATTTATGTCTCAAACTGTCCAATCGTTTACACTGGTTCAGCCAATTTCATTCAGATTACAGTGATAAAACTAGCACAAACAATCTAGGTAATCAAGCTGTTAGAAAATGTTATACAAATCAGAAGCACATCATTAGACTAAGACAAGAAGACTGAGGTAATGGAAGCAGAACAATGCACCAGTAACGTCTGTAGCTCGTAAGCTAATATGCAAATACGGAACCATACACACCAGAATATCTTATTGTCACTTTCCAATCTGTATGGAGTTGGATCATTTGAGCCATCATGGTGTTTGGGAAAAATAAAACACCTGAATTTACATACTTTCACATCCTCTGACTATCTCAAAATGCTTCCCATCCGTGATTAAGTTGGTAACACATTGATCTCTAAATCAGAAGATTCCAGGTTCAAGCCCCATGCCAGGGTTTTAGCACAAAAATCAAGTCCAACGTTGCAATGCAGTATTAAAGTGTTGCATTCTCGGAGATGTCATCTTTTGGACAAGACATTAAAACGAGTCCCAATTGCCTGCTCAGGAGGGTGCAAAAGATCCCATAGCACTATTTCAAAGAAAAGCAAGGTAGTTATCCTCAGTTGCCCAGTCAATATTCAATCAACGTCACAAAAAGCATTTTAACTGGTTATTAACATGTTTCCTGTAGTACAATAGTGACTTAATTTCAAAAATTATATCATTGGTTGTTGAGTTATTTGAGATATCGAGTGGTCATGAAAAGTGCCATATAAATGCAAGTCTTTCTCTTTAGTCTAATGGATTATTGAAATCACTATTATTATGGGGCCAAAAATAGTGGCCAATCTGCATATCTTCAGAGTTCAGTTAACAGATAATTGATTGAATGATTTTAATTGGAAGGTGGCAGATATAATATTCAATAATATGGGCCTTTGGCTGGGTTCTTTGAGTAAACCTTGGATTCACACAACCAACACTTAAAGGTCTTTCCCTTCTGCCATCTTAGAATCATAGACTCCCTACAGTGCAGAAAGAGTCCATTCAGCCCATTGAGCCTGTACCGACAACAATCCCACCCAGTTTCCGTAACCCATACGTTTACTCTGCTAATCCCCATGCTGTTGATTTGTATGCAATGGTTTGAATAGTCTCTTCAAATTGAGCTCATTTTTAGGGAGTAAAAGCAACAGCAGACATAGAACATGGAAAAGTACATCACAGGAACAGGTCTTTTGACCCTGCAAGCCCGTGCCGATCATGATGCCCTAACTAGACTAAAATAAAACATTCTACCCTTACTTGGTCTGTATCCCTCTATTCCCTCCCCAGGGTGGCACAGAAGTTAGCACAGCTGCCTCACAGTGCCAGGGACACGGATTCAATTCCCGGCTTGGGTCATTGTCTGTGTGGAGTTTGCACATTCTCCTCATGTTTATGTGGGTTTCCGCTGGATGCTCCAATTTCCTTATCAGTCCAAAGATGTGCAGGTTAAGTGGATTGACCATGCTAAATTCTCCTTCAGTGCCTAAACAGGAGTGTGGCGACTAGGGGATTTTCATAGTAACTTCATTGCAGTGTGAATGTAAGTCTACTTGTGACTGATAAATAAACTTTAACTTTAACTTTATTTTATTCACATATCCATTCAGATGCCTCTTAAATATTGCTGATGTGCGTATTTTAAAAGTGTTAAATATTCATAGAATCCCTATACTGCAGAAGGAGGTCATTCGGCCCATTAAGTCTGTACTGACCTCAATCCCACCCAGGGTCTTTCCCCATAACCCCATGCTTTTACCCTGCTAATCCTTCTGACACTACGGTCAATTTAGCATGGCCAATCAACCTAACCTGCACATCTTTGGACTATGGACAGAACTGGAGCACTGGAACAAAACCCACACAGAAATGGGGAGAAAGTGCAAATTCCACACAGACAGTGACCTGAGGCTGGGTCGCACTTAATTTAACTAAGAGACTGTCTAGTGGTCATGAATAGAACTATTAAGCGGCTCCGTTTCTCTCAATTTTGGTGATTTCAAACCTGGCTACTCACAGGAATTGACCAGAAACTTAGTCAGAATCCCCAGACTTTGTGATAGACCCATTTTCAGCTACTCCAGTACAACTGTTTCAGATTACCATTCCAAAATATGTTTGTGAATATTTTTTAGTTCAAAGAAAGAAACAACAAACAATTATTCTCTCGTACACTGCCAGATTGCGTTGGATCAAGGCAGATATTGGGCGAGATTCTCCAATCTCCTCCGTGGCCACCCCACTGCAAGTGGAAACAGAAGATTTGGCATTCCAGCAAAAAATTATTCACTTCCAGCTGCACCGGAGAATCCCAGGCGTGAATGAGGGTGGAGCGATAGTATTTACAATTGTGTAAATGAGTTTGAGTGGGAACCTGAACAATGGGACTTGAATAGAAACTAGAAGAAGGAGTAGGCCTTTCAGCCCTTCGAGCCTGCTCCGCCATTCATTATGATTATGACTGATCATCAAATTCAATATCCTGATCCTCCCTAATCCGTTGATTCCTTTAGCCCCTGAAGTTGCACAATGTTTTGGCCTCAACTACTTGCCATTGTAGTTGCTCCATGCATTCACCACCCTCTGGGTGAAGAAATTTCTCCTCACCTCAATCCTAAGAATAGAAACAAAAATTTACACTGAGAGTGGGCTGCCCACACGCTGCATCAATTCTAGGGGTCAGCCCATTCCCATTTAGCCAACTACCACCACCACCACCACCGCCCCCCCCCCCCCACCCCCACTCCCCAGCCCATCCCCATTTGATATTGTGGGAAATAGTCCATTAATGAGTCTGAAGCATAACCTCTATTCAGCCCCAAGAGGACATCTTGCCTCACAGTGCTGTCAGCCAATCAAAGGCTGGCAGCTTTGTACAGGGGCAACATCAAGCAGGAGCTGTGGTCACTGCTGGTACGCCAAGAAGGTGATGTTCAAGTGATAGACCTGGACATCTCATTGAGCCAATCTAACACGACCTAGGTTGAGGGAGCCTTTTGGACCAAGAAGAGGATGAATGTGGGGAGGTTAAACTGTAAAGGGGAGGAGGGTTGGTTTTCAGTTCACACAGAGGGCTGGAAAGGAGCCAACCCCTCCTCCCATCACACCTTGTCCCCATCCTCTCCTGCCCTACTTTCCCCTCCCCCTCTCTCCACCCTTCCCTGTCCTCGCCCCTCTCCCTCTTCCCCACACCCCTCCGCCCAGCCCCATCACTTTCACTGACCAGTTGCCCACAAAGTTAAACTGACAAGCAACACACTGGACACCGATCCCTCTCTCTCCCCATCCATTGTGTCGGAATAGCAGTGGGATAAGACATGAATTGCCCATTGCCATCTAAGGGCTTCAAGTAGTGGATGATCCTTCTAAAAGTTCCCCAGCCATCTATAAGATTGTGTGTGTGTGTGTGTGTGTGTGTGTGTGTGTGTGTGTGTGTGTGTGTGTGTGTGTGTGTGTGTGTGTGTATCTGTCTGTCTGTGTGCGTGTGGTGGTGGCAGATGGACTGACAATGGGTACCATACCCTAGTTGGCATGATGCCCAAGAGCCTAGAATCCAGCTACCTGTTTTCCTGTCCACAAGTAGGCTGTAAAACTCAGCTTTCAATTTTGCTTGGGGAAACGAATATAAATTCAAGCTCAAGATGCCCCAAATTGACAATTGCACTCAAAATGAAAATGTTAACGTCTATCTTCTCCATTAAAGGAGTAAAGAGACAATTGCTACACAAACACATCAAGCGTGTGACCACCATGATGAACCATCATCATTTTATTTACCTCATTTTTTTCCCCTGCTTCCTAGAAGTTTATAGTACAAACAGTGATCTGACCCTGTTTCTATGGCAGATCTCCAGCATTTGCAGTATTTTACTTTTATTTAAGCATCAGGTCATACTTGGATGAATTAAATTGTGCCTGCCATGTGCCTGCCCATTCCCAGTAAAAAGTCTGCCCATTCCACCAGCCTATGATTTGACGTCTATCACTATCCTCACAGTTCACACACTTGTTTGGTGCAAAGGGCACTAAGATTGTCTGTAGTGCCCTGACTGCTGCCTTCGTTGATATTAAGTAGCTCACTCCTTCTACCTGTCTGGTCTGGATGGCTGAGCATCAGACCATGAAGATACATTAAAGCATTGGATCACCAGAAAAGCAGAGATGAATATTACAATTCTAAAGTCTTCATAAACTGGAATAAACTTACTTAAAAAGTTGCAGAAACCAGGGCATCTGAGGTCAATATGTTAATAGTTATTCTGATTTTAACAGATCCTTATCAAATTCTTGGCCCTACAAGTAGCCGTCTTGCAAATCCAGGTATGTTGAATTTAGCAGTAGTAAAAAGCAGTTTTAACAGAAGTTTAATAATGATTGTGTTGCTTGATTAAAATATCTTCTTTCGCTCTTTTTCCTTACTGCACTATCAAGATCGTCTGTCCCATCATATTTTCTCCCTAGCACTATGGAATTCCTTACCTCTCGACCTTCTTCCTGCTACCAAGCCTTCTTGATGTATTTCATTTTTCTGGTTAACCTATATCAACCTCTGTAGCGTCCTGCACTCTAGCCCTTAGCACTCACCTGCATCTCTCAATTCAAATAAATCCTTTTGGGAGCACATTGATGTAACACAGTTCTTTACTCCACTCCAGGAAGTGGGCAGATTCAGCTGTGGCAGTTCCTGCTGGAGCTCCTGTCTGATAGCTCCAACGCCAACTGCATTACCTGGGAGGGGACGAATGGAGAGTTCAAAATGACGGACCCCGACGAGGTGGCCAGACGTTGGGGAGAGAGGAAGAGCAAGCCCAACATGAACTACGACAAGCTGAGCAGGGCCTTGCGTTACTACTACGACAAGAACATCATGACCAAAGTCCACGGCAAGCGCTACGCTTACAAATTTGACTTCCACGGGATTGCACAAGCCCTGCAACCCCATCCCCCCGAGTCCTCCATGTACAAGTACCCAACAGATATCTCATACATGAGTACCTACCACGCGCACCAGCAAAAGGTGAATTTTGTGGCTCCCCACCCTCCCACTCTACCTGTGACATCCTCTAGTTTCTTTGCAGCTCCGAGTCCATACTGGAATTCACCAACTGGAGGCATCTATCCAAATGCCAGACATCCTGCCACCCACATGCCACCTCATCTTGGAACTTACTATTGAACAATGCTCATGTTCTCAATTAAGACTTGGGTTACTGCTCTGGGAATGGAACACTGGGTTAATAACTATGAATTTAAATTGGAAAAAAAAACAAAGTGTAGATTCAAACCGTACTGAAGATGTGATAAGTCTCGAATACTGGATGTGGTAAAACCATGTGTTGACATATAAGAAATAAGCTTGACACGTGTCTATTGAAGACTGGTTAACCGATTAGAGTTGAGTTATTAAAAGACAAGTGCCTTATGGAGAGTGTACAAACTGAAACAAGATTTACAGATTAATTAACTGGTCACTGTTGACAATCAGGAACAAAAACACCAATGTTGGAAAGACAAAGAGTGTTGCATGGAACAAGATATTGAGATAATGGAACTTAAAAAGCAAAGATCGACGCACGGGCAAGAGAAGACAAAACATGTCAGAAATTATGTAAATGTAGAATCTACAAACCAGAGACTTGACGTGTAACATCTCGGATGTTCTTCAGCAGTTAAACTCTTGCTCTCTGAAAAGAAGTATTTATACCTTCTGGAATTTATTTGTTAACAGGATTTATCATCTAAGTATATTAGGAAAAAAAACAAAATTGTGTAAGATCTCTCCAAGACTTGGGAGACTTGGACAATACTGCATGATTTGGTACAATGATTTCTTACTTTGCATGGCTTGAGCCAAGCATTTGGATTTGAGTATGTGCGGAAAGCTACGTGATGGATTAGAAATTAAGCAATGCCTATGAGAAAAGGAGAAATGAATGAGATTGATGAAAAGGAACAAACTGGTGTCTTAAGTGTGCACTTGTTTTTTAAATGGACATGCAAAAAAAGAGGACCGTATCAATTGGATATAAAATGGATTCTCCAGAAAGAGTCACAAACGACATGATCACTGAAATGAAGGGTGAAATAGGAGAAGGGAACAAAAGAGAGATCTGGAGCCAAAACACTTCATCATCTAGTTAAAAAAAAACACATCTCTTAAGAATTGGAAAACTGGGATTGTCTGGAATAATTTCATTTTGAAAAAAACCGGGATCTTGTGAATGTGCTTGATGTAAAACTGATCGGGACCTGAAACTTGGGAGGTTACTCCCATTTTTCTTTATCCTGCACTCCTGTGCCGGGGCGAACCCACCATCAAACCTTTAAGGAGATCTCAAATGCATTTTTTTTTAAACCTAGGCGATCGCCAGATGTGAAGAGTCGCGAACGCTGTGCGTTTGTAAGAAATAAGTATTCAAATCAAGGTTATTTTGCATTTTATATTGTAAACTTATTATGTAACTTATGCATTTATATATTCCTTTGTTTCTGACACTACGAGTTGACCTCGGCCAACCATGGACTCAAAACGGAAAAAGAAAACAAAAAACAGAAAAGAAAGCAAAAAAGAGAAAAAAAACTGATATGCAATTAAACATTGGCCTTGATTTATAACTCTTTTTAATGAAATATGCTTTATGTTTACATATGGAACTCTTAGCACATAGGATGCGATTTATATATGTATTAAAATAAGCCTGGCTTTCATTTCAGAGTTTGTTTTTCACATTGTTACTTATACCTAAACCTAATGGTGAAATTTTCGGTCATGGAAGTTGAAGGGGATTGGGAGATGGGGTGTGTGGGTTCTCGGGAGGCAAGAATCAGTTGAAGGGATGACAACCCTAATTCTGTATTGATAACTGTTTACTTTCCTGACTAATGCAGACTGTCACCTCACTCAAGTTTACATAAAGTACTGTGGATGCTGGAACCTGAAACAAAAACAGAAAAGTGCTGGAAGATCACAGCAGGTCTGACAGCATTTGTGGAGAGAGAATAGAGCCAATGTTTGGAGTCCGGATGACCCTTCAATAAGAGTCACCTAGACTCGAAACATTGGCTCTATTCTCTGTCCAAGGATGCTGCCAGACCTGCTGTGATTTTCCAGCACTTTTCTGTTTTTCTCTCACCTTACTTGATGGGACATTGTCCAAAACAGTTAAGAAAGGCTGAATTGACTCTAAAAACAAATGAATCATTATTTTTCAATGAAATTAGTTTTATCATTATGTAAAATGCCAGATTAACCATTTACGTGAGGTAATTTCTTTCTAGTGGAAACTCATTCCATACTCTGTCTGGATTTTCTGAAATGCTGGTCAAAATCATGCAGCTTTTAACATGCCATTAGGAAACAACGTGAAAATAATAGAGAAAGAAAAAGGAATTTTTTTTTACATTTGTTCATGGCCTGTGAGGCAAAGACAGCATTCATTGCCCATTCCTGAATGCCCTTGAGAAGCTGGTAGTGAGCCTTCTTCTTGAACTGTGGCAATCCACAAGGATTAGGCACACCCAAAATACAATGAGGGGTGGAGTTCCAGGATTTTGACCCAGTGAGAGTAGGGTCAACAGAAGAGGGTGAGTTCTAAAGCTTTCACTGCCTAAGTCCACATAGCCACTGATCTTTCTAATTTGGATGAATAACAATTGGGAAAATGTTCGTGCTACATTAATTTTCTTTTTGAATTTATAGCCCGTGTTTGGGGAGGCGAATATTAATCCAGAAAATTAGCTAATGTTCTGAGGACCCGGACTTGAATCCCGCTACAGCATATGGCGGAATTTGAATTTACTAAAAAAAACCTGGAATTAAGAATCCGATGATGACCATGAAACCATTGTCGATTGTTGGGAAAATGCATCCGGTTCATTAATGTCCTTTAGGGAAGAAAATCTGCCATTCTGGCCTGCATGTGACTTCAGAGCTGCAGCAATATGGTTGATTCTCAACTGCCTTCTGAAATGGCCGTGCAAGGCATTCTGTTGGATCAGTGTTTCAAGAAGGCAGCTCACCACCACCTTCTCAAGAAGCAACTAGAGATGGACAATAAATGCTGGCCTTGCCTGCGATGCCCATATCCCACAAATGAATAAAAACAAATGGTTATCTGCTGCATTGTTGTCATGTAAAATCTAGAGTAAAGGACTATCTTGATTATAGGCCAAAGAATAGGCAGATGCCAATCTTACTGTGCCCTGGCAACAAGCCAGATCCTAACTTTGGGCATATCTTACCTTTACACAACCACAGTGGTGTCAATGTGAAACATCTGCCCTCTTGGCTACGTTTATAGTAAAATGTCCCCCTTTTTTTGGTTTGTTTTTTATTTGCGAATAGAACACACACAAAACCCCCAACCTAGTCAGGAGAATGGGATGTTCAGAGCTGTTAATTTATTCTCTAAACACTTCTTTTCCCTGAAGAAACTTCTAGAGTCAAGTTAATTGACAGCCCACCACCCAAGATGCATGCTAACGCCCCTCAGAGAAGTCTTACAAAGGTAGAGCATAAAGTCCAGGAGATAAAGTGTTTCTGACATTGCAAGAAATGGGAGAAATCTCCACCACATCTATTTCTGTTGCGCTGACAGGAAGTGGAACCATATGGCAGCTGCCTTGATGCTACATAGCCTGAAGAACACAGAATTGAAAAAAAAGTGCTTTTAAACTTTGGCTGCCATTGTTTCCAAAACAAAAGCTGTTATGTAGACAATGGGTAAAGATTACATTTTGAAGATGCACATCCTGACTTTAAGTGGACGACAACACAGCGCAATGAAACGTGCAGTGTCACAATCTGTCTCGTATTCAACTTCACTTAGGAAATGGAATATTTAGAACTTTGTTTTCCAAAACAAATCTGCTCAGTTAAGATTGGCTGATTAATTCCTAGGTTCAAAGCACAGGTCGTTCATGCCAACATGTCTTTGTCGGTTTTTATTCACCACATGAGCCCTCTCCCATCATACTTCATCTTATTCTACCCGTATATCCTTCCTTTTTCCCTCACATACTTTGCGAATCCACCTTTTCAATTACTCCATGTGCTAGCCAGCTCCACGCTCTGTAACCTCTCTCTGGATGATTGGATTCAAAAGGCAGTCACAAAAATCAAATTTGAATGAGGGCATTGATCACAACAGTTCACTGACTTTCAGGATGAATCCATAGAATCCCTACAATGCATAAGAAAGCCCTTCAGCCCATCAACTCTGCACTGATTCTCCGAAAGAGCATCTTATTCAAGCCCATCCCTCTGCCCTATCCCTATATCCCTGTGCATTTATCATGGCTAATCTATCTAATACACATCATTGGATATAAAGGACAATTTAGTATAGCCAATCCACCTAACTCACACATCTTGGGCATTAACATAAGAACATAAGAACATAAGAAATAGGAGCAGGAGTAGGCCATCTAGCCCTTCGAGCCTGCCCCGCCATTCAATAAGATCATGGCTGATCTGTCGCGGCTCAGTTCCACTTTCCCGCCCTCTCCCCATAACCCTTAATCCCCTCTCCTATCAAAAACCCATCAACCCGCGTCTTAAAAATATTTAGCGAGGTAGCCTCCACCACTTCAACGGGCAGAGAATTCCAGAGATTCACCACCCTTTGAGTGAAGAAGTTCCTCCTCAACTCCGTTCTAAACCGCCCCCCGTTTATCCTGAGGCTGTACCCCCTAGTCCTACTGTCTTTTTTGAGCGGGAAGAGTCTCTCCACCTCTATCCTATCCATCCCATTCATCATCTTATACGTCTCAATGAGATCTCCCCTCATTCTTCTAAACTCTAACGAGTACAAGCCCAGTTTATTCAGCCTCTCCTCATAGTTCAACCCCCTCAACTCCGGTATCAGCCTAGTAAACCTCCTCTGCACTCCCTCCAAGGCCAAAATATCTTTGCGCAGGTGCAGCGCCCAAAACTGCACACAGTACTCCAGCTGCGGCCTCACCAATGCCCTATACAGCTGCAGCAAGACCTCCCTACTTTTATATTCAATCCCCCTCGCTATGAAGGCCAGCACCCCATTCGCCTTCCTGACCACATGCTGCACCTGCAAGCTGGGTTTTTGCGACTCATGCACAAGGACCCCGAGGTCCCTCTGCACCGTCGCCTGCTGCAGTTTTTCGCCACGTAAGTAATAGTCCTTCCTACCATTATTCCTACAGTGGCCAATCCATGTAACCTGCACATCATGGGACACTAAGGGGCAATTTAGTATGGCCAAACCTGTACATCTTTGGAAATTAGGATAATAGTGAGTGATGATGAAAAGGTGAAAGTACAAGGTCATAATGAGGGATAGGATATTGGGTGTCAACTGAGGGGCCAACAGGATGTCTAAGTTATGTTAGCATCTGGCTCAGATTGAGCAAGAAATAATGGAGTTGGAAATAAATTGGAGACAGGAATTCTGCCAGCTGCCAAATAAGATTATTTGCAATTATTCAGTTGAGGAAGTTCCAACTTATCTATATCCTGATGTCTGAAATACAGGCTGATAATGCACTAGCGGTTAAAAAGTTAAGGGATGGGGAGGAGGTAAAACTGGGCGTAAAAACTGTCCCCATGTCTACGGATAGAATTTCAGATACAAATGAAAGCTGAAGGGCTTTCTTCTGCATTATAGGGATTCTACAGATTCATCCTGAAAGTCAGTGAACTGTTGTGACCAATGCCCTCATTCAAATTTGATTCTTGTGACTGTGCCTTTTGAATCCAATCATCCACACTACATTAACAACACGAGATCAATGCAAGATGTTGCTGCTGAAGAAATGGGACCAAAGACAATGTCTAGAATGTGCACTATAACCTTGGTCAGCTGTGGCACTCTGAATGCTCAGTCTGAATGCTATCAGTCCAAATCCAACTTCAGAGGGTTGAGCACAGATTACTTTGAAGTTCTGTGCTATTGGAGGTGCTGTCTTTGAATTGGATGTTAATCCGAGATTCCCTCAAGCATCCCAGGTGGATAGGAAATATTTTGAAGAAGATTATGGAAGTTTTCCGCAGTGTTATAATCCAGGTCAGAAATATCAAGGTGTTTTATGAAGTCAATTAAGACTGGGGTGGGGGGGGTGGTAAATTTCCCAGTCTGTTACAGCACAACAGGCTGGGAGGCATCAGCGCAGGCCATTTAGCAGGTTCCCCGTTGGGCGCCATGGCCTCTGTGCGTCTCTAGGGTCAGGATTTACAGAGCCGTCAACTCCTTGTCAAAAATCGGCATGGAGCTGATTTCCATATTAAAATTCCCATTGACTGAAGTCTCTGGGCCCATGAGCCTCTCCCCCACCACCAGGAGTGGTTCACTCCGGTGGGGTTTACAACAGCTCCCCACTAACGGGGAGCTGGCAGCCTGGCCCTGCTGGAGTGAAGGGGGGGAGCCATGAAGTTCCCCCCCCCAGGTGTTCAGGGGTAAGAAGCGGGTATATATACCCCAGCAAGTGTCAACCTGGCAGTTTGCTGTGTCAGGGGTTAGCAGCGTAAATGTGTCGGGTTACAGGAATAGGGCCTAGACGGGATTGCGGTCGGTATGGACTCAATGGACAGAATGGCTTCCTTCTGTACTGTGAGGATCCTGTGATTCTACTCCATTATGCTGTGCAATGTCAGGGGTTATTCTTTGAATTGAAGAATCATGTTTTCCTTGAAAATAAAGAACAGCAGTGGTACTCATTTTCTCTTTCATTATGTAAACAACATTCATGAAGGTGAGTACATAGGCTGGAAACATTTGAGGTTAGCCACAGTAAACGGGGGTGGGGGAAGAATTCTCCTTACACAAAAACATTAACATCCAGGCCTCAGCGGATGTGACAAGACCAACCACAGACTGTGTGTAAAAGATGCTTATGAGCAGAGGGGGCGGGGGAGGTAGAATATGAACATGGAGCTTTCCCTCTTGGTAAATTCATCAAGGGATGGTGTTGATGGCCACTGTGGTGATATCTTTCTGTCTGCCTGTACATGACAGCAGCACATTGTAAATGGGCAAACTGGGTATGTACCCTCCTGCCTTGTACCATTACTCCAACTTTCGAAAGTCTCCTTTAGGTTTGCTGTGAAATTGGGGTTTGGTGCTGGAGTTATACAATTGATGAATTGGTCGTCCATTTTACTGACTGATTACAGCTTCCTCTAAAGCCAGTGTTTGCCAAGAGACAATGATTTGTCAATTCAAATGGGCCAAATTGCCCCTTTCAGGTGAACGCTTTGGAGGCCCAGGGATAAGTCCCTTTTCAAAATGGCACCTATACCATTGTATTAGTGCCACAAGTGCACTAAGGCTACTGACTCCATATTGAGGCTGTTACAGCCCCGGTAACACTGATTTAGGGGGCATTAATAGCGACCTTTGCCACCATTTTTCTTCCGCTTTCTGCTCAGTGTCTGATTCTCAGGATGCTATGCACGTTAGAAGCACAATATAAAAAGAAGGACTTTCACTTGTATAATGCTTCTCACAGAGATCTCCAAAAATCACTTACAGCCAACTTTTGTAGTGCAGTCATTGTTGTAATGTAGGAAACAAGGCCTCCAATTTATACATAGCAAGCTCCAACAAACATCAATGTGATAATGATCAGGAAATCTTTATAATGAGATAGCTCAGGGTGTATACCATGGCACTGGACATTTCTTAAAGTACAGTTTATTTATTAGTCACAAATAGGCTTACATTAACACTGCCTTGAAGTTACTTTCAAAACCCCTTAGTCACCACACTATAGAACCTGTTTGGATAACGTGAGGGAGAATTTAGCATGGCCAATGCACCAAACCAGCACATCTTTTGGATTGTGGGAGGAAGCCCATGCAGACATGGGGAGAACATGCAGACTCTGCACTGACAGTGACCCAAGCTAAGAATTGAACCTAGGTCCCTGGCGCAGTGAGGCAGCAGTGCTAACTACTGTGCCACTCTATGTGTAAGTTGTTTCAGCGTAAGTTGTTGCTGTGTAACATTGATCATTATTTAACACTCTTTTCAATATTCTTTGTTTTTCTTGCTGACAGAAGTTTCTTTGTTAAGTCTCAACAGGCCCTCCTCCGATTTTCTTTGACATGTTAATATTTTAGGAACACTGAAGGAGATGAAGAGCACCATTGTATTACCAGTCTCTTTATTAATGTAGCAGGACAAATATGTTCACTGGACTAAAGGGGATGGATATGGAAATATTTGTCTTTGGATGGCACGGTAGCACAGTGGTTAGCACTGCTGCCACACAGCCAGGGACCCAGGTTTGATTCACGGCTTGGGTCACTGGCTGTGCAAAATTTTCATGTTCTCTGTATGCGTTTCTCCCACACTCCGAAAGACGTGCTGGTTAGGTGCATAGTCCATGCTAAATTCTCCCTCAACGTACCCAAACAGATGCTGGAGTGTGGCGACTAGGGGATTTTCACAGTAACTTCATTGCAGTGTTAATGTAAGCCTACTTGTGACACTAACAAATAAACTTTGACTTTTGGCCAAGTCTAGGGTAGTACGTTATACAGTATTAGTGTTCAGTAAAATGTGAAGTTTGATTTGTTGCTAGGCCCCAGTTATGGTATTGGTAATAACTGGTATTGGCCATGAGAGTGTGCATTGTCCCCACACAACTGCTCCCCAACCACGACTTAGAATTACCAAGATCCTCCGTCATTGCATCCAGCATTTCCACTCAGCGCATTGTTATCAAACAACACCATTTACACAGTAAAGCAGAGAAAGATGCTTACCCATGCAGTCTTAATTGACCAAAATTTGTATTGCCTGCTAATGTACCTTTTAGATAACATATCCCTCGAAGACCTAGAAGTTGTACCTTTGACACTTGCCAGTTGGCAGGTTTGAAGGCAGGGGATGAGAGGGTACATTAAATCCGTCGGATAGTTTACCCACTGCCTACTCACCCACCCACTCCACTCCCACTACCATTATACCAGCTGACCTCAGGGGTGGGGTGGGGAGGAGAGGTGGGAAGTTTGGCAGCCAGCCGACCAACTGAGAAACTAGGCAATAAATTCCCACTGCTAGGTCCCATCCTGTCACCACCACAATTTAACCAGCCATTGAGAGACCCAGGCCAGCCTGGCAGGTTTCACTACATGGGCTGGTGCTGGGCAGCGCGGGGAGGGGGGGGAATGGTAGTGCTGACCTCCTTTACCAGCCCCATACCCAAGGTGTAGCCACCCCCACGCTGCCCCCCCACCAAGCACCCAGGTTGTAATCAGCCTCCCCACCTCAAGATTCCATCCTGCCCTGATCGCCTGGCCTGACCCCTCTCTACTACCGCACCCCACCCACCCTGCCCACATTCTCCAGAGACCCAGCAATGAGCCTTGGCAATACTGGCATGGCCACTACTTCTGGGGTCACTGTTAGTGCTGGAGACATGCCAATCTCTGATTGGCCTCTGAGATAGTACTTCCTCTTCCTGAGGCGCATAAGCCCTGCCTCTAGTTGGCTAAATCCCAAAGAGAACAGGTCAATCCTGGAGGGTTGGCAACCATAAAAGACATCTATTTAACTGTGTATCTCATACCAAGGCTTTAATTACTTTCTGACTGATTGAAAGGGGAGATGTTTGGGGCTGCAAACATTAAATGCCCTGTGCATCTCCCTCTTCATGCGATTAACCAATTGAAGGGTGACCTGCACTCAAGGTGTCCTCTGCTTGACCCTGGAAGGCACTTGTGGTGTAAGCTGTAGAGTATTGGTTCAGGGTAGACTCCCTGTTGTTTGAGTACATCCAAGCTGTAAATGATTTCATCGCCTTCTACAGATTCTCGCACCGCCGAAGGGTCTGGTGTGGGGTGGGTATGGGCTTGTGCATCCACTGAATTGGCAGTTAGTACTTGTGGGATGGGGGCAGTTGGGGGCGGGCAGAGAGGGATCGCCAGTAAATGTGCCACCTCTGACCATATTCAGGGCACAACAAATGTTGCGAGTTTGGCATAGATGTCCTTGAAGTGTATTGTATCAAATTTCAGTGCTTGTCTCTACTATTGGTTGCAGACCATTGCATCCTAGGAGAGAGAGAGAGAGAGATGGTCTGCAGAAGGTTTTATGGCTTGACCTGAATATACAAGTTTGGTCCAACCTAACTAATGGGATTATTTTTCACTCACTATCTTGCTTTGTTCAGAAGAGGAGGTGAGTTTGACTGTTTCTAACAAAGCCATGTGTATAGCAGACAGATTCAACAGAGCCTTCTGACTCACATTTCAGACACAGCAAACTCACTTTGTCCCATTGCAGTCACTTAGAGCTCCCCCTTGACATCAGCTCACTATTGCGAGGAATGATGACTTCACACCTTGACTGGCATGTCTGCCCTCTTCTGCCAGCTGACCTTCTACCTTTGATCGCTAAACTGTTCCCAAAGATAGGCACTAGTAACAATTGCTCAGATTCAGGTCATGGAGTCCTCAGCATTGGGGGAGGCCATTCTGCCCACTGTTCCTGTGCTAGTTTTTTGAAAGATCTCCCAAATCCCATTCCCCTGCTCTTGACCCATTTCCCTGCACAACATTCCCCTTTTCAAGAGGCGATGGCCTAGCGGTATTATTGCTGGACTAGTATTTGACAAACTCTGTTAACATTCTGGGGAGCCAGGTTCAAATCCCTCTAGGGTAGGTGGTGGAATTTGAACTTGGTAAAAAAAAATCTGGAATTAAGAATCTATTGATGACCATGAAACCATTGTCCATTGTCAGGAAAAACCCACCTGGTTCATTTATGTTGTTTGGAAAGGAAATTTGCCATCCCTATCTGCTCTGGCCTACATGTGATTCCAAAGCCACAGCAATGTGGTTGACTTTCAACTGCTCACTGAAATGGCCATTCAGTTAGAGCAACTAAGGATGGGCAAGAAATGTTGGCCCATGTCCCACGAATGAATTTAAAAAATCTGATTGTCTTCTGACGGTTCCTGTTCAATATTTGATTTGATTTGATTTATTATTGCCACATGTATTAGTATACTGTAAAAAGTATTGTTTCTTGCACACTATACAGACAAAACATACCGTACATAGAGAGAGAGTGCAGATTATAGTGTTAAAGTTATAACTAGGGTGTAGAGAAAGATCAACTTAACGCAACGTAGGTCCATTCAAAAGTCTGATGGCAGCAGGGAAGAAGCTGTTTTTGAGTCAGTTGTACGTGACCTCGGACTTTTGTATCTTTTTCCCAAAGGAAGAAGGTGGAAGAGAGAAAGTCCGGGGTGCATGATGTCCTTAATTATGCTGGCTGCTTTGCCAAGGCAGTGGGAAGTGCAGACAGAGTCAATGGATGAGAGGTTGGTTTGCATGATGGATTAGGCTACATTCATGACCCTTCTTGCGGTCTTGGGCAGAGCAGGAGCCATACCAAGCTGTGATACATCCAGAAAGAATGCTTTCTATGGTGCATCTGTAAAAGTTGGTGAGAGTCGTAGCTGACACGCCAAATCCCATTGTCTTCTGAAGCAGTGCATTTCAGATCATAACAACTTCTGGGTTGGAGGGAGGGGGAATGGGGCAAGGGTCACTGTCTGTCTGGTTACCAACTGCCCCCGTCTGCCCCCCTCATGGAAATGACCTCTCACCACGAACTCGACCAAAACCTTTCGCCATTCTGACATTGCCAGTCTTTGAAACCTCACTGATCTCTGTGCCACTGCAGGCCTGTAATTTCTTCCCCTATGACCTCTGCAGCTCCATCATTCTGCACCAATCTTTCAAAACTGTGACAAATAAATTTGGTTTAATTCTCCCTCTTGGCTAATATTTATGAAGTCATTTTGGAGTCAAAGAAATTCCATGAGCAGCCTCATGAATAGCTTTTTAGTCATCAGAGCAAATATAAAGCCCACTGTTTGCAGCACCTTGGCGGCTAGTATTTCACATCAAATTAACTGTGAACAGTTTGGTTATTTAATGCTGTGGGGTGGGGGGAGGGGGGGGCGGTACGCGAACTGACAGAGCTGATGTTGCAGACTGACACTGCCATCTACTGGAGGTAGCACATTCGTGCAGCCCACTTCAAATTTTTGAACTGTTAATCTGGTGCTTCTCTTAATCAGCAGCTGCTACCGGGGATTTATATGTGGGGTTAATAATTCTGCACTGAAAAGAAACATCTTCAAATGCCCTGAGAGATCAGGAGTGATCTATTGGTAAAACCCTGCTGGAGTTCAGTTCCAGCCTTGGGTCACTGTCTGTGTGGAGTCTGCATGTTCTCCCTGTGTCTGCGTGGGTTTCCTCCGGGTGTTCCGATTTCCTCCCACATTTCAAAGATGTGTGGGTTAGGTTGATTGGTCATGCTAAATTGCCCCTTGGTTTTGCAGGATTAGCAGGGTATATATGTGAGGTTATGGGGACAGGGCTTGGATGGGATTGTTATTGGTGCAGACTCAATAAGCTGAATGGAATCCTTCTGCACTGCAGGAATTCTGTGATTCTATGAGTCTCTGATGCATGAAGGTTAACCATGGCTGAGAGGCAGGAAGAGGTCCTCTCTCTACAATTGGCATTGTCCCTAATTCAGATTAGGGTAACATGGTGGCACAGTGATTAGCACTACTGCTTCACAGCGCCAGGGAACCAGGTTTGATTCCCAGCTAGGGTCACTGTCTGTATGGAGTTTGCACATTCTCTTGTGTCTCCGTGGGTTTTCCTCCGGGTGCTCCAGTTTCCTCCCAAAGTCCGAAGATGTGCGGGTTAGGTTGATTGGCCATGCTAAATTTGCCTTAGTGTAAGGGGAACAAGTGGGGTAAATAGCCCTTGAGAATGTAGTGATGAACCACCTTCTTGAACTACAACAGATGGCTGCAGGTATACCCACAGTGCTGATAGGGAGGGAGTTCCAGGATTTTGACCCAGTGACTGTGAAGGAGTCAGGTCAAGATGGTGTGTGGCTTTGAGAGGAACTTGCAGGCGATGATGTTCCCATGTAACTTCTCCCCTTGATCTTCTCTAGGGTGGTGGAGATTGACGTTTGGAAGGTGCTTTGAGAGAGACTTGGCAAGTTGTCTCAGTGCGTCTTGTAGATGGTACAGAAAGCTGTCACTGAAAACTAGTCTGGCAAGCAAATGTTTAAGGTGGTGGATAGGTGCTGATCAAATGGGCTGGATGATGTCAAACTTCTTGAGTGTTGCTGGAGCTGCACCCATCCAGGCAAGTGGAGAGTATTACATCACACTCCTGCCTTGTGCCTTGTAGATGGTGGACAAGCTCTGAGAAGTCAGGAGGTGAGGTACTCTCCACAGGATTTCCAGTTCCTGACATCTTTTGTCGCCATATTATTGACATGGCTAGACTGGTTCAATAGACTGGCAGGATATGGAGTTGCAGCAACAGTAATGCCAAGGCGGAGATGGTTAGATTCTCTCTAATTGGAACTGATCATTGCTTTGTGTGGCATGTATGGTAATTGCCACTCACTCAGCCCAGATCTGAATATGGTCCAGGTCTTGCTGCATATGGAGGAACTCCTTCAGTACCTGAGGAGCTGCTTAACATTGTGCAATCATCAACACGCCTCCCTGCTCCTGACCTTATAATGGAGGGAAGGTTGTTGAAGAAGCAGCTGAAGATGGTTGGGCGTAGAACTTTAACCTGAGGAAATCCTGCAGCGAGGTCCAGGAGCTGAGATGATTGACTCCAACAACAACCGCCATCTTCCTTTGTGCCAGGTATGATCCCAATCAGTGGAGAGTTTTCCCCTTGATTTCAATTTTGCTAGGCTGCTTGATGTCTCACTTCAACTCTGGAATTCAGGTCTTTTGTCCATGCTTGTATCAAATTTCATAATCTGGTGCTGAATGAATGAGTGCTAAGCAAACTGATGAGCCAGCCTTGCACTGTCAGTAACAGCTCCCATCGCCTTGCACTGTCAGTAACAGCTCCCATCGCCTTGCACTGTCAGTAACAGCTCCCATCGCCTTGCACTGTCAGTAATAGCTCCCATCGCCTTGCACTGTCAGTAATAGCTCCCATCGCCTTGCACTGTCAGTAACAGCTCCCATCGCCTTGCACTGTAACAGCTCCCATCGCCTTGCACTGTCAGTAACAGCTCCCATCGCCTTGCACTGTCAGTAATAGCTCCCATCACCTTGCACTGTCAGTAACAGCTCCCATCACCTTGCACTGTCAGTAACAGCTCCCATCACCTTGCACTGTCAGTAACAGCTCCCATCGCCTTGCACTGTCAGTAATAGCTCCCATCGCCTTGCACTGTCAGTAATAGCTCCCATCGCCTTGCACTGTCAGTAACAGCTCCCATCGCCTTGCACTGTAACAGCTCCCATCGCCTTGCACTGTCAGTAACAGCTCCCATCGCCTTGCACTGTCAGTAATAGCTCCCATCACCTTGCACTGTCAGTAACAGCTCCCATCACCTTGCACTGTCAGTAACAGCTCCCATCACCTTGCACTGTCAGTAACAGCTCCCATCGCCTTGCACTGTCAGTAACAGCTCCCATCGCCTTGCACTGTCAGTAACAGCTCCCATCGCCTTGCACTGTCAGTAACAGCTCCCATCGCCTTGCACTGTCAGTAACAGCTCCCATCGCCTTGCACTGTCAGTAATAGCTCCCATCACCTTGCACTGTCAGTAACAGCTCCCATCACCTTGCACTGTCAGTAACAGCTCCCATCGCCTTACACTGTCAGTAACAGCTCCCATCGCCTTGCACTGTCAGTAACAGCTCCCATCGCCTTGCACTGTCAGTAACAGCTCCCATCGCCTTGCACTGTCAGTAATAGCTCCCATCACCTTGCACTGTCAGTAATAGCTCCCATCGCCTTGCACTGTCAGTAACAGCTCCCATCGCCTTGCACTGTCAGTAACAGCTCCCATCGCCTTGCACTGTCAGTAATAGCTCCCATCGCCTTGCACTGTCAGTAACAGCTCCCATCACCCTGCACTGTCAGTAACAGCTCCCATCACCTTGCACTGTCAGTAACAGCTCCCATCACCTTGCACTGTCAGTAACAGCTCCCATCACCTTGCACTGTCAGTAACAGCTCCCATCGCCTTGCACTGTCAGTAACAGCTCCCATCGCCTTGCACTGTAACAGCTCCCATCGCCTTGCACTGTAACAGCTCCCATCGCCTTGCACTGTCAGTAACAGCTCCCATCGCCTTGCACTGTCAGTAACAGCTCCCATCGCCTTGCACTGTAACAGCTCCCATCGCCTTGCACTGTAACAGCTCCCATCGCCTTGCACTGTCAGTAACAGCTCCCATCGCCTTGCACTGTCAGTAACAGCTCCCATCGCCTTGCACTGTCAGTAACAGCTCCCATCACCTTGCACTGTCAGTAACAGCTCCCATCGCCTTGCACTGTTAGTAACAGCTCCCATCGCCTTGCACTGTCAGTAACAGCTCCCATCGCCTTGCACTGTCAGTAACAGCTCCCATCGCCTTGCACTGTCAGTAACAGCTCCCATCGCCTTGCACTGTCAGTAATAGCTCCCATCGCCTTGCACTGTCAGTAACAGCTCCCATCGCCTTGCACTGTCAGTAACAGCTCCCATCGCCTTGCACTGTCAGTAATAGCTCCCATCGCCTTGCACTGTCAGTAACAGCTCCCATCGCCTTGCACTGTCAGTAACAGCTCCCATCACCTTGCACTGTTAGTAACAGCTCCCATCGCCATAATGAGGATTGAGGGGAAATGAGCTGATTTGATATTAGTTGATTGGATTTTCTTTGCTCTAATTTCTGCAGACCTGGATAACTTCCCATATTGTCGGTTACATGTCTGAGCTGGACTGGAACAGCTTGCCTAGGGGTGCTGCTCGTTCAGGAGCACGAGTCTTCAGTGCTGCAGCCAGGATGCTGTCAAGACCTTTGCTGCATCCAATCCATTCAGCTATACCCAAATTACCACATCTACAGCCTCACACTCAAAGTCTCAAAGCGTTTAGGGTGTGATAAGCCCCATCTACAGTACGATTCAGACTCACAATTTTTTTTTAGGCTAAGTGCTAAGAACAGGTTTCCAAGTTGGATCTGAATTGTGCCCAGATTCAAAACTTAGAATCAAAATGGTAAAATCGGGCCCTTAGTGTGTAGAGTAACAAAGGACAGAATTTAATACCTTCTACTATGGCGGAATTGGTGACAGAAGAACATTTAATCAGCCAGGAAGGCAGTGGGTGGGGGACCGCATATCCTTCCTGCTCCTACCCCGATTAAGCCCACGGCCAGAAGAGCCATGTACCAACTTCCTGCCCAGAATAGAAAGGGATTAACTGGTCGTTAGGGCAGCATGGTGGCACAATGGTTAGTACTGCTGCCTTACAGTGCCAGGGATCTGGGTTCAATTCCCAGCTTGGGTAACTGTCTATGTGGATTTTGTATGTTCTCCCCATGCCTGCATGGGCTCCCTTTCCGGTTTCCTCCCACAAACCAAAAGTCATGTTGGTTAGGTGGATTGGCCATACTAAATCGTCCATTAGTGTTAGGGGGATTAGCAGGATAAATATAAAGGTTAAAAGTTTATTTATTGGTCACAAATAAATTTACATTTTAAAACTATGTCCCCTAGATGTCCATTAGGGGAACCATCCTCTCAGGATGCACCCCATCAAGTGCCCACAATTTCTTCTGTTTCAATAAGATCACCTCTCATTCTTATGAACTTAGTGGATACAGGCCCAATCTGTCCAATTTTTTAATAAGGTAACCAGTCCCATCCCAGGTATCAGTCAAGTGGATCTTCTCTGAACTACTTTTAATATGTTTATATTCTTTCTAAACCTGGGGAGACGCGTGCTGCTCACAGTGCTCCAGGAGTGGTCTCACCAATTCCCTGTACAACAGTAGCAAAACAGACTTACCTTTGTGTTCCATTCCTTTTGCAATAAACCACACCATTCCACTTCTTAATCGCTTGTTAAACACGGATACTAATGTTTTGTGACTCATGCAACCTGTCACCAGAGCCCCCTGCACCTCAGAGTTCCATTCTGCTGTTTTTTTGGTCTTCCTGTCAAAATAGACAAGTTCACATTTTCCCACATTATATATTCCATCTGACAACTTTTTGCCCACTCATTTCATAGAATCATAGAACCCTACAGTGTAGAAAGAGGCCCTTCGGCCCATCGAGTCTGCACCGACCACAATCCCACCCAGGCCCTACCCCCATATCCCTATATGTTTTACCCCCTAATCCCACTAATCTATGCATCTCAGGACACTAAGGGGCAATTTTAGTATGGCCAATCAACCTAACCCGTACATCTTTGGACTGTGGGAGGAAACCAGAGCACCCGGAGGAAAGCCACACAGACAGTGACCCGAGCCAGGAATCAAACCCAGGTTTCTGGAGCTGTGAAGCAGCAGTGCTAACCACTGTGCTACCGTGCTGCCCCAATTTAACATATCTTTACCCCTTTGCAGGCTCCAGTATGTCCTCTTCACAACTAACTATCTTCCCTATCTCTGCGTGACCAGCAAATTTAGCAACCATACCTTCAATCCCTTCATCCAAGTAATTTGTATAAATTTTAAATAGTTGGTGTCTCAGCACTGATCACTGTAACATGGTGGCACAGTGGTTAGCGCTGCTGCCTCATAGCACTAGGGACCTGGGTTCGATTCCCAGCTTGGGTCACTGTCTGTGTGGAGTTTGCACATTCTCCCTGTGTCTGTGTGGGTTTCCTCTGGGTGCTCAGGTTTCCTTCCACAGTCCAAAAGTGTGCAGGTTAGGTGGATTAGCCATGCTAAATTGCCCCTTAGTGTACTCGAACAGACGCTGGAGTGCAATGACTAGGGGATTTTCACCGTAACTTCATCGCAGTATGAATGTAAGACAACTTGTGACTAATAAATAAGCTTTACTTTACTTTTACTCCTCATGGTCTGGTGATGGGAAGCCAATTAATCAGCAAGGAAGATGGTGGGGGGGATGAACCACCCCACCTTCCAGCTACTACCCCAATGAAGTCCATGGCCAACCTGCAAATTACGCATTTGTGCCGACTCTCTGGTTCCTTTTTCTCTTCATTCATGTGATATGGATGTGGCTGTCTGTCCAGCATTTATTGCCCCTCCCTAGTTGCCCTTAGAGGGCAGTTGAGAGTCAATCACATTAGTGTAGTTCTAGAGTCACATGTAGGCCAGACCAGGGAAGGACGGCAGATTTCCTTCCCTAAAGGACATTTATTAACCAAATGAGTCTTTCCATCAATCAACAATGGTTTCATGGTCATCAGTAGATTCTTAATTCCAGATTTTTGTTATTGAGTTCAAATCCCACCATCTGCCGTAGTGGGATTCGAACCTAGTCCCCAGAACGTTAGCTGAGTTTCTGGATTAATAGTCTAGCGATAATACCACTAGGCCATCACCTCCCCTTTCCTTAATCGGGGTAGGAGCAGGAATACAGAGTGGTCTCTCCCCACCATCTTCCTTGCTGATTAATTATCTTTCTGTTGGTTAAGAAATCCTCTATCCCATTACCCCCCTATACCTTGAGCTCTTATTTCAGGGAATAATCTTTGATGTGGCACCTTGTCAAATACCTTGAAGAACTCTAAGTACTATCCAAGTACCATCCACTTTGCTTGTTACTTCCTCAACTCCAATAAGTTAGTCAAACATGATGTCTCTTTCACTTAAGCACGCTGACTGTCTCATTTCATTGAGATTTTCTAAGTGTCCCACTATAGCTTCCTTAATAATTGCAGCATTTTCCCGATGACAGACACTGAGCTAATCAGCCTGTAATTTCTTGTTTTCTGCCTTCATGCTTTCTTGATCAGAGGAGTCGCATTCACTGTTTTTTCCAATCTGATGGGATCTTTCCAGAATTTAGGGAGTTCCAGAAAATGAGTACCAACTCATCTGCTATTTCAGCAGTCACTTTGTTTAAGACCTTAGCATGAAGTTTAGGATCTGGGGTCTTATCAGCATTTAGTTGTGATAATTTTCTTAGTGTCCTTCCCCTGGTGATTATAATTATTTTAAGTTCTTCCCTCCCTTTCACCTCCTGATTCATAATTATCTCTGGGATGTTATTTTCTTCCTCTACAGTGAAGACAGACACAAAGGCTGGAATTTTACTGGCAACAGGATGGAATTCTCCTTTGGCCACGGGTGGGATTTTACAAGCCTTGATTGAGCGAGGTCATAAAATCCCGGCCAAATTATCTGTTCAATTTATCCACCATTTCCTTATTTTACATCATTAATTCTCCATTCTCACTCCCACTTTACTTCTTCTGTTCATTTTAAAATCCCTTTAGAAACTTAGGCCAGAATTCTCTGGCCATTCACACCTCACTTGCAGCTGCCAGCGAGAACGGAGAATTTGGTGCTTAATGGCGGGACTGGAGAATCTCAGCTGCAGGTGAGATTGGAGAATCATTCCCTTATTCTTTGTTGTTATATTTCTAGTTCACTTTCCCTCAGATTCTAATTTCTCTCTCCTTATTAATATTTTCATCATTCTTCGCTGCCTTTTATGTACTGCTCAATCTTCATCCCCTACACTTATTTTTGCAGAATCATACCTTTTTACTTCAATTTGATATCGCATTATTATTTGTGGGACATTGCTATGTATAAATTTTTGTTACATTTCCTCCTTTTGTGTTTCCTACATTACACAACGGTGCCTACAGCTGAAAGGTAATGTAAAGCACTTCGAGATGATCATTAAAGATGCTATTTCACCTTAAAGCAATCGTCTACTGAGTGCATCACCTCTCTAAAGGTTTAATGTTTTATGTTCCCAGACTGCCCTTAATTCCAGTAAGTGCGAGAGTGTTTAACATTTATAGTAAGCAACACTCCCTTGTTAACATTGCATTGGATTGACTTAATCATCTGCACTGTTTGCAGTTAATAGTTCACTAGCTCTTGTTTGATTTTTCTTTTGTGATCAAAGCACTCCTGGTTTCAGAATTTCTTTAGAGTAAATATGGCTTACAGCTGTAAGAAGTTGGAGTGTGATCCCTGTGTGACCTGCAGCATATGTTTATTGATAATGTTTCCAAATGCTGCAATGACTCTCCTTGCTAGCTGAACAATTGACATTCATAAATAGAAACAGAAATTCGGCCCTTCGAGCTTGCTCCACTATTCATTTTGATCATAGCTGATCATCAAATTCAATATCCTGATTGTGCCTTCCCCCATATCCCTTGATCCCTTCAGCTCCGAGAGCTATATCTAATTGTCTTTCTTGAAATCAAACAATGTTTTGGCCTCAACTACTTTCTGTAGTAGTGAATTCCACACATTCACCACCCTCTGGATGAAGAAATTTCTCCTTTCCTCAGCTCTGAAAGGTTTACCCCTTATCCTCGAACTCTGACCTGGACTCCCCCACCACTGGGAACATTCTTTTTGAATCCCTTCTGTATAACCCTGTTAGAATTTTATAAGTTTCTATGTGATCCCCTTTCACTCTTCTAAACTCCAGTGAATGTAATCATAACTGAATTAATCTCTCCTCATATCACAGACCTGCCATCCCAGGAATTAGCCTGGCAAACCTTCGCTGTACTCTTTCTATAGCAAGGACATTCTTCCTCAGATAAGGGCACCAAAACTGCACACACTGGTTTTCACACTTCTGACATTCCAAAATCCTATTTGAGTGGATGCAGCTGGTGATTTAAATGGCCAACTTCCTCCACAAATTACACAGACATGAATCCCAGCCTGCCTCCAGTCCTACTCCCACAAAGGTGTGAAATGTCAGCTTCAGGGGCAGAGCTTAGAATTTTAACGACAAAAAAATTTTGGGCTGTGATTTCTGGGGCAGATGAAGGGGATGAACTCACCAACAGACACAACTAATGCAGAAGGTGAAAGTAGGCACACAAGAAGAACTTTTTCAGATGATCACGAAGCGACAACTAATGTTCCTGGACCACGTGCTTAGGAGAGGTAAGTGGGATACCTGGTAGTGACTGAGAAAATTGAGGGGAACAAAGAGGAAACATACTGACAGCTTAAGAGCCAGAGCTAACACAAATTTGCATGCTATCAAGGACTATGAAGGTTAGAGAGCCACGATCACCAACGTTTTAAATATGGCACCTGAAGGAGTGGCTTGCCCAGAGGTAACCGCACAGCTTTCTCCTGAAGACCTACACTAACCGATTGGAGAATGAAAGCACAAGTGGTTTCTCTGCCAACAATTCGCCTTCTTGTCGCTGATTGCTATCAGATCTTTGTGTTTGCATTCTTTCTCTCGTTATTTTATTGTTGCAGGTTCTTGAAGTCTGAAAATCCTTGATTATCTGAGAAAGGGAGGGAGGAAGGTAAGGAAAGAGGGAAGGAGGAAGGAAAAGAGGGACAAAGGAAGGAAGGGAGGGAGGGAAGATGGAAGGGAGGAAGCAGGGAGGGAGGAATGGAGGGAGGAAGGGGGGAAAGCTTCATTTTGCACCTTCATGACCTCATGATGTCTCAATGTGCTTTGCAGCCTATGGGTGTCAGCTTCCAGCGGGATCTTCTGGTCCTGCTGATGGCACATTCCTACTGTGGGTTTCCCAGCGTGTGTGGTGGAATCGATGGAAAATCCACAGATAGTGGCCGATGGCGCGTTGCCAAGAAAAATGCCACAGGGAAGCCAGAGAATACTGGCGGATGAAGCATTTTTGACATGTAGTCATCTTTGTAATGCAGGGAAAATGGCAGGAAGTTTTCACACAGCAACATCTCCACAAACCAGATAATGGCTGGAATTGTCCCATCCCACTCGCCACTGGAATTCTAGGGGGCAGGGGGCGGACTATGTAAAGATCCATTGAAGTCAGGCAGGAATCTCCAGTTTCCAGGAAACTCCCGCCCAATCTGTTTTTCTGATGTTGAATGAAGGGTACATATTGATCAGGAGACTGGAGATAATGCCCAGGTTCTTTAACAAAGTGCAGTGGGATCTTTAAAGTTCACCTGAGAGGGAATATTTTTGTATCAAGACAATAAATATAAGGGACATTGAAAGAAAAGGGTTGAAGTTGGAGGAGAAAGATCAGTGTCTGAAATAGTTGAACTCCACATTGAGTCTTGAGGGCTGCAGAGTGCCTGAGTGGAAGAGGAGAAGCTGCACTGCCAGCTTGTGTTGGAGATCATTGGAGTGTTGCAGAAGGCTCTTATTTAGCAGTAGGAATCTGCTGCTTACCTGCTAGAGTTAAAGTAGGAGGCTGATGGAATACCCAGCTTCATGCTGTCCGATAAATCTTATGGAACCCAGCAGCCAATGCAAAATGACTCTCCCCTGCCCCCACCTACCTACCCACCCCTCAACATTTAAGGGTCAGTTTAACATGGCCAATCAACCTAACCCACAAATCTTATGGATGTAAAGTTATTGGCAAACAAACCAGAGAAGGAAAATTAGAAGAATCTTTTTCATACTGTGAGTTGTTAAAGTCTGGAGAGCATTGCCTGAAAGAATGTCAGAAGCAGATTGAATACAACTTTTAGAAAGGATTGAAGGGAAACAAAATTGTGGGGCTCAGAGGAAAGAGCAGGTGATGAATTGGATTGCTCTTTCAAAGAGCCAGCACAGGTTGAGATGGACTGAATGACCTCTTTCTGCCTGCTTTGCATACTTTGCAGAATCTCCCCTGTATTGTAACGGCATTTAACCAAAATAGAATACGTTTACAATATCAACAGCGCGTCAAGCTTTCTTTTTAGCTATTCTAGTATCAGGTTCAATTTTTAATCCAAAACAAACAAACATGGAAAGCTAAACTTGCCTTGAGAAGAGGGTAATGTGGAAAGGAAAACAAAAGTGAAGTTGTACACGGAAAAAGCTACACTGTTCTCTTGTACCAGACAGAGGGATGCAGTTTCCTTATTTGAATCTGGGACAAATAAGCAATAGAATAAAGGAAATAAAATCAGACTGAAGAAAAAGGCTAAGATTCAACCTCCTTCGAACAAAGCAGAGGAAATTTGATGGAAGCGTTCAAAATTATGAGGGTTTTGATAGATTTTTCTGGGAGGAACCGTTTCCACTGAGAGAGTGGCTGGCAACTGTGCGTTGCAGATCATAGAAACCATTGAATCCCTACAATGCAGAAGGAAGCCATTCAGCCCATCGAGTCCACATGATGACAATCCCACCCAGCCCCATCCCCATAGCCACTTATTTACCCCACCAACACCCCTCCACCCTCCGCCTAACACTAAAGGGTCAGTTTAGCATGACCAATCAACCTAACCCACAAATTTTTGGATGTAAAGTTATTGGCAAACTCACCAGAGAAGGATAATCAGGAGAATCTTTATCATACCATGAGCTTTTGCAGTCTGGAGAACATTGCCCAAAAGTGTGCCAGGAGCAGATTAAATAGTAACATTTAGAAATAGATGGAAGGAAAACAAAACTGTGGGGTTCAGGGGAAAGAGGAGGTGATCAATTGGATTGCTGTTTCAAGGAGCCAGCACAGGCTGAGATGGACTGAATGATCTCCTTCTGACTACTGTGGAACTGATTTAAACAGAGAGGTTACTAGAAAAAACAATCCAAGTGAATATATTGGGCCATTCTCTTGAAATTCTATTAAGAACCTCACTGTTATTAAATGGAAGTATATTCCAAAACCCAGAAGGATAACTTGGAACACTGTTTCTTCATGGTATACATTTTTAATTTGGTATAATGTGAGCAAAGATATGCAAACCAGTGAGAAACAGCTAGGTCTCGTTGTAATCATTTAATAAAGAATATTTATTAACAAAATAAAAGACAGGACAAGACTGGCAGTAATACACTACAACAGTATGCTTATCTACAATAATGACAGTAAAATAATAGAGTATCACATGAAGTTATCCCTTATTCTCAACTGCCTATGTTTCCTCAACTGTTTTCCCAAACATTATCCAATATTATACGACTCTATGAGCTAAATCCAACATTTAGCTACCACACTTGTGATTTTCCTTGTTTGGGAAAGCTGCCTTCATTTTCAGTATAGAAATTCTTCTCTGTTACAGGTTTTGATTTTAAACTGCAGCCTGTTGGCAACAAATTGCTTTCAGGAGTGCCTGCTTTCTGCAGTTGGGTGTTGCTGTGATGTTAGCCACTTCTCTGCCCTCTTCTCCACTTATCTTGCTATGAATATATTACTTTTCCCTTTGATGTTACCCACACCATGGACCAGGCTTTTAATAAAAAAGTGCAAATTATTCCTTTATCTCTTCACTTAGAAGTCACCTCTCCTATTCGCCATTGTTTTCCCTTAGTCACGTAGGTAAACATTTGTTTTCCTATTGATAATATATATTTTCCCAGTCACAAACCTTATTGAATTCTTTGAGGTGACCAAAGAGGCAGATGAGGGTAAAACAGTTGATGTGGTGTACATGGATTTCAGTGAAGCATTTGATAAGGTTCCCCATGGTAAGGTATTGCAGAAGATATGGAGGCATGGGATTGAGGGTGATTTAATGGTTTGGATCAGAAATTGGCTAGCTGCAAGAAGACAGATGGTGACTAATGGGAAATGTTCATCCTGGAGTTCAGTTACTAGTGCTGTACCACAAGGATCTGTTTGGAGCCACTGCTGTTTGTCATTTTTATAAATGACCCGGATAAAGGTGTAGAAGGATGGGTTAGTAAATTTGAAGATGACACTAAAGTCAGTGGAGTTGTGGACAATGTGGAAGGATACAGATGGACATAGATAAGCTGCAGAGCTGGACTGGGAGGTGGTAAATGGAGTTTAATGCGGAAAAGTATGAAGTGATTCACTTTGGAAGGAGTAACAGGAATACAGAGTGCTGGGCTAATGGTAAGTTACTTGGTAGTGTCGTTAAGCAGAGCAATCTCGGTTTCCATGTGCATAGATCCCTGAAAGTTGGCACCCAGGTTGATAGGTTTGTTAAGAAAGCGTACAGTTTGTTAGCTTTTATTGGTAGAGGGATTGAGTTTAGGAGCCATGAGGTCATGTTGCAACTGTACAAAACTCTGGTGCAGCTGCATTTGGAGTATTGTGTACAGTTCTGGTCGCCGCATTATAGGAAGGATGTGGAAGCATTGGAAAGGGTGCAGAGGAGATTTACCAGGATGTTACCTGGTATGGTGGGAAGGTCTTATGAGGAAAGGCTGAGGGACTTGAGACTGTTTTCGTTAGAGAGAAGAAGATTAAGAGGTGACTTAGTAGAGGCATATAAGATCATCAGAGGATTAGACAGGGTGGACAATGTGAACCTTTTTCCTTGGATGGAGGTGGCTAGCACGAAGGGACATAGCTTTAAATTGAGGGGTGATAGATACAGGACAGGTGTCAGAGGTAAATTCTTTACTCAGAGAGTAGTAAGAGCAGGGAATGCCCTGCCTGCAACAGTAGTGGATTTGCCAACATTGAGGGCATTTAAATGATCATTGGACAAACGTATGGACGATATTGGTATAGTGTAGGTTAGATGGGCTTTAGACTGGTTTCACAGGTCGGTAAAACATCAAGGGCCGAAGGGCCTGTACTGCGCTGTAATGTTCTATGTTAAGAACATAAGAACATAAGAAATAGGAGCAGGAGTAGGCCATCTAGCCCTTCGAGCCTGCCCCGCCATTCAAAAAGATCATGGCTGATCTGAAGTGGCTCAGTTCCACTTTCCTGCTTTCTCCCCATAACCCTTAATCCCCTTGCCTACCAAAAACCTATCCACCCATGTCTTAAATATATTTAGCGAGGTAGCCTCTACCACATCAATGGGCAGAGAATTCCAGAGATTCACCACCCTTTGAGTGAAGAAGTTCCTCCTCAACTCCGTTCTAAACTGGCCCCCCCTTATCTTGAGGCTGTGCCCTGTAGTCCTGCTGTCCCTTGTGAGCGGGAAGAATCTCTCTACCTCTACCCTATCCATCCCCTTCATTATCTTATACGTCTCTATAAGATCCCCCCTCATCCTTCTAAATTCCAACGAGTACAAACCCAGTCTATTCAGCCTCTCTTCATAGTTCAACCCCCTCATCTCCGGTATCAGCCTGGTTCTATATTGCTGCACTAACTTGTATATCAAAAATCTCCTTCTGGCAGCTGTGCTTACCAGTTCCTCTTTTATTGCATTTCTTTATTTTATCCCAATTTAGTATTTTAATCTTGATTTTCCTCAATTCTTAACAGTATTTATTAGTGAATACACAAAAATAATATAAAGATGAACTTCATATGAATGTATTAGTTTCCTACAATTACCAATAAGTTACGCCTGGAAATTCCTCCCGATTTTATTCAGTGAGTATTCTGAAGTATTCCTGGATTTTAGAAGAGTGAGGGGTGACTTGATTGAAGTAGAGGAGAGCCAGTGGATGTGGTCTTTCTTGATTTTCAGAAGGTGTTTGACAAGGTGCCTCACAAGAGGTTATTGCAGAAGGTCAGGGGACATGGAGTTGGGGGTAGGGTGTTAGCGTGGATAGAGGATTGGCTGTCAAATAGGAGACAGAGAGTGGGGGTCAATGGGTGCTATTCGGATTGGCAGTTGGTGACTAGTGGAGTGCCTCAGGGGTCGGTGCTGGGGCCTCAGCTATTCACCATTTATATAGATGATCTGGAGGAGGGAACCGAGTGTATGGTGTCGAAATTTGCTGATGACACCAAGATCGGTGGAACGGCAAATTGCGCAGAGGGTGTGGAGAGTCTGCAGAAGGATCTAGACAGGCTGGGCGAATGGGCCAGGAACTGGCAAATGGAATTTAATGTTGGCAAATGTGAGGTTGTCCACTTTGGTAGGAATAATGGTAGGAAGGACTATTACTTACATGGCGAAAAACTGCAGCATGTGACGGTGCAGAGGGACCTCGGAGTCCTTGTGCATGAGTCACAAAAACCCAGCCTGCAGGTGCAGCAGGTGGTCAGGAAGGCGAATGGGATGCTGGCCTTCATAGCAAGGGGGATTGAATATAAAAGTAGGGAGGTCTTGCTGCAGCTGTATAGGGCACTGGTGAGGCCGCAGCTGGAGTACTGTGGGCAGTTTTGGGCGCTGCACTTACGCAAGGATATGTTGGCCTTGGAGGGAGTGCAGACGAGGTTTACTAGGCTGATTCCGGAGTTGAGGGGGTTGAACTGTGAGGAGAGGCTGAATAAACTAGGCTTGTACTCGTTAGAGTTTAGAAGAATGAGGGGAGATCTCATTGAGACGTATAAGATGTTGAATGGGATGGATAGGATAGAGGTGGAGAGGCTCTTCCCGCTCAGAAAGGACAGTAGGACTAGAGGGCACAGCCTCAGGATAAAGGGGGGGCGGTTTAGAACGGAGTTGAGGAGGAACTTCTTCACTCAAAGGGTGGTGAATCTCTGGAATTCTCTGCCTGTTGAAGTGGTGGAGGCTGCCTCGCTAAATATTTTTAAGATGCGGGTAGATAGGTTTTTGATAGGCAAGGGGATTAAGGGTTATGGGGAGAGGGCAGGAATGTGGAACTGAGCCACGACAGATCAGCCATGATCTTATTGAATGGCGGGGCAGACTCGAGGGGCTAGATGGCCTACTCCTGCTCCTATTTCTTATGTTCTTATGTTCTTATATAAGGTCTTGAATGGTCTTGTTAAATTGGACGTGGAAAGGATGTTTCCTCTTCTGCCGCTGGTTAATGGCAGGCTACCTCCATGAAACACACAACAGGAGGCATGGAAAATGCCACCGGACAGGTCTATTTTGTAGAAATGAATTTGAACACAATGATAATAGTGAGAAATGAAGTGGGGCAGAGGAGACTCATGTAGAGAGTTTAAACAGCAGCTTACACCAGTTGGGCCAAATTATCTCTTTCTATCCCGAAAAATCAATGCAACCCCAAAATCCAGTGCCTCCCGCATGGTTAATGATGCTGTATGGTGTTCACTGAGACATATATCTCAGGAACTTGCTATGAGCTTGTTTGGGTAATTGATGAAAGGGGATTATGTGATGAGTCAGCTAATCTATTGTGTTTAAGTAATTGCTTTTTTAAATTTTCTTTTGTTTTTATTCCAATTTAATCTAATCAGGTCCAATTCAGAGTCCCAAAAAGTTGAGACATTCCTGATCCAAGCTTACAAGTCAGGGCTCTCACCTCCTGTCTTGGGCTTGACCTACATGATCCAAGCTGATTGGAGTAGGCATAGCTCCTCCTCCAAGACTTGATCTCATTTGCATCTTAGCCAAAAGGCCGAGATGCCGCTTTTAAAAATTGTTTCCAATGAAGCTGAAATGACTTCAACCAAGTGCAGCATGTCGATACTACACTTGATCTTAGCCAAAAGGCCGAGAAGTCAGTAATTTCTTTTACCCAGCATGGAACAGAGGAAGGGGAGACACTGAAGAAGCAGGAACTCAGAATAATCCCTCTCTCTCTACACACAAACAAACAGTAGAACATCTCAATTAGTAGACCATTCGGCCCCTTCAAGCTTGCTCTGCTGGTCAATAAAATCATTATTGATCTGATTGTGGCCTCAATTCTATATTCCTTTCCCTCAAATAACTTATCTTCATCTCTTCATTCACCCTGCAAGTCTGAATTCTGCCCACTCTTTGACCATCCAAACACTAGAGGCAGTGTCATAAAAATCAAGCCAGCAGCTGCTGTGTTCGAAAAGTAGATATATCATTCTTCAATGTCTTTTAAACATCTCGATGCTGAATCCAGAGACACCAAACTCCATCTATAATCATCCAAGTCATTAATCAACAAGTTCTGTATCTCATTGAGTTTTAAAACCATTTCACCCGTTCTCCATGTTGTAATTTGTGTGTGTCTGTGTGTGTGTGTGTGTGTGTGCGAGAGAGAACCCTTGAATGCATGTGCCAGGGGTCACAATCGGAGGACACAGGGCAGACCATTTAGGACAGAGATGAAGAGACATTTCTTCAACCAAAGAGTGGTGAGCCTGTGGAATTCATTACCACAGAAAGTAGTTGATGCCAAAACATTGAATGTATTCAAGAAGTGGCTAGATATAGCACTTGGGGTGAACAGGATCAAAGGTTATGAGGGGAAAGTAGGATTATGCTATTGAGTTGGACGATCGGCCATGATTGTGATGAGTTGTGGAGCAGGTCGAAGGGCCAAATGGTCTCCTCCTGCTCCTATCTTCTATGTTTCTATAGGCACAGTAAGAAGCCTCATAACACCAGGTTAAAGTCCAACAGGTTTATTTGGAATCACAAGCTTTCGGAGTGCTGCTGCCTTATTAGGTGACTCAGTGTTGAACTTTAATCTGGTGTTGTGAGATTTCTTACTGTCCCACCTCAGTCCAATGCCAGTGTCTCCACATCATGTTTCTGTGTATGAGAGTTGGAGCATTTTTCATATTTTTATTTGGATTGGGTGTTAAGTACAATAAATACTACTTTCTTTCCTTCTAAGAACCTACGAGAAAACCTGGCTGTGTGTCTTTTACACTCACAGTTAAACATTCACTGAATTGGCAAACATATTTCTTTTACAAAATAAACCTGGTGTGGTCAAATGAGAAGTGGGAAAAGGGGGGAACCATTTGAGTACTTCTCATGTAGTCCTAACATATGAGACATGACAAGATATTGAGGAAAATAGTTTTACTTTGTAATTATACATCTGTTTGTGACATGCTACATTGTTCATGTGAATTGTTATTTTCTTCCAACTAAATCCTTCAGTTTGAGATGCAGAGGGTGAATTTCTTCAGAGCATTTCCTGAAAGAATTTGGTCTCCAACTTGTTTCCGAGGTTTCCACAGACCGAAATTACAGCAGTCGGGCAGAAAACACCTCACAAGCATCTGAGTCCATGATGCCATGTACTATCTTACAGACTGTAATGTAAAACTAAACACAAACCCACACTCCCTGACATGAATATGCAAGGATCTCTTGCCCAATTAAGCCATTTTGAAATAGTCTATTGCTACATTAGTTATGACATAATTCTGTACTTCTGCTAATATTTGTGATATAGATTGGCTTTCAAGCTCTTTCAGTTACAACAGCAAGGACACTCATATACTGCTGTCCTTTCATGATAACTGATGACTGATGAATTGTCTTTGTAACTCTTGGAGGTCTTCCCCATACTTCCAATTCCCCAATCCCATCATCCTTCAGGGATCGTAAGAAATGGGAATAAGGGTAGGCCATTCGGCCCCTCAAAGCCGGAACTGGCTAATCTGATTGTGGACTTCATTCCATTTTCCTGTCATGCCGTCATCACATTTGATTTTCGTGTAATCAAAAATCTAATTCAACCTTGAATATATTCGATGATCCGGCCTCCACTGCTCTCTGAGGAAGAGAATCCAAATGTTCAGTGACCCTCAAACAGAAAATAATTCTTCTCATCTCCATCTTTAATAGGAGGGTCCTTATGTTTAAATTCTGCCCCCTAGTTGTAGTCTCCCCACAAAGGGAAACATCCTCCTGGTGTGTCAAACCTCCGTAGAGTCTCATATGCATCAACAAGATCATCTCACAGAATGACAACAACCATCTTCAGAAGGCCACCTTGGCAGACATATGACTAGATGTACATCATACGTTACACAGTGTATTTTTACAGAAAACTCAAAGCCCTTTACAAATGCCTCTCATCCAAATTTGGCAAAGACCTACAACAAATTTCTGATGGCTAACCCTCATTTTCCATGTTTGTAAGTGCATTTGTGCTCTCAATTTCCTACCATGTACTACTTGGGAGTGGCAGTAGGTACCAGCAACTTTCTGCTAACTTAACCAAGTGGCCATTCTTCCGGTGGGAACCAAGTCTGTGCTGTCAGACTATTTGGTTGTGTAGGGCGTTTCAGGTCAACCAAATTTTGTCTTTATCCTTAAGGTGCATTTAGCCAATAAAGAGAGGAGGTGAATCCCATGTGGCATTTTTTAATTGTTTCAATACTTTTGCATGGGATTACAGAATGCCACAATTCTAACGCAGGTACAATGTTCTACATCCTATAAACTTAAATTGTTTCCTAATTTATCCTTTAGTACAACATTAAAAATGATAAGATACCAACTAGCCCAATTCCAGTTTAAACAAAAGGCACTAATCAGCCATGATCTTATTGAATGGCGGAGCAGGCTCAAGGGGCCAGATGGCCTACTCCTGCTCCTAATTCTTACGTTCTTGTGCTCTATCAGTTCTTGGTCAGTGGATTGGTTCTTATGAGGAAAGATTGAACAAATTGGGGCTGTTCATTAGCATTGGGATGTCCCTGGTAATGTAAAAGGATATGGTATGATAATAGCGTTTTTTTCTCTTTTAATTCACAGGTTTTAAGTCGGTCCGCCTTGTTGTCCAACGAGGGGCATACTCGTGATGTGTCGTACTTGGGCTACTCTTGAATGTTCGAGATTGGCCTAGTGCTTCATGTCGTTAGTGTACGCTTAAACTGGACCAGATGCTGGGCAGCACGACAGCTCAGTGACTATCACTGATTGCTGTGCAGACACATGGATTTGGGCCAGTGTCTGTGGGAGTTTGCGCATTCTCCCCGTGCTTGCATGGGTTTTCTCCGGGTGCTCCAGTTTCCTCCCACACCCCAAAGATGTGCTATTAGGCTGATTGGAAGAAATAAATTGTCCCTAAATTAGTTTCCCTCAATGTGGATTGCCATAAAAACAATAGATAAGGGTCATTGGGGGGGGGCGGGGGGGGGGGGGGGGGGGGGGGTGAGGGGGGAGGGGGGGCACTGGTAATGTTAATATGGCGGCGCAGGCTCTTTGGGCCGAAGGGCCTGTTTCCCGAGCTGTTTTTGTTCTTTGTTCTTTGAATCTAAGTGCTTCAAATTTAATGTTATGTTTATTCCTGTCTGCAGGCTAGGATTCCCGAGTATCCAGAAAGTTGTCAAATGAAGGGAGGCATTAAGGACCAAGTGAAATAAGTAAATGTTTTGGGCAGCACAGTGGCATCGTGGTTAGCACTGCTGTCTCACAGCTCCAGAGATCCGAGTTCGATGCCAGCCTTGGGTGACTGTCTGTGTGGTGTTTGTATGTTCTCCCCGTGTCTGCGTGGTTTTCCGCCGGGTGTTCTGGTTTCCTCCCAGAATTGCACAAATTAGATGGATTGGCCATGTTAAATTGTGCTTTAGTGTCCAAAGATGTCGAGGTTAGATGGATTAGCAATGGCAAATGTGAGGGGTTCCTGGGATAGGGCAGAGCAGGGGTCCTGGGTAAGATAGTCTGTCAGAGAGACAGTGCAGAAACAATGGGCCAAATGGACTTCTTTTGCACTGCAGGGAATCTATAATCTCCCAGCTCAACAAGCAAACTTGTACATTCCTCCCGCCATCCCCTCTTCCGTCCCTACCTCCTGGTAGTGAATCCGACTGCCCTAACCCCACAACCCAACCAGCACAACCCATGCACCCTGATTTCTCCCTTCATGTGATACATTCCATGGCCTGACCAACCTACTTGCACCCCCCATTCCTGATCACTTACCTTGCTGTCAGTGCCAGATCCCCCTTCAATCTGGCTAAATATGGCTGGAAGTCAGATTTTCTTTTGAACATCAGGCCCTGCCATTGAATTTGCAGTAATTTGAACACATAATGTACCCTGACACTCCAATGCAATACTGAAGGGGTGCTGCACTGTTGGAGGTGCAGTCCTTCAAATGAAATGGTGAACTGGTTGCCCGCACACCCTCTCAGGTGAATGTGAAAAATCCTCAGAACTATTTTGAACAACAGTTTTCCTGCTGTCTATATTCCCTAACCGATGTGGACCGGGTTATCTGGTCGTTACCTCACTGTGGCACCTTGCAGTGTTCAAATGAGCTTCCCCTGCTCTGAACTGCCACTGTGACTGGACTTCAACCTTACTTGGTCATCTGTAAAACATTTTGAGACAGAAGTGTGTCCTTAAACATTTTGGAAGCAGACACTTAGGTTGCTATGACAATCCATTTGCACTGAAGGGCAGATGGATTAAATCTACACGGCTTTGTAGACTGTGTTCATGTCAATAAAGAAGTTTTTGGCACAGGCATTGGTAAACACAAAGTGTAAACACAAACCTGGATCTTCCACAAGGTGGCAATCATCATTAGGTTGTCTCTGTGCTCCTATTTTTCTGCATCCTGACGGAGTCTTCCAAGTTCAAATTCTTCAGAGATACAAAGCCTCCCTTCAATCGAAGAGCTTCATTGCTGAAGCAATGAGGGGAAGACCAGTCACATCCCCTTTTTATGGCACTAGCTGCTGTATGGTAATTTTACTTTGAATGTTAATAAATGGGTGAATGTTAGTGAACAGGTAAATGCTCATAGAGTCATTGAATCCTACAGTGCAGAAGAAGGTCATTCAGCCCATCAAGTCTGCACCAACCACAATTCCACCCAGGCCCCATCCCCATAATCCCATTCATTTACCCTTGCTAGTCCCCAGTTTAGCATAGTCAATCCAGCTAACCCACGCATCTTTGAACTATGGGAGGAAACCGGAGCACCCGGTAACGTGCAAACTCCCCACAGTGACCCACACTGGGAATTGAACCCAGGTCCCTGGCGCTGTGAGGCAGCAATCCTAACCACTGTGCCATGGTGTGCCATGTTAATGAATGGGGGAATGTTAGTGAATGGGAAGGTGGTAGAGTGGGTAGAGTGGATTTAACACTGACTGAGCATTGAATGGCAATGGACGGAATTTCCTTCCACTTTGGAAGGAGGTCCGCTCATGAGAGCTGTTGGCAGAGGTGGGACAGAGGACTAACCCACTCTGAGGGGCCGTAAGGTTGAGGTATCTGGGTTTATGCTAGCAGGATTCTGGGAGGAGTCCTGTCAGTGCAATTTAAAGCACCTCCCACCTGGATGGGCCAAACAGCCTCCCTCTGCACTGTCAGGATTCTATGGTTCTAACCTGCCTTGGGAGGAGCACAAAATTCTGCCCTATAATTTGGAAACATTTATGGAGATTGCCAGGGAGCAGGGCAATTACCTGGTGAAATATTGTTCTCTGCAATGAAAGAGGTTTACCAGGATGTTGCCTGGTGAAAGAGGTTTACCAGGATGTTGCCTGGTGAAAGAGGTTTACCAGGATGTTGCCTGGTGAAAGAGGTTTACCAGGATGTTGCCTGGTGAAAGAGGTTTACCAGGATGTTGCCTGGTGAAAGAGGTTTACCAGGATGTTGCTTGATCTGGAGGGTATTAGCTATGAGGAGAGGTTGAATAAACTCACTTTGTTCTCACTAGAATAATGGAGGTTGAGGGGTGACCTGATAGAGGTTTACAAGATTATAAGTGGCATGGACAGAATGGATAGTCAGATGCTCTTTCCTAGGATAGAAAAGTCAGGTACTTCTGGAGACATAAGTTTAAGGTGCGTGAGGAAAAGTTTAAACAAGATATGCCAAGCAAGTTTTTTCACACAGAGGGTGATGAATGGCTGGATGCACTGCCTGCGGAAATGGTGGGAGCAGGTATGATAGCAGCATTTAAGAGCCAGTAGACAAATACTTGAGTAGGATGGGAGTAGAAGGACACGGACTCTGTAAGTGCATATGCTTTTAGTTTAGGCAGGTGTCATGATCGGTGTAGGCTTAGAGGGCCGAAGGGCCTGTTCCTGTGTTGTACTTTTCTTTCTTCTTTGTTCTTTGAAATTTCAAACTTTATGAGAAATTCCATTGATGGTCCATGCATCAGGGTTTCTGCAGAGTCCTGGTGTGAATTTTGGGTCATATGTCTGGTCTCCAGCAATCTGAAGAGCAGAAGGTCTAGGCTAAAGTGACATGTGAAGTAACAAGTGGAGTGAAGAATGCAATAAAGATGGCAATACTTTAGCGAAGGGAGGCATGGTGGCACAGTGGTTAGTACTTCTGTCTCACAGCACCAGGATCCAAGTTTAATCCTGACCTCGGGTCACTGTCTGTGTGGAGTTTGCACTTTCTTCCCGTGTCTGTGTGGGTTTCTCCAGGTGCTCCAGTGCTCGCCCACAGTCCAAAGATGTGCAGGGTAGGTTGATTGGTCATGCTAAGTTGACCCTTAGTGTTAGGGGGATTAGCAGGGTAAATAAATGGGGCTATGGGAATAGGGCCTGGGTGGGATTCTGGTCAGTGCAGACTCAATGGGCCAAAGGGCCTCCTTCTGCACTATAGGATTTTATGATTCTATAAAAGGTAGGAAAATGTGCTAAAGGCATTTTCAGTGAGACCAACTAATATTAGGGGCACTCTTGAGTCTTGGGTCTAAAATCCTTCTGTTATACAAATTGATGAGTTGATCAAATGCAACCCAGTACGTAGTCAACAATGGAAATACATTACAGAGCACAATATTCTGACTAAGAAATGTCACTGTAAGTAACCAGAATGAACAAGTAAATAGCCAAGTGAACCTCAGTCTGTCAAAGATCGACAGTGTTCAGCAGTAACAAAACAGGAGACCTTCAAAGAAAGTTCTGGTTGGCCCAACTGAGAACCCAGAACTTCTGATTAGCTACCAGTAAGAATATTCAGGATATTTATTATTAAATACATCTTTAAATAGAATTAAAATTGCCACTTAGGCTGGAGACTTGCTCTGGTCACCGTGTAGCAAAACATGCTTTCAGGCAGGCACATGATGGGCTGAATGGTTTTCTTCTTTATCATAAATCTTCACATGTATCTTTCTGAATGCACTTACAACCTCACCATACACAGGGATCAGGGCAATCCTGCCTTTGATATATTTGTACTATTATGAATAATTCCTACTTCAATAACTTACTCTATGTTTTAAAATTTGGACTCACTTGACAACTAACTTCTCCGAAGAGAAGCTGCAAAATCAAATAATCACTCAAGAGACAAGAATCTAGATGCTTTCATCTCTCGCTCACACTTGCACACAGTAACATCCTCCCATTTCCACCTTCCACTGTGACAGCAACACAGCTAAAAGGTGCCTGTGCATTTTGCAAATGCCAACAGTAGAAGTGCACGTTGGATTCTTATCCCATGCTACAGCATTAGAAATTGAACTTTTTTATATACATCAAAATTGCTCGTAAAGAGTAAATGGGTCAGTATGGCTACTGGCCACAGTCAAAAACAAATGATATTGGCTCGGCCTGTCCACATTAAACACTTCACCTGATTGTGGTCACTCAAAATGCAAACTGGAAGAACCAGGACTATGCTATAACGGGCAGCCCAGCCTACATCATCCACTTCATATTATTACCCTAATTTGAATTCCGTCTCTAAAGACAGTGACGCGTGCTACTCTGAAATCTGATCAACCAGGTTATTTAACAAAGCAAGATCCTAGCAATGAACATGCAAACAATAATATGTACAAGTACATCAAAACCAATCTTTTGCTACTTGGGATAGCAAAACACAGAATACATTTTCACCTATTCCTCTGGGAAGCAATATAATACCACATTTAAAACAACAACAAAAACTGCTGCGGAAGCTCAGCAGGTCTGACAGCATCTGTGGAGAGAGAATAGAGCCAACATTTCGGGTCTGGATGACCCTTCGTCAAGGCTGAAGACAACGAAAATTGGACAAGATTTATACTGTGAAGATGAGGGGAAGGGGGAGAGGATCATCTCGACTTGAAACATTGGCTCCATTCTTTCCCCACAGATGCTGTCAGACCTGCTGAGCTTCCCCAGAATTTTCTGTTTTTGTTTCAGATTCCAGCATCCGCAGTATTTTGCCTTTAAGACCAGATTTAAGTCAGAACGTGATTCCATTTCTATTGTAGCTCACAGAGAGTAATGCTTCATATATTTACAATTAATTATTCAGTTTATTAGACATTGACATAAATAGGTGGAAGCATGAAGTGTAATTTAAATAAATCTCTCAGTTTGACGCAAGTGTAAAAATAAACAATAACCATACATATTAAAGGAACTGTAAAATGTTTTCCATTTAATAATAGTGTGACATGCCACTAATAGGATATTCTAATTAGTCACCTCAGGTGTTTTTCAAGATCAGTATAAGACTTTAACAAGTACGTATCCCACCAACATGTCACCAAAAGAATTAGTTATTTCTAAGAGATTAAACATTTAAAAAAATCTCCTATTCAAGTACATAAATCACATTTATATTCTACCAGTTGAGGAATACTGGGCTATACATCATTGTAAAGGACACCCCATTAAGATTGAACAGAGTAAGTGCGGTAGAATCAGCGTAATGAAGACATTGTGGTTAGGTCACTGTAATCCAATATATGAGCCATTAGCCGAAGAATCCAGATGGGTCAAACTTTGGTTCTGATTAGTAACTAAAAAAAATGAGTAAGAGCCTGATTAGTCAATGATTTTGATTGGACAGAGTTGAGTTAGGTAACACCCACCCTGGATTTTAAAACCTGATAGATTGTAAAATGAATGTCTTTAAAGTTTATTTATTAATATCACAAGTTTGCTTACATTAACACTGCAATGAAATTACTGTGAAGATCCTCTAGTCGTCACACCTCACACTTGTTCACATACACGAAAGGAGAATTTAGCATGGCCAATGTACCTAACCAGCATACCTTTCGGATTGTGGGAGGAAACTGGAGCATCCGGAGGAAACCCACAGGGAGAACATGCAGACTCCGCACGGGCAGTGACCCAAGTCAAGTATTGAACCTGGGTCCCTGGCGTTGTGAAGCAGTAGTGCTAACCAGGTGTTCTGGTTTTCTCCCACATTCTGAAAGACGTGCCATCATGCCACCCAAATTAAGGGAGGGAGGTGATTATACAGTTTTGAGGTCCTGGGAAAGAATACTTTTTTTTTGTTCATTCATGGGATGCAGGTGTCACTGCCAGGGCCAGCACTTTTTGTTCATCCTTGAAGGCATTTAAGAGTCAACCACTTGCTGTGGGTCTGGAGTCACATGTAGGCCAGACCAGGTAAACATGGCAGATTTCCTTCCCTAAAGAATGTTAGTGAACCAAACAGGTTCATAATCGACAATGATTTCATGGTCATCAGTAAATCTTCATGTCCAGATTTTTATTGAATTCAAATTTCACCATCTGCCGTGGCAGGATTCAAACCCAGGTCCCCAGAGCATTACACTGGGTCTCCGGATTACCAATCAGCGATAATACCACTAAGTCACTGCCTCCCCAAATTTGAATATGAGACAATGTGAAGAATCATGGTATTAACAAAGCAAGGATACAAGGGTGGTGCTGTAGCACAGTGCATAGGACTGCTGTTTCACAGCGCCAGGACCTGGATTCGATTCCTGGCTTGGGTCACTGTCTGTGTGGAGCTTGCACATTCTCCCCATGTCTCTGTGGGTTTCCTCCAGGTGTTCTGGTTTCCTCCCACATTCTGAAAGACATGCAGGTTAGGTGCATTGACCCAAACGGGTGTGGATTGTGGTGACTAGAGGAATTTCACAGTAACTTCATTGCAGTGTTAATGTCGGCTCTACTTGTGGCTAATGAATAAACTTTAACTTTAAGGTGGAAAAAGACAATCAGTAGGAAGGCATGTTTGAAATTTAGCAGAAATAAGGGAGAAAGGTTCTGAGCAGCAGAAACCAGAACATCATCTGATGACACTCTTGGATCAGTTGCATCATTATGTTTTAGCAAAGTGAACAATCAAATAAAAATAATACAGTTTTCCTTAACATAATTACGTTGTTCTTGTTATATAAGATCATTGGGGACTTCCTGATACTGGCTTTGACTAAATGTACTCTTTGGATGTACTCTAATGGCTTTACTGAAGACCTATTATGTACCAGATAGATGTTTATTGATTATGAAACTTCCAAAGGATGCTGGTATTATTCATATCATGTTCTGTATGAATGTTTTGCTAAACATTGCTGTGAACGGTTTGGATTCTACTGAACAATTTTTTCTGTTCGTCCTCTCTATATTTTTCTTCAAGTTTTAGCTTATCAATGTCTCCATACCTCAGTGCTTCAGAGGCAAAATAAGGGTTTGAGCTCTTCCTAAGCTTGTCAAAGAAACTGAAGTCAACCAGATATTTCCCACCAGGGGACAGTGACATAAGAGGCACAAATTCATAGCCCCAAAGTATCTCCTCTGGAACGTATGAGGTTCTGATCTGGCAAGCAGAACCTGTGGACTCCACTGTGGCATTTAAAATGACAACCAGCTCAAAGTCTTTATCCCTCAGGTTTGCTGAAGCGTATCTGTTCAGTGGGCTTTTCTCATCAATAATGTGATAAAAAGTCAAGGGGAAGGTGAGGAATGGGCTCTCAGAGCCAGTGTCCACCCGAAAATTCACATTTGCCTGCTTGAGTTTGATGGTCTCGCCTTCCTCAGTGATGTGGTTGTGCAGGAACTTCCCAGATAGCTGACACTGAAGAAGCAGACTCTTCCTCATGTTTGCCACACGGATCATGAGGCAGAGCTTGTTATTGTGTATGGCGATGGCAGCGTGGTAGCTAAACCTGATCGTCTCAGAACGCTTCTTTGGCCTTGCAATCTTTGCCAGAAAAGTACCAGTGACGAAGATCTCTGCCAAGGTGGTAATGACCAACTGAACAATTAGCAGGATAATGGCAAACGGGCACTCCTCTGTGATGCAGCGGAAGCCATAGCCAATGGTCGTCTGGGACTCCAGGGAAAACAGGAATGCCCCTGTTAGGGTTTCAATGTTCACCACGCAGGGTGTGTGGTTGGCTGGGGGATGCAATAACTCTAAATCTCCATGTACAAATGCTATAGCATACCAGAGAATCCCAAAAAGGAACCATGTTATCACAAATGTTGCTGTGAAGAGAGTTAACTTGTAACGCCACTTCATGTCAATAACGGTGGTCCAGAGATCCTGCAGGTAAAGGAAGGCCCAGCCATCCACTTGGTCAATTTTCACATTATTGTGGCCATCCTTTGACACCACACGCCGTCTCGCAACTTGGGAGATCATGCTAATCTGCTCAGAATTCTCCATCTTGAATGGCCAATACCTACAAGGGCATAAAGACAAGGAAAAGGTTTGTTATTGGGAAAATTGAACTGTACTGTAGATGTACAGCAAAGTAACTCATGTAGAAATACACAGGGAAAAATGACGCTTTACCTAATACAGTCCATGTCACCATTACCCTGCACACAGTTCAATTCCCATTTCCTTAATCAATTCCCAAATTCCTTAAACCCGTTTTATTTCACTCACCTATACAAGCTAATCTTGAACGTGACAGTATTCACCTCCACTGCTGACTCTGGAAATGATTTCCACAGCCTCACAACTGTTTGGCATGAATTTTATGTGTGGGGGGTATGTATTACCCACACCACCACCTCTGCCACCACACCCCCAACTTCTCACACTCCCTTCCCCCAGGCTGCCAACCAGAAAACCAGGTGATCGGTACGTTGAGGACAGTGCTAATTCATTAGGAGTGAGATTTCTACCCTGAAAGCACAGGAAGCCTCACTCCAGAGCTTCCACAATGAGCAGTATCATCCTGGGATGGAGGTGGGTGCCCCCAAATGCAGGCAGGGGCACCCAGAAGCTATCCCCCCTTCTTGCCTGCTGCGAAAGCTGCCAGCTATTTACCTACCTTCCTCCACAGACCAAAAATCATATCAGAGGCAGATTGTGGCCTTTAAGTGTCAGTTTTTTTGGTCACTTGACAGCCTCATAAGGCCAAAGGGTGGGTGGGCTGCCTGATTCCTTAGACAGGCCCCTGTAATATATCTGCAGGCTGGGGGTGGGCGAGAGGGCGACATGTTGGCAACCTGCTTTATTTTACCCAGACCCCTTCCCGCCTTCAGATAGGCCGGTGGGAGGCTGTAAAATTCTCCCTTTTGTGTAAAGTACCCTCACTTTGAAATTTCTTAATCCTACATCTATGGACACTGATTCTTCACCTCTCAACTACAGGAAACTGGAAGTAGTCTGCTTAAGAGACCATCAAACTCAAACAGATCCTGTCGCATCATTGCATGTTTTTAATCATTTCTAAGGTAGGATTCTCTACTGTGCGCTACCCTTATAAGACAAAGACCATCTTTATATTTCCTCATGTTTTCTCCCTTCAACCCAATTTTTTGCTATCCTATCACCCATTTATCTACTGTTATAATCTCCCATGTTGCACATTGCTCAGGAATGTCGGGATTCCAAAACTCCGTGTACAGGACTTGACATTTCCCCCATCCATGCCTGTGACCTGCTGGACAAATTTTGCGAAGCTAAATACAAGCTTCATAAAATTTGTCTTTTCTCTTTTCAAATCCATGCTGGCTTGTCCAATTGCCTTCTTATCTCGATTTGTTGCTATTTGATTTATTATTAAAGTCTCTAAAATATTCCCTTCCACACTATTTAAACTAATCAGCCTGTAATTACCATATTACTCCATCTACATTATTTAAAATGGTGCTATGTTAGTAATCTGCAGTCATCTGACACAGGCCCATACTCAAACAGAGTTGCCAAATATATTTTTAGGGCCTTGTCATTTCCAACACAGTGGCACAGCGGTTAGCACTGCTGACTCAGAGCACCAGGGACCTGGGTTCAATTCCGTCCTTGAGTGATTGTGTGGCATTTACACGTTCTCCCCATGTGTGTGTGGGTTTCTTCCGGGTGCTCTAGTTTCCTCCCATACTCCAACGATGTGCTGGTTAGCTGGATTGGCCACGCTAAATTGCCCCTTGGTGTCCCAAGATGCGTAGGTAGAGGGATTAGCGAGGTTACAGGGATAGAGTCAGGATCAGGTGCTCTGTTGGAGAGTCAGTGCAAACTTGATGAGCTGAATAGCCTCCTTCTGCACTGTGAGGATTTGATGATTTTATTGGAGGTTCCAGTATTTTAACCCAATAACAATGAAATAATCGGCTGAAACTTTGCAGAACTGCTGTTTGAGCGTGGTCAAACATTGCTCCATTGGTAACATTTTCACATCTGAGCTGTACGAGTACAAGTCCTACCCCTAGGTGTCTGAATAAGTTTAGGTCTGTGACTATAACGCAGTTTACCTGATAGATCGTGATAAAATCTTACATTCAGTTTGCGTAGGAATGCCAGGATTTCAAAAAATGCAGACTAAGGTGCAGCCCATCTCTACATTGTTACACAATCACTGGCTTCATCGATTGTTTAGCTAGTTGATACATTCCAATGCAGCATTAAAGGAGTGCCACCTCACCAGGGGTGCCATCGTCCAGCATTGAAGGAGTGCCACCTTTCCAGAGATGTCATCCCCCAGATGACATGCTAACCTGAACTCCTGTCCCCGGTGAATTATTAAAGGTGCTTTTACATTGATGGTTCTTTTGTTAGGATAGAAGTCTTACATGCTCTCTCCTGTGGATATAAGAGATTCCATGGTACTATTCCAAAGAAGAGGAGGAGAGTTATCGCTGGTATTCTGGACAGTAACTATCATCTCTCAATAAGAGTTTATCTGGTCATTACCACATTAATATTTGCAAGACCTTGTTGTGCACAAATTGGCTCCTGCACTTCCAACAGTGCAATGGTAACTATATTTCAAAAGTACTTCATTGGCGAGAGTCATCGGGTAGGGATTTTCCAGCCACGCTCACCCCAAGATCAGAAAATCCCACTCAAGGTCAATGGACTTTTCACGGTCTTCTCCCGCTTGCTACAATTCCCATGGCGGGCGGGACAGGAAAATTCCAGCCCTGGAGTCAGAGAGATATACAGCTTGGAAACAGGCCCATCGGCCCAATTCATCCATGCAGATCAGATTTCCTAAACTGAACTCAGCCCATTTGCTTGCGTCTGGCCCATTTCCTTCTAAACCTTTCCTATCCATGTACCTGTCTCAATGTCTTTTAAATGTTGCAACTGTACCTGCTTCTACCAGCCCCTCTGGCAGCTCATTCCATAAAAGCACCATTCTCTGTGTGAAAAAGTTGCCCCTCAGGACCCTGTTAAATCTTTTCCCTCTCACCTTAAACCTATGCTGTCTCCTTTTGGACTTCCCTACCCTGAGGAAAAGACTTTGGCTTTTCACCTTATCTATGTCCTTCATGATTTTATAATAAGGTCACCCTCATATGCTCCAGGGGAAAAACTCACAGCCCATCCTTATAATTTTTTTTATTCATTTATGGGGCATGGGCGTCGCTGGCTGGCCAACATTTATTGCCCATCGTTAGTTGCCTTTGGAGGGCAGTTGAGAGTTAACCACATTGCTGTGGATCTGGAGTCACATTTAGGCCAGACGAAGTAAGGACAGAAGATTTCCTTCCCTAAAGGGCATTAGTGACAATGGTTTCACGGTCATCAGTTGATTCTTAATTCCAGATTTTTTTTTACTGAATTTAAATTTCACCAGCTGCCATGGTAGGATTTGAACCCATGTCTCCAGAACAGTAGCTGAGTTTCTGGATAAATTGTCTAGCGATAATACCACTGGGCCATTACCTCCCCCCTATTCAAACCTTTCAGTCCTGGTAACATCCTTGTAAATCTTTCTTGCACCCTTTCCAACTTAACAACATCCTTCTTATAATATCATGATGATCAGAATTGTATGCAGTACTCCAAATGTGGACTTACCAATGTCTTGTACAGTTATAACATAATGTCCTAATTCCTGCACTCAATACTCTGATTGATGAAGGCCAAAGGCCTTCTTCACCATCCTGTCTACAATTATACAGCATATTTCATCACCTTCTAAAGCGCTTGAGAAGACTGAAAATCAAGAAAGGTGCTATATCAATGTAATGTGTTTTTTTAAAGTAACGGAATTCCTGGACTGTGTCCCCACATTTAGTGGTACAAGTGAGCTCTCTAAACATGCTGAGCTGGGCAGTGCATCTAACACAGCTATTCTCCAGTGCAAAATCATCTAAAGATTCTGTGACCCTGTTCAAAGAAAAGCTAAGATTTTGCACAATGAGCTGCCCAATACTCCTCTCTCAATGAACACTGGCAGAGTAAAATTTAGCTGCTCGCTTGGTAGGGTGTTTTTGTACAGAATGACTGCTGTACTTATGAGAAGAAAGAACCTGCCTGTGTACAGCACAACCTTTGAACATTCCAAAATACTTTGAGGCCAATGATTAACTGCTGGAAAGTAGAAATTAAAATGGCAGATAATTTGCACATATGCAACTGATTTCATGGCCAATTAAACTGTTTTGTTGGGTTAGTTAAGGCATAAATGTTGGCCGGGACATTAGGAGAACTTCCCCGTTCTTCCCTGGGGATTAGTGGGGTAAATACCTGGGGTTCTGGAGTAAGCCCAAATATGAGTTGGTACAGACTTGATGGGCCAAATGGCCTCCTTCTGCACTGTAAGGATTCTAAACTTCTAAACCCGGCCTCTTCAGGATTCAAGAGAGTAGCTGTTCTCAAAGTCTTTCCTCACAGTGCAAGATTGCAGGGGAAGCCAAGTTATGACCATTATTTTGTGTTACTAACTGTGAATTCTGGAGACTCCACATTGACTAACACATGGAAAAGCTTTGTGACATTTAAAGAGTTTTTCCATGTGTTAGTGAATGAATGTGGGTGAAGTGTGTAGGGTAGTGAGTGGCAGGTGTTAGGTTGGGTAGGTCACAGAGTGGGTGGGTGTTCGGACGGTAAGGGTGAGTAGGGTGTGGCAGGGTGGGTAACTGTCAGAGTGGGAGAATGGGGACATGGCAGAATAGGTATGGTGGCAGAATGGGTAAGTGCCAGAGTGGTAGGATGGGCGGGTGGTAAGTTGGTTAGGTTGGATAGGTGGCAGGGTGAGAGGTGGCAGGGTGGGTAGGGTGGTGAGAACATGTGGGTTCAGGTGGTCAGAGAAATGGGGCAGTCAGAAGTTGGGGGATTTGGGGGAATGGGGAAATACGGAGGTGTCTGAGGGTCAGAGGGTTGGCAGGGGCTGGGGTGGGACTCCAATGTTTGGGGGTTGGAGAACCTTAGGGAGTTGAAGGAGCAGGGCTCAAGATTACTGAACCATAACTTGCACTCCAGTGTCTAACTTTGACATGAGTGGATATGGAGCAAGGCCATTAAGTCTGTAAATTTAGTTCTGGAAGTTAATGGCTAAGGAAATTTAAGGTACAGATCAGCCAATGATGAAACTGATGGAACAGACTCAAGGGGCTGAATGGCCTTTCCCTGCTCCTAAATTTCTTCAGCAGGACACAAACAATCCTTCTGGGATTTAGAAGTGATAAAGAGTTGCCATTGATCTGAGTCTGTCATTACTTACCTAGTGCTTCCTTGGGCAAATGACCACGACTCATTCTGATGATACCATAAAACACTTACTAAATCAAATATTTATTTGTCATCTTTTTGTATCATGGTGTGTTACGCCATTGTTTAAAATCCAGAATATTATCTAAAACTGTGTCAAGTGCAGAGTGTATAAGCCTAAACGCAAAATGAAAATTCCAATCACGTTAGGGCATTCAAAATATAGTGTACAAATTAGAGCGGCTTGAAGAACTGGAATGCTGGAGAGACAAACTTCAGTAAGTCCTTCCTTGTCTTTGACTCTTTTTAACCTGTGTGAGTTATGAGTGGCTTGGCTCTAACTGGTCAGTTTTAAACAGAAGGTGAATTTTATTACTACAGTTTGATCAGTACGGTTGGCAAAAATGTCATTTGGTTGCACATAAATGAGAGCTGCTCCTAATTATTCCCAGTGAATTCACAAAGTTAATTCAGGTAAACTTTCGCAGATTGGTACAAATACTGATGCCATTTGAGATTTGCAAACCATTATCCTTTCTCTCCACACTGAATTAAGTTCCATGTGTAATGGGGGTGTATGAACCCCCATTATTAGCTTTGCTAAGAAATGCTTGCAGTATATGTGTAGAACCTTTAGTTCATGGGGGAGTCATGGTGGCACAGTTGTTAGCACTGCTGCCTCACAGCACCAGGACCTGGATTCTATTCCTGACTTGGGTGACTATGTAGAGTTGGCATGTTCTCCCCGCATCTGCATGGGTTTCCTCCGGGTACTTCAATTTCCTCCCACAGTCTGAATGATGTACTGGTTAGGTGCATTGATTTGAACAGGCGCCAGAGTGTAACGACTAGGGGATCTTCACAGCACCTTCATGCAGTGTTAATGTAAGCCTACTTGTGACTAATAAAGAAACTTCATTATAATAAACTTTTCCTACATTATAGCAGTGGCTACGCTTCAAAGTACTTCACTGGCTGGAAGGGATGTTCCAAAGGGGTGAAATGTACTATATAATGTCTTTCCTGGCCTTTACTTCCACTAATTCAACCTGCAAATCGGAATAGCCAACAGCAGGACAAACATCCTCCTTGCTGCGAAAATACGTGCAAGGAAAGTAGTCGTGAGCAGATGATGGTACAGACAGAAAGGTTACTCTAATATAAAAACAAATGATTGATTTCCAAAATGTTGCCTCTAAATAAAGCTTTCGAGGCACACTCAGCAACATCAAACAAACACTTCACGCAGGGTTCTCTGATCTCATTCATTCCTCCCCTGCTGCCAGTGAGAATGTAGTTTGGTGTTCAGCCAAACCTCTGGGTGGCACGGTGGTTAGCACTGCTGCCCCACAGCGACAGGAACCCAGGTTCAGATCACTGTCTGTGTGGAGTCTGCACGTTCTCCCTGTGTCCGGGTGCTCCGGTTTCCTCCCACAGTCTATAGTTAGGTGCTGGTTAGGTGCATAGACTCGAACAGGCGCCAGAGTGTGGTGACTAGGGGAATTTCACAGTAACTTCACTGCAGTGTTAATGTAAGCCTTACTTGTGACTAATAAATAAACTTTAACTTAAAAAAAAATGCCGTTCACAGCAATGGGACTGAAGAGTCCCAGCCACGGACAAGGTCAGAGGTTTCCAGCATTCATCTCTTTAGGTGATCACATTCTGTGTTTAAAGCGCTACAAAGCTTGTGGTCATATCAACATCATGTGCAGGCAGTGTTCTGGGGGATGTTAGGCTGGTAATCACTTAACACACAAAACGCAGGATGGAGAGCTAACTTATTTAGATTAGACAACTACTGGCAATATGAGAAAAGTCCCATTCAAGGAAACAAACCTTAATAAATGTGTGATGCTCTTAGACAGCACTTGTGCAATCGTATATGTTGCAATTAAACGTGTTGTTCCAACTAAGAAGTTCAGGTAAACTCAGAGTACTGGGGACAGTAAAGCCCAGGGATATCAGCCCCACTTAGAATCATAGAATCCTTAACAGTGCAGAAGGAGGCAATTCGGCCCATTGAGTCTGTACCAATCACAATCCCACCCTGGCCCCATCCCTGTAACCTTCTTTTACCCTGCTAATCCCCCTGACACCAGGGTCAATTTAGCATGGCCAATCCACCTAACCCGCATTTCCTTGGAGTGTGGAAGGAAACCGAAGCACCAGGAGGAAACCCATGCAGACACAGGGAGAATGTGCAAACTGCACACTGACTTCTAGGGGACTGTCTGACAGCAAATTATCTTTACTTTAAATGTAGCCTTACTCCAGTAGTGGATTGCAGCCTCAAATTAGCTGTTGCTCTTTTGGGAATGGTAGTGTAGTAGGTACGTTACTGCACTAGGAATCCAGAAGGCTGCATTACTGATACCAAGACATGACTTTAAATTCTACTGTGGCATCTGTGAAACTTAAATTCAGTTGATAAATAAAATCTGGATTATAAAGGATAGCACCAGTACAGTGTCCCAGAACAGGAAACCCTAGGAACGAGGCTGCGCCACATTTTGGATCTGGACAGATTTTGAGTTGGGCGGTTAGGACCATCGCTGGTTTGGGTCAGACCAGATCAGGTGAGTTCAAGGGTCACTTGATGAGCGCGAATAGAGAGGTACACAAGTTAGACACCATATCACACCAATGCAGCTCCTAGCCCAATTAGCCAGGTAAGTTTTTTTTATTTCACTCAATTAAAATTGGTGCATGGCCATTTAAAAAAATACCCATTTGCAACAACTCCAATATTGGACAGCTGGATTTGAGACACTGTATTGTACTGTATTCTGTTCTATTGTATTGTACTGTACTGTATGGTGTTGTACTGTACTGTGCAGTATTATATGTACTGTACTGTATTGCACTGTATTTACTTGACTGTATTGTATTGTACTGTATTGTATTGCATTGTATTTTAGTAGGAACCATGAAACTACCAGTTGTTGTAACCGAAACCCATTTGGTTCACTTATGACCTAGAAAAAAGAAAACCAGCAATCCTTATTTAGCCAGGTCTATGTGTGACCCAGACTGCAGCAGTGTGGGCTGACTCTGAACTGCTCTCTGAAATGGAAACAGATGATGCAGCAAACACTCAGCAGGTCAAAGATCTGAAACGTTAACACTGCTCTCTCGCCACGATGCAGCCATCGTGATTGAGTATTTCCAGCATTTTCTGTTTTTATTTCACATTTCCAGATTTTGTATTAGTGCCCTCTGAAATGGCCGAGCAATCAGTTACTTAGGGATGGGAATTAAATGCTGGCCTTGTCAGTGATGCCCACATCCAGTGAATGAATAAAAAGCAACAAAAACAGGCACAGTAGCACAGTGGTTAGCACTGCTGCCTCACAGTGCAAGGAACCCGGGTTCAATTCCCAGCTTGGATCACTATCTGTGTGGAGTTTGCACATTCTCCCTGTGTCTGTGTGGGTTTCCTCCGGGCACTGCAGTTTCCCCCTACAGTCCAAAGATGTGCAGGTTGGGTGCACTGGCCATGCTAAATTTCCCTCAGTGTACCCGAACAGGTGCCAAAGTGTGGTGACTAGTGATTTTCACAGTAACTTCATTGCAGTATTAATATAAGCCTACTTGTGAAACTAATAAATAAACTTTAAAAGTTACCCATGACTGAACTGTGACAAAAATTCTTCAATATAATTTTGTATGGCACAAGACAGCCTTTGCAAACAGAAGCTATGAAACATTATACGTGCATGCGTGCGTGTGTGTGCGTGTTTGTGTGGGAATATTTATACATTATGTGCAAATAGTTGATTCCCCAGTTTCCCCAGAATTCTTCACAATTCAAGGTTACATAGGGATAAACATTTAACACATACATAATTGGACATGAAGGCAATCCCAACACGAAACATGAAACTATTTTCTTGAGAAAACTGATCTGCTGCCCAATGAGAAAAATCATTAATAGATTTGGCTAAATGCAGCCATGCCCTAAAAGCTTTTTGTTCTAAAACTTCTACCTCATGCTTCCTGGAACCCCTCCTCCATCCCACACCCATCGTGAGGACATTCTGTACCAGGCCGATTACAACGTGTTCATTTTGTTGAATGAGACCTTTCACCCTTGAGCTGCTGTCAGCAACTAAAAGCAGAACTGAACAGAGCTCGAGGGAGAAAGGAAAAATAGCATTCAATAAACGACTGGACTGAGGACTGGAGAGTCAATAGAGCCCAGGGGTCAGCAGCTGCCTGGATGTGGACGTGGGTCTCTCATTTTGACTGTTTGCCTTGTCAGCCACCAGGGGGACACACACACATGCTCATTCCCATCCCCCTACCACTGCACCACCCCCTGCACCCCCCCTCCCACCCCACACCACCCCACCCGCACCCCCACCCCGCCACCACCGCCATACCAACTCTAATGATCCCTGGACCGGACTTATGGTCACCCTCAGTCCTCTCTTATGATGACTTTCCCCCCCTCTCACCAGCATTACACCCCATCTCACCCCCCGCTCCGCCCCACCACCCCTCCACTCCCAAGGCCAAAGCGTGCCTTATTTTCTATTATTAGAGTTGGTCATCTTTCCTGGAATAAAGAGTCAAAATGTGGAGATGCCAGCGTTGGACTGGGGTAAACACAGTAAGAAGTCTTACAACACCAGGTTAAAGTCTAACAGGTTTATCTGGTAGCAAAGGCCACTAGCTTTCGGAGCGCTGGCTGCCCCTTTGTCAGGTAAGTCAGGTGAAGGGGCAGCCAGCACTCTGAAAGCTAGTGAGTTTTGCCACCAAATAAACCCGTTAGACTTTAACCTGGTGTTGTAAGACTTCTTATTATAAAGAGTCAAAGTCAGGTGAGGCCTGAAGCAAGTATTCAAAAACAGCTAGAGAAAAGAACTCTCTGGAACTAACTTTGATACCAAAAACAAAATGTTGTGGATGCTGCAATTCTGAAATAAAGGCAGAAAGTGCTGGAAAGACTTGGCAGCTCTGAGGAGCTCTACAGAGAGATAAGCTGCCTCAATGGTCAGAATATCCCGTTGTTCTTTCCAGCGGGATCTTCTGGTTTCGCTGATGGCAAACCCCCAGCAGGCAAATTTAATGGGAAAGCCGTGGGCAATAGTGGGCCACCGCCGTGGTAAATGATGCAGGGGCCTCAGAAAATCCCACCCAATGTTTCAGGATGGTGGCCTTCTTCAGAACTGGGAAAACGTTAGAGGGCCAGCAAGTTATAATCAAGTGCAGAAGAAGGGGAGAGAAAGAACAAAATGAAAGGCCTGTGACAGGGTGGAAGGTGGAGTGATTAAATCACAAAAGTGATTATACAAGGGGAAAAGTGTTTTAAAATGTTGAGACGGTGTGAAAGATATCATTATCATTATATGCTGTCCAAAGACAAATGGGAGGAGTAGCACTAGTCAGAAATTGTTGTACTCAATGGTCAGTCTAATCAAAGGCTGAGGTACTTGTTCCTCGAACTTCCATTGACCCTCATTCGAATAGCACAGGAAGCTAAATACGGACAGGTCAGACTGGGAGTCAGGTTGAGAACTAAAATGATGGGAGGGCAACATCTCAAATGACACACTTGTTCAGACCAAAAAAAAGTCACTTACACACAGGCTGCTTCAGCTCCTGTCCTTAAATAATTTAAAATAGCAACTACGGCAATCATAGAATTCCGACAGTGCAGAAGAGGGCCATTCAGCCCTTCAAGTCTGCATTCACTCTCTAGCAAAGCATCTTACCCAGGCCCCCCCAACCCCCACCCCCTCAGTCCCTTAACCCCACATATTTATTACTTTATTTATTAGTCAGCTTACATTAACACAGCAATGAAGTTACTGTGAAAATTCCCTAGTCAGCATACTGTGGCACCCATTCGGGTACATTGAGGGAGAATTTAGCATGGCCAATGCACCTAACCAGCACTTTCGGACTAACCCATTAATCCCTCTAACCTATACACCTTGGGACACTAAGGGGAAATTTAGTATGGCCAATCAACCTAACCTGCATCTCTTTGCGCTGTGGGGGGAAACTGGGGCATCTGGAGGAAACCCACACAGACACAGGGAGAATGTGCATATTCAACACATAAACAGTCCACTAAGGATGAAATTGAACCCAGGTCCCTTGCACTGTGAGGTAGCAGTGCTAACCACGGTGCCGGCAATAGTGGTTCCCTGCACCTTTAGCTTTCTAATCTGGTCAAGTCTTCCACTCACTGAGGTCAGTGTCTGCAAGTGTGAAAATGTCTAAAGGCAACATTTCGCACTCACATTCCATGGAAAGGAATGAATGAGGAAGAAACACATATCCATGTGTAGCCCAATCCACCCACTGACTCTGTCTACACTTCTCATTGCCTCAGAAAAGCAGCCAGCATAATTAGGAAACACGCACACTGGACATACTCTTTTCCACCTTCTTCCATCAGAAAAAAATACAAAATTCCGAGGTTATGTACCGACCAACTCAAGAACAGCTGCTTCCCTGCTGCTATCAGACTTTTGAATGGACTCATCTTGCACTAAGTTGATCTTTCATTACACCCTAGCTGTGATTGTAACACTACATTCTACACTCTCTCCTTTTCTTCTCTATGAACAATACGCTTTGTCTGTATAACGCACAAGAAACAATAATTTTCACTGTATACTAATACATGCGCCAATAATAAATCAAATCTATCCTGTCCTTTTTCTGTAATCTCTTCCAGTCCCACAACTTGCAGTGTCCTTTGACTTGAGTTCCATGATATCCTTGTCAAATCTCTCCTAATTCCCACCTATTCCTGACCTTCCATTTTGCTCCAGTTGTTCCTACCCACTCTTCAACAGAATAAAATCCATCACATTCTCGCCTCTCTTTAACTCTGAGACAAATAGATTCAAATGTTAAGTCTTTTTCTCTCTCCACAGATGCTGCCAGATCTGTTGAGCTTATCCAGCACTTTCTTTTTTATTTCAGATTTTCACAATATTTCACTTTTTAATCACAATCCTCTTGACGCAGTTTATAATTATAAGCCTTTGTTCTGCACTTATTTAATTGCCCCACCGTTGCTGCCGGTGCCTTCAGCTCCCTATAGGTTCCAGAATTCCCTCCCATACCATAGACCTCTCTTTCCTCTTTTAAGATGCTTGTTAAAACTTGCTTCGATGTCCTAACATGACCATGTGCCTTGAGTCTCATTGTCAAATGTTGGTTTATAAAACAGCGGTTTGGGATTTTTTATGACATTAAAAGCACAATATAAATACAATTGGTTGTTGTATGCATTAAGTCAACAAATGTAGAAAATGTTCATAGTCTGCTTAGATAATGTATGGGTACTGTTAGGAAACACAGCTGCTGAACACACTGTACTGTATATTCTGGAGTGATCCCAGCCTGTGCATTTCTCAAAGGAACGCACAGAGAGTGGATGAGTAATACATATCTCATCTGGATGATCCTCTCAGAAAGGGTTGTGCTGAGAAAGTATGAAGAGCTTTGAATAAATGCTCTTAAATTGCTGAGGTGAGGGATACTTGCTGTGGCTGTGAGCAAGTCCAAGCACGCCTCCTTTCAGATATTATATCACAAATAAGAAGATGGACTAAGGCTGCTCTTAGCAGAACAGAAGGTAGTGAAGACTGCAAGTTAATTTGATGGGGTTCCATGGTAATTAGTCCAAAAGTAATTCAGCATAAGGAGCAAAGGTACATAAAGTGGGGGGAAGGGGTCTTTCTGATATAAATGCTGTCACACCTTTATGGGGAGGTGATGGCCTAGTGGTATTATTGCTGGACAATTAATCCAGAAACTTAGCTGGTGTTCTGAGGACCTGGGTTTGAATCCCGCACAGCACATAGTGGAATTTGAACGCAATTTTAAAAATTTGGAATTAAGAATCTACTGATGAGCATGAAACCATTGTCGATTGTCTGAAAAACCCATCTGGTTCAATACTGTCCTTTCGAGAAGGAAGTCTGCCATCCTTACCTGGTCTGGCCTACATGTGATTCCAGAGCCACAGCAATGTGATTAACTCTCAACTGCCCTCGGGCAACTAGGGATGGGTAATAAATACTGGCCAACCAGCAACGCTCATGTCCCACAGATGGATAAAAAAAAGCACTGATAAAACTATAAGGCTAACAAATACTGCTGCTCATTGTAGCAGATCACCCATCGTCCATCCGCTGTTTTAATGCCGGTATTAACCAATTCAGTATAAGTAGCTAATGGCTCTTTTAAAATGTTAGATAAATATTATGAGAATGCATTCTCATTTACTAGTATCTCTTCTAGGTGTTAATTCTTAAAATGTCTCAATATTCTATTTAAAAATATAAACTTCAAATATATTGCGGCCAAAGGAACTCTACTTGTATGCAGCCAGAGGAAATGGGTGAGATATTAAATGAGTACTTTGCATCAGTGTTCACCAAAGAGAAGGACTTGATGGATGATGAGTCTGGGAGAGGATGTCTAGATAGTTTGAGTCATGTTGAGATCAAAAAGGAGGTATTGGGGTTCTTGAGAAACATTAAGATAGACAAGTCCCCAGGGTCTAACGGGAGAGATCCCAGAATACTGAGAGAGGCAAGGGAGGAAATTGCTGGGGCCTTGAGAGAAATCTTTGTATCTTCATGGCTACAGGGAAAGACCCAGTAGATTGGAGAATAGCCAATGTTGTTCCTTTGTTTAAGAAGGGTAGCGAGAATAATCCAGGTAATTACAGGCAGGTGAACTTTACATCAGTGATTGGGAAATTATTGGAGAGGATTCTCCGAGACAGGGTTTATTCCCACTTGGAAATAAGTGGACGTATTAGTGAGAAGCAACATGGTTTTGTGAAGGGGAGGTCATGTCTCAATAACTTGACTGAGTTTTTCAAGAAAGTAACGAAAATGATTGACGTGGTTAAGGCAGTGGATGTTGTCTACATGGACTTCAGTAAGGCCTTTGACAAGGTCCCTCATGGCAGACTGGTGCAGAAGGTGAAGTTGCATGGGATCAGAGGTGAGCTGGCAAGGTGGATACAAAACTGGCTTAGTCAAAGAAGATAGAGGGTAGCAGTGGGAGGGTGTGTTTCTGAACCAAGGGCTGTGACAAATGGTGTTTCTCAGAGATCAGTGCTGGGACCTTTGCTGTTTGTAATATATATCAATGATTTGGAGCAAAATGTAACTGGATTGATTAGTAAGTTTGCGGATGACACAAAGCTTTGCAGATAGCGATGAGGACCATCAGAGGAAACAACAAAGTATAGATCAGTTGGAGATTTGAGTGAAGACATGGCAAATGGAGTTTAATCTGGACAAATGTGAAGTAATGCATTTTGTAAGGTCTAATACAGATAGGAAATATACAGTAAATGGCAGAACCCTTAAGTGTATTAATAGGCCAAGGGATCTGGGTGTACAGTTATACAGGTCACTGAAAGTGGCAACGCAGGTAGTCAAGAAGGCATATGGCATGCCTTCAGCTGAGGTATTGAGTTTAAAAATTGGCAAGTCACGTTGCAGATTTATAGAACCTTAGGGTGCACTTGGAATGTAATGTTCAATTCTGGTCGCCACATTACCAAAAGGATGTGGAGGCTTTGGAGGGGGTACAGAAAAGATTTACCAGGATGTTGCCTGGTATGAAGGGCATTAGCTATGAGGAGAGGTTGGAGAAACTTGGTTTGTTCTCATTGGAGCAAGGGAGGTTGAGGTGAGACCTGATAGAAGGCTACAAGATTATGAGGGGCATGGACAGAGTGAATGGTCAGAAGCTTTTTCCCAGGGTGGAAGAGTCAATTACTAGGGGGCACAGGTTTAAGGTGTGAGAGGCAAGTTTTAAAGGAGATGTACGATGCAGATTTTTTACACAGAGAGTGTCAGGTGCCTGGAACTCGTTGCCAGGGGAGGTAGCGGAAGCGGATACGGTAGTGACTTTTAAGGGGCTTCTTGACAAGTACATAAATGAGATGGGAATAGAAGGATATGCTCCCTGAAAGGGCAGGGGGTTTTAGTTAAGTCAGGCAGCATGATCGGTGCATGCTTGGAGAGCCGAATGGCTTGTTCCTGTGCTGTAATTTTCTTTTGTTCTTTGTTCTTTCTTCAACCCAGGATGCTGCTGATCTGGATTGCAAATCAGAACCCATGGAAATACAGTTATGCTGCATACTCATACCATACTCGAATCCCTTGATTCATTTAAATACTTCTATGAAATCACCAAGAAGTCTCTGCTTAGTTAATTCTCTATGATAACTAAAAAGGATGGTATGGTGGCACAAAGGTTAGCACTACTGCCTCACAGTGCCAGGGCCCCGGGTTTGACTCTCGGCTTGGGTCACTGTCTGTGTGGAGTCTGCACGTTCTCCCTGTGTTTGCGTGGGTTTCTTCTGGGTGCTCCAGTTTCCTCCCACAGTCCAAAGATGTGCAGGTTAGGTGGATTGTCCATGCTAAATTGTCCCTTACAGTCACGGGGACTAGCTACGGTAAATGCATGGGATTATGGGGATAGCGCCTGGGTGGGATTGTGGTCGGTGCAGACTCAATGGGCTGAATGGCCTCCTTCTGCACTGCAGGGATTCTATGATTCTATGAAAAGCTTTGAACTAGGGATTAGCCTTGAGCCTTTTCCAGGGCCTCTAAGCCACCTGATGTTGACCGAAGGATGATTTTTGCCCGTCAGACCAGACGAACTCCCTCCATCTTCAACTGCTTTTCGGGACCCTGAACGGTGGTTCTGGCCTTGGCTTAAAATCTCAGTGAAAAGCCAGCTTGACCAGTGTGGCAGTCTCTCAGCACTGCGCAGAAGTGTCAGTTTAGATTCTGCACTCTGATCCAGGAATGGAATTTGAAACCACGAGCTTCTGACTCAGAAACAGGAACAGTGCAATCAGGGAGCTGTGCTGAAGCTGAAAGCTTTAAAAAAGAGCTTACCTTGTAATTTTTTCCGCCACATAAGAGGGCACGTTGAAAGTGATCATTGGCATCGAATGCGGAAAATACTTGGACGTGAAGAGCAGGTAAATCACCACCAGCAGAGCGATTACAAACATAACACTTCAGGAGCGAGCTTTCATCGCACGATCCAAGAGGTGGGATCCCTCAAGCAAGAAAAGTCAGGACTTGCCTAGGAATGCGAGAACTATGCTCCCTTGAGCAGGTTCTGATTTGTTCCTTTGGGACTACATCAGGAATCTTCCAGACTATCCATTCCAGATCTGAAGGAGGCTGAGACACAAAGCAGTCTATCATATGAGTCTGGGGTGGCAAATCTGTCATATGAGGAGAGACTAAGTCGGTTAGGATGATATTCACTGGAGTTTAGAAGAGTGAGAGGGGATCTCATAGAAACTTATAAAATTCCAACAGGATTAGATAGGCTCGATTCAGAAAGAATGTTCCCAATGGTGAGGGAGTCCAGCACTAGGGGTTATTTTTTGAGGATAAGGGGTAAACCTTTTGTTTTGTTTTGCACAGCTTTAACATTTTGTTTTTTAAAAGTCTGTCATCAGGGAATGCTCCTGCTTACCCTGCACAATGCTTCCTCATTTTATTCAACCTCAATCCTTTGCACTGTTGATGGTCTTCACAGCAGGTTCCTCCTTCCTGCATACTCATGGTCTCCTCTTAGACTAGGAGCTTCTACAGCATTCCCTTCATCGAGAAACCTAAGCCGAAAAACCTGCTCCATATTCAAAGCCTCTATCATCTGCATCGATTTATTTATTGGCGGATTAGAACTCCTCCCATTCTCTTGCAATCTCACTCACACTTTGAGATTGAAGGCGAATTCTTTTTGTGCAGACACACACACCTGATTGCAAAAGCACATGCTTCTTTCATTTGGCCAGGTCTTGCACCATCAATGAAATTGGGCTCATATTATTTGTTTATCTCTGCACACGATTATGCATATTATGTATTTACCTCTAGGGAGAGAGATCATAGTAGACAAGAAGTCATAGAATAAGGATAAGGGATAGCAAATTTAAAACAGAGGAGAAAATACTTCTTCCAAAGGGTTGTGAATCTGTGTGGAATTCATTACCCCAAAGTGCGGTGGATGCTGGGACAGTAAGTAAATTTAAGAAGGAGTTAGATTCTTAATTGGTAATGGGTTGAAGGGCTATGGGGAGAAGGCAGGAAAATGGGGATGAGGAGCATATCAGCCAGGGTGGACTCGATGGGCTGAATGGCCTAATTCTGCTCCTACTCTCATGATCGTATTAAATATCTGGGGTAGATACCATTTTCCTGTCCTCCCATTATCTCCGTTGTCTGAATGAATGCTATATTCTTACTACTTTTCTTCTGAAAGTTCTGCATTTGCCACCCAATAGTCATTCAGTAAGATTAAAAAAAATCAAAAGCCCAAAAGCTGAAAATGTTGAAGTAAAGGCAAGATGCCTTGGCAGCTGGTTCTCAGTGTCTGAATGGGAAAGGATAGAAACATAAAAACTAGAAGACAGAGTAGGCCCTTTGACCCTTTGAGTCTGCTCCACCATTCATTTTGATCATGGCTAATCAACAAATTCAATATCCTGATCCTGCCTTCCCCTTCATATCCCTGATCACTTTAGCCCCAAGATCTATATCTAATGTCTTCTTGAAGTCAGACAATGTTTTGGCTTCAACTACATTCTGTGGTGGTGAATTCCACACATTCACCACTCTCTGGATGAAGAAATTTCTCCTCAGCTCAGTCCTAAAAGGTTTACCTGGAGCAGGTTTTTAGGCAGGAATGATTAATTAATTCAAATTTCTGGCACCCTTTAATAATTACACACACTCTTCTAAAGGTCCACACTTTGTGTTGTTGTAAAGCCATTTTCAGTAACATTGTCACTTCTCTGGGTTTTACACATTGCACTAAAGTCGCCATGATTGCAGATGACCATAGGCTGCTCTCTCCCCTTTGACCGAAAGAGCCAACTGATGGTGATTTAACCTGAGGGTCACCACGCCTCAAGCCAGGGGCAAGGTTGAGAAGGCGGGGCCTTCATGATTAACCTCAACCGGTTAAGGAATTGAACCTGTGCTGTTGGCAAAGCTCTGCATCACTAACCAGCCGTCCAGCCAACTGAGCAAAACTTTGCACTGGCTGCAGAAACAAATGGCCTTGCAATGTGTGCAAGCACTGAGTGAGCTGCAGTGTAAAACCAACTTTTAAAATTCAAATTTAAGAAACTCTCAGCAGGTCAGCTGACCCACTGAGGTTTTTGATGATCAAAACCTGTTCATAGAATCATAGAAACTCTGTAGTGCAGGCGGAGGCCATTCAGCCCATCGAGCCTGCACTGATAACAATCTCACTCGGCACTATCCCTGCAAATTTACCTCGCTAATCCCCCTAACCTACGCATCCCAGGACACTAAGGGGAAATTCAGTATGGCTGACACGCCTAACTTGCACATCTTTGAACTGTGAGAGGAAACCGGAGCAGTCGGAGGGAACCCACTCAGATACAGGGAGAATGTGCAGACTCCACACAGACAGTGATCCAAGCCGGGAATTGAACCCAGGTCTCTGGAGCTGTGAGTGCTAACCACTGTGCCATCATGCCATCCAGAGACTTATCCATAGCTCAGTCGGTATCATCCACACCTATGTCGGAAAATTGTGATTCAAGTTCCGCTCCCAGGAGAAAAACCTAGACTAAAACTGCAGTACAATGCGGAAAGAATGCTGCACTGTTGGTGGTCATGTCTTCATGGTGAGATGATAAACTGGGGCTCTGTCTATCTTCTTGGGTGGGAATTGTGCAATGAGTGACTCACATCCTGATTCACCAAAGCCTGTCCGCTATCTACAAGGCGCAAGTCAAAGGTGTGATGAAATACTTTCCGCTTGTCTTGATAACTGCAGCTCCAACAACACTCAAGAAGCTCAACATCATCCAGCTCAAAGTGACCCATTTGACTGACACCCCATCCGCCACATTAAAAATTCACTCCCGTCACCACCAATGCATAATGGCAGCAGAAGCTTCCCAAAGATCCTCTGACATCACCTTCCAAACTCGCACACTACCACCTCAAAGGTCAAGGGCGGCAGATACATGGGGAGGTCACCAGCTGCAAGTTGTCCACCAAATCACTCATCATCCTGATTTGGAAATAGATCGCTGTTCCTTCGCTGTCAAAATCCTGGAACTCCCTCACTAACAGCACTGTGGGTGTGCCCACACCTCGGGGAGTGCCGTGGTTCAAGAAGGCAGCTCACTGCTACCGTGGACAATTGGAAATGCGCAATAAATACTGGCCCTGCCAGCAATTCCCACATTCCATGAAAGAATACATTTTTTAAAAAGGTATAAGATTCCATGGCATAATTTGAAGTCAAGTAAGGAAGTTATCTCTGATGCCCTGGCCACTATTTATCCCTCAATCAATAACTGAAAAAATAATCAGATTAAGTGACCTTTATCACCTGAGCGTTTGCAGGAGTTTTCTTTAAGTAAATATTTCCCCACATTACAAGTGACTACACTTTAAAAAAATGCACGTAATTGGTTGTAAAGTATTTGAGGATGTCCTGAGGTCATATAAATGCAAGTCCTATCTTCTCTCCTAACTTTATAAGTCCTGCTGGCAGTGAGAAGCCAGTAGGAGAGTCCTGAGTAAATATATTTAAATGCAAGTGCACCATACTTTATACTTGCTCATTCAGTGATGCATTTCGCAAGCTCAGGTCACCCTTGTGCGGTTGAAATAGTCACTTATGCAATGTTACAATTTATATACAGCAAGATTCTGCAAGCTGCAATACAATAATATCTTGAATTTATCTTGTATCTTTTCACATAACATAACTTCACAAAGTACTCCAAAGGGACATTATAAAATAACGTATGACACTGAGACACATAAGGAAATATTATGGCAAATGCTCAAAGACTTGTTCAAAGAGGCAGATCATTTGTTTCAGAGAATGGTCAAAGGATAAATGTCTGATAGGACACTCTCACTGTTCTTTGAAACATGAGCGTGGCATGTCCTACAGCATTCCTGAAGGGAACAGACAGGGCTTTGGTTTAATATCTCAGCTGAAAGATGGCACCTCTGACTGTGCGGCACCTCTGACTGTGTGGCACCTCTGACTGTGCGGCACCTCTGACTGTGCGGCACCTCTGACTGTGCGGCACGCTAGCAGTGTCACAATGAGGTGTCAGTCTAGATTTTGCTCTCAATCACTAAAAGTGACATTTGAAGCAATGATATTCTGACTTTGAGGCAGCACTGTGAGCACAGGACCACAGCAATAAGTGAAGAATGATTTGAGTGGGCAGCAACTTTACCTGGCTCTCCATCCCTCAACTTGCTGTGTGCAAAATCCTTGTCTTCATTTACAAATTCTTCCTGTAGTTTTGTGTGATGATCTGCCTTCTTCCCCATGTACTGCCTTTAGTGTTGCATATGCTAGGGTACTGTGTCTAGGCCCCTCCATCTTATTCAATAGCTCTTTCCTTCAGAAGATCCTCATTTTGATTACATCTTCAGCCATTTCCCCTATCTCCTTTTCCCAATTACATCCAATATCAGCACAGAATCAAGCCATTCAGCCAACTGGTCTACATCAGTGTTCATGTTCCATGTGTTCCTACTTCCACATTACTTCAACAAGTCCCACCTATGTATCCTTCATTTCCATTCTCCCTCCTGTAGTTTACCTCTTTTAATGCACCTATACTATCTCCCTCAGCTACTCCTTGTGAAAACAAGTTCCACATCTTAACAACATTGACTGAAAATTCTCCAGATTTTTTAATTGAACATATTCATGACTTATATTTATTGCAATAAAATGACTAGAAATACTGATCAGATCTGGCAGCATCTGTGGAGAGAGGCACAGAGGTAACGTTTCCATTATTTATATTTATGAACCCTGGTTCTAGAAGCCCCATAGCTGGAAACTTGAAACTTCAATATCTTATCAAAACCCTCCATAATTTTAAGTAGGTCTATTAAATCACTTCTCAGTCTTTTCTAAAGAAAAAAAAGTATTCCTGAAAGTTCTCACAGAAAACAGGAGCAGAAGAAGGCCATTCAGCCCTTCGAGCCTGCTCCGCCATTCATTATGATCATGACTGATCACCCAACTCATCAGCCAGATCCTGCCTTCTTCCCCATGTCCTTTGATCCCCTTTGCCCCAAGAACTATATCAAACTGCTTCTTGAAAACATACAGGAGGAGATTCTCCCAGCCCACTGCACTGCTTCTGGGCCAGGAAACTCAAGTGGAAGCCATGTAGCGGGCTCCCCAATGGGCGCCAGGGCCTCTGCAAGTCTCTAACAGCTGGATTTCCAGTGCAGTCAGATTCATGCCAAAATCTGGCGCAGAGCTACATAAAATATTTAAACCGGTATTTAAATGGATTTAACATATAACCAACAGGCCCGGCGAGACTTGTACCCTTGCCCCCCACCAGGAGTATTTCACTCCAGTGGAGTTTACAACAGCAGAGTTTACAACTAACGGTTCAACCCTGCTGGAGCAAAGGGGGCCATCAAGGCCCCCCTAGAGATTTGGGGTATGGGGGAATGCCCCCTGGTAGTGCCAGCCTGGGCCCCCTGGCATTGCCCAAGGGGGAAAGTGCCAATGCCCAGGATGCACCTTGGCACTGCCCACTGGACATCAGGCAGTGCCAAGGGGGAGGGGCGTAATGGGGGGGGTGGAAGCTCTGGGGAAGATCAGTGGGGGTGGGAGGGTTCCCCAGCCACTCTGTACTTGGGGTCACGAGCAGAGGGATGGAAGTCAGTGATCAGGGCTGGGCATCGGGGTTGGGGGGGAGGGGGGGGAGGGGGGGCAGCAGTGGGGGACTGTGGAGGGAGTGCCGGGGCTGCAGGTGGGGGGCGGATTGGGAGATCAGGCCTGCCATGGAGAGGGGGGGGATTGTGGTGGGCTGTGGCCAGGGAGGTGGGCGGGGCCAGAGGTGCTGAGGCTGGTCCAGACATGTTCTGGGGACCAGCAATCGGGCTGTGGGGATGTCGGAGGGCAGCAATGCAAGGTCGCAAGGCTGGCCAGCGATTGGGAGACTGGCAGTGCAGGGCTACTATGAATGCATTGATTTCCGCCCTAACAGATCGATTCACGTGCAGTGGCCTGCTCAATGCTACGCTGCCTATCCAGCAGGAGTGGGCCTTGCCCCTTGTTTTTGGGTGACTCATGCCAGTGCGGTGCATAGAATGTGGGAGATTCATGTTGAAACACCTGCTGAAAAAACCAACAGGATTTAGTCTGGTTCTTACGCAAATTCCACACTTAGGGCCCGATTTTACTATCACATTGCGCATGTTTTCAGGCACGAAGATTTGGTAAAGTCTAGCGTGAGGTGAGTATCGCGATCCGCGCCCGACTCCGTGCCGGTTCCCCCTTTACCAAGGCCTGAAAATGACCACGATCGGGACTGCGCCCAAAACAGGCGCGATGGCCATTTAAATGCACCTGCATGCATTTAAATTAATTTAACAGCACTTCCCAGGGAGAGGCCCACGATCGGTTTGGGTGGCAGGGTGTGTGGGGGGATAAGGGGGTCAGCAATGTTTAGGGGGTGCAGCAATGTCTGTAGGGGCCAGGGGTAGGCACTATTTGGCTTGGGAGGGATGTGGCAGCGGAGCAGCATTCTATCATTTTGTTCCGTGCATGTACAATTGGAGGTGCCGATCAGAGGTGCAGGATTTTGGGCGCGTTAAACCCGGCCCACCGGCTTCTACAGCACGATTCAAAATCATTGATACTTTTTCAGGCAGAGTGTGCATGGGGGCGCCAGAGAACGGGTCTAAAAGTCAGATCTGAAACAGTCCTTCAAGTCCGCCAGAACCTGGAATCAAAATGGTAAAATCGGGCCCTTAGAATTTTTTTGTTTTGGCCTCAACTCCTTTCTGTGGTAATGAATTCCACAGGTTTATGACTTTCTGGACGGAGAAATTTCTCCTCATCTCAGTTCTTAGACCTGTTCTTAGATCTTAGATATATCCTTAAACCTCTGGTGTGGGACACTCCCATCATGTAAAAAGTCCTTCCTATATCAACCCTGTCTAGTTCCGTTTGAATTTTATGGATTTCTATGAGGTTCCCCTCTCATCCTTCTGAACTCCAGCGAATATAATCCTAACTGATCCAATTTCTCTTTATACATTAGTCCCGCCAGCAATCAGTATGGTAAACCTTTGCTGCAGTCTTTCTATAGCAAGAACATCCTCATATAAGGGGACCAAAACTGAACAAAATATTCCAGGTGTGGCCTTACCAAGGTCCTGTATAATTGCAGCAAGACATCCCTGCTCCTGTACTCAAATCCTCTTGTTACTAGGGTTAACATACTAGTTGCCTTCTTTACCGCCTGCTGCATCTGCATGCTTACCCTCAGTGACTGATGTATGAGGACTCCCATAGAATCCTAGAATCCCTACAGTTCAGAAGGAGGCCATGCAGCCCATCGAGTCTGCACCAACCACAATTCCACCCAGGCCCTGTTCCCGTAAACCCTCATATTTATCCTGTTAATCCCCCGACACTAGGGTTAATTTAGCATGGCCAAATTAATCCAGGTCTCATTGCAGATTCCCCTCTCCTAATTCATAGCCATTCAGATAATAATCTGCCTTCCTGTTTTTGCCAACAAAGTGGATAACCCCAGGTTTACCCACATCATACTGCATCTGCCATGTACTTGCCCACTCACTCAGCTTGTCCAAATTACATTGAAGCATCTATGCATCCTTCTCATAGCTCACCCTCCCACCCATCTGTGTGCCTCTCCTTGGTATCATCCTCGTAAAGCCTTTCTGCACCTTATCCAGTGTCTCTATGTCACTTTTGTAATACATCAATCAGAATTGTAGCAGGCACATTAAGAGTGATCTAACCAATGTTCTTTACAAGTTTAACATTGAATTCTTACTTTTCAATTATTTTCCCTCTAGAAATTGCTGGAAAAAGAATCAATTTGCATAGCTCCTTGAAATGGTTCAATGTAAAAACAGTGTAGGGATAAACTTGCATCATTTTATACTGCTTTCTTTCACTACTCCAAAACATATCTGAATCACAGCAATAGCAAAGGCATAACTCCACCAGAACAAACTCTTACAGTCTTACAGTATATCCTGACTCCCATAACCTCTAACAACTGATACAGAACTAATGGCATTTTAACTCTTCTGGTGCAATTATACGCCGAATTTATCACTGCAGTGCAAGTTCCCACTTGGCTACAACAATGAAATATAAAGGGCAAAACTGCTCTATGTCCTAATCCCATTTGTATCTGGTATAGTGAAACCCCCAGCAGTGTGAATGCAGTCTCTTTAACAAGTCGATATCCCAGCTCTTTTCCCCGTTTCCAAGCAGCCTCAGGATATCACGAAACCTGCCTCAGAAGGAGGAAGCCAGAAGTGCTTTGAAAGAGCCACTGCAAATTGGTTCCGTGAGCCCACAATGAACTTGAGCCTTCAATTCAATGTTTGCCTTTTAATCGGAGCGTATCCAAGGAATTTTGAGCTGCTGGGGCAGCCATTGTTTTTAAAGTTTACCTCTCCCACATTGGGATAAGTTCTACGTTGTCAGGGCCATTAATATTAATGTGATAAGCCTGGTGATCATTTAACAATCATTTTCAATTAAAAAGATTTACTTTTCCCTTCCTCCATTTCTAATTTCCATTCTTATTTTGACTATTTGTATTTTGCCCCTAACTAATAAATCTTCACTGCTTTGCTGGTAGTCTGACATTCTTTATTTTTCTCCCTTATGATCTTTTTTCTCATCCTAGCTGTCTTGCTCTTAATTTAAAATATAGGCTTGGCTTTTGCCTTCATTCAAATACAGCCAATTCTTGACAACAGCATCACTTTTGACTAGAGAAATCCCACTTTCATTTTGGGAGTATGAACATAATGCCTGGGTCAACATTCTTCCCTCAACTACTTGACTGGATGACTGCAGCACCAACATCCAAGAAACACAATATCATCCAGGATGTAGCAACCTGCTTGATATGATCCTTGTCCACCACATTCATCACTCACTCCCTCCATCGCCAACGCACAATGGCAGCATCATCTACAAGATGGAGTAACACACCATTGCTTCTTCAACAACTCTTTCCAAACTGGTGACCTCTGCCACCTAGAAGGACAAGGGCAGTGGACACATGGGTGCACCTCCACCTGAAAGTTACCCTCCAAGTCATGCACTATCCTGACTTGCAATTATATCACTGTTCTTGCACTAGGTCAAAATCCTGTAACTCCCTCCCCAACAACCCTGTGGGTCTACCCTGTGGACTCCAGTGGTTCAAGAAGGCTACTCACCACCTTCTCAAGGGCAATTAGGGATGGAAAATACATGCCTCTGAATCACAAGGTTTTGGGATCTGTCCCATTCTTGTACAATAAAGTTTATTTATTAATCACAAGTAAGGATTACATTAACATTGCAATGAAGCTGCTGTGAAATTCCCCTAGTCACCATATTCTAGCGCCTGTTTGGGTCAATGCACCTAACCAGCACATCTTTCAGACTGTGGGAGGAAACCAGAGCACCTGGAGGAAACCCACACAGACACAGGGAGAACATGCAAACTCCATACAGACAGTGATCTAAGCCAGGAATCGAACCCAGGTCCCTGGCGCTGTGAGGCAGCAGTGCTAACCATTGTGCCACTGCGCTGTCCCATCGCAAAAAAAAGCAGATTATCTGTTCATTATCACAATGCTGTTTATGGGAGCTTCCTATGCACACACACACTGGCTGCCTCATTTTTCACCACATTTCAAAATAACTTCACTGCCTTGTAAAATTCTTTGAGTCCTCCGGTGACCATGGCAAAATGTTACATAAAATGCAGGTTTTTCTTTCACTATTACATTGCTGCTTGTGGGATCTTGCTGCGCACAAACTGGCTGCTGTGATTATCACCAAAAGTGCTTCATTCAGCTGTAAAGCACAGTGGCAATTGAGAAAGATGCTACAGAGATGCAAGTCTTTGATATTTCTAGGGATCTGGGAGCAGGTGGCTGCCTGTGCACTGCCCACCATGCAAAATAAATATTGAATTGGGCATCTACTTTTGAAGTGTTTAAATTTTTTTTTTAGTTTAAATTTGAAATGTTATACTGGAGAAGGGGTTAACAGTGACTTCTTTAAAACAGACTGCAACTGTATGGTAATATTTAACTTTATTACACAACTGACCAATCTGTCTGTGCCGCATACACTCACTCAGCTGCTTCCTTGCATTTCAGAATTCCAAACCTCAACACCTTCACAGAGTCAGACAGGTCTGCAGCACAGAAAAGGCCCTTCGGCCCATCACTTTGGCACCAGTCAAAAATAATCATCTAACTATTCTCATCCCACTTTCCAGCACTTAGTCCATAGCCTTGTATGCCTTGGCATCAACAAGTGCCCATCTAAATAATTCTTAAACTTTATTATTGTTACAAATAGGCTTACATTAACGCTGCAATAACGTTGCTGTGAAAATCCCCTAGTTGTCACACTCTGGCACCTGTTCGGGTACACTGAGGGAGAATTTAGCATGGCCAATGCACCTCAGCTGCACATCCTTTGGATGGTGGGAGAAAACCTGAGCACCTGGAGCAACCCATGTGCACAGAGGGAGAATGTGTAAACTTCGCACAGACCCAAGCTGGGAATCGAACTGGTGCTGTAAGACAGCACTGCTAACCAACGTGCCGCCCTCTTAAATGTTATGAGGGTCTCTGCCTCCAGCAGCCTTTCAGACAGTGAATTCCAGACTCCCACCACCCTCCTCACATCCCCTGAAATCTCCTATCCCCTTACGTTAAACCGATGCCCCGTGGTCATTGATCCCTCCAGCAAGAGGAGAAAGTTTCTTTCTGTCCACTCCATCTATGCCCCTCATAAATTTATACATCTCAGTCCTGAACCCCTCGCCACCGCACACCTCCCCCCCCACCCCCTCCCTACCCCCCTCTGCTCCTCGGAACACAACCCCAGCTTATCCAATCTCTCTTCGTAACTAAAACACGTCAGGAAGCAATGCATAGGTTTCTGCTAGAGAGGGTTAGGGAGGGTAGGGGGTAGGGAGGGGAACCCTTCAGTTTCAGCTCAATTCCCACACTGAGTGAATGAGGAAAGGGGGAAGGGGGGTGGTTGAAGGCAGGAAGTCATTGTATTGTAGTCACATTTCTCTCTTACTCCAGTCCCAACACAGGACGTAAACAAATCAGGTCGCGTATTAACTTATGAAACTCCACCAATTCGCCATCAGAGGAGGTTAACCCCCCCACCCGCTAGACTGATTCATTAATAAATTTTCAGAACAATTTATTTTAAAAAGAAATGATCGTTCTGTACTCATTTCAACACACGATCCTGAAATGGAAGTTACAAGACATAAAAAGAATGAATCTCCGCCGGCTTAAGATGCAACAAGTCCCACAAAACATAAGAATGCTGTAAGAGATCAAAGCACTGTAATTTTGTAAGAAATCAGGGCTTTTCCTCAAAGGAAATTCGATTTAACTGAAAAAAAGGAGAAAAAGACTTTTTTAAGAGTTAAAAAATGGGGGGATTAAAAAGTAGATAATTGAGTTGAAAAGAGTCTCTTACCTTGTCGGGAGAAGGGAGTCAGAGGGTCATTGTTACAGGGCTGCGGTGGGTTAGAAGGCGGCGACAAGTTGTTGTAGATCGGGTCGATCTCACACCAGGGAAGAGACTGGGGCTCAAAGGGCTGGGTAGAAGTACACACACCACACACACACACAAGTCAGTCCCCGGACGGGAGCTACCTGCAGAGAGAGGCATGGAGAGGGGAAGAAATAAATAGGAGTTTTTATTTAATACCCCCCTCCTCTCCTAGTGATGTCACTGAACCATTAAGGATTATTTTGTTTTGGGGGGGAAGAAGGAGGGAGGGAATAAAAAGTGCCACGCCAGGCTGAACTTTTGGTAGAATGAAACAACACAACAACAACGCCCAGCCCCGTTGTTCCCTGATATCACTTAACACTTAATTTCAATTTTCACCTTGAGAATCCCTCAAACAAACTCTACACCATTCCGCCCCCAACACCACCCCCCCCCCGCCCCCTTTGGTCACAAGCAGCCAAATCAGAAAGTATGCGGAAAAGAGTCCATGGAAAACTAGCAGAATTGTTTTAAGAGGGAAAGGGGGGAGAGCCACATTCAAAATTAATGTATATTGGAAAAAGTATACCCAGTCTAATACAGTCAGCAAAGTTTGCTTCTTTATATTTAAGGGGAAAATCTACAATTTTATCAGCCCGGGAAGTGAGTTCTCAAGCACGAAAATAAACGGATTACTGGGATGTTTTGGCAAGTTTCGAAGCCCTGTGTATGCCAAACAGGAAAGATGTAAAGACTTCTTTCAATAACACTATTTTTGTCAGAATGTGACTGGGAAACTTGGCGTTGGCAACACAGGACGTAAGGTTGCAAGCACTCTTCAACTCCAGTAATGATTTTCCCCCCTCAAAATAATTTATTTAAAGCTTTATTTATTTAAAAGAAACATTTAAAATCTCAGCAATGGCTCAGATTAGGAATGCCACATTCGAACATATAAAAAGGAAAAAAATCGTTGACTTTAGCGTCATGTGTAAGATTTATATTTAATACCAAGTATCAGGAATCAAATGTTTCTTTAAATATCATTCAAGTTTTATCAACAAAAAATAATCCATTAGAATTCTGAAATATTCTAAGTTGTTCAATGAAATTTGATATCACAATTCCATTTAACCTGTCACCATTGTTTCAAATAAAGTTTTACAGAAGTTTTTAAATCCTGTATGATTTTTCACAAACCAGTAGTTAACATTTTTCATGGTGATGAGGAGACAGAGGTGTTTCTTATCACCATATATTCATCTTAACATTTTCGTTTTGGGGAATGGACCATTGTGGCTGCTTTAAGAACATTGCTAAGCACACCGGGGCCTGGCGTAACACAGACGAAATGCAGAAGAAGCCTCCTCGTAGTCTTGCCACAGTCCTTGGTTTCTTAATCAGATGGTTCCAGCCACTGTGTAACCTTTGTTTAACCTTTACTCATTTTCCATTGCCTTCCAGGAGCCATTCCTGCAGCCCTGTCTGAGTGTGAGACTGTCAATGATTGCAGTTTTGTCCTGCAGAGATTTTCTTACCTGCTGGCTGGATACTGCCCGAAGTGCGTTTTGGTGAGAACTCGTCCAGTCAGCAAGTGCAGCTGTAGGAGTCATAAAACTCAAACCACTGCCTTTGGGCTGTTTCCAGCCTGTGTCACCTTCACCTTTAGCTGTTTCGAAAGCAGAAAGTGCTGTAAAACTCAGCAGTTCAGTAAGCCTGGAATTAGAGAATGGACAAGTTTATATTTTAGTTCATAATAATATGGTCTGATATGATAATTTAATTGTTCTTGTCAGCCCCACAAATTAACCTGATAAACATTTCCAAAATTTCCCCTTTTTATTTCAATATTTTCGGCTTTTTTGATTTTGATTTTTTTCAGATTCATTCTTGGGACATGAGCGTCGCTGGTTGGCCAGCATTTATTGCCCATCCCTAGTTGCCCTTGAGAAGGTGGTGGTGAACTGCCCTGTTGAAACTCTGCAGTCCGTGTGCCTTAGGTTAACTAACAATGTCATTAGAGAGAGAACTCTAGGATTTTGATCCAGCAACTGCAGAGGATTGGGGATATATTTTCCAAGTCAGGATGGTGAGTGGTTGGGAGGGAACTTGCAGGTGCAGATGCTCCCATGTATCTGCTGCCCCTGTCCTTCTAAATGGAAGTGGTCATGGGATTGGAAGGTGCTGTCTAAGGATCCTTGTTGAATTGCTTCAGTGCATCTTGTCGATAGTACACATGGTTGTCACTGGGCATTGGTGGTGGAGGGAGTGGATATTTGTGAATGCGCTGCCAATCAAGCCTCTGAGCTGCTGTTGTAGCCACTGTGTTTATGTGGTGAGTCTAATTGAGTTTTTGGTCAATGCTAACACTCCAGGATGTTGACATACTTGTATTCAATAGGAGAATAGGGGGGTGCTCTGGTTTCCTCCCACAGTCCAAAGATGTGCGGGTTAGGTTGATTTAGGTTAGGTTCTCATACTTCTAAATTCCAGTGAGTACAAGCCCACTCGATCCAGTCTCTCTTCACTAGTAGGAGGCTGACATGGAATTCCCAGCCATTGGCTACAGGATGTCAGGTAGACTCAACAATGACAGCCTGTGATTGGGCAGCAGCTTTTGGTGGATGGGATTTCCACCATTGGGATTCTCGATCAGGAGGAAGGTCCAACCATGGCCACCTAAGTGCCTGAAATTTGATTCCATTAGGCCCCCCTCTTGCAACTGAAGGAGGTTGTCCTCTGGATCTCTGACCCGTTGGTGAGACCCCACCAGCCCAGCAGAATCCTGGCGATTGTATCCCAAAGTAATATTCCCTGAATGAATCAATTTTAACAGCTTCCACCATCATCCTAGAGAGGCTGCTCTATGGACTGATATTTTTAATGTTGTTTTTCGAACAATTCAACATGTAGCAAACTAAACAGATTTTGTCAGACCGTAAGGTCCAGTTTTTTTCATGTAGAACAAAGAAAAGTACAGCACAGAAAGAGGCTGTTTGGTGCTCCAAGCCCATGCTGATCATGGTGCCCTAAACTAAAGAAAAAACCTTCTCCCTTATTCAATCCATATCCCTGTATTCCCTCCTTATTCATATATCCATTCATATGACTCTTAAATGTTGCTAATGTGTCTGCTTCCAACACCTCCTCTGGCAGCACATTCCAGGCACCCACTACTCTCCATGCAAAAAACTTCCTCTGCACACCTCCCTTAAACTTTCCTCCTCTCACCTTGAAACTATTCCCTCTTGTAATTGACACTTCTATCCTGGGCAAAAGCCTCTGACTATCCACCCTGTCTGTGCCTCTCAATTTTGTAGACCTCTATCAGGTCTCCTCTCAACCTCCGTCTTTGCAGTGAAAACAATCCTAGTTTATTCAAGCTCTCTTCATAGCCAACACACTCAAGACCAGGCAACATACTGGTGAACCTTCCTTACACTCTGCCCAAAGTTTTCACATCGTTCTGGTAGTATGGTGACCAGAACTGCACGCAATACTCCAAATGCAGCCTAACCAATATTAAGGTTCCTGTAGTTCTTGTGCCATTTCTGGGATAGTACGTGTACTGCTCTGATTGTGGCTGGTAGTGACAGCATGATACCAATACGTTGCACCTATCAGTTGACCAAGGTGTCGTGCACATGTACAATATTAACAAGCCCTTATTGTGTCGCTAGTTCGTAGGAAAATGAACGATACTGTCTACTAGTAAATATGAGCCAGTGCTGTATTTAGGTTACTTTCCCAAAATCTAGGACAGAGAGGCAAAGCATGTGTCCTGTTCCATTTGGTTACTGACCTCCAGTCAAAGCCTTTTTGTTTATGGGCTGATAGAGCTGTGATTCAGCACTCTTCTGCATCTTTTTGCTCTTCAGTAGGATAAAGAAAGCTAAGGGTATGTCACTAGGAGGCAGGGCTGTTCAATCATCCACAATAGACAAAAGGGCAGCAGTAAAGATTTGGGATGTGTTGAGTTGACTCTGTATTGCTTTTGCTGAATCCATCCACCTAGCATGAAAACTCAAACTCACGATGGGCTTGAGAAAGCTTACGTTGGTGGCAATAACATTTTGGTTTGATTTGATTTATTAATGTCACATGCATTAACATACAGTGAAAAGTATTGTTTCTTGCGTGCTATATAGACAATGCATACCATTCATAGAAAAGGAAATGAGAGACTGCAGAATGTAGTGTTACAGTCATAGTTATGGTGCAGAGAAAGATCAACTTAATGCAAGGTAAGGCCTTTCAAAAGTCTGACAGCAACGGGGAAGAAGCTGTTCTTGAGTCGGTTGGTATGTAACCTCAGATTTTTATATCTTTTTCCCGATGGAAGAAGGTGGAAGAGAGAATGTCCAGGGTGAATGGGGTCCTTAATTATGCTGGCTGCTTTGCCGAGGCAGTGGAAAGTGTAGACAGAATCAGTGGGTGGGAGGCTGGTTTGCATGATGGATTGGGCCACATTCACAATCTTTTGTAGCTCCTTGCGGCCTTGGGCAGAGCAGGAGCCATACCAAGCTGTGATACAACCAGAAAGAATGCTTTCTATGGTGGTCTGTAAATGTTGGTGAGAGTTGTAGCTGACATGCCAAATTTCCTTCGTCTTCTGAGAAAGTAGAGGCGTTGGTGGGCTTTCTTAACTATATTGTCAGCATGGGCGGACCAGAACAGGTTGTTGGTGATCTGAACACCTAAAAACCCGAAGCTCTCGGCCCTTTCTACTTTGTCCCTGTTGATGTAGACAGGAGCATGTTCTCCTTTATGCTTCCTGAAGTTGATGACAATCTCCTTTGTTTTGTTGACATTGAGGGAGAGATTATTGTTGCCGCTCCAGTTCACCAGATTCTCTATCTCATTCCTGTACTCTGCCTTGTCATTGAGATCCGACCCACTGGGGTGATGTTGTCAGCAAACTTGACAATTGAATTGGAGAGGAATTTGGCCACACAGCCGTAGGTATAGAAGGAATATAAAAGGGAGCTAAGAACACAGCCTTGTTGAAGATGATCGAGGAAGAGGAGTTGTTGCCTATCGTTAATGATTGTGATCTGTGAGTTAGGAAGTTCAGGATCCAGTCTCAGAGGGACAGCCGAGGCCCTAGACCACAGAATTTGGAGATGAGTTTTGTGAGAATAATGATGTTGAAGGCTGACCTGTAGTCAATAAATAGGAATCTGACATAGGTGTCCTTGTTATCAAGGTGTTCCAGGGTTGAGTGCAGGGCCAGGGAAATGGCATCTGCTGTGGACTTGTTGCGGCGATAGGCAAACTGTAATGGATCCAGGTAGTCCGGGAGGCTGGAATTGATTTGTGCCATGACTAGCCTTTTGAAGCACTTCATAATAATGGATGTCAGAGCCACAAGCTGATAGTCATTAAGACACATTGCTTGGCTTTTCTTAGGTACCAGGATGATGGTCATCTTCTTGAAGCAGATAGGGATCTCAGATTGTTGTAAAGAGAGATTGAAGGTATGTGCAAATACCCCCGCCAGCGGGTCTGCACAGGATCTGAGTGCTTGTCTGGGTACCCCATCTGGACCAGTCGCTTTCCATGGGTTGACCTTCACGAAAGCTGCCCTGGCATCTGCAGTGGTAACCCCAGATATAGGTTCATCCAGGACTTCCTGGGTGAAGGGCATGCTCTCGCTGACCTCTTGCTCAAAATGGGTGTAGAATGCTTTGAGCTTATCAGGGAGGGGTGCGTTGGAGCTGGTGATTTTACATGCCTTCACCTTGTAGCCTGTTATGTCTTGCAAACCTTGCCATAGTCGATGGGGGTCAGTGTGACTCGCCTGGGACTCTAGCTTGGTCCGCTACTGTCTTTTGGCATCTTTGATGGATCTCCTTAGATCATATCTGGCTTTTTTGTATATGTCAGTGTCACCTGACTTGAACGCCTCAGACCTGGACTTCAGCAAGCAGTGGATATCACTGTTCATCCATGGTTTCCAGTTAACTGCTGGGGTCAGGACGCTCCATAGTGGCATAGGGGAAGCCCCAGATAGCTAAGATAAAAAAAAGCACAGAGACCCAGCATCATTGCCATATATCATGTCATATAAGTGGGGAATAAATGTTTCCCGGGTATTAATGCTAGAAATTTGGAGGCATTTAATTCATATTAATATCCATAAAGTTTGCTTCTATCTCAGATGGTGCAGAGTTGGGCTTAAGTATTGCAATGTTACATTGCCATTCTAACTTTGGCGCTTTCCACCATTGTGGCAACAGCACTTTACAAATCTCTGTGACCACGAAATGTAAACAGAGTAAGTGAATTAATAAGCAACACACAAGTATGAATAGAAGGCAGTCCTTGGCTTCCTGAGATGTATTATCTGGGCTCATGGGTCAGCTGCATAATTTGAACAATCTCAGCACAGACAATAAGAGGGAAAGAGAACAATGCAGGCAAAGAGATAGATCAATTGCAAAGACATCACCCTGAATCGCAAGGTCTGGAATTCTAAAACCTGACATGTGAAGTCCTGCTTGACAGGGTTCAACTCTCGGCTTGGGTCACTGTCTGTGTGGAGTCTGCATGTTCTTCCCATGTCTGTGTGGGTTTCCTCCAGGTGCTCCGGTTTCCTCCCACACTCCAAAAGATGTGCTGGTTAGGCGCATTGGCCATGCTAAATTCTCCCTCAGTGTACCTGAACAAGTGTTAGAGTGAGGCGACTAGAGGATTTTCACAGTAACTTCATTGTAATGTTGGTGTAAGGCTACTTGTGACAAATAAATAAACTTTAAAACATAAAAGATCAGACATTTCAACAGCTGAGATTTTCAAAGCTGGTCTGTGCTGCTCCCAACTTTTTATTCAGTTATTAAAACAGCTGGAAATCAGCCATTCTGTCACCAGATGCTCTAACTTCCATTTTCAATTCTCTGATTTGAGTTCCCATGGATTTGAACAAAACTCTACATGAAAGCAGTCCAATTTTCATTTGCTGGACAGCCTCTGTACTCAGATCTGTAACTGACAGTCTTTACTGCGTCAGCATATTATTATATTCCATGATATTGGAGCACTAATCCATTCCAAACAATAAAGACCGCCTCCATTTCATTTCTATTGCTTGAGTGTGCTATTAAACTGTAATATTTACTATAATGTTAGGGTTTAATGCTAATGTAATCCATGGTATAAATTGAAAACATGCTCAGAAACCATTGGATGGAATTATCATGTAATTGAATATACCATGTACAATACAGCAGTGTCAACTGTCACACAGTGGGTAGCATTTTCACCTCTGAGTCATAGAATTCCTAAAGACACTGTAGGATCATAGAATCCCTACAGTGCAGAAGGATGCCATTCAACCCATCAAGCCTGCACCGAGCACAATCCCACATATGTCCTATGCCCGTAACCCCATATATTTACCCCACACATCCTGGGATACGAAGGGGCAATATGCACCTAACCTGCACATCTTTGGACTATAGAAGGAAACTGGAGCACCGGGAGGACACGCAGACACGGAGAGAATGTGCAGACTCCTCACAAAGCCAGGATCAAACCTGGGTCCCTGGTGCTGTGAGAAAGTGGTACTAACCACTTTGCCACCGTGCCGCCCAAGTCAAGAGCTTGTAGGTTTAAGTCCCATCCCCTGAGACTGGAGCACAACATCTGGACTGACACTTGTTACAATACTCGGAGAGACCTACAACGTTTACAACAAAATGAGAATCACAAGCAACTGACAGACATAACTGAATGACAAGACTTTGAGTTTTAATACTTTCTTTGTAACAAACAAGCTAAAAGCAACATAGGTCAAACATTAAGTAACAGCTAATTAAAACACCACGCTGAAGGAAACACACTTTTGTATTAACCAACTAATGCAATTGAGATTCCCCTAATAGCCCTTTCCATATCACTTAGCCAGTCAGTCAAATTTTCTTCCTGAAATCAAAACGGAAAATGCAGGTTTGGCAGCACCTGTGGAGCCTGTTTCACTCCCCACAAATGCTGCCAGATCTGCTGAGTCTTTCTAGCATTTTCTGCTTTTATTTCAGGTTTCCAGGATCTGCACTAGTTTGCTTTCATTAAATTTTTCCCAAAGTCTGTCACTATTCTCCCAATTGTTTACTCCTTTCCTATTTTTATGTCAGCTTCAAACATTGGAATTATGCCCTGTATGTTTATTTATTTATTAGTCACAAGTAAGGCTTACATTAACACTGCAATGAAGTTAAGTCCAGGTCATTTATATATAAAATCCAAAAGAGCAAATGAGCTTCACTTTTGCGGTTTATCAATCTCTTCAAAGTGTTGCAGCTTTGTGACATATGCCAAGCCAGCAACCAGTATCCAAACTGTTACAGCCAAGTTTTCAAGTCAGTTTGGAACATCAAAGATCTCGGAAGGATTGTCCCAATTTTGAAAAATACAATCCCTAATGCCAATAATTTCTAAAATGGAAAGAAAAGTAAGTTGGTGTAAATCTGAATTAAAAGTATTGTTACCAGTTGGTGATGGGGAATAACTTTGTGTTTCTTCTTTTCCATTCCTCATATGCTTATAGCAGACATCTTGCATTTTAAAATGATGCCATATTGCTAATTCAAAATGTGCGTGACTACAGTTTTGAAGAATTAAGCCAGTGAAATAAATAAGATTCATTTTATTCTATGAAAACTTACCCAAGTAAATGCATGAAAAATGTTTAAAATATACAGATACGCCCTGTGCACCAGTAACACCCGCAAGCACACACTCAGACTCGCAAGCATGCAGAAAAAAACAATTTTATGAACTATCAGATGTTAAGCTGGGCTAAGGAAAGCGCAGATTAATCTTTAAAAAAGGGAAAATTGGAAACAGTTCGTTGATTGTATTTGGAGCAGTGGCTTCTTCAGGTGAGCAGTTGGTTTAAAGTTATGGTTGGTACGACCTTTTCCTCCTGGACACACTGGTGTAGAAATCCAATGGTTTTCATTCAAGAATCTCCTTCTGTTGGAGGAATGTGGACACACTTTTAACTCAACAAAACAGGGTTCAAAGCTGAAATGGACTATTGTAGAGAGAGAGTGGGGGGAGCGTGAGAGACGGCTGCTCCTTTCAGTAGTTAGAATATCTCTGTCAAATCCCAAATTCAAGCATCCACACAAAAGGTTGTATGACCTCTCTCCACGTTGGTTATACATTCTAAAATAAAGAGGATCGGTTCATGCTTGGCACAACTCCTTTTAGCCGTTGTGATAGTGAAATTTATTTTTAATTTTCTAGCATTTAACTCTTGAATGGTTCATTCTTCCATCTGAATGAGACCAGAAGGATCATATCCTTAAGGAAGACATAGCTGGGATTTTCCATGTCCCCTATGGCAGGTTTATTGGCAATGGAGGTGGCCCACCATTGGCCAGCGGCAGGATCTTTTGGTCCCACTGCTGTCAACAGAGTTTCCCATTTAATTCACTTCCATCGCTGGGGAATCCATGGCAGGTGTTCACTATCGGCAGGGCTGACGGATCCGCTGCTGGGGCCTCCATGGACCCCACATGTCCATGAAATGGAGTGTGGCTACTTCAATACAAATTGGCATTTAAGCCAGTGTCTTTGCTTATTTAGTGGAGTGACCCATTTTAAGGGGATTTTGTCCCTTTGATCTTGCGCTATAGATGGCCTTGGTGGCTTTAAAAAACCTTTGCATGTTGCGGTGATCAGTGTATTGTGGGATCTCTCAGGTCTTTTTCTTTGCATCCTCTTGTCCTTTATCTTCCGGAATTGTCCTTGGATCTCAGACTTGAATTCTTTGCCTTCTTGAGTTGCAGCTTTGGGATGTTCTGCCAGGCAATGAAGCTCCTCCAGGATATCTGATGTTCCAGCAGTGTTTCCATCAAAGCAGTCCCAGTGATGATGATACTCGAATCCAGTGGTCTGGACAATGGAGGACTTCATCAAGATCAGAATGGGAACTTTACCGTCTTCATCTGAGTCAATAACTGATGAATAAGCATTGATAGCTGTGACAGCTCCCAGGAGGGTAGGTCTCAAGGAGAGCAGCAATGCCCATTTGGTGCCACAAGAGTTCAGAACAAACAATTCCAATTCTTCTTTCTGGGGATTCGCTCTTGAGATTATCTGTGAGTGTTCTGGCATTTAAAACTGCAAGATGTAAAGTTTTCTTTTACCATGAAGATGGTGCTCCACAACCAGAAGATGTTTGAACAGCCGGGGTAACACAGTGGTTAGCACTGCTGGCTCACAGTGCCAGGGACCTGGGTTCAATTCCTGCCTCGGGTTGCTGTCTGTGTGGAGTTTGCACATTTTCCCCATGTCTGCGTAGGTTTCCTCCAAGTGCTCTGGTTTCCTCCCACAGTCCAAAAGACATGCTGTTAGATGCACTGGCCATGCCAAATTCTCCCTCAGTGTACCCGAACAGGCGCCAGAGTGTGGTGACTAGGAGATTTTCACAATAACTTAATATTAATGTAAGCCTACTTGTGACATTAAGAAAAAACTAAAACATTGTCAGTCAGGCTCAGACTGTGGCACATTAATGCATACTGGAAGCTTTTCTTTACAGACATGCAAAATACATGTAAAAATATTGCACCTGTTTCTGCTAAATAAAATAAGTGATAGCCATTTGCTGGTTCACTCCGCAGGGAAATGCCTTAGTCAATCAGAATCAAGCTGTCCAGTTTAAATTTTTAAACAATGCTTGGCAGTTGACTGTCAGTCACCATTAACTGGTACATTCTCCATTCTCCATGGTAATACCTCTATCAATTTGAGTTTAAATGCCAACCAATCTGCATCGACTTCAGGAAGCATTGTGAAGGACATGCCCCCATCTACATCAGCGGGGATGAAGTGAAGTGGTCGAGACTATCGAGTTTCTCGGTGTCCAGATCACCAACAACATGTCCTGGTCTCTCTATGCTGATGCTACAGTTAACAAAGCTGACCAAAGCCGCTACTTTCTCAGGAGGCTAAGGAAATTTAGCATGTCCATTATGACTCTCACAAACTTTTACAGATGCACCATAGAAAGCATTCTTTCTGGTTGTACCACAGCTTGGTATAGATCCTGCTCTGCCCAAGACCGCAAAAAATAACAACAGGTTTTGAACAAAGCCCAATCCATCACAAATCAGCCTCCCATCCATTGACTCTGTCTACACTTCCTGCTACCTCAGAAAAACAGCCAGCATAATCAGGATCCACACGCCCGGATATATTCCCTTCCACCTTCTTCCATTGGGAAAAAGATACAAAAATCTGAGGCCATATACCAACCGATTCAAGAACAGCTCCTTCCCTGCCGCCATCAGACCTATCTGATATTACATGGATCTTTTTCTACAGCCTAGCTCTGACTGTAACACTATATACTGCACCCTCTCCTTTCCTTCTCCGCTATGTACTCTATGAACGGGATGCCTTGTCTTTATAACACGCAGGGAACAATGCTTTTCACCGTATGCCAATACATGGAACAATAATAAATCAAATCAAATCAAAATTTCCACTCTTTCCTCATAAAGTTTGAAGTTGTTGTTTCCCCAGACATTGGCATTCTTGCAGTTGTCAAGATGAGTGCAAAGCAAAATATGTTCCAACTGAATTATAAACTCATTATGATTGCAAAAGATCTACATTGTTGAAAACTCAAGTAGTCAATAGATTCTGCCACATTAGTCAGTTGCAAGGCTGGGCAATGGAAAATGAAGAGATGCTGGCTGTGGCTCCAAAATCATCCAGGCAATCTGAATAAACCAGGCTCGTGACTTGAAATTCCTGAGGTCAATTCCTGACTTTTACAATACTGCTGATGAGTATTTAGCTCAGTAGTCTAAAAGGTGCAGCTTTAGAATCAGAGAATCATAGAATCCCCACAGTGCAGAAGGAAGACCATTCGGCCCATCAAGTCTGTACTGACCACAATCCCATCAGTCCCTATTCCCATAACCGCACATATTTACCCTGCTAATCCCTTGACAGTAGGGTCAATTAATCATGGCCAGTCAACCTAGCCCGCACATCTTTGATCATTTGAAACATTCTGAAACTACTTACACCTCCTGTCTGCCCATCATTTGTTTCCATGTTTTATCCTGTTACCACCAAATTTTGACTTGTATCATTATTCTGTTCGCTGTTTGTTCATACCTCGTATCACATTTCCCTTTTGTCCCTTCCCTGCCAACTGAACTGGTTCTCTGATTCTGTCTTTTTTTGAAAGCTGGTCATCACTGCCATTTTCCAGTTCTGATGTTCATCGGCCCAAATTTTAACTCTTCTTTCAGTCTGCCTAAGCTGCTGAGCAGTTCCAGCATCTTAAGTTGTCACAAAGTTGATCTCTATGGAATGGATTTGCTATCCCCATCAAACTGATTTCACATATTAACTTACCTGAAGTGCAGTTCTGGGACTTTGGCTCAGGCACAGCCCTACAGCACCTCTTCTGGCCACTGCAGCGCTGTGCCTGGATGGCTGGACAGCTGTTGGTCAATCTAATCAGCTGACAGCTTGCCAAGATGGGTCCTCTGTCCAAGGGCAGGCACAAAGCTTGCCTGCTGCCAGTCAATACTGAGTTGAGCATAAGATGGCCACTGTCAGAGTCATAGAATCCCTACAGTGCAGAATGAGGCTATCTGGTCCATTAAGACTGCACCAACTACAATCCCACCCAGGCCCTATCTCCAGAACACTGCGTATTTACACTTGTTAGTCCCCTTGACACTAAGGGGCAATTTAGCACGGCCAATCCACCCAATCCACACATCTTTGGACTGCAGGAAGAAACGGAAGCACCTGGAGGAAACCTATATAGACATGGGGAGAATGTGCAGACTCCACATAGACCGAGACTCAAGCCGGGAATTGAAATCTGGTCTCTGGCACTGTGAGGCAGCAGTGCTAACCACTATACCACCGTGCCACAGGGACGGATTATGTGCACCGAGAGTTCACCAGCCTGAAAATTGAGGCCCTGATTACTTTGGATTAAGCAGAATTCAGGAAATGCTTTAGAGTAGTTTCATTTTGAAGCTGCCTTGGCAAATATAGATCTGAATGGATTTCAATATGCCTGAACTTAATTGTTTGGACTTTGGAACAACAGGAAACAACTGATTCAACCTCGTAAGACACAGTTGATTGGATTTGGCATTCAAGTCAAAGGATTGGATGTGTTTTAGGAGGCGATTAATATTAGTGTACACTGAGCTTTCCCCATCTGCCTTCCAAATGATCTGATGGCTAATATTGGAAATTTTAGAGAGGAGACTGAGTAGACTCGGACTACATTCATTGGAATTTATAAGAATTTTGATTTGATTTGATTTGATTTATTATTGTCACATCTATTAGTATACTGTGAAAAGTATTGTTTCCTGTGTGTCATACAGATAAAGCATACCATTCATAGAGAAGGATAGGAGAGAGTGCAGAATATAGTGTTACAGTCATAGCTAGGGTGCAGAGAAAGATCAACTTAATGCAAGGTAAGTCCATTCAAAAGTCTGATGGCGGCAGAGAAGGAGCTGCCCTTGAGTTCTAAATGAAATGCCTTGGGTTTGGGAGGTACTGCCTTGGGAACCTTGGTGAGTTACAGACACTAAACAAATGTATGTTCTTCCTGACGCATCCACCTGCAAAAATGCTGACACTCAATTCAGATCTATTTGGGGTGAGGTATTAGAGGAAGATCCATATCTGTAGCACAATGCCCCACCACACGTGCCAACAGCTTCAGAAAGAGGAAAGGGGAAGAATTGTAAATTGGATGAGGCAAATTAGCAAGATTTCTTTAAAAAAAAACTCTGTGGGAAAGAGTTGGATAACTGGAGAATAGCAGCTGACTTAGAATGATTTTATTTATTATTCTCACAAGTAAACTTACATTATGCGGGGTAGCATGGTACACAGTGGTTAGCACTACTGCTTCACAGCTCCAGGGACCTGGGTTCAAATCCTGGCTCGGGTCACTGTGTGGAGTTTGCACATTCTCCCTACGTCTGCATGGGTTTCCTCCGGGTGCTCTGGTTTCATCCCATAGTCCAAAGATGTGTGGGCTAGGTTGATTGGCCATTCTAAATTGTCCCTTAGTGTCCCAGGATGCATAGGTTAGAGGGATTAGTGGGTAAATATGTAGGGATAGGGCCTGGGTGGGATTGTGGTTGGTGCAGGCTTGATGGGCTGAATGTCCTCTTTCTGCCCTGTAGGATTCTATGATTCTATAACTCTGCAATGAAGTTACTGCGAAAATCCCCTCATCGCCACACTCTAGCACCTGTTTGAGTACACTGAGGGAGGTTTTAACTTGGCCAATGCACTTAACTGGCATATCTTTTGGACTGTGGGAGGAGACCGGAGCACTGGAGGAAACGCACACAGGCATAAGAAGACCATGCAGGCTCCGCACAGGCAGTGACCCAGGCTGGGAATCGAACCAGGGTCTCTGGTGCTTTGAGGCAGCAGTGTGCCACTGTGCTGCACTTGGTTGCAAAACAATCAACAGATCTAGATTGTATCAAAAAGCACGAAAGTGAAACTGAACTGAGTCTTGGCAGTCATTGGGATAGAAACAAGACTAAGAGACCTGATAAAGGAACAGCGCTCTGAAAGATCATGATTCCAAATAAACCTGTTGGACTTTGACCTGGTGTTGTGAGACTTCTTACTGTGCCCACCCCAGTCCAACACCGGCACCTCCACCTCAGGATTAAAAATAATATAAGTATCTGTAGAGAAAATAGCTACTCAGGCCATAATGTTCCTGAGGGAAGCAATTTTATGGCATATTTATTAAAATTGTGGAATCTATTAAAAACCAGATTCCTGCCCTGGAAAGAAATTGAGTTGAATATCATTTTCTTGTTCTATGATCCATTACAATCTTAATTAAGAATTATTCTTGAATGCTTTGATTTTTAAGGAACTGATAGTTAAACTCTTTCTTTGATCTCCTGTCCTCTAATAGTTAACTAGTCAGTCGGGGATTCGCTATGATCTGAGGGAAATGTGGTCAATGTAAAACATATTGAAGTTGTAGGAATAATTGCACGTTGAAGGATTTAAAGCAAGTTGAACAACTCAGGTCGGCATCTTTCCTTAATTGTGCTTTCCCCGTCTTGTTCTCATGATTAAACACCAAATAATTAAGAAAGAACTTACATTTCTGTTGCACCATCCATCACTTTAGGCTGTCCAAAGTACTCCCTGTCCTGGGAAGTATCTTTGAAGTGTGGTCAGTGTCGCATTATAGAGAAACACACCTGCCCATTTATACACAGCAAGATCCCACAAAAGGGCGCTGAGGCAAAAGACCGGGAGTGGGATTTTCCATGCAATTCACCATAAAAGGTGGTTTGTCTTTGTCCGATGGCAGGATCTCATCGTCCTGCCATTATCAACAGACTTTCCAGTTGAAGGCATGCACTGTTCACCATCAGCAAACCTGCGGTGGGGGCACACCATAGGCAGGGCCAGAAGATCCCTGCTGGCATGAACCATTGGAGGATTCCTGCCCAGATAATTGATTTGAATGGCATTAGAAGTGGGCTACGTGTTAGTCAGGACACTAGGAAGCTTTGATCAGACATGAATTTTACATTCGGGCACGCCTGATGAGGGCAAGATCCCTTCCCACCCGAGATTGTTATTGACACGATGTCACGCTGGCTGGTAAATTAATGGCCACCCGGTGTGAAGTGCACTCTGTGACAGGCAGAGAGCAACCGGGGTGGGCAGGAGGAGGGCAGGTAGCTGGTAAAGGAATCGTGCGGGTTGGCACTTCCAATGTGCTCCCTAAGGGGGACAGCCACTGCGGGGCTATCTGACGGAGCTGCTGAAACTTAAAAAATAAATATCAGCTGAAGAACTGTGCCATGAGTGTTGAGACAACACTACCATACACAGACGTCAGTCCCCAGACACATTTGGTAATTGGACTTGATCTCTGACCTCCATCCCCCCCGGATTGAGATGGAGTCATAGAATCTACAGTGCAAAAAGAGGCCATTTGGCCCATCGAGCCTGCACCAACAACAATCCCACCCAGGTTCTATCCCCATAACCCAAAGTATTTACCCAGTTATTCCCCCTGACAGTAAGGGACAATTTATCATGGCCAATCAACCTAACCTGCACATCTTTGGATTGTGGGAGGAAACCAGAGTACCTGGAGGGAACCCACACAGACACAGGGAGAATGTGCAAACTCCACACAGAGTGACCCAAGGCTGGAATTGAAACCGGGTCCCTGGTGCTGTGAGGCAGCAGTGCTAACCACTGTGTCACCGTGTCGCCCAAGAATGAAGCTTAAATTTAAAGACCATCTTGCCAATTGAACTTCCACCAACCATAAAAGCCCATATTACCGATCAAAGCTTCTTCGTTCCTGATTCATTTCTAATGTCATTAAAATTAATTATCAGTTTAAAGTTTATTTATTAGTGTCACATGTAGGCTTCCATTAAAACTGCAAAATCCCCTATTCGCCACTCATTCCGGCGCCTGTTCAGATTCGCTGAGGGAGAATTTAGTATGGCCAATGCTCCTAACCAACATGTCTTTCGGACTGTGGGAGGAAACCGGAGCACATGGAGAGGAAACATGCAAACTCCACACAGACAGTGATCCAAAGCTGGAAATTGAACACGGGTCCCTGGCACTATAATGCAGCAGTGCTAATCACTCTGCCACTGTGGTGGCCCCCCCGTACACATATTACCCCCACGCCCCTACCACCCCCTACCCCCACCCCCAGGACTGGAATCTTCCATAAAATCCTAGTCAATTGCTGTTTAATTAACCAAAATTGGTTTCTTGATTGTCAGTGGCACCTTCTGACTTGCACTTGTGCCTACCCGATTGAAATAAAGTGTGAAGATGCATTGGCATCGACACATGTGCCCAATGTCATCTCATCATCTCATCCGATTTTTCCCATGACCTCTCAGGCAATGCAAAATTCTGGCCATGGATTCTTTTGTTCGCATGGTGTTGCATCAAGGAAACAGGGGTTTAAACTAACAAAAATCTTTCAGCGTCAGAAGAATGGCAACACCCAGAATGGCCTCTTCCAGGAGGTTGGTGGAGACTGAAGAAACCTTTGAGTAATTTGAAGCAGTCAAATACTGTGTGGAAGGATCCAGTACCTGCTGGGTTGTCTGGATGCAGAGTGTACAAGTAAATCAGGAGCACTGACTTGCAGTTGTTTGTCCATTGAAAAGGTTGGATGGGAAGCTCAGGAAGAATGCTTCCAAGAGTGCTCTGGTGCTGCAATTGTCCTGTATGCTGTTCTAGGTGGATGAAAATCATTCACATTTATTTTGTGACAGAGCGAACACAAGATGAATGAGTGCCAAGAGAGACAACATCCAAACAGGATGCCCCGAAGCACTCCACAGTTTTTTCAAATGTTGTCAATGTTGTGTATTAAGAAAATTTACACATAACACGATCCCACTAAATGTAAAGAGAGAAATCTATTTTGTTGATGTTAGTTGAGAGAAAGATATGGCCCAGAATACTACAACAAACTGTTGTTGATTGTCAGAAAATCCCATCTGGTTCAATAATGTCCTTTAGGGAAGGAAATCTACCATCCTTACCTGGTCTGTAAGAAGTCTCACAACACCAGGTTAAAGTCCAACAGGTTTATTTGGAATAACAAGCTTTTGGAGCGCTGTTCCTTCATCAAGACTCACCATCAAAGCTTCTACAAATACATAAAGGGCAAAAGAGTAACTACAGAGAGTAGGACCTCCTAAGGATCAACAAGATCATTTATTAGTTGATCCACAAGTGATGAGTGTGATCCTAAATGAATATTTCTGATCATAATTTACTATTGAGAAAGGCATGGATGTTAGGGAACTTGGGGAAATAATTAGTGATGTCTTGAGAAGTGTACACATTACACAGGAGGTTCTAGAAGCCGTAAAGCACATCAAGATAGATAAATCCCTGGGACCTGATAAATTATATCCCAGGACATTGTGGGAGACGAGGGAGGAAATTATAAGTCCTTTAGCAGGGAAGTTTGAATCATCGATAGCCACGGGTGAGGTGCCTGAAGATTAGAGGGTGGCAAATGTTGTGTCTTTGTTTAAAAAGGGGCTACAAGGAAAAGCTGGGGAACTACAGGCCAGTGAGCTTCACATCCGCAGTAGCTTAGTGGTAAAAACTGGGCGACGTGGACAAGTTGGGCTGGCCTGTTTCCATGCTGTAAACCTCTATGACTCTAAGGAAAATCAGGGATGCAAACATAGCTCTGTCAGGCTGGAAATCACAGAGGTCTGGATGTGCAGTGAGTGGAAAATCATGTTTCACGAATTTGATTGAGTTTTTTGAAGGGGTAACTAAGAAGGTAGATGAGGGCAGTGCAGTCAAAGTTGTCTACATGGGCTTTAGCAAGGCTTTTGACATGGTATTGTATGGTAGGTAAGTTGTTGCGTAAGGTTACATCTCACAGGATACAGGGTGAGCAGTTTGGCAGGTCCTGGATTCATAGTGTCATCAAGGCATTTACAGCATTGGAAGGAGGCCAGTCGGCCCATCAAATATTTATTGGCTTCCTGTAGTGCAATACAGTCAGTCTCATTTCCTCACTCAATCCCTGTAGCCCTACAAGTTTATTTCCTCAAAGAGCTCAATTTGCTTTTGAAATCATTGATTATTTTTGCTTCCACCACCCTCAGGGACAGCATCATTGCCACTCACTGCATAAAAACGTCCTTTGCCTCACACTCCCCAATTGTAAGGTAATGTCGCTATAGTCCCTGATCACCAAAGGCTATTCTCCCTTTTGAGTTGGAGAACTGACTGGTGGTGATTTAACCTGAGGGTCACCACACCTCAGGTGAGCAGCAAGGTTAAGAAGGTGGGGCCTTCATGAATAATCTCAGCCAATGCGGGAATTGAACCCCACTGTTGGCGTTGCTCTGCATCACTAACCCAGTTGTGCAGCCAACCGAGCTAAAGTCTGCCTGGGATTAAGTCCTGAGATATTTGAAAAATAAGTACCAGAAGTTCTAGGGGTGTGAGGACAGGGGACAGCTGGGTGTCAGGGGATGGGGGGAGGGTGGTATGGTGCTCAGGAGGTGGGAGAGGGCATGATTGCGGCTATAGGGTCCAGACCAAGGAGAGCGGTTTCTGGAGCTCCAACGTCCTGGGAGAAGGAGGGTGGGAATAAGTAAGCTCCCCTTACTTCCCATCCGACTTGAGGAAAAATGTAAATGCCACTTTCTCACCCTACCCACTCTTGCCATCCTAAAACCTGAGGCTGGACGAGATAAGGCCATTAAGAGGTCACTAAGTGGCAATTTAAGGGTTTTAATAGCTTAATGGGTGGGCTTCCTGCCTAGGCCATTGCCACTCAAGCATGAAATTGGGTTTGGTGAGAGAGGATCCTAAAATTCTGTCGTCAATTAGAATACTGGTAGGGTCAATAAGGAAGTTAAATTAATGAGAATGACATAGGAAAATTAAGATTTGAGCAGAGATGACAACTCTAGATGACAGATGAAGCGGTTGAGACTGCCAAGCGGAAGTGTTAAACTCAGCTAATGACAATGTAACAAAGCTATTTTCTCCTTTCACCTATTCCTTGTTTACACTGCAATTGGGTCTTTGGAACCTTTCCAATTTCTTGCGTGCTTTAAGGTGTGGCTAATATTGCGCACAAAGTGGATACTCGCTTCTTTTGTGGCCCATACAAGTGAAGATTCTGCTTTGGAAGGGAACCTGGGACGGAATGAGAGTTTTCCTGGCTCCGTCTGTGGAAGCAGAAGAAACGGCGCATTAATAACTGCTGTACACCAGTGAAGAAGTTACTGCAAGGTTTGAGTGAGTTGCAAGCGTTTAATGTGTTGTATAAGAATACGCAGCCAACCTTTCTTTTTGATCTTGTGTTTAGCTGCACCTATTTACACAAACTACAAAAGATGTGCACAATACATTTCACTACTACAGGTTCAACTCAATCAAGTTCAATTAACATTGCACTTTTGTTCAGATTTGACCCCAGCACCTCTTAACCTCCTACATAACACGCCACATCTTGTGCAGCACAACATTATACATCAGAAATATAGAGGGATATTCAGAAAATTGCAGTCGATAACCCACAAGGCATCTGCCCAAGACTCCCTTTTAATGTGACACCAATTCCCAAAGGCAATTGGAACCATAGGAAGGTGACAGCACAGATACGGGCCATTCAGCCCATCATGACTGCACTGGCTGGAATAAAAGTTTGCCTATTCTAATCCCACCTTCCAGCACCCAGACCCTAACTCTGCAGCTGCAGATCCATGTACCTTTTAAAGGAACTGAGGGCTTCTGTTTCAGCCTCCATGAACTTTCCTTAAAGGATGAAAGAAAAATCCAAAATCAGAAATGAAATGCTGGAAGAGCAGGTCAGTCAGTAATGGGAAGAGAAATAGAGGGATCAGAGGGATCCATCACTGGTACGGGTGTGGTTAGGATTCTAATTTCGAGGCCTGCTCCACATACGAGAAGGAACAGAAAATAACCATGGAGGCTGCCAGTCTCTGTTCAATTTTTTCTTTTTTAATAAATACTCTGCATCATCACAGAATTACAAATCTTTCTTTCTTTGTTGCACCCATTTCTTGTCCAATAAAGAACCTTCTAAAGACCATTCACTTTGATTCACTTCTTAGTCCTCTCATAATATCTCCTTTTTCAGCTCAGTGTCAATTTTTTGCCTGCTTACAGTTCCTTAAATTAAAGGCGCTATATAAAATTAAGTTGTTGTTACCCTGGAACTAACATTGTTACCTGTAAAATTCTGTTCATTTTTGTTAGTCTACACATAATTTATACACTTCCCTTCAAGGTTTCAATATTTCTTTCCTTGCTAAAATGCAAAATTTGCCAAAGTCACCACTGTCACAGCCAATAAACTGGAAAGAAAGGCTGTTAGACTTGCCAGTATTGGAGAATCGGTCACTAGTTGACAATCAGTTTAAAGTTTATTTATTAGTCACACTTAAGGCTTACATGAACATTGCAATAAAGTTAATGTGAAATTCCTCTAGACGCCACACTCTGGCGCCTGTATGGGTCAATGCACCTAACCAGCACGTCTTTCAGACTGTGGGAGAAAACCAGAGCACCCGGACGAAATCCACCCAGACATGGGGTGAATGTGCAAACTCCACACAGACAGTGACCCAAGCCGGGAATCGAACTTGGGTCCCTGGCGCTGTGAGGAAGCAGTGCTATTTTAACTGTAGCCTGATATTTAGGCTGATGTCCTATTAGCAGTAATGGTTTAATGTCTTTGATGAACAACCTAAATTCATGGATCTAATTTTTATTGCCTTGAGGTAAATTGCCCCCAATCTTGAAGATAAATTACAACACCTTAAGTCGAGCTCTTTTGTATGGAGACAATGATCCTCTTTAAAATCTTGTCAACTTTCCTGACGCCCTAATGCTCTTCTTTAGAAGTCAATTATAACTTGAGTGTGATTATTGTTCAAGTAAAAAAATTAGCCATGTGTAGTCTTGAGAAATCTGACATTCTTGATTGCTATATATTGCCTGCAGGAGTTATTTAAGCAAACAAGATTAGACTACTAAATCAGCCCATTGTTAGTTGTACAGCCTTAGCTGCTAGCTATGGGCATAGTTCCATTTGCCTATCAGTCACTTGGAAAGGAAGAAATCCAATGCTCTGATGAACAGACATCTTGTCACACTAAATATCACACTACGATCGATGTCAGTCAGCAGTAAGGGGAGACTTTACTGAGAAATAACACGCATAAACAGGTGCAGATGCACGCTGTAGCATTGATGGACTTTTTTCTTTTGTTGGAATGATGTTTGGTATTTTCCCTCTTATAGTCTTAACAGTGGAGGATTGAAGCATTTATATAAATCTAATCTGAATCTAATTAATGAAATATCAATTCATAGAATTCCTATAGTATGGGGGTGGCACGGTGGCACAGTGGTTAGCACCGCTACCGCACAGTGCCAGACACTCAGGTTTGATTCTCGGCTCGGGTTACTGTCTGTTTGGAGTTTACACGTTCTCCCCGTGTCTGTGTGGGTTTCCTTCAGGTGCATTGCTTTCCTCCCACAGTCCAAAGATGTGGGGTTAGTTGGATTGGCCATGCTAAATTAGCCCATTAGTGTCAGGGGGATTAGCTAGGGTAAATGCATGGGGTTGTGGGGATAGGGCCTGGGTGGGATTGTGGTTGGTGTAGACTCAATGGGCCAAATGGCAAAGAACAAAGAACAACGCAACACAGGAAACAGGCCCTTCGGCCCAACAAGCCCGCGCTGCCATTTTAACATTGTGAGTGCCCTCTTCTACCTATGACTTTTCTCTACGCCTATTGGAGTCCACAATAAAGGAATTATACCCAGATTGAGGGATGCCTAATTTAGGGACAATTTGTTAACACCAATCAGCCTAAGAGCATGGTTTTGGGGTGTGGGAGGAAACTGGAGCACACAGAGAAAACCCACGCAAGCGAAGGGAGAATGTGCAAACTCCCACAGACACTGGCCCAAATCCATGTATCTGCACAGCAAACAGTGATAGTCACTGAGATGTCATGTTGCCCATCAGCTGGTCCAGTTTAAGGCATCCTGCTGCACTGTAGGATTCCATGACTTTATGATATAGAAAGAGGCCATTCAGCCCATCAAGCCTGCACCCACAACAATCTCGACAGGCCCTATCCCCATGATCCCATGTATTTACTCTGCTAATTCCACTGACACTAAGAGGCAAATGAGCATGGCCAATCAACCTAACCAGCAGATTTTTGGACTTAAGTAACATGAGGATCCGTTGACTTTAGGACCAGCAAGAGGGCAGTCTGCACTAGAGTTAGTCATGAGCAATGAGCCACATGAGCACCGTTATGCAGGTGGAAGGAGACAGTCTGTGTGATGGAATGCATATGTGTTTGGAAGCTCAACTCTAGATTTAAGCATGACACCAATGTGGCTGGTTCAGCTTCAGACAGTTATCGGAGAGAGGAATAGAATTGATGGACAGGGAACAGGGCTTTTGATGGGAAGCAAACATAATGGGAAGGCCATGGGGATCTTTCCACTCCTCTTCTGGCCTGCCTCGTAGCCATTCTGCTCCTCACACCCCATGTCCTGCATGTGCCAACCTTTATCACCATTGGACCTGGCAGGACTCCCTCCTACAATCTCCCTATCTATCTCATTGCAGGACAAACTTCAGCATAACTGGTATGAGCAGGCACAGAGATGTCTAATGCCGTATGAGGAAAGAGTCTTGAGCTGGCTGGCAAGGTGCACGACCGTACCTGGGCAGAGGGCAAAGTGGGGGTGGCAGAAAGAAAATAAGAACCCTCAACATGCGCAGTCTTGGATCAAGTCCCAGGTGAGTTAACTTCCTTCCAGCATTCACCCCTGTGATGCACTAATAGAAAGCATTCTTTCTAACTGTATCACAGCTTGATATGGCTCCTGCTCAGTCCAAGACTGCAAGAAACTACAAAGGATCGTGAATGTAGCCCAATCCATCACACAAACCAGCCTTCCACCATTCACTCTGTCTACACGTTCCACTGCTCCAGAGAAGCAGCCAGCATAATGAAGGATCTGACACACCCTCAACCGCAGCTGTGGATGCAGCAAGACATAGGATGGTGAGGTGGTGGCATCTTTGATGGATCTCCTTAGATCATATCTGGCTTTCTTGTATAGTCATGATGTAGAGATGCTGGTGTTGGACTGGGGTAAACACAGTAAGAAGTCTCCCAACACCAGGTTAGAGTCCAACCAGTTTATTTGATAGTAATCTCACAAGCTTTCGGAAATGGTGTTCCTTCGTCAGGTGTGTGGAATGTTCTACACACCTTCCACACACCTGACAAAGGAACACTGTTTCCAAAAGCTTGTGAGATTATTATCAAATAAGCTGGTAGGACTCTAACCTGGTGTTGGGAGACTTCTTACTTTCTTGTATAGGTCAGTGTTGTCTGACTTGAATGCTTATCACTGCAACAAGTCCACAGCAGATGCTGTCTCCCTGGCCCTGCACTTAACCCTGGAACACCTAGATAACAAGGACATCTATGTCAGACTCTTACATATTGACTACAGTTCAGCCTTCAACATTATTATTCGCCACGTAAGTAAACTGCAGCAGGCGACGGTGCAGAGGGACCTCGGGGTCCTTGTGCATGAGTCGCAAAAACCCAGCCTGCAGGTGCAGCAGGTGGTCAGGAAGGCGAATGGGATGCTGGCCTTCATAGCGAGGGGGATTGAATATAAAAGTAGGGAGGTCTTGCTGCAGCTGTATAGGGCACTGGTGAGGCCGCAGCTGGAGTACTGTGTGCAGTTTTGGCCGCCGCACTTACGCAAGGATATTTTGGCCTTGGAGGGAGTGCAGAGGAGGTTTACTAGGCTGATACCGGAGTTGAGGGGGTTGAGCTATGAGGAGAGGCTGAATAAACTAGGCTTGTACTCGTTAGAGTTTAGAAGAATGAGGGGAAATCTCATTGAGACATATAAGATGATGAATGGTATGGATAGGATAGAGGTGGAGAGACTCTTCCCGCTCAGAAAGGACAGTAGGACTAGAGGGCACAGCCTCAAGATAAAGGGGGGGCGGTTTAGAACGGAGTTGAGGAGGAACTTTTTCACTCAAAGGGTGGTGAATCTCTGGAATTCTCTGCCCGTTGAAGTGGTGGAGGCTGCCTCGCTAAATATTTTTAAGACGCGGGTTGATGGGTTTTTGATAAGCGAGGGGATTAAGGGTTATGGGGAGAGGGCGGGAATGTGGAACTGAGCCACGACAGATCAGCCATGATCTTACTGAATGGCGGGGCAGGCTCGAAGGGCGAGATGGCCTACTCCTGCTCCTATTTCTTATGTTCTTATGTTCTTATTATTATTCCCATGAAAAGCATCTCCAAACCCCATGGCCTGAGCCTTGGCACCTCCCTCTGTGACTGGATCCTGAACTTCCTAACTCACAGATCACAATCAGTAAGGATAGGCAACAACACCTCCTCCATGATTATCCTCAACACCGGTGCCCACAAGGCTATGTTCTCAGCCCCCTGCTATACTCCTTATACACCTATGATGATGTGGCCAAATTCCCCTCCAGTTCGATTTTCAAGTTTGCTATGAACCACCATGGTGGGTCGGATCTCAAACAATGACGAGGCAAAGTACAGGAATGAAAAGGAGCATCTGGTGAACTAGTGCAGCAACAATAATCTCTCCCTCAATATCAACAAAATGAAGGAGATTCTCATCGACTTCAGGAAGCATAAAAAGAACATGCACTTGTCTACATCAACGGGGATGAAATAGAAAGAGTCGAGAGCTTCAAGTGGTTCAGATCACCAGCAACCTGTCCTGGTCCCCCCATGCTGACATTATAGTTAAGAAAGCCCACCAACGCCTCTACTTTCTCAGAAGACTAAGGAAACTTTCACCAATTTTTACAGGTGCACCTTAGAAAGCATTCTTTCTGGTTATATCACAGCTTGGTATGACTCCTGCTCTGGCCAAGACCGCAAGAAACTACAAAAGGTCAAGAATGTAGCCTAATCCATCATGCAAACTAGCCTCCCATCCATTGACCTTGTCTACACTTCCCATTGCCTTGGCAAAGCAGCCAGCATAATTAAGGACCCCATTCATCCTGGATGTTCTCTGTTCCACCTTTTGGGAAAAAGATACAAAAGTCTGAGGTCACATACCAACTGACTCAAGAACAGCTTCTTACCTGCTGCCCGCCAGACTTTTGAACGGACTCCCCTTGCATTAAGTTGACCATTCTCTGCACCTTAGCTATGACTGTAACACTATATTCTACACTCTGTCATTTCCTTCTCTATGAATGGTATGCTTTGTCTGTACAGTGCACAAGAAACAATACTTTTCACTGTATTCCAACACATGACAATAATAAACCAAATCAAATCAAATCAAAGGAAGAATAAGAAATTTTAGGCTCCAAGTGGACATGGGTGACTCTAGGGACTAGTAGAGATAAGTCGTTAATGATATTAGAACAATGTTCCCGACCTTCCATAGTGGATTTCTTGTTACAACTCCAGCGAGGGGCCTGGAAAATTAGAAATTGCGAGCCCATCGGCAAGAATCATGCTGTGGTGCTGAACCCAAAATAAAATCGGATGTTTGAAATTCAAGAATTGGGCCTCTAAATTAAACTACAGTCAGCTGCAACAAATAGCCTGCAGAAAATCAGACCTGGCCAAAGTTCAAATATACAAAACCCAGACAGGCTGCTGGGGCATGTCTGGATCCACCCTATCGATAACACATCAAGTGATCATCGCTCCTCTTTGACATGCACCTACCTATTGTCCGCAGCCCAGATGGGGCCAGGCTCCAAGGTGCCTGGGGCAGGCTCGAGTGTCCTGTCAACATCTCATCAACTAGACCATTGGGCACTGAGACCCACCCCCCCCCAGTCCCGAGACCCTATTGGCAGAAGGGCGAGGAAAGGTGGGAAAAAAATGCAAGGCCACAGGGGGATAAAATATGATATGGAGATGCCGGTGTTGGGCTGGGGAGCAAATATTCTTAGTAGGGATAAAATAGGCACTCAGGACACCTTGGGAGTGATGACTCAAGTCAGGAGAAGACCGAGACTGGATCAGACCAGAGTTGGAAGGAAGGAAACAAGCAAGAAATCATAAAATCCCGACAGTGCAGAAGGCAGCCATTCAGCCCATCGAGTCTGAACCAACAACAATCCCACCCATGCCTTATCCCTGTAACCCCACATATTTAGCCAGCTAATCTCTATAACCTACACATCCCAGGACGCTAAGAGGCAATTTAGCATGGCCAATGCACCTAACTGCACATCTTTGGAGCACGGAGGAAACCGGAGCACCCAGAGGAAACTGACACAGCCAGGTGGAGAATGTGCAAACTCCATGCAGACAGTGACCCAAGTTGAGAATTGAACCTGGGTCTATGGAGCTGTGAAGCAGCAGTGTTAAGCACTGTGACACCATGCTGCCCAGAAACAGCCAGTGAGAATCACTTTCACGAAGACGAATGAGAGGGACTCACAGACCGGATCTACAGCCTACCAAATCACTTTTAAGGGTAGTATGGCTGAATCCTGGGTGTTTCTTGTTTACATAGTGGGTAATTTACAGGTTAACTGTATTTAAGAAAGTCTGTTGCATTAAATATCTGTGTCCGGACTTTTTCTTCTCATAAATAAAGGCACCTGGGTAAAACTTTGACTAAGGAGCTAGTTGAAGAATCTGAATTGGACAAATACAACAATGTTTTCTGATTCTCCCTGAATTTTTCACCTGTGTCATCATTCTCACTGTCAACTCTTACAATTGCCCTAACAGCCAGCCTGGAATCAGCCTGCATTTTTACCATAATTTAGGATTGCAAAGGATAAATAAGAATCAGTTCATTAAAAGGCCACTTAGTTCGCTTTGGTTATATCAATTCTGGCTGCACAGATTAACAATCTTATCCCATTTCTTCTTTCTCTCCACTTTTATTTTCTAATTTTCTTTAAATGGCCGGGAGGGAATTGGATTCAATGGCTGATGATATTTAATATTCGAATAACCATTCCAGTCTTGGAGCTTCAACAACTATTCTAAATTATGATGTTTTGTCACTGATTTGCAGGCCAGTTGGCAACAACCATTCTTTAATTAGTCTTGCAATGTTTTGAAGACTTTTAATAGAATCATTTCTGTTCTAATGAACATAGCCCCAGCGCTTAGCTGTCTGTTGTTATAACTGTATTGCCTCAAGCCTGGTATCATTCTTGTGAATCTGCTTTGTCCATGGCTCAATGAGGTTCATCAAGATGTTAAATATTCTGCATACCTTTAAGAAAAAGCAACAAAGGATAATTTGAACGTAATAATGTAATCTCAGAGCCCAGATTAGATAAAAAAACCCATTTGGTGCTGGTGGTTTTGCTACCTCTGTTTAAAGTTCCCTCCGTTACACTAAAACTAAAGTATTATCAAGTAACTCCGTTAGGCACACTCTATTTTCTGAGTCAGAAGCTGATAGATTTAATCCTACAAGGTAAAACTCTGTTGACTTGTTTTTAATGGATGTATTTTTGGTTAAACGTTAAAATTCACATTGTTTAACCCTGACAAGTTAGGTTTCTCAGATTTCATTGCCACGTTCTGCATTTAATCATTCATGTCCGTACTTATCCTTGTGAACACATTCCCATTTTAATTCAGGCGCTCACTCAGTACATTTTAATGAGAGCCAGTGTATCGCATTAACTGATGCTGATAATTCCAATCCCCAGGCATGCCTGAAGCATACTAAATCTCTACTTATATTCTCCTATTTGGTAATTACTGTATAAATTATTTAGGCTCTAATAATCAGTACCTTCTACTATTTTTAAGTCTTTGATCATATTCCTTCTTAACTTGTCCAATTGAAATTAATTTGGATTTCTGAACTGCTCTTTAAAGTTTAGTGGAATACGAGTTGCGCCCAACTGAGAATTGCGAATGAACATGGGGCTCAATTTCTCAGGCCTCATCAGAATGAGTTAGGAGCACTATGGGCATCAATCAGGTACCTCACTGGTAAAGAGCCATACCAATTCTGCCCTGTGCTAAGGCGCCGAGGCCAGTCAGACAAAGAACGCAAGGGGTGGCTGGGGTTGAGGGGGCAAGGTGGATAGAAGACGACTTCTGCTTCTCCAGGCTCCTTGAAATAAAAACATTTTCAAAGTTTTGGAACCTTCCTTGAGCAAATGGATGGCACGGTGGCACAGTGGTTCGCACTACTGCCTCATGGCTACAGGGACCCAGGTTCAATTCTGGCCTTGGGCCACCTTAGCAAGGGGCAGAATTGGTATGGCCCTTTACCAGTGAGGTACCTGATTGATGCCCATAGTGCTCCTAACTCATCCTGATGAGACCTGAGAAATCGAGCCCCATGTTCATTCACAATTCTCAATTGGACGTTTGTGTGGAGTTTGCACGTTCTCCCCGTGTCTGCGTGGGTTTCCCCCGAGTGCTCCAATTTCCTCCCACAGCCCAAAGATGAGTGAGTGAGGTAATTAGCCATGTTAAATTGCCCCTCAGTGTCCAAAGATGTGCAGGTTAGATGGATTAGCCATGGTGAACATGTGGGTTTACAGGGATAAGGCAAGGGAGAGGGCCTGGGTAAGATACTCTGACAGAGTCGGTGCAGACTAGATGGGTTGAATGGCCTCTTTTGCACTGTAGGGTTTCTATGATTCTATGTTCTTCTGTGAAATGATGAAGCAGGCTCAAAGAACCAAATGGCCTACTCCTGCTTCTATTTCTATGTTTCTCTCCTCCAACAGCCTCTAAAGGGAACACAAGCTTAAGTTGCTTAGCACCTGGAAACTTGATTCCTGTGCTCATTACAGATGTAGATTGATAAATTAGTTTACTCATGTTGGGCTTGCACATTAAAAAATGTAACATATTGTACAACTGTGGTAGGTCACATCCTTTCTGTATATTCTTCTGTCATATGATCAAAAATAGAATGGAAAGGCTCACATCAATTTGAGAAGACGCCCTTATGCCACTGCACACATGCCAGCTTTGGAAATCAAATACTCATTGGATTGCTGCCCCATCCAGAAATTCAGTCCCTCCACCACTGATGAACAGTAACAGCAGTGTGTACTACCTACAAGATGCACTGCAGGAGCTCAACGAAGTTCCTTAGGCAGCATCTTCCAAACCCATGACTACCATCATCTAGGTCAAGGGCATCAAGTACCTGGGAACATGACCACCAAGGGGTGTCGATCCAAACCACTCACCATCCTGATTTGGAAATATGAAGCTGTTCCTTCACTGTCACTGGGTCAAAACCCTGGAACTCCCTCTCAAACAGCATTGTGGGTGTACCTATACCTCAGGGACTGCAGTAGTTCAAAAAGGCAGTTCACCACCACCTTCTTAAAGGCATCTTGGGAAGGGCAATAAATGCTAGCCTGGCCAGTGTCACCAACAAATTGGGAAAGCGATGGCCTGGTGGTATTATCGCTAGACTATTAATCTAGAAATTCAGCTAATGTTCTGGTGACAGATTTTGTACCTCACCACAGCAGACGGTGGAATGTTAATTCAATAAAAATATCAGGAATTAAGAATCTATCGATGACCATTGAAACCATTGCAGATTGTTGGAAAAACCCATCTGGTTCACTAATGTCCTTCAGGGAAGGGAATCTGCCATCCTCACCTGGTCTGGCTTACATGTAACTCCAGAGCCGCAGCAATGTGCTTTATTCTCAACTGTCGTCTGAACAAGGGCACTAAGAATGGGAAATAAACACAGGCCATCCAGCGATGCACAGGTCTCACAAATGAACATAAGCAAATGAGTTTAAAATAAAAGCAATCCATCCATTTCTTAATCACTATTTATTGTTGGAATGTGGGCAGTGTTGATAGGAACATTCCTCTGAAAGGATAGATGTAGCCCTTCTCCTTAAATCAATTTAAGAGATACTTGAGATGGCTTTAGGAATCAACGACATTGTGTAAACAACAAGTTACCTCAAACCAGATAAGATAATGGCCTGAAGGACGTTACTACTCCACCTGTAGTTTTTTTTACAACATTCCTGCATGTCAGACTTATTGAATTTAATTTCACAATTAGTCATGGTGGGATTTAAACTCATGGTGACAGTGTTTTGCACCCTCGTCTGATATAGGTGCAATGACAGCCCCCCGAAGCCAGTGTCAGTAGGCCTCAATCTTTTGGGCCTCATTTGAAATTAGCAGTCCAAATACAGGTCCAAACAGGAACTCTGCTGGATCTTGCTGTGTGTTGGAATGTGGAAAAATTCTATATGTCCTGGAGTGTTCTGAGGCTGACTAATCTGGAACTGTGGATAATCTGAATGCTGTCTCGCATTTGGGAGCCAACTCTAGCCTGCTTGCATTCCAGGTCAATCTGTGTATTCTTTCCTTGGACAATGATCATATGTGAGCTTTAGAAAGCTGATTGTGCTGCAGCAGCTTTAATCCAGTTGGTAGACCCGAGACTTGATAGACTTGCCACCTCTATCCTCAATGCACCTAGTATCTCCTTTCTCCCACTTATTCCTTTGTCCAAATTCCTGACTTTTGACTGATAGCGTTTGCCAATTGCCGAGTCTGTGCAGTAACTGCGTGTCCCCCACCCCCATCCACTGCCTATGATTCTTTACTTGCAGCCAAGCTTGGTTAACTTTCTCAGACGTGACGACTCTAATGCTTTCCTGGCTGGGTGCCCATCGTCAACCTTCCTTAAACTTCAGCTTATTAAAAACACTGCTTTCCGTACATAACTCGCAGCCATCACCCCTTTGTTCACTCTCTTGGATCCCATCTGATTGTATCATTCTCACCTTTATTTTCACATCTTCCCCACTTACTTGCCCCAATTTCCAATGCTCCACCAATAGCAGGCATGGTCATCAGATGACTAGGATCTTAATGTTTAATGAGGATGTTTCCACTAGTAGGAAAAATTAGAACCAGACAGCACAACCTCAGGCTTTAGAACAGAGATGAGGAGGAATTTCTTCAGCCAGAGGGTGGTGAATCTGTGGAACTCCTTACCATGGAGGACTGTGGAGGCCAGGTCATTGAGTGTCTTTAAGACAGAGATAGATAAGATCCTACTAATAAGGGGTCAGTGGTTGTGGGGAAAAGGCAGCGGAATAGGGATGAGAAAAATATCAACCATGATTGAATAGCTGAACAGACTCGATGGGCCGAGTGGCCTAATTCTGCTCTTATGTCTTACGGTCTTGTGGTCTTAAGCTTTTGAACTCCCTCAGAGGGCCTCTCTGCCCCTCTATCTTCCTTTAAGACTTTGTATAGACACTGGACGTGATCTTAACGGCCATTCATGCCACACTCCTGCTGTGGCGAGGTCAGAAAATATGGCGGCCAGCCAAATCTGCATTCACTACAGTGCGATAGGAAAATCCTGCTGGTGTGAACAACCATGACATATCAGCCCCCCTCTTTGATCAAGGTGGCCTAATGTCTCCATGCGGCTCAGTGTCAAATTCTGTCTGCTCACATTCCTGCAAAGCACCTTGGGATGCTTTAACATGTTAAAAATACTGTATAATTGGAAGATTCATTCTCGTAATTAGCAGAGGAAGGTGTGAAATTTTGTGTTCTGCATTTTATTGAACTTACGGCCTACATTTCGATTCTGTAAATTATAACCTCCAATATTCTGGAGGAACTGGCTTGATGGGATCTATCTGCTGGTGTACAGAGTGATTGATTGACTAAAGATCCTTGGTAACCTGTGAAGAACAGGTGACCATGATTCTCCTCAGCTCTCTGCTCCTGTTAAAAGCTGATTGGTTTCGGTGACGAATGACAGAAGTGAACCAAAATGGCCGATTTCAGCCCTGCCTGACTATTGGAACATGGGGTGGGATTTTCAGATTGACAGATTGCCTGGTTCCGCTGAAAGTAGATGAACATTTAGCAAGTTGGTGAGGCTGGGAAACTCTAACCCTGGTAATTAAAATTGGAAGATTTGTTCTCCTAATTAGCAGAGGAACTGCACTGTGATTCCACTGCCTTTTTAACCTGCTTGTATGAGTGGGCAAAAAGGGACACCCACCAGGATTAAATAGATAGAGAAGGATCCAGTGATGTCATGGGGTCTGGTTACAAACTTAATGTGAGAATTGTTTGGGGAATACCAGAGATGTGTGCAAGTCTTTTGTTTATTTCTGTGTGGGCAGAAATGTTTTTTCTAGGCCCCAGGAAGAAACATTAGCCCCGAGTCTCCCACCCTGTCCTTCTTTCTCTCTCCAGTGGCCACTCCTCCCCCCTCCCCCCCCCCATGTTGAGGACCACTTTGAGTTCACAGTGATGGACACTTGCTGCCCAGACTACAGGATGGGTTCAGGCAGAGTCCAGGCAGGTGAGACTTAGGAGTTAAAATCACCTAGGCCTTATGCTGTGGAGGGTCAGACAACAGAAGGAGACTTGCGCATCTTTCCTGGCAGCTTATGAAACTGATTTGGGTTAAATTCAAATATTCAGTTTAATTTCAATGAGTTTTGACTTGAATAAATGTTACACATCTGTCCTTTAAATGAGGTATTTGCTGTAGTCCTTCACAGTGTGATCTGTACCAATAGTTCAGATATATTTCAAAATTCACATAACACTATTTCAATACGGGTGGTTCTTTTGTTGTTCCAATCATCACTAATTCCTCAATCAACACAACCAAGATAGAACTCAGATCTGCTTGACACTCAGGGTGTGCTGGGAGTATAGAATGACTCGTACATCTGTTTATGTAACAATCACAACATGTCAAACAGCTATTCATTGTGTGAAAGGCTTAGAAATATCTGAACAATGTGGTAATAAGTAGCTTAAATATAGGCATTGTTGTTGTTTGGTCTTGTATCTTTCATTTCGATTGTAAAGATACAAGTTTAGATTTGTTTGCATGCACTTGAATGTTTGCTCTGAGCTGTAACAGAGATATTAGCTGCATAACCAGAGCTTCTGAACCAACAGGGCATGGATCCTGCTTCTATCATAGAACCATAGAGTCCTACAGCGCAGAAAGAGGCTATTCAGCCCACTCACTGAAAGAGCAGCCCACCCAGGCCCTCCCCTTGCTCTATCCGTGTTACCCTGTGCATTTAGCATGGCTAGGCCACCTAACTGACTCATCTTGGGACACTAAGGGGCAATTTACCACAACCAATCAACCTAGCACATATTAGGACTGTGGGAGGAAACTGAAGCACTCGGAAGAAACCCATGCAGACATGGAGAGAATGTGCAAACTCCGCACAGACAGTCACCCAAGGTTGGAATCGAACCCGGGTCCCTGGTGCTGTGAGGCAGCAGTGCTAACCACTGTGCCACCGTGCTGCCCTGGGGAAGATAAATGAGAATGCACAGAGGCTCTTTGAGCTTTGCTGGTACCATGATCTTTGCATAACTACCACTTTCTTTCAGAACAAACCATGCCATAAATTGTCCTCAAAACATCCAAGATCAGCCCATTATTCCTGGATGGACCAGATCATCAGTGGATGTGACTCTCTGGATAGCATTGCCACAAATTGCTGACCATGATATGAACCGCTCTCCACTGTGCACTAGGGTTAGAATGCAAACCCTGAAGCTTTGTTCATACAAAGCAGAAATGCCATCCTCATATCAACATCAGCAACACTGCCCAACCAAGATAAAGACCAACATCCTTGTGTCATTTGCTCTGCTGCTCTCTGGCATTCCTACTCAGAGTGCCAATAAAGAAAGAATCTTCAAGACACAAGAACAAGATCACAGGGATTAGGAGCAGGAGTAGGCAATTTGGATCCTTTGGCCATTCAATAGATCACGGCAGATCTGATTGTGGCCTCAATTCCACTTTCCTGTCTGAGGTCACATACCAACTGACTCAAGAACAGCTTCTTCCCTGCTGCTGTCAGACTTTTGAATGGACCTACCTCACATTAAATTGATCTTTCTCTACACCCTAGCTATGAGTGTAATGCTATGGGCCCTATTTTACCATTTCGATTCTAAGTGCTGAGCGGACTTGAAACTGGGAGTATTTCAGATCTGACTTTCACACCTGTTCTCAGGCACCCTCCGCCTGTAAAAATATTAGCGAGTCTGAATCACACTGCGCAAGCCGAAACCCTGCAGCTCTGATCGGTGCCTCTAATTGCACAAGCATAGAGAAAAGATATAGAATAACTCTCCCCTACCACTTTGCTCCTTGGCCAGCCTGCAGGTGCAGCAGGTGGTCAGGAAGGCAAATGGGATGCTGGCCTTCATAGCAAGGGGGATTGAATATAAAAGTAGGGAGGTCTTGCTGCAGCTGTATAGGGCATTGGTGAGGCCGCAGCTGGAGTACTGTGTGCAGTTTTGGGCGCCATACTTACGCAAGGATATTTTGGCCTTGGAGGGAGTGCAGAGGAGGTTTACTAGGCTAATACCGGAGTTGAGGGGGTTGAGCTATGAGGAGAGGCTGAATAAACTGGGCTTGTACTCGTTAGAGTTTAGAAGAATGAGGGGAGATCTCATTGAGATGTATAAGATGATGAATGGGATGGATAGGATAGAGGTGGAGAGACTCTTCCTGCTCAGAAAGGATAACAGGACTAGGGGGCACAGCCTCAAGATAAAGGGGGGGCGGTTTAGAACGGAGTTGAGGAGGAACTTCTTCACTCAAAGGGTGGTGAATCTCTGGAATTCTCTGCCCGTTGAAGTGGTGGAGGCTGCCTCGCTAAATATTTTCAAGACGCGGGTTGATGGGTTTTTGATAAGAGAGGGGATTAAGGGTTATGGGGAGAGGGCGGGAATGTGGAACTGAGCCACGACACTTCAGCCATGATCTTATTGAATGGCGGGGCAGGCTCGAAGGGCTAGATGGCCTACTCCTGCTCCTATTTCTTATGTTCTTATGATGCCATCCCCTGGCCCCACAGACATTGCCCCACCTCCACAACATTACTGACCCCCTAATTCCCCCCCCCACCTCCTCCGCCACCCAGAACGACCCCGGGCCCCTCTCCCTCTTCCCCCCAACGATCTCAGGCAGAGTGGCGGCAGACTCCCCTTCCCCCACACTGATCTCAGGCAGAGAGATCCACCTCCACCTCCACCCTACAGATATCAGATAGAGTGATCCCCCTCCCCCCACCACAGACCCTCCCGCACAAGCCCCCATCTCCTCTGGGCTCCGATGGCTACGTGACACCTCCCTCTCTCTCCCCTGTCCACCATCATTGAGGCACTGATCCCCGCCCCACAACCGCCCCCCCCCCCACACCCCCCAGACCCCCATCCCCCTCCCCATCAGCACACTTGTAAGTGCTCACTTGCCTTCCCCGCAATGCTAACAAGCAAACTGTATGTAATTTGCTGGAATGTTCTGCCAAACTGCCTGCAGCTGGTCTGCCCTAATGAGGGGCAGCTCCATTAAAAACTCAAGAATGGACAGGCAGGCAGGTATTCCTGCACAAAATATGTGTACAATCAGCTCCCCAATTTTCCAAGGATGACTTGGTGAGGCAGGACACCCCCCTCCCCACAGGAGGGCGCAGGGTTGATGGAAATGCGGCCTGGGAGGAAGTCAGTGGGTTGGTCAGTGCCAGGGCACTGCCCCCCCCGAACCACGTAGCAGTGCCTGAAAAAAGTCAACTACCTCATCCATGCGGCAAGGGTGAGAGTGCTGAGCCCCACCTTGCATCTTCCCCCAAATCTCCCCCAGATTCTCCCACCCCCAGCACCCTGCGTGCTTCCAGCTCCTGACCCTCAAGCACCCCCTTCCTCTCTCCCCCAAGAGTCCCACTGCACTTGCCCTCCAAGGGCTACTATCTGATACTCTGCAGGAGTGACACCATCATTTCTTTCATGACTCCATCTGTCTCCATAGAGGGAAGACCAACCATAACGCCCATGAGAGGTCGAAGACAAGGGCTGGTGAGCCAGATCTCCGGGTCCTCGCCCCCTTTGAGGAGTGGGTGCTAGAGCTGTCCAGGGAAGGGGAGATGTGGACTGTCAGCAGCAGCATGGTTGTGAGCACCTGTCATTCCTCCACTCACGTTGAGGCAACTTCTCAGGGCACGAGTTTCGGGTGCAGGGGAAAGGTTTAAAGGAGATGTACGGGAGAGGGGGGTAGGTGCCTGGAACTCGCTGCCGGGGGGTGTTGCGGATGCAGATACGATAGTGACCTTTAAGGGACATCTCTACAGCTATGTGAATGGGATGATTATAGAGGCATATGGTCCCTGGAAGGGGAGGGGGTAACAAATCAGATGGGCAGCCTGGTTGCTGCAGGCTTAGAGGGCCAAAGGGCCTGTTCCTGTGATATCATTTTTTGGTGCTTTGTTCTCTGTTCAATGGAGAAATGTGAATCATGTGTTTAGCATCCTGGATTCCTCCCCCTCCTTTGCACTTAACCTTGTGTCCTGTGTTGCAGGGACAGATCTGGATGCCCCAGGGCCTTCTGGACTGCAGGCTCTGACTGAAACTCCCACCCATCCAGCTCCAGACAGCTCAAACGAGTCCTCGGAGGATATGGGCGAAGGGAGCTCTGAGCGTGGCACAGTTCTGGCATCAGCTTCCACCTCACAACTTACCATCCCAGAGACTGACATGTCGCTGGGTCCAGTTACTGTTGAGGCTTCTGGTGGGCATGACACATCTGCTGATGTACATCGGGTGGAGGAGGGAATGTCCGAGGCCTCTGGCATGCGGGGGTCTGCGGGAGGCAAGGACTCAGCTGGCCCCAGGCTACATGCTGGGCCTCTGAGATCACTTCTTCCTCAGCTGCTGGGGATGTAGAAACATTTTCTTCCTTTGGACTCATGGCGAACAATCTATATGATGACATCAATAAGTTCCATCCCACCATCAGACTCACTATGGACTACTCTCCGGAATCAGTTACATTCCTGGACACACACACCTCCATTAAGGACGGTCACCTCAGCACCTCACTGTACCGCAAGCCCACAGATAACCTCACAATGCTCCACTTCTCCAGCTTCCACCTTAAACACGTTACAGAAGCCATCCCCTACGGACAAGCCCTCCGTATACACAGGATCTGCTCAGAGGAGGAGGATCGCAACTGACACCTCCAGATGCTGAAAGATGCCCTCATAAGAACAGGATATGGCGCTCGACTCATTGATCAACAGTTCTGATGCGCCACAGCGAAAAGCCGCATCAACTTCCTCAGAAGACAAACACGGGACACAATGGACAGAGTACCCTTCGTCGTCCAGTACTTCCCCAGAGCAGAGAAGCTACGACATCTTGTCCAGTGCCTTCAACATGTCATTGATGAAGACGAACATCTTGCCAAGGCCATCCCCCCACCCCCACTTCTTGCCTTCAAACAACTGCACAGCCTCAAACAGACCATTGTTCACAGCAAACTACCCAGCCTTCAGGAGAACAGTGACTACGACACCACACAACCCTGCCACAGCAACCTCTGCAAGACGTGCTGGATCATCGACATGGATGCCACCATCTCACGTGAGAACACCATCCACCAGGTACGTGGTACATACTCTTGCAACTCGGCCAATGTTGTCTCCCTGATACGCTGCAAGAAAAGATATCCTGAGGCATGGTACACTGGGGACACCATGCAGATGATACAGCAATGGATGAATGAACACCACTTGACAATCACCAAGCAAGAGTGTTATCATCCTGCTGGGGAACGGTTTAGCGGTCATGGGCATTCGGCCTCTGATCTTCGGGTAAATGTTCTCCAAGGCGGCCTTCACGACACACAACAGCGCAGGGTCTCTGAGCAGAAACTGATAGCCAAGTTCTGCACACATGAGGATGGCCTCAACCAGGATCTTGAGATCATGTCACACTATCCGTAACCCCCACAACTTGCCTGGGCTTGCAAAATCTCACTTACTTTCCTGTCTGGAAACAATACACATCTTTTTAACCTGTGCTTAATGCTCTCTCCATTCACATTGTTTGTACCTTTAAGACTTGATTAGCTGTAAAGACTCACATTCCGATCATTAATCATGTAAATGCAGCATCAGAGCCAGGGAATGCAGGAGGGGCTGATGGCCACACTGGACCAACTGTGAGGCTGTTGAGAGGAGTTCCAAAGCTTTCAGGAGGACCAGCTATTGCCTGCATTGGGTGCTTCCCAGGCCAACACTGCAAGGGTGGCGTCTGCAATGGAAAGCCTGGGGCAGGGGATCCTCACCATGGGTGGCAAGCTCCAAGCGATAGCTGAGTCACAGCAGGCCACAGTTGAGGGACTGAACAGGATTCTCGAGGCTTGAAAGTTTGCAGGAAACACAGCAGAACAGCGCTGAGACACAGAGAGCTATGGCTGCAGCCTATTAGAACATAGCCCAATCACAGAGAGTCATGGCTGAGGGGCTGCAGAGTGTGGCCCAGTCTCAGGGGGCACTTGCTGCGGCCATTGAGAGATGGCCCCTGACTCAAGTAATCATTGCAGAGAGCTCGACCAAAGTTGGTAGAACGCAAATGGGTGAAGGGACCTCCGAGGTTTCTCTGTTCACAAGTTTCTATGTAAGTATGTCTTATTGAAACACCTTTATTGCAATCAAATGTTTTTTCACTACCCATCTGTGACTAATTTGTCTCAGATTTGTCTCGAATAGGAATCATCTTCCACTGATCGCCAGAGGGTTGCTTCATGTTGATGTCAGCTGGGGAGGCCCCTCAATGCTGTGTCACTGAGAAATGGAAGCCATTGGTTCCTCAGAACCAATTCCTTCCCATACCCTACCCCACCAGTGCCAGGGCCCTATATGGGGGTTTCCTTCCCACCACACAGACATGAGCCCAGGTGCCAACGTGCATGTGGAGCTCAGGTAGGAGTCAGACTAGTTTGCACCAGGGCATCATCATAATGTTGCTTAGTGAGTCATCATCATCCTCTTGCCTGCCAAAAAACTCACTAGCACAGAGTGCGCAGGCCCACATGCCTCATTTGAGCTGCCAGCCCTCCAGTGCCTGGTTGATTTTCCTTGGCATGCACTTCCTCTTCTTCCTCCTTCTCCTCTGCCTCCTCCTCCTGCTGGTAATCCTCTTCATTGACGCCCAGCTGGTCAACCTCCACATCCTGCTCCTCCTCCAATAATTGTGCCAGATTGTGCAGGGCACAACAAATGACCACTGTTCGGGAACAGATCACTGGGTTGTATTGGAGTGCCCTGCCAGATTAGTGCAGGCACCAGAATTGCATTTTGAGAAGCCCAATGTACCTCTCCACTATTGTGCGGGTGGCTACATGGGCCTCATTAAAGTGGGTCTCTGCCTCAGACACAGGCCTTCGCACAGGCGTCAACAGCCATGTCTGAAGTGGGTAACCCACATCACCCAGGAGGCACTCTTCCCGCAGCCTGGACTCCTCCTCAAATACCTCTGGGATGTCTGAGCGCCTGACAATGAGCCTGTCGTGTACGCTGCCAGGGTGCCTTCTGCAGATATGCATAATGTTCATATTGTGGCCACACACCAGTTGGACATTCAGCTTTTCTGTTGATGAATCTCCACGGATTCTGCAGCAGGACCTTGAGAGCGATGTGTGTGCAGTTGATGGCTCCCTGAACGTTAGGCATCCCTGCAATTGCAGCGAACCCTGCCACCTGGGCTTCCCGCTGGGCCTGGTCCAGGTTAAATTTGATGCACTGCCCAGCTCAGCCATACAAGGCTTCTGTGATCTGCTTGACACAAGTGTGAATGGCTGATTTGATGATGCCACAAACTATCTCTGCTGGGGGCCTGGAAGGAGCCAGTCACATAAAAGTTCAGAGCGGCCGTCAATTTGGCAGCCATTGACAGTGGGTAACCCCACCCCCTCCCCACCATTGCCAGGTGCCAGGCCCTACCACAAGTGGCACAGTATTGCACCATCTCCTTACAAAGGCGGAACTACCAGCAACACACGGTGTCCAACATCTGTTCAAATGACACTCGTGCATGGAACTGCCAGGGGCTCTGCTCCCTCCTTCTCCTGCACCCACCCTACGCCCCCCCCAAGATGAATAGCAGGCATCTCTTGTCTCTGGTGGTCATCTCCGTCTACTCCCACAAGTGGTAAGGCCCAGGCCTCCTATGCCTGCAATTCTTCCTCCAGTTCCTCCTCCTCAGCTCCAGCAGCAACCAAAAGAGCAGCAAGATCCATCGATTACATCACAAAAGCCAGTTTGTCACTCTGAAGGGGTTGGGGGCAGGGAGATAGAGAGGAAGACATGTAGAGGTTAAGGAATGCTGCTTCTCCCAATAGTCACTGTACATACCCCAGCTCCCCCAGCCACATTCTCCCCACAATCACAGCCCCCCCAGCTCCCCCAGCCACATTCTCCCCACAGTCACAGCCCCCCCAGCTCCCCCAGCCACATGCTCCCCACAATCACAGCCCCCCCAATTCCCTCAGCCACATGCTCCCCACAGTCACAGCCCCCCAATTCCCCCAGCCACACACTCCCCACAGTCACAGCCCCCCAATTCCCCCAGCCACACACTCCCCACAATCACAGCCCCCCAATTCCTCCAGCCACATGCTCCCCACAATCACAGCCCCCCAATTCCCCCAGCCACATGCCCCCCACAATCACAGCCCCCCAATTCCTCCAGCCACATGCTCCCCACAATCACAGACCCCCCAATTCCCCCAGCCACATGCTCCCCACAATCACAGCCCCCCCAATTCCCCCAGCCACATGCTCCCCACAATCACAGACCCCCCAATTCCCCCAGCCACACACTCCCCACAATCACAGACCCCCCAATTCCCCCAGCCACACACTCCCCACAATCACAGCCCCCCAATTCCCCCAGCCACATGCCCCCCACAATCACAGCCCCCCCCAATTCCCCCAGCCACACACTCCCCACAATCACAGCCCCCCCCAATTCCCCCAGCCACACACTCCCCACAATCACAGACCCCCAATTCCCCCAGCCACACACTCCCCACAATCACAGCCCCCCCAATTCCCCCAGCCACATGCTCCCCACAATCACAGCCCCCCAATTCCCCCAGCCACACACTCCCCACAATCACAGCCCCCCCAATTCCCCCAGCCACATGCTCCCCACAATCACAGCCCCCCCAATTCCCCCAGCCACATGCTCCCCACAATCACAGCCCCCCCAATTCCCCCAGCCACATGCTCCCCACAATCACAGCCCCCCCCAATTCCCCCAGCCACATGCTCCCCACAATCACAGTCCCCCCAATTCCCCCAGCCACATCCTCCCCACAATCACAGCCCCCCAATTCCCCCAGCCACATCCTCCCCACAATCACAGCCCCCCAATTCCCCCAGCCACATCCTCCCCACAGTCACAGACCCCCAATTCCCCCAGCCACACACTCCCCACAATCACAGCCCCCCCAATTCCCCCAGCCACACACTCCCCACAATCACAGCCCCCCCAATTCCCCCAGCCACATGCTCCCCACAATCACAGTCCCCCCAATTCCCCCAGCCACATCCTCCCCACAGTCACAGCCCCCCAATTCCCCCACCCACATGCTCCCCACAATCACAGCCCCCCCAATTCCCCCAGCCACATGCTCCCCACAATCACAGTCCCCCCAATTCCCCCAGCCACACACTCCCCACAATCACAGCCCCCCAATTCCCCCAGCCACATGCTCCCCACAATCACAGCCCCCCCAATTCCCCCAGCCACATGCTCCCCACAATCACAGTCCCCCCAATTCCCCCAGCCACACACTCCCCACAATCACAGCCCCCCAATTCCCCCAGCCACACACTCCCCACAATCACAGCCCCCCCAATTCCCCCAGCCACATGCTCCCCACAATCACAGCCCCCCCAATTCCCCCAGCCACATGCTCCCCACAATCACAGCCCCCCCCAATTCCCCCAGCCACATGCTCCCCACAATCACAGCCCCCCCAATTCCCCCAGTCACATTCTCCCCACAATCACAGCCCCCCCAATTCCCCCAGCCACACACTCCCCACAATCACAGCCCCCCCAATTCCCCCAGCCACACACTCCCCACAATCACAGCCCCCCCCAATTCCCCCAGCCACACACTCCCCACAATCACAGCCCCCCCCAATTCCCCCAGCCACACACTCCCCACAATCACAGTCCCCCCAATTCCCCCAGCCACATGCTCCCCACAATCACAGCCCCCCCAATTCCCCCAGTCACATTCTCCCCACAATCACAGCCCCCCCAATTCCCCCAGCCACACGCTCCCCACAATCACAGCCCCCCCAATTCCCCCAGCCACACGCTCCCCACAATCACAGCCCCCCCAATTCCCACAGCCACATGCCCCCCACAATCACAGCCCCCCCAATTCCCCCAGCCACACACTCCCCACAATCACAGCCCCCCCAATTCCCCCAGCCACACACTCCCCACAATCACAGCCCCCCCAATTCCCCCAGCCACACACTCCCCACAATCACAGCCCCCCCAATTCCCCCAGTCACACGCTCCCCACAATCACAATCCCCCCAATTCCCCCAGTCACATTCTCCCCACAATCACAGCCCCCCCAATTCCCCCAGCCACATGCTCCCCACAATCACAGCCCCCCCAATTCCCCCAGCCACACGCTCCCCACAATCACAGCCCCCCCAATTCCCCCAGACACACGCTCCCCACAGTCACAGCCCCCCCAATTCCCTCAGCCACATACTCCCCACAATCACAGCCCCCCAATTCCCCCAGCCACACGCTCCCCACAATCACAGCCCCCCCAATTCCCCCAGCCACATGCTGCCCACAATCACAGCCCCCCCAATTCCCCCAGCCACATACTCCCCACAATCACAGCCCCCCAATTCCCCCAGCCACACGCTCCCCACAATCACAGCCCCCCCAATTCCCCCAGCCACACACTCCCCACAATCACAGCCCCCCAATTCCCCCAGCCACACACTCCCCACAATCACAGCCCCCCCAATTCCCCCAGCCACACACTCCCCACAATCACAGCCCCCCCAATTCCCCCAGCCACACGCTCCCCACAATCACAGCCCCCCCAATTCCCCCAGCCACACGCTCCCCACAATCACAGCCCCCCCAATTCCCCCAGCCACACACTCCCCACAATCACAGCCCCCCCAATTCCCCCAGCCACACACTCCCCACAATCACAGCCCCCCCAATTCCCCCAGCCACACGCTCCCCACAATCACAGCCCCCCCAATTCCCCCAGCCACACACTCCCCACAATCACAGCCCCCCCAATTCCCCCAGCCACATGCTCCCCACAATCACAGCCCCCCAATTCCCCCAGCCACACACTCCCCACAATCACAGCCCCCCCAATTCCCTCAGCCACATGCTCCCCACAATCACAGCCCCCCCAATTCCCCCAGCCACACACTCCCCACAATCACAGCCCCCCCAATTCCCTCAGCCACATGCTCCCCACAATCACAGCCCCCCCAATTCCCCCAGCCACACACTCCCCACAATCACAGCCCCCCCAAATCCCCCAGCCACACGCTCCCCACAATCACAGCCCCCCCAATTCCCCCAGCCACATGCTCCCCACAATCACAGCCCCCCCAATTCCCCCAGCCACACACTCCCCACAATCACAGCCCCCCAATTCCCCCAGCCACATGCTCCCCACAATCACAGCCCCCCCAATTCCCCCAGCCACATGCTCCCCACAATCACAGCCCCCCAATTCCCCCAGCCACATGCTCCCCACAATCACAGCCCCCCAATTCCCCCAGCCACATGCTCCCCACAATCACAGCCCCCCAATTCCCCCAGCCACACACTCCCCACAATCACAGCCCCCCCAATTCCCCCAGCCACATGTTCCCCACAATCACAGTCCCCCCAATTCCCCCAGCCACATGCTCCCCACAATCACAGCCCCCCCAATTCCCCCAGCCACATGCTCCCCACAATCACAGCCCCCCCAATTCCCCCAGCCACATGCTCCCCACAATCACAGCCCCCCCAATTCCCCCAGCCACATGTTCCCCACAATCACAGTCCCCCCAATTCCCCCAGCCACATGCTCCCCACAATCACAGCCCCCCCAATTCCCCCAGCCACATGCTCCCCACAATCACAGCCCCCCCAATTCCCCCAGCCACATGCTCCCCACAATCACAGCCCCCCCAATTCCCCCAGCCACACACTCCCCACAATCACAGCCCCCCCAATTCCCCCAGCCACATGCTCCCCACAATCACAGCCCCCCCAATTCCCCCAGCCACATGCTCCCCACAATCACAGCCCCCCCAATTCCCCCAGCCACATGCTGCCCACAATCACAGCCCCCCAATTCCCCCAGCCACATGCTGCCCACAATCACAGTCCCCCCAATTCCCCCAGCCACATGCTCCCCACAATCACAGCCCCCCCAATTCCCCCAGCCACACACTCCCCACAATCACAGCCCCCCCAATTCCCCCAGCCACATGCTCCCCACAATCACAGCCCCCCCAATTCCCCCAGCCACATGCTGCCCACAATCACAGCCCCCCAATTCCCCCAGCCACATGCTGCCCACAATCACAGTCCCCCCAATTCCCCCAGCCACATGCTGCCCACAATCACAGCCCCCCCAATTCCCCCAGCCACATGCTCCCCACAATCACAGTCCCCCCAATTCCCCCAGCCACATGCTCCCCACAATCACAGCTCCTTGCAAGGTTGAGAGGCTGCAGCAATGCAATTTGGAAGGGCTTTGTGCACATCCTTCAGCTGGAAAAGTGCTGTGTGCACTAGGACCCAGCAGCACCACAAGACCCGAGGTCAGTGCTGAGACCTGGGTCCCTGCTGCAAATCGGACATCGGAGACCCTGCTGAGAAACAACCCCCCATACACTTGCAGAGCCCCCGCCGACCCGAGACAGAAAATGTTTGCAACAAAATGATACCAGTGAGCAACTGAGCTGTCGAGCACTTTACAATTACTTCCTCACTAACTCTTCGTGATGGCGCGCCCGTATTGGACTTAAATGGAGCATGCCTGTTTCACACCAAATCTGGATTGGCGAATGCAATGGTAAAGGGGGAAGTGCCGGTAAAGTTGGGCATGCAGCCCATTAATTCAATTTAAATGCATTCAAGTTTCAGGTGCGGTCCCGATCGCAGCCATTTTTGGGTCTTGGCAAAGGGGGAATTGGTGCAGAGGTGGGTGCGGATCGCGATACTCGCCTCACACCCAACTTTACCAAGTTTTTGCGCCTGAAAATTGGCGTAACTTGAAAGTAAAATCAGACCTTGCATTCTGCACCCTCTCCTTTCATTTTCTATGAACAGTATGCTTTGTCTGTGTAGCGTGCAGGAAACAATACTTTTCACTGTTTACTAATATATGTAACAATAATAAATCAAATCAAATCAATATCAGTCCAATCGACCTTGAATGTATTCAATGGCCCAATCTCTACAAATCACTGGGGTAAAGAATTCCACAAACGGAAAACCCAATAAAAGAAGGATTTTCTCTTTATCTCAGTCTCAAATAAAAAATCACTATTTTTCAAACCATATCTCCTGGTTCTAGTCTCTCTCACATGGAAAAATATCCCTTCAACATCAACCCTGTCAAATTCCCTCAAGGCCTGATGTGTTTCAAGAAGATCAGCTCCCATTCCTCAAAGCACCAGTGGTTCTCAGCCCAAGAAAAATAATTAGACCTAGTTCTTGGGGCTTAAAGGATCAAGGGGTCTGGGGGGAAGGGGGGAATCAGGATGTTGAATTTGCTGATCAGCCATGATCATAGTGAATGGCGGAGGAGGCTCAAAGGGCTAAATGGCCTCCTCCTGCTTCTAGTTTTTATATTTCTATATAACCTGCTCAACCTTTCCTTATAAAATAACCATCTACAGCACTGCACTCTCAATCTATAAGAAGCAAGAGCTGTTTCAAAGCTAAAAATCATTGTAATGGAACCTGTCATGAAGCCAAGTGGTCAACTCCCATAAATTACAATAGAGACCCAAGCAAGGAGGCTCTGAATACATGAGGAACTGCTTGAAGTAAAATCCAATATACTGCTAGGCGGTGTGCCAGTGACTACTGCTTACAACTTTGCCAGAAAATCCAGATGTCTTTCAACACAGGGAATTCTAGGGGCCTGTGTGGAGGGATCGAAAAGGCAACTGATCCATCAGCAAATAAATTATCTTCATTGAGCCAATCATCCATTGCAACAAATAGATAGGGTGGAATCTGACTTTGAGTTGCCCGCAAGGGACAGCACTGTCAGTACCAGACACCACAGAATCCTGCCTGTCACAGCAACGCTGGATATTGGATAGTGGAGGAACTTAGCAACGTTATTGACACGTTTGTCATGGGCCAAGCTCCAAGTGCTGAATCCATATTCCTTGAGATCATAAAGCACAGGAAGCCAACAGTCCTGCAGCAACTGCATCTGTGGCCCAGTCCATTCATTCACTCTGTCTACACTTCCCACTGCCTGAGAAAAGCAGCCAGCGTTATCAAGGACCCCACACACCCTGGACACACTCTCTTCCACCTTCTTCCATTGGGAAAAAGATCCAAAAGTCAGAGGTCATGTACCGACCGACTCAAGAACAGCTCCTTCCCTGTGGCCATCTGACTTTGAATGGACCTTCCTTATATTAAGTCCAATATCAAACTCAGTATCAACAAGCCTGGGGGTGGGGGTGTGGCTGACATTGTTGCCTTCACTGAGTTCAAAGAGGCTGCAAATTTGTTGTGAAGGAGAGGGGTTGCTCTTGCAGGGAAAGGGAGACTGGACGCTCCCAGCAGCCCTGTGTGGATAACAGCTCCATCACTTCATCATGTCCGACAGCCAGATGACTCACATGCATCTTATCTAGCTCATGCTCATCAATCGAAATTCAGCTCTCTATTTTCTGGGCACCAGCACTTTGAGATCCACAAAGTGGCTGAGCCGTAGTCTGAGCCCCCACTGCTCACCCGTTGCCCTTCACTGGAGGGGCATAGCACGAGACGAGACTGGGGTTCACTTTCCATACCAGTGGATGCTAGATTAGCAGTTCACCACCACAGAGTACTCCATCATCTTACATGGCTGCATGACCCAACTGAGTTACACATGTGTTTTTTGTCTCCACGTTCCCTACCGAATCATGTCCTTATCCATCTTCCCTTATATTTATCCAGGTTATTTGCCTCACTAGTACCAGAGGCAGCAGTTCCTAGCCACTTTTTGGATAAAGGGATTTCTCCTAAATTTTTAGAAGTTCAGTTACAGGACGAGTGCGTCGTTGGCTGGACCAATGATTGCCTGTCCCTACCAGCCCTCCATTTCAGAAAAATTTGAGAGTCAACCACATTTCTGTGGATCTGGAATCCATAAGACCAGAAGGGACAGGAACAGAATTAGGCCATTCAGCCCATCAAGCCTGCTCTGCCATTCAATCGTGGCTGATAAGTTTCTCAATCCCATTCTCCTTTCTTTTCCCCATAACCTTTGATTCTCTTACCAACCTATCTGTCTCTGTCTTAAATATACTCAATGACCCGGTCATCACAACCTTCTATGGCAGTGAATTCCATAGATTCACCACCCTCTAGCTGAAGAAATCCCTCCTCATCTCAGTTCTAAAGGGCCATCCTTTGTCGTGGAGTCCAGAACAGGTAAAGGTGACAAATTCCCTTCTCTGCTTTTATCAACAATTAATTCCAAGTGTTTATTGCATTCAAATTTCACCCTCTGCCATGGTGGGATTCGAGCCCAGGTTTTGCCCTGCATCTCTGTATTGTAAGTCCAGTGACAAGGATGTTCCACTGCCTTCCTGTAAATTATCCTACCTATGTTTGTGAGTACTTTCTATTTATGACCCTGAGCTTTAAACTCTTCACAAGGGGCGGTCAAGTCAAGGGGACAACTGGGCTGCAAACTCGAAACCAGCATCCGAAGCTTGGAGGTATCGAAGTTTAGGCTTCACTCGCACAATGCAGGTCAATTGCCGGATGCCTCAGTGAGAGCTTTCTAGCTATTTTCAATGTATAAAACATTAATTTCACTCTAAATCTCTTGATGAGAATCCTGTTCTATAATTGTTTCCAGGGATTAGTCATTTGTCTGCTGTACTGAAATCTTGTTCTATCAATAGAATAAATTGGTGCTAATTATTTAAAGCCTATTTGTTGAGGAGGAGGAACTTCTTCTCTCAGAGGGTGGTGAATCTCTGGAATTCTCTGCCCATTGAAGTGGTGGAGGCTACCTCGTTGAATATGTTTAAGTCACAGGTAGATAGATTTCTGATCGATAAGGGAATTAAGGGTAATGGGGAGCAGGCGGGTAATTGGAACTGATCCACTTCAGATCAGCCATGATCTTATTGAATGGCGGGGCAGGCTCGAAGGGCTAGATGGCCCACTCCTGCTCCTATTTCTTACATTCTTATTTATTAGTGTCACAAGTAGGCTTACATTAACAAAGCAATGAAGTTACTGCGAAAATCCCCTGAACCTTCCTTCGGAGTCATCCCAGTAACAGTGTGGATGGGAAGGAGTATGGGTGGGGAAGGGGCTCAGAATATGGGGGTGCGGGGTGTCGTGATGTGGGGGAAGGGGCTATGAGTGTCATGGATAATCAATAGCCCGGCACACAAGAATGCAAGAGCAAAAGTTTTCAAGTGTCACCATCACTTTGGATTGTTTTGGTTTATTATAGTCACGTGTTGGGGTACAGTGATAAGTAGTGTTTCATAGAGTACATACGGAGAAGGAAAGGCGAGGGTGCAGAACGTAAGGCAGAATTTTACAGCCTCACTCAAGCGAGATCGGAAATTCCCACCCGAGGTCAAAGGATATTTCCGGTGTCCGCCCCTCGCCGCTCCGATTGGCAGAATTCTGGCAGTGGTATTGCAGTTACTGATAGAGTGAAGAGAAAGATCAGCTTTGCACACAACCCCAGCGCTAAAAGATAAAACAATATAGAACAACGAACAAGTGGCTTTGAACAGGAGGAGGTGAAACAGCCTGTCATATAACTACTTTTGAAAACAGTGGGCAATCTATGGTGACTGAGGGAGAATTCCTTATCACATCCATCGTTACAGATTTGCCAAGTGCCATTTATCTGAAGTGGTAATCACTAATTGTGGCTTGCAAACATTGCTTGCCTTCTGATCTTTCAAATTTGAACCGTGCCATGTTTGTTCGCAGTGCTATCGACCCTTCTGCGATCTGCCTCAACACGAAACTTCCTTCATTTTTCTCACAAACGTTCCAGTAATCCTGACAATGGAGGTGTTTTTTTTTGTTATTAACTGAAAGAAAAGAATTCATCTGAAAGTTTCAGTTGTTATACCTGCCAAGCAGGTCTGGCCTCTGTGTGGCTATAATAGTCTAAACATCCCTCCCACTATTGATGTGTGAGCTGGCATTCCAGCCAGTGCTTTCAGCTTCAGTCCGGTTTTGAGCTGGTTTATGTAAGGCGATCTTCACATCTGGGGCGATGGACTTGACAGCCTGCAATGAGCTGATTTTTATCGCGTGGCTGCTTGAAAGAGATGTCTTGAAATGCTCTGGTTAAGCTACCAGAATCGGGTGACTGGCATTTGAGCACAAGTGTTTTGGAAACCAGTCCAGCCCGTTCAGCTTGCCAGTTATCCGCGCTGGAACATTCTGAAAACTTCTCATGGATCGCAACAATGAGGCAGTCGATCAACACTCACAGAAAGCTCGCAGGAATTAGAGTTGCCTCTTATTTTAGTTGAGTATGTGATTGGGTGGGGGAGGGTGTGGGGTATGAGTAAAATGGAAGTTGGGATGGTGGTCTAAATTCTGAAGCTTTTTTTTCATTTTCTCGCAGGATGAGGGTGTCACTGGCTAGGCCAGCATTTATTGCCCATCCTTAATTGTCCTTGAGCTGCCTCTTGAACCACTGCAGTCTCTGTGATGTATGTGCACCCACAGTGTTGCTAGGGAGGGAGTTCCAGGATTTTGACCCAGCGGCAGTGAGGGAACAGTGTATTACCAAGTAAGGATGGTGTGTGGCACAGTGGGGAGCTTGCAGGTATGGTGTTCCCATGCATCTGCTGTCCTTGTCCTTCTAGGCGGTAGCGGTCACGGATTTGGCCCCTCGGTTTTGGCCCCTAGCCAAGCTGTTCCGGTACAGCTACAAAACTGGCATTTACCCAGTAATGTGGAAAAATGCCCAGCAATGTTCTGTACACAAGAAACAGAACAAACACATCCTGGTTGACTGCTGCTGTTCCAGTACAGCTACAAAACTGACATTTACCCACTAATGTGGAAAAATAGCTGGGTATGTTCTGTACACAAGAAACAGAATAGCTACATCCTGGTCAACTACTGTCCCATTAGTCTACTTTTAATTAACAACAAAGTAATGGAAGAGGTTATCAGCAGTACTATCAGATGGCACTTACACAGCAATAACCTCCTCACTAATGCTCTGTTTGGGTTCTGCCGGGGTCACTCAGCTCCTGACCTCATTACAACCTAGATTCATGATGTGGAGATGCCGGCATTGGACTGAGGTAGGCACAATAAGAAGTCTCACAACACCGGGTTAAAGTTCAACAGATTTATTTGGTAGCATGAGCTTTCAGAGCACTGCTTCTTCATCAGGTGAGTGCACTCACCTAATGAAGGAGCAGCGCTCCAAAAGCTTGTGCTACCAAATAAACCTGTTGAACTTTAACCTGGTGTTGTGAGACTTCTTACTGAACCTTGATTCAAACATGGATAAAAGAGTTGAATTCCAGAGGTGAAGTGAGAGTGACTGCCCTTGCCAACAAGGCAGCATTTGACCAAGCATGGCATCAAGGATCCCAAGAAAAACTAAAATCAACAGGAATCAGGGGGAAAACTCTTTGCTGGTTGAAGTGATACCTAGCATAAAGGAAAATGGTTGTGGTGATTGGAAGCCAAATCATCTTCGCTCCAGGACTTCACTACAGGATTTCCTTGGGGTAGTGTCTTAGACCAACCAACTGCTTCATCAATGTCTTTCTACCATCATAAGCTCAGGAGTGGGATATTCACACATATCTGCACAATGTTCAGCACCATTCACGTCTCCTGGTATTGAAGCAATTCAAAGCATATGAGCCCACATGCAGCAAGACCTGGACAATATTCAGGCTTGGACTGACAAGTGGCGAGTAATATTCACGCCACACAAGTGCCAGGCAATGACCATCTCCAACAAGAGAAAATCTAACCATCGCCCCCTGTGGTTCAGCGACTTTGCCATCAGTGAATCCCCCACTTTCAACATCCTGGGGGGGGTTACCATTGACCAGAAACTGAATGGGACTAGCCACACAAATACTGTGACTACCAAAGCAGGTCAAAAGCTAGGAATCCTGCAGCAAATAACTCACAATCTGCCCCCCCGAAGCCTGTCCATCATCTACAAGGCACAAGTCAGAAGTGCAATGGAATACCCCCCACTTGCCTGGATGGGTACAGCTCCAAGTACACTCCAGAAGCTCAACACCATCCAGGATAAAGCAGCTGGCTTGATTGCTACCCCTTCCACAAACATTTATTATCATTTCCCTATTCAGGCCACCCGATTTTGCATGAAATTAAAAGAAACATAATTGCCTCATGTAATCTTAGATTCATAATATGTATTGGGTCACTAACTCCCCTGTTCTTCTTTGGAGTAGTGCTATGCAACATTTTACTTGCAGCTGAGAGGGCAGCAGGCACCTTGGTCCAAAGTCATATCTGAAAGATAGAACTTCCAACAGTGCAGCACTAGAGTGTGATCTGAGATCTCGTGCTCAAATCACTGGAGTGGATCATAAATCTCCAGCCTTGTCTCAGGTGAGAGTTCCACCAACTAATGTGGGCGTTGACAAAAAACAATATATATTTATACATTTGTATATATTTACATATAAAATATATTTGACAGCAGTGGGTTTTTTTTGTGGGTGGCATGGTGGCACAACGGTTAGCTCTGCTGCCTCACAGCACCGGGGACCCAGGTTCAATTCCCGGCTTGGATCACTGTCTGTGTGGAGTTTGCATGTTCTGTCCGTGTCCGTGTGAGTTTTCTCCAGGTGCTCCAGTTTCCTCACACAGTCAAAAAGACATGCTGGTTAGGTGCATTGGCCATGCTAAGTTCTCCCTCAACGTGCCAGAACAGGCACCGGAGTGTGGCGACTAGGGCATTTTCACAGTAACTTCATTGCAGTGTTAATGTAAGCCTACTTGTGACACTAATAAACAAACTTTAAAACTAAACAATGAATTCCAGGAAATCATAGAAACCCTACAGTGCTGAAGAGGCCATTCAGCCCGTCACGTATTTGCCAACTCTCTGACAGATTATCTCACCCAGGCCTTCTCCCCTGCCCTATCTCTGTAACCTTACATATTTACCGTGGTTAATCCAACTAACCTGCACATCTTGCGAAGTTAAGAGGTTATTGAACATGGCCAATCGACTTAACCTGCATATCTTTGAACTGTGGAAGATAACCGGAGCACCCAGAGGAAACCCATGCTGACGCGGGGAGAACGTGCATACTCCACACAGACAGTGACCCAAGGCTAGAGTTGCAGCCGGATCCTTGGCACTGTGAGCCATCGGTGCCAACCACTGTGCCAGAAAGAGAAAGCAACAAGCTTGTTTGCATTTGTACAGAGAATGATTCTATACCCAAGGCCAATTTGAATCTCTACTGTTTCTGATCCACTTGCTAGCCAGTTGCAGCACATGCACCGTTAGGTTTTATTTCAGTTCTTAGTATTGCAGGGATCCTTTGGGTATAAATGGATTAATCCTGTATCCAAGAAGATAACACAGAAGAGGACAGAGGGAAATGCTGGAGGTGTAAAACAAACTTCAGGCAGAATGATGTCTTTCAACATTGTGTAACGGTAAATGAAAGGGCGAGTCAGGAAAATGGACTAACAAGACACAAAGGGAACATTAAGAGAGCAGATCATGCAGGAGAAAATGTCAGATTGAACTCCCTGGCAAAGTAAGGAGAGGATGGAGCTGAACTTTCTTTCTCAGTAAAGGCAGATGGGCTCACAATGCCCTGTTACTGGCCAGCATGCTGGACTCCCACTATGGATCCATCCTAAGCAGGTTTCATTGAGGCACGATTGGAAGAGTGAAAGCTCCCTGTTGGTGATGGTGCACCTTCCAATTGACCACTTTAATGTCACTCTCCACGACTGACTGGAATTTTCCTGTCAGCATGGCCAATGGATGGAGGTGGCCCTCGGTGCCACACTGACTGAGAGGTCCGCACTACATCCCGCTGGGAATACCAAACCCCCTCCACCCACCATTGTCATCGGGTCACAGTTCTGAGCATAGTCTACCCAAACGATGGGTTTCCCCTTCACAATAACAGCCCCTGTTTTGGGTGTTTTGAAAAGTTGCCAGAAGGTACTGCTATCTTTGTTTTGATTTATTATTGTCATGTAATGGGATGCAATAAATTTTTGCGGCTTTCTTCCCGCTTAGAAAGGATAGCAGGACTAGAGGGCACAGCCTCAAGATAAGGGGGGGCAGTTTAGATCAGAGTTGAGGAGGAACTTCTTCACTCAAAGGGTGGTGAATCTCTGGAATTCTCTGCCTGTTGAAGTGGTGGAGGCTGCCTCACTAAATATATTTAAGTCACGGGTAGGTAGGTTTTTGACAGACAAGGGAATTAAGGGTTATGGGGAGAAAGCGGGAAAGTGGAACTGATCCACTTCAGATCAGCCATGATCTTATTGAATGGCGGGGCAGGCTCAAAGGGCTAGATGGCCTACTCCTGCTCCTATTTCTTATGTTCTTAATGAAGAGCATTATTTCTTGCGCTATACAGATAAAGCATACCATTCATAGAGTACATAGGGGAGAAGGAAAGGAGAAGGTGCAGAATATTGTGTTATAGTCACATCTATAGTGTAGAGCAATGAACTTAATATAAGAGTCACATTCCAACCATTATCTTGCAATTGTATCTTTGTTTAGAGATGCCGTGTTTGTGAAACCTACTTCTCCACTCATCTGATGAAGGAGCAGCACTCTAAAAGCTTGTGATTCCAAATATACCTGTTCGACTTTAACCTGGTATTGTGAGACTTCTTACTGTGCCCACCTAGTCCCATGCTGGTGTCTCCACATCACAATTTAATATGAGATAAGTCCATTCAAAAGTCTGATGACAGCAGGGATGTAGCTGTTCTTGAGTTGCTTGGTACGTGTCCTCAGACATTTGTATCTTTTTCCAACGGAAGAAGATGGAAGAGAGTATATTTGGGGAGCGTGATTATGTTGGCTGCTTTTCCGAGGCAGCTGGAAGTGTAGACAGAATCAATAGATAGGAGGCTGGTTTGCGTGATGGACTGGGCTTCATTCATGAGCCTTTAATAGTTTCTTGCGGACTTGGACAAAGCAGGAGCCATACCGTGCTGTGATACATCTGTAAAGGATGCTTTCTAAGTTTCATCTGTAAAAATTGGTGAGAGTCATCGCTGACATGCTGAATTTCTTTAGCCTCCTGAGAAAGTAGAAGCGTTGGTGAGCTTTCTTAACTATAATGTTGGCATGGGAAGGACCAGGCCTCAAGGTCCTCTGCCTACCTGAACTGGTGTGCTGCAATCTGTCAATGCTGCAAGGATTTCTCTCGCCCTGAGAGGCCACCCTCCATCCTTAACTGGACAGGGCACCCAGAAGTGGGCACTTAATTTGCTGCCTCCTTAGAAATCAGCCTCTCGGTCCCCATGTCATCTTCCATGGTTTCCTGATTCATATCCTCATCATGACAGCAGGACTGGGGCCCACAAATGAAAATCCAAATCATAATCTCAGTACTTTGGGAAGAATCATTTTCATTAAGGAAACTATGGGTTTAGCTAATTAAGGGAAGACTGGATGGAACAGAAAAGAAAGGGTCGATTCATTTTAATGAAGAGAGTTGGTGATATTTATTCTGGAAACTAAAAACAAAACCAGTGAGGAAAAGTGGATTTAATATTTCAAAGCAAGGATGGCATTTTTAACCCAGGGAAAGTCACTGGAGGAAATGACAGGTTGTGATCAGCTATGATGCTGACTCCAGGTCTGGATCTTTGTAACAAGGTGCTTTTCTGAACTGAATGACCAGTTGCCAATTCCCATTGTTTTCCGCCTTTACTGTGTTTCCCAATTTTCTTTTTGAAACTTATTTTGGAGATTGATGGTCTATTTAAAACTTGCCAAGTTCAAAACTCTCCATGAAGAGGAACTGAGCCAGGGCTTTACAGATCGAAGTCCAAGCTCTGTATCACCTTCCCCTATTTATCTTCCCCTCTCATTGTCATCCCAAACCCAAGGTCAGAAACTTGTGATTTCCATTGCTGCAGGAGAGAGAATCCAGCTCTCTGATTTTAACATTAACCGCAGCCCTCAGGGCAGCTTGGAAGGACTGGGGAAATATGCTTTTGATGCCATTGGCTCTAAAGGTTAGGCGATTTAGATGAAGCGTGTGAGCCGACCTTACACCTGCAGTTAGACACGCTTCATTAACGTCCAACCGGTTTTGCCAAAGTGTAGTAAGTAAAATGGAAAGACAGTGTGATGAGATTCAGAAAGAAAGCAAGTACAAATTGGTAGAAAACTCTCTTCCCCGTTAAAGGAACAAGGTGTGGTCACGTATATGACTTTGGGGAGACGTGTATGGAGCCAAAATCAACAACAATTATGCATTTCTATAGTACACTCAATGTAGTAAAACATCCCAGAGCGCTTCACTGAAGCATTATCAAACAAAATTTGATGTTAAGCTACTTAAGGATCTTTAGGTCAGGTTACCAAAGATTTGGACCTCAAGGAGGAAAGGTATATAGAGAGGTTCAAAGGAGGAAATTTCAAGCTGAGACTTTGGAAACTGAACTCACAGCTGGCAATGCTGGAGCAAATTACATCAGAAATGATGAAGAGGCCTGAATAAGATGAGTGCAGATATTTCAGGGGGTTATGGAGCAGGTGGGGATTACAGAGATTTGTAGGGTGAGACATGAGATGAGGTGCGGGGTGGGATTTGAAAACAAGGACTACATTTTAAAAATGAGGAGATGCTTTATCAGGGAGTCTACGCAGATCAATGGGCTCAGGCATGATAGCAACGGTAGCACAGTGGTTAGAACTGCTGCCTCACGGTGCCAGGGACTTAGGTTTGATTCCCACCTTGAGTCACTGTCGGTGTGGAGTTTGCAAGTTTTCCCCATGTCTGTGTGGGTTTCCTCCCACAGTCTACAGTCCGAAAGACCTGCTGACTAGGTTCATCAGCCATGCTAAATTCTCCCTCAGTGTAACTGCACAGGCGCCAGAGAAAAACCAGGGGATTTTCACAGTAACTTTATTGCAGGGTTAATGTAAGCCTACTTGTGTCGCACATACTTAAACTTAAAAAAAAATTGGTGTGAAATGAGGGTTCCCAACCCTTTAGGATTGGCCTGGAGTGTCCAAGCATTGAAGATTAATCACCAGGACACTGATTTGTACAATTCTGGAGAAAAGCTCATTGGGACATTAAAAAATAGAAAGATGTTTTGTCATTTCCTTTGAACATTTCCCCTTTCCCAGATATAAAAATATTGAAAATGGGAGGAGAAAACCGATTGTTTGGCTGACAGCCAAGCATTCTCCAGTCGGGTGAATGAGTCCCTTTTCTTCCTGGCATAGAAAGGCATTGGATCAATGGGTTAACCAATAAATGGCTGGGCTAGCGGGTGTGACCTCATCTTTTCTCCATCTGATATTATCATTAGCTTTGTACCTGGAACATCTCTGCCTATGGTGGCACAGTGGTTAGCGCTGCTGGCTCACAGAGCTAGGGCCCCAGGTTCAATTCCTGGCTTGGGTGACTGCCGATGTGGAGTTTACATGTTCTTGCCATGCCTGCATGGGCTTCTTCCAGTGCTCCAGTTTCCTCCCACAGTCCAAAAGGTACACTGGTTAGGTGCATTGGCCATGCTAAGTTCTCCCTCAGTGTACCTGAACAGGCACTGGAGTGTAGCAACATGGAGATTTTCACAGTAACTTAATTGCAGTGTTAATGTAAGCCTACTTGTTAAACAAACTTTAACTTTTTAATGACCTATCGTTCATCGCTTATTGACGGTCACCTTTGTTTCCAGTTCCCCAGTGGAGGCCAGCTAGAAGGTCATTCAATAGCTAGGTCAAGTGGTGACAAAGGTATGGGTGGTTGTATCAGCACTGGATGAGTTGAGGCACAATCTGAGACTGGTGATGCCTTTGGCTTGAAAACAGGTGTCAAGAGTTACATTGAGGGGTGTGGTAGAACTGGAATGAATTGGCATTCTTGTGGAACCCGAGATAGAATGAAAAGAGATCTCTCCTTGCATTTTCAGAGACAAAATGTCCATGTAACATAACTCAATGACCCATATAATGGTTGGAATATCTGAGATTAGATTCCATTTGTGCTGTGATCCTGAAAGGTACAAGGCTAATCTGGAGAAGACTAGTGTAAGTGCTCAATGTCACACCCTTAAAGACACTGGTTTTGATTGTGCTTATCCTCAGGGCTATTTTTTAATGGAGCTTCAGTCTGTTGCCTGTTACACAAGGCAGGTGAGCAATAACAATAGCTCACTTCAGTCATTAAAAGATTAATTTGAACTCAATACACCATTAGTTTCTGTATGCCTTTCAGTTGATGCATGACACAGGATGGAAAGAATAGTCTTATTTCCTCATTGCTATAACATTATAATTTATTGTTTCTATACATAATTAAATAATTTATCAATAGTAAAACAGGAAACAGGTTGTATTGTTAAATGCTATTGTTACTGGTCTCGTCTGAGATTAAGTAGAACAAAGATTCAATTTGTGCTTTCCTAAAACACAAGGCCAAATTTTCTTGTTCCACATAGACATTCTGAATTTCCCATGTCTATGTGGAAAGAGTAGGAAAATAGACTGATAGATTCTGAACTAACCAGTGGATTAAGATCTAGCTCTAAACATTGGGATGACACTGGCAAGGCCACTTTAATTGCCCATCCCAGATTGTTCCGAGAAGGTGGAGATTGGACGTTTCCTTGAAATCCTTGTGCTGATGGTATTCCCACAATGGGGTTGAGTTAGGGAATACCTACCAGCGATGTTGAAAGATATGTGTACATATCCTGGTTAGGATGGTGTCATGATGCATGCTCACAAACTTCGCCAGAAACACAAAGGATACTTATTAACAAGGAAAAACTGAATGTAGGCTGGGAGCCCCCCAACTGCTCAGGAGCAGCTCCCCCCTCGCCCCCATCCCCCGGCTGCTCCAGTCCCTACATGTCTACTACATGTCTTCAGATGTCTTTTGCCTAAGGGAAGACTTCGTCCCCTTGGGTGATTACCTAGTCTCAGTTCCGATTGGTCTCTCAAGTCAGGTGACCTTCTTTGGCCCTAAAGGGAAATCGCTATAGATGGTGTGTGATTTGAGTTTGAATTTGAGAAGTGTCCCCGTAACCCTCAACATAAACCTCGGAGGAACATTGCAAACTGCATTCATTTAATATGGCATATGGGAGGGCATGGTGACTCAGTGGTTAACACTGCTGCCTCACAAGGCCAAGGACAGGGGTTTGATTCCCAGCTTGGGTCAATGTCTTGCAGAGTTTGCATGTTCTCCCTGTGTCTGTGTGAGTTTCCTCCAGGTGCTCCGGTTTCCTCCCATGGACCAAATAACGTGCTGGTTAGGTGTATTGGCCATGCTAAATTCTCCCTCACTGTACCCGAACAGGTGCCAGAGTGTGGCGACCAGGGGATTTTCACAGTAACTTCATTGCAGTGTCAATGTAAGCATATTTGTGACACTGATAAATAAACTAAAATGATGTTGTTCCAATTTCCATTTTCCTCCCTGTCTCAGATTGTGATTATTGTCCAGTTATGAGCAGCATTGCTTTGTAGACACACACCTGCAAGAAAACAAATACTATGTGCAGAATTTTACTATCCCGTCCACCACGAGAGTTGTAGAAGGTGGGACATGGAACATTCAAAGATCCGCTGACCTCGGATGGGATTTCCTGACCTTGGGCGAGCACAGCCGGAAAATCCTGCTCTATAACTCCCTGGCAATCCTTATTATTGGCATGAGTGAAATCTTTTTATTATCACAGAATTGTTGTGGTGCAGGAGGCCGTTTGGCCCATCGATCTGCACTGGCTCCCCAAATGAGCATCATGACTTGGTGCCATTCCTCTGCTTTTAAGAAATAAGAAAATAAGAACATAAGAAATAGGAGCAGGAGTAGGCCATCTAGCCCTTCGAGCCTGCCCCGCCATTCAATAAGATCATGGCTGATCTGTTGTGGCTCAGTTCCACTTTCCCGCCCTCTCCCCATAACCCTTAATCCCCTCTCTTATCAAGAACCCATCAACCCGCGTCTTAAAAATATTTAGCGAGGCAGCCTCCACCACTTCAACGGGCAGAGAATTCCAGAGATTCACCACCCTTTGAGTGAAGAAGTTCCTCCTCAACTCCGTTCTAAACCACCCCCCCTTTATCTTGAGGCTGTGCCCCCTAGTCCTACTGTCTTTTTTGAGCGGGAAGAGTCTCTCCACCTCTATCCTATCCATCCCATTCATCATCTTATACGTCTCAATGAGATCTCCTCTCATTCTTCTAAACTCTAACGAGTACAAGCCTAGTTTATTCAGCCTCTCCTCATAGCTCAATCCCCTCAACTCCAGTATCAGCCTAGTAAACCTCCTCTGCACTCCCTCCAGGGCCAAAATATCTTTGCGCATACCCCTGCACATTGCATCTATTCAAGTAATCATCTCATGCCTTCTTGGATGCCTCGATTAGAATCAGCGAGTTGTCACGGTGCAGAAGGAGGTCATTATCATGAGCATCCTGCTTTGGCCACATACTTTTGTGCACCAATTGAAACTTATGCCCCTTATCTCATATTGAGTTCAACAAAGCTTAACCCAATTACTTCACACAAAGCTATCACTGAACAGAGTTGACGTGTTATCAGCGATGTGATACCATGCACCGGATAGCGATTGTTCTCATTTTTAAATCTTGTTTACAGCCAGACCTTGACACTTGGCCAAACCGGAACCCAGTTCAGGGTGGCGGCCTATTGTTATGAGGACTGTGAAAAATAGAAAACTGGGGGAAGGATATGAAAACTTAATTTTGGGTTCACTCCTCAAACTATTGTTGTATTAGTTCCCAGTAACTTTTCTTTATGAGAAAACTGGACATCATTATTATGTACTCTGGTGGAGTCAGGAACACCTGGCACCTGCTACAAGGGGAACTACTTTTGGACTCCACTTGTAGCCCATACCAACCTTTGCCATTTGCAGTTTATGGAATATTTGTAATTTTTTCTGTACTAATCAGTCCAAATATTACATTGAATTTACAGAATGAATGGGCCAGTTTACTCAATTGGTTTCAGCCTATGTTTCTGGTCCACAGAACCCTCCTTTGTCCAAGTTGTTAGGAAGTGTGAAATGTAATGTAAATGTAAAATTGCAGTCAACTGGACTTTAAATCCCCTTAACTAGTTGATTAATTGTCTCGTGTGCACATCTGTTGACCAAAATATTGCGTGAGGGTGCAATTCTGTCAGGATGTGTGCCCGAGGTCTTCTCGCAATATTTCACATTCACCCAGGTCGTAATGGGGCAGCATGGTGGCACAATGGTTAGCACTGCTGCCCCACGATGCTAGCGAACTGAGTTCAATTCCCAGGTTGGGTCACTGTCTGTATGGAGTCTGCATGTTCTCCCCAGGTTTCCTTTGGGTGCTCCAGTTTACTCCCACAGTCCGAAAAACTGGTTAGGTGCAATGGCTTTGCTAAATTCTCCCTCAATGTACCTGAACAGGCAAAGGAGTGTGGCAACCAGAGGGTTTTCACAGTAATTTAATTGCAGTGTTAATGTAAGTCTACTTGTGACACTAAAGAGTAAACTTAAAGGTCGACAGTGCATCCGAAAATAATATGTAAAATTCTAACCAGTGATTTGAGATGCTTATAGGATAGCAAACAAAAAATAGATTTTGACTTTATGTGATCGTCTGAAATAGTAAGAAGTCTCACAACACCCGCTTTCAGAGCACTGCTCCTTCATTAGGTAAGTAGGGAGCAGTGCCCTGAAAGCTCACAATTCAAATAAACCTGTTGGACTTTAACCTGGTGTTGTAAGACTTCTTACTGTATCCACCCCAGCCCAATGCTAACATGTCCACATCAAATCTAAAATAGGGATAGCAAACCTTTCCAGATTTTGATTGTCATTGAAGTCAATATAAATGAATATGGAGTGAGGTATTAAGGTCACCACTTCACTCTTGCCAATTTTACACAATCACAAAGTCAGAGAATCATGGAATCCCTACAGTGCAGAAAGAGATCATTCAGCCCATCGAGTTTGCACCAACCCTCTGAAAGACCACCCCACCTCGCCCTTCCCTTTGCCCTATCCCATAACCCCACATATTTACTATGGTTAATCCGCCTAACCACACATTTTGCGATACTATGGGGCAATTTAACATGGTCAATTCACCTAACCTACACATCTTTAGACTGTGGGAAGAAACTGGAGCTTCTGTAGGAAACCCACACAGATACAGGGAGAACGTGCAATCCGCACGCTCCAACCACCGTGCCAACATGCTGCCATGTCAAAGGCACAATCTATGCCATGTTAATGCAAAGTTATTTGGCACCTTGGGAGAAAGAAAGGAGCAGGGATTAAGGGAGAAATTAGATTGAGATATAAGGATATTTATGTTCTTAATGAGGTTATGCAAGTAAACAAATGTTCCCAGATGTTAGGTTCATCAGATGTATATGGAAAATGGGTCTACAGGAGAATTGTTTAATATAGACTCTGATGGAACTAGCTGAATGGGTTTCCTTGCACCTGATTTTTCAAAGCATTTAGAGTGGAAGGGACAAACTCTTTTAACAATTTACAGGTGATGATCCAGAGAACATTTCTTCCAAGGGGATAAATGAGAAATCCAATACAGAGCCTGATTTACAAGAACAATGGAAGAGTTCAGTAATAAGAAGAGATATACTGATACCTGAAAGTTTTATATGAGTTTCAAAAGAAGCTAAAATATATGAGGGGCAATGATAAGTTTTCCCAGATAATAAATGACAAGATAAGTAACTATATTGGCTGCTGGTCAAATATATTCTGACACTCAGCACAGTTCTATTAAGCTAAACACACATAGAATATTATTGCCTTGTGAAGGGACAAAGAATGAAAAAGCAAAGGTATTAGACAGAATATTAGGATTTTTTTTATTCGTTCATGGGATGTGGGCATTGCTGACTGGGCCATCATTTATTGCTCATCCCTGATCTCAACTAAAAGTCAACCACATTGCTGTAACTCTGGTGTTCCTTTTTTTTATTCATTAATGGGACATGGGCATAGCTGGCTGGCCCTTGAGAAGATGGTTGTGAGCTGCCTTCTTGAACTGCTACAGTCTATGTTCTGTGGGTTGATCCACAATGCCATTGCGGAGGGAATTCCAGGTTTTTGACCCATTGACTGCAAAGGAATGGTGATATATCTCCTAGTCAGGATAGTGAGTAGCTTGGAGGGGAACTTGCAGGGGGTGGTGTTCCCAAATAATCCGCTGCCCTTGTTCTTTGAGATGGAAGTGGTCATGGGTTTGGAAGATGCTGTTTAAGGATCTTTGGTGAATTGCTGCAGTTCACCTTGTAGATAGTACACACTAGTAGATAGTACACAGTGTGGTGGAGGGTTTTGTAGATGTGGTGCCAATCAAGCGGGTTGCTTTGTCCTGGATGGTGTCAAGATTCTTGAGTGTTGTTGGAGCTGCACCCATCCAGGGTGCAAGTGGGGAGTATTCCATCACACTCTTGACTTGTGCCTTGCAAATGGTGGATAGGGTCTTGGGAGTCAGGGGTGAGTTACTCGCTGCATTATTCCTAGCCTCTAACTTGCTCTTGTAGCCATTGTGTTTATGTGGTGAGCTCAGTTGAGTTTCTGGTCAATGGTAACCCCAAGGATGTTGATAGTGGGGGATTCAGTGATGGTTACACCATTGAATGTCAAGAGGTGGTGGTTAGGATGTCTCTTATTAGTGACGGTCATTGCCTGGCATTTGTGTGGCGCGAGTGTTGCTTGCCACTTGTCAGCCCAAGTCTGGATATTGTCCAGATCTTCTTGCATTTGAACGTGGACTGCTTCAGTATCTGAGGAGTCGTGAATGGTACTGAACATTGTGCAATCATCAGCAAACATTCCCACTTCTGACCTTGTGACGGAGGAAAGGTCATTGATGAAGCAGCTGAAGGTTGTTGGGCCTAGGACACTACCCTGAGGGACTTCTGCAGAGATTTCGCAGAGCTGAGAGGACTAACCCTCCACAACCATAACCATCTTCCTGAGTACCAGGTATGACTCCAACCAGCAGAGAGTTTGCCCCCTGTTACGCGTTGATTCCAGTTTTGCGAGGGCTCCTTCATGCCACACTTGGCCTAATGCGGCCTTGATGTCAAGGGCTGTCACTCCCACCTCACCTCTGGAATTCAGCTCTTTTATCCATGTTTGAACCAAGGCTGTAATGAGGTCAAGAGCTGAGTGACCCTGGCAAAACCCAAACAGAGTGTCACTGAGCAGGTTATTGGTGAGCAGGTGCTGCTTGATAGCACTGTCGATGACCCTTCCATCATTTTACTGATAATCAAGTGTACACTGATTGAGCGGTAACTGGCCAGGTTAGATTTCTCCTGTTTTTTGTGTACAGGGCATACCTGGGCAATTTTCCACATTGTTGGGTAGATGCCAGAGTTGTAACTGTTCTGGAAGAGCTTGGCTAGGGGAGCAGCAAGTTCTCAAGTAAAGGCTTCAGTACTATTGCCGGAATGTTATCAGGGCCCATTGCCTTTGCAGTATCCAGTGCCTCCAACCATTTTTTGATATCATGTGGAGTGAATGAAATTGACTGGAGACTGACATTTTAGATGCTGGAGACCACTGGAGAAGACCGAGATGGATCATCCATTCAGCACTTTCGGCTGAAGATTGCTACAAATTCTTCATCCTTGTCTTTTGCACTGATGTGCTGGGCTTCGCCATCGTTGAGGATGGGGATATTTGTGAGCCAGGCCATGCAAGGGTGACATATCTCCTTCCCTAAAGGAATTTAGTGGACCAGATTGCTTTTAATAACAATCGACACTGGTTTCATAGTTATCTTTAGAGTTGTAAGTTCAGGTTTTTATTGAGTTAACGTTTCACCATTTGCCATGGTGGGATTTGTACCCAGGTCCCCAGAGTATTAAGCTGGGTCTACCAGTGACAATATACTATGTCACTGCGTCACTTAAGTCATGATGAAAGGCTGAAGGAGAATTAGAGATGATTCAATTTAGGTTTTCAGAATTATGCAGAAAATTAAGGAAATTGCTTTAGAAGACTTGTTTGACTGAGTTCAAGGACAGGAGATGCATGAAAGAGGAAGATTTATGTGAGACCTTGAGCCCACTCTTTCCAGATGCGGGAATGGCGGAAGGGCTCCAGAGCTGGTGAAACCCAAAAATCATGAATCTTACTGGCGACGTTTCGATTTCTGATTTTTGCAGCCCTTCACTGGCTCTGATTGTGGGGGCGGATGGGGGGGAGAGGTGGGGTGGGTCTGAGACCTTGGTGGTGGGGCAGGGGGAGATTCTCCTCTCCTCTAATCTGAGCGAGTGCCCTCCAAAAACAGCACCCCGATCTCTGTGCAACCAGCTTTCCCAGCATGGTTAGGCCCCGCCCCGCTGTGTGAATCCCACACACCTGTTGATTTTCACAAAGTGTCAGAAGATCTGGAGAGAAAACCAGCTATACACACCGTTTTTCAGTCAGACCTGGACACATGGCCATTTTTTGGTAAGATTCCATCCAAAGATTAAGAAGTAATATTTGGTGGAATTCATTCACTCCAGAGTTAAAAGAATTTGGATTCAAATATCAGGAATGAATCGAAGGAGGCAACAAACGACAGTTTTCAAAGGAAAATAGAATTGGAAGATTTGATGATGAAGGTTGTCTTGTGTGATTGATCTGTGAAAATAATACAAACTATGCAGTGTAACTGAGTACTTCCCACAAGCTAGGACAAGATTTTCATTCTGTAAGAAATGAACACCCACAAGCCTTTTGTAACCATTAGGAATCGAACCTGGGGTCCTGGCACTGTGACCTGGGTTTGATTCCCGGCTTGGATCATTGTTTGTGTGGTGTTTGCACGTTCTCCCTGTGAGTTTCCAGTTTCCTTCCACAGTCTGAAAGACGTGCTAGTTAGGTGTATTGACCCAAGTAGGTGTCGGAGTGTGGCAACTAGGGGAATTTCACAGTAACTTCATTGCAGTGTTAATGCAAGCCTTACTTGTGACTAATAAATAAACTTTAACTTTCCTCCTTATATGTTCAACTGAAAATGGTCACAAGATTGTTGCCTTCTAAAGTACTTAGTACATCATTGACATTTTGAAATGAATTTCATTTAGTTCAAAGGTTATAAATGAGATAAGGGTTGGGATTCTCTGACCTAGCCCATTGCTGGGATTATCCAATCCCACTGCTGTGAACGGAGATTTGGCTGAGTGTCAAATTCTCTGTTCTCGCTGGCAATGGTAGTGGGGTGTGTGAAACCAGAGAATTCCAGCCAAGATTTTTAATCAGAAGTGGCCTTTTGTGAGTGGAGCCCTTTTATACCAAAAGGCCAATCTGGAAACTGTGAGCAACCATTTTGAATGCAAAAGATTCAAAGCTTATTTATTATTAGTCACAAGTAAGGCTTATATTAACACTGCAATGAAGTTACAGTGAAATTCCGCTAGTGTCAACACACTCTGGCACCTGTTCGGGTTAATGCACCTAACCAGCACATTTTTCAGACTGTGGGAGGAAACCGGAGCACCTGGAGGAAACCCACACAGGCACAGGGAGAACATGCAAACTCCATACAGACTATCATCCAAGCCAGGAACCCAGGTTCCTGGCGCTGTGAAGCAACAGTGTTAACCACTGTGCTACCACGCCGCAGATTCAATCACAACCACAATATATTTTTAATTAAACTCATGTAAGATAACTAAGTGTTCTTTGGCTATTTTCAAATTAACTATCAGCTTAATTTTTCCCAACAACATTGTAATAAGGCAAATAAAATGCTGGTGATACACAGTAGATCTTTCATAATCTAAAAGAGAAAAGATGTGTTTTGTGTGAGGATCCTTCAGTAATGGTTACTTCTAGCATTTTCATCTATCTTTGCCTACAACACACTGATAGCAGCTCGTTAGAATTGGACAGGAATTCCCTCAAGCAATCCCAGCTCTCTTTGTACAAGAGGCACCAGGAGGCCGTACAGGGTGGCCATGGTGGCACAGTGGTTAGCATTGCTGCTTCACAGTGCCAGGGACGCGGGATCACATTCCTGGCTTGGGTCACTGTGTGAAGTTTCCACGTTCGCTCTGTGCCTACATGAATTTCCTGTTGTTTCCTCCCACAGTCTGAAAGACATGCTGGTTAGGTGGATTGGCCATGCTAAATTCTCCCTCTTTGTATCTGAACAGGCACCGGAGCGTGGTAATTCGGGGATTTTCACAGTAACTTCATTGCAGTGTTAATGTAGCCAACTTGTGACACAAATAAATAAAATAAAAGTTGGTAAGTGAACAGAGGAAATCACTAAAATCTTTCACCCCCTAACATCTGAACGCCTTTTAAGCTTTGAAATGAGGACAGAGTTAGAAGACCATCACTGCACAGAAGAATCCCTCAAGTAACAAATTAATCAAATGATCAGTCTGCTTGCCCTTGGTCTTGACTCAGGGTTGAACTTTGTCTCGCGAAGGAAGATAATTAAAGTTTATTTATTAGTCACAAGTAAGGTTTACATTAACACTGCAATGGAGTTACTGTGAAATTCCCCTAGTCGCCACACTTTGGCACCTGTTCAAGTCGATGCATCTAACCTCTTTGAAATGTGGGAGGAAACCAGAGCACCCGGAGGAAACCGATGCAGGCACAGGGAGAACGTGCAAACTCCACACAGACAGTGACCCAAGCTGGGAATCGAACCCAGGCCTCTGGCACTGTGAGGCAGCAGTGCTAACCACTATGCCACCATGCCACTTTCTTGAGCACTGACGTGTGCCACTGACTTGGAAAAGTAGACACGGGCCGTTATTTTCCTGGCTCAACCATAACAGAATTATCGTGGGTGTGACGGAAAGTTTGATAGACCAGTCAAAGGTCTGTTGACTCTGGCGCAATTTCTGGTTTTGCAGTGGGTGGGATGGGAAATTCTTGGCCACGGTTTAACATCTCATCAGAAGCGTTGGCATCTCCAGCCCTGTGGCACTCCTTCAGTCCTGTGTTAAGTCTAAACCATGTACTCAGGTTCTGATGGAGGATATTAACCCATAGCATTCTGAGAGCCCATGGTCAGGATTGCCCCATCTTGTTCACCCTGCCACCATTGCCAGTGAGATTGGAGAATCTAGTGTTCAGTCAAAACTCCATGCACTGTGGCGGGACTGAGAATCACAGCTGTGGGCAAGGTCGAAGAATTCTTGAACTAAGCTTTTAGCCACTTTTCCTAATCTCTCCTTACGTGTTACAGGGCTGGAGTTTGGGTGACCAAATCAAATCCCAGTCATGCTCTGCGGCAGAAGCCAATCACACGGCAGTGATTGCCTTTAAATTGGCCAATCAGTGGCCCAAGGCATGCTCACTGTTCAATTACTATTTGGGTGGCATGGTGGCACAGTGGTTAACACTGCTGCCTCACGGTGTCAGAGACCCAGGTTCAATTCCAGCCTCTGTCTGTTTGGAGTTTGTACATTTGCCCTGTGTTTGCGCAGCCTTCCTCTGGGTGCTCTTGTGTCTTCCCACAGTACAAAGATGTGTGGGTTAGGTTGATTGGTCATGCTAAGTTGACCCTAGTGTCAGGGGATTAGCAGGGTAAATATATGGGGTTACAGGGCCTGGGTGGGATTGTGGTCAGTGCAGACACAATGGGCTGAATGGTCTCCTTCTGCACTGTAGGGATTCTATGATTCTTAAGGAGATGGGTGAAAGAAACTGTAATGAGTTTTGAATTTAAAAATGGCCACAGCTTCCAGGCTGAAAGGGAGCCCCTCCACAGTGCAGTGCAGCACAGCCTGTGAGCAGATGAGAAGGGCCTCAACGCCTGTCTGGAGCAACACTGCACGCCCCTCACACCTTTCCCCAGTCTCCAATCGGAAAGCTGCCTCCAGGATGCTGGCCTCTTTCTGAAGACCCTGCGACGAACAGGCCAAGTGGAAAATTGGTGTTGACCTCCATCCTTAGTTGGTGTTTTACTTAGTGTCGTTGGCTACCAGTGCTTGTAGGCCAGTAATCTTTCTGCCCCCGCTTCCTCTTCCGGGCAAATGGGGGATTGGGAGGGGGTCAATTGGTGTCAGCAAACCGGCACACCAGCAGGTAATGTGCCCAACCTCCTGTTCTTGTCTTGTAATGGGACAAAAAAACCTACCCTTGGCATCAAATATTATTTAATATTAATATTCGTGTGAATCACCTTGAATCCCTTTTATTACACTGAAGTTACTATAAAAGCGCAAGTTGTTGCTTTACCCAACACACAGTGTACTGTCAACAGAACTGATTGCATCTCGCTGTGAGCTTTTGTTATTAGTTTCTGCTGTTCCCTCAGGGACTCGTGAACTTCTATGTCAAACTATATTGGCCTGCTCAGTGCTGAAAATAGATTTCTTTGATGATATTTGGGGTCATCTAGGGAACTAAACGTTTCATCAAATCTTATCCAGTGTAGTCTTGAGACTTAATAACAGGACTGTGCTTGTCACTGATAAATACTGCTGTGCTATAGTCAAACATCTAAGGGCTCCAGTGTGATGCCTAGACTGTATGGTGTGAACGGAGCAATTCATAAACAAGATTAGCCATAAGTTTGAAAAATATAAAAAGAGTCACAGTACAATCAAGTTAATCAGAAAAAAAATGCCAACAGGTACTTAGAATATGAACACACCAGAAAGTGCTCTGTAAACAACTGGAATAAAATTAGATTAAGCAGAACATGTATGTCACATTGACCAGCACATCAAAGTCAGAAAGAAGCAGTGGGAGAGGCAATGGCCAGTGGTATTATTGCTGAACTGTTAAACCAGAAACTCAGCTAAGGTCCTTGGGGCCCGGGTTTGTATCCTGCCACGGCAGCTGGTGGAATTTGAATTCAATAGAAAACATCTGGAATTAAGAATCTACTGGTGACTATGAAACCATTGTCGGAAAAACTCACCTGGTTCACTAATGTCCTTTAGGGAAGGAAATCTACCGTCCTTACCTGGTCTGGCCTACACGTGACTCTAGTTAAAGTTTTCTCTTATTAGTGTCACAAGTACGCTTACATTAACACTGCAATGAAGTTAGTATGAAAATCTCCTAGTTGTCACGCTCCGGCGCCTGTTCGGGTGCACTGAAGGAGAACTTAGCATGACCAATGCTCCTAACCAGCACATCTTTTGGATTGTGGGAGGAAACCCATGCAGACATGGGAGGAATGTACAGACTCCACACAGAAACTCACCCAAGCCAGGAATTGAACCTGGGTTCCTGGCGCTGAGAGGCAGGAGCACTAACAACTGTGCCATCATACCATTCCACAGCAATGTTGTTGACTGACAAATGCCTTCTGAAATGGCCTAGCAAGCCACTCAATTGTATCAATTAAGGGCAAATAGGGATGGGCAATAAATGCTGGCCAGGCAGTGACGCCCATTGTCCCAAAAATGAATTTTAAAAATGTTGCATTTTTCCAAACCTCAGGGTGGTCCAAAGCATTTTTTAAAGAGGCTTTTTGATGTATTGGAAACATAGTAAGCACTTTGCACACAGAAAAGCTCAACAAACAGCAGTGAGGAATGATACCCAGATAATCACTATTACTGATGTTTGTTGTGGGATAAACATTGGCCAGGACACCAGAATGACAACATGTGCGCTTCTGAAATAATGGCCGGGATTCTCCAGCCATTCAAGCGGGATTCTCTGGTCCTGTTACCGTGAGCGTCAAATTCTTCGTCCTTGCTACAGCGGCAATGAGGCGTGAACGGCCGGACAATTCTGGCCAATGTCATGGGACCTTTTACATGGACATGAGAGACAAGGCCTCAGTTCAATGCCTCAGCTGAAAGGCAGCACCTCCAGGGGTGCAGCACTTCCTCAGAGCCATGCTGGAGTGACAGCGAGGGTTTCATGCTTGAGGGCAGAATTTTACAGCTCGTCCCCTTGGCAGGAATTTCCAGTCCCTCTGAGGTCAATGGACTTTTGAATGGCCCACCATGTTTTACAGTCTTGCTCCCCCCCCCACCCCAACAGGACTGTCAGATTCCCTCCTAAGTTTCTGAATCAGTTCAAACTACAGCAGAGTCAAGGGTGGTTCCCACTGAGATACATCAGACAAACTAGAGCAAAATAAGGTTACTCTTTCAGGTGGTTCCTTTTATTGAATGTTAGGTACAGAAAAGAAATTCTTTGAGCAAAACATCCAAATTCATCGGCTGCAATGTGATGAATCCTCTCAATACAGGGATTAGAGTGCAAACCTAAATTTTCATAAAACAGTGTTAAAATTCAAGAAGGTTGTGTGATCTCTGCAAGGATTGTGGCTATTGTTTTCTGGTTACATTTCTTCATGCTTTCATTGATTTCAAACAGGTTATTGGCTGCTTTCAAAAGCCACATAATAATTTTATGCAATTGTGTTAATCGGTGAGCTACCACAGACCTGTAAAGATGAAAGGTGCCTGCCAAAGCGAGCTCTAATTTATCCTTCAACTTGCTCCACCTCTCGCCCACCCGCGACTGAAACACAGTCATGGAATCTTTTAGAGCTGATTAGATACAAGTTTTCGGGTTAAAGGCTTTTGCATCCTAATTGGTGAATCGCTCTTAAAGGCACTCAAACCATTTCCATCGCCGTAAAACATGCAGAATCTCTAAGGAAATTTAATATGTTAGTTAATCAGTGACACAGTGGTTAGCACTGCTGCCTCACAGCGCCAGGGACCTAGGTTCGATTCCCAGCTTGGATCGCTTTCTGTGTGGAGTTTGCACGTTCCCCCATGTCTGCGTGGGTTTCCTCCGGGTGCTCCAGCTTCCTCCCACCGTCTGAAAAATATACAGGTTAGGTGCATTGACCTGAACAGGTCCCAGAGTGTGGTGACCAGGGGAATTTCACGGTAACTTCATTGCACTGTTAAGGTAAGCTTTACTTGTGACTAATAATTAAACCTTAACTCTAATGTGCAAAGGATATTGAATTCCTGAATTACATTTTCTACTGAAATTATGTGTGGACAATCTCATTATTTCCATGTCCAAACTGGTCAGTTATTGGATTTTTGGTTACACATTGATTGCCATTTGGTTGTCATGGTGTAAAATACGCTTAAAGAGAAAGAGAAAATTATCATGATTTTGCATCGTGTTTGAAAGGATCATGCATTTTGAAAGTTGACACGTAGCCAGAGTACAGTTACAAGTGGCATTTTGTTGATTTAATAATGGGAAACAGAATTTTTAAAATTCTTTCATGGAATATGGTATCACTGGCTAAGCCAGCAATTATTACCCATGCCTAATTGCCCTTGAGCTTTTGAACCACTCTAGGCTATGTGGTGTAGATACACCCATGTGCTGCTAGGAAAGGAGTGAGAATCATAGAATCCCTACAGTGCAGAAGGAGGCTATTTGGCCCATTGAGTCTGCACTGACTCTCTGACAGAGTGTCTTACACAAGCCATCTCCCCACCCATTAACATAAACCCACACATTTACCATGGCTAATCCCCCTAACCTACGCATCTTTAGACAGTAAGGGGCAATTTAGCATGGCTAATCCATCTAACCTGCACATCTTTGGGCTGTGGAAGAAAACTGGATCACCTGGAGGAAATCCACATAGACATGGGGCAAACATGCAGATTTTGCACAGACAGTCACATAGGGCCAGAATTGAACCCGGGTCTCTGGTGCTGTGAGGCAGCAGTGCTAACCACTGTGTCACTGTGCCACTCCTAAGTCCAGGATTTTGATCCAGCTACAGTGAAGGAACAGCAATATACTTTCAAGTCAGGATGGTGAGTGACTTTAAGGGGAACTTGCCCATACATCTGCTGACCTTCCTCTTCTTGGTGGATGGGATCATGGGTTTAGAAGGAGACTTGGCAAGTTGTTGTAGTGCACCTTGTAGGTAATACACATTGCTGCTACTGTGCTTCAGTGGTGGAGGGAATGAATGGTTGTAGTTGCCATGCCAACCAAACAAGCTGCTTTGTCCTGGGTGGTGTCAAGCTCCTCACTGTTGGAGGTACCCTTGTCCAGGCAAGTGGAGAATATTTCATCACACTCCTGTTTTATTTTTAGCTAGTGTCAGGCTTTGGGGAATCAGGCGGTGAGTTAATTATCACAGAATTCCCTGCCTCTGACCTGCTCTTGTAACCACAGTGTTTATATATGGCAAGCCCAGTTCAGTTCCTGGTCAACGCTAACCCCCAGGATGTTGATGGCTTGAGATTCAGTGAAATGTCAAGGGGGATGTTTGGATTCTCTCTTGTGGACATGGTCAATGCCTGGCAATCGTATGATATGAATGAAGGAGTGGAGATCCCAAATGGGGGGGACACAGTATTAAAAGACTGCTACTGGTGCCTGATTTGCTATGTTAAACATGCATCTATTATTAGGTTGATGACTTTTCATCAGATGTTACAGGTTCAAACATACAGACAATTATATTGAATGTGTAATGTTATGCAGGTGTAACTAATTGATTTATTTTTATTTTCTGTAAACTGGAATTTTTATCTTGCAATGATTTCCTAGGCCGGAGGTTGGTCATTAGTGGCAGCCTCACCTCTATATGAGAAAAGCTGTTGGTTCATGTCCTGTTCCAGAGACTTGAGCACAAAATTCCATGTTCCCGGTTGATATTCCAGAGCAGTCCTGAATGAGTGCTGCACTGTCAGAGGTGCTGACTTTTAAATGAGGCATTAAAGCAAGGCCTTGTCTTTCTCTCAGGTATTAAAAAAATCCCTTTGAATGAAGAACAGGGGAGATCTCTTTGTTGGCATCAACAATAATTATCCGGTAACATCTAAAAAGACATTACCTGTACGAGCACGTAGGCCATTTGTCGCACTTTGATGTAGATCTAAATGGTGTTGTCTTTCCACCACTTCAACAGTAATTATGGGTGGGGTTTTCCAGGCCCTCCGCCAGCAGCATCTTTCCCATCAAAGTTGCCCCCTCACGGTGGGTTCCCCAGCAGCAGGGTAGGGGAGTAAGCCATGCAAAGGCCCATAGACCTAAGCAGGACCCGAAGATCCCACCAATAGCCAATGGCCTCCATGGGAAAACCTGCCGGGGATGAAAATCTTGGCCCAGGCTTCAGAAATATTTGGTTGGCTGATGGGTTGCTTTATTGGAGCACTTGTGATGCAGTGAGTAGCATCCCTACCTCTGAATCAGAAGATCCCAGTTCGAGTCCCACCCCAGGACTTGATGGCCAAGAAAGGTGCATTCATAATTCAGCCAAACAGGTTGAAAAATCATTCCAAACACGCTTATAGCTGGCTATTAGAATGGGAAAAATTCCTATTCTCGGAATTACCAGCTATGGGAAGAGATAAAAGTCTGCCTTAGTGCACCACACAGTGTGGGAAGAGAATTGGATTTGTGAGTGGCTTTAAGACATTGTAAAATCATAAAAGGTACAATGTAAAGCAGCTGTTTCTCGAACTCATTAATTTGCTGTAATTTGGAATCAATGCCACTCAAAGCAGAGATCTGAGACTCTTCAGGTTCAGACCCCTGACGTCAGGACAAAATGAAATGGCAACATTTCCAACTGCACCACTTTATGTAACCAAACCACAGTATATCCACCCACCTGTTGTTAACGTCCCCTTCCAGTGACCATAGTGATTATATAATGAACAACATGGCAGGCAGTGCCATAACTTAGGCCACCCAATCATTTCTGACAATCCTATGGGCAGCACGGTAGCACAGTGGTTAGCGCTGCTGCTTCACAGCTCCAGGGACCTGGGTTTGATTCCGGGCTTGGGTCTGCACATTCTCCCCATGTCTGTGTGGGTTTCCTCGTTGTGCTCCAGTTTCCTGCCACAATCCAAAGGTGTATGGGTTAGGTTGATTGGCCATGATAAAATTGCCCCTTAGTGTCCTGAGATGTGTAGGTTAGAGGGATTAGTGGGTAAATATGTAGGGATATGGGGGTAGGGCCGAGGTGGGATTGTGGTCGGTGCAGACTCGATGGGCCAAATGGCCTCTTTCTGCACTGTAGGGTTTCTATGATTCTATGATGCCTGTACAATAAGGGCAATCATAGAACCCCTACAGTACAGAAGGAGGCTATTCAACTCAGCAAGTCTGTACTGACCACAATCCCACCCAGGCCCTATTCACGTAACCCCATGCTTTTATCCTGCTAATCCCACTGACACTAAGTGGCAATTTAGCCAATCACCCTAACCAGCACATCTTTGGATTGTGGGAGGAAATCGGAGCATGTGAAGGAAACCCATGCAGACATGGGGAGAACATGCAGACTCTGCACAGGTAGTGACCCGAGGCTGGAATTAAACCTGGATCCCTGGTGCTGTGAGGTAGCCGACCTAACCACTGGGTCATCATGCTGCCCTTCAATCTACAAGGTAATTTTGACCTTGTGTGATAGTGTAAAACACAACAGCAAATCGGTTGCCTGGTTTAAGCCTCCTCTCAGTTTTTATTTCAATAGGGATAAAAATTGAGGGAAATTTAGAACATGTTGCCACTTTGTTGTCCATCTGAAACATTCGCAGAAAGTAAACCCCCCCACCCCCCCAACTCTTTGTTATATTTGGAAGTGGTGCAACAGTACAATAGTTTCATTGGGACAGACTTCTGTGGAAAAAAATCTATATTTTACTGCATGCTAAGTTTGTTCCATTGTGTCACATGGCAGCCAATAAGTTTAATTATGTTAGCAGTAACATGAATCTTTTATGGTCTCGTTATCCATCTGCCCTTGAGGTGTTTTCACTTGAAATAATAACCCTGAGATTCCAAGAAACTACCAAGGCCACAACATTTCAGTGCTGATGCGTAGAATGTATTTTAAGACCTTCTAAGTTGTTTAATATTTGTGTACAGTATATCACCATTTTGCGATAAAATGACACTGTGTTGTAATAGTTGTCACAAGCCCAAATGAAATTCATTTGCCTGCTAAATTAATAAAGATGTTAATTGAATTGATTTATGTGCCTTTTACTTATTTATTTGATGCATAGCGTAATTTATGCCTCGCCTATTATTGTCCTAGTTAGTTGTGAGGTTACATGTTACAGTGCCCTGTGCAACTGAGGCATAACCTCTCCACTTTTGTACTGAATACCCCTTGTTATAAATGAAACCATTCTCTTAAATTTCTAATTACTTATTTTCTGCCTGCATACTACCATTTGTGTGGGGACACCAGAAATCTTCTGTATTGCACAGCTTTGCAATCTCTCACCATTTAGATGTAACCTACTGCTATTTTATTCTTCCTGCCAAGATGGACAATTTCACTTCAGGACAGAATTTTGTGCTGGTGATAGACTAAAGAAACTCTCCATAAACCAAGGAAAGCGCCTGGGGGTAGTTCCTCAAAGTTACTACTTCGCAAAATAGTGACCCGGAAACCCACTGGGAGCTGAGAATCACTCTGGACTGTTTGCCATGAGGACTAGAATTCTATGAAGATTGAAATGTGTGATAAAGTGGAATGTTCCTTTCTGCATTTTAAAGAATACGTTACCAACAGAAATAAAGTAGTTTTGTCGATAGTACTTTTAGTCATTTGCTACAGTGAAAGTACTAAAATGTGAAATTTTGACTTAGAATTGAATCATGCAATCATTGAATCATCTAGTGCAGAAGGAGGCGATTTGGCCCATTGAGTCTGCACTGAACATAATCCCACTCAGACCCTTTCTCCATGACCCGATGTATTTACCCCAGCTAGTTCCCCTGACACTAAGGGACAATTTAGCTTGGCCAAGCCACCTACCCTGCACATCTTTGAACGTGTCATTGTTTCCGTAATTAGCAGAAGGTTTGAATTTCTTTTTAAAAACTTATAGGTCTCTATAGTTACACCATGGAAACACCTGGTAATTGCCATAATTTCTGCAGGATTTTGGCCCAAGTTACTGTACAGAATCAGGAAAATAAGTTTTGTGAATTAAAAACATTCCTATTAAGTCCTGCAGTGGGCTTGAGTCCATGTTCTTCAGAGTCAGAGAGAAGAGTGCCACTGAATAAATTTAGTTTAATGTTTAGTTTAGTTTAGTTTCATGTTTAAGCAAAAAAGAAATTGAAAATGTTACCTAGCGCTTCCTGACCAGAGAGAGAGAGAGAAATCATTAGAAAGAAATTGCATTGTGTTGGAGGAATTTAATCATTGATTTCTTTCTTCAATAGCACCTTTCTGAGGTTCAAAATAAACGGTGGAAAATTATTTGTTTGCGAGTACCTAATTTTTTTTCAAATGCAGAGAGTGGGATTTATTTTTATAGAAAGGTTCTTATTTTTTTTCAGATGTGAGCAAATGCCAACCTTGAATGTAATTACAATGTAGTTAAAAAAACCAAGCTGCTAAAATGTTATTAATGTTATATGACACAATGCCGAGTATAGAATACTTAATGATGCCGTGTTGCCACCTCTTCTGTCATCTTGAAAAGGTTAGCAATGTCATTGGAGGCACTTCGCCTCCACAGGGCAAGAGGTTAAAACACACACGCACACATGTGGGAGGCCATTCTGTTCATCCCTTCATTGAAACCCTACTGTAAACACATTACAAAGACAGGTAAGGAAGATGCATGCAACTTTTTGCCTCACAGTCACAATTTCCAGGCCATTATATTTGGGTGCAATTCCGGTATGCAGAACCTTATTTTATATTGATATATTTCTCTACTATGAGTTATTTGAGCTACCTAGCCTTCAACTCTGGAATTCTTGCTCTAAAGTTTCTCATTTGAAACACTCCTTAAAATCTACTTCTTTGATCAAGCCCCACTATCTCCTCATGGGGCTTAGTATCAAATTGTGTCTCATCACAATCCTGTGAAGAGCCTTGGGAAGTTTCACTGATGACACGGAGGCACAGTGGTCAGCACTGCTGCCTCACAGTGCCGAGGACCCGGGTTTGATTCCGGCCTTGGGTGACTGCCTTTGTGGAGTTTGCATGTGTCTGCATGGGTTGGCTCGGGGTGCTCTGGTTTCCTCCCACATGATGTGGAGATGCCGGCGTTGGACTGGGGTAAACACAGTAAGAAGTCTGACAACACCCGGTTTAAGTCCAACCGATTTATTTGACAGTAAACTCACAAGCTTTTGAGGTTTCCCTCTTCAGGGAGGGAAGAGAGGAACCTCGAAAGCTTGTGAGTTTAGTATCAAATAAATCATTCCTCCCACACTACAGAAGTGTGCAGGTTAGGTTGATTGGCCATACTAAATTGCCTCTTAGTGTCAGGGAGATTTGCAGGGTAAATACATGGGGTTACGGGTGCAGGCTCTATGGGCCAAATAGCCTCCTTCTGCAATGTAGGGACTCTACGAAAGATACTATCTAAATGCAAGCTGTCATTGTTAACATTTATAATGGAATTATCATACAACTTCAAAATTTGCTGATGTTGCAAAACTTGGAACCATGAGGAGGATAGATAGACTTCAAGAGAATAAAGACAGGCTGGTCAAATGGTTGGATGGGCAGCATATTAAATTTAATGCAGAGAAGCGTGAAGTGATTCATGTTGATAAGAAGAGTGAGGGGAGACAATATAAAATGATGGATACAATTCTATACAGGATGCAGAAGCAAACCTGCAAAATATATACAGGAATCATAGACGGTGGCAGGATATGTTGAAAAAGGTTGTTAATATAGCTTTATAAGCTTTATAAATGGATATAAAAGAAAGGAAGTTGTGTTAGAAAACACTAGTTTGGTTTCAACTACAGTATTGTGTCAAGTGCAGGACACCACACTTTAGGAAGGATGTGAAGGCATTAGAGAGAGTGCAAAAAAGATTTACAAGATTATTTTCAGAGATAAAGGGCTTCAGTTACATAAGTTTATTTATTTGTGTCACAAGTAGGCTTACATTAACGCTGCAATGAAGTTACTGTGAAAATCCCCTAGTCGTCACACTCTGGCGCCTGGTCGGGTATAATGAGGGAGAATTTAGTATAGCCAATGCATCTAACTAGTACATCTTTCGGACTGTAGGAGGAAACCAGAGTATCTGGAGGAAACCCACTCAGACACTGGGAGAACGTGCAAACTCCACACAGTGACCTAAGCTGGGAATCGAGCCCAGGCCTCTGGTGCTGTGAGACAGCAGTGCTAACCACTGTATCACAGTGCCACCCCCTGGCAGGGTAAATATGTGGGGTCACAGGATAGGGCTTTGGTGAGATTGTTGTCAGTGCAGGCTCAATGGGCCAAATGGCTTCCTTCGGCATGGTAGGGATTTTATGATTCTATTATTCTATTATTTGAAGAAATGGCTAAAAGGTAGCCTGAATCTAGAATGATACCTAGACTTGAACAAAACTATGTACTGGTTTAATTGATTAACATCTGTACTGGAAAAAAACCAATTTTGCTATTACTATAGGAAGTATTATTAATATTTGTTTTTAATGGCTTTAGTATCCATGAGACTTGGATTAAAAATATGCTGATGTGAATGTTTACAATAGTTTGTATTATTGACAGGATGTAATTTTGTTTCTAATTGCTCCATCTCAGTAAGGATTTGTCATTTGTTCACAATGGAATGTACTTCTGGGGACCCAGGGAACAAGAGATGGACATTTGTCTTTAGTTTCCATGACTCTAGTTAGAGGTGGAGTGACACGAGATGACCAGCATCCTATGCCAATGGACAAAGTGAATTTGGACTATTTACAAATAATGAGAAGTAAGGATACAAGTTGAAAATCAGAGTCTTTTTTGGCACTGTTTTACCATGGCTTCTGTGATATGATTCCTCTGAGGCACAGTAATATCACCTCAAAGAGAAGAAAATGCTGGCTGAACTTGAGGAATACTTGAGGGATTGGAAACCTCCATGTTGTCTTCACTGGTTTTTTTGTTAAGTATATATAAAATGTTGCCTAGTAAATTCTATTTGATTCATACCTTGTTAAGTCAGATACAACTGAGGACCCCATTGTTAGGAATTAAAAATTCGGAATTTAAGAGATTTAAGATAAAAAGACTTTTATACCTTGAAATCCTGACAACATGGCTTTTCCAGTCTGATGAAGCCTTCTGAAAGGAAAGGGTGATCACAGAACCAGGGACCAAAATTTGATTCCAGCCTCGGGTCACTGGCTGTGTGGAGTTTGCACATTCTCCTCATGTCTATGCAGATTTGCTCCAGGTGTTCCAGTTTCCTCCCACAGTCCAAGAGATGTGCTGGTTAAGTGTAATGACCATGCTAAATTCTCTCTCAGTGTGCCCAAACAGGTGCCGGAGTGTGCCAACTAGGGGATTTTCACAGTGTCTTCATTGCAGTATTCATGTAAGCCTATTTGTGATACTAATAAATCACTTTCCTTTTAAAACTTAAAGAGGAAAAAAATTCCTCGCAAATTAAATAACATCAACTCATGATTTGAAATTTTCAATGTAGTGGTTAGCTTTCATGTAATCTGGTCTGTCAATATTTTACTGCAAAAATCATTTTTAACTTTACAGTGCAAAGTCCATGGCTTGCAACATTCACAGCCCATGACTATTCATTTTATAGGCTTCTTTAATGGCTTGGTAAAGTTTATTCTGTCTTTGATTGCCAATTACTCAACACAATTTTCCTGCCTCCATCTATTTGTTTTTTTAAACCCTGTCAAATCTCTCGTCTTTACTGTCACATTCACGTCATTCTGATCGTAAGTGCAGCTTGAAATATTACGCCTTGAACTGCTGACATAGTGTTACTTCTAAGTGTGACATCGACAAGCACCTGATCAAGGGGTGGATAGGCACTGTGCCAGCTGCAGTTTAATGTCTCCAATGCCAAGCTATTCAATTCAATCAAAGTCTTTGTTATACTTCCTATTAAACGCAAACCAAATTGCACTGCTTGGTAAATACTACCCAAGTGGGCCGAGTTCATTTGCTTGTGCACATTTAATGTTATCACTTTGAGGGAAACCGATGGCTTAGTGGTATTATTGCTAGACTATTAACCCAGAAAATCATTTAATGTTCTGGGGACTTGGGTTTGAATCCCTCCATGACAAATGTTAGAATCAGAATTCAATAAAAAATATCTGGAATTAAAAATCTACTGATAACCATGAAATCATTATCAATTGTTGGTCCACCAATATCCCTTAGGGCAGGAAATCTGCCGTCCTTACCTGGTTTGGCCTAATGCGACTCCAGAGCACAGCAATGTGGTTGACTCTCAACTGCTCTTGGACGATTAGGGATGGGAAATAAATGCTGGCCAGGCAGTGATACCCATGTCTCACAAATTAATAAAAATAAATTAATCTGGTGCTTTGCATGCCATGGTTACAACACAGATGGAGGCCCTTCAGCCCATTGAGCCTGTGCAGATCCTCTGCAAGGGCAATTATGGTTATCCCATTCTCCGAACCGTTCCCCCTCCCTGCATTTTCTTTTCTCCAGATACTTATCCTATCTCCCGCTGAAAGCCATTATTTGATCCACCCTACATTCCAGATCCTAATCACTCACCACGTAAAAAAGGTTCTCCTCTTGCTGCCTTTCATTCTTTTGCCTATTCTATTCATTGGGTCTGCGTACCAGTTTAGTGGGTTTAGCAGAGGTATTTCATTGAGAACAATGTGTGTTGAAAATGACGAACATAACGTGACTTGCACAATAAGCACTCAGCATACTAGCCTTACAGCTGATGGTTATTCTAACAGCAGTGGCTGTTTCTCCCTTTAATCATTCTCCATCTTCACACATTCCAAGGTCACAGTGACGTCAACTTGGGCATTAAAAATGCATGAAACACTGGTGGAACAACACTGAATTTTCCAGGCAAGAGAAGGTTTCTTCTGCAATCTGAGACTAAACACTACAAAGTATGCATGTTCACATGTAATATTTTTCTGTTTCTTTAACACAAGGCTAGATTTATTTTATGCATTCATGATCCATTGAAGGGGTGTCAACGTTCTTTCATCTTTCTTTGTTGCAACAGCCAACCCAAGTTGCTTCACAGACAAGATAACTAGGAAAGGATAAATTATGAGGGCACAGTGATCAAAAAAGTTGGTCAAAGAGGTCAGAAAGCTTTAGAAAAGAAACATTTGGGCCTGAAGGTGATTAAAAGTGATCCAACAAAGAGGATTTATTCACAAGAGGCAGGAATCAAAGGAATGACATATTGTGAGGGTTATAAATGTTGTTTCATGTTTCATTAAGAGATTTGCACCGTTGTTAACATTTATTGTTAACCCATAACTCTTCCTTTATCCAAAATCCTACCATGCATAGACATGTCTTCATGCTGGCTCTTTCCAGATTCTACTCCACAGCTACTCCCATGTGACTCTCTACAGCATACTTTGAGTGGTACTGTTCTCCAGTCCAACATTAACCCTTGCTCTGCCAAACACTCTTACACTACAATGGCATGTCACTATCCCCTAAAGGCATATTACAATAGAAATAAGACTTGCAAAGATCACAGACAATGATATGTGGCCACTGAAAGATGAGATTGATCATTTTAATTTTAAGGTTTTGAGCAAAGGCAACCAGGACAGGGCCAAATGCAGGACAGTATATTAGAGATTTGGACTGGTATGTGTTTATAGAACATAGAGGATAAGAAACCATTGCAGAGAGCATTGGCATAGCTACCTGTAGGTAAAGGAAGATAAGAAAGAATAACATGATGGCACAGTGGTTAGCACTGCTGCCTCACTGTGCCCGGGATCCAGGTTCAATTCCCAATGGGTCACTATCTGTGTGGAATTCGCACATTTTCCTCATGTCTGCATGGGTTCCCTCCGGGTGCTCCGGTTTCCTCCCACAATCTGAAAGATGTGCTGGTTAGGTGGATTGGCCATGCACAATTATCCCTCTGTGTACCCGAACAACATGTGCCGGACTGTGGTGGCTAGGGGATTTTCACAGTTCCTTCATTGCAGTGTAAATGTAAGTCTACTTGTGATTAATAAATAAACTTTAAGAAGAACTTTAAGAGAAGTTCCAATGGTGTAGGGAATGTAGACAATTTTTTGAAGGTAGAAGTAAATGGTCTTTGAGAAGAAGAAGAAAAAGATACAGGTGGAGTTTTCATAGAATCATAGGATCCCTACAGTCAGAAGGAGGCCACTTGGTCCATCAAGTTTGCACTGACCATAATCCCACTCAGGCTGTATCCCCATAGCCCCATGCATTTATCCTAGCTAATCCCACTGACAATAAGGGGCAATTTAGCATGGCCAATCCACCTAACCCGCATATCTTTGGACAGTGGGAGGAATTTGGAGCACCCAGAGGGAACACACGCAGGCACAGGGAGAATGTGCAAACTCCACATAGACAGTGATCCAAGCTGGGAATCAAATCCATGTCTTTGGTGCTCTGAGGCAGCACTGCTAACCACTGTGTCACTGTGCCACCCTTTTAAGGGCAAAAAAATGAGTGGGTTTGCCATCAGGAGGAGTTCAAAAGGGTTGAAAGTGCCCACACACCAGGAAGTTGGCAGCAACCCACCAACTTCCAGGTTTAATCTGAACAGGAACTATAACAAAGGGGAACCCATCATGGGACAGCTGAGTAAACTTTAAAAGTTGAGGAGTAGATCCTCAATCTTGCATATGCATATTTGCCAGGCTTTGTAGAACTCACCAGGGAAATCAATTTTTAATCTGAGTGACAAAACAAGTGATAGACAGGAACAAAAACAGAAAATACTGGAAAATCTCAGTTTCAATGAGAACGTCTCTACTGTTCGTCAAAATAGTGCCATGAGATCTTTCACATCTACCTGAGATGGCAGATGTCCCATTTGAAAGACAGCGCCTCTGGCAGTGCAGCACTCCCTCAGTACCCCATTGAATATTCCCTGCAACAGACAAACAGAGGTTTAAAATTATCCTAAAATTACAGTTCCACTGTTTCATGTCATAGATGTCTCATCTTAAACCATCAAATTAAAGTGTCAATCCCTCAGATACAACGTGCAATCTGTAACGTTATACAAATACTCTCTAACCTCCTCAGCAATCAAGGTGGAGATCAGATATCATCTTTAAAGCAGACCATGTAATTGTAAAGAGATGTTGTGTGGGGGATGATAGGGGGTATTAACTGTTGTTACTTACCTTGTTTGAAATGTTGTGGTTTATATGTTGAGGAATGGGAGGCTGGGGTGGTAATTTACTCTGTTGCATCCATTGTTACAAAATGCAAAGCATATTTATACAGAATGGCTTAATGATTTTGTTATGATGTAACTCCTCCCCAACAACTTTCTGTTGCCAGCAGCAAGAGCTTTAAAGTTGTTGGAATCTGTGCCACATTTTGATATTTGACTTTTCCGCCTCCAATTCATTCTGCAGTTATTTTTCCTCGCCTTCACCTGTCTTTGATCTGACATGGAATTTACATGCTCTTACATGTCTAATTGGATTAGTCCCACTCAATCTTGTGGGTGTCCTCGTAACAGGAGCAATGAAAGCTGCTGGGCTGGATCATGACACCGATGGACAGTTCTTAATCTCTTTTGAAAAATGACAGTTTGGAACATATTTTTGCATCTGTGATAAATCGCAATGGAGAACGGAAGCTTCCAGTTTGAATATGAGAACGGTTTATCAAAAACTAGTTTAATATACAAGGATCAAAGTGAAAGGGAACTGGTTAAACTCTTTTTGCATGGCTATGGTGAGGGTTCAACAAATCATTGGCTCATCCTATCATGGGCTGGCATAGTTTGTAATAAAGAAAGCAGCTGTAACTCAAATGTTGCAGAAAATATCTGTGTGCAGTTTTGGTGTCCTTGTCTGAGGAAGGATATCCCTGCTATAGAGAGAGTATAGCGAAGCTTTACCAGGCTGATCCCTGGGATGGCAGGTCTGTCATATGAGGAGAAACGAAGCCGGTTAGGATTATATTCACTGGAGTTTAGAAGAGTGAGTCGGGAGCTCGTAGAAACTTATAAAATTCTAATAGGGTCAATTATAAAAGAATGTTCCCAATGGTGGGGGAGTCCAGAACTAGGTGTCATAGCTTGACAATAAGGAGTAAACCTTTTAGAACTGAGATGAGGAGAAATTTCTTGACTCAGTAGGTGGTGAATGTGTGGAATTCACTACTACAGAAAGTAGTTGAGGCCAAAACATTGTGTGATTTCAAGAAGAAATTACATATAGCTCTTCGGGCTAAAGGGATCAAGGGACAAAGGGGAGATCAGGATATTGAATTCAATCGTCAGCCGCGATCAAGATGAATGGTGGAACAGGTTCAAAGGGCTGAGTGTCACAAGAACGTGTACATTAACACTGCAGTGAAGTTATTATGAAAATCCCCCGGCCACCACACTCCAGCGCCTGTTCGGATTCACTGAGGGAGAATTTAGCTTGCCCAATACTCCTAGTCAGGACATCTTTTGGATTATAGGGGAAAACCAGAGTGCCTGGAGGAAATCCACACAGATCATGTGCAGACTCCACACAGACAGTGACTCAAGCTGGGAATTGAACCCTGGTTTTGTGAGGCAACTGTGCCATCCCATTGCCCATTATACATGGGATTTACCAAACAGGCCTGGACTAATAATCCAGAGAATGTGAATTCAAATCCTATGGTGGGAGTTGTGGAATATGAATTCAGGTTTTTAAGTTCTAGGAATAAAAAGCTGGTGTCAGTAAAAGTTGTCAGGATGTCAGAAAAACCTAACTGGTTCACTAATGGTATAAGATTACATAGGATGGCTACACAGAAATAGGACAGTCCACAGTCTTAACTCCTCTCATATTTTCTCACCATCCACCAATGTAACCATTATTCTTTTCTCTCTCACATTTCCCCTTAAATACTATTTACTTCAACCACTCCCTGTGGTAGCAATTTCACATTTTCACTATTCTTTGGGTAAAGGAATTTCTTCTAAATTCCCTATTTGGGGTGGCATGGTGGCACAGTGATTAGCACTGCTGCCTCACAGCGCTAGGGACCCATTCCTGGAGTTTCTGTCTGTGGGGATTCTGCATGTTCTCTCCATGTCTGCCTGGATTTCCTCTGGATGCTCTGGTTTCCTGTTTCCTGGAAGACATGCTAGTTAGTGCATTGGGCAAGCTAAATTCTTCCTCAGTATACCCAGATACCGGAGTGTGGCAAACAGTGTAATTTTCCTGCACTCTGTTGAACATCATTTTAAACGTTTCCCTTTGTTGTTCCACATCATTGTTTTTCAGTGCTTTTATTTATCCATTTCATTAATTTGTCCGTTTTATTTTCCCAAGTTCTATTCACAGAACCAGTTTTTCTCCAATCTTTTGACTTGGTTTTCATCTTACTTAAGTTCTTTCTATTATCATCTTAAATGCATTTTATTATCGCTATTATGGCTTGATATTCCCTTAGCTTTATTCCTCTTATTAGCTCAAGTTTTCCCTCCACTGCTGGGCCCAATAGCAAATCTTCCCTTGGTGGGTTTTTTACATGTTGGGTTAGAAAGTCATTGTCCAGAATGCCCTGGATGTTCATGCCACAATCAGTGAAAGTGGAGAATTTGGCGCTCAACCAAATCACCGTTCACTGCAGCGGGACTGGAAAATCCCAGCTGTGGACGAGGTAGGAGAATCTAGCCCATTTTCGAGCACAGTGGAATCTTCCCCTTAGTGCACAGAGCACTGGCTAAGGTGAGAAAACCGGCACGCAGCTCTCCAGTTGCACAGCTGAGTTTTCTCTCCAGATTTTGGTTCACTCTGTTCAAAAATCTGGAGCTGTGGTTTCTGCTCTCATTCTGGCAGGGCAGGCCCTGATAGTGACTGCAACAGAGATCAGACTGCCATCTTGAAAGAGTGCCTTGATCTGTGAGAAAAATAAACTCCTCTGCACCCTGCCACAAACAAGGAGGACAGATATTAGGGTGCGCACGCTGCCCACAAGCATTGGGCTCCCCCTCCCCACCCCACAGGAGGGGAACCTGCCCAATGGGACTCCTCTGAAGATATGTCCTTGGCATTGATGCCCTCGTACTGCCAGGTTGTCACTACCAGGTACCAAGGGGTAGTACTAGTGTATGTCACTCTCCTTCCTCCTACCCCACAGGAGGGGAACCCACCCATCCCCCTCCCCCCCACCACACACACACACACACACACACACACACACACACAATGGGGCTCCCCAGAGAGCCTGTCTTTGGCATTGCCACCCTGACACTGCCACATTGGCACTGACCCTTTCCCTCTGGGGGCTATACTTACTTGTGCACCCCCAGTGGGCACCTCTCAATGCTTCAGGTTTTTAAATAGCTATTGTGAACCTTGCCGATGTACATCACAATGGTGTGATATGAATATTGAGTGGAGGAGGGGAAACATATTGCAGGGTAGCCCTATAATGAGATGTGAATTCATTAAAATCTTATTAAATTAGAAAGAGTGCAGAAAGGATTTACTGGGATGCTATAGGGACCTAATGGTTTGCGTTATAAGGAGAGGCTGGATAGACTGGGACTTTTTCCCCTGGAGCGTAGGAGGTTTAGGGATGATCTTATAGAAGTCTATAAAATTACAGGGGCATAAATCAGCTGAATGGTCAACATCTTTTTCCCAAAGACAAAGGAGTCTAAAACTAGAGGCTTAGGTGTAAGATGAGCGGGGAGAGACACAAAAGACCCAGAGGGCATTTTTTTCACACAGAGGATGGTGCTTGTCTGAAACAAACTGCCAGAGGTAGTAATAGAGGCGGGTACAATTTTGTCTTTTAAAAATAATTTAGACAGTTACATGGGTAAGATAGGTACAGAGAGACATGGGCCAAGCACGGGCAATTGGAATTAGCTTTGTGGTAAACAAAAAGGGCAGCATGAACAATTTGGGCTTGTTTTCATGCTGTAAACTTTATGACTCTATTGAAATGCAGTCCCCATTCTTTTGAAATCTCATTAAATGCGTGGAAAATTGGCAAATTGGATCTTGCCCGTGAGAATCTTGAACTTTGAGAGGCTGGAGGAAGAGGTGTGATCCCAGATAGCATGGCCTCATCGGATTGTGAACCTGGAAAAGGGGGGACATGGGTTAGATTTTGGGAAGCTTAGTGGTGTGGAGAATGATAAACACATTTGAGATATAAATAAAGTTGCTTTGGGCTCTCACTTGCTTAGGGAACCCAAACCTCGCATTTAGCTACTGACCGCCCTGACCCTCCCCTGCAATTTCCAGTACCCTTTCTTCGAAGGACGTAAGGACGGTCAGCATGGGTACACCCCCATCCATCTTCCCTCTTTCCCTCCTGTTATGTGATGCCATAAGCTCTGAAGAGAAGGAAAGGAGATTTTCAGAGGCTTTGGGGGCTTAATATCAGTGCGATGTGTGGGACCTGGGGCAAGCCGATGAAGGATCAAGGTGGGTCTAGGAGGGGGGAGGGAGTGAGACTGATGGGAGACTGGGAGGGAATGAGGGGTTCCGAAGAATGTGCTGGTAGGCCGGTTGGTTGAAGACTGGAAATGCTGGTTGGAGCATGGCTGCATTAGTATTGGGAATAACGCTGAGGAGGATAGGTGGGTGCTCACTCTTGCAGTTCTAAGAAGATCGTTAATTTTCTTCCTGCACTGAATGGCTGTTCTCCGGGTCCAACTGTTGCTGTTGACACTCAGCCGCTACCTCCCAGTCCTCAACCACCTCCCTCCCAGGTTTCTGCGACCACATTGGGAGGTAGTCTCCTACCTACTCAACGGAACAGGGTGGCCCTCCTCCCCTCAATGGCGTCCAACATCCGGTTAAGGTCCGTAACCAGGAAGCATGCGGCTGGTTTCCTTCCCTGGTCATGTGATGGTGGAGTGTGCAGGGAGGCGCTTTTAAGCTGTTGCCGCTTGTTGCTCATTCAGTTGGTTCCCGACTCCCGTGAATCAACCATTCCTGGAGCAGGACAATTTGCACGTTTCGTGTTGGGGATGGTCTAGCCCATTTGAGTAGGCTGTGCAGATACATGGATTTGGGCCTGTGTCTGTGGGAGTTTGCTCATTCTCCCTGTGGTTGCGTGGGTTTCCTCCGGGTGTTCCGATTTCCTCCCACACCCCAAAGGTGTGCTCTTAGGCTGATTGGTGTACCAAATTGACCCTACACTATTCTCCCCTGAATCTGGCTACGTTAGGGGTACCATTCACATACACACGGGGCAGGGTAGGTGTAGGAAAATGCTTTGTTGAAATGGCGGCGCGGGCTCGTTGGGCCTGTTTCCCGTGCTGGGTTGTTCTTTGTTCTTTGGTCTTTTGACAGCAGAAGTGCCAATCGTTCCCACTGTCCTGCTGATGGGGACACTTAGGACTGACTTTTCTCATCCCACCTGCCACAGGAATCATTGAACTCGGGTGGGATTTTCCAGTCTTGGAGTGAGCACAGCCAGAAAATCCCACCCTTAGGCCATGATTTTACTGGCACGCCTGGCCTGGAATCAGGGCGAGTGAGACTCACAGAGCAGCATTCTCCACTGGCCCCATACAAGCCTTGGGTGGACGAGGCCGTAAAATTCCAGCCTTAGTCTCAAAACAAGAGGATCGGGCTCTTGGAATCTGAAATGTTAAGACTATGCTCTCTAGAGAGCGTTCTCTCTCGATGCAATAAGGATGTTCCTGAAGTTGGGGGTGTCCACACCAGGGATCACAGTCTGAAGGTACAGGATAGACAGTTCAGGACGGAGATGAGGAGAAATTTCTTCACCCAGAGACTGGTCAATCTGTGGAATTCGCTACTACAGAAAGTAGTTAATGTCAAAAGATATGTTTAAAAGAAGCAGTTGGATACAGCATTTTTGGAGAAGGGAATCAAAGGATGTGGGGTGGGGTATGGGAGTGGGGAAGGATCAGGCTACTGAGAAGGAAGATCAGCCATGATCATATTGGATGCCAAAGCAGACTTGAAGGGCTGAATGGCCTCCTCCTTCTCCTAGTTTCTATGTAACCTCATTATCTTTAACAACTTACTAACCTGCATTAAGTTCTTTACCAGCCCTTTACTTCATGTACCTCTTTTCAATGAAGCCTGCTCCTGTATGCAGGGTTACAATACAGAGATCAGGCATAATGTGCTGGCATCGAGAAAAGGAGTATAACACATTAATGATATGGATGCTGGAGAATTGTTGGGAACTTAACAATTAAACACACTCAAGATAATATTTAATTGCAGTTAATTTTCACTTAATGACTAGCTGCATCTGATAGGGTTCATGAGTCACTTGAGAATGCATCTATAAAGAAAACTGCACATCATCTCATTAAAAATAACCTCCAAACTGCATTTCACTCGAAGTAGCAGCAGAATCAATCATAGTCACCATGTATAGATCTTTGACATACAGGAAAGAAGTAACAAGACAACAGCTTATTACTGGGTGTCATTTATATCTACAAGAACACAACCCCACTCATTCCTAACCAGTCTGTCAGAAGTGCACACTTCCCTTTACCTGTAAATCTCTGTCGGTATCAGTTTTACTGAAGTTCCCATATTTGGCCACCAACTCATCTACCCTCACAGATGATATTTAATTTCCTCGGAATATTTCAGGAATGAGAAAAGTTTGCATCTTTTTTGATAGATCAATCAAAGAACAAAGAACAAAAACAGCCCGGGAAACAGGCCCTTTGGCCCAACGAGCCCACGCCGCCATCTTAACACCACCAGTCCCCCTCTCCGCCCATGACCCTTGTCTATTGTTTTTATGGCAATCCACATTGAGGGAAACTAATTTAGGGACAATTTATTACTGCCAATCAGCCTAACAGCACATCTTTGGGGTGTGGGAGGAAACCGGAGCACCCGGAGAAAACCCACGCAAGCACGGGGAGAATGCGCAAACTCCCACAGACACCGGCCCAAATCCATGTGTCTGCACAGCAAACAGTGATAGTCACTGAGCTGTCGTGTTGCCCAGTATCTGGTCCAGTTTAGGCACACACTAACGACATGAAGCACTAGGCCAATCTCGAACAACCAAGAGCAGCCCAAGTACAACCCATCGCGTGTATGCCCCTCGTTGGACACAAGGTGGACCGACTAATCCAGTTGCTCTGATCCCTCTTGCTGACACAATAGTTAAGAAAGCCCACCAATGCCTCTACTGTCACAGGAAGCTAAGGAAATTTGCATGTCTGCTATGGTTCTTTCCAATTTCTACATATTGCACCATAGAATACATCCTTTCCAGATGTTTGATAGCTTGGTATGGCTCCTGCTCTGACCAAGACTGCAAGAAACCACAAAGAGTTATGAACATAGCCCAGTACCTCATACAAACCAGCCTCCCATACATTGACTCTGTCTACATTTCCCGCTGCCTCAAAAAGTAGCCAGCATTATCAAGAACCCTAGGCAGCCTGGGCATTCTCTCTTCTACCTTCTTCCATCGGGAAAAAGATACAAAAGTCTGAGATCATACACCAACCAACTCAAGAACAGCTTCTTCCCTGCTGCCATCAGAGTTTTGAATGGACCTATCATATATTAAGCTGACTTTTCTCTACAATCTAGTTATGACTGTAACACTATGATCTGCACTCTCTCCTTTCCTACTCTCCTACGTACTCGATGTATAGTATGCTTTGTCTATATAGCATGTAAAAAAAATACTTTTAATACACGTAACAATAATACAAATCAAATCAAAACAACCAATTTACAAAACACATAGAACATAGAACACTACAACACAAACAGGCCCTTCGGCCCACGAGTTGCGCCGATCACATCAACACCTACCAATCCATAGACCTATCTATAACCCCCAATCCCATTAAATCCCATATACTCCTCCAGAAGTCTTTTAAAAGACCCCAGCGAGTTCGCCTCCACCACCACTGACGGCAGCCGATTCCATTCACTCACCACCCTCTGAGTGAAAAACTTACCCCTAACATCACTTCTGTACTTGCCTCCCCGCACCTTAAATCTGTGTCCTCTCGTAGCGACCATTTCAACCCGGGGAAATAGCCTCTGAGAATCCACCCTATCTATTCCTCTCAACATTTTATAAACTTTTATCAGGTCGCCTCTCAACCTTCGTCTCTCCAGGGAAAAGAGTCCCAGCTCCCTCAACCTAACTTCATAAGGCATGCCTCCCAGTCCAGGCAACATCCTTGTAAATCTCCTCTGTACCCTTTCAATAGCTTCTATGTCTTTCCTATAGTGAGGCAACCAGAACTGCGCACAGTACTCCAAGTGAGGCCTGACAAGGGTCTTATAAAGTTGCAGCATTACCTCCTGATTCCTAAACTCAATCCCTCGATTAATGAAGGCCAGTACACCATACGCCTTCTTGACCACATCCTTCACCTGCGAGGCCGATTTAAGAGTCCTGTGGACCCGGACCCCAAGATCCTTCTGCTCTTCAACACTACTAAGACTCCTGCCCTTGATAGTGTACTCGTCCATCCCGTTGGTCCTGCCAAAATGGACGACTACACATTTATCCACATTGAAGTCCATCTGCCACTTCTCCGCCCAGTCCTGCATCCTATTTATGTCCTGCTGCAACTTTTGACATCCTTCCAGACCATCCACAACACCACCGACCTTCGTGTCATCAGCGAACTTACTAACCCATCCCTCCACTTCCTCATCCAGGTCATTTATGAAAATGACAAACAGCAAGGGTCCTAGAACAGATCCCTGGGGCACTCCACTGGTGACTGACCTCCATGCCGAAAAAGACCCACCCACAACCGCTCTCTGCCTTCTGCAGGCAAGCCAGTTCTGGATCCACAGGCCAAAGGCCCTTGGATCCCATGCCCTCTCACCTTCTCAAGAAGTCTTGCATGGGGGACCTTATCAAATGCCTTACGCAAGGATATTTTGGCCTTGGAGGGAGTGCAGAGGAGGTTTACTAGGCTGACGCCGGAGTTGAGGGGGTTGAGCTATAAGGAGAGGCTGAATAAATTAGGCTTGTACTCGTTAGAGTTTAGAAGAATGAGGGGAGATCTCATTGAGACGTATAAGATGATGAATGGGATGGATAGGATAGAGGTGGAGAGACTCTTCCCACTCAGAAAGGATAGTAGGACTAGGGGGCACAGCCTCAAGATAAAGGGGAGGCAGTTTAGAACGGAGATGAGGAGGAACTTCTTCACTCAAAGGGTGGTGAATCTCTGGAATTCTCTGCCCGTCGAAGTGGTGGAGGCTGCCTCGCTAAATATTTTTAAGACGCGGGTTGATGGGTTTTTGATAAGAGAGGGGATTAAGGGTTATGGGGAGAGGGCGGGAATGTGGAACTGAGCCATGACAGATCAGTCATGATCTTGTTGAATGGTGGGGCAGGCTCGAAGGGCTAGATGGCCTACTCCTGCTCCTATTTCTTATGTTCTTATGTTCTTATGTTTTTGCTGAAGTCCATGTACACCACGTCCAATGCACTTCCTTCGTCAATGTGTTTAGTCACATTTTCGAAGAACTCAACTAGGCTCGTAAGGCACGACCTGCCCTTGACAAATCCATGCTGACTATTTCTGATCATGTCAAACCTCTCCAAATGCTCGTAAATCTTGTCCCTCAGAAGCCTCTCCATCAGCTTACCAACCACTGAGGTCAGACTCACCGGTCGGTAATTTCCCGGGCTATCTCTGTTCCCTTTCTTGAAAATAGGAACTACATCCGCAATCCTCCAATCTTCCAGAACCTCTCCCGTCTCCATTGACGACGCAAAGATCATCACCAGGGGCTCTGCAATCACTTCCCTCACCTCCCACAGTATCCTGGGGTACATCCCATCTGGTCCCGGCGACTTATCTATCTTGATAGAATTCAAAAGTTCTAACACATCCTCCTCCTTAATATCCACATACTCAATCTTTTCCATCTGCTGCAAATCCGTAGCAAAATCTCCCAGATCAGTTTCCACTGTGAATACTGAGGCAAAGTACTCATTAAGCACCTCTGCCATTTCTTCTGGTTCCACACAGACCTTGTTGTGTTGTGAGCATTTTCACTGCTTGTTTCAGTGGGTTTCCATGTTTATTTATTTCACCATTCTGCTACCATTTAGGGGTCAAAAAAAGTTTTGCTTCATTTCCCTTCCCAGACCTCAGGGGCAAAATTCTATGAAATTGGGTTCACCAAACTGGGAATGTCCTGTAGATTTTCCATCTGATGCTGACCGTGTCCAAGTTGCAGGTGTCCAGGTTTGTCAGCGACGGGAAAGCCTTCACTGTTAGAGCCTAACTGCACCTCTCAAAGGGGCGGCCCATTCTGGCTGCAGTCACTGTTGGAGGTCACTAGGCATCACTGTCTCTGGTACAAGAAGATTGAATGTGGCCTGACAGGACTGATATTTACTTCAAGGCCTTCAGTTTTACTTTGGGCTTAGAGACAGTCACCAGAGCTGTTTCTGGATTGTGAATCTGCCCTGGGGAGGGGTGGGGGTGTGGATGCTGGTGGCTGGAGGCACTCTTTCGGATTTTGACTGGGACATTCCCTTAATTATGTAGAGATGCTCTCTGCCAATTAAGGGCAGAGGTCGGTTTTTGAAGCTGAAGGACCAAGCAAAGGTCCTTTTTGTAGCAGTAAAGCATAAAGAATAACTGCAAGGCATTTCAACTTGAAGAACTCTCTCATTAACTTGAAAAAAATGACTCAAAAATAGAAAAAGTAGCCAGGCCACCAATATGGTGCCCATAAGACCACAAGAAAAAGGAACAGGAGTTTTTCGAGTCTGTTCTGTCATTCAATAAGATCATTGTTTATCTAGAAGTCACTAAAGCCACTTTCCTGCCTTGGTTTTTATTTCAGTTGGAGGATTAAGGGGAAAATTAAGGGGAAGTTAAGGAGAATCAAGGTGATCTTGGCTTTGAAGTGTTCATGATCTTGGCCTTCACAGCTCCCTGGGCTGAAGAGTTCCAAAGATTTGCCACTCTTTGCGGAAAGAAATTCTTCCTTATTGGCCTTCGTCTGTACCCACTCCTGAGCCTGGAAAGCTGGAACTCTGCCCTCAGCTGGGTAGCAATTTGTAGGCAATTAAACTGCCCCTCGTTGTGTGCAGGAAACTGGAGGCCAACTGCTTCCAACCACCCTTAACAAGGCTTTTAATTGGCTACCTGCCTCACTGGGGGCAGGCAGCCTCCCTGGTCCCTGAACTTGGCTAAAATGATCAGTCCTGGGAACAACTTTGGAACAACTGGGACAATGGCCAATGCCAGTACTTTTGAGCCCTGTTCCCAACCTCGATGGGACTCAAGATTCTCTGAAGCAACAGCAAAGGATTGAACGGAGGAGATTTACATGAGATCCTCTATCCACCGGGGACCAAGCTCACTTCAGCTAAATGTTGGAAAGGCAGAGAGAGCATTGCTGTCAAAGCGAGCAGTCCATTATCAGGACTCCAATACAGCACATGAATACATTTAATGACTTCACCTAAGCAAGTTTTTTTTTTAATTTACTTATTAATGTCACAGGTAGCCTTACATTAACACTGCAATGAAGTTACTGTGAAAACCCACTAGTCACCACATTCCAGTGCCTGTTTAAGTATACTGAATTTAGCATGGCCAATGCACCTAACCAGCACGTCTTTCAGACCGTGGGAGGAAACCGGAGGAAACCCACGCAGACACAGGGAGAATGTGCAGACTCCGCACAGATAGTGACCCAAGACAGGTATCGAACTTGGGTCTCTGGTGCTATGAGACAGTAGTGCTAACCACTCTGCCACCATGCTACCCCAGTTCTTTGAATTCACCCCCTATTGCTCCAACAATGCTCAAGAATTTCAACACCATCCAGGACATATCAGCCCACTTGATTGGCACCCCTCCCACAAGTATTCACTCCGTCCACCACTGAGGGACAGCGATAACCGTGTGCACCATGTACAAGATGTACTGAAGCACAGGTCCTTCAACATCATCTTCCCAATCCAGAGGTCAACTTACAATGAAGCACACCATGCCTCGGAATGGGACCCCACCAGTAGGGGGGCCTATGCTTGCCGGAAGCTGTGGGGGCTCCAGTCAGACCCTGATAGATCTGCATTTGCTGATAGGCTCAAGAAATTCAACTGCACACAACTTTCCCAGGTTAGCATGATCTGTGCCAGTTGCAACGCAGCTGGTAAATCGTGGTCAGAGGTTGCTGCCAGTTTCACAGGGAGTATGACTGTTGATAATTTCATTGTTATCACAAATGCAAAATCTTGGCCATTGATAATCTTCCTAACAATTATTTGGGGGAAGCTATATCTCATCCAAGACTGGATGTTGGACAACCAACATCCAACAAAGAAGCAATAACGAGGCACCTAGAGAAGAATTGTTTGATAGAGCAGACGCAGCACAGATTCGTTAAGGGGAAGTCGTGTTTGACAAATTTATTGGAATTCTATGAGGATGTGACTAGTGCGGTAGACAGAGGGGAACTGGTGAATGTGGTGTTTCTCGATTTTCAAAAGGCGCTTGATAAGGTGCCACACAAAAGGTTGCTTCAGAAGGTTAGGGGGCATGGAGTTGGGGGTAAGGTGTTAGTGTGGACAGAGGATTGGTTGTCTAATAGGAGGCAGAGAGTTGGTATCAATGGGTGCTATTCTGATTGGCGGTTGGTGACTAGTGGAGTGCCACAGGGATCAGTGCTGGGGCCTCAGCTATTTACCATTTATATAGATGATCTGGAAGAGGGGGCTGAGTGTAGGGTGACGAAATTTGCTGATGACACGAAGATGAGTGGAAAAGCAAATTGTGTGGAGGGTGTGGAAAGTCTGCAGAGGCATCTAGATAGGCTGAACGAGTGGGCGAGGACCTGGCAGATGGAGTACAATGTTAGCAAGTGTGAGGTTATCCACTTTGGCAGGAATAATAGTAGGGGGGATTACTCTTTAAACAGCGAAAAGCTGCAGCATGCTACGGTGCAGAGGGACCTGGGGACCCTTGTTCATGAGTCGCAAAAACCTAGTCTGCAGGTGCAGCAGGTGATCAAGAAGGCGAATGGGATGCTGGCCTTTATAGCGAGGGGGATAGAATATAAAAGTAGGGAGGTCTTGCTGCAACTGTACAGGGCACTGGTGAGGCTGCAGCTGGAGCACTGTGTGCAGTTTTGGTTGTCACACTTGCGCAAGGATATTTTGGCCTTGGAGGGAGTGCAGAGGAGGTTCACTAGGCTGATATTGGAGATGAGGGGGTTGGACTATGAAGAGAGACTAAATAGACTGGCTCTGTACTCGTTAGAGTTTAGAAGGATGAGGGGGGATCTTGTAGAGACGTATAAGATAATGAAGGGGATAGAAAGGGTAGAGGTAGAGAGGTTCTTCCTGCTCAGAAAGGACAACAGGACTAGAGGGCACAGCCTCAAGATAAGGGGGGTGCAGTTTAGAACGGAGTTGAGGAGGAACTTCTTCACTCAAAGGGTGGTGAATCTCTGGAATTCTCTGCCCGTTGAAGTGGTGGAGGCTATCTCGCTAAATATATTTAAGACATGGGTAGATGGGTTTCTGATAGACAGGGGAATTAAGGGTTATGGGGAGAAAGCAGGAAAGTGGAACTGATCCACTTCAGATCAACCATGATCTTACTGAATGGCAGGGCAGGCTCAAAGGGCTAAATGGCCCACTCCTGCATCTACTTCTTATGTTCTTATGTTCTTGTAACCACAATACCTTATAAACCGATTGATGTCAACTCACTGATATCATGGCCAGGATTTTACCGTCCCGTTCGCCATGGGAATTGGAAGGATTCAATGACCTCGGGCAGGATTTTACAGTTTCGGGGCAATCGAAGCTGGACAATCCTGCCCTATATGTTCTTATATACCATCAATCAATTAGCAAAAAACCTTGAAAGGACCAGCAAGTGACTTCTATTAATGATATTAACCCTCCCAGCAAAGCGCACCTGAAGTTAAAAAAAACGCGAGAAACAAAATTTTGGGAAAAAGGGGAGAGGAAAAGAGGGATCTTCTTCCCTGCTGCCACTGGACTTTTGAATGAATCTACCTTATATTAAATTGATCTTTCTCTACACCCTGGCTATGACTGTAACACTACATTCCGCACCTCTTTTTTCCAGCTCCCCCATGTACTCTAGGAATGGCATGTTTTGTCTGTATAATGCACAAGAAACAATACTCTTCACTGTTACCAATATATGTGACAATAATAAATCCAAATCCAAGAAAGAGAGTGGCTGTTTCAGTAGGTTCGACATAAGTTTTTTAAATTTTAGTACCTGAGTTGAAATCTGGACCAGATTCTTGGATAAATCTCCTATCTGTCTGGTACTCATAATGGACAAATATAAAATATCTTTGGTCTGTCTCCATCAGGTTAACACAGTAAAAAGTCTGACAACACCAGGTTTTAGTCCAGCCTATTTATTTGATAATATACTCACAAGCTTTGTGTGAGTATATTATCAAATAAATAGGTTGGACTAAAACCTGATGTTGTCAGACTTTTTACTGTGTTTACGCCAGTCCAACGCCGGCATACCCACATCATGTCCATCAGGTTACTCATCGATACATGAGATTAGTGAGCAAAATTAAAGCTCGTGGTATTGAGGGTAATGTATTTACATGGATAGAGAACTGGTTGGCAGACAGGAAGCAGAGAATAGGAATAAACGAGTCCTTTTCAGGGCGGCAAGCAGTGACTGGTTGAGATACCACAGAGTTCAGTGCTGGGACCCCAGCTATTCACAATATATTAATGATTTGGATGAAGGAATTGAAAGTAATATCTCCAAATTTGCAGAGGACACTAAGCTGTGTAGCAGTGCTTGCTGTGAGGATGCCACAAGGCTGCAGGCTAACTTGGACAGTTGGTTGAGTGGGCAAACACTTGGCAAATGCAATATCATGTGGATAAATGTGAACTTATCTACTTTGGTGACAAAAACAGAAAGGAAGATTATGTGAATGGTAGCAGTTTAGGAAAAGTGGAAGTGAAACATGACCTGGGTGTCATGGTGGAACAGTTGCTGAAGGTTGGCATGCAGGTAAGCTTGGGGGGAAGAAAGCTAATGGCATGAGGGCCTTCATAGAAAGAGGATTTAATATAGGAACAAAGATGCCTTGCTGCAGTTATACAGGGCCTTGGTAAGGCCACACTTTGAGTATTGTGTGCAGGTTTGGTCTCCTAGTCTGAGGAAGGACATTCTTGCTATTGAGGGAGTCCAGCAAAGGTTCACCAGACTGATTCCTGGAAAGGCAGGACTTACATATGAAGAGAGACTGGATCAACTGGGCTTGTACTCAGTAGAATTTATAAGAATGAGAGAGGATCTCATCGAAACATATAAAATCCTGATGGAACTGGACAAGCTAGATGGGGGAAAGAATGATTCCAATGTTGGGGACATGCAGAACTAGAGCTCACAGACTAAGAATAAAGAGTAAGCCATTTAGGACTGAGGTGAGGAAGAACTTCTTCACTCAGAGAGTTGTGAACCTGTGGAATTCTCTACCGCAGGAATCTGCTGGGGCCAGTTTGTTAGATATGTTCAAGAGGGAGCTGGACGTGGCCCTTGCAGCTAAAAGGATCAAGGGGTATGGAGAAAAACTGGGATTGGGATAATGAAAGTGCATAATCAACCATGATCATCTTGAATGGTGAGTACAGGCTCAATGGGTTGAATGACATACTCCTGCACCTATCTTCGATGTTGTTCCCAGTATTTTTTGTCATTAGTTGGGCATCTCACTCACATCAGCTAGAGAAAAACAGCACATGTTAAATAAGGAAAGCTCTGCTAGGAAAGAATAAAGGGACAATCACCGTCTATCTATCAAATGGCACTAGACTTCAGCAGGTAATTATATCAACTGACATGCGACCATGAATTTCCAATTTCCAGAATCAAAACCCCCCAGCTTGGTCTCCACGGGTTATTTTGTAAATTCATTTACAGGATATGGATGTCGCTGGTGAGGCCAGCATTTATTGCCTATCCCTAGTTGCTTTTGAGAAAGTGGTAGTGAGCTGCCTTCTTGCAATGTTGCAGCCCTTGTGATGTAAGTACACCCACAGTGCTGTTAGGGAGGGAATTCCTGGATTTTGATGCGGTGAACCAATGGCGATATATTCCCAAGTCAGGTTGGTAGGTGGCTTTGAGGAGAACTTGTGGGTGGTAGTATTCCCAAAGATCTGCTGTTCTCATCCTTCTAGATGGTGGTGGTCTTGGGTTTGGAAGGTGCTGCCTAAGGAACCTTGGTGATTTCCTGCAGTTAACGATGTTCATGAGTTGATCTATAATATGCAGTGTATATGTGACTTGAGAGGAATTCTAACATGAAATAGCCCAGTTATATCATTTAGAGGAGGGAAGATGTGGTAAATTATGGGGGAGGATTTGGCCCATTCACTCCCATTCTGTGGGCAGAGAATGATGATTTGGGTTGGATTTCAATGAGGTCTGTCACACCCTGTTCCTCTGTAAGTCCGCGGCAGCCACATTGGAAACTGATGAATTCTGAAGATGAGGACACAACCTAAAACTGCCACTATGTCCCTTTGACTACACTAGTCATGGTCTTAATATTTGTTTCAGCGCTCCACCCCAGCATTCAGAAGAACCTGGGCAGAGTATGCACCATACCCACTCCACACATTGACTTTGGGTGCAGCCCATCCCTATTTGATTTGATTTTGTTCTGCCCAATACTGCAAGGAACAACGAAAGGTCATGAATGCAACCTTATCCAACACACAAACCAGCCTACCACCCATTGACTCTGTCTACACTTCCTGCTGCCTCGGCAAAGCAGCCAGCATAATTAAGGACCCCACGGTCCCCGGACATTCTCTCTTCCACCTTCTTTCGTTGGGAAAAAATACGAGAGTCTGAGGTCAGGTACCAACCGACTCTAGAACAGTTTCTTCCCTGCTGCAGTCAGACTTTTGAATGGACCTACCTTGCATTAAGTTGATCTTTCTCCACACCCCAGCTATGACTGAAACATTACATTCTGCACTCTCTCATTTCCTTATCTATGAATAGTATGCTTTGTCCGTATAGCACAAGAAACAGTGCTTTCACTGTATACTAATATATGTGCCAATACTAAATCAAATCAAATAAAAATGTATATTGTATGGTGATCATAACCTACTAATGCTTCAGAAAGAAACTGTTACTCAGTCAGGAAAGGATTGAAATTACTTTATGTGATAATATGACCTTGTTTAGTAAGGGGTGAAGCCTTAAGTTTCAATAAATTCCTACTTTTTAGTATTTTAACCCACTTAAGGATAGCTATTACCAGGTATACCTTTAAGCACTCGACACAGTATGCCAAAGGATCATCATTTCTCTTTCCATATCTCCAGTATTATCTTTCTCATTCAACAAAGGAGGTGGTTTAAATAACTTTTCATTGGCAGTTTCATAAGTTTTTGATTGATTTTAATGTTCTGCAGCACAATGAAAAGTGCTGTACGTGTTACACAAATCCTGTTATTAGGCTATCATTAAAACATGTAGTGTATATTACAAAATGAGCCTGTTATATCATCTGCTAGAAGATGAGAACAGATATGATTGTCTCCTCTTAAGCTTCCGTATATTCACAATGTTTTTTTAGTTAGATATCTCTGGTCAAATTGCTTTTTTGACCTGATTTAGGAGCACATTCATTACAGGTGTCCCCTGTAATGTGACCCCGAGCCTAATCTAGATCCACGATCCATTGGGATAGGTGTCCCTGCCCCAATGGAGGATGCAGCTGAATACAGGTATGGGTCTTCATCTGATGCATCCTCAACATCCTTCTCTGAGATGGCCTGAGTGCTGGAGCTGAAGGCAGCTCTGATGGTTTGTCTGGGCTTGCTGATGCCTGTAAGAGAGAAAAGAGAGATGTAGTTCACTAATGAAGGTCCTTACCGGCAAGGATCACATGTGGTTTCTCCATTAATGGGGACCAACATGATGACCTCGCCAGTAGGACTGGAGAACTTTGAGGCCTCCTCGGGAGGTCAAGGACCGGGGGTGGGGGGGGGGGGGGGGGTCTTTGCCAGTTCCAGTCTGGTAGTGCCAGTCTGGCACCCTGTCATTGCCAGCCTGACACACTGGCACGGCCCACCAGACACCCTAGCACTGCCAACCTGGCACACTGGTATTGCCCACTGAGCACTGGGCAGTGCCAAGGGGATGGGGCCCAAGGGGACAGAGCCAACTGGGAGGTGAGGCCAGATAGCGTGGGCTGATTGGAGGGGGGAAGTACTGCACATTCTGCAATAGCGATAAGGGAGAGGGGGGACATCTCTATGCACTCTGCAACAACTGGAGGAGAGAATGGACTGCTGCACTCTCTGCAACAGTGATTGGGGCTGGGACTGCCACGTATTCTGCAACAATGATTGGGGGAAGGCGGATTGCTGCACACTCTGCAGCCAGCGCTCAGCCAGACCATGCTGAGGAGTGACAGTTTGGCTGTGATTGGTCCGGGCACACGGGATGGGTGGGTTGGAGGTGTCAGGAGTTGGGGGGGGACACAATCAGCTGCAGAGCTCTGTGATAGCAGGTGGTAGATTGATGACAAATCCCAGCTATAACTTGGGGAAACGGTCACAGACTTCTGTGTTCATGTGCAGTTGTGCCCTCTGCTGCTATCAACCAGCTTTCAGGCAAGCTAGCACCTCCCCCCCTCCCCCCACTGCCAAGAAACCGGTTTGACTTTTTTTTTGACAGATTCAGACAAGATTTGATCTTTAAGTTCCCCAAAAAACGGTGCGAGTTTCACCCATTTTCACACTCATTTGGTATTTAGAATTTTTTTGATAAGATCTCCCCTTCAGAGCATAAAATACCACCTGCTATCTGCTATATCGTTTCAAACACCTCAATTAGATCATCCTGCAATCTTCTAGACAATAAAGAATAGAAGTTCATTCTATGGAATCTGTACCTTTTTTAATATTCAGATCACGCATTCTGTTTATTTTCTAACATTCTACATGGATCGCTAGATGCAGCAGACCAGTCAATCTGTCACAAAAGATTTTGCATTCATACAAAGCCTTCCTTGGTGACAAAATGTCTCAAAGTGCTTTTTACAACCAATGAATTCCTTTGCTGCAATACTGGAAACACAATGGTCAATTTTGTGTGCAGCAAGCTCCCGCACATCGCAATTCCATAATGAAGCAACCTGTCTCTTTCTGTGATGTTGATTGGTGGATCAATATTGGCCAGAGTACCAGGGAGAACTCACCTAGTCATCTTCGAAATAGAGCCATTGGATCTTTACATCCACCTGACAGGCAGATGGTGCCATAGTCAACACCTCATCTGAGCAGCAACTGTTCTGACAGTGCAGCACACCTTCGGTACTGTACTGGAATGCCAGTCCAGAGTCCTATGCGCAGGTGGGTCTTGAACCTACAGAGGGCTGAATGGCCTATTTTTGCTTCTATTTTCCATGCTTCTGTCAGAGTCTGCTACATCCAGCCATGAATGGCAGTGGACAATTAAACAACTAACTGAAGGAGAAAACTCCTGATCTCTAGAGGTGAGGTGAGATTGGAAGTGTGGCATCAAGGAGCCCTAGAAAATCTGGAATCAGCGGGAATAAGGGAGAAAAGCTTACATTGGCTGGTGTCATACCTAGCATGAAGGAAGATAGCTGCGGTGGTTGGAGGTCAAACATCTCAGTTCCAGGACTTTGGCAATTCCATAGAATCCCTAGATTGCAGGAAGAGGCCAATAATCTCTCCCTCAATGTCAACAAAATGGAGATAGTCATCGACTTCAGGAAGCAGAGTGGAGAACATGCCCCTCTCGACATCAATGAGCTTGAGGTAGAAATGATAGAGAGCTTCAGGTTTTTAAGTGTCCAGATCACCAACAACCAACCTGTCCTGGTCCCCCCATGCCAACACAATAGTTGAGAAAGCCCACTAATGCCTCTACTTTCTCAGGAGACAAAGGAAATTTGGCATGTCCGCTACAACTCTCAACAACTTTTGCAGATACCCCATAGGAAGCAATCTTTCTGGTTATATCACAGATTGGTATGGCTCTGCTGTTCAAGAGCACAAGAAACTATGAAGGCTCATGAACAAAGCCCAGCCCATCATTCAAACCAGCCTTCCATCCACTGATGCTGTCTACACTTCCTGCTGCCTCAGAAAAGCAGCCAGCATAATCAAGGACCCACCCACCCCACGCATTCTCTCTTCTATCTCTTCCATTGGGAAAAAAATACAAAAGTCTGAGGACATGTACCAATCAACTCGAGAAAAGCTCCGTCCTTGCTGCCATCAATGGGCCAACCTCACATTAATTTGATCTTTCTCTACACCCTAGCTATGACTGAAACAATATATTCTGCACTCTTTCCTTTCCTTCTCTGCGAATATTATGTTTTGTCTGTTTAGCGCAAGAAACAATACTTTCCACTGTATACTAATACATGTGACAATCATCAAATCATTCAGCCCATTGAGTCTGCACTGACCCTTGGAAATGAATACATCATTATAATGTAGTAATCAAATAGAAAAATATAATTTCATAAGCCATATGGAAGGTTAACCTTTATAACTAGGGGACTAGAACTAGGAACAATAAATATGAGATAGGCATTAATAAATCCAGGTCTTCTGGTGCAGTAGGTAGCATCCCTGCCTCTGAGCCAGAAGCTCTGGGCATGAGTCCCACTCCAGGATGGCCAAGAAGGTTCATTCATAATGTGGTCTAATAAGTTGAGTGTTAACCTGCAAAATCTTTCCAAACATACCATTGCCTGGCAGTAAGAGCGGGAGTGACTCCTGGTCAGACACACTTGATGTGGAATGGTGGCCCTCAAGCTATAACCCTCTGGCAACAGACCAGCAACCTGTTCTGGGAATGTCTAACTATGGAAACAGAAGAATGTCTGCCTTAGAGCATCACTAGTGTAAAGGTCCTTCTCACTGGTCTTGGATGTCACTGATAACTGTGGGTGTCTCTCTCCTGCCAGTGTTCAACTCACAACTCGGAAGTGTCATGCTCAGAAGTGACAGCTTAGCAAAAGGGAGAAACACTCACTGTTTATTCCTGACCAGTGAGCTCACCCTTATACCACATGAGTTACCCTGGCTGCCACCTACGACCGTGTGTCTCTCTTTCATTGCAGGTAGTAAAATACAAAACAGAAGTGCCACACTGGGATGGCTTTACAAGAGAGAAGAGGGAGAGGGACCACTGTTTATTCCTGACTAGTGGACCCCCTTGAGTGAGCAGTTTTGAAGTGCTCGCTCCCTTTACAGTTCTGTACCCCGGAATTATGTTCTGGCTTCTTAGTGACTCACCAAGATGGATGATGAGAGAGCTAGAGAGAGAGAGAGACTAGTCAAAGTTAATTTAAAAATGATTTATTCAAGAATAACTCCAACCAAGCTCAATCAATAAAAAAACAGACACTACAATACTATGCTATCGAAAGAAAACTACAAAAAGAAAATGGCACAATGTAAATTCTTAGCATTATAATTTACATAATTTATACAAAAACAAGAAGAACCCAGATCCCTCCTCAACCTTTCCCGAATTGGGGAATTTCTGAAGGCTGAGAATATACTCACAATTCCTCCGATGGTTTTAAAAACAAAAGGTCCTTGCTGCTGCTGAGAAAATAGTTGGTGTCTAGCCTTGCTGTTGGATCTTCCTTGTTCTTTTCTCTGCCACAAAGTATTTCTCTGGATGAACACCTGAATTCACTCCTTCCTGACTTCACAACTCTCCTGCCCCAAGCTTCACAGAACCCCTTTCTGAGCTAACTGCTGGAAGGTCAGCCACCTCTCTGCCTTGTGAGTCCTCTTGGCCAGAATTTGATATTTTTTAGAAGGCAGCTCCTTAATCAAATTGGCTGACTCCTCCCGCCAGTCAGTTTCAGAACAATGGGGTGCAAAGCGCTTACAGGATGAAACTGATATTGATCAGTTTCAATGACAAAGAGCCCAAACTGTTTTAGGAGGTATCTGAGGGGCTGCTAAGTGTTCCAAGATGGTTTCCTGGAACTGCTAATTGTTTTCCCATTAGTGGAGGCATTATTCTACATAGCAGGGGTAAAACTTGTTTCCAATTCCATTGCCTGTCCTGTAGTTAGTCAGAGCTATCAATACCGCTCTGCATAATCTTGTCAGGTCGCTTTTCCATGAGTCATGGGCCCCTTTGTTCACTCCTTGGATTGTCTGGTGGTGTTGTATATTCCGATGGCTGCTTTGCAGCCATTTTGCTTGAATGTAGCCTTTTAAAATAAGACTGTTTTTAAAATGTCCATTGTTTCACTTAAAATTGGCCATGTTGTATCAGGTTTAATATAATGTCTGTGTATCCTATGGTGTTCATCCAAATGATGGATTTGTTGCATCTTACACTACTCCTGAGAAGAGAATTGGAATTGGGATGCATAAATCCAAAAGAGATTTGAGGAGAAACTTCTTTAATCAGACAATATGAAATGTGGAACTCACTGGCACAGGGAGTAGTTGACCAAACCTATGTGGACACATCTAAGGGAAAGCTGGGATGTAAGAACATAAGGAGAGAAGAAACAGGAGCTGGAATCCCTTCAAGTCTGTTTCACTATTCGATAAATTCATGGATGACTGATTGCAGCCTTAATTCCACAAGTCATATTTGGCACAAAGGACGTTGGATATGCTTGGTGGAGGTGAATCATCTCATGCCAGGACATCTCTGCAGGAGTTCCTCAGGGTAGTGTCCTAGGCCCCACCATCTTCAATTGCTTCATCAATGACCCTCTTCCAGCATTTAGCACCATTCATGACTCTTCAGATATTGAAGCTGTCCATGTCCAAATGCAGTAAGACCTGGAATATATGCAGCCCTGAGCTGATAAGTGGCAAGTAATGTTTCCATCACTTAAGTGCCAGGCAATGGCCATCTCCAACAAGAGAGAATCTAACCATCACCCCTTCACATTCAATGGCATTACCATCACTGAATCCAGCACCATCAACATTCTGGGGCTACCATTACTCACAACTTGAACTAGACTAGTCATATAAATGCTGTGCCTACCGGAGCAGGTCAGAGGCTAGGAATCCTGCAGTGAATGACGCACCTTTTGACATCCAAAGCCTATCCACAATCTACAATGCACACATCAGGAGTGTGGTAGAATATTCTCCTTGCCTGGATGAATGCAGCTCCAAGAAAACACAAGAAACTTGACACCATTCAGGACAATGCAGCCCATTTGATTACTACCCCAATCACAAACATTTACTCCCTCCATTATCGACACACAGTAGCAGCCGTGTGTACTATTTGCAAGATGCACTGCAGGAAGCTCCTTAGGCAGCACCTTTCAAACCCATGACCTCTACCATCCAGAAGGGGAAGGGCAGCAGATATGTGGGAACACCGCCACCTTCGTCTCCAAGTCACTCATCATCCTGTCTTGGAAATGTATCGCTGTTTCCTTCACTGTCGCTGGATCAAAATCCTGGAGTTCCATCCCTAACAGCACTGTGGCTGTGCCTACACCACATGGACTGCAAATGTCCAAGAAGATTCACCATCACCTTCTCAAGGGCAATTAGAAATGGGCATTAAATGCTGGCTGGCCACATTCTATGAATGAATAAAAATAACTATGTAACATTATGTAAAATAAAGGAGAGGAAGAATCATAGTATCATAGAATCCCTACAGTGCAGAAGGAGGCCATTCAGCCCGTTGAGTCTGCACCGATCAGAGCCTACTCAGGCCCTATTCCCGTAGCCTTAACTTTGCTCCCGCTATATACTGCCCTGGAAAGAACATACCTAGACAACAGTATGTATCTGGGTTATTTTAGAAAAGTTATATTGACCTTGGGAGGAGTGAAATGTAGATTCACCTGAATGTTATCAAGGCTTTTAGGGTTAGACTGGGAGCAGAGATTAGATAAACTGGGTTTGAGGACAATAGGATTTAGGAGCAGGAATAAGAGATCTAGCCCCATGAGCCTTCTCTGCCATTCAGTCACATCATGACTGATCTGGTTGTGGTCACAACTCCATCTTCCTGCCTTTCCCCCATAATGCTTGACTTAGAATCATAGAATCACAAAATCCCTAGCGTGCAGAAGGAGACCATTCAGCCCATTGAGCCTACATTGACAACAATCCCATCCAAGTCCTATCCCCATCACCCCACATATTTACACTATTAATCTCCCTGACACTCAGGGGCAATTTAACATGGCCAATGCGCATAACCCACACATCTTTGGAGTGATGGAGGAAACCTGAGCAACTGGAAGAAACCCACGCAGACACGGGGAGAACATGCAAACTCCGGGCAGTCACCCGAGGCCAGAATTGAACCTGGCGCTGTGAGGCAGCAGTGTAACCACTGTGCCACCCAAACACTTCAGTGTTTATCAAATACGACAAGTATCCTTTGAAACACAGAAAGATGAGGAGTGACCTGATTGAGGTTTTTAAGATTTTGAAAAGAATTGGCGCACCACAATTTTTCCACTGGTGGGAACTGGTAATCTCTCTCCCACAAGAACCAATAGATGCTAATTTATATGAAAAGTCTTAAAACTGAGATCCTTAGATTTTTGCTCGGCAAGATTATAAGGTTATATGGAGCTGCAGAGCCTAGGGTGGATGGAGTTAGGAAACAGATTAACCATTGAATGGAACAATAAGTGTTGAATGACCTACTCGCTCCTATATGGAATGGCACAATTAATGGTGTAAGCCATTTACTCCTTCATTCCCTCAGTCCTTTGTACTGTTCAGGGGCTCCTACGTCAGACCTGAGATGGCCAGCAGTCATTCACTGACAAAAAGCACCTATTGAGATTTTCCTTTATCCTGCTCCAGTTTTTAAATCCCACCACCACAGTAACTCCCATTCCCCAAATATTTTAATAGTTCTTGATTTTCATTTCCCCTTTTCATCTCACCCTGCACAAATTATCATTATCCGGACACACGAATATAAGCTAATCCCAGCTCTCTAAGGGTGTCATGGTGACACAGTGGTTAGCACTGCGGCCTCACAGCACCAGGGGCCCCAATTCGATTCCAACCTTGGGTGACTGTCTATGTGGAGTTTGCACATTCTCCCCATGTCTGCGTGGGTTTCCTCTGGGTGCTCCGGTTTCCTCCCACAGTTCAAACATGTGCAGGCTAGGTTGGTTGGCCACGCTAAATTGACTCTAGTGTCACGGGATTAGCAGGGTAAATATGTGGTGTTATGGGAATAGAGCCTGAGTGGGATTGAGGTCACTGCAGACTCAATAGGCCAAATGGCCTCCTTCTGTACTGTAGGGATTCTATGATTCTATGCGATGATGTACTTAATAGTCAATAGGCAGGCTTAGAGTGATTTACAATGTGGTCCAACTATGAGATTTCCAAAAACACAAAAGGAGTATCCAGCCTCAGCTTGCTAATTCACCCTGACAGGCTGTTTGGTGTCAACTATGGTCCAGGAATAATGTGCTCACAGAAAGAATCATAGAAACCCTACTGTACAGAAAGAGGCCATTTGGCCCATCGAGTCTGCACTGACCACAATCCCACCTATACCCTACCTCCATATCCCTATACATTTACCCGCTAATCTCTCTAACCTTCACATCTCAGAACACTAAGAAGCAATTTTAGCATGGCCAATCAACCTAACCCACACACCTTTGGACTGTGGGAGGAAACCAGAGCACCCAGAGGAAATCCATGCAGACACAAGGAGAATGTGCAAACTCCACACAGACAGTGACCCAAGCCGCGAATTGAACCCAGGTCCCTGGAACTGTGAAGCAGCAGTGCTAGCCACTGTGCTGCCATGCTTGACTCTGAGTCAGAAGTTCAAAATTCTTGAACACGTATTCTAGGTGGACAGTGCTGAGGGAGCACTGTACTGTCAGAGGTGTCTCCTTAAGGTGATTTTAACTCAAGACTTTGTCTGCTCTTTCAGCTGGGCTGTCAGGTTCCCATGGCACCATATAAAACAACTCAACTCAGTTTCCCAATCAATATCTCTTAGCCACCGAAATAGTTTAGCTGGTTATTAACACATTGCTGTTTGTCGGAACTTGTCCTGCAGAAACTGGCATTTCTCATGTTAGAACAGTCTCTACATTTTAAAAGATGTTCAATTGTCTGTAAAGCACTATGGGACATTTTGAGTTTCTGACATTATGTAAATGGAGATTCTTTCTTTAACTCACTGCAGTGGGGAACGATTTCAGAATTCACTCTGACACTGATTCATTATTATCGCCACATGTATTAGTATACGGTGAGAAGTATTGTTTCTTGCATGCTACGTGGACAAAGCATACTGTTCATTGAGTACATAAAGGAGAAGAAAAGTATAGGATGCAGAATGTAGTGTAGCAGGTACCGATCGGATGAAGAGAAAGATCAGCTTAACGTGTGATAGGTCCATTCACAAGTCTGACGGCAACAGGGAAGAAGCTGTTCTTGTAGTCTGTTGGTACATGATCTCTGACGTCTGTATTTTTTTCCCTGACCAAAGAAGGTGGAAGAGAGGATGTCTGGGGTGTGTGGGGACTTAATTATGCTGCCTGCTTTTCCAAGGCAGTAGGAAGTATAGATAGAGTCAATGGATAGGATGATGATTTGCGTGATGGACTGGGCTACGTTCTTAAGACTTTGTAGTTTCTTGTGGTGTTGGTCAGAGCAGGAGCCACACCAAGCTGTGATATATCTGGAATGGATGCTTTCTATGGTGTAGCTGCAGAAATTGGTGCATGTCTTAGTGGACATGCCAAATTTCCTTAGCTTTCTGCGAAAGTAGAGGCATTGGTGGGCTTTCTGACCTATAGCATCAATTCCTATCCATGTAACCTGTTCTTACTTCTAATTGGAAGGGAATTCTCTTACTCAAATTCTCTTTATTGTGATTTGCATGGGAGAGAAATAATTTGAAAACTTTTAAAAAATTGCTCCGCTTCAGGTGCAATCTTATTTCCTGGAGCAATTTCTTGAGGAAATGATTGCCTTTCTTAATTTGCCAACTTCATTGTTCACATGAATGCATGGCCAGGAGTTAAGTGACATTACATGAACAACAGCTATGACCACAAGACTGCATTCACCTGTATGCACAATGTTATTCCAAAAGTATTCAGCCATGAAATATTTGTTCTTGAATTCAGTTCAAGAACATGGGAAATAGAGATAATTCAGATAAACAAGTTCAGCTATCGAATGGAGATAAGTCATTATATGACTCATTACTTATTAATCTGGCAAAGATACACGATAGAAAATGATTAAGATACTTTGCTGTTAAAAAAATTGCACAACAACAGGCTTTTGCTCAATAATTTGTTTGACATATGAATTCATCCTTGTAATGTTATACTGCATTCGGCTTAAGCATGGATGGGCTGAATGGCCTACTTCTTTGCTTTAATTCTGTTACGGGGGGCATGGTGGTACAGTGGTTAGCATTGCTGCTTCACAGCACCAGGGCCATGAGTTCAGTTCCTGGCTTGGGCCACTTTCTGTGTGGAGTTGCACATTCTCTCCACGTCTGCGTGGGTTTCCTCCACGTGTTCCGGTTTCCTCTCACAGTCTGAAAGACATGCTGGTGAGGAGTATTGACCCGAACAGGTGCCAGAGTGTGGTGACTTAAGAGAATTTCACAGTAACTTCATTGCGGTGTTAATGTAAGCCTTACTTGTAATTAATAAAAAAACTTTAACTAAGATTCTATAATTGATATCTGTCTGTTTCCCAATTGACCTGACAGATGGGAAGAGAAATAGCAGATGGATTTGAACATAAATAGCACCTGTATTGGAATAAGGACCAGAAAGCAAGTGTACACACAGATGGGCTGTTTAGTGGCAAAGTTAGAAAAGGAGAAGGGTAAAGGCTTGTTTATAACTCATTCACTGTAAATCTATTTGAGTAAATGTTGTGACAGGGTATGTGTAACTTGTTGGTGTTGTGCAGCCAATGTTTCTTTTATAGCTGGACTGTGTGGGATTGCTGGAAAGTCTCAGTGGTGCAGTCAAGCAGAAATACACTTGTAAAGAGGCTAAAAGATTAAAATAATTGTGCACATTGATTAGCTGCTTGACTTACGCACCAATGTGGATGATCCAGTAAGTGACCACAGCATTTATAGTACAGAAATGGGCCATTTGACCCAACAGGTCCACACGCATCTCCTTCCTCTCCTCCCTTACACTATTGCACCTTACCAAATTATCCTTCTGTGGGGCGGCACGGTGACACAGTAGTTAGCACAGCTGCCTCAAAGTGCCTGGGTTCAATTCCGGCCTCAGGTGACTGTCTGTGTGCAGTTTGAAAGTTCTCCCCATGTCTGCATGGGTTTCCTCCGGGTGCTCCGGTTTCTTCCCACTGTCGAAGATTGTGCGGATTAGGCGGATTGGCCACGCTAAATTGCCCCTTAGTGTCAGGGAGACTGGCAGGGTAAATACTCGGGGCTACAGGGATAGGGCCTGGGTGGGATTTTTGCAGGTTCGATGGGCTTAATGGCCTCTTTCTGCACTGTAGAGATTCTTCTTCTTGTTTCTTTCCCCTGCATCCATTTATCTGGCTTTCTCAAATGACACCTACATTACTCACCTCAGCTTTTCCATAGGATGTGTTACAATGACTTGAGGTGTGATATCCTTCAAAATAGGGAGAGGCACTTTGTTTCTTTCCCAGAGCAGTTCATGTCCAATTCCGAGACCCAGCCAAAGTTGGAGGCCAGCCCCTTTGGACTTTCCCTGTGAATAAGGAAGTTCCTGCCTGCCTCTCACTGACAGTGCTGCCAATAGGGGAAGCACATGGTGCAGGGAAGCTAACGGGCCAAGCCAGCATCACTCCAGCAGTGAGCTGAGTCACAAGTTTGTTTTTATGATTCTGGACTCAGTTCTGGTGATCACCTCAGAAGCAATATGGCACAGCAAACTTTATTTAGAGCGTAGTGGGGTTTGATGTCACTCCCTTCGCTTTGCCATAATGGTAGGCAACTGATTCCATTTTCATATTAAAAGGGCCTACCTCTGGTTGTCCAAAGCATCCACCTACTTTAGGTGAAAAGCCTGATAAGAAAATGGCATCCTATGACAGGCCCCAATTCCCTTTTTAGATAGGTTGCTATCAGTTACGTGGGTTGCGGAGGAGAAGGTGCCTGCCAAAAATAAATCTAGGAATATCTCTGTGAGCCTTGAGGATGTACCCAAAATAATCAAAGAACAAAGAACAAAACAGCCCGGGAAACAGGCTCTTTGGCCCAACGAGCCCACGCCACCATTTTAACATTATGAGTCCGTCCTCTACCCATGACCCTTATCTATGCTTATGGCATTCCATATGTTCCATATAGTTATGGCAAAACTAATTTAGGGACAATTTATTTCACCAATCAGCCTAATAGCACATCTTTGGGGTGTGGGAGGAAACCGGAGCACCCGGAGAAAACCCACGCAAGCACAGGGAGAATGCGCAAACTCCCACAGACACAGGCCCAAATCCATGTATCTGCACAGCAAACAGTGATAGTCACTGAGCTGTTGTGTTGCCCAGCATGTGGTCCAGTTTAAGCACACACTAACGACATGAAGCACTAGGCTATTCTCGAAACAACCAAGAGCAGCCCTCGTACAACCCATCACATGTATGCCCCTCGTTGGACAACAAGGCGGACCGAAGCATCTGTGAATTAAAAGAGAAAAACATTAGTATCATCCACATCCTTTTACATTACCAGGGACGTCCCAAGGCTACTGAACCTTATTTAAAACAATCTCCTATATCCCTCCATCTCCAGCCCACTCATGTGCCTGTCTAAGTAACTCTTAAACAACTCCAGCGTGCCTGCCTCCACCACCCTGCTTGGCAGAGCATTCCATACCCCCGCTACCCTCTGTGTGAAAAACCTCCCTCTAACGTCCTTGTTATACCTCCCTCCCCTCACCCTAAGCCCGTGGCCCCTCGTAGTGTGCATTTCTAACATAGGAAAAAGTTTACCACTGTTTACTCTATCTATACCCTTCATAATCTTATACACCTCTATTAGATCTCCCCTCAGTCACCTTCTTTCAAGGGAAAACAGCCCCAATTTACCCAATCTTTCCTCATAACCCAGTCCTTCCATACCAGGCAGCATCCTGGTAAACCTCCTCTGCACTCTCTCCAGGGTCTCCACGTCTTTCCAGTAGTAAGGTGACCAGGGGTCATGGGTAGACAGGTGGTGTTGAGATGGCAGCGTGGGCTCGTTGGGCCGAAGGGCCTGTTTCCCAGGCTGATTTTGTTCTTTGTTTGTTTGTTCTTTGTAGAACTGGATGCAGTACTCCAAATGAGGCCAAACCAACGTTCTATACAACTGCAACATTAGACTCCAGCTCTTATACTCTATACCCCTTCTTATAAAGGCTGACATACCATAAGCTTTCTTCACTACCTTCTCCACTTGTACTGCCACCTTCAAAGACTTGTGCACTTGCACTTGCACTTGCAGGTCCAGGCCCTTTGGAGCCCCCTGCCTCTTTGTGACTGTCACACCATGGTTCACCTTTCTGGCAACAACTCTGGTGTGTTTTCCTTTGTCAAGTCAGCCGTGCTGCATTGTTATGTCCTATTTTGCTCCCTGCAGCTCATTTGATGTATGTGAGAGCGATTAGGGTCTTAAAACCTTGGTGAGTCTATTCTCTGCCAGAATGGGAGACCATTATGTTCCCAAAATGGGAATTAAATTTGGTCAAGCAGAATTCCTAAAATTGCACAGAATGGAAAAGGATTGTTACACGGCACGTTTGAGAGCAGTACCTGCTTAGAAGGACACACAGGGCCAACAACAACCATCATATTTTACGGCCAGCTCCACATTGTTCAGGGGAACAGAGAACACGCTCTGCTCACTGTTGTTAATTTAAAATCAACTTCATTGCTGGTCCAAGACTGGTCCCACGCAGAAATGCATCACTCTTTCTGCTAACATTAAAGAGATTTTGAACTTCAGTTCTGATATTCTTCTGCTGAGAAACAATGCTCAGGCCTACGCCAGTGGTTGGCTGGATGGGTGTTACTCACCCCAGAGCAGGCTGATGAGAGAATAGTGATTTCTTTAAGTTTAAAGTTTAATTATTAGTATCACAAGTTGGCTTACATTAATACTGCAATGAAGTTACTGTGAAAATCCATTGGGCGCCACACTCCGGCCTTATTTGAATACACTGAGGGAGAATTAAGCATGGCCAATGCACCTAACATTGCACCGCATGTCTTTGGACTGTGGGAGGAAACCGGAGCACCTGGAGGAAACCCACGCAGACACAGAGAGAACATGCAAACTCCGCACAGACAATGACCCAAGCTGGGAATCGAACCAGGGTCCCTGGCACTGTGAGCTGTGAGGCACAAGTGCTAACCACTGTGCCATCACGCTGCCTAATTTCCAAAGGATGCAGTTGACCAATGGAGGAGCTGAGAAAAATTTATTAACATTGCCTTACCTGCAGTTCACAGTGAAGTAGAAATGGTTGTTGTGCTGCTCACAGTCCATCCACAAATAGAAATGGTGATCTGTGCACTCCAAATGTTTTGGTAAGCTATAAACTTATTGCATGGTTATGACACAGAGGAGTCATTCAACAAGTGCCTCTCCTCCACCGTCCCCTCATAGTTCTGTACTTCCTTTCTTTTCCAGTTTGCTACCTATTGGCACTGGCATGGTGTCTCAGGATAATTGCACTCACACCGCAGTCAAGTGTGAAGCTGCAGCAATGGGAATGGTTGCTAGGAATGATAGTGGTAATAAATTGCCTCAGTACAATTCAGATATTTTCACATCTGACTCATATTGCACTGATGTTAAGCCAGTAGAGGTGGAAATGGCCAATGGTTTATCACTGGTCTGATTTCCAGCCTACCCAATTTCTCTTTTCAGTGGGTGTCTATAACAACTTCATTAGAATTCTTTAAGGCAGTAATGAGCAGGATAGATAAAGAGGTACCAGTAGATGTAATGTACTTGGATTTCTTAGCTGTTCAATAAGGTACTGTGCAAAAAGATACTAAATAACGTCAGAGGCTATAATGTTGGGGTTATATATTAGCATGGATAGAAGGTTGGCTAACCTATAGGAGACAGATTTGGAATAAGAACAGCATATTCAGGATGGCAACCTGTAATTAGTGGAGTTCCACAGGGATCAGTGCTGGGGCTACAATTATTGACAATATATAGGAATGGTTTGGACGAGGAAAGTGACTGTACTATGCCAAATAGATACAAATAGCCTACAGAGGGATATAGACAGGTTAAGTGAGTGACAAATGGAACATAAGGTAGGAAATTTAAAGTTATGCACTTTTATAGGAAGAATAAAGGAGCTGAATATTATTTAAATGGAGAAAGATTGCAGGAAGCTGTAGCACAGAGGGATTGGGGGTCCTCGTGCATTAATCATAAAGACTAGCATGTAGGTTCAGAAGGTAACAGGGAAGGCAAATGAAATGTTCTCCGGAGACAGTTCACTAGATTGATGTATGGAGGGATTTTCTTATGAGGAGAGGTTGAGTAGGTTGGGTCTGTTCTCATTGGAGTTTAGAAGAATGAGAGGTGATCTTATTGAGACATATCAGATTCTCAGGATGATTGACAGGATAGATGCTGAGAGATTGTTTCCCCCTTGTGGGAGAGTCTAAGATCAGAAGTCATAATCTCAGAGTAAGGAGTCACTCATTTAAGACAGAACTGAGGAGGAATTTATTCCCCTGGTAGACAGTGAATCTGTGGAACTCTTTGCCGCAGAGGGCTGTAAAGGTTGGGTCATTCAGTATGTTCAAGGCTGAGATAGATAGATTTTACTCAGTAAGGAAATCAAAGGGTATGGGAATAAGGCGGGAAAGTAGAGTTGAGAATTATCATATCACTAACATTGGTGCAACAACAGAAGTTTTTTACACAAGGTGCCAGGAGAATCACTGACAAAAAAAATCATTTCTTCTGATAGGCAAAACTTAAAGTAAAAGCGGAACATGTTCTAAAAAAAAAAGTCCCATTTCTGGTAGAGGGTTTTGAGCTCTCCCAAACAGCTTCTACTTCACCTGCCTCATTAATGTTATTGCCCCCTTTAAGGCCCAGATTTCCTCAATCTTAGTATCCTGACCCATCTTGGCCATAGTAAAATTGTCTAAGTGTCCCAAGTTATATGGGTTAAACGAATTAGCCATGATAAATGTGTGGGATTACAGGAACTGGCAGGGGAGAAAGTAAGATGCTCTGTCAGACAGTCGGTGCAGTTTCGATGGGCCAAATAGTCTCCTTCTGCAATGTAGGGTTTCCAAGATACAAGCATGTAAGTACTTCCAGCAGTGACGACCTTTGCTCTCAGTCATCAACAGACCTGGTGCTTGTGTCAGTGACGGATACTTAGCACACACTGCTCGCACTCAGCAACATGGGCTGGGTCTACCGAGACATTATCACAACAACGGCTCCCTTTTTCCTGACTGGCTTTCCTCCCTTAATCATTGTTACCACAAACTGATTAACTTATCATTTGCTATTTGTGGGGCCTTACAAAATGAAACTTCTGTGCTTTTCCACATTCAGAAGCATTTTTTATGATGTTCTATTCTCAGCATGTGGGCGACACTGGCAAAGCCTCATTGACACTCTATCCTCAGTTGTCATGGGAATGGGCTTTCTCCTGGAATATCGGCAATGCTGCTGACAATCCAATAAGCCATTTGGATGCAGATTTCCAGAATGTTGAGCAAATAATGGAGAACAAAGAGTGACATATGCCTTGATCAGGAAGGTGTAGAAAATAGTTCAGCCGTTCCCACGACAGTGCTTCTCTTGTCCTCGTCAATGATAGAGACCGTGGGACTGGGAGAAGTTGTCGAAGCGCAGGACTATACTTCAGAAGTAGTTCTCTTTTGGGATGTCCTGATGACTTGAAAGGAACCGTGTGAAAAAAATGACTTTAAGTAAGTGTACATGTTAAAGGACATTTCCTGTTGTATTGTTTTGTTACACCCTTAGATTATGTCACTGACAGGAAAGGTGCCAGGGAGGCCCTTTGATAAGTGGTAATCCAGCAGGAATGAAGGGTTTAGCAACAGACAATGTAAAAAGATAATGAAACATGTAATATTTGACCCATTGACCACGGTTCAGTGATAACATGTGGACTGTTATGCCATCAGACTTTTGAATGGACCTACCTCACATTAAGTTGATCTTTCACTACACCCTAGTTATGACTGTAACACGACATTCTGCACTCTCTCCTTTTCTTCTTTATGAACAGTATGCTTTGTCCGTATAGCACAGAAGAAACAATATTTTTCACTGTATACTAATACATGTGACAATAATATATCAAACCTAAATCAAAATGTTGATTATCAGCCATTTGTGAATTTAGTCTCTTCATAACCAGAAATAATACTCCCGAGAAGTTGGTAATTTTCCTGTTTGTCGGACAGCGAGCAGGAACCAGAATTCTAGATGCTTGTCCTAGACACCGGACAGTGATCAGGAACCAGAATTCTAGATGCTTGTCCTAGACACCGGACAGTGATCAGGAACCAGAATTCTAGATGCTTGTCCTAGACACCGGACAGCGAGCAGGAACCAGAATTCTAGGTGCATGTCCTAGACACCAGACAGTGATCAGGAACCAGAATTCTAGATGCTTGTCCTAGACACCAGACAGTGATCAGGAACCAGAATTCTAGATGCTTGTCCTAGACACCGGACAGCGAGCAGGAACCAGAATTCTAGGTGCATGTCCTAGACACCGGACAGTGATCAGGAACCAGAATTCTAGATGCTTGTCCTAGACACCAGACAGTGATCAGGAACCAGAATTCTAGATGCTTGTCCTAGACACCGGACAGTGATCAGGAACCAGAATTCTAGATGCTTGTCCTAGACACCGGACAGTGATCAGGAACCAGAATTCTAGATGATTACCCTGAATATCAGACAGTGATTGGGAACTGGAATCCTGGATGATTGTCCTGGATCACAGACAATGATCAGGAACAAGAATTCTAGATGATTACCCTGAATATCGGACAGTGATTGGGAACTGGAATCCTGGATGATTGTCCTGGATCACAGACAATGATCAGGAACAAGAATTCTAGATGATTACCCTGAATATTGGACAGTGATTGGGAACTGGAATCCTGGATGATTGTCCTGGATCACAGACAATGATCAGGAACAGAATTCTAGATGATTGCCCTGGATATCGGTCAGCGATTGGAAACAGGAATCCTGGATGATTGTCCCGGATATTAGACAGTGATCAGGAATAGGCATTCTAGATGCTTGTCCTGGATATCGGACAGTAATCAGGAACAGGAATACTGGATGATTGTCCTGGATATCAGACAGTGATCGGGAACAGGAATCCTGGATGATTGTTATGGATATAGTGATCAGCTTCCCCCAGCAGTCTTGAGGAGGACAATGAGGACATTGCTGAACTATGGAACTAACCTGACTCCTTGCCTCTGTCAAGATCACAAGATTGCAGAGACCTCAGCTTCTTCTTTGAGGGGATCGGGAAGAGGGGTCAGGGGCTGGGTTGGTGACTGGGTGGGGAAGCTGTGGCTCTGCTGGAGTGTCTATTGCTGAATGTCAAATCATTGGATGCTCCAAGACAGCTGGTTTGAGGATACATTCTGCACTTACCTGAATGAGACCCATGAGGTTGGTTACTTGGAGAATGAGCTCCCTGATTGAGTTAATGATTGCCTGCCCAATCAGGGAGTCTCAACTGTATATATTACGAGGAGTGTCACGTCTACAGACACTCGGATTCTGAGTTTATACTTGAAGCACAGATAGGAATGGAGGCAGGTTTGTAAATAAAGGGAATCTGATGCAGGGACACCGGGCTTTGAGGAGTGATTTCAGGTTCAATGTATCCAGAGTGGGTGGTCTGATTTTGATGAGGGCTCAATTGCTTGTCATCACTCAGGTCAAACTTCCTCAACCTGATAGGCAGAACTGCTGCTAATAACTCTGAAAGTTTGCAATCATGTTGGATGCTGGCAGCTCTATGCGTGGCTGGCCAGTCACTTCTTCCGGGTCATGCTGCTGCCCATCCTGCCAATCCAACACCCCTATTTGCCAGCAGTCATGCTGACCAGTTGCTAATTGGCCAGATGGTTGTCAATTGTAATTGATTTGATTTGATTTATTATCGTCATATGCATTGGTGTACAGTGAAAAGTATAGCTTTCTCAACTAAAGAAGGTGGAAGAGAGAATGTACGGAGTGCATGGCATCCTTAATTATGCTGACGGCTCTTCCAAGGCAGTGGGGAGTGCAGACAGAGTCAGTGGTTAGGAGGCTGGTTTGCATGACGGACAAGATTTTGTAGTTTCTTTTGGGGAGATTATTGTTGCTGCACAAGTTCACTAGATTCTCCCTTTCCCGTATTCCTGAAAGTACAGGAGTACTTTCCTGTACTCCTGTACCTGTGGGTCGTCATTGTTTGACTTCCAACCCACTACGATGGTGTCATCAGCAAACTTGAAAATTGAGTTGGAGGGGAATTTGGCCACACAGTCATTGGTGTATAAGGAGTATAATAAGGGGCTGAGCACACAGCCTTGTGGGGCATCGGTGTTGAGGATGATCATGGAAGTGTTGTTGCCTATTCTTACTGAGTGTGGTCTGTGGGTTAGGAAGTCTAGGATCCAGTTGCAAAGGGAGGAGCCAAACCCCAGGCCGTGGAGTTTGGAGAAGAGCTTCATAGGAATAATGGTATTGAAGGCTGAGCTATAGTCAATAAATTGGAGTCTAACATTATTGTTATCTAGATGTTCCAGGGTTGAGTGTAGGGAGGTGGCAACTGTTGTGGCTCTGTTGGGGGTGGTGGTCAGAGTGGAAGAGCCTTTGACAAGTTTCTGCTTCATCGACAATAACCCCCAAACCCATCAAAGGGCGGCATAGTCATTAGCACTGCTGCCTCACAGCTCCAGGGACCCGGGTTCAATTCCACCCTTGCATGAATATCTGTGTGGAGTTTGCACATTCTCCCTGTGTCTGCAAGGGTTTCCTCCTGGTGCTCTGGTTTCCTCCCACAGTCCAAAGACGTGCGGGTTAGGTTGATTGGCCATTCTAAAATTGACCTTAGCATCAGGGGGTTAGCAGGGTAAATATGTGTGGTTACAGGATTCAGGTCTAGGTGGGATTGTTGTCAGTGCAGGCTCGATAGGCTAAATGGCCTCATTTTGCGCTGTAGGGCTTCTAGGATTTTAGGTCACACTAAACCCAACCATTTATCCTTTAAAACGCTCCATAACTAAAAAAACTTTGATTAAGTCACTGATCGGTCTTCTCTTTTCTGGAGAAAAGAATTCCACTCTATTCATTCTTTCCTCTCAGTACTCATTCTGAGCATGAGGTGATTTTTGTTTTTATTCGATGGGATATTTTGCTTTACTGAAGATTAAAATGAAAGAGACTTTTGCCTGAGAAGATAAGTGTCCAGAATCACCCTTTTAAAATGTCCCCAGTGTTCTATTCTAGCGAGCCACCGCTAACAGAGCAAGTGTTGGAAATATCCTGGCTGATGGCTTGTTGGAACAGACATGATGTGGGTATGCCGGCGTTGGACTGGCGTAAACACAGTAAAAAGTCTGACAACACCAGGTTTTAGTCCAACCGATTTATTTGATAATAGACTCACAAGCTTTCAGGGCTAACCCCGAAAGCTTGTGAGTCTATTATCAAATAAATCGGTTGGACTAAAACCTGGTGTTGTCAGACTTTTTACGTTGTTGGAACAGGCCATGGATTATTAGTGCTATCACTCATCTTCCTGGCTTTAAAATCCAGGAAGCTGGCAGGAAAGCAGGAAATGTACGTGTCAGTTTTCCGGTCGACAAGGCAAGTATCACAACTTGTTAACATTTCCTGGCAGATCTTTAAAGGTTGCTTGCTCATACAAGTTCCCAGCCCCCTCCCCCAGCCCCCTTTTTCCTACCACTGTGCTGGACAGGGAGTTCCTCATGATGTCAAAGTAGGACCCCGACAAACGCTGAGAGATCAGCCCAGCTTGACATTATCGAGGGTTAAACCTGTTGATTTTACTTTGAACTGGGGGAATTCTACTCGAGAGGGCACTCTGATCAGCATGGGGTGGGTTTCACATGGTTCAAGCTGGCACTCAGCAGCCCACTCAACATTGTATTGCACACGGTGACTTCAGAAGGGATTCCTGACATCATTGCATCACATCGTGAGATTACATGCGCTTGCAGATTTTTTGTTTAATATTCATTCAAGGGGTGTGGGCTTCACTAGCAAGGCTAGCATTCATTGCCCATCCTTAATTGCCCTTCAGAAGGTGATGGTGTGTTGCCTCCTTGAACCACTGCAGTCCATGTGGTTGGGGTAACCTTCTTCCCTAATGCCACCAGACTTTTGAATGGACCTACTTTGCATTAAATTGATCTTTCTCTACACCCTAGCTATGATTGTAATATTACATTCTGCACTGTCTCCTTTCCTTCTCTATGAATGGTATACTTTGTCTGTACAGCGAGCATGAAACAATACTTTTCACTGTAAACCAGTACATGTGACAATAATAAAACACATCAAATCAAGGTACACCTACAGTGCTGTTAGGGAGGAAGCTCAGAGATCATGGTGCACATACCCTCAGGACCTTCTGCCATATCTTCACTGGACCAGCATCACATTGGACATCCAGCATTTGCTGCCTAAGAGACTACTCCAGAAGCACATCATCTGCTTGGGGTTCAGCACCGTCATGTCTCCAGCAATCCTTCCATTGTTGGTGCCTTGTGGACTCTCTTCCCCCAACAGTTCCTTAGGTGAGTGTGAATTGCCTTCTGCAATGCGCCCTCTATCTGTCCTGGAACACTTAGACCCACAGAGGTGCCTGGATCTGAAGTGGTTCAAGTTGCAGAGACAGGATGTGATGCGGGTGCATCTGGCTGGACAACATCCTCTGATGTTACTAGAGAGTTTTTTAGGTCATTCAGTGATCTGGAGGATGGCCCATCCAAGGGAGGAAAACTATACTTGAATTTCCAGAAGCATTTAAGACTCTGAGCACATGGATCACTGTAAAATCCTGACATTGGAAATTTGGTGAAGCAATGGTTTCAGAATGAACATAGAGGAATTAGTGTACTCACCTCTCTGTCTAACACCCATTTCCCTACAATTCTCATACCCTTCCCCATCTTCCTCTGGATAGTGCTTCAGGTCACAGACACTCACTTTAGTGATAAAAACAACATAATTAGAGACTATACTAACTAACAAAGTGGTTATATTACTGGATTGAGTTCCCAGAGATATGGGGGGAGGGATTCTCCCAGAAGTGCTGAATTCGTGGGAGAACTGTTCTAAATTCCGATTGTTTTCTCAGCTTCTCACCGGAATCGCCGCACTCTGTGTATTGCAGAGGTCCCAATCATGAATATCATTAAATGCTTGGGGGAGCAGGGTCTATTCACACCAAAGAACCTCAAATCGGCAGGATAAGCGGGGACCCGTGCATGCGTGCATCGCTGGGAGATCGCTGAAAAGACCTCCTAACATCCAGATCACTGCCATCCAACCCCCATAGGCATAATTGGCCCACACAACCCCCCCATACGTATCGTTGGTCCCCACAACCCCACCCCCACACACATTGCTGGCCCCCACAACCCTCCCACACACATCACTGGCCTCATCACTGGCCCCCACAGCCCTTCCACAGCGACATTGCTCGTCTCATCGCTGGCCCCCACAAGCCCCCACAGAGACATTGCTAGCCTCATTGCTGGCCCCCACAAGCCCCCACAGAGACATTGCTAGCCTCATTGCTGGCCCCCACAAGCCCCCACAGAGACATTGCTAGCCTCATTGCTGGCCCCCACAAGCCCCCACAGAGACATTGCTAGCCTCATTGCTGGCCCCCACAAGCCCCCACAGAGACATTGCTAGCCTCGTTGCTGGCTCCCACAAGCCCCCACAGAGACATTGCTGGACATTACTAGCTTCATTACTGGCCCGCACAATCCCCTACAGAGACATTGCTAGCCTCATTGCTGGACCTCACAGAGGCAATGCTGGCCTCATCACTGGCCCCCACAACCCCTACAGAGACGTCGCTGGTCTTCTCAATCCTCCCACAAAGACATTGCTAGCCTCATTGCTGGCGCTCTCAGCACCCTCCCCCGAGACACTGCTGGCATCATTGCTGCCCCTCACCCCCCATGTCCCTCCCCACACACAGTCATGGCTGCCCACTCACCTCATGCTCCCATGGATCCAGATAATGTGGGTATGCAATCCTACCATCCCTTGAACATACTATCCTCATTGCTCATAGAATCCCTACAGTGCAGAAGGGATCCTGGGTCCCTGGCGCTGTGAGGCAGCAGTGCTAACCACTGTGCTATTGTGCCGCCTTGCCCCTGCTGCCCTGCAGAGAACTTGCGTCATGCTGACATGCACAACCCCAGTTTGTGATCATTCCCTCTCTTGAATGGGAGCCCTGAGTATTACACAGCAGCCTATTGAATGGCAGCCAATCAGCATCCTGACGGATGAATGACACTCAACTGAAAGCAGCCTTCAAAATTTCTCACGAGGATTTGTTGCCAATGGGCCCTGGACTGGCCACACTCACTGCACCTGCACTCCCCTAATAAGCTAGAGCTGTATAGAAGCTGCAGGAATGGACACGCAGCCAGTCACACCATGAAAATGTCTTTGAGGAAAGCAGCACCAAGATTTGGTGAGGCTGACCAGGAACGCTTGCAAGATGCCATGGAGGAGAGCGTGATCATCTCTTCCCCGGCCAGGGCCCCAACCCAGAGATGCAGCTGCCACGGCATTGTGGGAGGAGGTGGCAGATGCGGTGAATGCCAGGAGCCTGACACCGCGCTCTGGCCGGCAGCATCACAAAAAAACTGTATGACCTTCTTCGATTTGCAAGGGTGAGTGAGCATCCCACTTGGAACCTGCACATGCTTGGCACAGATCTCCAACCCAGCGCAGACACCTGAAGGGCATGCAATGACTGACCCTTCCCCCAGGAACAGAATCTAACCCCCTCAATGAGCACCCTTCAAAGGTGACCACTTTCCCCGAAACTGCCAGCACAACACCCAAGGTACAGGCATGCATTGCGCACCACGCACTGCAATATATTAATGCTTCCTATCCATCGTATATTCCCACAGGAAAAGAAAGCCTGCAACGCATGGGAGACACACAGACTGATGGTGGTGTGCCTGACTTGTGGCAACTAACCAGCATGGAGGAGCGTGCCATGGAGCTGGCAGGGGGTGATGGGCCATCCCGAATGGTCACCAACAGCCAGGACATCATCCAGCACACAAGAGAGCAGAAGCGCACCCTCAACCTAGGTCCTCTTCAAAGTAAGTGCGATGCTGTATAGAATATTTTACCTCCCCCTAATGTGTATTCTTTTGTCCAGCTCTGCACCCAGGGGAACCTGGCCCTTTGGGTGTTGCCACCGCCCCTGCTGCTCTGGAACAAATTGTCCACGATCCCCTGGATGACACCGAGGAATCCTCCAAGGGAACATCACTGAAGCGACAATGGCATGTACCACACAACCCACCAACACAGAGACGATCAGCACAGTGGGTACCGTTAGTGTTGAGGTTTCTGGGTCACTAACTGGTGAGTATATCACAGACACTGATGCACATCAGGTGGAGGCAGGCACATCCTGAGGGCTCAGGCACACAGAGGACAGCCAGAGGCCAGGATTCAGCTGTCCCCATGACAGATGCCAGGCCTCGAGGTATGTTCATCCCAAGGCTGGTGGAGATCCATCAGGAACCCCGGGGAGTTGAGGAAGGGCTGTCAGCAACCAGGCTGCAACTGCAAGGGGAGTCCAACAGAGTGCTTTTGCAGGAGGTGATGCTGACACAGTGAGAAACTCAGGCCAACACTGCAAGGATGGTGATCACAGTGGAAAGTCTGGCTCAGAGGTCTGTTCTCATGGCTAACAGGGTCTGGGCCATCCTAGAGACACCACGGGCCACAGGCGAGTGTGTTTCCAGCATTCAGGAGGCACCGCATTCAATGGCCATGGTTATCAGAGGTATGTGGGAGACACTGCTGGCCATGTCTGGGACTCTCACTGGCATTCTGGAGACAAGGTAGGCTGTGGCTGTGAGCCTTGACAACTTAGCCAGGCTCAGAGAGCTACTGCTGAGGGGCTCCAGAGTCTGGCTCGCTCACAGAATGCTGTAGCGAAGGGGCTCCAAAATTTGGCCAAGTCTCAGAGGTCCAGGGCTGAGGTATCACACATCATGGGGTATCTAGGTCTCCAGGACTGGCAGAGCCAGGTGACACCGGAGCTTCTGGAGCTCAGTCCAGCTACCCTGGCATCCCATGGAGTGCCCCCGGGGCCTCTGGGCACCCCAAGGGAGGAGGAAGGGCTTTGAGTCCATGTCGGGGTCTTCCACCCAGGAGATCCCGGACATCCAGAGACCTTCCAATTCCCCCCTTCCTCACACCGGGGCATCTCAAGGCCAGTGAGATGAACAGAGTGGCACCAAAACAGTGCCACCTGCATGTCAGCTGGGGCCCTCAAGATCCTGGCCTCCCAGGGGACATCTGCCAAGGGTATCACAGGCAATGGGGCATGGATACCTCCACCTTCGATGTGCATCCTGGGGTAGCACCTAGAAAAAGCATAGACAGCACAACGTTAGAAAGTTGTAGTTCACTAGATGGCACAGGTGAAGGTCAGCATTAGTCAGGCTTTGGTAATCATTTATGTTAAGAACACAATAAACTGTTAATTGCACATCATGCTGTGGCTAATGTGTCTCTGATTCTCTTCCCCCACCCCTTCCAGAGCTCAGTGTTCCCAACTCCCAAACATAGTGGTACAGTCTGTTGAGTCTTGTGGACTCAGCCACATGTTTCAGAGTGCCTGCCCTACCTTCCCCAACATCCACCAGACCCTTGGTGTACGTGCCCGCCTCCTTTCTCTCGATTGGCCAAAAACATGTGTCCCCAACCCTTACAGCTACATGGGCCAGGGTGGCAGCGTGCATTCGGAGTACAGGTAGGAGTCAGACATGAGTGGCACCAGGGGCAAGATCCCAGTGTGCACAACAACAAGTCATCATCATCCTCCAGCCTTCAACCAAGACTCACAACCATTGCCAGCCCAGCCACATTAACAGGTTTGGATGTTTCTGGGGGATAGGATGGTGGGATGAGAGATGCTGGGGAAGGGTGATGTGGTGGTCTCAGGGCCCAGGTCGGTTTGGAGGGCGAATCGCAGCTGCACTTGCTCCTGGGGTGTGGTGGTTGCAGTCCCCTCCCTGCACAGCACCAGCTCAGTGAAGCCGGCTGCAATCAAGGTGTCCCTCACTGTCCTTCCCCGCTAGACCCCTGCCATTGCTGCAAGCCATCTTTCCTCCAGCTCGTCATATGGTGGGACGTCCACCTTCCCCTCCTCCTCCTACTCCAGCTGGTCTCCCCGCTGCTGGGTGATGTTGTGAAGAGCGCAGCAACGATAATGATGGGTGAAGTATGCACAGGGTCATACTGGAGGGCCCCCTGCAGAGTGGTCCAAGCAGCAGAACCGCATCTTCAGCAGGCCGATGCACTGCTATATGATGGACCGGGCGATTGCATGGGCCTCGTTGTAGCGGGTCTCCTCCTCAGTCTCGGGTCTCTGTACAGACGTTACCAGCCATGACCTTAGCGGATAAACCTTGTCACCCAGTAGCCATCCCGGGAGCCTGGGCTGGTCTTCAAAGAGCCCAGGGATGTCCGACTGCCTGAGGACAAAGCTGTCATGGGCACTCCCTGGATGGCGTGCATCGATTTGCATGATCTTCAGCCAATGGTCGCAGGCAATTTGGACGTTCAGGGAGTGGAGCACTTTCCAATTCAAAAATTGCTGTGGTCCTGCATGGGGGGCCCACAAAGCGATGTGTGTGCCATCCACTGCACCCTGAACATTCAGAATCCTGGCAATGGATGTGAAGCTGAGAGCTGGGGCCTCCTGTTGTGCACAGCCCACATTGAAATTAATGAACTGCCCTGCCCGAGCATACAGGGCATCTGTGACCTGCCGCACAGATCTGTGCTCAGAGGCCTGGGAGATCCCAACTGGGAGCATGGAATGATCCGGGGGTATAGAAATTGAGGGTTGCCATCACCTTCACACCCACAGGGATCGAGTGGCTGCCACTCCCCCGAGGTGCCGGGGACCTCACAAAGGTGTCGCACTGTGGTCTTAGACAGGCGCAGCTAGCAACAGCACAACTCCTCTGAGAGGGCTTCGAAGGAATTGTGGGGCCTGCACCCCCTTGGCATCAGTACCCTCCGCCTCCTGTGCACTTCTCAGGAGCCTGCCCACGCACCTCCTGGTCCTTAGCGGCAGCTCCCTGCCCTCCTTCTTGAGGATCTGTAGTGGCTGTTCCTGTGGTGGTCTCTCCACGCACCCAACCTCCTGAACTGCCTCCTCCTCCTTCTCCTCCTCCTCTACCCCTGCTGCCACCAACATGGCCAACTCCAAATCGAGCAAACCAAGATCCATCTCCACAGTGCAGTTTGGAAAGAGTATAGAATGACAGACCCAGCACCTCCCCAGTCCCCACACAATCCATGGGGCCATATGTGGCCTGATTAGGGTTGTGTGAGAGTCCCATCATGACAAATGCTGGCACAGATTATGGGACTCTCTGACAGAACCACACCCAGAGAGCTGTGAAGAATAGAACCCTAACATATCACTGGTCCATGGGCCAAAACCTGAAGGCAGCAGGAGGAAGGCCACCAGGCGTCTCCAGGGCCAGCCTGCAACATCCCCCACACTCTGCTCGCAGCACTTACCTCCTCTCACCAGTTCAAGGCTGCCACACCAGGTTGCAACTTTTAAATACCTATTCTGATTCGCGCCAAAATTACATCACGCCAAAGGGGCGGGAGATGCAGAGTGGGCGGAGATTGCTGTGTGGAATCCGATAATGGTATGCAAAGATATGTGAACTCATGCTAGACAGCGGCCTGCCGATTTTCAGCGGGTTCCCAGCGACGCCATTCTTCTCTGGCTGGGAGATGCGCGCGGATTGTAAAAGCTATCGGGGAACCTGCGAAATGGCCGTCACACAAATCTCCCGGCCTGACCCGATAGAAAGGTTGTGGGTCGCAATGGGAGAACCACGGCCATGATTTCAAACGCAGACTTTAAATTCAGTTAATGAAATGCATCAGAAAGTGAAATGACGAGGTTGCGATTAAAACTCTGCTGGTTTGTTAATGCCCATTAGCGTCCTTACTGTGGGAAGAAAACCTGTCATCCTCATCTGCTCTGATTAGAAACAGAGAAACATAAAAGATTGGAGCAGGAAAAGGCCGTTTGGTCTTTTGAGCCTGCTCCACCATTCACCATGTTCATTGCTGATCGTCTAACTGATCCTCCTTTCTCCCCATAACTTTTGATCCCATTTGCCCCAAGTGCTGTACCTAGCTGTCTTAGAATACATTAGTATTGAATACTAATTGAATACTAATTGAATATTTGAATACATTAGTTGAGACTCTCGACCCACAGAAATGTGATGACATTTAACCACTCTCTGAAATAGCCCAGTGAGCCATTCAGTATTTGAGAAGATGGCACACCACCACTGTCTCAGGGACAGTTAGGGGTCGGCAATAACCAGCCTTACCAGCAATGCCCGCATCTCATCAGTCTGTGCTTCCTCTCCGCAGCGTAATGCATACAGCAACAGATACTCAGATACGCATTGCTTAAGCAAAGCAAATCTCAAGTGGGGCCATGAACGTCATCTGAACCTGTGATGTTTGCAGCCTTGGAAACCACTTCCATGTATTTTTCATTCTGTGTAACTATATGTAGGATTTCCTGCTGTGGGTATTTTAAAATTTTATTGAGGTCAGATGATGGAGCATCTAGCTGAGCAACTTAACAGTGAGTGACATCTGAGAGGAAAAATTGAGAAACAGCAGCAATTTGACTGTGATTGCCCAGGAGAGAGTAAGTCCTCACTGTATTCTGATATCAGAGGGATGAGTGTATAATGTCAGGAGGCTCACTTAGAGGCTCACATGAAATTTTGATTTGATTTATTATTGTCACGTGTATTTGTATACAATGAAAAGTATTGTTTCTGTGAGCACATACTGTTCATAAATTACATGCAGGAGAAGGAAAGGAGAGGTGCAGAATATGGCATAAGAGTCATAGCTAGGGTAAAAAGAAAGATCAGCCTAATATAGGGCAGGTCGATTGAAAAGTCTGATGGCAGTGGGGAAGAAGCTGTTCTTGAGTCGGTTGGTGTGTGATCTTCAACTTCTGATTCTTTTTCCCGACAGAAGAAGATGGAAGATTGTATGTCCGGGGTGTGTGGAGTCCTTAATTTGTATTCATCGATGTTATAAAAAAGTTTATCAGGCCCTTGCGCATGCTGTTGGAGGTGAGAGTGGAGTAGGTAGGGGGCAGTGACTTAAGAAGAAGGTTTGCCGTAAAGAAAAGTAGCCGTGTATCTTTGCATTCCAGGATAATATGGGTGGCAAGGTGGCAACGTGGTTGGTAATGCTGCCTCATGGCGTGCCAGGGATCCGGGTTCGATTCCTGGCTTGAGTGACTGTCTGTGCAGACTTTGCACATTCTCCTCATGTCTGCGTGGGTTTCTTTCCGCACCCCAAAGGCGTGCTGGTTAGCTGCATTGGCCATGCTAAATTCTCCCTCAGTGTACCCGAACAGGTGCCGGAATGTGGCAACTAGGGGATTTTCACAGTAACTTCGTTGCATTGTTATTGTAAACCTACTTGTGACACTAATAAAATAAACTTTAGAAGTAGGAATGGACATCTGTTTGGCAGACCAGAGCTAGACCCAATAATGCTTTATGTTATCCAGCACAATGAATGTCCACGTCTCTCTCACTTAAAACAGCGGAGATGAGAGTCAGACCAGTCCAAAGATGAGTCACCCACTGAATTTCCCTTCTCCCTTGTGGAGACAAATCAGATCTCCTTACAGCAACAGGACCAGGATCAGTCATTCAGTGAAGCAAAAGAATGAAGCCCGAGTTGTCCCAGTGGAATAGCAGCGTGCAGCGATGCTCCACCACACCGTCAGTCCCCTTCCTTTCATTGTATGCATCAATGTCATGTGAATTTACTTCCCATTTCCTCTCATTAACATTTCTGAGGAATTTGGAATAACATATGAGCAAGCAACAGCCTCAACAGCGTGGCTATCTTGGAAGTCCCTGCTTGCTCTGATTGGCCTGCGTTCAAACTGGTCTTCACTGGAAAGTAGCTGTTCCTGACTGGCACATCACATTGTCAATTCTGCTCTTCACAAACCTAATCTGCTATAACAACTGTGACAGTCAGAACTGTGTGTGCTACCACTCGCAAATTACAGGGTTTCGCTCACTCCCCAGCTGCTCTTTTCTTGCATGAATGTGCGACAATTCTCATTGGATGGTGTACAGAGGAGTTCAGAGTTTCAGACGATCATCCCTGTGAGAGCAATTAGTAGCTAAAGGCAGAGTCAGGCATCAAGAGTCTTGTGGAGACAAGTGGAGACACAAGTTCACCTGTTAGCAGTGTGAACAACTTAATAATATGAGAGCATATGTGTGTGGAAAGCTCCTTCTCCCTTCCATAGAATTATAGAATTCTGACAGTGCAGAAGAAGGCCATTCAGCCCATCAAGCCTGTACTGACAACAATCCAGCCTCGGCCCTATCCCTGTAATCCCATGTATTTACCCTGCTAACACCTCCTGACACTAAGGACGGCTTTTTATCATTGCGTTGCGCCCATTTTCGAGCACAAAAATTTGGTAAAGTTGGGCATGAGGCGAATACTGCGAACCGCAATTGCCTCCGTGCCGGTTCCCCCTTTATCAAGGCCAAAAACGCAGCAAAATCGGGAACTGGCCCAAAATGGGCAAGACATCAATTTAAATAATTCTGCATGTACTTTAATCCACTTAACAAGCTGCACACCCCACTTTACCAGCATGCCTGCCATAACCACCCCATTTGCCCAATCCAGAATCAGCCTGGAACAGACATGCTCAATAAAAGTCCAATTCTGGAGCTCCAGCATTGAGGATTAGTGAGGAAGTAAATGCTTACATTCGGATGGCTCTGTGCTGCTCACAGTGGGGGGCTCTTTCTTGGTGGCCATGTTGCGTTTTGGATCTGAAGGGCTCTGCAAGTGTGGGGGAGGGGCAGGGAAGCTGTTACTCAGCAGAATGTCCGATTTACAGCATGGATCCTGGTCTCTGCATTGTCCTGGGGATGCTGCTGGGTTCTAGTGCATGCAGCACTTCTCCAGCTGGATTATGTGTTGGAAACTCTTGGAAATGGCAGTGCTGCAGCCTGAGGACTTTTCAAGCAGCAGTGTTTGTGCTCACTACTGCATGAGTTCTGGGTGTGTGTTCATGGCGGGGCAGTGTTCCTGAGGGATTGGGTATCACGATCTGTCTAGATGGCAGGGAAGGCGTGGGGGCATAAGGAGGTCAGTAATGTTGGGAGGTTCCAATGTCCATGGGGGTCAGAAGGAGGCATCATCCTTCCCCAGAGGGATGTGGCAGGGGAGCAGCATTAATTTTCTTTCTGCGCATGCGCAGTTGGAAGCTCCGTTTGGAGCTGCAGGGTTTCAGGCGCAGTAAGCCCCACCCACAGGCTTCTGCAGCAAGAATCAGATTCATTGAAAATTTTGTAGGCAGAGTGTTTATGGTGGCGGGGTGGGGGGGGCACAGGGGATGCTTAAAAACAGGCTCAAAAGATGGATCTGAAACTCTCCCAGTTTCAAGTCCGCCCAGCACTTAGACATAAAATGGTAAAATACCACCCTAAGGGTCAATCTAGCATGGCCAATCTACTTAACCCACACATCTTTGGACTGTTGGAAGAAACTTGAGCATCCAAAGGAAACCCACGTAGACATGGGGAGAATGTGCAGACTCCGCACAGATAGCCACCCAAGCTGGGAATCAAACACAAGTTCCTGACACTGTGAGTCAGCAGTGCTAGCCATTGTGTCACCGTGCCACCTACTACTGAAGCATGATACAAAGTAAGTGAATAAATTTGTTGTCGTACCTTTGAATTTTGCTCAGAGAGCTTTTTTATGATTGTAAAGAAGAAAATAGTCATGTTGGAAGACTTAGTTCACATTGATGTTGGCCGAAGAAGGGCAAATGATAGAGTTGCTGAAGGTGCTTGAAGTTAGAATCATAGAATCCTACAGTGCAGGAGGGAGCCATTCAGCCCATCGAGTTTTCACCAACAACAATCCCATCCAGGCCCAATCCCTGTATCCCCATACATTTACCCTGCTGATCCCCCTGACAATAAGCAGCAATTTTGCATGGCCAACCACCTTAGCTGCACATCTCGCTCTGTTTCATTATGGGCTACTAAATTATTGGCTGCTAAATTCTTTCTTTGCTAAATGCATTCTATCTTCACCATGCAAAAGAAATTCAACTGATTTAAAGTTAAAACACCCAATCAGAAGGCATTTAGTCTTTTGCACAGACTTACAAATTCTAATGAACGGTACCTCAGAATTGGTGAGGTTCAAATCAAAAATAAAAATGATTATTTTAACTAAACAATTCCTTGAAACACGTCAAGGATTCTTCTTTATAACATGAGCAGTGTGCACCAGTGAAACCATCTTTTAAAATGGGTGGCACAGTGGTTAACACTGATGCTTCACGGCGCCAGGCACCCGGGTTCAATTCTGGCCTCGGTTCACTCTCTGTATGGGGTTTGTATGTTCTCCCTATGTTTGTGTGGGTTTCCTCTGGGTGCTCCGGTTTCCTCCCACAATCTAAAGATGTATGGGTTAGATGGATTGGCCATGCTCTATTGCTCCTTCGTGTCAGGGACACAAGCAGGGTAAATGTCTGGGGTTACAGGGATAGGGTCTGGGTGGGATTGTTGTCCATACAGGCTCAATGGGCCAAATGGCCTCTTTCTACACTGTAGGGATTCAATGATTCTATGAAAATGAGCTATGATTATCAAAAAGTATTCTATTTGATGAGAATTGGTGAAGTACAACAGCACCAAACAAAACAGACTTGGTAAGACAGGCACAGACAGGAAAGCCAAGGAACCCATTTTAATTCATCCAGCAACTGGATGGGTCTTTTGGCCAGAAAGAAAAACTTGCACTTACATAGCACCTTTCACAAACTATCCAGAGGTCCTTTACAGCCAGAAAGTATTTCTAAAGTGAATTTTTAAGTGAACACACTGTTGTAAAGTAGGAAACACGGCAACTAGTTTGCATGCAGCAAGCTTCCACTAAAGCAACGAGATAATGACCACATAGCCAATTTTTGTGATCTGATTGAGAGGTGACGGGTGAGATTGCTGAGAATAAATAATGTTGCTTCAGTTCATGAAAATTGTAACATATGTGGGGTCTTTTACATTGGACTGACAGGGCCAGAGTTTTCTCAGAAAAATTCTTATTGTCAAACAGGCAAGAAAACAGAAGTTTTCTGGTCCAGCGAGCTGAGTCTCATCAATTTATGGCACTTTGTACAATTGAGAGGCCGTAATCTGAATCCTGCCAGCGGGGGGAGCGGACAGAGCCTAATCATGCCAGGAAGCTGGCTGCAGACTGCTAGTTGCGCTATTGTGCATGTGTCCTGATCTCCCAGTCTACTGTGTACAGTATATTGGGAGATCACTGTGTACAAATGTATACAGTGTACTGGAAGAATTGTCAATTCCACCCCCACCCCCATCCAAGGATATTGCTACTTAATTAATGCAAAGGTGTGGTAAAATCCCACCCAGGATCTCAGTCTAACATTTCATCTGAAAGGCAGGACCTCTGACTGTGCAGCATTCTCTCAGCACCACAGTGAAGTGTCAGCTTAGATTTTGTGCTCAAGGTTTTGAATTGTCAGGGATGGTAGGGCATTGGGGAGAGTTACAGAACAAAGAGGTCTAGGGGTACATATACATAACTCCTTGAAAGTGGAGTCTCACGTGGACAGAGTAGTGAAGAAAGCATTCAGCATGCTTGGTTTCATTGATCAGAACATTGAATACAGGAGTTGGGACGGCTTATTGGAGTTGTACAAGACATTGTTAAGGCCACACTTGGAATACTGTGTATAGTTCTGGTCACCCTATTATAGAATGGATATTATTAAATTGGAAAGAGTGCAGAAAAGATTTACTAGGATATTACTGGGACTTGATGGTTTGAGTTCTAAGAGAGACTGGATGGACTGGCACTTTTTTCTCTGGAGCATAGGAGGCTGAGGTGTGATCCTATAGATGTCTATAAAATAATGAGAGGCACAGATCAACTAGATAGTCAATATCTTTTGCCAAAGATAGGGGAGTCTAAAACTAGAGGGCATAGGTTTAAGGTGAGAGGGGAGAGGTACAAAATTGTCCAGAGGGGCAATTTTTTCACACAGAGGGTGTCTGGAATAAGCTGTCAGAGGTAGTAGATGGGTGCAATTTTATCTTTTAAAAAGCATTTAGACAGTTACATGGATATGATGGGTATAGAGGGATGTGGGCCAAAATCAGGTAATTGGGATTAGCTCAGGGGTTTAAAAAAAAGGTGGCATGGACAAGTTGGGCCAAAGGACCTATTTCTATGCTGTAAACCTTTGTGACTCTATGACACGGGTTCAATTCCAGCCTCAGGTGACAGTCTGTGTGGATTTTACACATTCCCCCTATGTCTGTGTGGGTTTCCTCTGGGTGCTCCAGTTTCCTCCCACAGTCCAAAGATATTTGGGTTAGGCTGATTGACCATGCTAAATTGCCCTTAGTGTCAGGGGATTAGTAGGGTATAGATGGGGGTTATGGGAGTGGGGCCTGGGTGGGACTGTGGTCAGTTCAGGCTCGATGGGCCAAATGGCCTTCTTCTGCACTGCAAGGATTCTATGTAGAACTGGAATGTACAGCCTTTGGGCTCGAGGAATAAGTGCTACCACTGAGCTAAGGCTGACTCAAGCCAACATGGAGTCTGTATTATTCCATTTTCAATGAATGCGTGTTCAGAGCTGTTATCAACATATCTGCATATGGCAACAACGTGCTTTACACAGTGCTGACCCCTGGAACCCTGAGCTTTAGGGAATATACTCAACCAGAATCTTCAAACCCAAACATGACTACTAAGAAATCATTCATACACAAGTTCATGGTGCAGTTGTTTTGAAGTCCTGTTTACGAGTCTCCAATGACTTTGCAAGTGGTTTCAGAGTTGCTTCAGTGTCAGAAATCCTGCCCAAGTGAACACCGGCTGTCTTCGACACACGTTGTGCAACTTAATCACAATGAGATTGTGGTTTTAAGTGAGAATGGTTACTCGGCAAATACACTGACATTCCAAGAAAAATTATTTTAATATGTCCTGATTCAACATTTTATACAGCCAGTATGTCCATGTCGTTGAGGGAACTTCACAGTAAATCTATCTGTCTTCTTGGATTGCTGGATCTTTCCAAACCAGCAAGCTTCACACTCACAGTTTTAGTCAACTTGTCAGTGGCTCAGAATGTTTTTAGGCTCATTAATGACTTACCTGTCAAGTTAAAATGAACACTGTTATCTGAATTCAGCAGGTATAGCAGAAGATTATAGAGTGTTAGGAGCTGAATCACATGCACCCATCCATCATTTACAGGCTTTTGGATTTAAAAATTAGGCTGCTGTGCTGATGAATCAAAGTAATAAATAATCAGACAGAAGACATGTGTTCTTTCTGCTTATTTAAACATCAGTTCAGTCTTATGAATTGTGCTCCCATTAATTAGCTGCATAAATGTAAAATCAGTTCCTGTTACATGAATAACTCTTGCTTGGGGGTAGCGACTATGACCTGTGGGGGCCAGGTCAGGCAGCAAGCTCACATTGCACAATGCAGGAGTGAGGCCAGCAAAGATTTTAACTCCTTGGTCCCCACTCTACATCGTGCACCAGAAACCAGTGAAAGTTGTCAGATGGCCAACAGAGAGAACAGGGCTTTGTGGCACAGTGGTTAGCACTGCTGCCTCACAGCACCAAGGACTGGACTTCAATTCCAGCCTTGGGTCACTGTCTGTGTGGCATTTGTATGTTCTCCTTGTATCTGCGTGGGTTTCCTCCGGGCGCTCCGGTTTCCTCCCACAGATGTGCAGGTCAGGTGGCCACTCTAAAGAGCCCCTTACAGCCCCAAAATGTATAGGTTAGATTGATTAGCCATGACAAGTGTGTGGGGTTGTGGGGTCTGGAGGGGAGGAAGGGACCTGAGTAACATACTCTGTCAGAGAGTCAATGCAGGCTTATTGGACCGAATGGCCTCTTTTGCACTGTAGGGATTCTATGGATTCTATGGATGGCATGAGGCAATTGTTTCTTCTTAACATCAAGGTACCGTGCTGGCGGGCCACTCACCTCTCCCTCTGATTTCCCCCTGATTGGCAGGCTGCCTCTGAGACTTGCAACTGGTGCCTGCAACTCAGTATTGTACAATATCAAGGCTAATAGATCAATTGGTAGTAGCCTTCATGCTAACATTGGGTAATTGCAATGGAAAATAGAATGGAAATAAGCCTCAAATTAGGCTTCAGAATTAGGTTTTCTGCTCATCCTGAATGTGGAATCTGCAAAACTCAGGCAAATTATCTTTATATCACACACATGAGCTTTGAGACTGAATCTGAGAAGGTTGGTCGCAACTGTATGTCACTGTGTTTCCAGAAAGTCTTCAACACTCTGGCAAATTTTCACAATGGCACTCAAAACACGTGTGGAATGAGAAAATGTAATATTCTGCTCAGAGACATTCTGCACCTAAATGAGGTACAGCACAGAGTCCACGGCCGGGATTCTCCCAAAAATCATTCAATACCCCACAGCTCAATCGCTGCCCTCCCACTCCCGACCAATCCCAAGCCAGTCCCAAAACCCTCCTCCTGGCCTGCACCAATCTCCAGTTCCTCCCACCATTCCACACCCCCGTAGTCCTGATCCCCCTGGAGTTTCAACAACCCTCACAGCCCCCCAGCAGTCCTGACAACCCAAGCAGGCTGAACCCCCCCAGCCCGCCCTGATCGCTGGCCTCCCTCCTCCTCCATTGATCGTGTCTATAGAGAGGCAGCAGACCCTCTCAACCCCACCAACTGACCCAGCAGGCCCCTCCCCATCAGGCCCTACTTCTGCCATCTGGCCATTGCCATACTTCACCCCTGTGGGGTCGGGCCGCTAGGTCCCCGAAAGTGGGGAGCTACTGTAATCCCCACTGGATGGACCCCTCTGGCCAGAGGAGATGCTAGCAGACCCGAAGATTTCAGTCCTGGACCCGCTAATTAAATTTAAGTCATATTTAATGGGGACAAATGGAATCAAAGGTTATGGGGAGAAAGCAGGATTAGACGATTAAGTTGGATGATCAGCCACCGATTTCCGGCATGGAGCTGACACTGCTGGAAATCCGGTGCTGGGAGATGCTATTGCGGTGGGAACATGCATGAACCCTGCGAATCAGCCGTGCAAGAACCTTCCAGCCCACTGCACTCAAAAAATTAGCACAGCGAGATGGGAGAATTGTGGCCAACATTTTGTTTATACTGGGTTGCTGAGGAGGCCTGGACAGAGTCCGGTCAAATATTGGGCACTAGCTCTTGTTTTCTTTTAATTTATTCTCAGGATATGGGTATGATGGGCAAGGCTAGTGTTCATTGCCGTTCCAAATTGCCCAGGAAAAGGTGGTGATGATAAAGGCAAAATACTACAGATGCCAGAATCTGAAACAAAAGCTAGAAAATTCTGGAAAAATCTCAGCAGGTCTAACAGCATCTGTGGAGAGAGAATAGAGCCAACGCTTTGAGTCTGGATGACCCTTCGTCAGAGCTGTTAGTGATGAGTTTCTTTCTTCAAACCATATGCAGGAAAGGTATACCAACTGGGAGTTTGATCCAGAGGTGAGGAGACATTTCTTCACCCAAAGTGTGGTGAGGCTGTGGAATTCATTACCACAGGAAGTAGTTAATGCCAAAATACTGAATGTATTCAAGAGGCAGCTAAATATAGCACTTGTGGCGAATGGGATCAAAGGTTATGGGGAGAAAGCAGGATGAGACTATTGAGTTGGATGATCAACCATGATCGTAATGAATGCAGGTTTGAGGGGCCAAATGGCCTCCTGCTGCTCCTTTCTTCAATGTTTCTATCAACCGTGAAACAAGTCCAGTTCAGAATAGTGTGGGACTTGGAGGAGGTGGGGTTCCTATACTTCTACTGTCTTTGTTCTACTAGATGGTAGAAGTCATGGGTTTGGGACTTGCTGACTTTATCTTTAATTGCTAGTGCTGTAGTTAGTGCCGTAACAAGAAAAATTCTTTTAATTTAACATTTCATCTTGAGAGCTGGAAGGCAGAAATTCCAATTAGTGCCTGACCTGAACATGTCAAATTCCTCTCTGTTATTTAAAGGTAACCATTATTGAATAGGTTAATACCTTTGTTAAACATAGCAGAGAGAGGAATGATGTGGAAATGGTTGTATAAAACAGCAGCAATGCCGATTTCTACCTTGATGTCTGTAACACTGAATACTGCCCTGGAGTGCAGGCAGTGGCCCAAATTTCCACAGATTGGCTTGATTCCATCTTCTGATCGGGATGACAGATGCTGATCTACATAGCCACGTGACACAACCATAACAGTAAATTGAACAAAAAAGGCAAAGATGTTGCTAAATATAATTACAGGATACCAACTGCTTTACAATCAAACAGTTTCAGCTCTGGAGCTACACAGTAGGTGGGTGTAGTCAGACAGTGCGCAGCAGAGCGGTGCAAAGCAAGTGCATGCTAATGAAGCCTGTCACGTTAAGTAAAACATTTCAAGCTAGATTGTTGGATGAGCCGCAAGTCACCATCAGGCAAGAGGTGGGAAGCAGCAGGTGAGCTACCCAAGGTCACGGCTAAACAGATTGTTGCAGAGGAGGGTTGGCAGAGATCTGAGAGAAGCTTGGCTCCTTCTCGTCTGCAGTAGGGGAAGAAGGAATGCTAATGGAAAGATGGGAGAAAAGACCAGTGTAGATGTAATGCACTGTGACCTTGAATCAAAATGTAAATGTTGGAAAGTAGGAGACACTAATGGAGAATGTGAAAATTAAGCAGAGGCGACCAGTAAGTGAGCCTGACAAGGGACTTGTCAGATGCGACCCACCTATCTTACATAACACACTTAAACAGTGGAGACTCATCAAAGAAAACATTTACAAAGCAGTGAAGACATGTTGATATGAAATGGCCAGGGATGAGAGCAACATCACAACAAGAACTCACTCAAACTACGAAAGGAAATTTCAACCTAGCCTTTCCTAAATCAGAACAAACCCCTCCCAAAATCAAAGCCAAGTCAGAGGGCAGTGGGGTGGAGGGTGTGGAAGGGGTTGGGGTCAGCAAAAAGGGGTGGGAGGGAAGGTGCGAGTAGTTCTGAAGAAGAGTTATATTCAAAACGTCGGGCACAATCTCCGACCGTTCACCATGATGGAATTTTCTGATCCCGCTGCAGTGAACGGAGATTTGGCTGCTTCTGATTTGTATGGATAATATGTAGAGACCCAGGTTTGATTCCCAGCTTGGGTCACCGCCCGTGTGGAGTCTGCATGTTCTCCCCATGTTTGTGTGGGTTTCTCCAGGTGCTCCGGTTTCCTCCCACAGTGTGAGAGGCATGCTGGTTAGGCGCATTGTCCATGGTAAAATCTCCCTCAGTGTACCTGAATAGGCATCAGATAGTGGCGACAAGGTGATTCTGACAGTAATTTCATTGCAGTATTAATATAAGGCTACTTGCCACACTAATAAATAAACATCAACTAAACCTCATAGCTCTATGTACCTCATTGTTCATTCATGATTGCTGCAATCATGTCTTTGGTCAGGAATGAGCAGCCTTGGTCTCTGAAGAATCATCTTTACAATCTATAGATATTCACTTTAAAATGAAATAATTGTCACTGCTACTTGAAAAACAGACACTGAAATTTGGCCAGGTGGAGTGGGAACCTTTCTTCTCTTTATGGAGGGGATGGCCCGGTTTTTGGGTCATCTTCAAGATGTCAATGAATCAAATATTTCACTTCTCTTTCATTCTTTTATTTATTCAGCTTGATGGATTTTTGTTGCCATTGTTTCAATTGTGATTCCAGTTTTGGTTCTGTTCATCTGGACTGAAAAGTACAACGTCATCTACCATGACAGCAACTTTTTTCAAGTGGATAGTGAAGCTTCTGAGTGAGGTTCTGAAAAGCTCTGCAGCTTTCTGTATCTTCCCATTGGTGCTGGATAGATAGCATCTGTAATTCTTCACCCAATGCAAAACGCAATTCTTTGCATCCATAATGGTGAAAAGCTTTGCTTTTGCTAGTTTAGGTGGGCAGCACAGTAGCACAGTGGTTAGCACTGCCTCACAGCTCCAGGGACCCTGATTCAATTCCCAGCTTGGGTCGCTGTCTATATGGAGTTTGCACATTCTCTTCATGTCTGCGTGGGTTTCCTCCAGGTGCTCCGGTTTCCTGCTACAGTCCAAAGATGTGCAGGTTAGGTTGATCAGCTGTGCTAAATTAACTCTTAGTGTCAGGAGGATTAGCAAGGTAAATACATTGTGTTATGGGGATTGGGCCTGGGTGGGATTCTGGTCAGTGCAGATTTGATGAGTCAGGTGCCCTCCTTCTACACTGTAGGAATTCTATGTGCTAAGTAGAAACACCGTCTGTGATTATTACATTTAAAGGCTGCCTTTACGTGGCCCTGGACCAGGCCACCAGTGCATTTTATTATCATCTTTCACTACCATCAACATTGAAGAGACCCAATAAGTCAGCACATTGCATTATGCAAGGACTGTCCTGTAAGTATATTAGAGTCAATTTTGAGAAGTCCTTTTACAACTCGAAGTAATTTGCCTAAAAGTTGCTGCTTCTGTAGAACTGTGCCATCAATTTAAAGTTGCAGATTTCCTGTTAACTTTCCCTCTCCTTTGAATCTATCCTGGTATCAGCCCACTGCATCCTGATTTAAGGCATCATCCATCATAATATTCTCATAACTCAGTGTCATGTTTTGTGCATTGAATGACTGTAAAGAAACAAACATTGGATAGAGTGTCCTTCATAACAGGACATCCCAAATTCCTTCAGCCTATTCAGTACTTTAGAAGTGTAGTCGCTATTGTAATGCAGGGAAGTGTTTATTTAATATTGTCATAAGTAGGCTTACATTCATACTGCAAAGAAGTTACTGTGAAAATCCCCTAGTCGCTCATACTTTGGCACCTGTTCGGGTACACTGAGAGAGAATTTAACGTGGCCAATGCACTTGATGAGCACATCTTTCAGACTGTGGGAGGAATGCGGAACACCCTGAGGAAACCCATGCAGACACAGGGAGAACGTGCAAACTCCACAGACAGTGATTCAAGCCAGGAATCGAACCTGGGTCCCTGGCGTTGTGAAGCAGCAGTGCTAACCATCATGCCACTGTCCCATCCCTGCCAGTCAGCTGACATATATGAAGGTTGCTTAAACAGCAGTGTGATAAATGAGGGCAGAGGATGATCTTTGCTCTTGAGGACCTCCCTGACCCCCCCTCCCCACTATTATAATATGGGCTAGCTCTTACGACCTAATTCCCCTGGAGTACAGTCATTTTTACAGTGGAGTAGATTAAACATAGATAATTGATCCAATTAACTACCATCCTGAATATTTGATTATAAACTGGAAACTTGCCAATGCCAAGAATCCATGGTGATTGTACGATCCCCAATTTCAGTGAACAAGGCTGCAGACTGGAAGAGTTAACATGTAAAACGATTCCTCAAAGAGCACTTGGACAATGAGTATATCTCATTGATTGTTAAGGGGAGAATTGCCAATATGGAAATTAGACTATTTGTAAAATGTATTGAAATAAGCTCCACAGGACTTGGCAAACAGTTGGTGGCTTATAGTCCATGATTTTCTGCTAAGCTCCTTGTTTTGTGCACAGCCATCAAAGCAAAACATGTGGAAGCTCAAGTTATTTTCCCAAGTGCAACTCGATCTCTCATTCAGGCCAGCACCCATTGCCAATAGCACTAAATTCACCAGAAAACAGGAATCTGTGAGTGGGAAATGGTACCTGTTATGGTGTTAGATGTGGCCAAACAGGCCACCTAAGATGGTAGTTTGCAAGAGTATGCTGGGATAATTGGACAAGCACTGAAACAGTCTCAAAAAAAATTGGACAGAGAGAAGCTGGCTGCAGTTGCAAGAACTGGAATACACAGGATGTGGGCCATCTCCAGGGTAAAGGATGCTTTCTGGTCAATCTGGGTTATTTACCAGACATAGGAGCGCCTCAACTCCTTATTTGGGAGGGAGGTATGTGACCTATGCGCCTCCAGCACTTACAGGCATGGCCGTTGGGTACATACCCACAGATTGGTGTAGCAGCACCTAATTGGACCTTATCGATCAGGGTGATCAAGTCCTGATCGATTGATTGGCAATGGCCAAAAAGGGCACGAAAACCAACAAGGTATAAAGGGTGCTGCGCAACAAAAGAATCTCTCACTCTCTCTTTCTCCCAACAAACGAAAGACAACAACGGTGACCACCACCAGCAATGACCAGCACAAGGAGAGCCACCACACCCAAAAAGGAAGGAAGATCAGAGCCAGAGTATCAGACCAGACTGAAGAACCAGGCTACACAGAGGACTACGGAAGCCAACACACGGATAAAGGCCAATATCTGCCTGCGTACTTGCCAGTCACGTAAAAATTAAGTCAAGGTCTAGTATTGGACTTGAACTTTAGTATTTTATAAGATAACTTGTTGTTGATTTGGGGGGTGATTAATGGGGGTGTGTAAATAAATATTATTGCACTAACAAGAAGTCTATTCGCAATTCTTTGTCCACCTTATAAGGGTTAAAACAAATTGTGTGGCAGACATAGCAACACCAGAGGTCTCCATAACCTCCAAATTGGAACAAAAACCTATATTGAGACTTTGATTTGCTACAGTAGGTATTTTTAAATACCTACTTGTTGGCCACTTCCTTTGGTGCTGCACCCCACTAACCAACCCCCATTTAGTTGTCCGAAAATGTTCACTCCCTATCCTCAACTTTCAGCGTCAGTTGGAGTTGGCCAACAGTTGGCCAAAATACAATATCGTTGCCAGATTGAGTGAATAGGAATTATTTGTCAGAATTCAATTTTGTAAGTTATAAAGAAAGACAGCCTTTTCACTCATTCTTCCTTTGGGGAGAGGAAGATATGGGGCGGGATTTTACAGCCTTGCTCATCCCAAAACCATAAAGTCCTGATTAATGGACCTTCCCATTGTCCGCCCCTCACCCGCTCTGATTCCTGTGGCAGGCGGGATGGTAAAGATCCAGACCATCCTTCTGATCAACGAGTTAGCAAAGACTTACTTCCACAGCTGTTGGAGACTGAAGGGCTGAACTAATGAACTGACTAATAGCTGAACGACCATTTGTCAACCCTCACAATTCAGACATTATTGCATGCAACTGTATATATTTTGTGGAATTGGACAAATTCACTGACCTTTCACTAACTGCTTATATTTTATGCCTTTGGGGTTTTCATGTCCCAGATTTTGCCTTGACGCTAATAGTGAAGCTGATGTTAGAGAGTAAATTGGAGTACTCATACCTATGGGTCCATAACTTCCTCAGGGTGGCAATCACCGGTGGGTGGTTGGCTATACTGAATTCTACCCCCAAAACCATGCCAACACCACTACCAGTTGCCACTAACTAGGGTTGCCAAGTGCATTAAATTTATTCCTGGAGGTTTCCTTGTATGACTTGGCTGACACTCCAGCCATTATTCAGCCAGCAAGTCAAGAGAAGGTTTGCCACACTGATTCCTGGGATGGTGAGACTGATGAGGAGAGATTGAGTCAATTAGGATTATCTCCGCTGGAGTTCAAAACAATAAGGGAGGATCTTGTAGGAACCTATAAAATTCAAACAGGTCTAGACAGGGTAAATGCAGGAAGGATGTCCCCGAAGGCAGGGGTGTCCAGAACCAGGGGTCACAGCCTAAGGATACGGAGTAAATCATTTAGGACAGAGATGAAGAGAAATTACTTCACCCAGAGATTGGAAAACCTATGGAATCCATTACCAGAGAAAACAGTTGAGGCCAAAACACTGTATGTTTTCAAGAAAGAAGGTGGCATGCTGGCACAGTGATTAGCACTGCTGCCTTACTGTGCCAGGGACTCAGGTTTGATTCCCGGCTTGGGTCATTGTCCATGTGGAGTCTGCATATTCTCCCCATGTTTGCGTGGGTTTCCTCTGGGTACTCTGGTTTCCTCCCACATTCTGAAAGACGTGCTGTTTAGATGCATTGACCCTAACAGGCACTGGAGTGTGGTGACTAGGGGAATTTCACAGTAGCTTCATTGCAGTGTTAATGTAAGCCTTATTTGTGACTAATATGAGTTAGATCTAACTCTTGGGGCAAAGGGATCAAAGGATATGGGGGGTCGGGGGTAGAGATGAGGTCAGATTATTGACTTGGATGATCAGCCATGATCATAATAAATGGCAGGGCAGTCTTGGAGGGCTGAATGGCCTACCCATGTTCCTAGTTACCTGCTGCTGTAGTCCTCACTGACTGCACCCTGCTCAGCTGGGGGCCTAACTCTCAATGAGCTGGGGCCTCCCAGCGAGGCACCAATCACTGATACCATTGACATGCTGCAGGGGTAAAACACCACAGTGCGGGTGGTGGAGTGGAGGTGGGAAAGTAGGGCACAGTGGGGGGAGAGTGGGGGAGATCATGAATTGGAGATTCCTTCCAATTTCCTGATCGGCCTTCTCCCTGGAGTTCAGCTCCGTAACAACTCTTCAATCTGATTGGTTGAAGAAGTTCTTATTTATCGCAGCCTGCTGGCACAGGCTGCAGATTACCTGTAGAGCTTTCCATGGTGATTCATTGCTGGATGTATTTTAAGGCTGAGATCATTCAACTTTTGGCGTGGGATTTTCTCCAATTTTGGCGAAGAACAATGTCGGGCAAAAGAAGCAGCCTTGCGCCCACCATTGGCAAAGGTGGCTTTACCCACCATATCCGCAGCATGATGGCACACTCTGCCTCACAGAGCCTCAGCCTACCCCAAGGTGTGTGTCATTTGGTACTCTTGAGTCAATATGGGGACCTTGCATCACATCAATTAGCTGTTCAATATGTAAGACTTGAAGAGGGATGAATTTAAAATATATTCACAATCATGCAGATTCTACACCCATGCTACCATTGTGCATTCAGGATTACTCAATTTTCCAAAGTCCATCACCATGCCTAGGTGCAGCCTCCTCCACATCCACAGCAAAGGTGGATGCAGCCTGAGCTTCAATGCCCTGCTATCTGAGATTACTTTGGCAGGTGCCCTCAGATGGTCTGATGCCTGAATGGTGCCAGTCTACTGTTGGTCTCCTGCTCTGGGGCAGGTGAACCTTCCTGGGCCTGAGCTGCTGGAGTTGATGGGGCCACAGACAGACAGGGAGTCGGAGTGAAAGGACACTCCTGCAGTTTGCTAGGTGGATGCACACAGGGCATCTGGCTGGTGCTCCTCCTCACTTTGGGTGCATGAAGGCCCCACCGTGACTCCTTGAGAGAGGTCAGTTGCCTAGCCACTGCTGGAATGTGCCCATGGTTTGAGCAATGGTGTGCAGGGTAAGCCTGGCAAAGACTGCTGGACCCTGGGTCTCCAAGTGCTCACATATCCGAGGTATGACATCTGGGAGAATTAATGGTCTCCTCCATCCTTCATTCTAATTTGTTGACTGCCTCTGACAACTCTGCCGGATGTTCCCCTGCCAGCCTTTGCATCTCCAACTTCTCTCTCAGGGTCAGTTAGTCATTGGACCCACACTCAGCCGGGGCCTGGTCTCCAGCAGTCCTCTGAGTGTCAGAGAACTTGGCTGCTGCTGCCTCCACCTGCTGTGGACATGTATTCACAAGGTTATCACCAGATTATTGTGATCCTGAGCCTACTGCAAGGTGTGTGTGTGTGTGTGTGTGTGTGTGTGTGTGTGTGTGTGTGTGTGTGTGTGTGTGTGTGTGTGTGTGTGTGTGTGTGTGTGTATTTGCAGCGCAGGTGAACAAGGTGACAAGTCTCCTTTCGATGCTTATTCAGCTTCATTGTGGATTCAGGGTAGATCATTTAGGACAGAGATGAGGAGACAATGTGTGTTGTGACAAAGAGTGATGAGCTGTGGAATTTATTTCCGCAGGAAGTAATTGATGCCAAAACATTGAATGTATTCAAAAGGTGGCTAGACAGAGCATTTGGGGCAAATGGGATCAACGGTTATGGGGAGAAAGCTGGATTAGACTATTGAGTTGGATGATCAGCCATGATCATGATGAATGGCAGAGCAGGCTCGAAGGGCCAAATGGCCTCCTCCTGCAACTATCTTCTATGTTTCCTCATCTGAGATGCTTTGGGGCTGGTGCTAGGCGTTTGCTTGGCATCTTTCCCTGCCTTTGCTTGCTGGTAGCTGGAATAGAGATCAGAGATAATACTGGTCAACAAGACAGACTCTAATACTCTGGGTCATTGTCCACCTGGGCTGATGTACACTGGATGGATTTTGGTTTGTTGAGCAGGCCGATAATATCTTCCATGCAGGACGGATCTCTGTCCTCTCCAGGAGCTCTATTCCTCGTGGGAGGAGGGTGTTCTGAGCTTTGGGGATTCCCTCCAACCTCCCTCTTGTCTTCACTGCCTCTCATTGGCTGTGGGCAGTCTCATCATGGATAAAGGCAGGCTGGTTGACTGTGAACACTATGAATTAAAGAACATTCCAGAAGCATGCATGGCTGCTGTGTGTGCTGAGCCCTGGGTCAAAATGCCATTTGTGCAGGGCTGTACATGAGATAATGATCTTGAAGTGACTGGCAGACATGGGCAGTACAGTGGCACAGTGATTGGCATTGCTGCCTCACAGCACCAGGGACACAGGTTCAATTCCCAGCTTGGGTCATTGCCTGTGTGGAGTCTGCACATTCTCCCCATGTCTGTGTGGGTTTCCTCCAGGGGCTCTGGTTTCCTCCCACAGCCTGAAAGACATGCTGGGTTAGGTGCATTGACTTGAACAGGTGCCGGAGTGTGGCAATTAGGAGAACTTCACAGTAACTTCATTGTAGTGTTAATGTAAGCCTTACTTACGACTAATAAATAAACTTTCCTTTTACTTTACATTCAGTGCTGATGTCCCATCTGCTGGTAATGTCTGACACCCTTATGGACTCTAACCCTTAGCCTGACAGGGAGAGTTTGGAATGAGGAGAGAGTTCACTGACCCTGGTCAGGTACATCAGATCTTCATTGGTTTCCAGCACTGCAAGGTGGTCCAGGTACCACAGGTCCAGGGCTCCTTAGAAACATCTCGCCAGGCCAGTGTGGTCAGGTGGGGGAACCTCATCTTCCCAACCCAAGGAAGGAGGATCTCCTGTCTTTCTAGGCAAGCTCGGAGGATAATCCCCAGCAAGGCCATGGAGCTGAGGGCTTGTTGTGTTTGGTTGCCAGGATAATGTCGAAGATCACCACTGAACCAGGCTACAGTAAGCAAATGCCTGTGTGGATAATATTTAAATATGGCGCCAGGGCCTTTGACCATTTGAGGTAACGTTTGGGAGGATACATCCCTGACTGTCCCACCACGAGATTCGACAGTGTCCTTGTCGATGCATAATGAATGAGCTGAAAAATGGAAAATCGAGCACAAACATTTGCCTGATTGCCCAGTGGGAATCATACCATCTTTCCAGCCTGCAACTGCTCTGTCCAGAATTGAAATTTCTGCCCCAAAGGCTTTGCACAGTACTCTACGGATGGTCTCACCAAAACCCAATACAACTGTAGCAAGACTTATAGAGCCATAGAACTGCTACAGTGCAGAAGGCCATTTGGCCATCGAGTCTGCACCAACTCTCCAGCAGAACATCTGACCAGGGCCCTATCCCCGTAACCACCTGTATTTACCCCACTGGTCCCCCTAACTTCCATACCTCTGGGCACTAAGGTGTAATTGAGCATGGCCTAGCCACCTAACTGCATATCTTTGGACTGTGGGAGGGAACCCATTGTATACTAATACCCTTTCAATGAACATAGAAACTAGAAGCAGGAGTAGGCCATTTGACTCTTCAAGCCTGCTCTGTCATTCATTTTGATTATGGCTGACCATCAAATTCAATATTCTGATCCCCCCCTTGCCCTCCCCCATCCCTTGATCCCTTTAACCCTAAGAGCTATATCTAATTGCTGCTTGAAATTAGACAACATTTTGGACTCAACCACTTTCTGTAGTTGTGAATTCCATACATTTGCCACCCTCCCGGTAAAGAAATTTCTCCTCACCTCAGTTCTAAAAGGTTCACCCCTTATCCTCAAACTATGACCCCTAGTTCTGAACTCCCTCACCATTGGAAACATTCTTTCTGAATCTACCCTGTCTAACACTGTTAGAATATTATAAGTTTCTATGAGATTCTCATAGTTCTATAAACTTCAGTGAATACAATCCTAACCAATTTAATCTCTCCTCAAATGACAGGCATGCCAGCCCAGGAATCAGCTTGGGTATTCCATTTGCCCTTTCAATTGCTTACTGGATATGCATGCTAATTTTCTGTGTTCCTTAGCTGAGTATACCCAAGTTTTGATTTGATTAGATTTGATTTATTGTTGTCACATGTATTAACATACAGTGAAAAGTATTGTTTCTTGCGTGCTATACAGGCAAAGCGTACCATTCATAGAGAAGGAAAGGAGACAGTGCAGAATGTAGTATTACAGTCATAGCTAAAGTGTAGAGAAATATCAACTTAATGCAATGTAGGTTCATTCAAAAGTCTGATGGTAGCAGGGAAGAAGCTGTTCTTGAGTTGGCCGATACATGACCTCAGGCTTTTGTATCTTTCTCCTGAAAGAAGAAGGTGAAAGAGAGAATGTCTGGGTACGTTGAGTCCTTTATTATGCTGGCTGCTTTGCTGAGGCAGCGGGAAGTGTAGACAGAGTCAATGGATGGGAGGTTGGTTTGTGTGATGGATTGGGCTACATTCACGACCTTTTGTAGTTCCTTGCGGTGTTGGGCAGGGCAGAAGCCATACCAAACTGTGATACAACTGGAAAGAATGCTTTCTGTGGTGCATCTGTAAGAGTTGATGAGAATCATAGCTGACGTGCCAAATTTCCTTAGTCTTCTGAGAAAGTAGAGGCATTGGTGGGCTTTCTCGCTATTAACGTTTGAAAGTTTAACGCATCTTTAAGCAATACTCTGCTTTTTTATTCTTACTGCCAAAGTGTATAATTTCACACTTCCCAAATTTTACACCACCTTCCACCTTGTTGTCCACTTAAAACCCATTTTCCATGTCTTGCAGGTGAGAATACAGCATGTAAATGGCTGCCAGAGTCCTTTAAATTATCGTCAGCTACTAGTGAACAAGTACTCCCTTCAGAAGCCTCAGTGGATCTGAAGCTTAAGGTTCAATGGGCAGGCAAGTGCAGTCAGCAGTAACTCTCACATCTGGCTGTAATGTTCTAGCTTGTGTGTATTCACACAGATTCAGAAAGGCTGATGAGCTCAATCAGGAAGTGGTGTTGGCTGATATCAAGCTTGGGTTTTGAAAGAACGAAGGAAATAATGATTTCAAGAGAGATTAGAAGTGAGGTTTAGCCTGAAAAGAGAAACTCTGGTTGGGATTTTCCACCACCACCCCCACAGCATCTTTTCCAGTGGAGGCAGCTCACCATTGGTTGTCAGCAGGATCTTCCAGTCCCACCGATGTCTGCAGTGTTTTGAGTGGCTTGTCAGTCCTGCCGCTGGTTTCCTGCCATGGCGGGGTGGAATCACTTTCAGCAGGACCAGAAGATGCCACTAGCAGGAAGGGCTGGAAAATTTCCCCCTTTGGTAGGAATTTTGGACCCCACAGCCATCACGAGCATAAATGGTGGTGTGGCCAGGACCCTACACTTAAATATATTTTAATATTATAATACCCCCACCCACAACATCATCCCCCCTCAGTGAATATTTATATCTCACTGATGTGACATCATGTCGGGCAGATTTACAGCAGCTGTATAAAAACAGGATTCAGTTGAGGGATTCAGCTGAGGATGGCCAAGCTAAGTATAGACCACAGGAGAGGGTCCCTGGCATTGCCTCTTAGCACAAGTTAGCACTGACCCCTGGTCCAGATTGGCACTGTCCCCTGGCACTGCCTCTTAGCATAGGTTCACATTGCACTTGGCACAGGTTGGCATTGACCTTTGGCAAGATTGGCACTGCCCCGGCACTGCCACTTTGTACAGATTGGCACTGCACTTGGCACAGGTTGACACTGCCCCTGGCATTGCCACTTAACACAGGTTGGCACTGCATCCAGCACAGATTGGCACTGCCCTTGGCACAGGTGGGCATTGCTCCAGCATTGGCCCTTACACAGGTTGGCTCTGCTCCAGCTTTGACACAGGTTGGCGTTGCCCCTGGTTCAGGTTGACACTGCTGGCCGGGCTTTCTCAGAAGCCCCATTGAGAGGATTCCCCTTCTGTGTGGTGGGATGGAGCTCCAATGACTGTGAAGGGGTGGAGTATTTGCATGTGAAAGGGGGCGGTGATGGCAGTAAGGGTGGTGGGGGGAGATGGTTGTCAATATTGCCACAGTGGTAGGGTGGGGGAAGAGAGTCCCTGATACCATGGTGGGGGTCACTCTGAAGCTTATGGGGGTACTCCACAGCATCCGTGAAGGGTAGAGGAGTTTATTTCCAGCACTGATCAGGACACCTCAATCTCTATGGGCTCAGCTTTGCTGTGGGCCTTTCAGGCCCTGGCCCATCAGAATGATGGTGCAAACCACGCCCCCAGATTATATTGCACTAAGCGCCAGAAAATCTTGTGTGAAAATTGGAGAGAAGTAGGTCTGTTTTCAGCCAGAGCCTGATGCTGACGACTGATGATAAAATTCCGCTCTTTGTCTTCCTTCATTCAGAAATGCAGGAGGGATATTGATGAGGAACACTAACAAATAAAAAAATTATTAAAATATCCATTTATTGATATGACGCATTTTTTCACAATGTGAAAATAGCATATATCACAGCTGGAGCCCCCTGTACATAATATATATCACAGCTGGAGCCCCCTGTACATAATATATATCACAGCTGGAGCCCCCTGTACATAACATATATCACAGCTGGAGCCCCCTGTACATAACATATATCACAGCTGGAGCCCCCTGTACATAACATATATCACAGCTGGAGCCCCCTGTACGTAATATATATCACAGCTGGAGCCCCCTGTACATAACATATATCACAGCTGGAGCCCCCTGTACATAACATATATCACAGCTGGAGCCCCCTGTACGTAATATATATCACAGCTGGAGCCCCCTGTACGTAATATATATCACAGCTGGAGCCCCCTGTACATAACATATATCACAGCTGGAGCCCCCTGTACATAACATATATCACAGCTGGAGCCCCCTGTACATAATATATATCACAGCTGGAGCCCCCTGTACATAATATATATCACAGCTGGAGTCCCCTGTACATAACATATATCACAGCTGGAGCCCCCTGTACATAACATATATCACAGCTGGAGCCCCCTGTACATAACATATATCACAGCTGGAGCCCCCTGTACATAATATATATCACAGCTGGAGCCCCCTGTACATAATATATATCACAGCTGGAGCCCCCTGTACATAACATATATCACAGCTGGAGCCCCCTGTACATAACATATATCACAGCTGGAGCCCCCTGCACATAACATATATCACAGCTGGAGCCCCATGTACGTAACATACATCACAACTGGAGCCCCCTGTGCATTTCACATATCACAGCTGGAATCCCCTATAGATAACATATATCACAACTGGAGCCTCCTGTACATAACATATATCACAGCTGGAGCCCCCTGTACATAACATATATCACAACTGGTGCCCCCTGTGCGTAACACATATCACAATTGGAGTCCCCTGTACACAATATATATCATAACTGGAGCCCCCTGTACACAATATATATCACAACTGGATGCCCCTATACATAACACATATCACAACTGAAGCCCCCTCTACATGATATATATCACAACTGGAGTCCCCCTGTACCTAATATATATCACAACCGGAGCCCCCTATACATAACATATATACACCCCTGTACATAACATATATCACAATTGGATCCCCCGATACATAACATATATCACAACTGGATGCCCGTGTACAAAACATATATCACAATTGGAGTCCTCTGAACATAACACTGGCCCCCTTTCCCCCCTTGAACATAACATATATCATAACATGTGGATTCACACAATGTAACTGTTCAGTAAAGGTAATTGGTTTAATAAAGCATAAGCTATTTAATGTCCCATTCCTTTCTTTCTGAATGCTCCCTCAGCCTTTACGAGATGCCCCACTGATTAACTTGACTTGACAGTTCCATCAACATTGAACATTTCCACATATTTGCTTTGAACAGGTATTAAATCTCATACACAGTGCTTCTCTCAAGTGGTTAACACAACGCTTTTCATTAACCTTATTGAGCGTTCAATTGCAATTCCCTCTTTCCTCATCTTCCTTCATACAATATTAGCCTACACTTGGTATGTAGAACAGCTTTCCATTCCTCGTAACCTGTTTCAGAAAAGAAACATCCCGTTAACATTGCAGGTAGTAGCAGGTAAAGCAACTGTGCTTGTCTCCAGGTATGTATCCCCTCCCAGATTTTTATTTTCTCCATATATTCCACATTTAACTGGTTGGGATCAACTTGCATTTCACTATAGAAATAATTCTCCAGTGTAAAGTTAGTAATGTAACATCAATAGAGAGGCTGGCTAAATTTCATAAAGTTTATTTGATATTAAACCCACACGTTTTCAGGGTTTGTCCCTTCGTCAGGTGAGTGGAGAGTTCTGGCCTCAAACAGAGCATATAAAGGCACACACAGTTTACAGAATACTGATTAGAATGTGAGTCCTTCCAGCTAATCAAGTCTTAAAGGTGCAGACAATGTGAGTGGAGATAGCGTTAAGCATAGGTTAAAGAGGTGTGTATTGTCTCCAGACAGGACAGTAAGTGAGATTTTGCAAGCCCAGGCAAGTAATGGGGGTTACAGATAGTGTGACATGAACCCAAGATCCCGGTTGAGGCCATCCTCGTGTGTGCGGAACTTGGCTATCAGTTTCTGCTCAGCGACTCTGTGCTGTTGTATGTCGTGAAGACCACCTTGGAGAATGTTTACCCGAAGATCAGAGGCTGAATGCCCATGACCACTGAAGTGCTCACCAACAGGAAGGGAACAGTCTTGCCTGGTGTTTGTCGAGCGGTGTTCATTCATCCGTTGTTGTAGCGTCTGCATGGTCTGCGTGGTCTCCCCAATGTACCAGGCCTCGGGACATCCTTTCTTGCAGCGTATCAGGTAGACAATGCTGGCTGAGTTGCAAGAATATGTGCCGTGTACCTGGTGGATGGTGTTCTCACGTGAGATGGTGGCATCCATGTCGATGATCCGGCATGTCTTGCAGAGGTTGCTGTGGCAGGGTTGTGTGGTGTCGTAGTCACTGTTCTCCTGAAGGCTGGGATGTTTGCTGCGGACAATGGTCTGTTTGAGGCTGTGTGGTTGTTTGAAGGCAAGGAGTGGGGGTGCGGGGATGGCCTTGGCGAGATGTTCGTCTTCATCAATGACATGTTGAAGACTCCAAAGAAGATGTCGTAGCTTCTCCACTCCAGGGAAGTAATGGACGACGAAGGGTACTCCGTCCACTGTGTCCTGTGTTTGTCTTCTGAGGTGGTCGGTGCGGTTTTTCACTGTGGCACATCGGAACTGTCGATCGATGAGTCGAGTGCCATATCCTGTTCTTATGAGGGCATCTTTCAGTGTCTGGAGGTGGACTTTAACCTGGTGTTGTGAGACTCCTTACTGTGTTTACGCCGGTATCTCCACATAATAAATTTCATAAAACCAGTTTGTGCATGTTTCCTGGTCTTTTTTTCGGTCATTTTGGCATGTTGCACCAAGAAGCCATTTAGATTCAGACTACGATTGCTTAGCAGAATTGAGACATTTCTTTATCTAAAGATAGTAAAAAAAATTAGTATCTAAGCTGATTGCCTGCTGATTTTTGTCATAACATTTCTGCGTCAAGTAGCTTTTGAATGGCATAAATGGCATATGTACCTAAAACACGCTGGAAGTAGAAGTGATAGAATCTCTACAGTACAGAAAAAGACCATTCGGCCCATCGAGTCTATACTGACTCTCTGACAAAGTATGTCAGTCAGTCTCTCTCCCCTACCCTATCCCCACAACCCCACACATTTACCATGGCAAATCCATCTAAGTGACACATCTTTGGACAGTATTGGGGGGAATTTTCCCACCCTGCCCACTATGGGAATCATAGCGGGTGAGGGTCGGATCATGCAAAGGTCCGTTGAGTCGGGCAGAATTTTCCAGTTTAAGGGTGAGCTTAAGGGACAATTTAGTATGCCTAATCCACCTAACCTGCATATCTTTGAACTGCAGGTGAAAACCAGAGCTCTCGGAGGAAACCCACACAAACACAGGAGAGTGTGCAACCTTCACACAAACGGTGACCGGAGGCCAGAATTGAAGCCAGTAGTCTGGTGCAGTGAGGCAGCAGGGCTAACCACTGTGTCACTGTCCCCCATAACCAACAGCAAGTTGTTTTTGGTGCTTCACGATAGAATAGGTTTCATTGTTGTTCGTCCTTCTGAATTGTCATAGTTTTATAATAACAAGCAACAATAACAAATAAGCGTGCACTATGTGATATGAAGAGAGAAATGGATTCAAAGCTATGTGGATAATAGTCCACATTTTTCATTCTAGCAACACCAGTTAATGTAGGAGAAAATATAAAGATTATATAACCCAATGTGAATTGTTTGGGCTGTTTTAAGCATGAACAAGCCTCCATCCATGTGATATGGTAGACCGCAGGGTTCTAAATATGCACGGTTGGGATTTGTTTTTTTAAGAAATAGAAATTTGGAATTGGGCCAAATAGAGCTGGTTCACTACAAATTCTTGGTGATATAAAATCTGGGGCCTACTTATCTATTTAATTGCTGGAAATTTTCAGGGCGAATTCTATCCCGCTGTGATTTTTCTGCCTTGCACTATAAAAGCAGCACACTTCATGCTTGACAAACTTTGCATTTGTGCTTCCACCTGATAATGCCCTTTGGTCCAACACAAATTAGGGGAGCTCACCAAGATATCAAATAGTCCGACTTCACAGTCATTTAGATGAGAAGGTCGAAAGGACAAAAATCTGAAGTTGTGGAAAATTTAAAACAAGCATGTGGCAGAACTTCCTCATCTCAGAGAATGTTAAGTGCTCAGGATAAGTTGCTGAAAGGAATAGTTAAGGCTAAAATATTGAGGCCACTCAGAAATACAGTTGGTTGCTACGATGGTCAGGTAAGGCAGCAAAGGTTATGAGCTTCAGTGGGCTAATCATTCTTTCCCTTTCCCCTATGGTGTGATGGCATATTCGTTAACGCTGCTGCCTCACAGCGCCAGGGACAGGGGATAGATTCCCAGTTTTGGTGACTATCTGTGCGGACTCTGCATGTGCTCCCCGTATTTGTGTGGCTTTCCTCTGGGTGCACTGGTCTCCTCCCACAGTCCGAAAGACGCACTAAATTCTCCCTCATTGTATCCAAATAAGCATTGGAATGTGGCGACCGGGGGATTTTCACAGTACCTTCAATGCAGTATTAAGGTCAGCCTACTTATGATACTAATAAATAGCCTTTAAAATTCCCCTACCCTCTTAATTTCTTCTCAATCACAATTTTCATCACTGAGAACAGATTAAAAGCTGTCCCCTCATGCATTGCTCCACTCTATACAGCAATACCAGAACATCATTTTATTGGAACAGAGCTAACTGTCTTGCACTGTTAATGTAAGCCTGCTTGTGTCACTAATAAATAAACAAACAAACATTTCTGTCATGGTTAACCTTATCCACCTACCTCTCCCTTTAATCCTCGATAGTTTCTCTCTCCGTAGACAGAACCAAGAGTTCCTTGGACCATTTATACTTTCCTTCCTCATGATTTAAATGAAAATTTGTTACCCTCCTGGAGGGAAAACTTTCCTCTGATTTCTATTCTTACTTGTATATCATAGAAATCATAGAAACCCTACAGTACAGAAAGAGGCCATTTGGCCCGTCGAGTCTGCACCGACCACAATCCCACCCAAACCCTACCCCCATATCCATACGTACTTTATCCACTAACCCTCTAACCTATGCATCTACGGTTAATTTAGCATGGCCAATCAACCTAACCCGCACATCTTTGGACTGTGGGAGGAAACCCCAGCACCCAGAGGAAACCTATGCAGACACGAGAAGAATGTGCAAACTCCACACAGACAGTGCCCCGAGCCGGGAATCAAACCCAGGTCCCTGGAGCTGTGAAGCAGCAGTGCTAACCACTGTGCTACCGTGCTGCCTTGTGCATTGAGTCCTTGTGCTCTCCACTGCACCAGAAGCTCTGGGTTTGAGTTCAAGTCTGTGTTTGAGTCCAATGCCAGGACCTATTGGCCATGGAAAGAGTGTTTAACATGGCTAAGCAGCTTGGAAACTCTTCTGCCACTTCACCCACCACTCCCCAAAGGCTGAAAGAAACAACTGTGTGGGTGTGACGATTCCTATGGTGGGTATGATGGGAAAGCTTCCCCTATAGTGTCCAAAGATGTGCGGGTTAGGCCATGCTAAATTGCCCCTGAGTGTAGGGGGACTAGCTAGGGTAAATACATGGATTTATTGGGGTTAGGGCCTGGATGGGATCATGGTTGGTGCAGACTCGATGGGCCGAATGGCTTTCTTCTGCACTGTAGAATTCTATGATTCTATGGTACGCAACAGCAACTTGTCTCTCTTTGACTGAGTGCTCAGCTGTTTTCTATTGTGAAGAAAATGACTGGAGTCAATTTAATTATCTTGAGCAACTTGTTTATCTTTACAATCTGAGACTAGCTCAGACATACAGGGAAGGAGAAATGAGTAGAGACTGATTTCTGAATAAGGTATTGAGCTATATATGATACTGCCTGTGCTTACGTCTGCGAGCTGTGACTTTTTTAAACTTCATGGCATTTTGCATTTTTCCTTGAGGTGTTGGAGGTTGTGCTCATGCTGCTGTTGCTGAAACCCTTAAAAATGTGTAGAAGAGGGATATTCTAGGATTCATAAATAAAGATTAAAGTAAATTCTGCAAGATTTCAATCTTTGTACTATACAGGGAGCGCAATACAATACTAGGAGTTTCAATACACTTTTTTAGCTGCCGTTTTATGTGTAACAGCAAGTTATCATGTTGAGCTGTGCAGGGTAATGAAGACTTCACTGTTGTCATGTCCTCCAATGCCATGTTAAGGTAGGTCCAAAGTTTACAATTTATCAGGCCTGTCTTCCCTTTCATATGGATGCAAAAGATTCCAAGTCACTATTTCGAAGGAAACCAGCGAAGTTTTCTCCAGTATCCTGACTATAATCTGTCCCTAAATCAACACTTACATTTGACACTGACGGAGCCATGCTGTGTGGACATTGACTGCTGAATGTTCTCTATTGATACAGTGACTACACTTCAAAAGTGCTTCATTTGTGCACTTTGGGATGTCCTGAAATCATGAAAGACATTACAGAGAAACAATTCTCTGATATTGATGTTCAAGGCTTGTTTTTCTACATCAATTCTGAGAGGCCCCCTTCCTCTCCCCATTGTACTATATTTGTCTTCCTTTCCTTATCCAATGACCTCTTGAACCATAGACAATTCAGGTCAGCGGCAAGTGGCTGACCTTCTTACAGATCTCCGACAATGTCATGACAGGATGAGATTTTGTCTCCTTCACTGTAGGAAAGCATGGATGATTTCTGCTTGTTGCTTCTCTTTACAGCACTGAGATTGTGAGGAAACCACTGGCTTTTTCTGCAGTACATTCACAAGGTATTGCAGCAAGGCATGGTTCTGAGCTAGCTTTAATTTAATCTTCATCTTTCATTTAATTCGTATATTTCTCTAACTCTGCCTCCATCCGCTTTGTCAGAGCAGGAATTGCACAATCTCTAACTGCATTCCACTTGAGATGTCTTGAGCCAAATTCAAATGCACAGATTTAACCCTTCCTTCCAATAAACTTTATTTATGATGCAGTGGGGCGGTTAACAGTCGCCTACATTTTAGCATGGTAATGGAGAGCAGCAATGCATAGAAATAATGAATGTATTAACAGGGAATTATATTTGAAAAATTATTTGTCTTATTTATGCAAGAGACTCCAGGTCATTTTTAATGCCATACTGATACTGACATTGTTGACACTTCCTGCTGCCTCGGAAAAGCAGTCAGCATAATCAAAGACCCCACGTACCCCAGACATTCTCTCTTTCACCTTCTTCCATTGGGAAAAAGATGCAAAAGTCTGAGGTCACGTACCAACCGACTCAAAAACAGCTTTTTCCCTGCTGCAAGCAGACTTCTGAATAGACCTGCCTCGCATTAAGTTGATCTTTCTCTACACCCTAGCTATGATTGTAACACTACATTCTGCATCCTCTCCTTCCTTCTCTATGCATGGCATGCTTTGTCTGTATAGTGTGCAAGGAACAATACTTTTCACTGCATACTAATACATATGACGATAACAAATCAAATCAAATCAAAACCTTGAGAAACAGCTGATTAAGACTAATAATCATATCTTTTAGTCCATGTTTCTTTTGATCAGATGGGGTGTCAGGCAGAGGTTTGTTGCCATGAGAAAGGCTCTCCAGACATGACTACTGAGATACGCACCATGGTCATTTACATGTTTAGCACTCTATCCCAGTTTCCTAAGTCCAGAGGGTTTAGGTGTAGGTTGGTTGAGTCAAAGCCATAGGGGAACTCAGGTGCATGTCAAATACACCTGGAGCATCATCGACTGAAGCTGCACATTTCAGCATGGTGCACTAGCAAGCTACCCACCTCTAGTCCAACACATACTATTCAATAAGGCAATGGTCTTTCGGTTCCTAATGGGCCCACCCCTCCCACTTCCATTAGCAAATTAGTAACGCCCATTTCAGCTACTGGATTATCAAAAGAATCACTGAGAAAAGAGCCCATTGAGGAGGCAAGAATATAAGAAATAGGAACAGGAGTGGGCCATTTTGCCCCTCGAGCCTGCTCCATCAGTTAATAAGATCATGGCTAATCTTTTTTGTAGCTTTAGTTCCACTTTCCTCCCTGCCCTACCTAACCTGAGTTGACTCTTTTGTCAAATAAAAATTAGCCTAACTCAGCGTTTAACTGTTGATAATGCCAAGATCATGTCCAGAATACTATCCTTAATTCAATATTTCTAAATATAAAGGACGGGATTTACCACCCAACCCACCACGTGATCCATGGTGACAGGAGATGGCCTGCTTTGGCTGGTGGCGGGATCTTCTGGCCCCATCGTTGTCAACAGAGTTCCCCATTGAATGCACCCTGCCCCCACTGTAAACCGGTGGCGGGGGTGCGCCATTGGCGGGACTGGAAAATCCTTCTGCATGAACGGCTGAAATGTTCCGGTCTATATTGATAATTCGTCCTTTTTACCGAATTAGAATAGGATTTGCAATCCGCTGATGTTCAATAATGTGGCATTTCCCTCAAAAATAATCAGTGTTTAAATACATGACATTAAGCAAGATAAGCAGTTTCTCCACAGTGGATTAAGAGATCCACACAGCATTACCTGAAGGATTATTGTATTTGCTTTTAGCATAGCACTGATAATAAGGGAGGCTAGAAAGGATTCAAAGACCTGCAAGGCATTGTTGGCTCTCTAGCTAATGACTGACGGGAACACACCGAGAGAAATCAATCATAAAAATAATGAAATAAATCGAGAGAAGAAGGTCACAAGATAGCCCTTTTGCGTTCAGAAGGAAAAGGGAATGTAGAGACAGGATTATCAATCAAAGAATTAAGGGGTGCCAAACTGTCCATTCTCATTCCCTTAAACTTCCTCATTTATGTTGGAGCAAAATAATACAGGATGAAAAATCATACATTACTAGGGTTATAACTCTGACTTTCACATCTTCACTGAGAAGCATCCAAATGGTTTGAATGAACAGGCTGAGAGATAAGTTTATTCCCAGCCAAAAACAAAGAAATTATGGACCAAATGGTAAAGGTACTAGTGGCAGCCATTTAGCATTGCCACTGCTCACTTTTTACCACTGCAAGAGCTAACAAACACAATTTGTATGATGGCAGTTCCCTGTCCCTTTACACCACTTCATTTATATTGTAGCGCAGCCTTCCAAAAGTTTTACTTTATTCAGTAAAATTATGGTATGGCCTGCCATCTAGGGGAACCTGGTTAAGCACTCAAACATAAAGGAAATGTACAGATTCTGAATCAAACTAGTTATTATGGGGGAGGCGACGGCCTAATGGTGTTATTGCTGGACTACTAATTCAGAAACTCAGCTAATGTTCTGGGAATCTGGGTTTGAATCCCACCACAACAGATGCTAGAATTTGAATTCAATAAAAGTATCTGGAATTAAGAATCTACTGATGACCATGAAACCATTGTCAATTGTCGTAAAAACCCATCTGATTCACTAATGTCCTTAAGGGAAGGAAAATCTGTCGTCCTTACCTGGTCTGGCCTATGTGTGACTCCGGACCCACAGCAATGTGGTTGATTCTCAACTGCTCTCGGGCAACTAGAGATGGGCAATAAATGCTGGCCAGCCAGCAACACCCATGTCTCACAAATGAATAAAATATGAACCAAGCAAAAGAGATGGAAACAAAAAGACTTGAGCAACTGAATGGCAATATTTTAGTTCTTACCTCCTTCTGCAAAAATTCTGAGAAACTTGTGAAGCAATTTTTATTTAGAAAGAATACGGAAATCATGAAATGCCTTACGTGAAAGAAAGTCGCAGTGGATTTTTAGTAAGAGAAGATGATGAGTTGATTAGCCAAAAGCTTTTTTCAACTGTAGGTGAGAATACTCTCAACTATGAATTAGAGTTCATTCTTACTCCCAAGACTTGAGCACAAATTCTCACTGTCAATGCAGTACTGAGGGAGAGTTACATTATTATTAAGAATTTTTTTTAATAAGGTATTAAGTCAAATCCTGCCAAGCCTCTTCACACAAAAGGCTCCTTTGCATGATTTTTAAAAAGGATTGGGAATTATTCTGGTATCTGATGAACATTTACTTGTCAACCCACACCACTGCGAGAAGTGATAACAACTGCGGTTACAAAGAACATGGGGCTGTTTTGTTTGGAGAACTGAAGATTAAGTGGCAATTTGACAGACATATTCAAAATGAACCCTACAGCACAGAAAGAGGCCCACTGAATCTGCACCAACTCTCTGAAAGAGTAGCTTACCCCAGAACCTCACCACCACCCTGTACTATCCCATACGTTTACCATGTCGCAGAGTTGTAAAATTTTTACAATGCAGCAGGAGTCATTGCCAGTTCTCTGAAGTGCAACTCACTGTGTGCCAATGCCTGGTCTTCCCCCAAAACTCTGCAATTAGTTTCTCTTCAGATAATTATCCAATTCCCTGTTGAAAGTTACAATCGAATCTTCCTCCACCACACTCTCAGGAAATGCAATTCATATCCTTTTGTTTTATTCATTCACGGGATGTGAGCTTTGCTGGCTAAGCCAGTGTTCATTACCCATTCTAATCATTCGCTGTGTGAGAAGGTTTTTCCTCAGGTCAACATTACTTATCTTGCAAATCACCTTAAATTGGTGCCCTCGGGTTCTTGATCCTCCTGCAAAAGGGGACAGTTTCTCCCTATCTAGTTTGTCCAGATCCCTTATGGTTTGTTACCACTGCTGCCTCACAGTGCCATAGACCCGGGTTCAATTCCAGTTTTGGGTGACTGCGTGAAATTTGCATGTTTTCCCCGTATCTGTATATGTTTCCTTCCATAGTCCAAAGATGCATAGGTTAGATGAATTAGCCATGATAAATGTGTGGGGTTACGGGAATGGTATGGGGTTGGTGACATTCTGGGTAAGCTGCTCTTTCAGAGAGTTGGTGCAGACTCAATAGACCTCCTTCTATGTTGTAGGAATTCTATGGTTCATTTTGAACACATCTGTCAAATTGCCACTTAATCTTCACTTCTCCAAGCAGAACAGCCCCATTTTCTTTGTAACTGAAGTTGTTGACATACTACTTTTCATGGATCTTGCTGTGCACAACTTTAATGTCACATTATCTACATTACAACAGTCACCACACTTGAAGAAGTACATGGGTATAAAATGTTTTGGGACTTCCTGAGGTTGTGAAAGGTGTAAATCAATAAAAGTTTTTTCCTATTTTAGCTTTCTATTGTGACTAAAAGTGTAGTTAATTTATGAGCAGAGAGCAGGATTCCCCGGCCACGCTTGTCCCAAGGCGGGAAATTCCCGCCCAAGGTCAATGGACGTTTGCATGGTCCGTTCTTACCTGCTATGATTCCCATGGCAGTTGGGATGGAAACATTGGAGAATAAAGGTCAGTATTCAGTGAAAACAAAACTAAAGAGAAAGCCACAGATGGCCCATACGCATTCACCCATTGCCACTTACCCACGGAACTGACCTCTGCTGAGGACCGCAATCACAGTCCAAGCCCACCATATTTATTCATCCCCGTGGGAATCCCAGTCTTTAGCACAGGTGGGTATGAAATCAACATGTCCTTTAATAAGCTTGTATTATTTAATGTGTGACTTTTTTCACCCAATAAAACTTAAATAATTTCTAGGGCAGCACTGTTGGCTTGACATTCTCTATAAGCTCCATAATTAGTTCACTGAGACCATCCCTTAGTGTTATCATTATGTCAAATCACATAATTTATCCTGCTTCAGAGTTAGAACCAGCACTGGAAATGTCTTTTTTGAACTGATTAAGGATATGGTCTGTTTTTGTTTTATTTGATTGGTTTGTTCTTGGGATGTGGATTTTTTTATTGTCCATTCCCAGTTGCCCTGAGAAGATGATAAACCTTTCTAAGCAATTGTCTTTCCAGCTGACTGTTTCGCTATGCTACTGCAGAGGGATTGTAAGTCAAACCCAAGGCTAGCGCTTCCATTTTTGGGTGTAATCAAAAATCTTGGTGTAAATTGTGCCCCGAAATTTTACCCATTCCAAAAATTGTTCGTGCAAATTCATTTGTGCATCGACAAACACTGACTCCAAAACAGTCAGGCAGCACTTTAAAACACTTTTTTTCAAACAAGTTTTGCTTTAAAAAGTGATGTTTTATATATTTAAGAGTGGTAACTCGGTGTGTTTTGATTAATGCAGCTAAAAATGGGTTTATCGCAGAAAAAGCACTTTAAGTTGCAATGTCAATCCATCACGTACTAATGAAGGCCATTTAAAATGACTGTTACTTCTAAAAAATATACTAACTATGTTCTATTTAAATTGGAGTACAGAAGCCTGTTCTGTAGTGATTCTTCTTAACAATTTCATTCAAAATATACCTATTAGTGTCCTTGCATTCATAAGATCCAGTTTAATTTTTGGAGCCTCTTGGAAGACCTATAGATAAACTTAATTCACAGAAACTGCACAGAATCACAGAATTGTTATGTCACAGAAGGAGGCCATTTGGCCCTTTGTGTCTGTTCCAGTTCTCTAAACGAGCATCATCACTTACTGCCGCTGCCCTGCCCTTTCTCTGTAACTCGTCAAATTGTTTCTATTTAAATAGCTACCTAATCCCTCTTGAATGCCTGATTGAACCTGTCTCTACCACATTTCCAGGCAGAGCATTCCAGACCTGAACCACTCGCTGGGTGAAAAGGTTTATTCTCACATCATATTTGCTTCTTTTGTGATTCACATTAATTCTGTGCCTTCTTCTTCTTGATTCTTTTATAACCAGGAACAATCCCCCTCCATTCAGCTCCCTCATGATTTTGAACATCTCTATCAAATCTCCTCTTAGCCTTCTTCTCTCTAAGAAGAACAGTCTCAACATCTTCAATCTGTCCTCACAACTGAAGTTTCCCATCCCTGGAACCATTCTTGGATATATTTTCTGCAAGTGTTCACATCCTTCCTAAGGTTTGGCACTCAGAACTGGATACAATATTCATTCTTGGAATGTGCCCAGTTTTCTGGTAGGGCCTACTTCTAGCATCTAAATCTAACGCAAAAGATCATGGACACGGATTGAGTTGTGCTGAATGTACTTTGCAATTAAAATTCCACAACGTTTTGTGCTGGTTACATTGGGGGGAAACTGCACTGAGAAAAACAGTACAATCAGGCAGAGGTCCAGGCCATAGTGAGTAATGGGCAGGCTAGTTTGGTAGGGATAGTATGTTCATGCCCTGCAGAGTGTTAATGAACCGGTTGGGCTCTGACGACAATCTGGCAGTTTTCACAGGCACTTTTTTCAGTGTTTGGTCACAAATAATGGGCAGCACAGTGGTTAACACTGCTGCCTCACTGTGCCAGGGCCCGGGATCGAATTCCCAGTTTGGGTCACTGTCTGTGCAGAGTCTACACGTTCTCTCTGTGTCTGCGTGGGTTTCCTCCAATGCTCTGGTTTCTTCCCACAGTCTGAAAGACATGCTGGTTAGGAGTAATGGCCATTCTAAATTCTCCCTCAGTGTACCCGAACAGACGCCGGAGTCTGGCGACTAGGGGATTTTCACAGTGACTTCATTGCAGTGTTAATCTAAGCCTACTACTGACGCTAATAAATAAACTTTAAAATGAATAATCAGACCCATAGTGCAGAATTTTCCCATCCTGTCCACCACGGGAGACGTAGCAGATAGGACATGAATTTTGCAAAGGTCTACAAACCTCGGGATTTTCCGGTCTTGGGGTGAGCACGGCTAAAAAATCCCAAACATTGAATCTGGCTTCACAACATGCAATGATGCACTTTGAACATATGACTTCTGGGTTGTCAACTCTGGAAGGAAAGAGAGAAGAAACATATCAAAAATCTCTAAAATTGTTTTGTGTAAATTGACAACCAGTGTATATGAATTACCAAATTTCATAACTGGCCTTGATGGGATTTGGATAGTTAAGGTCATTCCAAAACTTACACATTACCTATTGTACATCACATTTGTGTTTCAGATACGCCTCTGACATAATAATAAACTAATGCTGTGGAAATCACAATTAAAACCTACTTGTTTTTCCAATCTTTGGGTCATCTGTCTTTCTATCTCTTTATGTAGCTCATGGTTATATTGTGTTTTATAATGGTGCAGAAAAGCATCTCGGGGAGGATGGGATTTTCCGGCCACACTCATCCCAAAACCGGAAAAGCCCGCCCGAGGTCAACAGACCTTTGCATGGTCCATCCCCACATGCTACAATTCCTGTGGTGGACAGAATGGGAAAAGTCCCCCCGGGATGTTTTATTCCGTTAAAGGCGCTATATAAATGTAAATTGTTGCTGCTAAGACACCGCTGGGTTTTACTCTGTGCCATAGCTGTTTGAAACACAACCCATCAAAAAAATAAGGTTTAAGATAGGTCTACAATTACAAAATGTGTTTGAACCGAATTGGCAGCTCATTTGACCCCATGCTCCACTATCTTTTCCATTGACTTAACATAGAAACATTGAGACTAGAAGCAGGAGAAGACCATTTGAGCCTGCTCTGCCATTCATTATCATCAAGGTTGATCATCAAATTCAATATCCTTATTCCCCCCTCTCCTTATCCCTTGATCCCTTTAACCCCAAGACCTATACCTAATTTCTTCTTGAAATTAGGCAAGACCTCAATGGAGAGGGTGTAAAACACATTGTTGATTTGCAATGAGCCCAATTCCCCGCAGACCGATTTCATCCCCATTGTCCCTTTAATTGTAATTGAATCGAGGAGGTGACATCTGCTTGTAATGCTGATAAAATTCCAGGTGCACTGTGCCATGGAACTCCTGATGGGATCTCAGCTGTTTTATGGGAGCGCAAATCTCCACTACTTTCCAATTGACTGCTGGTGCACTTTTATTGAACCACAAATTCATTTGTTACAGTTTCTGATAAAAATGGCAAATTCATAATACAAACTTCCATTTAACATGTTTTCGTTAGTGACAATGGTAATACCCATCACCAATTCTGAGGAAACCACTTAACTAGCACTCTCTGGTGCATTTGTTGAATGAATCCCTGCCAGTTTATCACTATCTTCACATATGCTTCACCATCTGCCCATATACTGAGGAAACATGCAGGTCATTTCCAATCAGTGTTCTCTTTGTTAAGTCTAATGCACCACAAGACACAGGTTCTGACCATATTGTATGCAGCGTGTGGCCTGCTCAATTGACCACATTCAGATTCTGTGCTTAATATTGAAGTAAGTGTAAGCCTACTGCAGGAAGAGAGGGAAAGAGTTTATTTATGTATTAGCCACAAGTAAGGCTTACATTAACACTGCAATGAAGTTACAGTGAAATTCCCCTGGTTGCCACACTCTGATGCCTGTTCGGGCCAATGCGCCTAACCAGCATGTCTCTCAGATGTGGGAGGAAACTGGAGCAGCCGGAGGAAACCCACGCAGACACAGGGAGAATATGAAACTCCACACAGTCAGTGACCCAAGCTGGGGATCAAACCCGGGTCCCTGGTGCTGTGAAGCAGCAGTGCTAACCATTGTGTCACGCTAGCTGTCACTCTCAATAAAGTTAACATTTGAAGCATAGATGGGGGACTAATCAGGGATTTGTCTGTACATAGTGACCAAAATTATTATTTGCCATTACTCATTTCATTCATTAATGTCCAGTGGATTTATTCAGGGTTTGGCAACTGCTCTCCTATGGAACCCTTCCCTTGCTACCCTACCTTTTCTATCCCTCTTCTCATTCTTTTTCTCATCACAATCAGCCTGCTCTCACCATCTTTTCTTAATGAACTATCCACTGCTACCAACCCTGCATCTTCTCTGTGCCCATTCCCCATTGCCCTTGGCAATGGTTAGTACTGCATCAGGGACCCTGATTCGATTCCTGGCTTGGGTTACTCTCTATGCTGAGTCTGCTCGTTCTCCACATGTCTACATGGGTTTCCTCCGGGTGCTCCTCCCACAGCCTGAAAGATATGCAGGTTAGGTGCATTGGCCATGCTAAATTCTCTCTCAGTGTATCCAAACAGGGGCCAGAGTATGGTAACCAGAGGATTTTCACAGTCACTTCATTGCAGTGTTAATGTAAGCCTATTTATGATACTAATAGATAAACTTAATCTTAAAATTGTGTATCCTTCCTGTGTTTCTGCCTTCTAATGTCATATTTTCTCACTCGTTTAGCATCTCCTTCTATTGCTTTCCCAAACACTCTCTTGCTGATCTTAGCTGCATCCCATTCCATTCTCCTCACACTCCTACCCCACTACATCACTGGCCCTCTTATAGAATCATAGAATCATACAGTGCAGAAGAGGCTCTTCAGCCCATCGAGTTCATACCAACACCTTAGAAACACCTGAACTCCCAACTAATCTCATCTGCCAGCACTTGATCCATAGCTCTGAATGTTCCAAATGCTCATCCAAATAATTTTTAAAGGATGTGAGACAACCCGCCTCTACCATCCTCCCAGGCAGCGCATTCCAAACCTTCACCACGCTCTGGGTAAAGAAGTTTTTCCTCATATCCTCCCTAAACCTTGTGCCCCTCACCTTGAACCTGTGTTCCCTTGGGACTGACCCTTCAACTAAGCAGCTCCTTATCCATTCTGTCCATGTCTCTCATAATTTTGTACACCTCCTCAGTCTTCTACATAAGAACATAAGAACATAAGAAATAGGAGCAGGAGTAGGCCATCTAGCCCTTCGAGCCTGCCCCGCCATTCAATAAGATCATGGCTGATCTGTTGTGGCTCAGTTCCACTTTCCCGCCCTCTCCCCATAACCCTTAATCCCCTCTCTTATCAAAAACCCATCAACCCGCTTCTTAAAAATATTTAGCGAGGCAGCCTCCACCACTTCAACGGGCAGAGAATTCCAGAGATTCACCACCCTTTGAGTGAAGAAGTTCCTCCTCAACTCCGTTCTAAACCGCCTCCCCTTTATCTTGAGGCTGTGCCCCCTAGTCCTACTGTCTTTTTTGAGCGGGAAGAGTCTCTCCACCTCTATCCTATCCATCCCATTCATCATCTTATACGTCTCAATGAGATCTCCCCTCATTCTTCTAAACTCTAACGAGTACAAGCCTAGTTTATTCAGCCTCTCCTCATAGCTCAATCCCCTCAACTCCGGTATCAGCCTAGTAAACCTCCTCTGCACTCCCTCCAGGGCCAAAATATCCTTGCGCAGGTGCGGCGCCCAAAACTGCACACAGTACTCCAGCTGCGGCCTCACCAATGCCCTATACAGCTGCAGCAAGACCTCCCTACTTTTATATTCAATCCCCCTCGCTATGAAGGCCAGCATCCCATTTGCCTTCCTGACCACCTGCTGCACCTGCAAGCTGGGTTTTTGCGACTCATGCACAAGGACCCCGAGGTCCCTCTGCACCGTCGCCTGCTGCAGTTTTTCGCCACGTAAGTAATAGTCCTTCCTACCATTCTTCCTACCAAAGTGGACCACCTCACACTTGCCAACATTAAATTCCATTTGCCATTTCCTGGCCCATTCGCCCAGCCTATCTAGATCCTTCTGCAGACTCTCCACACCCTCCGCACAATTTGCCTTTCCCCCAATCTTGGTGTCATCAGCAAATTTCGACACCCTGCACTCGGTTCCCTCCTCCAGATCATCTATATAAATGGTAAATAGCTGAGGCCCCAGCACCGACCCCTGGGGCACCCCACTAGTCACCAACCGCCAATCCGAATAGCACCCATTGACCCCCACTCTCTGCCTCCTCTCTGCTCCAATGAAAATAATCCAAGCCTACCCAACCTCTCTTCATAACTTAAATGTTCCATCCTTGATGAATCTCCTCTGCCCCCCCTTTCAGTACAATCACATCCTTCTGATAATGTGATGACCAGAGTTGCATACAGTACTTTAACTGTGGCCTCGCCAAATTTCTATACAACTCCAACATGACTCCCCTACTTTTGTCAACTATGCTTTGATTAATAAAAGCAAGTGTCCCATATGCCTTTCTCACCACCCTACTAATGTGCCTTTCCGCCTTCAGAGATCTGTAGGCAAACACGTCAAGCTCCCTTTACTCCACAGAGCTTCTTAGTGTCATACCATTCTTTTAATACTTTTCTTGTCAAATTACTCCTTCCAAAGTGTATCACCTCACATTTTTCAGAGTTAATTTCCATCTGCTACTTATCTACCCATTTGACCATTCCAGCTACATCTTCTTGTAGGCCAAGACACTGTACCTCGCTGTTAACCACCCATCCAATCTTTGTGTCATCCAAAAACTTACTAATTCTGCCCCCCACATAGTCATCAATGTAATTTATATAATAGGAGGCCCAACACAGATCCATGTAGTATGCCACTGGACACTGGCTTCCAGTCACTAAAGCAGCCTTCTGTCATCATCCTTTGTCTCCTACAACTGAGCCAATCTTGAATCCGCTTTATGAAATTACTCTGTATCCCATGTGAATTTATCTTTTTTACAAATCTCCCATGTGGGACCTTGTGAAAGGCGTTGCTCAAATCCATATCAACCATATCTGCAGCACTACCCTAATCTACACACCTGGTCATCTCCTAAAAAAATTCAATCAAATCTGTTAGGTATGACTTCCCTTTGATGAAGCCATGTTGACTATCCCTGACCAAGCTTTGCCTCTCTAAGTGGAGATATATAATCTTCTTCAGAAGTTTCTCTAATAGTTTCCCTACCACTGACATGGGATTCACTGGTCCGTAGTTCCCTGGTTTATCTCTAAGAGATACAAAAGTGCCCGGAGGGGCAATTTTTTCATAGAGGATGGTGAGCGCCTGGAACAAGCTGCCAGAGGTAGTAGTAGAGGCGGGTACAATTTTTTCTTTTAAAAAGCATTTAGATAGTTACAGGGGTAAGATGGGTATAGAGGGATATGGGCCAAATGCAGGCAATTGAGATTAGCTTAGGGGTTTTAGAAAAAAGGGCAGCATGGACGAGTTGGGCTGAAGGGTCTGTTTCCATGCTGTAAACCTCTATGACCTCATAGCAGCCAAAGGCACAATTCATGTGGACTTATTCACTTTTAAGGCTGCCAAAACCCCCATTACCTTGTCCTTCCCTATGTCAATTTGCACAAGAACCTCATAGTCTCTCTGTCTGAATTCTATACAATTCTCCTCATTTTCTTGGGTGAAGACAGATGTGAAGTATTCATTCAACACTCTACAATGTCCTCTGGCTCCACCCACAGATTGCTCCCTTAGTCCCTAACCTTTCCCTGGTTATCCTCTTCCCATTGATATACTTATAGAATATCTTGGGATTGTCCCTACTTTTACTAGCCAGAGCTTTCTCATGCTCCCTCTTTGCATTCCTAATTGCTTTTGTAACTCCACCTAAACTTCCTGTCATTTCGCCTCATCATAGCTCTCTTCCTGGTACACTATTGGAGATGGCATTGGATAAAATGTCAGTTGTCAGGTGTTGGATATCCTTTAGTAGGTTTTAATGCAATCTCTGCAGGCTTAAGTCCCTTAACTGTCTATATTTACTATCGACAAGGACTACGTACATACGTACTATATAAAGCAAAGGATTCAAGCTCGAAGCTGTCTCCATGCTTGCTTGTACACACAGCTCTGTCCAACACTAGACTGACGCCTAAGTGTGGGTCATATGTTTTCTAACATCACTGTGTGGTTGGCACTGTATTCTGCCCCAGATTAACCTTATATGTGCCAAATCCTTACATTACAATAGCTATAAAAACTCAACTAGTTTACTAATTGCTTTCAAGGAAAGGAACCTGTCACCCATTATCCTGCCTGGTCCTTACATGACTCTAGCAATAGATTTTTAATTCGTACTTGCCCTCAGGATAGCTAAGGGTAGCTAATAAATTCCAACTTGTCAGCATTGCCCTTTCCAGATAAAAACAAAGAACTGTTTCCAATTTCCATTATTCAAGTGATTATCAAATTTAACAAACAGACACGTAAAGAGTTAATATGGCATGAAGTCAAAAACCTGGTCAAAGAGTTTCTTGTAGGAGGAGAGTGAGATCAAGAGATTAGTGGATAAGTTTAGTAAGAGAATTACAGGTAAAGTTGCCATTGTCCAGGTGACTGTAGGCTCTGCTCCCCTTTGAGGGGGAGAGCTGACTGGTGGTGATTTAACCTGAGGATCACCACAGCTCAGGCAGCAACAAGGTTGAGAAGACAGGACCTTCATCAATAACCACAGCTGGTACTGGAATTGAACCCACACTATTGGTATTAGTCTGCATCACAAACCAGCTGCCCTGCCAACTGAGCTAAACCAACACCAGAGCATAGGGTCTAGACAGCTGAAGGTATTGGAGGAGCATAGAGATTTCAGAGGGCTGTAGGCTCGGAAGAGATTAGGGAAAAATAAGGGAGCGGCATTGAAGAGATGTTAAAATAAGGCTGAGAATTTCAAAGTCAAGGGCTGAAAACTTACCACCTCGCCTGCCCCGATTCCAGAATGGGTGAGGTTCCCAGAACGGAAATCTCCATTGGCCCCGGGCAGGATTTTACAATCTCACCCAAGAGAAGCTGTAAAATCCGCTCAGGGTGTTGCCAAAGCAGGAGCCAATGTCGATCATCGAAAACAGGGATGATGGGCGAACAGGACTTGGTGTGAGTTTATTACTGGTGACAGAATTCGACGGCAGCTGGAGATAGCTAGTGAAATGCAACTTTACCAGTACCGTTTTTGTTTATTTTTTCCACAGGACTTGAACGTCCTTGCCAATATTTGCTGCCCATCCATAATTGCCCTTGAGAAGGTGGGGACCTGCCTTCTTGAACAGCTGTAGCCCATGTGGTGCGGGTACACCCCAAGGTGCTGTTAGGGAAGAAGTTCCAGAACTCTGACCCAGCAACACCCTGAGAGAAAACAAAAGAAAATCAATGTTTTACATTCTGATGAAGGGTTTCTATGCAGCACACTAGTCTGCCAATTCTCCTTTCAGATAATTATGGTTCTCACCATTTTACATTTTATATGAACTTTGCTCTACTGCCTTTCACCCAGATGGTCGTTCAACATTATTTATGACTGATTATGAATTTGTATTAACATTTCACATTATTCAACCTTTCAATAAAACTCACAGGGTCATTGTAAAAATAAAAAAATAATTAGCACTCCACTTGCCTTGCCACTTTCAATGTGAGCTCCACCTTTGCATGAACTAACATGGGAAATTGTACACCTCGGAAAATGATGAGTTTTCTCAATTCTCAGTTATGTTTTTAGCATATGTGTTACTGTCTAGAGAATAATTAACACCCTGTCTGCATCACCAGGAAAAGCACGGTAGTCAAGTGAGTATCGGAACAGGAAAGCTCATAATGACTATCACAACTCAGTACTTTCTCTAAAGAACACGAGCAAAGTATTATATGCAATGAAGAGGTCCTGTGGCACAGTGGGTGGAGGCCCTGCCAATAAGTCAGGAGCTCTGGGTTCGAGTCCCATCCCAGGACTTGACGACCATGGAACGCACATTTATAACATGGCAAAACAGGTTAAACCTGTAAATTGTTTTATCAATGGTTAGCATTGCTGCCTCACAGTGCCAAGGACACAGGTTCAGTTCCAGTCTTGGGTCACTCACTGTCTGTGCGGAGTTTGCACATTCTCCCCGCGTCTGCATGGGTTTCTTCTCTGTACTCCAGTTTCCTCCCACACTCCAAAGATGTGCAGGTTAGGTTGATTGGCCATGCTAAATTGTCCCTTGGTATCCAAAGATATATAGGTTAGAGTCATAGAAGTTCACAGCATGGAAACAGGCCCTTCAGCCCAAGTCCATGATGCCCTGTTTTAAAAAAACACCTAAGCTAATCCCAATTGCCCACATTTGGCCCATATCCCTCTACACCCATCATACCCATGTAACCATATAGGTTAGTTGGATTGGCCATGCAAAATTGCCCCTCAGTGTCCAAAGATATATAAGTTAAATGGATTAGCCATAGTAAATGTGTGGAGTTATGGGAATAGGTTGGGGGAGAGGGTCTGGATAAGTTATTCTGTGAGAGTCATTGCAGACTCAATGGCCTCTTCTGCACTGCAGGGATTCTAAAATCCTTCCACTATACATATGTCAGGTGGCAAGGAGTGGGAGAGTGTCCAGGTCAGTCATGCTTAATGTAGAATGGTGCCCCTCAAGCTATTACTTCAAGCTACAGGCTACTGACCTGTACCAGGAAAAAAAATACTAGCTGCGGAAAGAACAAATGCTTTGTTTGCCTGTGCATCTCTAACTGCGGGAAGAGAATCAAGAACATGTCCAAACTGGAGATTCCGTGGTTTATATTCAGAATGAGGAGCTTTGCGGGTGCTGGGAATCCAGGTTCAAAGCTCAGTTGGCCTGCAGACATTTCTTCCCATTAAAGCTAAGAACAGAAGATCCTATGGGAAAAGGTCTGGAATTGTATCTCAAAAGCACCAGCAGCACGTGAAACTTTATGTTATGGCCACAGTCAAGGGCAATCTACTCTTACAATTATTTCATCAGAAGTAACTCTTCAAATGCAGACAATAAAAATAGAACAAAACTTACTCCAACTTATAAATCAAAGAAAGGATTTAATAAGGAAACATCATTACTCCAAACTTGGGGCCTTGCCCTGGACCAATCCAAGTTCTACACAATTCTACACAGGTTTTTATTTATAGTGAGTCAGCTGATTATTACATCACTCTGTAATTGGTTCCATGGTTTACTGGGCCAGCTGACTCTTACATCTTGTTACCATTGGTCACATTACATCCAATACAAAGTTGTCACTGGTTACATTCTAACAAGAAGTCATGCTCAATAGTCCACTGGCCTCTTCAGGCAAACTAACCAATCTGAGATGCTTTAACTCTTGGTGATTCAGAAGGGTGAACAATCCTCTGCAAACCAAGTCCTGGACCATCACCTCCCCCCCTCCCCTTCACCCACCTTGTTGGGAGGGCTTTGGGAGGTTTGTCTCTCACAATGAAGCTGATGTTTCTGTACAAGGAGAATGTTTTACCTCATAGAGTGTGAACAGTAAGCCACTGACAATAACGTGCTTTGATATTTGGTCACAGCACTTCAAATAAAAACTTCAAAGAAGCAAACACAATCCAAAGTTGCTTCTTATCATCACTTTTTTTTTAAATTTGTTCAGGGGATGTAGGCATCACTGGCTGGACCAGCATTCATTTATTGTCCATCCCTAATTGCCCTTGAACCATTTCAGTGGGCATTTTGAGAGTCAACCACATTGCTGTGGATCTGGGGTCACACATAGGCCAGACCAGATAAGGACAGCAGATTTCCAGATGGGTTTATATAACAATCGGCAATGGTTTCATGATTATCATTAAACTTTTAATCCAGATATAGATTTCACCATCTGCCATGGTAGGATTCGAACCCGGGTCCCCATAGCTTGCCCTGAGTCTCTATTATCAGGTTATTGACAATACCACTGAGGCCACCACCTCCCCATAATCTTGTGGGTATCATTAGAGGCCCATTATCTTTGCTGGTGGCATTAGGATGTTATTGACTTCTCATCTGAAGGACAAGATTGAAGAGTGAATGAGACAGTGCTTCATGTCCACTCTCCACACAGCCAAATCAATAAATCCACTGAAGAAAAACAAGATAATGTTAGAATCCTGAGATAAAGGCAAAATACTGTGCACGCTGGAATCTGAAACAAAAGCAGAAAATACTAGAAAATCTCAGCAGGACTGACAGCGTCTGTGGTGAGAGAGAGAGGATGACCCTTTGACCCAGCTGAAAACAAAGGAGAACTGGCAAGATTTATTCTATGAGGGAGGGGACTGTAATTGGACAAAGCAAATGTAAATGGTGATGATGAAGGAATCCACATGGAGTGAATCAGAGACGGAGACTGTCGCTGAGGAAGAAAATATGGCTGGGAAAGCGAGTTTCGGAAAATTTGTTTGTTTTGTTAAACACCAGGAGGAAAATGGAAAGCAATGAAGAACTCATTCATCTCCCCATTTTTCATTTCTACACTATCATGATTACAAAACAGTTTCAAACCATCAGAGCCTTTTCTCGGTAATTAGTTTGAAATGGTGAAGGTCACACAAAAAGCTATTAAATGAATGAACGTTCATTCTTGCTTAGTAATAGTAGCCATTAATGGTATCTTAAAAAAAACTAGTATTGCATTTGATAAAAATTTGAGAGAGGTTTTCAGGATCATGATGGGTCTGGACAGAGTAATAGGGAGAAAGTGCTCCCACTCATAAAATAATTCAAGGTACGAGGGCACAGATTGAAAGTAATTCCAAAGAATTGCGGGTTAGGTTGATTGGCTGTGCTAAATTGGCCCTAGTATCAGGGGGATTAACAGGGTAAATGAGGGTTGTGAGAATAGGGCTGGGGGAGATCGTGGTCAGTACAGATTCAACAGGCTGAATGGCCTCCTCTGTACTGTAGGGAATTCTATGATTCTACGATTTCACAAAAGAAACAAAGATGACATGAAGAGAATGTTGCTGATGCAATGAGGGGTTAAGGTCTGAAATGTATCACTTCTTATTCGGAAATCTCATACAGAGATGATGGGTTAAGAGGCCTGTTTGTGCACCTTAATAATTCTGTGATTCTGTGATGCAGCGATTGTTAGTTTTAAGCTTGTCTAGCAGATTTCACAGAGAATTATGCTTTGTTCTTGGAGTCAGCACTGTTCCCTGCCTTGTGGGGCAATGGACTCAATGGGCTGAAATTTACAGAGCCCTAAGTGACAGAAACAATGGGGCCACTCTCCCATCCAGACGCTCACGTTTTTTGCTGCTTCAGGATGGGAAAAATCACATGTCGGCCATTTTGCAGGATTTGTACACATGTTTCCAATGCATGCGCATCCAGACTGAGAACAGGCACAGTCAGGACCGTGCTGGGAACTGGCAGGGAGGTAAGTTACTTACATCTTTTTAAATGTCATTATCAGGTCCGGCACAGAATTCTCCAGGATCAACGGCATCTCCCACCCACCAAGAACATTTCTCTCCGGCAGGATTTAGAGTAGCTCCCTACTTGTGGGGAACTAGCAGCAGACCCCGCCGGAGTGAAGGGGGGGCCAAGGGGTTGGGTGGTGGAGGGGTGGTGCCCCCTGGACATGGGCACCCTGACACTGAACAAGGGGTAAATTGCCCATGCCCAGGGTTCACTTTGGCACTTCCCACTGGGCATCGGGCAGTACCAAGAGGGCAGGTTCAAGGAGCGGCACCTAGGGGACAAGGGGATGGGGATATGGGGACAAGGGCAGGGATAAGGGGGCAGGGCCTAAGGGGTGGGACCTGGAGAAGGGTGGGGTCAAGGGGTGGGACCTATTATGAGCAGGGTCATGGGTGGGTATGTTGTGGGCAGGACCATGGGGACCATTAGTGGGGGTGGGGGATCCTGCTGTCACTCTGCATTGGCATCGGTCTGAGCTGGAGGGAGGCTAGCGATCATAAGAACATAAGAACATAAGAAATAGGAGCAGGAGTAGGCCATCTAGCCCTTCGAGCCTGCCCCGCCATTCAATAAGATCATGGCTGATCTGTCATGGCTCAGTTCCACTTTCCCGCCCTCTCCCCATAACCCTTAATCCCCTCTCTTATCAAGAACCCATCAACCCGCGTCTTAAAAATATTTAGCGAGGCAGCCTCCACCACTTCAACGGGCAGAGAATTCCAGAGATTCACCACCCTTTGAGTGAAGAAGTTCCTCCTCAACTCCGTTCTAAACCGCCCCCCCTTTATCTTGAGGCTGTGCCCCCTAGTCCTACTGTCCTTTCTGAGCGGGAAGAGTCTCTCCACCTCTATCCTATCCATCCCATTCATCATCTTATATGTCTCAATGAGATCTCCCCTCATTCTTCTAAACTCTAACGAGTACAAGCCTAATCTATTCAGCCTCTCCTCATAGCTCAATCCCCTCAACTCCGGTATCAGCCTAGTAAACCTCCTCTGCACTCCCTCCAGGGCCAAAATATCCTTGCGCAGGTGCGGCGCCCAAAACTGCACACAGTACTCCAGCTGCGGCCTCACCAATGCCCTATACAGCTGCAGCAAGACCTCCCTACTTTTATATTCAATCCCCCTCGCTATGAAGGCCAGCATCCCATTCGCCTTCCTGACCACCTGCTGCACCTGCAAGCTGGGTTTTTGCGACTCATGCACAAGGACCCCGAGGTCCCTCTGCACCGTCGCCTGCTGCAGTTTTTCGCCACGTAAGTAATAGTCCTTCCTACCATTCTTCCTACCAAAGTGGACCACCTCACACTTGCCAACATTAAATTCCATTTGCCATTTCCTGGCCCATTCGCCCAGCCTATCTAGATCCTTCTGCAGACTCTCCACACCCTCCGCACAATTTGCCTTTCCCCCAATCTTGGTGTCATCAGCAAATTTCGACACCCTGCACTCGGTTCCCTCCTCCAGATCATCTATATAAATGGTAAACAGCTGAGGCCCCAGCACCGACCCCTGGGGCACCCCACTAGTCACCAACCGCCAATCCGAATAGCACCCATTGACCCCCACTCTCTGCCTCCTATTTGACAACCAATCCTCTATCCACGCTAACACCCTACCCCCAACTCCATGTCCCCTGACCTTCTGCAATAACCTCTTGTGAGGTACCTTGGCTGGGGGTGAGTGGTCTGCTGGGGGTGTCTGCCACCTGGGGAGCGTGGTCTACCGCGGCATCTGCCTCCCAGGGGAGCCAGCAGGGGGGTCTGCCAGAATGGGGTGTTGGGGATCACACTGCTGGAGGGTGTTGGAGATTGTGGCACTCTCGGGCGGGGGGGGAGGGGTCATGGTTGGCCCGGGAATGCATGTGGGTGCCGCGATTGGACCATTTGGGGGGCGCTGGAGAGGCCACAGCACCAGTGTCCTGGGCTGGTCAATGATTCAGCAGAGTTCCAGAACTGTGGGTGCAACTAGGCCCCACTCCCCCCGGGTTTTTCATGAGAGTCACGACTGGGAACTATGAGTTGCACAGAGTGTGGGGGGATTCAGGTCTGAAATTGAACTGAACAAACAGTCATGATTTACATCGGTTTTCTTGCCAATTCAGTACTTTCGGGAGAACCACCCCCAATGTTTCTGAGGGTGGGAATAGGTGTTGGGGGCAGAATGTTGGGGGGGTGCCAGTATTTCAGTCTTTTAGGTCACCTTTATAGTGGGACACACCATTTACCACACTGTTCTCCACTCATATCATCTGAGAACTTAAAAGGTAAACCTTTTATCAAAATTGTATTTTGAATAGCAGGGATAGAAGTCATCTGAATAAACAGAAAAAAGTACAGAACAGGAAAATGGGTAGCTGTGAGAATTATTTAAAATTATTCAATGTGAGAAGCTAGTTAATTAGTACAGTGAGTACAGGACACAGAGAGAAATTCTGTTGGAGTTGGTTGGTGAGAGTATGCTGGTGGTTACTGGGTTACTGTAGTTGCCAAGCTATCCATCAGATCATGAATTCAAACCTACACTGGCCAATAGTGAGTGAATTTGTGAGTTAGCAGCAGGCAACAACTTGACAGCTCGAGTTAGTTATAAATACCTAATTGGTTCACTAATGCCATTCAAGGAAACAACGCGTCATCGCTGGCCGACACGTAAGTCTTGTTCCACACTACGTGGATGACTTTTATTGCCTTCCAGGCACCTAAGAATAGCTTCACTGAGAATGAACATCTGCTGTGGGATATTTTATTTTGGCCCAAATAGACTGACAGTGTATTAATTAGCAACCCAAAGAATGGCCCTATGATAAAGACAAAATACTGCAGCTGTTGGAATCCAAAACAAAAACATAAAATGCTGGAGAAACTCGGCAGGTCTGACAACATCTGTGGAGGCAGAATAGAGCCATCATTTCGAGTCTGGATGACTCTTCCTTAGAGCTGAATCATAAAGTCCTACTGTGCAGGAAGGAGGCCATTCAGCCCATTGAGTCTGCACCGACCACAATCCCATCCAGGCCTATCCCCATAAGCCCATGCATTCACCCTTGCTAGTCCCCCCACATTAAGTGGCAATTTAGCATGGCCAATCTACCTAACCTGCACATCTTTGGACTGTGGATGGAAACCAGAGCACCTGGAGGAAACCCACGCAGACACAGGTCGAATGTGCAAACTCCACACAGACAGTGACCCAAACCAGGACTCAAACCCAGGTCCCTGATGCTGTGAGGCAGCAGTGCCAGCTACTGTGCCACTGTGCCATCCTACTGAGATGGCTTGCCTAACAGTACAGTAGCCCCCTACTCAGTACTGTTCAGCTGGGACCGGGGCAGAATCTTACCACTTTGGTCCCTGTTACATAGGTGGGATCATTTTAGGGTTTAGAAGCAGTTTGCCTGAACAACATTGTTCTTTCTCTGTGCAAACCGATTGCCATCTCTTCCAGAGTGTCTGACCAACTTGGGTGGGAGGACTGATGAGTCCAGCCAGTCAAAGAAAGGGGTTTAATTAAAAGGACAATTGAGCGCTCACTGACACTTAGCTCTTCAGGCAAGTACAGAAGTGGAGAGGAAGCTGGGAAGGCTACCACACTAACCCGAACCCCTCCCCAATTCCTCATTTTTACCATGAGGCCTGGCTGCAGTTGCGGAGGAACTACACTGAGTGGAGCTCTCTCAGGAACATGGGATTAAGAAACAGTTCAAGGTACCAGGTACTGAAAAAGCTATTGGCCCTGGCAGCATCTTGACAGCAGCACTGAAGACTTGAACTCTGGAACTTGCTTTGTCCCCAAGAAACTGTTTCCAATACAGCTACAACACTAGTATCTAACTGCCATGTAGAAAATTGACCAGGTATATCCTGTCTACAAAAAGTAGCATAAATCCAACCTGGCTAATTACTGCCCCATCAGTTTACTCTCAATCATCAGTAAAGCGACAGAAGATGTTGTTGACAGTGCTGTTGAGCAACACTCACACAGAAAAGCTCTTCTTACAGACCCTCAGTTAGGGTTTTGCCGGGGTCTGTAATGAGGTCCTGACCTTATTACAGCCTTGATTCAAACATGGACAAAAGAGCTGAACTGCAGAAGTGAGGTGAGAGCGACTGCCCTTGATATCAAGGCCACATTTGGCAGAATGTGGAGCCTTAACAAAACTTCAATCAATGTGATTCACAAAAACACAAGAAATAGAAGCAGGAGTGGGTCACCCGACCCTTCACGCCTGCCCTGCCGCTATCAGATAGGAGACAGAGGGTGGTGGTGGATGGTAAATATTCATCATGGAGTGCAGTTACGAGTGGTGTGCCTCAGGGATCTGTTTTGGGGCCACTGTTGTTTGTAATTTTTATTAATGATCTGGATGAGGGTATAGTTGGGTGGATTAGTAAATTTGCTGATGACACCAAAGTTGGAGGTGTGGTAGATTGTGAGGAAGGGTGTCATAGTCTGCAGGGAGACTTAGATAGGTTGCAGAGCTGGGCCGAGAGGTGGCGGATGGAATTTAATGCGGAGAAGTGTGAGGTAATTCACTTTGGTAGGAGCAACAGATGTGTCGAGTATAGGGCTAACGGGAGGACTTTGAATAGTGTGGATGAACAGAGGGATCTAGGTGTGTGTGTACATAGATCCCTGAAAGTTGGGAATCAAGTAGATAAGGTTGTCAAGAAGGCATACGGTGTCTTGGCGTTTATTGGTAGGGGGATTGAATTTAGGAGTCGCAGTGTAATGTTGCAACTGTACACTACTCTAGTGCGGCCGCACTTGGAGTACTGTGTGCAGTTCTGGTCCCCGCATTACAAGAAGGATGTGGAGGCGTTGGAGAGGGTGCAGAGGAGGTTTACTAGGATGTTGCCTGGTATGGTGGGGAGGTCCTATGAGGAGAGACTGAGGGATCTAGGGTTGTTTTCGTTGGAAAGAAGGCGGCTAAGAGGGGATCTTATTGAAACATATAAGATGATTAGAGGTTTAGATAGGGTGGATAGTGATAGCCTTTTTCCTCGGATGGAGAAAGCTAGCACGAGGGGGCATGGCTTTAAATTAAGGGGGGGTAGCTACAGGACGGATGTCAGGGGTAGGTTCTTTACCCAGCGGGTGGTGAGGGATTGGAATGCCCTGCCTGCTGCAGTTGTAAATGCGTCTAGTTTGGGGGCGTTTAAGAGATCTCTGGATAGGTTTATGGACGAAAAGGGATTGGTATAGGCTAGTGGGTCATTGTTTTTGTAACTGGTCGGCGCAACATCGTGGGCCGAAGGGCCTGTTCTGCGCTGTAATGTTCTATGTTCTATGTTCTATGTTCTATATGATTATGGCTGATCTATTCCGGCCTCAGTTTATTTTCTGTGCTGTTTTCCCATGACCCTCTAATCCCCGATCTACCAATTATTTATCCACCCCCATTTTAAAGACTTCTACTGATCCAGTCTCCATGACACTTTGGGGTAAAGAGTTCCAGAGATTCACCACCCTTTGTGAGAAGAAATTTCTATGCATCTCAGTTTTAAATGACTGGTCCTCAGGGGACTCGGGGGAAAACTCTCCACTGCTTAGAGTCACACTTAACAGAAAGGAAAATTATTTAATGTCAATCATCTTAGCTTCTGGGCATCACTGCAGGAGTTTCTCAAAATAGTGTCCAAGTCCCAGACATCGTCAGTTGTTGTATCAATGATCCCTCTATCATAAGGTCATAAGGGGGGATAGTCACTTTCGATTGCCTGGCGTTCAGTGCCATTTGCAACTCCTCTGATACTGAAACAATTCATGTTAATATGCAACAAGACCAGGACAATATTCAGGCTGGGCCTGATAAGTGGCAAGTAACAGTCACATCACACAGGTATCAAGCAAAGACCATCTCCAACAAAATGGAATCTAACCATCTCCCTTAACATGAGACAGCATTATCATTATTCCTTCCTCCATCAACATCCCAGGGGTTACCATTGACCAGAAACTTAATTGGAGCAATCATATAAAGGCTGTGGCTACAAGAGCAGGTCAGAGGCTGGGAACTCTGTGGTGAATCCTGACACCTCAAAGCCAGTCCACCATCAAAAGGCAAAAGTCAGCAGCGTGGTGTAATACTCTCCATTTGCCTGGATTTGACACTTAACAAATCAACAGTTGCACATAAGCTCCATTTTCTGCAAAGCATTGGCTCTGATTGGATAACTATTGTTCAATAAAAGATTAAAATCGATTGGTGCACTCAGATACGGTTGTTACGATCAAGCTGGCACTGTCTGGAAAGATGGTGGGCACAGTAAGAAGGTAGTGGAATTCTTACTGTGCCCACCACAGTCCTATGCCAGCATCTCCACCTCATAGAAAGATGATGGAACCAGATTGAATAATAGCTTTCAAGAAGGAATTATTTACATACTTGAAAATGAGAACTTTTAGCAGCAGGGATCCGGCACTAATCAGATCATTCCTTCACAGAGCCAGTGCCAACATGATGGGCCAAAAGGCCTCCTTCTGTGCTGTATGTTTCTATGGTGCATAGGTTGGCAAACTTGACTTTTATCTTCAATCAGAAACGTACAATGACCACCAACCAAGCATGGGATTGTTCTTGCAAACCCATTAAGAAATCCAGAGCAAAGGGAGGAAACCCTTCAATCAGAGTGAGGCCATTCAGAGGTGACATCAAGAAGGTAATGAATTTTGGGAACTCTCACCAACACCCTCCGACCACCCACCCAAAAAAGAGCTCTTGAGGTTGAATGTTGAGTTGAAATTTTCTAAACTGAGGCTGATAGGTTTTTTATTCATGTGGGCAGGTAGATGGAATTGAACTATAGCTCAATCATGATCTAATTGAAAGACAGATTAGACAGGAAGACTGGAATGGTCTACTCCCGTATATGAAACCTGTTTTGTTTAGTTACCCATTTTATGCGATGTGGGCATCTCTGGCGAGGCTAACATTTATTGCCCATCTCTAACTGATGTTGAGAAGGTGGTGGTGTGCAACCTTCTTGAGCCACTGAAGTGCACCCAGGTACACCCACAGTGCTGTTAGGGACTACAGTGCAGAAGGAGGCCATACAGCCCATTGGTTTTGACTCAGGGACAATGAAGGAATGGCAATATATTCCCAAGTCAAGGATGGTTGGGTGACTTTATGTGAACACTAGGCTACAGTTTTTTATTTATTTTGTTGGCCAGCATTTATTGCCCATTCCTAGTTGTCTGAGAGCAGTTAATAGTCAACAACATTGCTGTGACTCTGGAGTCACATGTAGGCTAGGCCAAGTTAGGATGGCAGATTTCCTTCCCTAAAGGACATTAGTGAACCAGTTGGGTTTTTCTGGCAATCAGCAATGGTTTCATGGTCACCAGTGGACTCTTAAATCCAGATCTTTAAAAAATTCAAATTCCACCATCTGTTATGTGGGATTTGAACCCAGGCCCTCAGAACATTAGTTGAGTTTCTGGATCAATAGCGATAATACTGCGAGGTCATTGCCTCCCTACTTATAGAATGTGCACGTTCCAGAATAGGCTAGCATTTACTGCCCATCCCAAGATACCCTTAAGAAAGTGATGATGAATTGTGCTTTTCTGCTCTTATTGAATTTAAATTCCACCACGCGCAGTGGTACACATCCTAGGGGATTTTCACACGGTAACTTCATTGCGGTGTTAATTTGTGTCACTAATAAATAAACTTTCAACTTTTAATACGATTGGGCCATCTCCTCCCCTCTCCTTTAAAAGTCATTCCCCTTCTGGAAATGTCAGCCAGCCTAATAAGATGTCTTTCCCCCTTTAAGAAAGCTGACATAACAACATTGAAACTCCATCTGCCGCTCTCTTTCAATGTGGGGGATCCGTTTCCCTGTCGCTCCAGCACAGGGCGCTGTGCTTCAGTCATTTGTGCGCAGGTTGCTTCGCTCGCTGGGATTCTGCCCAGATCCAACTCCCCAAGAATTCATTCCATCCGCGGCTCTGGCTGACGTTTCCTTTACGTGGACATTCTGGATGCGTTGCAGTTTTCCTTTTCCTCGCTGTTTGCTTTTCCGTTTGATGTTGGATCCCCCCACCACCCACTCTCCCCCCAACTCTCTCTCTCTCTCCTTGTGCAAATACATCGATTCCTTCCACCTCCCCCACCGCCCCCCCCCCCCCCCCCCCATTCCTCTTTCGTTCCAACTCTTGTGGCTGCCAATGATGTAAAGAAGTCCTCGGATCTGTCACTGAACAACCCTGGGCTGTGATGTGAATCTTCCCCCATCTCGGTGAGTCGTTAACGTTTCTCGAACTCCGACGTTGTGTGGGATTGGGTAAAACGCTCTCTGAGATTTCTATGTGTATTTTTTTTTTGCATTGCACTACAGATAGTTTACCTGCGGTGTCTTGGCAATGTTTTACCGTTGTGGGGGGCGGGGGGGTGGAATCTGGATGAACAAGGAACATAGAAGATCGATAAATTGTAAAATGTCAGGGAGTGGGAAAATAAGTTCCATAATTTGTAACGTGCACTATTTGGATGAGGAGGTCCCTGATAAATTAAAGTGTTGATTCCTGATAGAAGTTGGGGGAGAAGAGGGGGAAGGGGGAAACATTTCTGATGTGATATCAAAAGGCTGAGGCTATTCATTTTTTTTCTCCTATAAAATGTTAATTGGATTCTTGTCAGTTACCAATCTTAAGTACAGTCTGGAGTATCTAGGGTAAACCGAGGTTATAGATGGGGATAGTGGGGGGCTAGTTATTAATTATAATGTATGTACATTACCGTGTGGAGTTTAATGTATGCAGACAGAGCCCGATAGAAGTATTGTCAGATCATACAGCCCACTGGAGAGCTTCCCATTTCTGGTCAGACTGCCTAGTGTCTCCATGGCTACAGTGTCAGCATCAGCACCAAGGAGAGCGCCTTCTGATCAGCAATGAGCGGCTGGATGGCGAGGCGGGAGGTGGGGAGGTGGTGGTGAAACTGAACGGGTTGGTTTCTGTCCAGAGAGGGTGAAAATGAACTGGTCAATTTCTGTCTGGGGGGGAGGGGGTGATGAAACTTAACGGATCAGTTTCAATCTGGGGGGTGTGAAACAGAACGGATCAGTTTCAGTCGGGGGGGTGGGGGTGAAATTGAACGGGTCAGTTTCAGTCTGGGGGGGGTGAAGATGAATGGGTCAGTTTCAGTCTGGGGAGGGTGAAGATGAATGGGTCAGTTTCAGTCCGGGGGTGGGGGTGAAACAGAACGGGTCAGTTTCAGTCTGGAGGGGGTGAAGATGAATGGGTCAGTTTCAGTCTGGGGAGGGTGAAGATGAATGGGTCAGTTTCAGTCTGGGGGTGGGGGTGAAATTGAACGGGTCAGTTTCAGTCCGGGGGTGGGGGTGAAATTGAACGGGTCAGTTTCAGTCCGGGGGTGGGGGTGAAATTGAACGGGTCAGTTTCAGTCTGGGGGTGGGGGTGAAATTGAACGGGTCAGTTTCAGTCCGGGGGTGGGGGTGAAATTGAACGGGTCAGTTTCAGTCTGGGGGTGGCGTGAAGATGAACGGGTCAGTTTCAGACTGGAGGGGTGGGAGAGAGCTATACATTTCGGCTGGAGTGCTGCCAAGAATTCGATAAAGCAATTGTTACCCAAACATTGAAAGTTCCTCTGATCCCTTTCCCCGACGTCTTTAAATATGAACTTCATCGAAAATCCCAAAACTGCCACGAGCCGTGCTTTCAACATTAACCCCAAAACCCGAAAACACATCGCATACCCAAATAGATTGCCATTTTGCAAAGGAAGATGTGAGATTTGGATTAATTTTTTCACAATGGCTTTTCTGTTTTGCTGACAATTTCAAAGCTGTGTTACAGCAAGCGTGGCTCGCAATGACATTAGTTTTACAATTACAAAGTGTGTGTGTGTATGTCAGTCTATGTCAAATTGGTGGATAGCTGTTCCTTCGAGACGGTGCGTGGAAGTGGATGTAGGAAAAGCATGGATAATGCACAATATTTTTCAATAATTCATGCAACTTGCAATTGCTCCTTGCCTGAGAAAGAAAGGAACCCCGCGCAGAATGACTCGCCCCCGTCAATTTTCCAAAGGCTGACTGGTGATTCGTTCATGACGGATAGCCGAGTTAGTGTGTGACTGTTCCTGGAATGGACATGGCTCTGCTGTCTTCCCCAGAATAACCAAAGCGCGCTGTGACAGGTGAGTAAAGATGCAGAGAGTGGCGGGTGGAAGTAACTCAAGTCGATAGAAATCAAACCCCTGTGAGGAATTATATAACAAAAAGACGAGAAACATGGTGGTGTGTTTGGACAACGCCCACTCACTGTAGAAATTAAAGCGGTACTGCTCCTCCATCGCTAGCTTCGTTCCAAAGACTTCATTCGCCTGTCCCAATCTGCCTCACAGGCAGATTTTATTTTAAATCAAATCTAGGAGAAAATAACTTTTGGTCGATATTTGAATGGTTAGAAATGTTTCCAGTTACGTACTACAAGAAAGGGCATTATTTATTGACCGTAATTGATAGTTTTAGGGTTTGATTTAAGCCAGCATATAGCCTGCATGTAGACTGGTGACAGGGAATGTAGCTAAGAATGTAAAGAAGAATAAAATAGAATAATATGTAGAAAGAGTTCAGCAAGCTCAAACCGCTAATGAACCGGAGTTCGCTCCGCTATTTTGGCCCCCTTCCCGTGCTATTTTGATCCCTCAGGTGCCAGCCCATATCTTGTTCTCATGTTTTTGCGTTCAAACACCACTGACCCTTTTTCTGCTGTTGATACATTCTGCTATTTTGCTTGCAGACAGGGCTAACCTTTAATCCACTATTAACATGCATTTCAAGGAGTGGTGATGGCCAAGTGGTATTATCGCTAGTTTACTAATCCAGAAACTCAGTTAATGTTAGATCATAGAACCCTACAGTGCAGAAAGAGGCCCTTCGGCCCATCGAGTCTGCACCAAACACAATCCCACCCAGGCCCTACCCCCATATCCCTACATATTATACCTACTAATCCCTCTAACTTATGCATCCCTGAAAACTAAGGGGCAATTTCTTTACATGGCCAATCAGCCTAACCTGCACATCTTTAGACTGTGGGAGGAAACCAGAGCACCCGGAGGAAACCCACGCAGACACGAGGAGAATGTGCAAACTCCACACAGGCAGTGACCCGAGCTGGGAATCGAACCCAGGACCCTGGAGCTGTGAAGCAGCAGTGCTAACCACTGTGCTACCATTCTGGGGACCTAGGTTCAAATCGTACCATGGTAGGCAGTGGAATTTGAATTCAATTTTTAAAAATCTGGAATTAAGAATCTACTGATGATCAGGAACCACTGTCAGGAAAAACCCATCTGGTTCATGAATGTCTTTTAGGGAAGGAAATCTGCCACCCTTACCCAGCCTGGCCTACATGTGACTCCAGAGCCACAGCAATGTGGTTGACTCTCAACTGCCCTCTGAACAAGGTCAACTAGGGATGGGCAATAAATGCTAGCCGGTCAGTGACATCCATCTCCCATGAATGAATTTAAAAATCTTTAATGCTACCATTACCACTCCCTCTGTTTCGTTTTCCATGACATCTTTGTTATTTACCCTCTCCCCATCTCCAACCTTCCATTTTGCTTCCACCTGCCCCTCTCCCCCTTTTCATCAGCATAAAACCCAACACATTGCTACCTTTCCCCAGATCTGATGAAGGGTCAAACTGGGCTCAAAACATGAACTCTGTTTCTCATTCCACTGATGCTACCACACCGGCTGGGTTTTTCCAGTATTTTTTCTTTGTTTCTTTTTTAAATGAGAAAGGTTGGGAGGAAACTCTTGTGAAGCATAAACATTAGCATCTGTTCTGTAAAGTCAGTGTAATTTGATGATGAATTCATGCAGATGTTTTCACTGAGGAGGAGCTTCAATGAACTTAAAAGCACTCATTAAGCTTTTATTCAAAATCAATCAAGTAGACCTACACTATCAATCTGAAACTTGGAATGTCTGCTCAAAACCTGCAGATTTGAGTGTGTGAGAGCCCTTTACTCCCAAAAGCATCCCCAGCTCTACACTTCTTACTCAGTCATACAAAGGAAATTTAACTCAAATGTTGCACCAATTCTCTTTAAGGAAGGTTAGCAGTTTCAATTTGGATTTACATTTCTTGATTTCACCTTTGGAATTTTTGCAGTTCTGAAAACTCAAATTGTTTTTTTTATTGGTACAGTCTTTTCGGATAAATCTGGCTTCCAGCTCCTCATCAGCTTCCTCTTTGTCAAAGCCCCAATTGCATGACTGCCAGAACAATGCCACAAATATGTTCTCAGAAACATCTGCATCTTTTTGGATGAGTGCTCTTGTCTAAACTCCAAGTGGTATGGATCCAGAGCAGAGAAATGCTAATTAACTGGCCGTAATATGTCAATTTACTATTACAGCAGAGGGTGCTATTCTGGCAGTTGAGGACTAAGGCAATGTAAATGCAAATTACACTCCATCTGACTTCACATGGTCTGGGAGCAGCCAATGAATATAAAAAGTGAGCAGATCTTCCATCTCTCATCAAACCTAGCACACACAAATTCACCAAAAATAACTGTTGTATGTCGAAAATGTGAAAGAACCAGATCCGGTGAGGTAACCACTCCCATTTTCAAAGTCAACACCTGGAACAGTGGCACAATGGTTAATAGTGTGTCAAGGACTCGGGTTCGATTCCCAGCTTTGGTCACTATCTGTGTGGAGTTTGCACATTCTCCCACTGTCTGCATGGGTTTCCTCCAGGTGCTCTCGTTTCCTCCCATATTCCAAAGGTATGCGGGTTAGGTCGATTGGCCATGCTAAATTGACCTTAGTTTCAGGGGAATTAACAGGGTAAATATATGGGGGTTATGGAGATAGGGTGGGATTGTTGTCGTTGCAGTCTTGATGGGCCGAATCACACCTTCTATATTGTAGGGATTCTCTGATTCGATGACTGTCTAGATCCACATTGGGTATATAGACTAAATCCTGAAGAGCTGGTAGCACCAATGGAGCTTTACTCCAGCTGTAAAAAGCACCTTAGGACTGGAAATGAGGAAACAGGAGAGACAAGATCCAGAAATGGATCTGATATAGCAATTTAAAAAGCATACCTCCACTAGGTTCAAAGCTTTAATGCTTTAAACTTTGGATTCATAGCATTTTCCTTTGAGAAAGGGCATCAGGTATAATAGGATATCTGCCCTTTTAATTGTGGTAAATTCTGCTAGTTTAGAGAGGCCTGTCCATCATTGACTGGGACATTGAGGGGCTGCTGTTGAAGTGACATAGTGGACTCAAAAATGTTGTTTTTGGAAAAGTTGGCCTAATGCTATAATTTTGCTTCTTTTGCCTCTACTTAATGTCATCTTCACTCATCATTACATATAGAGATTTCCAGTATGGATTGGAACCTCAAGCATTCAGCAGAGCCAGATGTTTATATTGGGCAGTGTTCATACTGTACAACAATGTATTATAAAGAGCCACCGACTGAAGGATTCATCTCTGTTCAACAATATGGACAGACGACGGCAAAACATTTTTCAGCACAGCTGTTTTGTAAAAAGCTGTGTTGTCAAATGGAGTAATTCAACTAACTTTATTTCTGACATCTTACACAATCCCAAATTTTACAAGCTTCAGCTTACCTCGGAGGCAGTTCATTCATCTATGAGTCAGAGGGGCTGTGGGCTCAAGTCCCATTGCAGATCTTTGAGCAAATAACCTACGTTAACAGTCCAGTGCAGTACTGAGGGAGGGATGCACAGTTGAAGGAGCCATCCTTTTAAAATAAGATGACACTATGCCAGCATCTGCCCATGGGCAACATGCTGGTACAGTGGTTAGCACCACTGAGTCACAGCGCCAGATACCCGGCTTTGATTCCTGGCTTGGATTACTGTCTGAGCGGAATCTGCGCGTTCTCCCCCATCTATGTGTGTTTCCTCTCTGAGTGCTCTGATTTTCTCCCATGGTCTGAAAGATGTGCTGGTTCGGTGCATTAGCCATGCTAAATTCTTCCTCTGTGAAGCTGAGCAGGCACTCGAGTGTGGCGACTAGGGGATTTTCACAGTAGCTTCATTGCAGTGTTAATGTAAGCGTACCTATGACACTAATAAATAAACTTGAATCTTTCAGAGGGACATGAACGACTCCACAACGTTGTTTTGAGGAAGAGTAGGAGAGTTCTCCGGGTGTCCTGGCTAATATTTACCCTTCAACGAATATCATTACATTAGGTTACATGGTCATTGTCAAATTGCTGTTTGTGGGAGCTTGCTGTGCACAAAGCAATTATTGCATTTCCAAAAGCTTAACAGTGCCTACTTTTCAGAAAGCACATTATTAGGTCTGAACCAGAGGGCACAAATTCAGGCTAACGGGGTGATCCTTTAAAACAGAGATGAGGAGGAATTTCTTCAGCCAGAGAGTGGTGAATCTGTGGAACCCTTTATCACAGAAGGTTGTGGAGGCCATGTCAATGAGTGTCTTTAAGACAGAGATTGATAGGTTCTTGCTTAATAAGGGGATCAGGTGTTATGGGGAAAAGGCAGCAGAGCAGGGACGAGAAAAATATCAGCCATGCTTGAATGGTGGAACAGACAAAATGGGCCAAATAGCCTAATTCTGCTCCTATGTCCTATGGAAGCACACTGAGGTGTCTTGAGGTTACAAAAAGATGCCATATAAATGCAAGCCTTCATTTTTATTTATTCTTTCATGGGACGTGGACATCACTGGTTAGGCCAACATTTATTGACTATCTCTAACTGCCCTTGAAAACGTAACAATGAGCCACCTTATAGAACCACCACTGTCCATTTGTGTAAGTATAATCATAGTGCTGTTAGGAAGGGAATTGCAGGATCTTGACCCAAAGCTGGTGCTTCAGGTTTAAGTCTAACATTTGCTGTACTTTCAGTGGCACTGTTAAGCTGAGCTTTGCATCAGATCATTTTATGACCTTATTTGAAGAACAGGGAATTCTCTTGATCACCTGGCCAATGTTGCCCCAAATAACACCACCAAAATATATTAACAAGCCATTTGCTTCATTGTTATTTATGGAGTGTAGTGGGAATAGAATGGATGGCAGGTTTCACTACATAATAGTTACTGTGCTTAAAAAGTAATGTACAGTATGAACCACTGTAAATGTTTCCACGACAGAATAAGGCACTATTTAAATGCAAGGAATTTTGTTCTTGTTCTAGTTTTAAATCAATTTTTCACTAGATTGTCATTACATTTCATACTGCTCCTATTATTTAGTTTCTTGCTCTAAGATATGAATGGATAATATCAATGAACCTCATACCTGAGAATGCAGAGCACGATTTCTATCTAAACATTTTCTCAGTATTCAAAAGTATTGTCTAAATTTATTCTGTGAAATGACCATTGAAGTCGCCTACAAAGCATCAGTCACTTTTTCCAATGTAATTCATTGCATTTGAGGTGTTTTCAGAAATTTCCTTTCAGTGGAGTGCTAAATATAGCAAGTGGTCCTTTTGTTTTGTACTGTGTTGCTTTCTATCCCTTCTCTCAAAGTCTAACAATAGTGTTATTAGCCACCTAATGAAAACACTTCATAAGTGGTGCTGCTTTCATCTCGATTACAATTTTACCTCCACCACCATTTTCATGAAGAGTACAATACATGGAAAGAGCAATTCATACCTGTTTTATTTTAAACATTGGTCTGGTCAGTATTAGGCAAAAAGGCAATACAGGACAGTAACTGAATCGACAATTCTAATGAGCTTTGGGAAACACTCGTCTTTCAACCTTGAAGCTCACCAAAATCTGTCTGATAAATTACTCAGAATGAAACAGTCATTAATTTATTATTAATATTGCTATTAATTATTTATTAAAAATGTTGTTACGTAGCATTAAGATCATGTTTATGATGCTACCCAGAAATGCCATGGTGACAGGGTTATCTCGCAGCTCCCTCCCTTGACAACAAATAGTGTAGCTCGTGCCTCGTACTTCCAGTTTACAGAACAGAATGATTGATTTGTGTAATAAGTGAAGGTAAGTGCCTATATTGGAACAGTCATTGCTCAAGGAATTACCCATGAGCATGAAATAGAAAATATGTGCACACTTTCAGCGCTGCAATGTGATCATAAGGATGTGGTAGCACTAGAAGTAATCCACACAGAGGAAATTCACCAAGATGTTGCCTGACATGGAGCATTTGAGCTTTTAGGAGAGACTAGATAGGCTTGGATTGTTTTCTTTAGAGCAGAGAAGACTAAGGGGGGACATGATTGAAGTGCATACGATTATGAGGGGCATGAACAGGTTGAGTAGAGAGCGACCGTTCCCCTTGGTTGAGGGGTCAATCATGTTTTAGGGTAAGGGGCAGGAAATTCAGACCGGATTTGAGAGAAAAGAAATTCACTCAGAGGGTTGTAGGAATCTGGAATACGCTGCTTGGGAAGGTAGTGGAGACCGGGCATTTTACAACCTTTAAGAAATATTTGGATGAGCACTTGAAATATCATAATGCTCAAGTGTATGGGACAAGTGCATGAAAATGGGATTAGATAGTAGATATTGTCAGTACAGACTCGATGGGCCAAAGAGCCTTTTCTGCACTGTATGACTCTAAATTGAATGAGATTTAATAAACAGTTTAGATCTCATTCAATTCAGAAGGCTAAAATGGATATTTTGGAATTTTATAACTACAACATCAGTAACTTGCATCTGTAAAGCATCTTCAACATAGTAAAACATCCTAACACTCTTCACAGGAGCATTCATATACCAGCATTGGAGCTGGTGATTCACTGAGTTGATTCTGGAGTTGAGAGGGTTGGCTTATGAGGAGAGACTGAGTAGACTCTGGCTATACTCATTGGAATTCAGAAGAATGGGGGGGATGTTACAGAAACATAAAATTACGAAGGGAATAGATAAGATAGAAGCAGAGAAGTTGTTTCCACTGGTGGGTGACACCAGAACTAGGGGAAATAGCCTCAGAATGTAGGGGAGTAGATTTAGGACTGAGTTAAGGAGGAACTTCTTCACACAAAGAGTTGTGAAGCTGTTGAACTCTCTATCACTGAAGTAGTTGAGGCTCTCTCATTGAACGCTTTTAAGGCAAGAATAGATAATTTTTTTGAACAGTAAAAGAATTAAGGGTTATGGTGAGCGGGTGGGTAATATTATTGAATGGCAGAGCAGGTTCAAGGGGCCAAGCAGCCTAGTCCTGCATCTAGATCTTATGTTCATATGTTTTTATTATCAAAAATATTGAACACTGAGCCTCAAGAGGAGATATTAGAACAGTTTGGTCAAAGGTACTGGTTTTTAAAACATTTGACTGACCAACACTGAAGGAATGGGTATATTTCTAAGTCAGTGTGGTGTGCGGTTTAGAGAGGAACTTGCCGGTGTTCCCATCTGCTGCCCTTGTACTTGTAGGTGGTAGAGGTCATGGATTTATAAGGTGCCATCAAAGGAACCTTGGTAAGTTGCTGAGGTGCATCTTGGAGATTTATCTTCAAAACATCTTGAGCCTCTATAGTCAGAATTGAAGAGTCCATTTCCCTTCCCCAATCAGACCATTGCCCTTCCAATTCACCATTTCTCCAACCAATCGTAGTTCTTCCATAAACATCTGCCCAGAAGCAGGAACCAATCTAATCATTGAGCACAATCCCACTGACAAATGAGATCTAAAATTAAACTGTTTAGTAAATCTCATTCAATCAGTCACATAAGTCACCAATAATATTCAATGGAAAGAAGATTCTGTAGAGTACAGCCATTCTGACAGTTCCTCACCCACGTCACTGAATATATATAATAATAAACATCAGCACATAATGATCATATGAAGAATTGGATAATTCACAAAAAGAAAATGCCAGCTTTCTATCATACCAACATCACTATCCTACACAGAGTCAAGAATGTTGGCTTGTTCCAGCTCTTGTTTCAGGCAAGGCAACACACAATCCTTAGCTCAACCCAGAACAAAGATGCTAAGGACTGCTGGGATTAATCTCTGAGAAAAGTCATCTTTTTCCACATTTTGTTTCCTTTCTTTATTCATCCACAGGATGAAAGAGTGGTTAAGGAAGCTGCCATTTATTGACCACATTTAATTCTTGAGCTGCTTTTACTTCATTCATGGCATGTCACTGGTGAGGCAGGCATTTATTTTGCCCATACCTAATTGCCCTTGAGAAGGCGGTGGTGAGCCACCTCCTTGAACCACCACAGTCCATGTGGTGTCGGTATGCCCACTGTGCTGTTAGGGAGGGAGTTCCAGCACTTTGACCCAGTGACAGTGAAGAAACAATGAAAATATAATTCCAAGTCAGGATAGTGCGTGGCTTTGAAGAGAATTTGTTACTGGTGGTGGTCCCATGCATCTGCTGCCTTGACCTTTTAGGTGACAGAGACCATGAATCATAGAATCCCGAGAGTGCAGAAGAGGCTATTTGGCCCATTGAGTCTGCACCAACTCTCTGACCAAGTATCTCACCCAGGCCTCCACTCTATCCCTGTAACCCCACACATTTACCATGGCTAATTCATCTAATTTACATATCTTGGGACACTGAAGGGCAATGTAGCATGGCTACCCACCTAATCTGCACATCTTTGGAAGAGTCTGTCATCTGTGAGACAGCTCTCCCAATTTTGGCATAAATCCCCAGATGATAGTAATTAGAACTCTGCAGGGCCAACAGTGCTGGGTCTGCCTTTGGCATTTCTGATGCATGGGTCAATGTCAGGTGATTCGTCCAGTTTCATTCCTTTGAAACTTCCTTGGACTTTGATACAACTGTGTGACTTGCTCCACAGGCAAGCAGTGGAGGCTAGGTCATTGAATATATTCAAAGCTGAGTGATTGATTGACAAGGGAGTCAAAGATTATGGGGAGCAGACAGGAATTAATTCATTCCACTGAGTTAAGGCCATAATCAGATCAGCCATTATCTTACCAAACAGAAAAGTAGGCCCAAGGGGCTGAGTGACCTACTCCTGCTCCTATTTCAGATCTTGTTTACATGGCTCTTCACTCTAGGCTTGAATTCGACCAATATTATCAGGTCCAAGTGTTGTCCTCAGCTCACAATGCTCCACTCCTGGACCAGTGCTCTAGGATCTGAGGTAAAAAGGGGAAAACCCAGCCCAAGAAGGTCAAAATTCTAAAAAGGAGAGAATGAATGAAACTTCAGAAGTGTGAACAGATTCAAACTCACTGTTAAAAGCCTCGTAGTATCAGAGTTCAAGGGTTGCTAATTGGTCTTTTTATTTAACTTAATAGAGGTAAAGTTGGTTTCACCAATACTGAGGGCAGGATTTTCCAGTCCCAGGAGAGGAGAGAAGGAAAGAGAAGAAGAGTAAAAACAATAGAAGATAAAGAAATAGATGGAGAGAAAGGGAGATAGAATTAGGGAGAATGTTTCAAGAGAGGCAGGGAAATATTTTTTTGTCAGTTGGTGATACCATAGGAGATTATGTCACATGTTTTAAAATGTCAAAGCATGAAGAATAGAACCATAGAATCATACAGTGCAGAAGGAGGCCATTCGGCCCATCATGTACTGTGTCATGCTGTAGCTGCTGTAATCATGGGCAAGTTAATAGTTGCTAAACTGAAAGCTTCAGTGAATTATTTTTGTTATTTAATCGTTTACATTACTGAAGGCTGTTCTAGAATTTTCCAAACAAAATTTAACTTATTTGAAGCTTTGGGTTCCGATCTTGCATAATATTATCAGTGACGCCTCCTGCGCAGCTGATTTTCTTTTATTATTTTTCCAGGGAAGTGTGAATTGGAAGCTCAGGGCAGAGGAGGTATAAATCTTTCTTGCTGTGGCTGCAGAAGTGCTCCTGCTCTCTCCTGGCCCCATGTGGCATTACAGAGCAGAAAGAAGCTATTCGGCCCATCGAATCCATGAGGAAAATCAATAAAAGAAAGTGAGGATGATGTACTATAAATGGCACAAATTTGAAAAATGGGGATAAGCAGAGAAACCTTGCTGCCCATTTACACAAATCCTTAAAGGAGAGATAAGTGGATAAAGTAGTTATGAATCATCTGAATTACTTGAGTTTATAAATAGACAGTTAGAATATAAGCGCAACATTATAACTCACTGATTAGACATTAGCGAAATCCACACTCCAAGGAAAATGTGAAGATCTTAGAAAGAACACAGCATATTATTGGGAATGCAGTTATGGAGAGACGTTGGAAAAGTTAAGACTGTTCTCCTTGGAACAGGTCAGCTTAAGAAGTAACTTAGAAGAGATTTTCAAAATGAGAAGAGGTTTTGATAGAGCGGAAAACTATTCCCCCTGGTGACTGGGTCAAAAACCTGGAGGTCACAGATTTAAAAGTATTGACAATAGATGTAGAAGAGAGATGAGGAGAACCTTGTACACGCAGAGTGGATGGGATTTGTGATGGCCTATCTGAAGGGGTGATGGAAACTCATTCCATATATAATTTTAAAAGGGACCATGCAGAATTTCCAGGGTTCTGACAAAAAAAATTGGATTTGGGGAATGACTGCATTTTTGAAGAGCTGGAATTGATCTGATGAGCTGAATGGTTTTGTTCTGTGCTGTAAGTTCCTATGGTTCTGTGGATATTTTTTGGGCTTCTTCTGGCTTCAGCTTTTCCCATGAGGTTAACCTGACACAAAAGACCTGTCTTTCCCATTTAGGCTTCAGGTTAAGAAAGCATTTGGTCCCGATGACTCCGGCTGAGCTCGTCTGCATTGTGAAAGAAGGACCCCAGAGTTAGAGCTTAAAATCAGCGCCTGTGGAATCGGCATAGAGAGGGTGGGCACAAGGAGCAACTTTAATTTACCACTTGAATGGGGTTGGTTAAAATCGCCCCTCCTGTATTTACAGAAAGCGGCTGTAAAATAAAGCAAAGTTAGGATGAATTAATTCAACACAGATTTCCATACAGGCAATCATACACACACAGAAAAAGGTGCATGATTTTACACATACATAGCACATAAGAACCAGAAGCAGGAGTAAGCCATCTAGCCCCTCGAGCCTGCTCTGCCATTCAATAAGATCATGGCTGATCTTCTCGTGGACTCAGCTCCACTTACCCGCCTGCTCACCAAGCCTTTAATTCCTTTACTGTTCAAAAATTTGTCTATCCCTGCCTTAAAAACATTCAGTGAGGTAGCCTCAACAACTTCACTGGGTAAGGAATTCCACAGATGAAGAAGTTCCTCCTCAACACAGTTATAAATTTGCTCCCCCTTATTTTGAGTCTATGCCCCCTATTCTAGTTTCACCCACCAGTGGAAACAACTTCCCTGTTTCTATCTTTTCTATTCCCTTCATAATCTTATATGTTTCTATAAGATCTCCCTCTCATTCTTCCAAATTCCAATGAGTATAGCCCCAGTCTCCTCAGTCCGACCTCATAAGGCAACCCTCTCAACTCCGGAATCAACCTCAGAACAGTGAGGAAAATCTTTCTTGATTGTCTGGTTGACGGGCCTGCCTTCTGCTGCAGTCCTGCGTTCTTTCAGATAAATTTACATGGACCAGGAGCACAATGTACAAATCAATATTTATTCACATTGTTTGCTGTGTTTATATTCTCAGCATGTTTACCACAGCGTTTCCTATTTGTGCTTGAGTTTTGTTTGCAACCTACAATATCAAGTCTATATTACACCAGTTACATTTAATAATATTGCAAGAGCCAATTGCACTTTCTGGTCAACCCACTTTGGAATCTGATAATTTGTGATTACAGAATCCCTACAGTGCTGAAGAGGCTGTTCTGCCCATCAAGCCTGCACCAACTTTCTGACAGAGTATCTTACCCAGGCCCCTCTCTCCTGCCCTATTCCTGTAGCTCCACGCATTTATCATGGCTGATCCATCTAACCTACACATCTTGGGACATTAAGGAGCAATTTAGCATGACAAACAGACATGTTGGCTGGCATTTTATGGCCTCGCTCGAATGAGGCTTATAAAATCCGGCCCGAGGCCAATGGAGAATCCTGTTCTGTGAGCTGTGCCCATCCCGATTCCGATAAAATTCCAGCCGATGTGTTGAATGACCTCCTTCTGTTCACCATGATGTAATAGTTTTATGTGGCTTTGTATGTTAATGTCACTCATTTTCATCCATCACTAGTCATTTCCCTCAACCACACCCCTGATTTGTGCAAAAGCAGCAATGAGTCTACAAATCTCTGCCTCGGTGCTCACTATATTTGATCTCCCAGCATGTGGTAGCCAGAGCAGAAAGCATCTTTAAAATCTGAGTGAAAGAAAGCTTTTGGAAGCAGTGGCAGCACTCACGAGTGGTGCTCCCACTGTGCCTATGATCAGCCTCATTAAGGGTTCCACTGCAGAGGCCAGTGAAGTAGTCATCTATTCCATGGCTAACTGCAGTGCAGAAAATTGTTCACCCATGAGCATACAGACACTGGTCACAGGCTGCTTCATACATCTCACAAGCCCCTGCAGCATATCTCTCAGGAATGGAGTAGGGGCCAAGGTGGAGTGTTAAACTGAAATGCCAGTGTAACCTGCATTTAACAGAAGACGCAATTTTGTGACAAGAATTAAAACCTGCGCTAGGAGCGGTCACCCTGAGCATCATGATGTGGCTGATTGATATGAATTCCAAGTGCTACTTCAAGGGTTACTCAACACTTAAGGGGATATTGGATAAAAGCAAATTACTGCGGATTCTGGAATCTGAAACCAGAAGAGAAAACGTTGGAAAATCTCAGTAGGTCTGGTAGCATCTGTAAGGAGAGAAAAGAGCTGACGTTTCGAGTCCAGATGACCTTCGTCACAGCTTTGATAAAGGGTCACAGACACTGACAGCTCACCACCATTTTGAATAATTAATTGTAATCAAGCCAATTGACATATACATTATGATTCCCGTGCCCTAATATGGGTTGGCCTTGGCAGCTGGGCAGGAGTGGGCAAGTCTCTTTTTAATTCACATGTTTGGAAAGCAAGGGAAGGGAAGGGGGTATCCTTTGAGTGGGGGAAGGGTGGCGTGCCTGTTCTCTTTGTTTCTCCCCATCTCTTACGAACCCAGCTGATACTAATGCTGGACAAATCAGATCCCAAGGTGAAACCTGGCTTGATAGATCCTCGGAGCCACGGAGGAAAGTGACTGAACAAATTCGCTGGATCTACCGCTGAAATTTAAAATGGAGAGTAAAATATTTATTAAACAAGGAAAATATTACACCAAGTAAAAAGGTTGGAAAGAGCTCAATGCAAATATGAGAACATGATACAAACTGACACTATTCCGTTTACCCCAGCAATCCCCTTACAAAACCCCAATGAAGATTTACCCCTCTCTTTACATCAAGGCTTCTTGTTTGAGCTGATCCAGTTGCAAATGGGTTTCTGAGCATTCAGTAGATACTTTCTCCAGTTGGTATCCCTTCCCGAGATACTCAAAACCATGCTCCAATTTCACTATTAGTTCAACTACAGAGAAAACACATAATTCCCTAAACCCAGCCCACCAGAAACTTTGCAAAATCTCTAATCAGAGAGCTTAGAACTTCTGCCTTCTCTCTGACGTGCAGACTCTGAACTTTCTTTCTGTCTTTCCTTGGTATCTGTGTGTCCCTCGATCCCATCGCTAGGCAATAGCGCAGTTTTTTTTAACTTTGTATTTATTTTCCCCATACTACTAAACTCTTTGTAACCCATCTCCTCATTTCAAGGGTTGTAAACCTCATGAAAAATGCATATTATACAAACAAATCAATAAAACATGACCTTTTTACTTGGAGGCCTTACAGATATCTTGGTGACGGAGGTGATGGTCTAATGGAATTATCATTGGGCTTTTAAACCAGAAGTTCAGTTAATGTTCTGGGGGCTTGGGTTCAAATCCCACCATGGCAGATGGTGCAATTTGAATTCATTAAAAATATCTGGGATTAAGAATCTACTAGTGACCCTGTAGCCATTGTTTTTGATAAACAGTTATGGGGAGAAGGCAATAAAATGGGGATAGGGAACATATCAGCCATGATTGAATGGCAGAACAGTCTTGATGGGCCAAATGGCCTAATTCTATTCCTATATTTTGTAAGCTCACAAAAAAAATCCAGATAAAACTGTAACAATGGTCACAATTCTCCCAGAAGCGCTGAGTTGGTGGGAAAGCTATTCTAAATCCCAACTGTTTTGTCAGTTCAGCTTCTCACCTGAATCTCCGCATTCTGTGCACTGAAGAGGTCCCTGTCGTGAATATCATTAAAAACCCAAGGAGTGGTGTGGGGTCTGTTTGCGCCGGAGTTTGACAGATCTGGAATTCTGCACATGCGCAGTGGTCCCAATCTGTCACACTCCCAGTTTGCTGGCCAGCTCAATTGCTGACTAACTCAGGACCTCACAGTCCTGCCTCTCCAGCAACCAGCCCCCCCATGATCCATTTGCAGCCCCCACAGCTATTCTGGGGCCAGCCCTGACACCCCCCTGTCCCAGAATGCCCCAATGTCCAGCCCACAACCCCCAGCAGTGACATTTCTCCCACCCCACTGACCCCCTGGGGTCAGACCCCACCTGGGAGGCAGGCTCCCCCCTGTAAACTAACCCCCCACCCAAATCGCTGCCCTCCCTCCAGCCTAGACTGATCCCCATGCAGAGTGACAGCAGGACCCCCACCCCCAATGATTGCCCCTAAGCTCCTCCAACAACGGAGCTGCTTGGGTATGAGCTCGTCTGACATACGGATGACATGACCTGCCCACTGGATCTGTGCGCTCATCAGCAGTGTGTGGACTGATGGTAGACTTGTGCTAGAGACAACTTCAGTGTCTGGTACTTTGTCTTGCCATCTGATGCGTAATATTCTGCAAAGACAAGTCATGTAGAAATGATTGTGCTGTCTTGCATGCCTTCGATACACAGTCCACGTTTCACAGGCATACCGGAGGGTAATGAGTACCATGGTGCTGTAGACCTTCAGTATGCCCCATCTCCTTGGCACTGCCCAATGCCCAGTGTGCCTCTTGGGCAGTACCGGGGGCACAGGCTGGCATTGCCACTGTGCCCATGTTCAGGGGCAACACCATCACCTGACCCCCTGGGGAGCCCCCGATTGCCCCCTTCATTTTGGCGGGGTCTCCCGCTAGTTCCCTGAATGTGTCTGCTCTAAACCCCGCTAGAATGAAGTACTCCTGGCGGGGTAGGAGATTTGATCGAGACCTGAAAGGCCCCAATAATTAACTGCTAAACGCATTTAAACACATTAAAAAAGATTCAAATCACTTACTTGCCTTCCCGCCGGTTTCCAGCATGGTCTGACTGGTGCCTGCTTACTGGCTCTGGGAGATGCGCATGCATTCCCGCCACATGTGCAAATCCCAGTCTAAGGCTGCAACCCGCCAGCAAAGTTGCAGGATGGGAGAATGGCAGCCCATGTTCCACCTTTCTTAACACACAAATATAAATTAATCTTAAAATTATGCATTTTCCTAACACCGCCAATCTTCCAAAATTCCTCCCCCCCTCCCCCTGCCGCTAACAATCTCCCACCTCACCCATTCTCTTAAGTTGCCTGATCTCTTCCTGCCCTAAAAACCCAGGACTTAAGTCATTCTGGACACTGTTGCCCTTCTGCATGGCCAATCAGCAGTCTCCAACAGCACCCATTGGCACTGCTGGGGCTCCTGCCCAGTTAGATTGACTGGTGGCTCTTGTTGGCAGAATTTTCTCCCACTGGGGGGGGGGGGGGGGGGGTGTGAAGTGCCACTTGCTGCCAGTTTAGCCTGATGGCACTGTGTAACGGCTGTGGGATGGGAGGGGCAGGTGGGTGTTTTTAGGGGTGTTGGCTGACGGCAAACTCAAACATGGGGGAGTTGGGTGGTTGGGGTATTGAACAAAACACTACCCTATCAAATCCAGCTCAGTGGGTGTGAAGAGCCCACATGTCCTGCGCCATAACCCTGTGGGTGTCTTGCTAAGAGACTCCAGGAAAGTTTGAATAATGGTAATCTGTAATTGGGAGCAAAATGATGTGTTAACTTTAAGTTTTCCAACAGGCACATCCCAATGATGTGACGCTCACTCAGTGTCTCTTTTCATCCTTTGGCCAAAATAATCCCCAGTGGATCATGTCAGCAGTTGGATTCAAATCCACTAAGTAAAGAAGCCTTCGAAACCTGAGCTCATTGGTGCAACAGCAGAACTTTCATAGGAGCTAGGAGCAGGAGGAAGCCAGTTGGCCCTTCAAGCCTGCTCCACCATTCATCACGACTATGGTTGATTGGTTAATCCTGCTTTCTCCCCATTCACTCCAATGAGATCTGACCTTCAGCAGTCACCCACCACTTGTCGCTCTTCCCTCCAAGCCCTGTCACTCAGAGACAGCTACTTCCTCAAACATGATGTCTAAATTGTCCAGGTTTCTAGAAAGTAATCAAAAAGGTAATAGCTTGTAGAGCTATGAACGAAACACCCTCCCTTGATATACTGCCTTGGCAACCAGAAAACATTCCAAAGTGCCTAACTGCCCGTAAAGCACTTTTTGAAATAACCCTGGGAGTGAGATGACTTCAGTGTGGAGTTTGCACATTCTCCCCATTTATGCATAGGTTTTCTCTGGGTGCTCCAGCTTTCACCCGCACTCCAAAAATGTGCAGGTTAGTGGATTGGCCATGCTAAACTGCCCCTTAGTGTCAGAGGGATTAGCATGTGGGGGATAGGGGCAGGGTAGTTTGTTGAAGGTGCAGGCTCAATGGGCCGAATGGTCTCCTTCTATACCGTAGGGATTCTAGTTGCTGGTGTTTGATGTCGCCCAGTGTCAAGGACAATGACGGCGACAGCAGCCATCCACTTCAAGTGAAATCGAAGAGCGATAAATGTTAACACTTTACTTCAAACAATCACCTCCACTGATTATTCACGGTGAATGATACTCCCTGGGAGGTTATTGAAGTTGTGAGATGTGCCTGTGTGATAGTATCTCAGTGGGATATAACATTACAAGGATAACATGATCCAAACCATTTAGCCAGGAGAAGGCTCCAGTTTCACTGTCCCTGACTTGCTTGGCACTGTCTCAGTTTACATTTTCCAGCCTCTCTTTTCGAGAGCCCGGGGAGCGAGTCTGCATCCTTCGATCATCCACCACCTTGTCCTTCAGGCAGAAGGGTGTTGCAGAGCTAATGAAAAAATGCAGACAAGTGGGAGTGTAACACAGCTTCAGAGGCATCCCGAATGCTGGAATTAGAACTTTACAATGCACAGATTGAATTTTGCGGCTGTCTGCTCCCAGCTTGGAGCCTTGCTCAAATTAAGTGCAGATCAGAGAGTCAGGGACATAGGTTAATACAAGCAAATTGCTGTGGATTCTGGAAATCTGAAATAAAAATAGAAAATGCTGGATAAACTCAGCAGGTCTGTCAGCATCTGTGAAGAGAGAAACTGTTCCTCCCAACAATAAGGCAATTGAGGTTGGCCTGTCATAATTGCCCATCCAATCAGGGAGTGTCACCTGAATATAAAAACTTGGGGAGTGATGGCCTATGGTATTATCACTAAACTATTGATCCAGAAACTCAGTTAATTCCCCATCACACAAACCAGCCTCCCATTTATTAACTCTGTCTACACTTCCCGCTGCCTCGGAAAAGCAGCCAGCATAATCAAGGACGCCATGCACCCCGGACATTCTCTCTTCCACTTTCTTCCATCGGAAAAAGATAGAAAGGTCTGAGGTCACGTACCAACTCAAGAACAGCTTCTTCCTTGCTACCGTCAGACTTTTGAACGGACCGACCTCACATTAAGTTGATCTTACTCAACACTCTAGCTATGACTGTAACACTACATTCTGCATTACCTTGTTTCCTTCTCTATGAACGGTATGCTCTGTCTGTATAGTGTGCAAGAAACAATACTTTTCACTGTATGCTAATACATGTGACAATAATAAATCAAATCACATCAAATGCTCTGGGGACCTGGGTTCAAATCCTGCCACAGCAGATGGTGGAATTTGAATGCAATTAAAAAAAAACTATTTGGAATTATAAGAACATAAGAACATAAGAAATAGGAGCAGGAGTAGGCCATCTGGCCCTTCGAGCCTGCCCCGCCATTCAATAAGATCATGGCTGATCTGTCGTGGCTCAGTTCCACTTTCCCGCCCTCTCCCCATAACCCTTAATCCCCTCTCTTATCAAAAACCCATCAACCCACTTCTTAAAAATATTTAGCGAGGCAGCCTCCACCACTTCAACGGGCAGAGAATTCCAGAGATTCACCACCCTTTGAGTGAAGAAGTTCCTCCTCAACTCCGTTCTGAACTGCCCCCCCTTTATCTTGAGGCTGTGCCCCCTAGTCCTACTGTCTTTTTTGAGCGGGAAGAGTCTTTCCACCTCTATCCTATCCATCCCATTCATCATCTTATACGTCTCAATGAGATCTCCCCTCATTCTTCTAAACTCTAACGAGTACAAGCCTAGTTTATTCAGCCTCTCCTCATAGCTCAACCCCCTCAACTCCGGTATCAGCCTAGTAAACCTCCTCTGCACTCCCTCCAAGGCCAAAATATCCTTGCGCAGGTGCGGCGCCCAAAACTGCACACAGTACTCCAGCTGCGGCCTCACCAATGCCCTATACAGCTGCAGCAAGACCTCCCTACTTTTATATTCAATCCCCCTCGCTATGAAGGCCAGCATCCCATTCGCCTTCCTGACCACCTGCTGCACCTGCAGGCTGGGTTTTTGCGACTCATGCACAAGGACCCCGAGGTCCCTCTGCACCGTCGCCTGCTGCAGTTTTTCGCCACGTAAGTAATAGTCCTTCCTACCATTCTTCCTACCAAAGTGGACCACCTCACACTTGCCAACATTAAATTCCATTTGCCATTTCCTGGCCCATTCACCCAGCCTATCTAGATCCTTCTGCAGACTCTCCACACCCTCCGCACAATTTGCCTTTCCCCCAAGCTTGGTGTCATCAGCAAATTTCGACACCCTACACTCGGTTCCCTCCTCCAGATCATCTATATAAATGGTAAATAGCTGAGGCCCCAGCACCGACCCCTGGGGCACCCCACTAGTCACCAACCGCCAATCCGAATAGCACCCATTGACCCCCACTCTCTGCCTCCTATTTGACAACCAATCCTCTATCCACGCTAACACCCTACCCCCAACTCCATGTCCTCTGACCTTCTGCAGTAACCTCTTGTGAGGTACCTTATCAAACGCCTTCTGAAAATCCAGAAAGACCACATCCACCGGCTCTCCTCTATCCACCGCCCTAGACACATCCTCATAGAACTCCAGTAAATTTGTCAGACACGACTTCCCTTTAATGAAACCGTGCTGCGTCTGCCCTATCAAGCAATTCCCTTCAAGATGCCTCGCAATTTCCTCCTTAATGACGGATTCTAACATTTTACCTACCACAGACGTTAAACTAACCGGCCTGTAATTCCCCGCCTTTTGCCTGGCACCCTTCTTAAACAACGGCGTAACATTAGCCGTTTTCCAATCCTCCGGCACTTCCCCGGAATCCAGCGACGTCTGGAAAATAACCACCAAGGCATCCACTATCACCTCCGCCATTTCTTTCAGAACCCTCGGATGCATTCCATCCGGTCCTGGGGACTTGTCCACAATCAGCCCCTCCAGTCTGTCGCGCACCACCTCTCTAGTAACAGTAATGTCATTAAGACCCTCCAGTCCTACCACCTTTCCATCGCTAACACCCGGCAAATTATTCACGTCCTCGACAGTAGGAAGAGAGGTAATAAGCCGTGGATAACGAAGGAGGTGAAGGAAAGTGTTAAATTAAAAGCGGAGGAATTTAGAGTAGCTAAGAGCAGTGGGCGAGAAGAGGATTGGGAAAGGTTTAAATGTCAACAAAGATTGACAAAAAAGTTGAATTATGAATCTATTAATGACTAAGAAACCATTATCAATTGTCAGAAAAATCCATCTGATTCACTAATATCCTTTAGGGAAGGAAATCTGCCGATCTTACCTGGTCTGGCCTACATGTGACTCCAGAACCATGGCAATGTGGTTGACTCTCAACTGCCCTTGGGCAACTAGGGATGGGCAATAAATGCTGGCCAGCCAGTGATGCCCCTGTCCCATGATGAAATAATAAAAAATGGGAGTGTCAGGTCCACTGGCACTCTGGATTCTGACTGTGTAGCTGAAGCACTCCTAGGAGTGGACAAGAGTTTGGAAATTGAGGGAATCTGGTGAAAGGACACTGGCCTCTGAGAAGTTACTTCATCCACAGATGCTGCCAGGCCTGCTGTGTTTATCCAGCATTTTCTGATTTTCTCACAAGAGATTTTATCACAAGAGGTTAATAAAATTGATTCTTGGTGCTTCCAGATTTCCAAGCAATTAGAATTCCTTGGGGATAATCTTGATTTGTTGAGACTAGGCAGCATGTGTAATAATGAGTTGGCAGCTCTGTTTATATCATTCCCGATTGACGCTGTGAAGTGGGAAGCTGACTCACTTGCGCTATCTTACAAAGTCTAGATCGACCTCCTTGGCTGGCATCCCCTTTAAGGATTGCTGCTGCACGCATAAGCCGCAATAAGCACTTGCTGATTGTAAGTAGCTTGGGCCCAATGGGCTCACCAGGTCATATAGTAATTTACCCACCCCTTAGATAGTTTCTGTTTTGGCAAGTCTGAACCTGAATAGCATTCTGATACTGTTTTCTATGCTATGCCAGGTAATTGTGGAGAAGATAGCTGACAGGACCGTATGGCATGTCTACATGTGACCAATGCTTGCCCTGCAGGATGACATTGTTATATTATAACAATTTTCATTTATATAGCACACTTTAATGTCGCAAAACATGTGCGGTGATTGTCCCTTTAAGAGCAGCACAGCTGAGTAAGGGTCATCTGGGCTGGATGACCAATTGGGATTGGAATCACTGCAGGGGGAGGAGTTCTCTGAAACATCAGTATTTGAGAGCGAGCTGCAAACATGCTGCTGTTCTTAAAGATCACAAAATAAATCCCTTTTTTGTTCATTAATGAATTCTGTGAAAATGAATCATTAAAACATCCCAACATACTTCACAATAGTGTCATCAAATTTGACATCGAGCCACATTAAGAGATGTTAGTGTTGATGACCAAAAGCTTAGTCAAAGGGTAGGAGTGTCTTGAAGGAACAAAGTGAGATCAAGAGAAGTAGAGATAAAGAGACAGTAATTCACAGTTTAGGATCTAGGCAGCTGAAGGCATGGCCATCAGTTACAAACTTAAAGATACACAAAAGGTCAGAATCGGAGGAGCTCAGAGATCTGAGATATGAAGGGCTAGTTGAGGTTACACAGATCACTGTGTAACCTCAACCAGCCCGTAATTACATTCCTAGGGGGCATTGGTTTAAGTTGCAAGGGATAAGGTTTAAAGGAGATGTACGAGGCAAGCTTTCTACACAGAGGTTGGCAGGTGCGTGGAACTCGCTGCCAGGGGAGATAGTGGAAGCAGATATGATAGTGACTTTTAAGGGTTATCTGGACAAACACATGAATAGAATGGGCATTGAGGGAAATGGTCCCTGGAAGGGTAGGAGATTTTAGTTCAGATGGGCAGCATGGTCGGTGCAAGCTTTGAGAGCCAAAGAGCCTGTTCCAGTGCTGTAATTTTCTTTGTTCTTTGTTTTGAGATCCAGAAGGGCAAGGCCCTGGGAGGGATTTGAACACGGGGTGAGAATTTGAAACGTGAGGCATTGCCAGGCTGTGAGTTAATGCAGATCAGCTAGCACAGTGGCTTATGGATTGGTGAACAGGTTGTGGTGCAAGTTACCACATGAGCAGCATTGTCAGCTCACCAGAGTAGATTTTAAGTCTGAGATCTTCCTGAAAGTTGTCTATGACCTGAGGGTTCAGAGGGAGCTTTCTCTGCTATTTGTTTCCATGCTTGTTATACAAGATGCTGCTGCAGGCTGTGTCTACCTGTCCCATCGAACATCATTTGCCTCTTCTCCATTCCTTCAAGTCAGGCCTCATCTGCAAACTAGACTTTCTATGTCTGGATGGCTGCATTCTTCAACAAGATCACTATAGTAACAGCTGGTCTGATTTCCCCTGTACTATTTCAGCATTTTAACTGCCTCATCAGTGATCCACTGCATTGCTATTTCCCATAGAGTAGGCAATGAACTGTATTTGCTCGAATCAGTGTTAGGCACTTTTCATTGTAACCTTCAGAGTAACACTCAGTTAACCCTTGATTCGTGCACCAAAAGTTACTGATATTTCACCAATTGATATCAACAGTGGATAAATAGTTGGGGGAAACTTAAAACTTATCTGTCCTTTGAGAAAATGATAGGATTGGGTTAAATGCTGATTTTAAATCTCCTGAACTTATTCTTCATTATTATTTGTAGCAAATAATATTGAGTAGGGTGTACAAAAAGCATCCCACCTGATCCCCTTGGAATCCAGCCTGTGAGTTAGGTTAGAATTAGTCCTTTTTGTTGTATGGGCCTTAAGTATGGGCAGCATGGTAGTACAGTGGTCAGCACTGCTACTTCACAGCTCCAGGGACCTGGGTTCGATGCCTGTCTTGGGTCACTGTCTGTGTGGAGTTTGCACATTCTCCTCATGTCTGCGTAGGTTTCCTCCAGATACTCTGGTTTCCTCCCACAATCTAAAGATATGCGGGTTAGGTGGATTGACCATGCTAAAATTGCCCCTTAGCGTCCTACGATGCTTAGGTTAAAGGGATTAGTGGGTAAATATGTAGGGATATGGGGGTAGGGCCTGGGTGGGATTGTGGTTGGTGCAAACTCGATGGGCCAAATGGCCTCTTTCTGTACTGTAAGGTTCCTATGATTTCTATGAAGTTGGACAACAAGCAGGTGTACTGTGATTGGTTTCAGGACACAATCTAAGGAGTGACAAAATGAGCCAGACACTCCATTCCTGATCTGAATCCAAGGAATCCTTCAGGCAACTACACAGTGGGAAGGTCAGGATGGACTCTGGCCCCTCCAACAGTCAAAACAACCTGCCATTGCTTTTTCTTTCTGCTCACACACAAAAGAAATAAGTTTGCAGAGGCAGTAAACACTCTTTGTATGAAGGAACATGCAGATAGCTTTGTCCCAGAGAATGATTCAATGAAATTTCCACAATGCTGAACAAAATAGATTAAAAAGTGGCCTCCTTTTATATTCGTTCTGGAATGTGGGCATCGCTGACAAGGCTAGCATTTATTGCCCATCCCTAATTGCCCCTGAGGCTATCTATGAAATATAATTGGGTGGCTGCAATCCACAAATGAAGATAACAAACTTATTATTTCACACATGGCAGGATATTGTCATGAGACCTGAACAATAGGGTAGCACAGTGACACAGTGGTTAGTACTGCTGCCTCACAGTGCCAGAAATCTGGGTTCAATTCCCAGCTTGGGTCACCGTCTGTGTGGAGCTTACACATTCTCCTGGTGTCTGCATGGGTTTTCTCCAGGTGCTCCGGTTTCCTCCCACAGTCCAAAGACTTGTTGGTTAGGTGCATTGGCCATGTTAAACTCTCTCTCAGTGTATCTTAACAGATGCCGAAGGGTGACGACTAGGGGATTTTCACAGTAAGTTCCTTGCAGTGTTAATGTAAGCCTACTTGTGACTAATAAATAAACTTTTAACTTTAACTGTTTCTATGGTTCCACTGTAAGCAATAACTCCATAGCATAAATCTTCAGACTAAGTTAGCACAAAACAAACATTTAGGCTCACATGGTCACACCACCAACAACAGAGACTTTAGCTATGATGGACCCACAATCTGGAGATTTCTCCTTAAACCCCTCCATCTTTCTACACTCCTCCCTTCTTTAAAATCTTCTTCAAGTCCATCTTTTCAGCCAGATTTTCAGTCATTTCTTCCAAACCTACTTCTTAATTCTCAGGACTTCCTTCACCTCTATGAAGCAATTCTAGCCTTCAACACCAAGAGGCGGCTCAGTGGCACAGTGGTTAGCACTATTGTCTCACAAAAATGATTTACAAACAGAAGACATGTTAATACAACGCTGTTGTTTTGGACCCGTCTCCTTTACAATTTGTTGCCATTTTGCTAACTTTGTTAATTTAACCTCTTTGATTAGGGGCTATAGTCTATTTCTATGAGTAAGAAAATAAAGTAAAGTTTATTTATTAGTCACAAGAAAGGCTTACATTAACACCGCAATGAAATTACTGTGAAATTCTATGACTTTGATGAAAACGGGAGGTTTTCCCACCTGCTTTTTGGGGAAGCTGAGTTTCATGAACTTACAGCACTCTGTGTGATACAGAGACCATTGGGTGATTCATGCCAGTGGGAGGGAGTGGAGCCTGAACCCACAGCAGAGGCTGGCAGCAGAGCATTCAGGGGACCATCGGGTATGCACCGATTTCCCAGTGTGCTTACATTCTCCATACCTCCCCCCCTCACCACCACCGCCCACCCCCCAAATGCTGTCCTCCTGATTGCTGGCCTCAATCCTTCCCCTCGAGTTTCCCAATGTAAAAGTAATGTTTTTTAATCACAAGTAAGACTTACATTAACACTGCAATGAAGTTACTATGAAATTCCCCTAGTTGGCACAGTCTGATGCCTGTTCGGGTCAATGCACCTAACCAGCACATCTTTCAGAATGTGGGAGGAAACTGGAGCACCCAGAGAAAACCCACGCAGACATGGGGAGAATGTGCAAACTCCATACAGAGCCAGCCCAGATTCCCCTGCACCCCACCCCAACACAGCAGGGGAGTTGTTGCCATTAGCCTCAATGAAGTATTAGCATCATATGGGTACGCATTTGAAGAATGCCATTTGGCCAAGGAATGAGAAAGTAATTGGTGTTATATTCCAACATGAGACAATTACATCATGACAAGAAGGAAGAAACCTTAATGGGGAATTATTGAGGGATGCATGAAGCGGAAAAGAATAAAATACTGTGTGCTACCAGTCTCAAACTCAACCATAAAAGGCTTCAAACTCAACACAGCAAAGCTTGCTGTTGTGAGCTCAAAGAGTACAGTGCTGACCATATTCTGTCTTTATTAGAACTGAATGTAAACATGGCTGCTTTCAACCAGTGCCTTGTGGCATGATTAAGGCAAGCCAGCTCAGATTTTTAGTGCCTGATTGTGTTTCAATCCAAATATTTACTCATGACTAGACATGTTTACCAGGGTCACCAGTTTCAGTGCTGGAAATTATTTGCAGTCTATAATCTGCTGGGACACACAATCCATGTCCAGATGCAACAAAACCTGGACAATATCCAGGCTTGGGCTGACAAGTGGCAAGTAACATTCATGCCACCTGTGCCAGGCAATAACCATGCCCAACAAGAGAAAATCTTGCCATCGTCCCTTGACATTCAATAGCATTACCATCACTGAATCCCCTACTGTCACCACTGGCCAGAAACTAAACTGGATTATCTATATAAATACTGTGGCTACAAATACAGGTAAAAGGCTATGAATTCTGCAGCAAGTAACTCACCCCTTGACTCCCCACACCAGTTCCCAATCTGCAAGGTACAAGTCAGGAGTGTGATGGAATACTCCCAATTGTCTAGGTGATTGCAGCTCCAACAACACTCAAGAAAATTGACACCATTCAGGACAAAGTAACCCAATTGATTGGCACCACATCTACAAACATTCACACCCTTCGCCACCGATGCACATAGCAGTGGTGTGTACTATCTACATGATGCACTGCAGGAACTCACCAAGGGCTCCTTAGGCAGTACCTTCCAAACCCACAGACATCACCATCTGTAAAGACAAGGGCAGTAGACACATGGGAACATCACCACCTGGAAATTCCCCTCCAAGCCACACACCATCCAACCTGGAAATGTATCGCCGTTCTTCCACTGTCATTGATTCAAAATCCTGAAACTCCCTCTGTAATAGCACTGTGGTTGGATCTACATCACATTGACTACAGCAATTCAAGAAGGCAGCTTATCACTACTTTCTCAAGGGCAATTAGGGATGGGCAATGAATGCTGGTCTAGCCAGTGACACCAGCATCCCATGAATTAATAATTTAGTAACATCTTCATTGAAACTTAACATGAAATGGCTAGACTTTACCATTGCAGGACAGTAATGTTAGGGTGAGAAATGGACCCTAAACCCATACCTGTCGGCCATGGGACCGGCTCAGTGATGTTTCCAGGTCCTAATTAGCCTCCTGCTGACCAGCTACTCAATTAAGAATGGCACTGCTGATATTGTTGGCCCAATCAGAGGGCCAGCTACTCTGAAAAGACTGTGCTGCCACTGGGCAGTGTGGGCATTGCCAAGGAGGATAGGCCACTCAGGGTCACCCGTGGGCATGTGAATTTTAAAAAAATAAAACAAATTCAGTGAGTCAGTTGTTGGAGGGGAACCCTCCCCTCTGGCAGGGGTGAGCTTGGGGCCACAGGCTTGCCTTCCCTGTTCAATGACCCACTCTTCGGGCAAAATGCCGCAGGCTCCATAAAATAACCTTTAATAGAGCCTTTAATTATGCATATCTCCTTGGATTGGTCTCCATTTCCACCATCCAGAGTGGTAAAAATTGTGCCCAAAGAAAAATGGTGAAGACCATTGGGATAAGAAATTAAGCTTCACTCAAACGCATAACACTCAAAATTACACACTTAAGATATAATGTAGTGGCAAAACTAATTTATTTGGAAGCATGCTGTGCTATATTAAAGGCTGTTTTTACTAATATGCATAATTGTATTAATTACTCGCCTCCAACTCATTCATCAGATGTTTAATTCAATGGCATTTCAAATGTCAAAGGAAATGTGGTAAATACTGTTATAACTGTTTTCAAAATGATTAAAGTGAGAGTGTGACAGTCCATGGGAAGTGTGGGTGGACAGAACATTTCTACACTTTTCCTCTGTTCTGCCTGCGAGATGATAGGGATGGCATGGCGGCACAGTGGTTAGCATTGCTCCCTCACAGTGCCAGAGACTTGGGTTTAACTCTGGCCTTGGGTGTCTGTCTATGTGGTGTTTGCACGTTCTCCCCGTCTGTTTGGTCTTCCTCTGGGTGCTCTGGTTTTTTCCCTCGGTCCAAAGGTGTGCGGGTTAGGTGAATTGACCATACTAAATGGTCCCTTAGTGTCCAAAGATGTGTAGGTTAAGGGGATTACCCAGGGGCTGGTGGGCCAGGGTAAGATACTCTGTCAGAGAGTCGGTGTGGATTCAATGGGCCGAATGGTCTCCTTCTGCACTGTAGGGATTTTAGGATTCAATGATGAATGAATTCTTGGTGGAAAGGATTCTCTGATTTCTGTGAGAGTGGAGAATTTGGCACCAAAGCCAAAACTCTATTCACTTTCAGCGACACCAGAGAATCCTAGCCGTGGATGATGGAGGTATTTGGTGATATAGTAGGATCTGGAACAAACTGAAAGGTTGTTGCACTGTGGAAGTTGTTCTGTTTTACACTCCCCACAGAGGGGAATTTGTATTGCCTGAAGTTTCAAAGTGAAAGCCCAAGTCCATGTTAAAATTGTGTGTGAAACGGGAAGACATATTGCCGAGCACAAAAAAATCCCTCATGGGCAACAGCTATTAGCATATCTGTTGCATCAAAGTTACAAGAACATCTGAAGACTTAAGGAGGGGCAACAATAGCCCACTGTGATAAGCTGCACTGAAACAAAGTTCAAGAGGGGAAAGACAAACTAGTCCATCCCCTTCAACCTTGGCTAGAACATCCGTCATATAGGACCTAGATGAACACAATCAAGCGTATTCTTGTCTTAAAAGCTGCATTTTTTTCACAGGGAATGGAATAGCAATGTGTCTTTACAATGTTGAAGGAAGGGGGAAAGATCGGTGGTGGTAGTGGTGGTGGTGGTGGAGGGGTGCGGGGGGTGGGGGGGAGCGAGGGTGCCGGGGGAGGGGGAATGCTATGAGGAACATAGCATAACTCAGGAAAGAACACTCACAAGTCCAGGCAGTGTAAGGGTCAGGATATTGAGGTATAAATCCCTTTTAATTAAGAAAAACTCCAAGGTCCGAATTTTTTTTATCTTCTAACACTAGGGTCCTTAGTTGTGCTTGATCTAAGAGGTACAAACGACTAGTATTTATGAATTGAACAGAATTAATTAAGGAAAATGTAAATATACTTAACAAAAAGCAGTGAAGACAGCTTGAAGAATCTAACCTCAAGGGAACAGGATTCCTTGAATGCTATTCGCACAGCTGAAGTCTGCATTCTTCTGTCTCAGAAGTAATGATGAATTATGTCTCTGAAGAATTATAGCATTGAAGTGATGTTTAAACTGTAAGAACAAGAACACTAATACTCAAACTTTTATCCCCACAACTCACTTTAGATTGCTAAAGTCTAACAGTCCAAATTCACTCCTTCTATTGGACATAGGATGCAACTCAAATTGTATCACTCTTTCTTGGCAAACTTTGCTTTATGGATCATGGACAGTGAAGAAGGTTATCTAGGATTGCAGATGATCTTATCAATTGGGCCAGTGGGCTGATGAATGGCAGATGGAGTTTAATTTAGGTAAATGCGAGGTGATGCATTTTTGTAGATCAAACCAGGGCAGGACTTACTCAGTTAATGGTAGGGCACTGGGGAGAGTTATAGAACAAAGAGATTTAGAGAAACAGGTTCATAGGTCCCTGAAAGTGGAATCACAGGTGGACAGAGTTGTGAAGAAGGCATTCAGCATGCTTGGTTTCATTGGTCAGAACATTGAATACAGGAGTTGGGACATCTTGTTGAAGTTGTACAAGACATTGGTAAGGCCACATTTGGAATACTGTGTACAGTTCTGGTCACCCTATAGTAGAAAGGATATGATTAAACTAGAAAGAGTGCAGGAAAGACTTACTAGGATGCTATCGGGACTTGATGTTTTGAATTATAAGAAGAGGCTGAATAGATTGGGACTTTTTTCTACGGAGCGTAGCAGGCTTAGGGGTGATCTTATAGAGGTCTATAAAATAGTGAGGGGCGTAGATCAGCTAGATACTCAATATCTTTCCCAAAGGTAGGTGCACCTAAACCTAGTGGGGATAGGTTTGAGGTGAGAGGGAAGAGATGCAAAAGTGTCCAGAGGGGCAATTTTTTCACACAGAGGGTGGTGAGTGTCTGGAACAAGCTGCCAGAGGTAGTAGTAGAGGCGGGTACAATTTTGTCTTTTAAAAAGCATTTAGATAGTTACATGGGTAAGAAGTGTATAGAGGTATATGGGCCAAAAGTGGGCAATTGGGACTAGCTGAGGGGTTAAAAAAAGAGGTGGTATGGACAAGTTGGGCCGACGGACATGTTTCCATGCTGTAAACTTCTATGATTCTATAACTAAGACACAGCCCCATCAGTTACTTGCACAGGCCTCAGAAGATTTTTAATTCCATTACAAAGAAGTGACATGTTTCCTTTTGATACAGTCATAAATAAAAGCACATTCTCCTGTCAATATGAGCAGTATGGGTAGCACAGTGGTTAGCACTGCTGCCTCACAGTGCTAGGGACCCAGCTTCAATTCCCAGCTTGGGTCACTGTCTGTACAGAGTCTGTACCTTCTCCCTATATCTGCGTGGGTTTCCTCTGGTTTCCACCCACAGTCCGAAAGAAAGGTGCATTAACCATGATAAATTCTCCCTCAGTGTATCCAAACAGGCGCTGGAGTGTGGCAGCTGGGGGATTTTCACAGTAACTTGATTGCAGTGTTAATGTAATGGAATACTGCATTAAACAAAAACAAACGGTAAAGAAAAGTTTAATAAACAACAAATCGGAATATGATGGAAGGGTCAGTAAAACACCCCAATGCCTGCAGTGGCCATCAAGATTAGGAGGTCTCAATAGTCTGGGTAAACACCCCGCTCCAAGGACACCCAGCCATCAATATTGCCAAAGTACAGGGGTAGACAATCCGATTGTCTGCTGCCTGAAGCTGTTATGGACAAAGTTTGGCCAGGTCCAGGGGCAGCTTTGCACGGAGGTTCCTCTCTTTCCCCACCCTTCTCCACTCTGGGTATATTGGAGTGGCAGAGAGGTAAAATCCTTAATTGGGCATCAATTGCCCACTTAAGTGCCTTAATTAGAACACAGGCTGGTGGGCCACCAGCTACCTCCCCCACCCAGCTCATCAAATTGCAGAAAGAGCCAGGCAGGCTGGCAATTGGAACACTGTGATGGCATGGAGCCATCAGTTATACTTGCTCTGCTGCCCATGGGTGGCCCATTACCTCACCCCCACATTTTCCACTGACATGTATTCCTTGATTCATACATAGTATTTTCACATGTAAAATAACAATTACTGAATTAACTTTATTTACTGGACATTCATACATATTTCAAGTGTATTAGCTACTGATGTTAATAAATGATTTCTAAATCTATCTCCGCTCTTTAATTATATCTTCTCTTTAATTGTAATAATAGCTTATTCCCATACTTCTTTATTTCGTGTCTTTTATTAATTGCAATTATTTCTTTATTGCACAATTTTGTCATACCTCCACATTTCACCCAAAAGCTGCAAGCAAGTCCTGACCTGGTAATAGAAAAATTTGACATACAGTTTGCAAAAATCAACTATATTTCCCCTGTCTTTTCCATAGGCCCTCTTCATTTATATTGAGTGGTTTTGCTTCATAATCACGTGTTCGTTATTTGACATAACCATCCATTTTAATCGATACATTTTTCAACGCTGCTGTTTCCATGTAATGCACAAATTATTTATGTGAAACTTTTGCATATTCAGTCACATGTTTATTTTATTGCCATTAGTATATCCATATTATTCAGTGACATCACATTGCAGGCTATGAGTTTGAACTTCACTTCAGGATTCAAGCACTGGGCTGACCACAAAGTTCAGCATTGAGGGATTCCTGCAGTGTCGGAAGTGCCAGACAGTAGGAGCAGAATTCTCCAGCCACACTAGTTTAAAAGGCAGAAATTCCCACCCGACTATCAGTGAGGTTTCGTATTCTTCGCAACCCGCCCAGTAATGTTCCAGTTGCAGGCAGAATGGCAGAATTCCAGCCTAGATGTGGCATTAAACTGAAGTTGTGGCTCCCAGAGTGAGGAGATAGAATTAATGATCCATCTAAAGAAGAACTTGGGTTTCTTTTGGTGGCCTGTTTAAATTTTGATCACTGTAAAACACATTAATTGGACATTTGCTGTTGGTGCGCAAAATGACTGCTCCCGAACAACATTCGGCACATGCAGCAGAGGTCATTGGACAGAATTGTAATTGCAGGTTCAAGTACAAGTGGGGAGTTGACATGGTGGGGGGAGGGTGAAAGATTTGTAAAGTAGCATAGGATCAAAAACATTGCAGGATCTTACCCATTTCCAGAATTAGCAGGGATGTATTTAGAAGTAAGCAGGACTCCCCAGTGGAGCTGTCAGCTAAATAACTTCAGTGTTCAAATAGTCAATTAATTATGGACTTAAACCAGCAATCTCATTTTACACAACCAGCACATAGGTTCCCAAGGGCTGCAAAACTTGTCTGGGTCAACCAAGAGAAGAACACAAGAGTCATTGATCAATAAGTCTAGCAGATTTGAAAGGCTTTAAATCGTTAAGCTGTAAAGATGCTGGCCTGCCTGTTCTCACAGGACAAGTTCAAAGATCCTGGTCTTATTGTTTCACAGTTGATTTCCAACTTTTTGGAAGCCATTCCAGGGGAGGCGATGGCCTAGTGTTTTATGAATAGACTTTTAATTCAAAAGCTTAGCAAATGTTCTGGGGACGCAGGTTCAAATTCCACCATGGCAGATGGTGAAATTTGAATTCAATAAAAAATACCTGGAATTAAGAATCTATTGATGACCTTGAAAACATTGTCGATTGTCGTAAAAACCCATCTGGTTCACTAATATCCTTTCGGGAAGGAAATCTGCTGTCCGTACCCGGTCTGGCCCACATGTAATTCCAGAGTCACAGCAATGTAGTTGATTCTCAACTGCACTCCAAGGGCAACTAGTGATAAGTACTGGCCAGCCAGCGATGCTCATCTTCCGTGAATCAATTGAAAAAAACTTGAATAATCCTCATCGTGGTCAGATGTTGCCTGCTGTTAGCCTTCACTATGTGTTGGGAGCAGCCTCTGAAGCTCTTCCTTGGATCTCTGATGAGGAATAGGAGGAACAGCAACCGCCCCAGTAGCGTCAGGACCAAATCTAGCCTCAGCATCAGCTGTCCCCTCCACTGTTACCTGCCTCTACAAAGGACAGAGGCTGTTGGCAGAAAGAAGGTGAGACCTCCCCCACAAGGCATCTGTGGGTGGAGAGGATCAACCTTCTCAACATGTTTAAAGTCTAAAGTTTATTTATTAGTTACAAGCAGGCTTATATTAACACTGCAATGAAGCTACTGTGAAATTCCCCTGGTCACCACATTCCGGCACATGTTCGAGATCACGAAGGAAGAATTTAGCATACCCAATGCGCCTAACCAGCGCGTTTTTCAGACTGTGGGAGGAAACCAGAGCATCCGGAGAAAACCCACGCAGACATGGGGAGGAAGTGCAGACTCTGCACAGACAGTGATCCAAGCCAAGAATCAAACTCGGGTCCCTGGCGCTGTGAGGCAGCAGTGTTAACCGTTGTGCCCCTGCGCCACCTCATGTCTGAACACCAGGGGCTCAGGCAGTCATGATGGAGAACTGCTGACATTTTCAGCTTCCTGGAACAAGGCTTCCTTTCCACTGAAGCATGTGGGCACATAGTGCCAGTGGCTGTCAAAGTGGCGATCATTGGAGGGCCACCCTCTCGTTCTCTACCACACCCCAGAGCTCTGTGCTCTCTTCTGCAAGTTGAAAAAGTAAGAGTGTAAGGAATAGATTATGTGTGGAAGAAGGAATAAGGACATTAGTAGAGGGTAACTGTCAGGGATGGGTGGAGGGTATCAATACAATGAGAGTGAACGTAGGCTGTTCAGATAGGGATGTGAGGAGCTGTTTGGAGTTACAAGGTGTGTTCTGAGGAGTACTCTCCATGTGGATGGTTGGCAAGTTAGGGTGTGGCATTGACACCTGAAAGTGGGACACCACTTGCCATTCCTGCCCCCTTAAAGTCAGTGAACCTGTGGGCTATTGTATCAAGGCTCAAGGTACTTCATTCCGACTGCTCTGTTCCTCAGCTAGTCCCATTCATGCCTGCTTAGCTTGAGAGGCAGCATAAAGAAACATTCTTAACATTTCATCTTGCAATAGGCAGCATGGTGGCACTATGGTTAGCACAGCTGCCTCGCGGTGCCAGATACTTGGGGCAATTCCAGCTTCCATGGAGGGCAATGGAGAGTCAACAACATTGCTGTGGCTCTGAAGTCTAAAATAGGCCAGACCAGGTAAGGACAGCAGATTTCCTCCCCTAAAGGACATTAATGAGCCAAATGGCTTTTCCAACAATCGACAATGGTTTCATGGTCACCAGTAGATTCTTAATTCCAGATATTATTGATTGAATTTAAATTCCACTGTCTGTCATGACAGGATTTGAACCCAGGTCCCCAGAGCATTAGCAGAGATTCTGGATTAATACTCAAGCGATAATACCACTAGATCATCGCCCCCTAAGTTCAGTAGATTGGCCATGATCAATGGGCAGGGTTATGGAGGTAGGACAGGGGAGTGGGCCCAGGTAGAGTCCTCTTTCGGAGGGTTGGTGCAGACTCAATGGGCCAAATGGATTCCTTCTGCACTGTAGAGTTCCTATGGTTAAAATTATAAGATTAATTTAGAAAGATTTAAATATCCTTTAATCTACTTGTGATGTTCAAGAATAAAATTAAGACATGGGGTGTCACCTCACGAACAAGTAAAAAACAATTATACTGTAAAAATGTTGTTCTATGCAAGTATTTATAAAATATTTTATTTTAGATAGTGAGTGCTAATGACACAATCAGGAGTCCTGAATTGAAGGAGTGGAATTATTATTAGTAATGAAACAGTCATGAATCCAGGAATAATTCAGCCTGTTATGTTCCCTCTCCAATGCTATGAGGTTATTCCTTCCTAACATTATCACAAAATGACAGTATCAGCACAAGTCAGAGTGTGGCATTGACACCTGAAAGTGGGACACCACTTGCCATTCCTGCCCCCTTAAAGTCAGTGAACCTGTGGGCTCTTGTATCAAGGCTCAAGGTAGTTCATTCCTACTGCTCTGTTCCTCAGCCAGTCCCATTCATGCCTGCTTAGCTTGAGAGGCAGCATAAAGAAACATTCTTAACATTTCATCTTGCAATAGGCGGCATGGTGGCACAATGGTTAGCACTGCCGTGCAGTGCCAGAGACATGGTCAATTCCAGCTTTGGGTGACTGTCTGCGTAGAGTTTGCATGTTCTCCCTGTGTCTGTGTGGGTTGCCTCTGGGTGCTCTTCTTTCCTTCCACACTCCAAAGATGTGCTTTTTTTTGTAAAATCATACATGTGACATGGGCATCACTGGCTGGCCAGCATTTATTGCCCATCCCTATTGCCCATGGAGAGTCAATCGCATTGCTGTGGCTCTGGAGTCACATGCAGGCCAGACCAGGTGAGAATGGCAGATTTCTGTCCTGCAAGGACATTAGTGAACCAGATGAGTTTCTCCAACAATTGGCAATGGTTTCATGGTCACCAGTAGATTCTTAATTCCAGATTTTTGTTTATTGAATTCCAATTCCACCATCTGCCATGGCGGGATTTGAACCCAGGTCCCCAGACCATTAGCTGAGATTCTGGATTAATAGTCTAGCAATAATACCCCTAGGCCATTGCCTCCCCTAGGTTCAGTAGATTGGTCATGATCAATGTGCACGGTTATGGAGGTAGGACAGGGGAGTGGGTCTAGATAGAGTGCTCTTTTGGAGGGTCGGCGCAGACTTGATGGGCCAAATGGCCTCCTTCTATACTGTAAGATTTCTATGGTTAATATTATGAGATTAATTTAGTAGTGATTTTAATGTCTTTTAACTTGCTTGTGATGTTCAGGAATAAAATTAAGACGGCGTGGCATCTCACAAGGAAATAGAAAAAAATTATACTGTAAAAATGTTGTTCTACGCAAATATTTATAAAATATTTTACTTTAGACAGTGAGTGCTAATGACACAATCGGGAGTCCTGAATTGAAAGAGTGGAATTATTATTAGTAATGAAACAGTCATAAATCCAGAAATAATTCAGCCTATTATGTTCCCACTCCAATGCTACAAGGCTATTCCTTCCTACCTTCCAGTATAATTTGTTTTCTATTCATTCGTGAGATGTGGGCAACACTGACTAGGCCAGTATTTATTGCCCACCCTTAATTTAACAGTCAATCACATTGCTGTGGATCTTTGACCACAGGTAGGCCAGACCAGGTAAGTACGGTAGACGTCCTTCCTGCAAGGACATTAGTGAACCAGAGGGTCTTTATGACAGTTTTTTTATAGGATTCAGATTTCACCATCTGCCAGGGTGGGATTTGAACTTGAACATTTGGATTCAATTGGGAGCAGTGAGATTCAAACCTGAGCATGACCTTAGCTTTCTGGATTACTTGTCCAGTAAAAATATCACTATGCCTCTCTAACATACTTCATAATTCTTCGTAATTGTGTAATTTTGAAAAGGATACCTGACAGTGAGACTCACTCAGTAGTATTATAACACTATCACCAACATAATAGGGTGACAATTGCCTGATTTATCTTCCTAAAATTCTGGGCACATTCTGTTGGATGTTACACAGAAATAGAACTAAATAAAAGATAAAGTTGCCATAGTCTCAGATGACCATTGGCTGCTCTCTCCTTTCAGGGGCAGAGCTGACTGGTGGTGATTTAACCTGGCAATCACCAAACCTGAGGCAAGGGGCAAGATTGAGATCACGAATAACCTCAGCTGGTATGGGAGTTGAACCCTTGCTGTTGGCGTCATGCTGCATCACAAATCAGCAGCCCAACCAACTGAGTTAAACCAACCCCCATAGAACAGCAATCCACCTAATGTATCACCATAAGCCCTTCTTCAAATCATGATGGTTCAGGGAGTTTGTTATCATTTGAGAATGTCCTCCCCATCACCATGTCCTCCCACAGCCACAGCCATGCTATTGCATAAGCATGAGCTATGCTGAGGAGATTTAGACCCAATTTCAACACTACCCACATGATTGGAGCACGGGATGTTGACATGGCAACCACATACTGCTGCATTCAAGACTTGTTCACATCCTGATACCATTCTAACCGAGCGGTTGTCAGTTTGGTACAGGAAGGAGCCTCATGAATCTATTAAATTCAGGATTTAATAACTCAATGAGGACCTCTACACCATTTTAATCAACAACAGTGGAAGTGACTCCCAGTGCCTGGTCCCTTAGTGAAACCTGGCCAGGTTTGTGCCTCAGGACTATTGAAGTTATATTTAGAAGTGCTCTTTGGATCATAAATTATTGACAATTTACCAACAAAGTTCCAGCTTCAAGATCACTCCGCTTGTCACCTTTAGGAGGATTTCAGTAATAGGAGGTTTTATTCCTAGTTTCACTGGGATAGGGGTACGCATTGCTGAGTGAGGAGTAGCAAGAGCAACCTTATTTACCTGCAACTACAGTATCTTGTCCCTATCAGAAGCAACCAGAGAGTGAAGCTCGTGGACCCACACCCAATCCATACGATGTACAAACCAAGAGGCACTATCTTCCATCCATGAGACCATTAAATATTGGAGAAGAAATAGGCCATTCAGCCCAGCTCTGCCATTCATTGAGATCATGGCTGATCTGATATGGTAATCCTCTCAGCTCCACCTATTTTAAAGTTTATTTGTTAGTGTCACAGTAAGCTTACATTCACACTGCAATGAAGTCACTGTGAAAATCCCCTAGTCGCCACAGTTCAGCGCTGTTTGGGTACACTGATGGAGAGTTTAGCATGGCCAATGCCGGAGGAGACCGGAGCACCTGGAGAAAACCCACGCAGACATGGGAAGAACATGCAGACTCCACACAGACAATGACCTATGCTGGAAATCAAACTCAACAAGGCACTTTGATTTCGCGCCTTATCCCCAACCCTTGATTCCTTCACTGATTATAAGTTTGTCTACCTCACCCTTCAACTTACTTAACAACGCAGTCTCCAGAGCTCTCTGCGGTAAAGAATTCCACAGATTCACTACCCTCTGAGAGAAAAAAAATTCCTTCTCATCTCTGCCTTAAATAGACAAGCAATTATTCTGAGATTATACCCTCTGGTTCTAGATTCTTCGACAAGGGGAAAGAACCTCTCAGTGTCTTCCCTGTCAAACCCCCGAGAACCCTATGTGTCTCAGTAAGATCTCATCTCATTTTCATAAACTCCAATCTGTCTGAGGAGACAATTCAGGAGGAGGCTGACATTCCTCAGGCAAGCTGTCACCACCCTTTCAGATCCTTGGGACTGACTGTTTCCCAGGGTCAGCACTGACTGAACACATTGGTTTGAGGGAATATGTTGCTCTGGGCAGACTCCTGGAAGCTTGTCAATGAGCAGCAGAAGAAAGGATCAAGGAACAGAAAAAATGGAAGAGGACAAATTCACCTCATAAAATAAATTTAATTAAAAAAAAGGAACTGGTTTGAACCCATCGTTGCTACGATACCACTAGGATGTTGCTAAGCAACATAACTCACAGTAGTTGCTACTAAGACTGTGCATTCCATTTTTTTGAGAAATTGGTCAATGTAACATCATGATTTGTGAAGGATAATGGGGGGGATTTATTATTATTTTAAAAATGTGAAGTGTGAAAAAGAGGGCAGAGAATTGTAAAAGGACGGAGTTGGATTAATCAAGTGATGGAACAATTGCAAATGCAGTTTAATACATAAGGTGTTTTTTTTAGATATAAGAAACACACGAGAGGAAACCGTGCCACCCAGTGGTTAGCACTGCTGCTTCACAGTGCCAGGGAGCCAGGTTCAATTCCGGCCTCGAGTGTTCATCCAGCAGTAGGGATAAAGCATGCAATCAAAGAACTAATTTCAGAAAGTAAATCAGAGAAAAATGTTTAATAAAGAAACTTAATTACTCCTACACTTGAGGCCACACCCTGGGACATGCCAGCTCCCCATAATTCCCATCTGCTTTTCATTTATACCAGTCATCTGGTCAGCTGACCACCACACCATTTAAACATTGGTCACATTATACTGAATCCAATGTTATCATTTGTTACATTATAACACTGGGTGATTGGGAAGAGTCTGCATGTTCTCCCTGTGTCTGCGTGGGTTTCCTCCGAGTGCTCCGGTTTCCTCCCACAATCCGAAAAATCTGCTGGTTATGTGCATTGGCCATGCTAAGTTCTCCCTCAGTGTGCCAAAACAGGTGCCAGAGTGTGGCGATTAGGGATTTTCACAGTAACTTCATTGCAGTTTTAATGTAAACCTACTTGTGTCTAATAAATAAACTTTAATTTTAGATTGAGCTTTCCTTGTTATCCAGATCTCGCCTTCTGTCTTCTCTCCCCTATGATCTTCCTGAGGGCCTCACAGCCTGACTTCCCTCCTCTTCAAAAGCTATGCTTAGACCACCACCCTCCTCTCCCCTACCCACTAGTCAACTACCACCTTCCCTTCCACGGACAGCTATGCCACAACCTCGACCTTCCAGCACTGTCACAGTTCAGCCTTCCTTTCTGGTCCATCAACATTCCCCATAGAAGGAAAGCAGCTCAGGGTCATTCCAAATGAACAAGGAAGGCTATCTCGCCTGTTGCATGCCACCAGCTGTCAATCTGAAGGTATGCTTTTCTCGTTTCTTAAGCACAAACATACAATTTAATCCAGATACATGTGTTTTAGTGAATAAATTTGACATGCTAAGGTGTTAAAAACAGATTCCCACCACTTGCTGCCAGGCATCATGATTTCATCTTTAATCTGCTGTTAATTTACTCTGAAACTTTCATCCCGCCATCAGGAAGTAGTCATTTTACCTCTTGCACAATTAGGTTCCCCACGCACCTTGTTTCCTGCTCCCAGGAGCATCACTAGATTGTGCCTTTTGTCTTTGTCATTTTGAGCATTGCCCCACCATCCCTCTCCTCCTACCTCCACCTCCCCACCTTCCCCCCCGCCCCCGACTCCACCAAACCTGTAACCCTTCAGCCCACCATTAGCACCGATGCCTTTAATTGTGGTAGCTCCACAACTTGAACCTTACTGTCTGTAATGACTTCAATGAGGCTCAATGACGTGGGCCTCTTAGAGTATGAGTTCCCTGCTCAGTCAGGGAGCCTCACGTGTATATAAATACGAAAGTGTCAGGTCCATTATCACTCCAGATTCTTACTGTGTACCTGAAGCACTCTAGGAGTGGAATAGAGTTTGTAAATAAAAGGAATTTGATGAAGGGACACTGTCTTCTGAGGAGCTACTTCACCATCCAGTTCTGGCTACCACACATTACAAAAAAAAGTGAAGTTAGCACCAGCGACCCGGGTTCAATTCTGGCATCAGGTGACTGTGCGGAGTTTGCATGAAATTCCCATCTGGCCGCCAGGGTGGCACAGTGGTTAGCACTGATTGTCTCATAGCATTAGGGACCCTGGTTTGATTCCCAGCTTGGGTCACTGTGTAGAACCATAGAAACCCTACAGTGCAGAAAGAGGCCATTTGGCCCATCGAATCTTCACTGACCACAATCCCACCCAGGCCCTACCCCCATATCCCTAGATATTTACCCACTAATCCTTCTAACCTACGCATCTCGGGACACTAAGAGGCAATTTTAGCATGGCTCATCAACCTAACCTGCACATCTTTGGACTATGGGAGGAAACTGGAGCACCCGGAGGAAACCCACACAGACACGAAGAGAATGTGCAAACTCCACTAGACAGTGATCCAAGCTGGGAATCGAACCCAGATCCCTGGAGCTGTGAAGCAGCAGTGCTAACCACTATGCTCCGGTGCCACCCATAGTTTGCACATTCTCCACGCATCTGCGTGGGTTTCCTCCGGGTGGTCCAGTTTCTTCCCTCAGTCCAAAGATGTGTGGGATAGATGGATTGGCCATGCTAAATTGCCCCTTAGTGTCAGGGGAATTAGCTGGGGTAAATACAAGGGGTTATGGGGAAAGGGCCTGGGTGGAATTGTGGTCTGTGCTGATTTGATGGGCCAAATGGCCTCTTTCTGCACTGTAGGGAGTTTATGGTTCTATGAAATGAGCTGCAATCTTAGAGAAGCTGGGATTGTTCTCCTTGGAGCAAAGAAGCATGAGGGGAGATCTACTAGAATTCTACAAGATTATAACAGGTTCACAGAGGACAGACAGAGGAATGCTGTTCCCATAGCTGATGGTACAATGACTTAGTGATGCAGGTTTTGGCCAAGGGAGATGATGGTGCTGTGAGGAGGATCTTTTATGTGCAATAAGTGGCAATAACCTGGGATGTTGAGAGTGGAGGATGTGGAGATAATCAGTGATTTTGAAAGGAAATTAGATTGACACTTGAAGGAAATAGATTAGCAGTACGATGAGGACAGAGCAAGCAAATGGGAGTGGTTGGATTGTTGCACAGAGAGCTGGCCTGGTCTCAATAGACTGAATGGCCTCCTATTGTATTGTAATGACTCTGTAAGTCCATCTCCATCCAGATTCTCATTCCCTCATAATGTAAATAAGGCCTTATAGGATTAATTACCTAGTGCCAGGTAATTTATTTCAATAGCTATCCAGAGAACCCTTTCCATCCATGTGATATGTCTATGACTGTCTTTTTAAGTATACTCAGTACCATCCCCAACTGTGCCCTGGTGACATGCCATTTAATCTACCACTTGCAAAGTATCCTACATGACACACAAATCTAAGAGTGCTCCATGATTACACCAGTAGTTGCAGTGTCTGGTATCCTACATGGCTAAATACAAATGTATAACAGTTCTGTGACTCAGCAACTGTCACGCAAACAAGGAGGATTTAATCCCAGTTTCAGAATATATCTTATTATACGCACAACAGAATAATTCCACTGAAAGAGCCTTTTAGAGAAGTGTATGCATGCTGCAGATATCTATCTGAGGCAGTGCATGCTGCAATATATTCATCAAAGTACATACTGTACCACAAAAAAAGGAACGCCCACCAAAACAAAATACAATGAGTCACACTACTGACATATTGAAAAAACAGAGTTAATGATTTAATTCGCTCTTCCCATTTTCTTGTTATTTGTCGGGGCTAAGGGAGGGAGGGGAGTGAATTTTGAGATCTCTAAGGAGAGGGGGATAAACCAGGAATGGAATTCATTCAATTCCATGTGTACAGTTTAGCATCATTGTCTTGAAGGCCAAAGGTCATGCATCCAAGCTTCACTCCTAAGACTTTGGGCAAGATCGTCGCTCAGATATCCATAGAATCCCTACAATGCAGAAGGAGGCCGATCAGCCCATCGAGTCTGCATCAACTATATAATGCTATCCAGGCCCTGTTCCCACATATTTACCTTGTTAGTACCCCTGACACTAAAGGGCAATTTAGCATGGCCAATCCTCCCAACCTGCACATCTTTGGATTGTGGGAGGAAACCAGAGCAGCCGGAGGAAACCCACGCAGACACAGGAGTAATGTGCAAACTTCACACAGACAGTGAACCGAGGCCAGAATTGAATCCGGGTCCCTGGCTCTGTGAGGCAGCAATGCTAACCACTGTGCCACCATGCCACCCCAAAGGGGCAGAAGTAGGCGGGCGTGAAATATTGTGCCACCAGTCGGCATTCCAGCCTACTGGCATCAACATGCCTCTGAACCAATCTTGTGTTTGGACCGGTGTTGGAAAGCTGTCCATCCATAAACAGTGGTGAGCTTGCTAAGATCATTCAAAAGTCAATGAAGGCCTATCTGAGGACCGACTGTAGCATTGGACAGACAGTTACTGCCTAGAGATAATCTCCTAGTTGTAGATCTGATGATCAGTGTTCCAGGGCGGCATGGTGGCATAATTGTTCGCACTGCTGCCTCACAGTCCCAGGGACTCTGGTTCGATTCCTGGCTTGGGTCACTGATTGTGCACATTCTTCCCATGTCTGCATGAGTTTCCTCTGGGTGCTCCGGTTTCCTCCCACAATTCAAAAGATACGCTGGTTAGGTGCATTGGCCATGCTAAATTCCCACTCAATGTACCCGAACAGGCGCCGGAGTGTGACAGCTTGGGCGTTTACCACAGTAACTTCATTGTAGCGTTAATGTAAGCCTATTTGTGATACTAATAAAATAAATAATAAACCAGCTGGTCTTTAGGGCCATTCTGGCTACAGCTGTAGCCATTTTATACTTCAAAAGTTTTTTTTTTAAATGTTGAGGGACACCTCAGGATGGGACTGTCTTCTATCTCTCCCTGACCTGGGGCTGCAGCCGGAAGGCTTCCATTGGTTCTCCAACATGAGAGCCTGCTGCCATCTTTAATTGGTTGGTGAGCATGCCCTCTGGTCACTGCTTGACCAATCCAGGCCAAATCCCTATCGGCTCACTGCTCCCAACACAGTGCCTGGGCACTTCTCACATCTTACCCTGATTTCAAAGTCCCAAAACACGACATAAAATCCTTCCCTCAATTACAAAGTACAGAGGGAGTGCTGCAATGTCACCAATCTTGTTTTTTTTGGACGAGGTGTGGGCACCTCTCAGATGGCAGATCCCAAGACACTTTTCACAGAAGACTGGGGGTGAGTTACCTCAATATTGAGCCAATATCTATCTTTCAACCAGCTTTACTGAAAAAAAAGTTATTTAGTCACCATCGTATTGCTATTAACCCTATTGCCTGCATATTTCCCACAGTACAGAAGTAACCACACTTTAAAAAGTACTTAATTACTGCTGTAAAGCATGATAGAAAAAGTTAAAATTAAAGTTTATTTATCAGTCACAAATAAAGCTTACATTAACACTGCAATAAAGTTACTGTGAAACTCCCCTAGTTGCCACAGTCCAGGTCAATGCATCTAACCAGCATATCTTTCAGAATGTGGAAGGAAACCGGAGCACCCGGAGAAACCCATGCAGACACGGGGAGAACGTGCAAACTCCATACAGACGGTGACCCAAGCTGGGAATCAATCCCGGATCCCTGGCTCCATGAAGCAGCAGTGGTAACCACTGTGCCACTGTGCCGCAACATTCATGAAAGATACTTTATAAAAGAAAGTTTTGCTTCTTCTGTTGCCCTATCATTACAGCATGATTCAACACAGAGTAAACTTGCCCTAGCATTATGCTGTGACCTCACAGGAATACTCTCTGTGCATCAGGAGATACTCTTCTCAGTTCCTTATAATGTGGCCTGTGTGAGCCAGATTGACATCATAGTACATCAAGCTGTGAGCCAACACCCACTAGGAAAAGAATTGATGTTCAGAATCAAAGGCTATTGTTTATATGTTTATATTTTATCTCCAATGGAATTAAGTAGCGCAGTAATCATTGACTTCATATTATTAATTAATGTCACACAGACTACTCGGAAATCATGAAGAAAACAGAAGCTTGATTAGAATAGTATATCGCTTTTAACCCTTATGCACAGGGAGTGTTTGGCTTGTGAGCCAGTGTGAGGAGGGGGGGCTGGATGGACTTTGGGCAGAATTTTCCCGATTTCCTTGGCGGGTGGGACATGGGTCATACAAAGATCCATTGACCTCGGGTGGGATTTTCAGGTCCTGGGGTGATCTCGGCCGGAAAATCCCGCCCTTTATCCTTTTATTTTAATCGGAACAAAATCTTACAGCACCAAAGAGGGCTTTTCAACAGCCGCCTCCACACCTGGCAGCCCCTGTGGCTGCCTCTGCACCTCTTCCTGGAGAAAGCTTACATCTGCCCTCAGCAATGAAGGTCCCGTCTTTGAAGACACTTTCTCCTGAGGAGTGAGGGCTGAATTGGAAATTTTCCCATGTCCCCCCACCTGTCACAAGGATGAAAATTCAGGCCACTTTCACTGTGCCAAATGTTTTTGCTTAGAGGCAGACAACTTGGCCCATCAAGCCTACACTGAGAACAACCCCCCTATCCCTGTAAGCCCATGTTGGTCATTGCTATGACGCGAAGGGGCAATTTTAGCATGGCCAGTTCACCAAACTCACATATCTTTGGACTGTGGGAGGAACCAGAGCATCTAAAGGAAACCCATGCAGACATGGGGAGAATGTGCAAACTCCACACAGACACTGACCCAAGGCTAGAATTGGTCCCTGGCACTATAAGACTGTGTTAATTTCTGTGTCATCATTCAAGCCACTACTTATTCCATCAAAACATTTAATTATTTTATAGAGCTCTATCAGATTACACATCAATCTTTCCTCTTTAAGATAAAAAGAGGAAGCCAGGCTCTTCAGTCATTCTGAGTAGATAAAACCTTGCATCTCTGGTAGCATCCTTTTAAATACTGTTGTAACATCTCCTTGTTCTTTTTCATGTATTGTGTACACACACACATGTTGGTACACATCAGGTTTGATACACATTCAGCATAATTTCTCTATTTTTCAATTTGACCCTTCTCAAATTAACCTTAGTGTCTAGGTTGCTTTATTTTTATGACCTTAATAATCTGTTGACTTTTATTGATGAATGTATTCGTGTTCCACAATCCCTTTGCTCTGCCACCCCATTTGGATTCCCATTTTCCAAATAATATGTGACCCATACTCATTTGGTAGTGCAGAACTTGATACTCAAATATTGCTAAAAAAAGACACATGTTGAAGCTTTTCAACTTGCACTCATCAGGACACGCCGCCAGTGTGAGAAAACAACAATCTATCGTGTGCGAGAAGAGAATGCTGATTAATTGACGAGGTAAAGGCATTGCATGGACAATGCACCAATTGATGGTCTTGTTGAAATAAGGCGTATCAAAGGCATCCTGTGGTATAATGGCTGCCCTGATTAAATTTTAAAGGTTTTAAACTTATTTATTCATGTCACAAATAGGCTTACATTTTCATTGCAACAAAGTTACTGTGAAAATCCCCCAGCTGCCACACTCCGGCACCTGTTTGGGCACACTGAGGGGGAGTTTAGTATGGCCAATGCACCAAACCAGCATGTCTTTCTGTGGGAGGAATCCCGGAGCGCACAAAGGAAGCCCACACAGACACGAGGGGAATGTGCAGACTCTGCGCAGACATTCACCCAAGCCGGGAATGGAACCTGGGTTCCTGGCATTGTGAGGCAGCAGTGCTAATCACTGTGCCGCCCATGAAATAGCATTGGTTCCACCAAGGCTCGAATCCAGGAACTTCTGTGTCTAAAGCAGTTATGATAATCATCACACTGTGGAATCCAATGCTATAACTTCACGCTGGATATCATGCAACACATGAACAGGCCCAAGGCCATCACCTTTGACCCTCCACCATTGGGAATATGCTCCCTGCATCCACCCTATCTAGTTCTGTTAGAATTTTTTAAGTCTCTATGAGGTTCCCTGTCATTTGTCTGAACTCCAGTGAAAATAATCAATCTCTCCTCATACGTCAGTCCCACCATCTCCGGAATCAGCCTGGTAATCCTTCGCTGCACTCCCTTGGGAGCAAAAAAATCCTTCCTCAGAAAAGGAGGTCAAAACTGCACACACTCCAAGTGTGGCCTCATCAAGACCCTGTATAATTACAACAACACATCTCCGCTCCCATACTCAAAATCTCTCACAATGATCCAGGTCCAGGGTGTCTCTGAAAGAGCAGAAACATTCTGGGAGAGAGGGCGAACAGCTAGGGGTCACAGTAGATATTGGTACTAATGACATGGGTAGGAAGAATGATGAGATCGTGCAGCAGCAGTTTAGGGAGTTAGATAGAAAATTAAAAAGCAGGACCTCTAGGGTTATAATCTCAGGATTACTCCCTGTGCCACGTGCCAGCAAGGCTAGAAATAGGAAAATACAACCTAACATGTGGCTAAATAGCTGTTGTAGGAGGGAGGATTTCAGATATCTGGACCATTGGGATCTCTCCTGGGGCACGTGAGACCTGTACAACAAGGACGGTTGCATCTAAACATGAGAGATATGAGTATTCTGGCCAGGAGGTTTGCTGCTATCACACAGGAGGATTTAAACTAACTTGGCAGGGGGGGTGGGAATCAAAGCAAAGGTGAATTAACTGAAGGGGAACTAGAGAGTAGTCCAAATAAGTTTCAGAGGAAGAGCAGGCAGGGTATGTTTGCAAATCAAAGAGGGTCTGGTGGACTGAAGCGCATTTATTGCAATGCAAGAAGTGTAAGGCAGATGAACTTAGAACTTAGATTAGTACTTAGAACTATGACGTTATTGCCACTTCAGTGGGAATTTTAAGAGTTAACTAGATTGTTGTAAATCTGGAGCCACATGTAGGCCAGATCAGTCAAGGATGGCAGATTTCTTTTCCCTAAAGAATATGTAAATACTTTGCACCTGTTTCAGCTAAACAAAATAAATGGCTGTCATTTGCTGATCTATTCACCAGGGCAATGCTTTGAGCAATCAGGGGTGAGCTGCCTGGATTAAATTTGAAACAATGCTTGGCAGTTAACTACCAGTCACCATCAACTGGTGCATTCTCAATGGCAATGCTTCTGTGAATCAAAGTCCACTTGTCAACAAACCAGCATTCTCTTCTCATACAGTACTCATACTGCTACTCATGTGAAATGTTCTGATGAGTGTAAGACAGAAAGCTTCAATAAGTCTCTTTATTTCCGCTTTACTCAATATGTGACCTCTATTTCTCGTACCAATATGTAATGCTTCACACTTATCTGTGTTGAAATTTATTTGCCAATTATATGAAATTAGTGAAGTGAGTGTTGTTTATAGAGTGTTACTCTGCCTGTTCATCTGCTATCTGGTAAAATAAAGCTGCGTAATGACTTGTCTCATTAATGTGTTTTCAGAGTGCCTACTGACAGATGGCAGAGGTGCACATAAGGGACTTAACACCTGGTGGGGTTAAGGGACATTTTTCCCTCTGTACCTAATTTGGAAGTAAAATATTCACATTTGTGGTGGACCAATATGAGGACATAACCTCCACTGGAATTGCCAACTTGGAAGCTGCCTAGTTTCAAGGGCACTTGCCTGAATTAGGCATTTTTGAATTCAATCGAGGAACATGGGCACCGCTGGCTGGCCAGCATTTATTGCCCATCCTTAGCTGCCCTTGAGAAGGCGGGGTGAGCAGCCTTCTTGAATCACTGCAGTCCACATGCTGTGGGTTGACCCACAATGCCATAAGGGAGGGAATTCCAGGATTTTGACCCAACGATTGCAAATGAATGTTGATATATTTTCCAAGTCAGGATGGTGAGTGGCTTGGAGGAGAACTTGCAGGTGGTGGTGTTCCCAAGTATCTGTTGCCCTTGTCCTTCTAGAAGGAAGTGGTTGTGGGACCGCAATCCAATCCAATGTGAAGCCCCTCAAACTCGAGGAGGGAATGAATCCTGCAGAGCAGGAAGTGTTGGTTAAGAGAGTTCCTTGGGGAAGAGTCTTGTAGATGGTTAACCAGCACTTCCAGGCTGCTACCCATCATTGCTGCCTTTTCTTCCCTTCATAATATTGTCAATATAAAATACTGAGCAGGTATCAGAATCAATGAGTCAAATCCCTCAGAAAAGAAAATTATGATCCAGATTTTGTAGCAATAACAACAAGATTCCTTTGAAATTGGCATACCTTCTATGTTTGTACATGTGCAGTTAAATACTGAAATTCAGAAGTTGCTGACAAAATTTCAACGCTTCTGTCACATCTGACAGCTTTAAAGGAACTGGTTGCTTAGAGGTTCAAGGCAGTCTAATTATTATCGCCATGGGTTTTCTGCCACAATCAAGCACTAACTTTAGAGACCTGTTAGGTGTCAGCAAAATGAGGACACCGGCCTCTTCTTTCAGGTGCAGTCCCAGCAGTGACCACCACTCTCAGTGGTGCTGTAGGCTTGGCATCTGATTGGCAGGCCAACTCCAGGAGAGGGGGATGTGGTGCTTGGTGAGAGTGAGGACAGTCACCCTGGCCGCAACCACTTAATAGACTGTCGCTGGCAAGATGTAGCCTTGTGTCCCACAGATCGTAGAAGCAGGATAAGCCACACTCCACATTGCATTGCACTCCTCACCACCACTGCTTCCAAGCCCATTGGTGGGATCCCCATTATAATGTCTAGATCCTGGTCTTATATTTCTTGTTATCTTCAAAGCTGTTTTCAGCATACATCTACCTGAACTTTCAGAATCCACGTTCTAAAAATAGGCCATGTTCCTGGGTCATCTTGGTGGTCCCACACTGCCTCCAATTCAATACCTCATCACACACACACACACACACACACACACACACACACGTGCATGCATGCACACACACACACACCCCAAGAGCACGCCAAAGCAGAACAATCTCCTTTTAAATTATCGCTATGGGGAAAGATGCAATGCCAAGATGGACCAGTTAAAAATCAATAATCAGAAGGGTTGGCAGGGAGGCACTGACATATTGGTATTGTTATTGGACTAATAATCCAGAGATCCAGGTATTGCTTGAGGGACCCCAGTTTCAAATCCCACCAAGGCAGATGGTGAAATTTGAATTCAATAAAAAATTGAAATTAAATTAAAAGCCTAATGATTAACATGAAATGATTCTCAATTGTTGTAAAAGCCTATCTGGTTCACTAATGTCCTTTAGGGGAGGAAATCTGCCATCCTTACCTGGTCTGGCCAACATGCGACTTCAGATCCACATCAATACGGTTGACTCTCAACTGCCCTCTGAAATGGAGGGCAGTTAATGTTGGGCAATAAATGCTGGCCCAGCCAGTGACACCCACATCCTATAAAATGAACAAATAACTGTCAGGAATCGGCATGGCCAATGGCTGATAATATTGCTGAATAAAAAATCAGTCTGGTCTATGAATTAGAGAACATGAAAAGGGTCAAAGGAGCAACTGGGGATTTAATTTCCTCTGTCAGTGTATTCATAAGCGTGCTTGCTTGGAACCACCGCTATTTTGTCGCTAACCTGTTTATTTTACGTCAGTGAGCAGACTGCAAAACAAAACAAAAGATATTGATGCAAATGTATCAACCAAAGGAAATTAAACCTTTCTCCAGGTTTCTATGGAGAATATGAATTGAGATATATAGATAGATTGGACCAGCTGGCCTTTGATCACACCTCCTGTTAATCTCAAATGAACTGCACCAAGTCTCTGAATCAGAAAGGCAGTTTAAAATGTGTTCCTCTGACAGAATGTTGCATTAATGTATCCCAATGGAATCCTGTTGAATAAATTTACGATAACATTCATTAAGAAATCTTTGGCTCTAATACAAGAAAATAATTATTTTGTATAAGAATGCCATTAGCTAAATAAAATTATACTTTCAAATCAGAGTAAAAGATCATTTATCTCCTTGTAAAGCTGTTTAAGGGACATTGAATAAAGTGGAGAAAGAAATTCAGAGCCAATGTCATTTATTTCAGTAAATAAGATTTAGTTTCTGCTAATACCTTGGAATATTCCTGGTTTGACTGCAAGAACAGTAATAAAATTAGATTTTTTTTATTGAGATGTACAAATTTACAGACAATTATTTTCAATGTTTTGCACTCTGCACCATGAATCCAAAGTACACTAGAGTACAATGTAGTCAATTTAAAATTCCTTCTAGGTAAAATAATTTTCAGGTATAATATTGTGCATTCATACGCCATAATCTCACAGTGTAGGTACAAGACCAATATCTCAAGGACTTCCTGCACAGTATGTTATGAAGAGGTGGCAGGGTGGCACAGTGGTAAGCATTGCTGCCTCACAGCACTAGGGATTTAGGTTCGATTCCAGCCTTGGGTGACAGAGTTTATACACTCTACCCATGTCTGTGTGAGTTTCCTCTGGGGTGTGCTCTGGTTTTCTGCCACATCCCAAAATTGTGCAGATTGGGTGGATGTGGCATGGTAAATGCACAGGGTTACGGGGATGTGGCAGGAAGGTGTGGGACTAAGTAAGATGCTCCTTTGGAGAGCCAGTGAGCTGAATGGCCTCCTTCTACACTATAGAGATTCTATGGTTTATTTATGGCACTTCAGTGGGTGAGAAAGAAAAAAGAACAGTCCTACGTATTGCGCATTTCATAAGCCCAGGATTGAAAGGGTTAGTTATTGAGAAGGACATCATATTTGTGAAGGATAATGAGGGGGGAATCTCACAAAAGCTTATAAAATTTTAACAACATCATACAAGGTAGATGGCAAGAAGGATGTTTCTGATGGTGGGGGTGTCCACAACCAGGGGTCACAGTCTGAGAATACAGGGTAGACCATTAAGGACAGAAATAGGAGAAGTTTCTTCATCCAGAGAGTGATCAGTTGGTGAAATTCACTACCACAGAAAGTAGTTGAGGCCAAAACATTAAATGCACTTGACGCAAAGGGGATCAAAACATATGAGGGGAAGGTGGGATTAGGCTATTGAACTGGATAATCAGCCATGATCATAATGGATGCCTTGAAAGGCCAAAGGGCCTTCTCCTGCTCCTATTTTCTATGTTTCTATGAGGGGGATGTCAGAGCCAAGTCATTGCTCTCACAGCCCTCCCAGTAAACCATTACAAAACACAGGCAAATTGTCTACCGATCTCCAATCAGTTAATTCAACAAGGTATGGGGAAGCTAAAGTGAAGATTATGGGGTAAACATTAGTCAGGTGTGGTGGCACAAAACAAGTTATATTAACTTAGCTGCATGTTATATACAGTACCTGCTGCTCAGTTTAAATGCAGTCAGTGGAGCTTACTGAGCTGCTGATCCAATACCCTTGTTTTACCCTTCTGTTTTAAAATGTGAAACGTTATTACTTTCTGGTGTTTAAATTCAACACTATTTTTTGAAAATTTAATTAAAATCAAAATCCACTGTCATTTGAACTTTATCAGAATTGGCCACACTTACAAGTTTCATTCCTTTTAAAGAACTACCTTGATGTTTTAATTTTAAAACCTTACAGTAGACTTGACAAACGTCACTGTTGCTGAGTCAATGGGTGGGATTTTCCACCGCTGTCAATGGGTGGGATTTTCCACCACTGTCAATAGGTGGGATTTTCTACCATTGTCAATAGGTGGGATTTTCCACCATTGTCAATAGGTGGGACTTTCCACCACTGTCAATAGGTGGGATTTTCCACCACTGTCAATAGGTGGGACTTTCCACCATTGTCAATAGGTGGGATTTTCCACCACCGTCAATAGCTGGGATTTTCCGCCACTGTCAATAGGTGGGATTTTCCACCACTGTCAATGGGTGGGATTTTCTGCCATTGTCAATAGGTGGGATTTTCCACCACTGTCAATAGGTGGGATTTTCCACCACTGTCAATGGGTGGGATTTTCTACCATTGTCAATAGGTGGGATTTTCCACCATTGTCAATAGGTGGGATTTTCTACCATTGTCAATAGGTGGGATTTTCCACCACTGTCAATAGGTGGGATTTTCTACCATTGTCAATAGGTGGGATTTTCCACCACTGTCAATAGGTGGGATTTTCCACCACTGTCAATAGGTGGGATTTTCTACCACTGTCAATAGGTGGGACTTTCCACCACTGTCAATAGGTGGGATTTTCCACCATTGTCTATAGGTGGGATTTTCCACCACTGTCAATAGGTGGGACTTTCCACCATTGTCAATAGGTGGGATTTTCCACCACTGTCAATAAGTGGGATTTACCACCATTGTCAATAGGTGGGATTTTCTACCATTGTCAATAGGTGGGATTTTCTACATTGTCAATAGGTGGGATTTTCTACATTGTCAATAGGTGGGATTTTCTACATTGCCAATAGGTGGGATTTTCTACCATTGTCAATAGGTGGGATTTTCTACATTGTCAATAGGTGGGATTTTCCACCACTGTCAATAGGTGGTATTTTCTACCATTGTCAATGGGTGGGATTTTCCACGACTGTCAATGGGTGGGATTTTCCACCGCTGTCAATGGGTGGGATTTTCCACCACTGTCAATAGGTGGGATTTTCTACCATTGTCAATAGGTGGGATTTTCCACCATTGTCAATAGGTGGGACTTTCCACCACTGTCAATAGGTGGGATTTTCCACCACTGTCAATAGGTGGGACTTTCCACAATTGTCAATAGGTGGGATTTTCCACCACCGTCAATAGCTGGGATTTTCCGCCACTGTCAATAGGTGGGATTTTCCACCACTGTCAATGGGTGGGATTTTCTGCCATTGTCAATAGGTGGGATTTTCCACCACTGTCAATAGGTGGGATTTTCCACCACTGTCAATGGGTGGGATTTTCTACCATTGTCAATAGGTGGGATTTTCCACCATTGTCAATAGGTGGGATTTTCTACCATTGTCAATAGGTGGGATTTTCCACCACTGTCAATAGGTGGGATTTTCTACCATTGTCAATAGGTGGGATTTTCCACCACTGTCAATAGGTGGGATTTTCCACCACTGTCAATAGGTGGGATTTTCTACCACTGTCAATAGGTGGGACTTTCCACCACTGTCAATAGGTGGGATTTTCCACCATTGTCTATAGGTGGGATTTTCCACCACTGTCAATAGGTGGGACTTTCCACCATTGTCAATAGGTGGGATTTTCCACCACTGTCAATAAGTGGGATTTACCACCATTGTCAATAGGTGGGATTTTCTACCATTGTCAATAGGTGGGATTTTCTACATTGTCAATAGGTGGGATTTTCTACATTGTCAATAGGTGGGATTTTCTACATTGCCAATAGGTGGGATTTTCTACCATTGTCAATAGGTGGGATTTTCTACATTGTCAATAGGTGGGATTTTCCACCACTGTCAATAGGTGGTATTTTCTACCATTGTCAATGGGTGGGATTTTCCACGACTGTCAATGGGTGGGATTTTCCACCACTGTCAATAGGTGGGATTTTCCACCACTGTCAATAGGTGGGATTTTCTACCATTGTCAATAGGTGGGATTTTCTACCATTGTCAATAGGTGGGATTTTCCACCACTGTCAATAGGTGGGATTTTCCACCACTGTCAGTAGGTGGGATTTTCTACCATTGTCAATAGGTGGGATTTTCTACCATTGTCAATGGGTGGGGATTTTCCACCACTGTCAATAGGTGGGATTTTCTACCATTGTCAATAGGTGGGATTTTCCACCACTGTCAATAGGTGGGATTTTCCACCATTGTCAATAGGTGGGATTTTCCACCACTGTCAATAGGTGGGATTTTCTACATTGTCAATAGCTGGGATTTTCCGCCACTGTCAATAGGTGGGATTTTCCACCACTGTCAATGGGTGGGATTTTCCACCATTGTCAATAGGTGGGATTTTCCGCCACTGTCAATAGGTGGGATTTTCCACCACTGTCAATGGGTGGGATTTTCCACCATTGTCAATAGGTGGGATTTTCCGCCACTGTCAATGGGTGGGATTTTCCACCACTGTCAATGGGTGGGATTTTCCACCATTGTCAATAGGTGGGATTTTCCACCACTGTCAATGGGTGGGATTTTCCACCATTGTCAATAGGTGGGGTTTTCTACCATTGCCAATAGGTGGGATTTTCCACCACTGTCAATAGAACATAGAACATAGAACATAGAACATTACAGCGCAGAACAGGCCCTTCGGCCCACGATGTTGCGCCGACCAGTTACAAAACAATGACCCACTAACCTAAACCAATCCCTTCTCGTCCATAAACCTATCCACGGATCTCTTAAACGCCCCCAAACTAGGCGCATTTACAACTGCAGCAGGCAGGGCATTCCAATCCCTCACCACCCTC